>NC_088918.1:16265000-17515000 GCF_963576675.1 Euphorbia lathyris | reverse complement strand
CTGGAATTTTTTAAAAAATTTGAATATTTTCTAAACTTTTTTAAAAAATTTAAATATTTAAAGTTTTAGGTTCGATTTCTCGCATTCATCCTCCGTCTACTTTTTGTTTTGCTCGGGAGAGAGAGAGAAAGGTTTTCAATTTTTTAGGCAAAAAAAATTGAGGAGGGCAAATATGGTAAGAAAGGGGCGGTAAGTAGGAAAAAATGGGCGGTAAATAGCAATACTATTTATTTATTATGTCATCTAGTTCGATCTGACCACGTGATCCGTAACCCAATCATCAATCCAGTTTGATATCCGATCCGGTTCTGATAACATTGTTAATTATCACCTGATCCGAAAAGAGCAGACTTTCTAATTTTTTGTTAATCATCAATAATCACCAAAATGAGTCCTATGAAAGAAAAAGGCGGGCCTTTTAATTCTTTTAACAGTAATTTGGGCTTTCAAAGCAAAGAGTGGAAAAATTAGGCCCTTCTACATCAGTGCTTATACCATCATTCTTTTTAGGCTTAATACATCATTTGTCCCTGAACTTGTCCAAAAAAAGTTTTACTTTTTTAAGACGCGTGCAATATATCTTCCGGTTTGCAACCGAGTGATTAATTGATTATATTTTTTGCAAGGTCATGGGGTTAACTGAACATTTTATGCAAATTGAGGGGCTATCAGGACATTTTGAAAGTTCAGCGGGTCAATCAATTTTTTTTGGACAAATTCAGGAGACAAATAATGTATTAAATTTTTTTTAACTTCATATATGTGTATAAGCGCTTATTAGATATTTTGGACCCCTTCCAACTTTGGATATTAGGTATTAGGCCGGTGCACTCCAGACCTAGATCCGGGACCGGCTCTGTTCCTATGCATAAACATAATTTTTGTGATTCTATTTCCATTTCCCTTTTGCACATGACATGTTAGACATGTATGTTTAAGCATATAATCCTTAGTTTACATTGTTATTACGTCTGCCTTAAAAATGTTAGATTTGATTAACCAAAAAACAAATCGAACACAGAAAAACATATGAATAATAAAACCAGAAATTGAAAAGAAAGAGTTAGACAAATCTGAAGCCTGTATTAGCAGTTTCCTTAAGACGATGTCGTCGTTATTGACGATCGTCTCCCAGGATACAACAGATTACGCAAGCGAACTCAAACCGTGTGTAGGCTCGTTATCACCGGAGTAGGAAAATAAAAACATTATGAATAGACAAAGAGTATTTTGAAAAACCTTTTCAACAACTTTAACAACTTATGAATTTGACAATCCATTCTATATAAATAGAACTCCGAAAGATATGTCTTTTCACGAACGAATACGAATCTACACGGACAGTATAACTACTCACGTACGAACATGGCTATTCACGATGTACATGACTGTACATAAAAAGATGTGTTTGTTAGTATTTAAATTAATATATAATTTTATTCGAATTTTCCAACAGTTATTGCATAACCAACATGAGAATTAGCATGCTTCATTATGTCTTATAAATTGCATATAAATTCTAGATTTTCATATGCTATTTCGTACCTAACGTTTACAAATTACAGTTTAGCATGCATTCAGTTTTTCCTTTATTTCCTAATCCTTCAATTGAACAGAGAAGAAAAGCAAAAGGAAATAAAATTGCTGAGAAATAAATAAAATAAAATTTAGGCTCAAATCATATGCAGCCTCTGAACTTGTCAAATTTGGTTATTTTGTTCCCTGAATTTACGGGACGATCTAATTACCCCTTCACTTATTTGAAAGTGGTATTAACAACTTCCTATTTTCAATTATAACGGAAACAAAATGAAGTTCCAACATTAGTTTAAGTGTTCATGAAAGTATTGGAACCAGTCTACATATATGTAACTTCATTTGCAGCTTGTTTTAGTAATGCACAGCCCTATATGCAATTTTTACACGAGAACTTGTGTACTATCTATACTAACCTTATTTGCAGTTTGTTTTAATAGTGCACAATCCTTATTATTATGACATTGGTGCTTGCAATGAGAATATGTCATAATTGTTTTCGTTATAATGAAAGCAGAGGGTTGCTAATACTACTTTTAAATAGTTAAAGGGGCAAATGGATCGTCTTATAAGTTCAGGAGGCAAAATGACTACAAGTGACAAGTTCAGGAGGCTGGTTTAGGTGTAAAATTTATGAGCGCAAACAAGCTTTCCCGAAATAAAATTCAGCATAAAAATAAGGGTAAATTTCAAATAAAACCCCTGTGGTTTTACTAATTTTCAGATAAAGGACTGTGTTTTACTTTTTGTCAAAACGAGGATTGAGGTTTCACACTTGGATTAATGCTATTAAAACCATCTTTAACAACCTGAAAATTTAATTAAAGTTATTCAAAGTCATATTTTCTGTGGAACCAAATTTTCGATTTTCGAAAATCATCTTTTTTGGAACTTTCTCTCTCTTTACCAAACTTTATCTAAATAATCTCAAAATAAAAAAGTTGAAGAATTAAAGTTGTTTAGAATATTAGTAGTTCTTAAAATATGTCATTTTTGAAGTCGTCAATGGTGATTCTAATAGTATCAATCGAAAAAGTCTTTATTTTGCCAAAGTTGAAAACCTCACCCCCTTTTTGACAAAAAGTAAACCACAGTCATTTACCAAGTCGGATATCAAGGGAACATCTCTAAGTCCACCTTCCAATCACCAACACTTGATTCCCATGTCCCTTTCCGGCTTCGGACGGCAACAAATCTTCTAAGGAACCACAATAAATTTTCTTTGATCAATCGGCCCCGACCAAAGAAAGTTCCAAATAGCTTTGTTTAATCGGGTTATATAAAAGCGAAAGAATGCAGCAGAGAACTGGTAATAGTCGTATCAATAAGGTCCAACCAACCGCTATAGATAAAATAGTATCTTTCCATTTGGCGAATTTAGCATTAATAGTGTAAGCAACAGGCTTGAGATGACGAGCTCTTGGAGCCCCATAAACAGCACACCCAGATAAAAGCGGCCGATCTTGACACCAGCATGACGAGCCAATGATTGCGCATGGGTGGAAGAAATCGAGGACTCAAAAATACCTTCATATTTAGTCAAATTTACCAATTGACCTCACATAGCCATGTAGACCTCAAAAGTGCTCAAAAACCATATCCATATTTCTAGCTGAAGCTTTACAAAAGAGAAGGATATAACAAATGAGTAGGAAAAGCGTTAGAACTAGGATTCTGATGAACTAATTTTAGAATATGAAGAAAAAGAATAAGAACAGAGAATAAGAATTTAGAAGAAAAAAAGAAAAAAAATATTTCATTAATCAATTGTATAATAAATTAGTATAGAGTGATTCTCTTAAATAGGAAAAGCGGAGAAGGAAAGTATAGTTGACCTTCTAAATTCATGGTCCTAATAATTCTAACTTACCTTAAATCACCATAATAATTCTAACATATCTTAAATAAGAATAGAAAATATAATCTACCTTAAATAAGAATAGGAAATATAGCAATTCACTGAATAGGAAAAATAGCAATAATTACTAATGCAGAAATAACAAAATGACAGCTAAAGTGGTAAAGAGCCATTTCAATCCTTTTTCTTTCGCACATATGTGAAAATACCCCATCTATTAGCACATTCTTGTCCCCAAGAATACATAAATTCCAAGAAATAGCATCAATGCTTGGCATACCAACCCATTGCACTAGTAACTTGGGAATAGACTCTCCATCGATGTAAGCATTGCGAGAATTAATTATCTTGGTAGACTCAGTGTAGAATTCTTCATCTTTAACAGGAGGTATGGTAGTGATAGGAGTTGAGGAAAGGTTGGCCTGGTTTTTTAGCAAGGAAATATGTACATTATGTATCCTATAAGTTAGAGGTTGGCCTGGTTGAAGATGAGTACTTTGGAAGTAACGCATTGGAATTCGTGACAATTATGAAATTGATGGATACTTGTTGTTCATATGGATTGACAAATTACAGTTTATAGAGTCTCGATTTAGACTTTAGATGATCTTTAATATAGAAGTGTATTTTATTGCAGTTGACACCGGTTATTACTAAGAGGATGTTTGTTCTACAAATGAGACTCTGTCGAATGTTCAGTAGAAAGTCTGCTAGGAAAAATCTGTGAATTAATTATATGTTGTGTATTTTTAATTTAGCATTTGCATTCATAATAAAGTGTTTAATAAGTATTTCAAGTTAAATATTATTTTCACTTATAAAAGTGTGTTATTATTTCATAATAATTTATACATAATTATTTGCAGTCTAAATACGTGTTATGAACATGTTTCCTGGCGAGCGGCATAAGGACCTTATGCGAATGGGTACTATCGGGTTATTGATTACTGATGATACTATAATTCTAATGTTATGATTTGTGAAATTAGCTTGATTGAGTTATTCTCGAGCTATATATTATATTGGAATTGCAACTAAGTGAGGTTGTGTACGGAATTGGTTGAGTTAGTCTCGGTCTCATAGTCATTAGATATAAGAGAGTCTTATGGCTATATAGAGGATGAATAAGTTGAGTATTGAGGTTTAGGGTACAACATGTATTAAACCATATATCTATTTATTTATCAAATGATTTTGTTAAAAGCATATTATATGAATGCTTGTATTATGTATATAATTCACATTATTATACGTGGAATCAATTTTAAATTAATAATGCATTGCATATAATTAAGGGAAAAGTATAAAAATAAACCTTGTGGTTTGGCCCATTTTCGAACTGCACCCACGTGGTTTAAAAGTTTGCAAAGTGGTACCATGTACTTCATTCCGTTAGCAAACACATACAAAATTGACTAACGGTATTAAAAATCAAAGGGAAAAGAGTTAATTTGGTCCTTATATTTATTTATTTTTATAAATTGACCCCTTTATTATCTAATTATCAAAAACAAACCCCAAAATAAAAAATAAAAATCAAATATACCATCTTCTCTATCCCTCTTTAATTTTTTTTTTTCCTTTTTCTTTCTCCTCTCTCCTAATTTCTCTCTCTAAAAGTATTTTGAAGTATTCTTACATCACAAAGATTAATCAAATTATAATCCTTGCCTCAACTGATACATTTAGTAAGTAGACAACCAGCAAAACCCAAATTAAGCACTTGCCAATGCTCTTTTAGTGACTAACTAATTATACCTGCTAATCGAACCCATTACAATCATTCAAATAGTGATACTAAGCATCTGCAACTGGAATTAAAGAAAGCAAAAAATTGGAGAAAGTGAAGGCCGTAAGAGGCAAGATCAATTTACTGAAAATCCAGAAATCAAGTTACTAACGAGCAAATTGAGCTTCAATTTTTCCTCATTAGTCCCAAAGGGGGTAGGTAGATCGAGGACAGGCATATCGTCGAGAACTGTAGCCCTTACGGAGGTAAGACTTCTCTTCTCATGGTTAAAATGAAAAGGGCGGCGTCCGGGAGATACATAAACAAGTGGTTTGTGAATTTTCCGGGGGAATGTTGCATAAAAATTATAAGAAGAAGAGGAAAAGTTAGAAGGAAGTGATGGAGGGTGAAGAAGAAAGGTTAGAGAATCCATGGCGTAGGGTGTTTGATGCAACTTTTGTGGGTACATAACATATTTGTTTTGTTATGGAGAGATGATGATTTTGGATGGTGAGGAAAGGCTCTCTTTAGAATTTTCGTAAATTTCGTTGTGATGCAGAAAGAAGCACCATCACTTCTACAAACTTCTTTTACATGTTGGAGATATTTGCGGACACCAACTCATCTGCTTTATTTTAGAGAGAGAAATTAAGAGAGAGAGAGGGGGAGAAAGAAGAAAAAAAAACAAATTAAAGAGAGATAGAGAAGATGGTATATTTGATTTGTATGTTTTATTTTGGGGTTTGTTTGTGATAATTAGATAATAAGATGGTCAATTTATAAAAATAAATAAATATAAGGACCAACTTAACTCTTTTTCCTTTGACTTTTAACACCGTTAGTCAATTTTGTATGTGTTTGCTAACGGAATGAGTACATAGTACCACTTTACAAACTTTTAAACCACGGAGGTGCAGTTCGAAAATGGGCCAAACCATAAGGTTTATTTTTGTACTTTTCCCTATAATTAATTCATTACCATAGGTTTGACTATCTCTAATTTTTCACATGACTAGTCTGTTGCTGCCCAAAACCTTCCTCCAGACAACATATCTATCTTGTTATGTACGACTATTTGAGAATTATGTAAAAGTCTATATTATAAACTGTAATACCAATTTGAAGATTATATCATGTGTTTTGAAGGATTTAATATTTGATGGAATAACAGAAAATGCATATATGACCCACATCAGTAGGCTGAACGAGCAACTGAAAACTGAAAATGAGATCGTCCAATCCCAGTCAAAAACTGAGAGACCAATTAAATGGTGAATGATCTTAATTTTCAATCAAAAATTCCACAACTTTACAGGTAATGCCATGTATGGGGAAGCAACTCAAGACCGAGAATGAGACCGGTTACAACATTGGGTTTTCTTTGCTTGAAGGAGAAGCCTCGATTGTAGGAGGAGATTGCTCGAAGTAGGAGGAGATTGCTTGAAGTAGGGGAAGGATTGAAGGAGATTTTGAGCAAGATGAGAGGTTATGGACATTTAAGATTTTGAGAACCAAATACTAGATTGAGTTTTGAAAGTAGGAATGAGGATTACATTCTTTGAATGTGATCGGAATTCAAGTTTTTTAAGATTACAAAAATTGTTGAATAAAATTTAACCCATGCATTTTTTATTCCATTACACTCATGGCCACTAAACATTGAGGTCACTAAACTTTAATTCTTAGTGGTGTTGCCACTGAACTTTAACTCTCAAAATGATCATTAACGATCTCAAAATGAAAATATTCCAGAATTGAAGTGGTTCAGAACAACATTTACCATGAAACTACATTTTTTTATTTCCCAAAATCACATTTTTTAGAGCTTTCTCTCTCTAAAAATTCACTATATATCTCCTAACCAAACAACACCTAAATGACATCAAAATGAAATTTTTTACCTTAGAATATTATTAACTCTTCGAGTTTTTTATTTTGAGGTCGTCAACGGTCATTTTGAAGCATTGAGTGGTCACAGGTGTTAAAAAATGTAAAGTTCAGTGGTCATACCATTAAGCATTGAAATTCAATGGCCACAATGTTAAAATGCGTAAAGTTCAATGGTCATGGATGTAATTTACCTCCAAATTTTAGTAGGCAACCAAATGTAGTAAGGAGTTTTCAATGTAATGGGCATTCCATTACAAAACTCATTCCATCTTACTAAATAGGGACTTAAATAGAATTATTCTTCCAAGAGAATCTCTATTCCACCATTAGTTTCATCTTTTTCATGGAAGTCCATGGAATTTGTATTCCAAAATTGGTGTAATGAAGGTTCTTAATTTAAGTTAGGAAAAGTCTATGTAATATTTTCTTTGATTCCAAAATTACCTCTCTCATATTATTGATCATTTCTTTCACATTTAACGTAAAATGGTAAACGTGAAAAATAGAAAAAATGCAAAAAAAAAAACATAAACACATAAAACAAAACGTGAAAATGGAAAAAGAACGAAAAAGAGAAATACGTGAAAAAAAGTAAAAACATGAAAAACAGTAAAAATATAAACAAAAAATTGATAGTAATAATTAAAATTCACTTTCTGCTTCTTCTTTTTTTCAACAATCCATCTAGAAATATATATAGGATTAAGCCACCTTAGTTTTCAGTTATTTACAGGATAATAGGAACATTATCTCTAACATTGAGAACATACAATGACGTCTTAATTTCCGGCAGTCTGGTTCACACCTTCGACTAATTTCAATGAATCTACTTTTGTAAATGGAATTGAAGTTGTCGGGCCAGCAAAAGGGATGAAGGAAACAACTCATCGGGATTTCTTTTTCTTCTTTTTGAACTTCAACACTCTCAATATGATCTTTTGCCGTACCGATGTTTCATCGTGTTGAGGAGCCAAATTGTTCCGCTGGAATCAAATTTGACCCTAACCTTTAGATCTAATGTTTACAACAATTTTAGTAGCACATTTTCAAAAAATTTTAAAAAATTGAATTGACTATAATCAGATCCGTCCCTGAGCCTGGGCAGGAGGGGCACCTGCCCAGGGTCCAGAGATAGAGGACCCAAATATGGAATAAAAAAATATGTTGTGGTGATCTAGTAGTATTAGTATTAATAGGTGTAGAATTTTAAATTAGTTTTAATTTAAAACTAAAAAAAATCAATGCAGTTATAAACTTGAATTTTTTAAAATCAGATTATTATCTTTCCATATTAATAAAAACGTGAGCATTAATTACTCTTTCCAAATTTCCTAATTTATCTTCGATTCTTTCTAAAATTTCTAATAAAACGTTGGATATCAATTCCCTAATTTATATCAATTCTCATTTGAGAGTTTTTTCATAATTATCTCTCACACCCATCACGATCAACAAAATTCATAATTTATCTCTCTCTTTTTAATTACACTCAAATTCCAAACAATATTATACGGTAATATTGACTTTCATCATTAATTCACCAACTATATAAATCAACTTTGTTCTCGCATCACCCCATCGTGAAGCTTCCAATTGCCAATAGCTTTTTTTTTATCTTTGAGAAACTCTATCAAATTCTGATTCACTTTGGTTTTCAAAAGCGAATTGGGAGAAACACATTAAAATCTTCCAATTTCAAGAACTTAATTGCTAAAGCGCATTAAGAGAAGTAATTTTCGGATTTAGTTTTTCATTTTTCTGTTATCATGCTTTATATCATAAAGATCATAAAATCTATTAGAACTATTTCATAATTATTAAATTCGATAATTTTTTTTTTCTTAGATGCACTTCTACTTATGTTGTTGCTTGCCAAATTCAATAAAAAAGTTTAAACAATTTGACGTGGAATGCAAATCTCCACTTGATCATAAATCTTGAGAATTAACTATATTTCTTGGAGTAATTTGCTATGTCAAAATATTGCAAAACTAAATTTTAGGTCATTATACTATTTAATTTTGGTTTCACTAAACCTTTAACTTTGAACGTGATTAATATTTATTAGGGCCTCCAATTGGTACTTCGCTCTTGGGCCTCCAAAATCTCAGGATCGGCCCTGACTATAATTTAACATCACACATCATACTCTTCCAAACAAGCAGGGGCAAATTACATCTATAGCCATTAAAGACCACTGAAATTCAATAATTCTCGGTATATTCATTTTTTACCGGTTTTCTTTCTCATTTCTCTTTTCTAAAACCTACTATACCCATTTTACCCTTCTCTCCATATCCATAGATCAATTTCTCTTTGTAAAACCAGTCTTTCTCTAACTCTCTCTTCCTCTCTAAAACCATTAAATCAATTATACATATATACTGCAATTGAGAGTTTCAAGCTCACTGACTTGACCAAATATTAAAGAACAACGAGTTAGAATTTGGAGAATGAAAAGTTAGCAGCAGAGGCAACGGAAATGGAAGAAAAATATTATCAGGAATTGAGAACAAATAGTTGAATTAGGCGTATTTTAGTTTCTCTCAAGTGCCAAATGATGAAAATTCAATAATTCGACACCCCATTTTCACTCCACATGCGTTTTCTAACCAACCAAACAGAAAATAAGCAACCAATCATTCTAAGAATACAAAATTAAGGTAAAAAGGTAGTGGGAATACCGACCAAAAATGTGTATATCCCAATCTACCTTTTTGCCATAAGAAATTAAGAAGTCGAACTTACCTAGATTCCGTTTCTTCAAGCTCGTAATTCTCAACTATAACTTCTTGCTTCAATCTTGCCTCTGCAATCATCACCATTGATTTCACGAGTTGAGTTTCTGATGCAGCCTTGGCAATCTTCCGGCGAAATGCTGCCTCTGCAGAGAGAAATTACGGTGACTTTTAGAGAGAGAAATTGATCTATGGAGATGGAGGGAAGGTAAAATGGGTACGTAAGTTTTAGAAGATAGAAAGGAGAGAAAAAAACCGGTCATAAAGGAGAGTCAAAGGTAAAAAAATGTACTGGCATAACAAAGTGTAAAGTATAATGACTATATCGGAAAGAATTCAAGTTTAGTGGTCACAATATGAAAATTGATATAGTTTAGTAGGCATGGGGTGTAATTTACCCAAACAAGTTGTTAATAAATTGAAGGGAAAAGTACAAAAATAAACCTTGTGGTTACACATATTTTCGATTGCAGCCTTGTGATTTAAAAATTTACAAAATGGTACTGATAACATTGTGATATTATCTCAAGGATCAAAATGGATATTCGCCTAGAATACCACGCGTTGATCACCTGATACCGGAGTATCACGGCGTATTGAGCAAAGGGATCTAACAGGCGGATCACCAACACCTCACCACAAGAGACCCGCAGGCGAACCTATGAGGCGAATCGCCATAACCGCCCAATCCGCTATTGAAACAGCTGAACCGACCCCGCAATAAAGACCATTAATAAGCAATCAATTTCCTAACGGACATGCTTAAAGGAAACCAGTAACCACCATTAATGGAGCATTAATGGAGACTTTCTAGTTACTAAAGGTTACAACTTCATGACTATATATAGCTAGTATCTCGAGCTATCAAGGTACACATTCACTTACCCTTTGTCAATTCAGTTTGCTCTCTTGCTCTTCTATACTGACTTTGGCATCGGAGCTTCCCCCGTCGAACCCAATGACGCCCCCACAGAGACGGAAACCTGTCGGAAATTCTCCACTAGTCATCAATTGGTGCGGTGAGCGTGGAATCCTTAATCAAATAAAGGGTTTTTCGTTCACGTTAAAAAGATATGACGAATGGAGAACAGAACCCCACCTCGGGGGTTGAAACACCATTGGTAACACCATCAAGCCAACCTGTAACCAGTGCTGGTCGCGCTGATTCAAGTGCTCCTACGACACAAGCTGAAGGGAGTGTGGCGCCGGACGCATTCATTGACATGTGTGCGGAAGCAATAGGAAGAGAGTTTGGACCTGAGATGGGTAATCGCCTACGGTCATTCATGATCATTCCTCCGCTTTGGAGCATGGCACCCACGTCTACGATATCTCAGTGGCTGTAGGCGGCTATAGGATCGAATGCCCATAACTCTTCATTTCTCCAAGTTCACACTACGGACTCCTTAGTGCCCACCACATTACCGCTTGGTGAATGACTACTCAATCGAGAATTATTTCCTGATGGCGCAGGAGGAAGTCGAAGGGATAACCAAACTCTCCTTAGAGGATCCGCAGGCCAAATGCTAAATCTGGGCGGATCAAGTATCCCAAGTCGCCCGCGGTCGAGTCTCCCTGAGGGCGGATCAGAAGGTCGAAGGCACAAAAAGCGGAAAAAGGGGAAAAGTAGGCAGTCGAAATCACCTTCGCCCCCGAGACAGAGATCTTCCCGTAGGGGTAGATCACCCCCATCTACTGGTCGTAGACAAAGCAAGAGGCCAGTAGAGACGCCGCGTCCGGATAGGCCACCGCCGCCACCAAATCAAGGAGAAGATAGACGCGTTCCTCTAGGAGACCACAGAGGAGACAACGGCCAAGCTCCTCCTGGAGGACAGGGTGGTGGAGGTGGACGTTCACCATCAGATCCGTCGTCCGGCTCTAGCTCTTCATCTTCTCCAAGTCGATCGCCACGAAGAGGACGCCCCAGGGCGGGTCCGGAAAATTTTGATGATCGTGTTAGAGCTGCGGTGCTCCGCATTAATGAAGAGAATGCCCGACATAATCCATTCGCTAATCGTGATTCGCCTTTTACAGCATGGATCAAAGCTGAAGAAACGGAGAGGCATTTTAAAATACCTAATATACCCGTTTACATGGGTGCGGACAACCCGGAAGCCCATGCAATGAAGTACAGAATGTTGCTCAGCCTTAACCGTGCAAGTGAGGCGGTCTTATGTCGAATGTTTATCACCACCTTTGGAGGCCCCGCTTATGATTGGTTCCAATCTTTACCTCCTAGATCAATCGACAGCTGGGATCAATTGAGTAGGGAGTTTTGTGCTAAATTCGCCGGATGTATTCCTCCAGTGGTCAAATCACGGAAGCTTTTTGAGTTGAAGCAGAAGACGAATGAAACCCTCCGAGAATATGTAGATAATTTCAACAAATTATGTATACGAATTGTCGATGTGGATGTCTCCATGGCAGTAGAAGCTCTAGTGATAAACACCACGTGCAAAAGCTTGCAAGAAGATTTAATTTGGAAGAAGCCCCGAGATATGGCAGAATTAATCGAAAGATGTAAGGACTTTATGGAGGTAGATAACATTCGCCGAGAGTCACTGTCTCCGTCTAAGAAGGACAAAGGCGAATCTTGCCATCGAGATAGAGAGAAGGACAAACACCAGGATTCATCATCTAGAAGCCGACGAAGAGGCTCTAAGAACAAATCGGCATTTGTGTCGTCCTTTACACCACTCAATGCTTCTAAAAGCGAAGTGCTAATGTGGATTGACAACAGCCAGCACAAGCGGAGCATTTCATACCCCGAACCAAAAGGGGGGGAGTACACCAACACCGGGAAAAATCCCAAAAATTATTGCAAATACCACAGGAAAAATGGCCATAACACAGACGCATGCTGCGAGTTAGCCAGAGAGATAGAAAGGCTTATCGAAAGAGGAAAGTTGGACCGATTCGTCCAAAATGATGGCAAGAAGGGAGATGGTGATAGATCCAAGGATGATCAGAAGAAGAAGGCAAAAGGGACCATCAATGTCATAGCAAGCGGACCTGGGTACCAACCTGTGTTGAAAAAGGCAAAAACCACTGCTTTAGACAGGGCATCAGTTAATCTCCCTTTTGCAGATGTCGGTCCGAAGATCTCTCCTCATGCGGACGCCTTGGTCATTACTATGATGGTGGAAGGCTGGGAGATGAAAAGAGTGATGATTGATACTGGGAGTTCATGCAATGTCATCACAAGAGGAGCATTTTCCAAGCTCATGGTCGACCCAATCCAAGTGGAAACCACCATAGTGGACATTCTGGGAGTAACAGGACACACCATCCAAACAAAGGGCCAGGTAACATTAGATTGTGAGTTAGCGGATGAAGATCAAATTTGGAAAGGCGATCTGGAATTCTCTATCCTGGATGGCCAGTTAGCTTACAATATCATCCTTGGGCGACCCTTTATCTCCGAAGCTGCAGCCCTTATCTCCATACGCCACTTAACTCTTTACATCCCCATGGCCAAGGGAGGTGTAATGATCAGAGGAAGCCAAAAAGTGGCTCAAGAGACGTATTCAGCATCGTTAATGATTCGCCCACAGTCTAAAGATGAGGACGAGGAAGAGCTTGTCACAATGGCCATGGGTGAAACAGAGATGTACCTCATGGCGGATGAAAAGCAGGTACGGATGGCTAAAGGGCTAAAGGGAGAAATCAAGGAAGCTATCACTAAGGTTCTCCATGAGTCAGAAGATGTATTTGCATGGAAAGATGAGATTCTCCCCGGGATTAGTCCAGATGTGATCACTCACAAACTCAACATCGACAAAGACGCGGTACCGGTGGCCCAAAAACGAAGAAACCATGGCCCTGAGAGGCTGAAGGTGATAGAAGAAGAGATCACCAAGCTCAAACGGACGGATGCCATCGAAGAGGTACTTTACACACAATGGCTGGTGAATGTGGTTCTAGTCAAGAAAGCGGGCGGGTCATACCGCATGTGTATTGACTTTACAGATCTCAACAAAGCTTGTCCCAAAGACAATTACCCCTTGCCATGTATTGATATCCTAAAAATGGAACTGCGGGACACGACATGTATTCCTTCACCGACGTGAAGTCGAGTTATCACCAGATCCCAATGGAGCCTTCGGATAGGATCAAAACTTCGTTCGTGACTCACCAAGCCACCTATTGCTTCAAAGTCATGCCCTTTGGGCTTAAGAACGCGGGTGCAACCTATCAACGAATGATGAACAAAATATTCGCAGAAAGCAAAGGTGAAAACTTTTCTGTCTATGTGGATGATATGATCATCAAAAGTACCACTGTAGAGAAGCATGCGGATGACATAAAGGAGGTACTGGGCGTACTCCGACATCACAACATTAAGTTGAACCCGGAGAAATGTACCTTTGGGGCGACATATGGAAAGTTCTTAGGATTCATGATTAGCCAGAAGGGAGTGAGCCCAAACCCTGATAAAATCAAAGCAGTTTTGGAGATGAAAGCGCCGCAGAATATTAGGGAAGTACAACGTCTTAATGGGCGTATCGTGGCCTTGGGCAGGTTCATCTCATGTTCAGCCCGACGATGCCAACCCTTTTATGAAGTGATCAAGAAGCAAAAGGCGTTTGAATGGAGCGAGGACTGCGAGAAAGCTTTCCAAGGAATTAAACGGTTTCTCACAGAACCACCCCTTATGAGTCGTCCCTTGAAAGGTGAGAATCTCTACATGTATGTTTCAGTTATAGATAAGGCTGTTTGCACGGTCATGATAAGGGAAGAGGAGGGCCAGCAATATCCTATCTATTACATGAGCAAAGTATTAAAAGATTCTGAAACCCGATATTCCAAGCTGGATAAGATGGCACTGGCCGTCGTCACCACCTCCATACGCCTCAGGCCTTACTTTCACACACATACTGTCATAGTTCATACAAGTATACTGATAGGGGTCAAAAACCCATATCTTTGGGTACGGTTTTAGGACGGGTTTCAGCGTTATTTAGTTAATAAGCGAGCAATTCTCGCATTTAAATGCTTTTGTGTGAGTTAGTTAGAAATTGGAAACGTTCTATTTACTTTTCGTCGTTTAGGCTCGTTTTATGATCAATTTAGGCAAATACGGCCGAAATAGCATGCATAGTATAGTTCCGTTATCTTTCGAAGCTAATTGGTCCGTCAAAAGTCGCACCAAACGAAGCGTTTGCTCAAAATAAGCGATTGACGGATCAATTTAGCTTTTGGACTAATGTTATCTGGAGTTTCTCTACGTGCGCAGGTGTAAGTTCGGGCGAAAAAGGACATCAAGGATATTCGGCAAGAAATCGAGAGCATGCCGGGCGAAAACGCTCGACGAGCAGGGCCATTTCTGCTCGCCGAGCAGGCCCCTGGAGGCCTGCTCGCCGAGCAGGCCGCTAGGCGCCTGCTCGGCGAGCAGCTCGCCCTGTTCGGCGAGCAGACCTGCGGGAATTGGTCAAAAAGACCAATTCCGCCCCCACGAAGCCACGATTGACCCCACGTCTTCCTACACCAATAAGGACACGAAAATAGGTCAAAACGAGTCCCGAGTCGAGTCTATAAATAGGATTTTTCCATTGTAATTTAGATATCTTTCGTTTTTGGAAATTATCTTAGCCTTCCCCTTGTAATTCCTCTCCATCTCCTTCATCTTCTTCAACCTCCATTGAAGCTCCTTCAAAGCTTTTTCTCGAGGAATTATCAAGGTACGTCCTTAAGATTAAGTCGTCGGCTGCAGAGTAAACAGGTTCCCTGAAAGGGATTTTTGTATCTCCTTTTATCTTTCCATGTTTGTACTCTTTGATACAGTTGCCGAACTTAACTTATTGTATCTTGTGACAATTATCTTCGGCTTTAATAATAATTTAGCTCTTGTTTTGTTCTATGATTATTTGTCTAATCTTTGTCTTACGCTTTATTCAATTGGTTTAACTCATTCAAAAGCTCCAAAATCTAGTAGGCACATATTGCGAGCTGAATCTGACCTAGTCAGAGCCTAGGAGATTGACGACCTCTTAGTTGATTAAGCGCCAATTCACTGAGCCTTAGACCTAGTTTCGGCCTTAGGGAATCACGCGCTAGAAACCTCAGGAGGGTAAGTAGGGTTAATCGCCTTGAATACAAGTGACTCAGATTAGGTTTTTATTCAATAGACTTGATAATCTATCTTTATTATTATCGTTCATACCATGTTCCTTCGGATAATTTCATTAATGAAAGATCAATTAGGGGTAGAGTAACTTAGTTAGGCGTAGAATAACTTAGCTAGAATTAGATAACTTAGTTAGAATTAGATAACTTAGCTAGGATTAGTATAATTCAACCTAGGAGTAGATTAATTCAAACAAACCAACTCAAAACCCCCTAAGCCTAGATAACATCCGAGATCGAGTAGCTCGGTACTTGCAGAAATAAATCCTGTGGATGATAACTTGGACTTAAACCAGAAATTTATTACTTGATAACGACGGGGTACACTTATCCCTTAGTGAGTCCTCATCTCAACCGTAGGTGAGGGCGCATCAAGTTTTTGGCGCCGTTACCGGGGATTTATTTCTTCTGCAATATCGAACCAAAGGTCGAATTGTTGGTTTAGGCATTCCTTGTGAATATATCCTTTGTTAATATCATATATACTTGTTTATAATAACCATACTTGTTTATAATCATGATTCTTTTTCATACGTATCTATACCGTTTATACTTGTTTATATACACACGTTTATATATACTCATTTATGATAACCACTCTTGTTTATACTTACGCTTGTTTATATTCGTTTGTATGAAAAAGTAGTTATCAACTTCATCTATACGTGTTTGTATGTGTTTATTTATATTGTTCTTATACTTGTACTAAACTGTATGATGTGTATGATTTCCCTTCAGCTTTCATTTATTTCTATATTTATCTTTTCTCAGCGTATGCCTACGAGATCAGCGAAAATACCGTGTGCATCACTGTCCCTCTTAACCCTGAACTTGAACGTACTCTTCGCAGGAGCAAACAGATCGGAAAGCTGAAGCAAGACGAGATCATCGAGCCTATCAAGCCTATCAAGATGACTGACAATGAACGGAACAATGAGCGGGATGCTGAGAATACCGGACCAGAAAATGACACTCGTCTGATGAGTGAGATCCTGGCACCGCACCGACACCAGCATCTGTCCAGCATTGCTGCTCCAAACATTCCGGCAAATACATATGAAATCAAGTCTGGTATAATTCACTTGATCCAACAGACCGGACTGTTTGGAGGAGAAGCACATGAGAGCCCGAATGATCATCTGGATCGCTTCCTAATGTGCGTAGACACCGCAAGGACAAATGGGGTCCCCCAAGATGCTGCTAGACTAAAACTGTTCCCGTTCTCTCTGACTGGGCAAGCTTTGGAATGGCTGAGAACACTGGAGCCCGGTTCAATCACGACATGGGCAGGGTTGGAGAAGGAATTCTTGTCCTACTACTTCCCTCCCTCGAAGACAACAATGCTCAGGGGTGAGATCATATCCTTCCACCAACCCGAGCATGAAGCGCTCCACACATCTTGGACTCGATTCAGAAAAATGATGCGCATGTGCCCTCATCATGACATACCCAAGCATCAGTTAGTAAGCGTCTTCTATCACGGACTAACACCCACCAACAGAGCCATTGTAGACTCCACAGCGGGTGGAGATTTGTTTAGAAAGACAGCAACAGAGGCATATGACATGATTAACGAGCTGGCCAGAAAGAGTGTGCAGTGGCAAGAACAGAAGCTCGCCGGCCCCATAAGGCAGCGGGTATTTACCGTGGAAGAACAGGAACAAAATCCAGTTGTTGCGGATTTGAGTAGGAAGATGGACGTACTGTTGGCTACGCTTAGCCGACCTCCCACCTGTGTGCACTGTGGCGGCGACCACACTGGAAAGGATTGTCAAGCAGGTAGCCCTTTCGCTGGAGATGGGGTGGAGATGGTCAACTATGTTGGGGGGAAGCCGAGATACAATCAGAACTATAACAACGCCAACCCCAACAACTACAACTCCTACAACAAGAACAACAATGGCAACTACAAGAGGCCTCAGCACCCGAACCTCTCTTACGGGAATTCAAATCAAAACGTGCTTCGACCTCCCAGCGGTTTTGTTCAAGAACATAGAGATCAGGGGCTTGGCATGCCCCCATATCAACAGCAGAACTAAGGGCCAATGCAACCTCCTAAAGAATCCGACGAGGTGATCACTCTTTTGAAGGAGATCTCGGCTAGGCTTGCAACAACGAAGCCTTCTGCAAGGATTTGAGCAATCAGGTAGCTCAGATCAATAGGGACAGGCAGGAAAGGCCATAGGGTTCTCTCCCGAGCACAACGGAGAAGAATCCAAAGATCCTGAGAAAGGATTGAGTAAGGGGGAGAAATCGGGTTCTCCTCGGTTTTTAATTCAAAGTTTGAACAATTTAATTATGCATTCCCTTTTCTTTTGTTTTTATTTTCTTTTATTGTTTGGGTTAATTGAATTCTAATCTCGTTTGTCTATTTACGTTGTCCAACTTTGTTCCCCCGCACTTTATTAAAAAAAAAAACGAATTTCGCCCAACCCGGGCGAGTTAGGCACTGCCCAGCTCGCCGGGCTGGTCGACCGAGTCAGCCGGCTCGGCCGACACGGGCTGTTCGGGATTTTAAAATCCCGAACCAAAAAAAAGAAGAAAGAAAGAAAAAGAATAAGGAAGAAAAGGGAAAAGAATAAGAAAAAGGGGGGTTACTCACCATCCCCTTCCCCACCTTCTTCTTCCCTTCTCTCTTCTTTCTTTTACTTATTCCATTCTTTCTTTCTTCCTTTCTCCTTCTCTCTTTTTCTTCAAAAACCTAACCCCCCAAATCCACCATTCTAACCCGAATTCAAGATATAAGGTATGAATCTTTACCTATTTTTGATTTCTAACATGTTTCTAGGCTTAGATTTTAGCTTAGGGTGATAATTTTTGAGATTTAAGAAAAACCTAAGTTTTAGGTTTCTCTCTCTTTTCTCAAATAAATCTCTTGTTTGCTTTTAAATTCTTGATTTCCTTGCTATTTATGTTGACATAATGATTAATTTATAGTTTGGGTGTGATTTCTATTCTCAATTTGTGAATATTTGGAGAAATTGCTCAATTTGGGTAAAATCCCCATTTTAGCTCAAAGTTCAACTATTCAAATTATAGTTAGAAACTTGTCAATAGAGTTGTGAATTGCATTCTTACCATGTTTTAGTCATTGGATATCTCCAATTTTGCATAAATTTGTGAATTACGGGTAAAACACTTAGGGACCAAATACTTATGGTTTTAGTCCCTAAGTTCCCAAAGCTATGGTTTATGCCTATGAATGGTTTGTTTGGGGGTTTATGTTAAAAATTGTAAATATGTCCTAACTTTTCCATTTTTGGTCTATTCCTCAGGAACTATGGGTAGGAAAGGAAAAGCCAAGGTCGTCGTCGAGAATGAAGCCGAATCTGAGGTCGAGTTCGACGAAAGCCTCCAAGCTAAGTATGATCCACCCTTTGGTCTTATTGATGAACGTGAGGGGATACTGTACGATAGATTTTCCAAGCAAGATCTTGCTACACGCATAGTTGTTGATCAAACTTATTTGTCGAGTATAGGCTTAAAAAAGGATTTCAATGAAATCCTCAAATTCCACGGCTGGTATAGACTAGCCACAAAACAGACTCCAGTTTATCACAACTTTACTATGGAATTTTTGACCACTTGGAAAAAAGAGCTACCCTTGGGCGGTGGGAAGCATTCTTTTAGACTAAACGGTAAACCTTACCGTCTCGATGATACCACACTAGCAGCCCTAATGGGAGTCTATAACAACCCAGAGGCAATCTCAGACTTTGAGAAACCTATGACAAAAGATATGGCTTGGGAATAATTGACAGGCATATCAGACTTTGACTCCCAGACTGCTAGCCCAGTCGCTCTCCTAGACCCACTTCTCAACCTTGTTCACAAATTTGTGGCCCACAACTTATTGGGCAAAAACGAGAGCAATAAAGTCTCAAAGACAGAATTGCTCATACTATGGTGTGTGGCCACCCACAAACACGTGAATAATGTCAATACCATATTTGAAGGCTTCTCAAGCCAAACGAGTAGGAAACGCGGTTCCCTAGGTCTTGGGCACTTAGTTACCAACCTACTTGAGAGCCAATTCAAAAATTTGGACAATCCCGAAATTGCTGTTTACCCTACTTTACTTAACTCCAAGTTTTTGGGGAAATCTACTTTTCATGAAGTCTTAAACAGGAACCCAACCGAAGGAGCAAGCTCTAGCAGAGGGGGACGGAAAAGAGCACGAATTCCACCACAGCATAGGGACGAGGGACCTGAGGAAGAAGAACCTGCGACAGTAGGAGACCAAAGGGAACAGCAAGCGTCGGGGACGGAGGCCCAGTTCCAAGCCATCAACACCATGATGGCAGAAATGCGAGATCTTAACCTACGGACCTTTAACACTGTTCAATAGATGGACCAACGGTTCACCAACTTTGAGTAGAATATGGACCGAAGGCTTTCGGGTCTTGAATATGTAGCGGCAGATTACTGCGAGCGCTACAACATGCCTTGGCCATACCCCCCGGCCGATCAGTAAGTTGTCTTCTCCACCCTAACTCTTTACACTCGTACTTCATGATTTGTGATGCAATGTTGGAACTTATTGCATATTTTTAGTGTGAGGAGGAGGGGTAGACAAACTTACAAAAATTGTATAATTTTTAAATTTTTGTTGCGTCGTGTCTAGTTTAGTTTAGCGTTTTTGGGTTTTGTTTATGTTTTTGCATGTGTAGGACCTAAAACCGTGAACCTCCTTCAAATCTAAACTTCGTTATTTGTCTCTGAGGGCTGAGAACCGAATCTAAAATTGCATGACAACTAGTTTAGGCGTAGGACACAACTCTTGTATCTGTAAAAGCATGAGCTAAAGTTTGCATTTAGACCCTACTTTTGAAGAAATGCTAAAATCATTACTTAGGTAGATAACTTAAGAATTGAAGGCATGTGACATTAAACTTGAGTTTGGGGAAAACTAGTAAACGCAAAATTGAAACCCAAAGAATTGTGAGTTGAATTTGAGCCTAAGAGCGAACATCAAAAAGCTCTTTTTATTGACATTTTTGTGTGAATGCTTTGACTTGTGGAAGATTACAGATTTTGCACCTAATACTGTGTTGAACCTACATGCAATGGTTTGAGATGATAAACGATGAATCAGCCTCATTAGAATTAACCATTTTCTTTACCTTATTTTTTCTTTTTCATCCACTCTAAGAAGCCCCTTTGAGCCTACGTTTTTGTAGTTTATAGATTTTTCTTTCGTTCTAACCTGTTTTTGCAAACCACAACTTGGTTTGCTATTTAACCCAATTTCTTTTGCAAAGCTCAAATAGAGCCTTTGTTTTCTTCTAGCGCTTTATCTTTGTTTATGGCATTACAGTAGCAAGCCAAAAGGCTAAGAAGTGAATGAGCATCACTATCCCAAAAAGAAAAACAGAAAAACAGAAAAAGAAAAAAAAAAGAAAGAAAAGAGACGAACAAAAGGGAAGAACTTCATTCCCCAGTTCTTAAAAAAATCAAAAACGTCTCAAGGAAACATCCCAAAAAGAAAATAGTAAGGGATGAATAAAAAGCTCAGTCACTTCATATTTGCTAAAGCCATTTAAACTTTGTTTTTGTAGCGCTAGAACTAATAACCCTTGTTGTACCTTTAACCCTCTAACCACATTACAACCCCGATTAGAGGTTGTTTTTGATATCATCGGAATCATATAGCATAGTAGAGGAACGCGGATGAACGTGCAAAATCAACGTAATCCTAAGCAAGAACATAAGCCGAGAGTAAACACCTTAGCCACTAAAAATTGTGTGAAATGAGTGAAGTACCTATGGTGAGGTGTTTTACTTAGCGATCCCCTCAAGCTCGTTTAATTGAACATGTGTCCATTTGCTTAAAACTATGACCCATGATAATCGAAATGCGGCTTTTGGATATCGTGTCTCTACTTTGTATTTCCGAATGCATGTAATTACATATGCTCGAAATTGTGTCAAGCACCTAGTCAAACCGGGAGGTTTTCTAGCTTGCTTGTGATGGCGGGTTTAGTTTTTTAGTTTACTTGGGGACAAGTAAAGTTTTAAGTGCGAGGAGGTTTGATAGGGGTCAAAAACCCCTATCTTTGGGTACGGTTTTAGGACGGGTTTTAGCGTTATTTAGTTAATAAGCGAGCAATTCTCGCATTTAAATGCTTTTGTGTGAGTTAGTTAGAAATTGGAAACGTTCTATTTACTTTTCGTCGTTTAGGCTCGTTTTATGATCAATTTAGGCAAATACGGCCGAAATAGCATGCATAGTATAGTTTCGTTATTTTTCGAAGCTAATTGGTCCGTCAAAAGTCGCACCAAACGAAGCGTTTGCTCAAAATAAGCGATTGACGGATCAATTTAGCTTTTGGACTAATGTTATCTGGAGTTTCTATATGTGCGCAGGTGTAAGTTCGGGCAAAAAAGGACATCAAGGATATTCGGTAAGAAATCGAGAGCATGCCGGGCGAAAACGCTCGACGAGCAGGGCCCCGTGGGCCATTTCTGCTCGCCGAGCAGGCCCCTGGAGGCCTACTCGCTGAGCAGGCCGCCAGGCGCCTGCTCGGCGAGCAGGGGGCTGCTCGTCGCGAGCAGCTCGCCCTGCTCGGCGAGCAGACCTGCGGGAATTGGTCAAAAAGACCAATTCCGCCCCCACGAAGCCACGATTGACCCCACGTCTTCCTACACCAATAAGGACACGAAAATAGGTCAAAATGAGGCCCGAGCCGCGTCTATAAATAGGATTTTTCCATTGTAATTTAGATATCTTTCGTTTTTGTAAATTATCTTAGCTTTCCCCTTGTAATTCCTCTCCATCTCCTTCATCTTCTTCAACCTCCATTGAAGCTCCTTCAAAGCTTTTTCTCGAGGAATTATCAAGGTCCGTCCTTAAGATTAAGTCGCCGGCTGCAGAGTAAACAGGTTCCCTGAAAGGGATTTTTGTATCTCCTTTTATCTTTCCATGTTTGTACTCTTTGATACAGTTGCCGAACTTAACTTATTGTATCTTGTGACAATTATCTTCGCCTTTAATAATAATTTAGCTCTTGTTTTGTTCTATGATTATTTGTCTAATCTTTGTCTTACGCTTTATTCAATTGGTTTAACTCATTCAAAAGCCCCAAAATCTAGTAGGCACATATTGCGAGCTGAATCTGACCTAGTCAGAGCCTAGGAGATTGACGACCTCTTAGTTGATTAAGCGCCAATTTACTGAGCCTTAGACCTAGTTTCGGCCTTAGGGAATCACGCGCTAGGAACCTCAGGAGGGTAAGTAGGGTTAATCGCCTTGAATACAAGTGACTCAGATTAGGTTTTTATTCAATAGACTTGATAATCTATCTTTATTATTATCGTTCATACCATGTTCCTTCGGATAATTTCATTAATGAAAGATCAATTAGGGGTAGATGATAGCTCCCATGTATATGAGGATTTTAGGATCATTTGGGGTCGTTTCTGCCTTATTTCTGCCTAACCACATACCAATCTGTTATCTTTTAGCTAAAAGTAATGATTTCCGTTACTTACGGCATTCTCTGTATTTTCAGGTGCTTTTTAGGACGTTTTGAGCATTTCAGGACATTTCAAGGGGCTACCAGAACAACTGCTGGAAGCAAGGACCGAAACAGATGCGTCCAAGAGGGGTTCGTGGACTTTCCAGCACATGTCTCGTCGAGACAGTGCCTGTCCCATCGAGACAGGTCCGCGTCTCGCCGAGACACTGTTTGTCTCGACGAGACGAGGCGGCCCGACGGTTTCCAGAAGAGGCCATCGCGTGGTGTCTCGACGAGATGACCAGTGTCTCGTCGAGACACCAACTTGTCTCACCGAGACACGTCAGGTCTCGACGAGACGAGACGCTTGGATCATTTTCCCAGCGCCTTCTCACCTCCAGGGCGCGAATTTTGGCCAAAAAAATGCCCAAAATACCCCCGAAGCACCTGCTACTATAAATAGAACATGATGCCTCCTTTGTGGAGGTTACTTCTTCTTTTTATCTTTCTCTAGCGGGATTGTTAAAATTTTTCTTCTTCTTCCTTCTTGCTTTGAGAGGAATTGAGGGTTTTAAAGAATGTAGTTGTTGATTTGAAGATTGGGAAGGGTAGTTCTCTCGATATTTGTAATCAGAATCAGACAAATCGGGTTTTAGATCTCTAAACTCATAACTCTGTCTTTTACTTTTCGCTTCTTAAGTCAATGGTGCTTCATATTGATGATTTATGTTTCTGCAAGTTGTTTAGTTTGACCATGAACTAACCCCCATCTAATTTGGGATGGGGGTGGAATTGATTGTGTGACCTAGAATGGTAGAGATTTGGGTTTATGGGAGTTATTCCCGATTGATCAGATTATTCGAGCTTAATGCCTCAAATTTGTCAGACTTAGGAGTGGATGTTAGAATGAGAATCGATGATAATCAACTAGCCTGAAATTAAAGAACAACAAGCTCTTCGAATTTGACAAGTTTAGGATGGTGGATAGGTGATCCCTGACCAAGGAACCGCCTATCCGGAACCGGAATGATCTGACCTCGCTAGAGACCACTAGGAGTGCGGATTTGTGGCTGGGCTACGGCTCTAGCCTTAATCACTATTGAACCTTACCTTCTGCATGACCTAGGATTTGCAATAACCAAGGTTGAGCGAAAGGACCACTTAAGATTGACAGACTTGAAGTGGTAAATTCTGTGATTACCGTCAGTTATCATTAGGATATAAACCTGAATCCCGTAAGTCATAATAGGGAGCCAATCAAGGGGAACCCTCATCCCGGATTGCTTCATCAATTATACTACTTCATCTCACAGTAAGTTTCTTTTATGTTAAGTTTTAAAACAGTTTGTTCATCAATTCTCAAACATTTACACAACATCCCGAACAATCGCTAGTTTTTGTTAGTTGAGTAATTAATTGTGACAACTAGTCCTTGTGGTTCGATCTCGTGCTTAAGCACTGTACTACTTGTTGAGATAGGATTCACTTCTCCTGTTTGTCGCTATACACTTTAGCAGCATCAGTAGAGTAACTTAGTTAGGCGTAGAATAACTTAGCTAGAATTAGATAACTTAGCTAGGATTAGTATAATTCAACCTAGGAGTAGATTAATTCAAACAAACCAACTCAAAACCCCCTAAGCCTAGATAACATCCGAGATCGAGTACCTCGGTACTTGCAAAAATAAATCCTGTGGACGATAACCTGGACTTAAACCAGAAATTTATTACTTGATAACGACGGGGTACACTTATCCCTTAGTGAGTCCTCATCTCAACCGTAGGTGAGGGCGCATCATATACCAATGAGGAAAGTGTTGCAAAAGCCAGAAACTTCATGAAGGTTGATGGAATGGGCAATCCGCCTAGGCGAATTCGATGTTCGTTATGAAAGCCGATCAGCCCTGAAAAGCCAAGTCTTGGTAGACTTTGTGAATGAATTCACCGAAGAGGGAGTGAATCTTCCCAAGGCTAAAGTCGAGGAATGGACAATGTACACCGATGGGGCTTCTTCGACAGAAGGCGTAGATATAGGAATCGTGATCAAGGGTCCCCAATATATAAAGCTACACTATGCCGCAAAATTAGATTTCCTCGCAACCAACAACGCAGCTGAATATGAGGCCTTAATATTGGGACTACGTCTGCTAAAGGAGATCACTCCCGAGCGGATCGTGATCTACAACGATTCAAAACTGATGGTCAACCAGGTGATCAAAAATTTCGAGGTCAAAGATGACATTCTTGCCAAATATGTTGAAGAAGTTAAGAAACTGCTAAATCACCTCGAAATCAAAGACACCAAATGGGAATTAATCCATGTGCCCCGAGGATCCAACACAGAGGCTGATCACCTAGCCAAAATGGCTTCAAGAAAAGAGCATTGGGCGGATCTGCAATGCCCATTTGAGATTAAAACAGCCCCGGCATTTGCCTCGGAGATGGTATCCTTACTCATGCCGGTGGAGAACGATTAGCGATCGCCAATTCGCCAGTATCTAACAGATGGAACATTGCCTTTGGACAAGGAAGAAGCTCGACGGATTGTGAGAAAGGCGGCCTATTTCTCCGTGATAAACGATTGCCTATACAGGAAGTCTATTAGCCACGCCTGGCTGAAGTGCATTATGCCGGAAGAAGGACAACAGATCCTCAAAGAGTTGCATGAAGGCGCATGTGGGGCTCATGAGGCATCTGCCTCTATTGTAAAGAAATCCAGGTTACATGATTTTATTGGCCTACAGCAGAACTTGATGCTCAAAAATTTGTGGAGTCATGCCATAATTGTCAGATTGATGCAAATGAATCACACACCGCTAAACACCTTCAAAGGCCCATCATCGAAGGTCGACCCTTTGTGGTCTGGGGTATTGACATAGTTGGACCATTTCCTCCCACCAGAAGACAGAGGAAGTATGTTGTCGTGGCTGTGGATCATTTCACCAAATGGGTAGAGGCTGAGGCTGTCTCCTCTATCAATGTTGAACGAATGGTGGAGTTCGTCAAAGATAACATCGTAGGAAGGTATGGAGTTCCTCATACGATTATCACTGACAATGGAACGCAATTCAACTGTGCAGAGTTCAAAACTTTCTATGAAGAATTGGGCATTCTGAACAGATTCGCCTCAGTTTATTATCATCAGTCAAACGGTATGACCGAAGTTACAAACCGGACGATCGTTAAGGGAATAAAGAAAAGATTGGGAGAACATGACAAGAAATGGGCGGATCAGTTAACGAGCGTCCTATGGGCGTATCGCACCACTCCCAGAACAGCCACGGGCGAGACGCCGTTCGCCCTTTGTCACGGTGTCGAAGCTGTAATTCCAGTTGAAATACAGGTCCCAAGTGACAGAGTTGCATTCTATTGCGAGGATGAAAACAGCCAGAGGTTGAAAGAAAGTCTTGATCAAGTGGAGGAAAGCACGAGAAAAGGCATATGTGCGCATGGCGGCTTACAAGCAGCGGATCGCAGCTTATCATGACAGAAATGCCAAGCTTGTAGACTTGAGTGTGGGAGACCTCGTGCTCCGCAAGGCGGACAAAATCCAATCTAAAGAAGGGAAGGGAAAGCTAGGGCTCACCTGGACAGGTCCGTATCGAATTGTGGACAAGATTGGGTTCGCCACATTTAAAATTCAAGACATAGAGGGAAATACACTGCCGCGTACATGGAATCTCCAAAATCTCCGCAAATATTTCACCAGAAAATAGAATGTAAACAAGGTCTTGAGTACTCTTTTCCCTTTAGAAAGCTTTTTTCCCATGAGGTTTTTCTTATTAAAGGTTTTAATGAGGCTCACATATAAGACCCGCTTGCTGTAATAAAGCGTATCTCCAATCAATAAAAAGCAATTGTTCAATTGTCAATATTCTTTTTAAGTATTTTCTTGCAGCAATATAAATATTCCAATCTAAAAAAGAAGGGGGGCACCCAACGCACGCGTCCCACACCAAAAAAGTATTGCTATCACATAGTGCTATCACATAGCTACTTTTTCTCCTCAAAGATAGGAGATCAATCTCATGGGCGGATCAATCCTTAATTGATCACCATTAGAGATAGAGTTAAAACATTTCTCGGACGCGAGATCTTTACACTCTCTTACATCCTTCCCAAAGAAAGGTTCACAAGTCCTGAAGGCGGATCGATTCACCTCAAAGATAGGTAGCAAGACGATCCCTAAGGCAGCTTAACTTCCTCTAAAGGAATAAAACAGCTTCAAACCTTCACAAAGGTTCGCACAATGGAGTATGGATGGCCACCTACTTCAAAACCAATCCTGAAAGCCTATAAATTTACTTACGCAAACGTAAAAGTAAAATAAATAATAGCAAGGATTAAACAACTGTACTTAAGTTTTACAAACAAAGCTACACATTAATAGGAGCATCCTCCTTAGCATTTGTTTTCCCCGATGCGCCCTCTAAAGGGGCTTCCTTCTCTACATCACCAGATACGCCCTCCAGTGGGGCTTCTTGCTCAACAGAGATAATTCCCTCAAGAGGAAGGGTGCCATCAGTTATCAGCTCCTCACCTGCCTTTGGAGGTACTTCTTCAAGGTCCACCAGCTTGATGCTGGCAGGAGGCTTGCTTTCTCGCGGATCCCTTCATCCATTTCCGAACGTGATCACGGATGTAATCCTTGACGTCCGGGATTTTGCGATATTTGAGGACAACATCTGAATCGAGAACGGCGAACTCCGGATCTGTAAAATCAATCTCGGGATACGCCAGTTGGACATACGCCATAATCCATTCACCATAAAAGAAAGCTTGCTCCCCTGCCATGAATTCAGCATCTGCTAAAGCATCCTCATGCTCCTTAGCATTTGCTTCGATCTTTTCCTTCAGCTTTTGGATCTCGGCATCCTTGAGGGCAATGGCGGACGCGGCATTCGCGTTAGTATCAGCGACTTCTTTCTCCAACTTTTCTATAGTGGCCTTATCCGCCACACCTTGGAGGAGCTCAGCTTCCATGGCACGCAAACGAGTATACATCTATCAAGGCAAACATTTCATTCAAACGAAAGAACAATAGCAAAACTCTTCCCAAAGGAGATCACTTATTCACCCAAACAATAACAAAAGGACAGAAGGAACTTACCGTAAGAAGCTCCGTCTTTCCCATTTTGACATGGGCTGATCCTGGGATCTGGTTCTGGTTCTTTTGCACCTCGCCCAACTGACCAAGGGCCTCGTCCAGGTCATTGATGACAGACTCATTCTCCAAAGATCCCTTGATACCATGTTTGGCGGACCAGTAACCGCCCAGGTCAGGCTTCGCCATCTGCACAAAGATGAGAAGATCAGAACTTAGATTCAAAATATGGCAAAGGAAAAGGTAAAAACAACTTACTTGTTCCTTCTCCACCAAAGGCATTGCGGATTTCATGGCATCCGCCATAAAATTTTGTCCGTCGGAAGCTGTAGGCTTCCTTTTCTTCAGAGGCGGGTTGGCCCTTGTATTAGCAGGACGTTTCCCTGCACTCTTTTAGGGATCTGCTACCTGCCCTTTCTTTCGAGCCTCATCCTCCTTCAGTTTCTTGAGCATCTCTACAAGAGCGTGATTGGCCTTAGATAAACCCCTGACAAAGAGAACAATCAAGTAATCAAGGTTCAAAGAAAAAACAAAGTTACCTTGATCAAATTGTGCAAACTTTGAGTAAATGAACTTGTCCCCTTCTTGGCGAATCAAAGGAATGTCATTCATCATGAACTCCAAGGCGTCAGCGTATGTCCAAGCATCCGCCTTGACATTCTATATGAGTTCTGCCACTTCCTCATCACTATCTGTCAATATGCGCATATCTCCCGCCATATGCAGAGGTTTGGCATTCCAGACCGATGGAAAGCCTAAAGACTCGCCCTCTTTTATCTTTACATAGAAGAATTTCTCGTCCCAAAGATGGACGTTGGACATCTTGCCGCTAAACGGCGAATATACATCAACGGAAAGCGATTCGCCAGATCCGCTAGATCCGCGGCGCTCATGCGAGATGGAGTAGACTCTGCACGAGGCGCCTTTTTCCTAGACGGGGCAGAAGAAGAAGCCACCATCCCAGAAAATCGCCTAAAATCTATTGCCGGAGCAGTACCAGTAACGGGGAAGGAAAGGTTTTGAATTCTATGTAAGCGAGTTCGACCACTATTACACGCTGAGTTACGCAACTCAGCTAAATTAGAGCTAACTGTATCTTCGGAGGAATAAGAATTTTCCGATGAAGAAGTAGTCCAGCTAACTACGATTTTCGAGGAAGAGGTCAAATTAAAAAGTTCGATGGTCGATTCGGAGGATGAAGAAGAGCTCCTAAACATTCAGAAAAAATAGAATGAAAAAGATGAACATACATGAAAGTAAAAGCTTGGAGGACTCTGAAACTCCGGGGAAAAACTCTGGGCAAAAAGAAAATGAAGAAGAAGAACAAATGAGGAAAAAAGAGAAAGAGAGAAAGGAAGAAGGCGTTTTCTATTTTCTCGAGCGGCGCGCCCACAACACATGTCACCCATCGATTGGCATCGAACAGAGTGACCATTAATGCAGGTAATCATGACGGCGCACGAAGAAGCTCAAAAGCCCTAAAGGACTTTAAAGGAACTTTAGAGGGGCTTCTGATAACATTGTGATATTATCCCAAGGATCAAAAGGGATATTCGCCTAGAATACCACGCGTTGATCACCTGATACCGGAGTATCACGGCGTATTGAGCAAAGGGATCCGACAGGCGGATCACCAACACCTCACCATAAGAGACCCGCGGGCGAACCTATGAGGCGAATCGCCATAACCGCCCAATCCGCTATTGAAACAGCTGAGCCGACCCTGCAATAAAGACCATTAATAAGCAATCAATTTCCTAACGGACATGCTTAAAGGAAACCAGTATCTCGAGCTATCAAGGTACACATTCACTTACCATTTGTCAATTCAGTTTGCTCTCTTGCTCTTCTATACTGACTTGGCATCAGAGCTTCCCCCCGTCAAACCCAACGACGCCCCCACAGAGACGGAAACCTGTCGGAAATTCTCCACTAGTCATCAGGTACCTTGAGGTTCATTCCGTTAGCAAACACATACCAAATTGACTAACGGTGTTAAAAGTCAAAGGTAAAAGAGTTAATTTGGTCCTTATATTTATTTTTTATTATAAATTAAACCCCTTATTATCTAATTATCACAAACAAACCCCAAAATAAAAAATAAAAATCAATTATACTATCTTCCCCATCTCTTTAATTTCTTTTTTTTCTGATTTACTAAAAAAAAAATTCTTTTTTTCTTTCTTTCTCTCTTCTCTCTTAATTTTTCTCTCTCTAAAATCAATAGCAACATTTGAATGATTCGTAGCATTTTTGCCATCGTTGCTCCAACATTATTTACTATAGCAGAAACCGCAGAAGACACCAAGGAAGGATCACCTTCTTGAGCAGCATCACCTGTTTGTCGAATGCATTCCATTAATCCAATAATTATTTATTGAGCTATCTGGTAGCCATCATCAGATTTTTCAAGCCCAGGCCTTTCATTGTACCTATTCCAAAGAGCTTTCTCTCTTTTCCAAAGAAATAATGAAATGCACCCTCAATGTGCCTTTGCACCAGCTCTTTCATGCTCATCCCTGCTCTGGTCATCCAATTACCTCTTATCTTTTGACGGAAAAACTCATCAAGGTCTTCAATACCAGCAGGAACTCCAAGTGAATACAATCTCACTCGGGATAATAATGGAGTTCGACATATAAACTAAATGTTACCAGTAGCCAAGTAAATACAATCTTAGTGGGGATAAAAATGGAGTCAAGTAAATACAAAACATCATGGCAAGATTTGTTGTTGATTTTGATTTGGTAAATATTAAGTTTTATTGTGTTAAATTGATTCTAGAGAGAGAAAACTTAAGAGAGAAGAGAGAAATAAGAAAAAAAAAATTAAAAAGAGATGGAGAAGATGGTATATTTGATTTTTATTTTTTATTTTAGGGTTTGTTTGTGATAATTAGATAATAAGGGGGTCAGTATAATAATTGAATACTGTTTGGTTTAAAATATATTTCATAAAAGATAAGGTTCCTCATAGACATGTCAGGTACGCCTGATTTCGATCCACCGTCGGCACCAAACGAGGCCGCATCCGGCCACTTGAATAGGAGTAAGAAGAAATCAAAGGGAGCTGACGGCAGTTCGGAACCTTCATCTCCCACCAACCCTATCGCATCCCCAGCCAAAAGGAAGATTTCATGGAAAGGTACTCTGTTGGGTCAGTCACAATATGTAGATTCGGAGATGGAATTTGTTCCAGAGACAAACATGAGTCTAGGGAGCAATCTTCTTCTAGCAGATTCTGATTTTGAAGATGAAGATAAGGAGGATCCAAAATGTCCCTCAATTCGACTCACTGCTGAGGAAAAGAAGATATTATGAAAACCTTGGTCTACATCTCTAATTGTGAAGGTGCTTGGGAAGAAAGTGGGTTTCAGATTTCTTCAACAAAAAATTCAAGGTTTCTGGCAGAAAAATGGTACTGTGTCTTTAATTGATTTACACAATGAGTTCTACATAGCAAAGTTTTCCAACCCAGAGGACTATGAAAAGGCAATTAATGGAGGCCCGTACCTAATAGCAGACCATGTACTTGCAATTCAGAAGTGGAAGCCTAATTTTGACCCCCTAGATGCTAAAGTGAATAAGATCCTCACTTAGGTCAGATTTCCTAGGTTACCAATTGAGTATTATAACTACCTCTTCCTCACAAAATTAGGCTCAATGGCAGGAGATGTTCACCATGTCAATAAGACAACCATCTCGGCAGAAAGGGGCAAGTTTGCTCGAGTGTGCGTCGAGGTAGATTTAAACAAACCATTGCTATCCAAATATAAATTGAGGAATCGAGTGCATAGAATAGAATACGATGGGCTACATAACATTTTCTACGAATGTGGAATGTACGGACATAGTCAGGAACGCTGCCCAGCTCTTGCTTCTAAGGAGGAATCAGAGGAGCAAATAATAAAGGAGTACCAGAATGCAGAATTGGGTGGAAGACCGAGGGAAGAAGTGGTTAATGATTATGGCCCATGGATGACCGCCAAAAGACTGGTAAGAAGAAACAAGAGGAATTCCCCTCCAAGCGGGAAAAATGTCACGAAACAGGATTCAAAAAAGGCAGGTGATGAGGAAGCGATAAATAGTTCGAGTAAAATCCAGTTGAACCCATCCACGACAGGTGAGCAAGGGGCAAAGGTAACGGACCAGCATGAACCAATTTCAGGGAGTGGTTCCCGCTTCAACATTGTGCATATGATGGAGGAGGCTAACCATATAGAGAATCAACAGGTAAAAATTCCGCCACTAAATGAAACTGGTGCCCCAGGGAATACAAATGGAAGTAGAAATTCAGATATAGTGGTTTCAAAAATTATAGTGGATGCTGTGTCCAAACCTGATGGAAAAGAGAATAATAGACCCCTTAATTCCAGCCCTGAGGAAGTAGAGGTGCAGGAAAGACAAAAAGCTTTCGAAAAAAAGCTTAAGAACCATACTGGGGATAATCAGAATCCTAGAAATGGCTTTACTGCCAAGACATCCAACTAGTGCTCCTGTTGTTTGAGGTACCTTTTTCACCTTTTTTTTATGGATTTTTTGTCTTGGAATGTTCGAGGTGCAGCGAATAGGGCGACTCGCTTACATCTTAATGATATGTTAAGGCTTCATAAGCCTGTCGTTTTTGCTCTTTTGGAAACCAAAGTGAGTGGAACTTCTGCGCAGAAGGTTGTTAATAAATTCAAAGGGTGGTCTTGTATTCGGTCAGAGGCTGTTGGTCGGTCCGGGGGAATCTGGTTATTCTGGCTGGAGTCCCACATTGAAATCGAACCCATTCAAGTTCACCACCAGTTTATTCATTGCAAAATCAAGAAAAATGGAAAATTACTTTGTTTCCTCTCCACGGTGTATGCTTCTCCTTGCCAAGCCGATCGGAATATCATGTGGGAAAATCTCAGACAGATTAGTGTGGGGATGAATGAACCTTGGTTCCTAATGGGAGATTTTAATGACATCAGTTCTATGGATGATCAGAAAGGAGGTAGCCAGAACTATGGAAGGCGATGCATAAACCATATTTGTAGGATGAATGCGTGTGGAGTTATGGACATTGGTTTTTCTGGGTTCAGGTTCACTTGGAGACACCAACTGCTATCAGTTCGTCTTGATAAAGTTTATGGAAACACTGCTAGTCACCTTGCTTTTCCGGAAGCGACTATGATTAATCTCCCCTATAGACATTCTGACCATGCACCTATTATCTTCAAATTACATGGGATCATTGGTAAGAAAGAGCTTAGACCTTTTAGATACCTGATGGCTTGGGACCTTCACCCGGAGTTCAAGAATGTGGTTCAGAATTCATGGGAAAAGAACACACATCCTAGCCTTGCTGCCAGTAACTTCAAAGTAAGCGCTATACATTGGAATAAGAAAGTGTTTGGTAACATACTTTATAGAAAACGTCAAATTCTCAATCGTTTATCGGGGGTGCAACGGTTTTTATCTTTACAGTATGACGAAAGTGTAGTCAGGTGATAAGTGCGCTATGACTATGGGTGTGATCTTTCTAAGTGCTCTACCTTTACTAGACGTCACTACTTAGGGGCAAGTGTACCCCGTTGTATCAAGTAATAATCCGGTTAAGACCGGGTATCGAATCCACGGGATTTATAATTGCAAGTATTAAACGACTCGGTTTTATACGTTATTTAAGCGGTGAATATTTTGAGGTTGGTGTGAGACACAACTACAAACTACTCCTAACTACGTGTGAGGCGAATTTGTATAACGAAACTCTATGGAGTGATATGAATGCGATAAGTTATAACTATGACAAATAATGACTTCTAATTTTTATACGGTTGATGGTTTGCTCGTGCAAAGACGACTACGTGTAGAGAAACCGACCCATGAAGTACTTAGACTACGTGGTTCCTAGTCAAGGCGTGTCTAATGCTTGGGACCAGAAATTAGGGCACGTAAGTTCCGTGGTTTGTCAATTCCTACGGTTTCCGGTTTGTCACTTCCGGTAAGGCAACACCTATATGAATCCCTAAAAATAGCCCGAATGGCGTTCTCCTACACAACAATCAATTATAAATATCAAAACAAGTAACAAACATCAACACATATATAGAAAAGAAGATTATGAATCATAAATTATAAATATGGAAAGTGTAAATATGGATTACAAACAAGCCTAGTATATAGGATGAGATCAAGCTAATTAGCAAGTGTAAAGGGAAGAATCCACCCTCGGAACTAGCTAACCGGACTCAAAAGCCGTCTCTAAGGACTTGAATGGTGGAGCTCTCGAGCTTGGTGTGCGGAGATGGAGCGGGACTTTGATGAAATGCCAGGAGCAACGAACAAGCTCTCGAGATGGAAGAGTTTAGTTACACAAAGCCTAAAAACAAATCTAAACTACAACAATCAAAACAAGTATAGTTTTTGCTCTCTCTAATGGTGTTTGTAATGAGTGCTAGTCACTCTTATTTATAGATCAAGCTAGGGGCAAGATTGTATTTTCACAAGGTGCAAGCATGGAGGAACATAATTTTGTGCAGAAATCCCATAATACGCCCCGCGTATGGTGGAGTACGCCCCGCGTGTATGCCCATTCCGTCAGAAATCTCCTGCATGTGGACCAATTCCGGATCTTGATGTCTCAAACACGCCCCGCGTAGGATGGACTGTGCCTTGCGTGTTTGAGTTTCTGATCTTTTTGCATTGAAGAATTCCCTTACACGCCCTGCGTGTAAGGCGGTACGCCCGCGTATGGATCGTTGACTCAGGGAGACCATGTAGTCTGACTTTTCAGGATTAGGCAATTATTTCTGACATGTGCTATACGCCTCGCCTAAGTTGACGTACGCCTCACGTATGCTGACTAGATTCCGCGTGGTGTTTGTGGATAGGGCAATCATTTCTGACTTTATGTTTCACGCCCCGTGTATGGGATGATGCGCCTCGCGTATTTGAGTGGATTTTCACTCCTTGCTCGTACCTGAAATACAAATCTCGGGGCCGAGTTAGCTTGACGTTTTTATTTCCTAAACTACTCAAAAATAAGGGAAATTAACTGAAAGCATGGAATTTATTTTTATTCCGTTATTTTATTAAAACATTCTATTTTTGTAATTAAACTTATTTGTTTCTTCTAAAATTAACTCGTAAATCACGCTAAAAGATAGGGGTAAAATACCCCTATCATCAGGCTTGAACGGATGCTTCAAAATGAATTGACAGCAATTTTGAGACAGGAAGAACTCCTTTGGTTTCAGAAGTCCATAAACAAATGGATAACCCATGGAGACCGGAACACAAAATACTATCACCTGTCAACTGTGGTTCGTCGAAAGAAAAATAAAATTGAAGCCATCCAAGATGATAAGGGTAATTGGATCTACGACCAAGATGGGATTCGTAACCATGCTATGAACTTCTATGTGCATCTTTTCCAACAAGACCGAACATCCTCGCAAATTCAAGTCAACGTGTCTAATTCGTTTCCGATAGTGGATCAACCTCTTGCAGAAGATATTTTTCATAAGGTTAGCAAAGAAGACATTAAAAATGCCATGTTTGATATGGGTCCTTATAAAGCCCCGGGTGTGGATGGATTACCAGCATTTTTCTACCAAAAGCATTAGGACACTGTGAAGATCAGCTTGTATACTTTTGCCTTGGGAGTGTTCTCCGGGTTAGATACTGTGGCAGCGGTGAATCAAACCCTACTGGTTCTTATTCCCAAAATCCCTAATCCTACATCCTTCCTCCATTTTAGGCCCATTAGCCTTTGTAATGTGGTCTATAAGCTGATCTCTAAGATTATAGCAAACAGACTTCGTCTGCTCCTCCCAGAAATTATATCCCCAACCCAATGTAGTTTTATCCCGGGTAGGCAGATCATTGACAACATCGTCATCGCTCAAGAGGTGATACATTCTATGCGCCTTAAAAAGGGAAAGAAAGGCTTTGTAGCTATTAAAATTGATCTTGAAAAGGCCTATAACCGTCTAAACTGGGACTTCATTGCTGATACTCTTGGTAGGACGTGTATACCCCTGTCTTGGCAAGTTATCATCAATCAATGCATTCAGACTAGCACTATGCAGGTTCTTATAAACGGAGAGACTTTGGAGTCCTTCTGTCCGTCCAGAGGTATTAGACAAGGTGACCCTATATTCCCGTATATTTTTGTACTCTGCATGGCGAGGTTGGACCATCTTTTGAAAGATGCCATTGCATCAAAATCAATCAAACAAATCAGGCTAGCTCGCGAAGGCCCAGAGATCAGCCATTTATCCTTTGCCGATGATATCCTCATTTTCTTAGAGGCTGATACGGATCAAATTCGCAGGTTTATGGACATCATGAATGATTTCTGTACTATCTCAGGTCAAAAGCTTAACCTCCACAAATCAAAGCTCTGCGTCTCTAAGAATGTGTCGAACAACCTGGCCCGTAACCTTAGCCACGAGTGTCAGATTCCTCTCACCAAGTGTCTTGGAAAATATCTGGGAGTGCCATTATTACATGACATAGTTAAGCTATCGACATTTGCAGAGACTGTGAACAGGATGCAACTGAAATTAAGTTCCTGGAAAGCGAATACTTTGAGCCTGGCTGGAAGACTCACTCTTGTTCAATCTGTCACGTCTGCTGCCCCAAACCATATTATGCAGACGAATATGCTTCCCTCAAGAGTGCTGAAGAAAATGGACAAAATCAATAGAAATTTTATTTGGGGCAGCAATGGGCAAGAGAAGCGTATGCATCTCGTGCCATGGAGTACAATCTGTCAACCCAAGGAGAAAGGGGGCACTGGTATTCGTACAGCTGTGGATAAAAATAAAGTCTTGCTAATGAAACTAATGTGGAGAATTTGGAAGGAGCCTCATGCCCTATGGGTCCAAATCTTGGCTTCAAAATACAAGAAAGACATGATCTTTGGGGGCGTTAAGAAACTGGCTAGAAATAAGTCTCATCTGTGGCGAAGCATTCAATCAGTCTTTGAAGACTTCACTAATGGTCTAGCCTGGAGCATTGGGGATGGAAATTCAATCTCATTCTGGAATGATGTTTGGATAGATAATATAAAACTGAAGGATGTAGCCTTAACACCAGTGGCAGAAGAGGATTGGAATTGAAAGGTGTTTGACCTGCTTAATAGCCAAGGGCAATGGAAATGGGATATTCTTGAAAAATACTTTGAAGACTCCATTTTGCTTAGCCTAAGGTGTATTATATCTCGAAGAGAGACGGATATCAGAGATATGCCTCGGTGGAGGAATTCTTCATCTGGAATCTTTTCCTGCAAAGCTGACTACGACAGTTTGACGAACAGTCAAGATGATAGTACTGCTAGTGAGGTTTTCAAAACCATCTGGATGTTAAAATTGCCGCAACGGACCAAGACTTTTTCTTGGTTATGCCTTCACAATCGTCTGTTGACTAATTTAGAGAGACAAAGAAGACATATGATTGAAGCTGGAGTCTGCCCTCGTTGTAAAGCAGGTGAGGAATCAATAGCCCATGCGTTGAGAGAGTGCGAGGCCAGCTCGTAGGTTTGGCAAGAAATTCTACCCGTATCCTGTCATGACCGTTTCTTCTCTATGAATGGCAGCGACTGGTTTAAGAGTTGTATATCAGCAACTGACTCCTTCCTTGGCTTTGTCAACTGGCAAATTTTATTTGCAATAACATCTTGGTATCTATGGGCTTGGAGGAACAAAGCTGTTTTTGAACCAGAAATTGAGAGTCCAAGAGATAAAAAGACTTTCATCCTGCAGAAGGTAAATGAAAATATGATTAGTTGGGATTTATGTATGGGAGGCCCAAACAGGTTGGTGAAAAAGAGAGCTTGGCTAGGATGGAAAAAACCAGCGGAAGGTTTTATGAAATTGAACACAGACGGGTCGAAGCGGGGAGAGCCTGGGAAAATTGCAGCAGGGGGGTTACTGCGTGACAGCGGGGGAAATTGGATTAGGGGATTCGTTCACAATATTGGCATCGGAAACATCGTCGAAGCAGAACTTTGGGGAATTCTTACTGGTTTAGAAATGGGGATAGAGGCTCAGGTGCGAAAAATCATTGTGGAATCAGATAATCTCGATGTGGTTAAAAGCATTAATCAGAAAAGTAATATTTTACATCATCCTGCTCGATCTCTCATTCAAAGTATTCAGGTGTTGAGGTGCTCTTGCAGCAGGATAAATTGGGTTTGGGGTCCCCAAGAGTTGTAGTGTCCTAGTCCTTTTTATGTTGTAGGTAGTTTTTTTTGTTTAGTTTAGTCTTTTGTTTTGGTCTGTAGTTTTTTTTTCGTTTTCTTTGCTGCTGTTTTTTCTTGTTGGTTTTCTGTGTTTTTGGGTCTGTTGTTTTTGTTGTATTTCTTCGCTGTACACCAAAAAAAAAAAAATAATAATAATAATTAGGGGGTCAATTTATAAAAATAAAAAAATATAAGGACCAAATTAACTCTTTTCCTTTTAACTTTTAACACCGTTAGTCAATTTGGTATGTGTTTGCTAACGGAATGAAGTACATGGTACCACTTTGCAAACTTTTAAACCACATGGGTGCTGTTCGAAAATGGATGTAACCACAAGGTTTATTTTTGTACTTTTTCCTAAATTGAAATTGTTTCTTATATTTTTTATTGGGTTTTGAGACATTGACAACCAAAAAAAGTGTGATTAACTTGGAATATATGTAGGGATGGCAACGGGTAGCGTACTCGTGGGTACCCGGCACTACCCGATCCTAATAGGACTACTCGTACCCTGCATAAAAGGGTATGGGACGGGTATGGGATCAAAATCATTAGGGTAATGGGACGGGTATGAGAATACCCCCTACGGCACCGGTACCCGGTACCCGTCATAAAAAAAAATTATATTAATAAATATCATTGATTTTTAGATGTAAAACATGAAATTTAAACCCTAACCATTTATTTTTCAACTATTGAGTGATACCACTAAACTACTTTATTCTTATTGATTAAGGTTCAATTTATTCAATTTTTAGATTGATGATTATTAAATTTATAGTTTGTTAAATTTGTAATATTTTTTTTTTTAATTTATTGATTCTTAACGGGTAAGGGTACCCGCGAATTAAATGGGAAGGGTATGGGATGCAAAAAGTATACCCGTTAGGGTAATGGGACGGGTACGGATAATTAAAATATAAAAGGGTAAGGGTTTGGGAATGGCATTACCCGCAGGTACCCTATCCCGTTGCCATCCCTAAATATATGTAATTGATGTTTGGAATTAGAAGATCAGATACCAGCGTTTGAATAATAATCAAATCAATATTTTCAAAATTTTAATAATGTATTCTTGTTAGAGTTAAATTTAAATAATTTCATACAAATTAAATATATAAAAAATCTTAGGGTTAAATTTTGTTGTTATATTTATTCCTCTGTAACAAGAAAGCTTCACATCTTCTTTTTGCGGAAAGAACCGTTCACACATATAGGCTTTGATGGTTTCCACCAAGTGATGGCAAGGTAAAATGCAACGTGGACGCAGCCTTTTTTTGCAGGTTCTGTCGAGTTCGGTGCTGGCGCGGTTATACGAGGAAGTTTGGGGGATTTTCTGGCGTGCTTCAGCTGCGTAAAACAAGGACGTCCAACTGCCTTACTTGCTGAAGCGTTGACGGTTTGGGAGGTGATGAGGTGGTGTGAAGGTTTAGCAATTCAAAATGTGTCGTTTGAGACTGATTCGAAGAGCTTGGTAGGAAAAATTAAGTCAGCCTCTCTCGATAATACAAAGCTAGGTGGAGTGGTCGAAGATATTAGAAGTTTACTATCAGAACGCCAAGATTTTTCTGTGGCTTTTGTCCATAGATTAGCGAACGGGGTGGCTCATGGCATGGCACGTCATGCCCGTTCCAATACTAGTCTTTTCAGTAATTTTTCTATTCCTAATTATTTATATTCGGCAATCTGTAACGATTCTTTGATTCTTTAATAAAATTGTTTCATTAAAAAAAAAACCGTTCACATATTTGTCCCCGTAAAAGTTAACATTAAAATTATAAATAGTACTATGTACCAAAAAACATAAAAATAAATAGTACTATATATTTGTGTCCACTATGCTAAATTAAAATAGGAATGCAGACAATTAATATAGTAGTCCCTGATATTAATTGCAAATAAATAATTGAGGACAATTTATATAAATTGTTCCCAATATTTGTCCCATAAAATCAGTTATGGGTTGGGTATTAGACTAGACTTGATGAACGTTGGGTTTAACCAGATCTGTCATTTAACTAATTTAAGGTTTTTTACATAAAATTTATTATTATTTATAAAATTAATAATTAAATCAATTACTAAAATTAATTTTTTATATATTATAAATAAATTATATTTTTATACCTAATTTAAAAAAATAAGACTTCAATTTATGAATTTTAAATTTATATATAGTGGCCCTATGATGGGTTAGGCCAAAATGATTATTTTCGAATCTAAATGCAACCCGTCTAACTAATGCATTTATATTAAAAATTAAAAACAAAATTATAATTATAAACGATAAAAAAAACACAGTACATTAATGTATAATTATACAGAACATTAATGGTGTCATTAATTGTTATTACAGATAAATTATAATATATATATATATATATGAACGAAATAAAAAAAATAGAAAAAATCGAGAGACTCCATCTATCAAAATGAGAATAATGGGAGGCCTCAAAATACTTTTTGCCATTAATGGTGTCATTAATTGTTATTACAAATCCTTAATCCCTGGGAATTATTAGGCAATTGAATCTAAACAAACCAAATGTCTATACAGATTTAAAGACCAAAAAGTTAATTGAATAATGATATGTTCCAACTTAGGAAAAAAAATTAATACAATCTAACGAAATGGGGCAAGAGGGTTTGCAATATTAGCAACTCTAAGGTTCCTAAGTTCCTTGCAAACATGATCTAACATTCCCAAAAAATCTCTTACAATCACAAATATCTTAAGTGGATTTGCCTCTTCTTTGCTCACATTACCGTGAAAGTATTCAGTAATTTCTCTAACATGTAATAACACTTTGTTTTCATCTTCTTGTAACTCTTTCATATTCCTCTCTGCATATTGTATAAACGTTTTCATTGATTGCACAAAGTTTCCACTCTTTTCATCTGTTTTCAAGTCCTTGAATACTAGATTTTGCAGCTTAATCATTCCTTCTGATAGATTCGAGACGGAGCTTGCAAGAACATCAAGATCAATTGTAGCTGTTTTTTTCACATTATATAGTTCTGTGGTTAGACCAGACACAAGTTCTAGTCCCATTCTTCGGTAATCTTCTTCTTTCTCTTCGTTTGTTTTCGCTTTGTTTTTCTGATTGATCCTTCCCATAATGCTATCTGAAACTCGAATCCCTTCGGATCGAATCATTTCTTGCACTACAAAGTGGAGTAGTGTAGTTTTTCCATCAGTTCCTTTTACATCAGAAAGCTTAAGAAGTGCATCAAGCTTAAAGGCTATTGCACCTCCTCGAATCGTTCCAACATTCATACGGTTGCCTGTTTTAAGTACTGCTTCAAGTAACTTCAGGAAAAGCCTACTTGACCGAAGTTCTCTGCATGCCTCCTAAAAGGAATTAAATGAAAGAGTAAGTATTTATTAGAATTGAGAAACAATTGTTTATAGCTATTTTGTAAACAGTAACCATTAGTAGCTGAGCCGAACAGGCCCTAAAGAGGCCTAATTTAGTTTGAAAATATGTTCCCATTGTTGGTTACCTCTAACATTGAGAAAGAGTTTCTCAAATGAACCACCTCGTCTTCAAAAGTTTCTCTATAGAGCAATGCATCAACTCGTTGAAAGGCGGACGGTATTATAAGTGCTAGTTTTACGAACTTTTCGGCCAAGCCTAACTCATTTATGTTTCCTCTATAGTCAGCAAGCTTGCCTTCTTCTTCCTTTGTAGGTACCATCTTAGCCAGTGCCTCTAATTGTTGTAAACTCAACCCTTCCCCTGCTATCCAAAATTCGAACAATTTAGTTTGTGTTTTTGCTACTCTAATTTATATATATATAACGTTTCGTAGAGTTCCAAAGTTTTACCTCTTATTAGTGCTTCACATACTTGCTCCGGAGTTGCATTCAAGGCTCTGAAGAGAATGGTTAAGTTTTGTAGTCTCTTAGGCTCTAAGACATGTTTGCTCGGTGACGGACTCTTGCTTTTTGCTTCATCATTCTTCATTGTACTATGTAGGTTGTATCCGAATAGCGATTCCATCATCTCCTCATCAAACCTGTTGCTCGAATTAGACTACTAATACGTGTAAAATCATAATGTCATTTGTAAGAAGTAAGACCATACTTACTCGAACGAGCTTGATCGAATCTTGTCCCACACCATGCTATGATCCGGGGCAGCTCTAACTTTGTCCCAATGAAGAGGCTTCAATTTTGGCAATGGAGCTCCATCTTTACCTACCGGTGAATATAGAGGAAGTCTAGATGGTGGTGGAGGTGGCCCTTTGGTAGAACTACTAAATGCAGGCGGACATGGCGGAGGAGGAGGCCCAATGCTAGATGATATTCGCGGCGATGAAGCAATGTCTTTTCGAGGTGTTTGGTTTGTTGATGACGATGAAGAATCTGACTTTCTAGGAGATGATAAGTTGGGAAATGATGCAATTTTCGTAATCGATGACGGAAAACGCGAAGGAGGTAACCGGACACTTGCTGCTGAAACAGGCAGAGGCGGAGGCAGGGGAGGCGGAGGTGGAGGTATAGGCACAAGACTCTCATCAGAACCCGAAAAAGATAAAACTGTCACATTTTCTGCTCTCACATTGTTCGGAACTTGGCGAAATTCGGGCTGTAAATTCAGACCAGGAGTTGAAATATGTTCCGCAATTGCTTGAGGACATGGAAATGCTTCGCCAAGAGAACCGGCTGAAGCATTTGAAAGTCTAACATTAGACGAACATGAATCAACAAAAGAATGAAAAGATTCATCATCATCGGAAGAACAATCTTGATCTTCAATTGGAATAACTTTATCTTCCAAACAGTTTCCACCATCAGAATCATATTTCACCGACTCTAAATCTCCATGAACAGACATAATTTCCTTCGTGGAAGAACTGCTACATTCTGATTTCGTTACGAATTCTTCCTTCGACGTTGCATTATGTTGCTCTAAATCCTTTTCTAACCCATACAAAAGATCAATTTCAGGCACTTTCACCTTACTTGCAGACTTCTGAAAACCTCCATACTTAGATTTACCTCCGCTTCTTCTTCTTCTTCCCCGTCCGGTTTTACCATAATCCCACATCGTTTTTCCAGATATTCTTTTGTTCTTCCGAACTTTACTCAAAACCCAGATAACCCCAACAGCAAAAGCAACAAAAAAAGCCCCAATTGACACAAAAACTGCTACAAAAACTCTTCTATCTCTATGCTTCTTCTCCACAACTTCACTTGAATGATGAAACTTAGAATGTGGATGTCTATGGATTTGCAGCAGCGAAATAGGCGGTCTGGCCGGAGCCCGAGCAGGAGGTAGAGCTTCAGTTCCAATGGTGAATGTAGAAGAAGGAGATGGAGAAGGAGCTGGTGAAAGAGAAAGAGAAACAAGCTCATTTTTAAAAACCCCTCTTCTTGACCTCTTTAATCCAAGTAAAGCTCTGAAATTTTTCACTATCAGAGCTTCTTTTTCTTCATTTTCATCTTCCCCAGAGACTTTCTGAATCTGGGTTTGATTCCCATCTTCATCTTCTTCCTCCCTGAGACTCAATTTTTCCTTGTGACATTTATCAGAAATGTGGGTTATGAAGAAGAAGAAGAAAAGGGTTGTAATGATGAAGAACATATGGAGAATCTGAGAAGAACCCATGTTGTTGAATCATGAAAACTGTAAATTGGGTGGATTTAAATGTGGATTCATGTTTGATAGATTGAGAAAAAGATGATCTTTTTGTTTGAGTGGTGTAGTGAAGAACATGGAATTGAGAGACTTAAATGCTACTCCAAGGAACCCCTGAACATGGCAGTTGGGAATTGGTACTGGTCCTTCATTTACTTCTTCATTCAAGTACCTTTTTTTTTTTTTTTTTGTTATCTCTTTCTCAGCACCATTAATTCATCTGCAAAAACAGTGTTAGTATGCATAACTATTTGTCTTTATGGTCTCTGTCTTCTATTTTTTCATTTGATTCCTTTTCTTATGGCAAAAAGCATGATGAGTCCTTAGTCATTTCTATATTTGTGGATTGGAACTTTGATCTTTTGTTTTAACACATTAAACTCTGATCTTTTATTTGTTGTCACATTAAACCTTGATGAGTAGGGCTGTAAATGAGCCGAGTCGGGTGTTCGGCTCGATAAAAGTTTGATCATGTTTGGCTCGATTGAAGGTTGAGCACAGTGAAACTCCACTTGAAAACTTGCGAGCAGGCTCGATTATAGGTTTATGAACAGACTCGTTTATAATGTTAATAAACATGCTCGTGAGCAAGTTTGGTTCGACTATTTTTTTTAATAATAGTTTTGTGTTAAAGAAATTCCAAATCAATATAATTAATGAACATAATTAATGAGTTCTTCGGGGGGAGAAAATCATGAATTGAATTAATGAATTGCTCGCGAGCAAAGCTCGTGAACTGACTCGTTAACAAGCTCGCGAACAGCTCGTGAGCAACTCATGAACTAAATGTTGAGCTCGAACTCGTCAATTTTTTGACAATTCGAGCAAAGCTTGGCTCGGTTCGACTCGTTTATAGTCCTACTGATACTGATGACAAGAATGGTTAGCTTGTAAAACTTGTTTAACATAGGTTATTCATTTCTGTGTTCCTAATTTCCATTTTTAACAACCAAAATTAGTTTATTTTGTTTGATCGGTCTATCTATGAACAAACCGTGAAAACTTTAATTTAAAGATTTAATATATAATTACACGTTTAAACTTATAATATTTTTTGATTTGAAACTCTATCGTTATTGTCACGGATCACACATTTTCATCCTCAAAAGGGGCCGAGTCAAATGCACAAAGGGCTCGGGGAAACATCCTGTGGGAAAATTTGTCATCATACCGTGTCTCAGACGCTATGGGACAAGTTGGAGTACATTGGATCAGAATATTGTTGATGCCAATGGCATTATATTTAGATCTATTACACACATAAACTTATAACTTTTTTGATGCTTAATACTCTGAAATTGTCAATTTTAGGCCCTAATTTGTTGATTTGTTAAATTTCAAATAAAATAAACTTTGTATATCAAATTTGAAGTATGCCAAATCACTAACTAAGCGTACCATAGACCCAAATTCTACAAGTTTAGGGTTCCAAACAAAAAAAAAAGGTGCAAGTTTAGTTACATAATTGTATACTAATCCACTTTTAATTATAAAAAGTATAACTTTTAAGTGATTTAGTAGCTAATATATTAAAAAAAAACAATAAGAATCTCAATCTATTAAAATTGGAATAATGAGAGGACTCAAATGCTTTTTGCCATTCTTTTTTCTTATCATGCCTTACTTTTTGATGATATGAATCTTTAGAAACTATTCCAATCTTGTATTCTTGTTGTTTGATAGTTTAGTGAAACACATAATTTCCTAGAAGATTTTAGTACCTGCATCAATTTAGAGCAATGGGTTTTTGCTAAATTGTCTGTAAATAAGACAATGCAAAAGCTTGTATTGAGGGGGCCCATTTTGGTTGGACATTGCCTACCTATCAAGGGGGTGGGGGTGGGGGGTATTTGGTGGAAGTTTTCTCCCCCAACCTCCATTATTCAATGTTAAAGAAAGAGAAACAAAAAAAAAACATTAAAAAAAGGGCGGCCCGGTCGCACTACGCGTTCCCGCTGAGCGAGGGTCCGGGGAGGGGTCCCACCACAAGGGTGTATTGGGGGCAAGCCTTCCCCTGCCAATTTATTTGGCAAGAGGCCGCTCCTAAGACTCGAACCCGTGACCTCTCAACGTTTACCGTTGCGCCAAGGCTCGCCCTCAAACAAAAAAAAAACATTAAATTAAAAAAAAAATGGCCATCACTTTTATTTGTGTAAGAATGTGACCCTTAGATAAGAAGTAAATAAATACAATTGTACCAAGATGAATGTAACATCCAGACCGGAGTGCATGACGTTGGGATAGAAGGTCTGAGCAATGGGCGATTTTAAAAGATAACGACGGAGGCAGAAATTAATTGAGGAGAGAGTGACTGAAGTTTATTCGTAAAGTGTGAATCCAATACATATAGACGCGTTTTAAAACCGTGAGGTCTAAGGTATTGGATTTGGATCAAATCGGACAATATTTACATGGTATTGGGACAAAATGTTACAATGAAAGGGTTAAAAATCAAATTTTATTCTAACATTTTATGAAGTACAAATTTATCTGTGAAATGGCACAAATTTAATTCTAATATTTTTAAATAAAATCAATTTTAGTTATACATTATTGAAATTTTGAAAAAACTAGTTTAACTATTATTTAATTATCACATCAGATCTTTTAAACATGTTTATCAACAAATTGATGCAGTTTCATACTTTTTTTTTTGTTGGTTAGCTATAACTATATTAGTAACACACTAAACATTTTATACAGTTTGACAAAAAAAAATCAAATTTTATCCTAACATTTTGTATGAAGTGCAAATTTAATCTGTAAAATTGCACAAATTTAACTCTAACATTTTCAAACAAAATCAATTTTAGCTATACATTACTAAAATTTTGAAAAAATTGATTTAATTATTATTTAATTATCACATCAGATCTTTTAAACATGTTTGTAAACTAAAGTTGTTTCATACATTTTTTATTGGTTAGTTATAATATATTAGTAACACATTAAACATTTTATACAGTTTGACAAAAAAAAAATCATTAACTTATATGTGCCAGGCTTACTTGTTTTTTCCAAGTTTTTTTTGTAACTGTGTAAGTAACGAGTTCTTATATTAAGCATTTTATCTTCCATGTCACTTAGAGGATCCACAATTCAATTCGGTGGTTTTCACCTGGTCAGTCACTGACCATGTGAATTTGATCGGTCACCGTTAGATCTAGAAGGTATGAATCTAAGTCTTACAGTGCTTTTAATCTCCACCACACGATTTTAATGAGTTTAGATCTAACGGTGACTGACCAAATTCACTTGGTCAGGTGAAAATGACTGCAATTCATATTTGGCCACGTGTATTATGATCACACTTAATAAAATAATGAGGTCTCTTATAATATGTGTGTGTTTATATTACATATATCAAAATATGTACGGAAGATACTTCATTTGACATGAAAAACTGTGTACTTCTAATAATTTCTTGTAAGTAACACATTGAATATTTTAGACATGATGTTTGGAAGGTTCAATCTCATTAAACCACTTTTATCAAATTTAGATAATATAAAACTAAATTTTACCTTGCTTAGAAATGTTGTGATTTGATTTGGACTATAAAAGCTAAAATTGACTGTGGTCCATATCCAATATGAAACAACCTTGAACATTGTATCATGGGGAGACAAAAGATTGTTGCCAAGATTTTTAGTCTTTTTTAGCTATGTTTTTTTGTATGGTTAGCCAGTTGGGTTGCCTATTGTTGCTTTCAAGATTTACACATTTAGTATATGAGTTTTGCTAGATTTGAGAGGTTTTTTCAATTGTATTATGATGAAAAGAACTTACCTAATCACAATCAGAAAAGTACCTACTAATTGACTTCATTATGGTATATAATGGGGTATAAGTATAGCTGTTGATTGATTGTGACCGGATTAATTGCTATTTTTCCTTAATAATTGCATAGGTGGAATCTATTTACCTCAAAAAAAAAAAAAAAAACCAAGAACCTACCGACTTTTTTTCCCCAACATGGGTGCACAAGATTTTACCAATAATTAAGGCTTAACATCATGAGAGGGGTCACTCTTGAATAGGAATGACAACAGATAGAGTACTCACGGGAGTATTAATTTCAAATTCTTACTCATTTATTTTTTTAATTTTCCGTATAGAGCATTTTAGGATATTATCATACCCGTCACGGATAATGGTTTTAGTCTCATACCCTTTTATATAGGGTACGAGTAGTCTTATTAGGGTCAACATACAATCTCAACGTGTCGTTGGCTTTCTTTACCAGTTTCACGTTAATAAGCTAACCACACACGATAACAAAATACCTTGAAATGTCTACATGCTAAAAGTTTAACGATTTCTTCCTTGATCTCCTTTTGCCTTTCGGCTATGTGGTTTCTCTTTTTTTTCTTTATTAGTCTTGCATCTAGATCTACATCTAGTGTATGGGTCATGACTTCTAGAGAAACACAAGTGATGTTAGCTGGGAACGCTTGTACATTTTGTTTCATTGTCTCAATTATGTCTACTTTTTCCTCAGTCGGAAGTTTTTCCAATGTCTAGATCGAATTTTCCTCAACTAACCATATGGGTTCTAAAGCCTCGATTGGCTCTGCTCTATCTTTTTATTTCTCTAGGATTTCTGGTTAAGTGGGCTTCATTTGAAGCAAGGCTTTGTAAATCTCTTGTGCCATATTTTGGTTCCATCGGGCGACTGGCATGCCCTTTTTCGTGGGGATTTTCCAAGCTAGATGGCATATAGATAAATCCCTTACAGACTCGGACAACAGTAGTCGAACAATGATAACATTATACAACACTACTATATCTACTACTATGAACTCTACTTCGACCAGCCACTTTGTTCGCCCAGCTCCCACTTCTATCTTCAGTACGACACTGCCAAAGAGGTGATCATGTGACCGCTAATTCCTACTCGTGGTGTCGAGGTGGGGACTAGCCTTTCTGGCTCCTTCTAGAGTGCTTCATAGACCTTTCTAGTGGTGATATTGATCGAACTTCTGGTGTTTATGAACACACGCCGAATGGTGAAATTTTCAATCGAAATGTCAATGACTAAGGTATTGTCATGCTCCTACTTCAGAGTATTCTTCAAATTTCCAAATGAAAACTTCGAATTGGACTCCTACAATTGTTTCCTATCTTCATATGCACTTTTTATTTTCAACGTACATATCCCTCATAATGCCCTCCGACTATCACATTGATCACTCTTCGACGACCACGACTTGAAGCTTGTGTGGCCTTTTGCGTTAAGGTAAGTGCCTTCGATGACTTCTAAGGAAATGGTCGAGCACCCCTCTCTCTACCATCTTATCTAGCTCCAGGGCTAGTTTTCTACAATCCTCCATGTCACAACCTTCACTCATGTATAATGGGATCTCTAACTCCATTGTATTATTTAAGGGAGGAATATTTGAATCCATAAAGAATTGGCTCATTTAGTATGCTTGCAGAAAGTGAGGAGCTGGTGTCCATTATTTTTGGGATTCGAGTATCAATCCCATTATCTTTCACTTGGGTAAGAATGTGACCCTTAGATAAGAAGTAAATACAAATGTAATAAGATGAGATAAAGTGCAAAACACTCTAATATTGATAGTAAGGAGCAATTTTACTCAAAACGTCTAAAATTGTATAATTTTACCCCTAACATTAGCAGCAAAGAGAAAATTTACCACTAATATTGGCAAGTTTGGTCAATTTGAGAAATAATGAATCAAATTGTCTTCTCAGTTATGAATTGTGTCATCTATACTTCACATATACATCATTTTTGAAGGAAAATAGACAAGCCTAGGCACAGCGGAATAATAAAATTTTATCTATTTTTATCTATTTCCCTTTTCCAAGATCTGCTAATTGTTATTTCATACAAAGAGGGATAGAATAAAATACATTATCTGACGAACTATCTACAGTTACAAACGAAGTGCCCACAACTCTTAATCCGTGAGTCACGAACAATGATTAACACACAAAAAAAGAACTGTTAGTAATTGATTCGGGATACGAGTAAAAGGCCCAAGAGGCCCAAGAAGGCCCAAGCAAGCAGAAGGGCCCAGGGCCCAAGCACCCTCTATAAATACACAACTCACATTGGAAGCTAGGGGCGGGTAATCTTTTCAATCACTTGCACTAACTGTCTTGCTCGTCGGAGTATCTGCAGGGACCCTTCCCGGCGCAGGGGCGAGCCATCGGTAATCCAGAGTACCTCTCCGGAGACCAGGATCACTGTGTTCACATACCTGATTATTTAGTGCGGTGATCGTAGACTACAAGTGACTCCAGATCTTGAAACAAGATGCAAACCCCTAATGACTCGGCTCCAACGGTGGTACCCGAAGCTGGAGCGGCCATCTCCACGACTCACGCCGGAGGCGTGATCCAGAGCCTTCCGATCTCCCCCAGAAACCTTGGCCCTTTGATGGAGGAGGTAGGCCCAGAAGAAGAAGAAGCCTTCAACGCCACTCAACTCCTCAGCGCAATCCAAGGTTTTCAAACTACGCAGGCCGTACACATGGCGGCTCAAATGAAGATCATTGACCAACAGAGAAGCTTGCAGGAGGAGAATGCCAAAATTTGGCAATACCTCAAGGAGGCGGCAGAGTTACAGAGGGAGGGAGCCCTCCCGGAGCAGGGCCCGGAAGCAGCGATCATCGCGGGAAAAGAAGCCGGAGCCGGAATCACCAGAGAAGGCGAGGAGCGGCGAGCGGGAGCCACAACCGCAAATAGCGAAGAATTGTTGGAACTAAAAATTCAGCGTTTTCTCGACAAAAGGGCACTCGAGGGTGTAATGGGAGGTAGCATCACGTCCAGCAAAACACCACTGGTGCAAAGGATAATCGAGAAAAGGTTCCCGCGTGACTGGAAAGCTCCTCAACTGGCCCAATACTCAGGGACCGAGGACCCCAACGATCATGTGGCATCGTTCATGAGCACCATAAATTTATACTCGAAGGACGAAGACATCATGTGCAAGGTCTTCCCCACCACTCTCTCATCCAGCGCGCAGGAATGGTATCGGGGACTTGCCCCGGAGTCTATCGATTCGTTTGATCTCCTGAAGGACCTTTTTCTCTCTCGTTTTGCCGCAGCGGCAAAGGTCAGGAAAATCAGTTCGGGCCTCAACGGTCTTAAGCAGCGAATAACCGAGCCTCTGCGCAATTTCCTATCGAGGTTTCATCACATGGCCTCGCAAGTCAAAGGCCTCAACCTGGAGGTGGCCCACGATGCCTTAGCAAAGGGGACCACTTGCGAGCCTCTAAAGCAGAAGTGTTTCCGAAAGATGCCTAGATCCTTCGAAGAACTGATGACCATGGCACAAATGTTTTTCCGATACGATGACTGTGACCAACCCGCCGGATACGAGGAAACAGAGAGGGATAAGGCCAAGGGTGATACACAAAAGCAGGAAAGAAGCAGAGCGGCCCCGGAATCGCATGAGGAGGTCCGAGTCCGCAGGGAGGCGCCGATGCCCTATCCGGCCCGTGCTGAGCGCACCAACCCGGAGCGAAGGGGGGACAGATCCCGGGGCAAGGAGATGCATTACGCCACTCAGCATCAGCCTCGTCGGTTCACACAACAGTTTTCGGTCGGTGATAAGGGCAAAACCCGAGCAGAAAAGGAGTACTGCAAGTACCACAGATCCTCCAGACATTCCACGGATAACTGTTATCAACTACAGAAAGAGATCGAGCGAATCACGGAGCAAGGGGCACCGTAAAAGGCGAGCAGGCAAAGAGAGCAAAGCCCGAAGCAAAGGGAGGCGGGGCGAGCAGAGGAGTCGAAGAAGCCAAGGTATCATGGAGAGATACACGTCATAAGGGAGGGAGCACCGGCACTTTCCGCACAGCCCGACTGCTCCCGAAAGAGAAAGGCGATCGGACAGACGTTAACAGTGCCGCCTCCACTCCGAACTAGCCACTCGGAGGCCCTTGTCGTCACCATGAGCATCGCAGGTTTTAAAACTCACCGAGTGCTTGTCGACACCAGAAGTTCAATGAACCTGCTCACCTGGGCGGCACTCCGCGCTATGAAGAATACTCGCACCGCCCTCCGGGCTGGGACTTTCCCCCTGGTCGGCCTTTCAGAAATCGAAGTGCCGGTAAAAGGAGTTATAACACTACCGACTATCTTGGCCGAAGAGGTAGAAGAGGTCAAGAAGGCCGCGGAATGGGTGGTGGTCGATATCCCCCTGGCTTACAATGCCATTATCGGGAGGCCTTTTCTGGCCGCCCTGAGGGCCACGGTGGATATCTCTGAATTGTGCTTAACATTGCCCTCCCCACGTGGAAAGATCACCGTCCAGGGTGACCATATGCTGGCCAAAAAGCTGCAGTGGGAGGCAACTCAACCTCGAACAGCGCTCTACTTAGAAGACGGGCTGATGGATATGAGGGGTTACAATCCCGTGCCCATTGAACCAGTCGACGAATGTATCCTCGGGGATGGCATGATGGTGAAAATGGGAACGAAGCTCGCTTCCCCGCTGGACGAGGAAATCAAGGTTGTCCTAAAGGAGCATTCAGATGTTTTCGCCTGGTGCACCGAGGACATCACGGGGGTCGCCCCTGAGAGAGCAATGCACAAGCTGAATATCGACCCCTCCGTCGAACCAATGAAGCAGAAGATGAGAGTGCAGGCGAAAGATAAGCAGGCGGCAGTAAAAGAAGAAATTGGCAAACTCCTAGCTGTAAAATTTATCCGCGAGGTCAACTATCCGGACTGGCTTTCTAATGTTGTACTTGTAAAGAAAGCCAGCGGAAAGTACCGTATGTGTGTAGATTTCACGAATGTCAATAAAGCCTGCCCCAAGGATTCTTATCCGCTGCCTAACATAGATCAACTCCTAGATCAGACGGCTGGTCGAAAGATCTTGTCGCAGTTTGACGCCATCGCCGATTTCCAGCAGATCCCTTTGGACCCTGCCGACGCCGAAAAGACCTCCTTCATTACGCACGAGGGGACATATTGCTATAACACCATGCCTTTCGGGTTAAAGAATGCAGGGGCCACGTACCAGCGTTTGGTAGATAAGATGTTCGCCCATCTCATCGGTAAGACGGTACAGGTGTACATCGACGACATGGTGGTCCTAAGCACCGAAGAGGGCGACCATTCGCGAGATTTGGCAGAAGTATTCAAAATCTTCAGAGCCTATAACCTCAAGCTGAACCCGGAAAAATGTTTCTTCGGAATTCGCAGTGGGAAGTTTCTGGGTTGCGTGGTGTCGGAAAAAGGCATCGAGCCTAACCCCGCGAAAATCGAAGCCATTTTAGCAATGGAGCCACCACGCGACCTGCAAGGGGTGCAAAGGCTCAATGGAAGAATCATCGCTCTGGGACGTTTCATCTCCTGCTCGGCTCAGCGATGTCTCCCGTTCTATAAAGCAATCAAGAAAGAGCACCCCTTTAAGTGGTCGACTGACTGCCAGGCCGCGTTCAACGCCATAAAAACTTTCCTCACAACTCCCCCTCTGCTCTCGGTGCCGAAGCCAGAACGGGACATTCACTTATATTTCACCATCACGGATGAAACAATAGGGGTCGTTCTAACTCAGGAGGAGGGGACAGAGCTTTTTCCGATTTATTTCCTGAGCAGAGTGCTGAAGGGAGCCGAAATCCGATACTCCGAGGTGGAAAAGGCCCTTTTCACCATCACACAAGCTTCAGAACGTCTGAGACCATATTTCTAAGCGCACACGATCATCGTCAGGACGAACTATCCGCTAAAAAAGGCTGTCCAAAGGCCAGAGGTTTCCGGGCGTATCACCAATTGGTCTGTTCGTCTCTCCCAGTTTGACGTCCGTTTTGAGCCCAGAACGACGATCAAGGCTCAGGATTTATCCGATTTCATTGTCGAGTTTACCGGCCGTGCTACCACCGAACTACGGCAACGCCAGGTCGCACGGGCGATGTCTGGACGATGAGCATCGACGGGTCTTGCGCTCCTGGACGGGCAGGCGCCGGTGTAGCCATTCAAGGACCCAACAATCTCCGCTTACGTTACGCCGTCCGATTGAATTTCCCGACCACCAATAATCAGGCCGAATATGAGGCCTTGATCGCCGCCCTCCGACTATAAAAAACAATAGTCACTGGCCGGTTGATAATATGCTCGGACTCGAAGCTGGTCGTTAGCCATGTCAGCGGAGCTTATCAAGCAAAGGACCCCACGATGTGTCAATACCTGACCCTCGCCACGTCCCTACTCAATGATCTCAAAAACAGAGGCATAACCCTGGATCTGGTGTTAGTCCCACGAGAAGAGAATGAGGAGGCAGACGCTATCGCTGCTCTTATGGCAGGCGAACAGTCTAGTGACCCGCTCACCTTGATTGAGGTTACGAGCGCCCCAGCTTTTCGCACTAAGAATTCACTACAGATCGACTCAGCTGACGCCGCGGCGGGAGGATGGAGAAGCCCGATTATCAGGTACCTGCGGGATGGGACGCTTCCAGCAGATCGGACAACGGCATCCTTAGTTGTCCGGCGTTCTTGGCGTTATGCATTACAGGATGGCTTACTTTACCGCAAATCAGCCACGCATCCCTGGTTGCGTTGTATATCTGAGGAAGAGGGAGATCACTATCTTAAGGAAATTCACCAAGGTGTATGCAACTCGCATCAGGGAGCCCGAACAATTGCGAAGAAGGCCCGGCTCAAGGGGTTCTACTGGCAGACCATGGATTCCGACGCAACGCGCTTGGTCCGCAGTTGTCAGGCATGTCAACTACACGCCAATACCCATCACGCCTCGGCGGCCCCATTCAAGGGTATCATAACACCATGGCCATTCGCAGTATGGGGTGTTGACCTGCTCGGCCCTTTCCCAATGGCTTTAGCACAAAAGCATTTCGTGGTTGTGGCAGTCGGTCATTTTACCAAATGGATCGAAGCTGAAGCCCTCGCCAAGATAACCGCTGACAACGTCATCAGTTTTCTCAAGCGAGCTATTATTTACCGTTTCGGGGTCCCCCATTCCTTCATCACCGACAATGGGAAGCAGTTCGACTGTAGCCAGTTTCGCGATTTTTGCACGGACTGGGGTATCAGAGGCCGATACACATCGGTAGCTCACCCTCAGAGCAACAGCCTCACGGAAGTAAGCAACCGAACGCTCCTTCGAGGGATCAAAGCACGGCTAACCGATCAAGTCAGGGCATGGCCCGATCACATTGCGGTAATCTTATGGTCATACCGCACCACCCCGCACACAGGAACAGGCCGTACCCCATTTTTCCTCGCCTACGGGTCAGAAGCAATGGCACCATCTGAAGTCATTCTTCGCTCCCCCCGACAGACCAATTTTGAAGAAATCGACAATAATGCAGAGCTTAAGGAAGCCGTCGACCGACTCGAAGAAGAGCGCCTTGATGCTCTATTGCACATCACGGCCCATAAGCAGAATATCACGCGCTATCACGATAGAAGGGTTCGCCCCCGCACTTTTCAGGTCGGGGACCTTGTGCTCAGAGACGCCGCAGCTGTGCAGTCCCCATTAGCTCAAGGAAAGCTCGGCCAATCATGGGAGGGTCCGTACAAAATCGACACTGTTGTCCACAACGGAGCTTATAAAATTGCCTCTCTAGAGGGGGTGGCTTACGACAATAGCTGGAATGTCCAAACATTAAAAAGATATTATCAATAATATACGCAAATTATGTTTCGCAATATTTTGGGTACATCGTCTAACTATCATTTAGTTAACGATTTCGGGCGAACAGAACCCTATCGCGTTCTCCGCCAATTAAGCTTTCTAATGCTCAACGATCAGGCTCTTCGATCATATCGAACGCCTCCTACATCGTCTAACTATCATTTAGTTAACGATTTCGGGCGAACAGAACCCTATCGCGTTCTCCGCCAATTAAGCATTCTAATGCTCAACAATCAGTCTCTTCGATCATATCGAACGCCTCCTACATCGTCTAAACTATCATTTAGTTAACGATTTCAGGCGAACAGAACCCTATCGCGTTCTCCGCCAATTAAGCATTCCAATGCTCAACGATTAGGCTCTTCGATCATATCGAATGCCTCCTACATCGTCTAAACTATCATTTAGTTAACGATTTCAGGCGAACAGAACCCTATCACGTTCTCTGCCAATTAAGCATTCTAATGCTCAACGATCAGGCTCTTCGATCATATCGAACGCCTCCTACATCGTCTAACTATCATTTAGTCAATGATTTCGGGCGAACAGAACCTTATCGCGTTCTCCGCCAATTAAGCATTCTAATGCTCAGCGATCAGGCTCTTCGATCATATAGAACGCCTCCTACATCATCTAATTATCATTTAGTTAACGATTTCGGGCGAACAGAACCCTATCATGTTCTCCGCCAATTAAGCATTATAATGCTCAACGATCAGGCTCTTCGATCATATCGAACGCCTCCTACATCATCTAACTATCATTTAGTCAATGATTTTGGGCGAACAGAACCTTATCGTGTTCTCCGCCAACCAAGCGTTTAAGTGCAGGCCCTTACGGCTATTCGATGATATCGAACGACATGATACAAACAAGTTGGAATGCGCCTAGTCCAAGCTTCAGCATAAAATAAAACACTCAAATTTCAGGTCATCACACAACACATTGAAATAAAAGGGCAAATTATAACGACAACAACAATCTTACACCACAAACCTTGGGCACTACTACATAGAGCCATTACATGAGCTACTAGGGCTACACCAAGTCGGATAAACACAAGTATTCAGATAGGTTTAGGACGATCAGGGTCCGGGATTTCCTCCTCGTCCATCAAATCTTGATGCATCGCTCTCCAGTCCACGCATTCATCGGTGTTATGACCATTTTTCCAATGCTACAAACAGGCTTTGCCCACGTGGGTCACGCGATGGTTGGGATTAGTAGGAACGGGACCCAGGCTACCCTGTCGCGCAAACTCCAGGAAAACCACGCTTCGCAGTTTGATGGGATCAACGAACGTCGGTCCATATGGACGCGTTGGTGAAGCATGACGCCCTACCCGACGGTACTCCACCTCATGGGGCAAGTTCAACACCCTTTCCATTTCGTCGGCTAGAAGCCTCTTGATCTAGGAAGGGTGCGGGTTGAGCACCGGAGCGACGGTCTCATCACGGAGGAGATAACCGATGCCCTCATGAGACCAAATTTTCTTTTCTGTGGTAGAAACTGCGCTTACCACAACATCACAGGAATCGGTGACAGATCCGGTATAAGGAACAGAATTCTCACTCTCCACTTTTCTCCTTTGCGATATACAGTCCCGGTTCATCCAGACAGGGGATGAGTACCTCACCTTCCTCTCCGCATCATTCTCCTCAGATGGAGGGCAGTAAACATAGGGATGCGGCATCGCCGATATTTCCTTCTGAACCTCCAACACTCGGGCCGGATCGACGACGTCCCGAAGCGACATTCTCCCGAAAAATCCGACTTCTATTTATAGAACATCGAGGAAAAGACATGAAAGACATCACAATGCACCACAATCACATCAACAGGCAAAACATAATTAGGTGCAATACAATATCACAAAAAAGATTCAAATTGTACGAATCATCATTACATCTTGGAAAAGCAAAATCAAGGTACAGACTGCCTATTACTTCTTAAAACGACTACAAAACTCAACAGCTTTCGCCTGGGCAGCCTTATCATAGATGTTCGGAGCAAAAATCACCTCCGGGGGAACGTTGTAACCTGCAGCATGAGCTGCGGTAATCAGCATCATACGGTCTAGTTTTACGAGTTTCTCCTCGCGCTGACCAGCCAGAGCGCGAAGATCAGCAGCTTCTTTGCGTGCAGTTTCCAGTTGTCACTTAAGAGAGTCGTTCTCCTCGGCCAGCTCGACAGCCCGTCCGTCCTCTCCTTCAAAATCTCCGCTACTCGACGAGTCCACCTGACTGCCATCCTGAGCAACACCCGGTACGCACAAATCTCCTCGACATCTTGCTTCAAACGCTGAGAAAGCTCCATTCGACCAGCCGTCTCTACTTTCAGCTTCTCCGACAAAACGGTAATCTTAGCCTCGCGACGATCCAAAAGCTCTCGCGCAGCCGCCAATTTCTTATTCGCTTCCTCGAGATCACCAATAGATCTTCGCAAGCCCTCTTCCATATCACGAAAAGCTTTTTCATCATTAACGCACATGTCGAAAACTCGGGTTGCGTTCTGGATAGACTGCATAACGAGAACAGAAGTTAGAAGATAAAAAGCTTGCAAAAGATGACACAAGGCTGAAGAATGCGAATAGGAGAACTCACCACTCCAAGGGCCGATAAGGTCTCTAGGCCCAAGTTCATTTTCGAAGCCCCCTCCATCCGCTGATGCTCGCCGGGAACCCGGGCCACACGGGCCATCGCGCGAGCCAGATCGGAAGTCATCATATCAGAGTGCACCGACAAATTCATCACATAATCCCTGAACTTGGAAATTTTCATTTCCATCCTCTTGACCATTTCCGGATGATCCCCTACCCGATCCGGCACATCAGCGGACAGCTCGTTCCTGCCATCAGAATAGGGTTTCCTGACACCCTCGCTGGCCCCGGCAACACCTTCCTCGGAAGACTTCTCCCCAGCCACATATTCGTCAACGGCTTTCCCCGTATCCCTCTTTCTCTTCCGAGCAAGCACCCCACGGGTCGGACTGCCAACTGTCTCTTCGTCAAGACCGATCATCTCCACACTTCCCTTAGGTTGTTGGGCAACTGGTTCAACCACAGGCTTCCCTTGCGGGACATCAACTACCCCGTCAGCATCTTCCCGCGCATCGAGAACCCCTCCCATGCTTTGCACCACCTGGTTCGCATCCTCGAGCGAGGAATATGAAACCAGTGAACCCGAAGCCCCTCCGAATGCCTCGTCAGCGGTTTCCAAACCAACACTAAATTCGTTAGGGTCAAAATCCATACTGACATGAGGATCTCCTGGACCTGCACGCACAAAAAGGGGAAAAGCATCAGATTTCTGTAACGGACAACACATTTTATACGACATAATTCACAAAGAATGTGATCCCAGCCCCTCACCTACAACGGCAACATTTACGGAGATCGCCTCCAATTCCGCCAACTCCCCAGCTTTGAACTTATAGCCCCGTTTCCATTTCTCAAAATCCACAGCCGACCATCCTCTGATGTCGGCCATCCGCCATTTATTCCAAATGTAGTAACCGGTGGTAAGAAAGTGACGAACCAGCTCATCTACATCCTGCTTGTGATCTTTGTCCGTCGGTAGACCTTTCAAATGCGTCACCAAGTTCTCCTCGAATGGGAGTTTCGGTCGGGTCTTTAATCACCGACTGGAGTCCATGGGGTCATCATTCCACACAACCCGAAAAGGAAAATCCCCATCAAGCTTCCTCACCAAAAAGAAGCGGTGGCGGTATTCGGACAGTTTATCCTTCAACCCACCCATCACTCTGAATTTCTGATGAGAGAAAGTGACATGTTGAGATCGCTGCCCTTTGCTCGGTTTAAAAAACTCACGGAAGACTAGACCTGTTGCCCGATACCCGGCAGAACGACACAGCGAATAGAAGGCGACCATCATTCTCCAGCCATTCGGATGAATTTTCCCAGGACACAAATCATATTCCTTAAATACCTCCACAAAAAAGGGCAGGAGCGGCAGTCGCATCCCCGATTCTAATTGCTCTTCGTAAATGATGAGCTCATTCGCGCTACCCGCGTGATGGGCTCTGGTCTCTTCATCTAAAGCTACTAATTCATAAGGCTCTCCGAGTCGATATACTGCAGAGATCGCCGGCAGGTCTGCTGCGACGATTATACTGTAGGCATCTTCGACCGAAAGGGACTCTGGCCTCTTAGGACGCTCGGCTCTCTCAAACCGTTTCCCCTCGCTACCAGAAGCACCTGGAGCTCACGTCCACACTCTCTCATGCATTTCCTCGTAAATCGCGGCAAGGGGTCGCTCTATAGTAATCAAACCCTCCGGCACGGCCACCACCACCTCTAGAACGCCGGCGGCAACGCCTCCGGCTGGGCGATCGACGGTAGGCAGCGGGCGATCAACGGGTTTCTTCCTTTTCTTCGCAGCACCACCCACTGCGCTATCTCCACTATCCTTTTCAGCTCGCCTTTTTCGCGATACAGTTCGCGTCCGAGAAGACTCCCGAAGCGTGAAGTCACCAGGGGCAACCGGCGGCAGTCTGCTTAGGGCTCCCCGTAAAGAACCCTCTGACATAATACCCCTCCCCAGAAGTCGAAATAAAGCAAAGAAAAACACAAAAATCAAAGCTAAGGGATTGTGCGACTAACCTCAGCAAAAGATACGACAAATTCTGACGCGAGATAACTCCCGACGAAACAACAGGTGTCGGATAAACCGCCGGATGCTTACCGCGCGAACAACTAGGTATGGGACGGCACAATCGCAGGAGGGGACACAGAAAACGAAAGCAAGCAATTTTTTCTCTCAAACAAGTTTGAAAAATGAAGTAAAGAGATTTCGTCTAATCCCTCCTAATATTTATAGTTGGGGGAGGAAACAAGGCGCCGGCACAGTTGTAATTTTGCAATAAATTATTACGGCGCACGAGTGATTAAAAGCACATGCGCAATCAATGCGGCACTATAAATAAGGCACGCATGCAGTAAACCCAAAGGTTTTTCCCACATTTATCCGAGCAGCCCTCTTTACGGCTGAACACCATGTATCCCTACGGGAAACGGATGCACAACCCTATCTTCTCGCATCAAATACTCGATTTAGCTCTTCGATGGGGGGGACTACTTGATTCGGGATACGAGTAAAAGGCCCAAGAGGCCCAAGAAGGCCCAAGCAAGCAGAAGGGCCCAGGGCCCAAGCACCCTCTATAAATACACAACTCACATTAGAAGCTAGGGGCGGGTAATCTTTTCAATCACTTGCACATTACATTCAATAAATTCTCTTGAGCGACTAACTGTCTTGCTCGTCGGAGTATCCGTAGGGACCCTTCCCGGCGCAGGGGCGAGCCATCGGTAATCCAGAGTACCTCTCCGGAGACCAGGATCACTGTGTTCACATACCTGATTAATAATTAACCTTAATAAATAGCAATCGCAATGATGTCTCTAAAGGAATCAACACAAGATCAAAGAGAGAGTAAGAAATATAGTAATTAAGCCGGGATGATTTCGGAACAATTCCTTAGCCTCTTGAATGGCTGAAATTCTATAGGGAGAGGGTCTATTTATAGACTTCTCAAATCCTAACCCTAGTTGTATTATTTAATTAATCAAATAGAATTCAATTCGGAATAGAATTACTAATTAGATAATTAAATAAATACTTATTATTATCTAAATAATAACTAATTATATTTAGATAATATCACTAATCTAATATGGTTAGGGAGGGTACTTATTCTCCTATGTATTATTCTGGTGGAAATTCCTTTCCCTTTCATCTTCTTTTTGCTGATGACATGCTCATTTTTGGAGTGGCATCTTTGAACAATGTGCATGCTCTTAAGGTTTTTTTTCCTGCTTTATGAATAGATATCCGGTCAGCAGGTTAGTTGGGATAAATCTGCTATCTTTTTTGGTTCTCAGGTGAGTCCTTCGAGGAAGATGCGGCTTGCCAACTGTCTTGGCATCCGTTTGGAGTCTCTCCCCTTTAGTTACTTAGGAGTCCCTTTATTTAAAGGTGCTCCTAGGGCCCGTCACCTCCTCAGCTACCTTGCAGACAAATTTCTTTCTCAATTTAGCAAATGGAAAGGTAGCTCTCTCTCTCATTTGCAGGTCGTTTAACTCTAATTAAGTCTGCTATTACTGGCTGTCTGGTTCATTCATTCTTGATCTATAAGTGGCCAGTGGGTTTGTTGAAAAAGCTCAATCGAAGTGTTAGAAATTTCCTTTGGATGGGTTGTATTGATCAGAGGAAGTTAATCACGGTTCCCTGGCAAACTTGTTGCAAAAGTTTGGAGGGTGGTGGATTGGGCATTAAGGATTTTAGGATCTTTAACCAGGCTCTCTTGGGTAAGATGTGTTGGGATTTAATTCAAGACAACAGCCTTGCTATTTCTCTGATGAAGTCTAGATTTATGGTTGCCTCTGGTTTGCCTAAAGCTACCATTGCTCCTTCCTCGATTTGGTCTTCTTGTAAGTTTGTTTATTCATCCATTTGGGACCAGACCTTTTGGTGGATTGGTCAGTCTTCAATGCTCAATTTCTGGACTGATAGGTGGATCATTCCATCGGTGGCGGACAGATTAGGTCTTGATCATCAGGATAAGCGTTCACGCTTTAATTATGTTGATGATTTCTTGGTCAATTCGGAATGGCTTGGCTTAGGCACTCTGCCTTCGGTTGTTCAAGACAGTATTCGATCTATTCACAAGGGTAGAGATGATTTTGATTTATGCGCTTGGCAGCCCGCTATGAAGGGTATTTTCTCTGCCAAAGAGTACTATTCGATTATCAGTCCTTGTTCCTCCTCGGTGGACTGGTATAAGTTTGTTTGGAATGCTCACACTCCCCCTTCTCATTCCTTCACATCTTGGAGAGTTTTGCATGGAAGGGTTCCGTCTCACGACCTCCTGCAACGTCTATGCTTCTCTTTTGCCTCTCGTTGCGTTCTTTGTGGTAGGGATGCTGAGTCCATTAACCACTTATTCATTAGCTGTTCTTTTGCAGATTCTCTGTGGAGGGCCCTTGAGATTCACTTTGACTGCGTTTTACCTCGTCATTCCCAATTCATCCACTTCTTCAGCACTCTTCGTAGCATTCATTTTGGCTCACAGGTGTCGTTGATCTGGCGTGTTGCTGTTGCTCTTGCATCTGGTTAATCTGGCATTGCAGGAATGAAGCAACCTTTAAGGAGGTTTCTCCTTCTATTCAACACTCGAAGATCGCCCTTTTTCGAATGATTCGAGAGTCCTTTGCCTCTTCTAAAGGGTTTTGCTCTTCAATGAGGGATGCTGATATCTTATCCCATCTTCTGGCTTCTCCAAGGCCGCCTCCGGCTCCCAACATTATTCCAGTCCATTGGCTTAAACCTCCTCCGGGTTGGGTTAAAGTCAATGTGGATGGCTCTGCTTTTGGTACTCCTGGCGAGGCAGGAGCAGGCGGTATCTTTCGTAACTATCGCGGCTTTCCCAAATGTTGTTTTGCTTTTTCTATCCCTCTTTATTTTGCTTATATGGCTGAATTGAGAGTCGCTATTTTCGCAATTGAACTTGCTTGGGAGAAAAATTGGCATCATCTTTGGGTTGAGTCAGACTCCATGTTCGTAGTTAATCTACTTCGACTTCGTTCCATGGATGTTCCTTGGAGTATTCGACAAGAGTGGTTGCACTGTTTTAGCATTTGCTCTAGTATGAACATTATTTTTACACACATCTTTAGGGAAGGGAATCGTGTTGTTGATGCTTTGGCAAAGTTTGGAGTCTCTTCCTCTGTGATCAATTGGTGGCCTTCAGCTCCTGCTTTTTGTCACATGTTTATCAATGATGACATTTGTAATATTTTTCATTTGCATTTTTCTTAATTTTTCTAAACTTTTCTCCTTCCCCCTTCTTCTTGTTTGTTCTCCTTCCTCTTTTCTTGTTCAAACTCACATTTTCTTTTTTTAATATATGGCGGGTTTGACAGTTCTTGGGCCATTGGTGCTCACCCCGCTCAAGGTCTGTCTCGTCTCAATTTCTATAAAAAAAAATAATTAGTTATTTAATTTATGTTAGGGATAAATAATTAGAGTTATAATCATATTAAAACCTCTAATTAATATTATCAGATAATTTTATAATTTAATTTACAATTATAATCTAATTTATAGTTATCAATCAAATTAATTTATCCCTAATATATACTAAATTTCGACCCATGCGACTGTGTCCCATTAATTACCATTCCGTCCTCTGGTTCCAAGTCCCATATGCGACCCATTAGGTTCTTATTGCTACTAGCCGTATATAGCCTTTGAAATTTAATTCATCCTGATTAATTTCAACATGTATATAACAGAATGTCTTCGCGAGCTATTACTGGCAGAACTTAAGAGATTCCCCCAGTGCAAATAAAAAGTCAGGTTAAAAACTGACGTTAACCTTTCCACATTAGGTGCAGTATAATACGATCCTTCATCAACTATATCTTGTGGTCAATTCCTTATAACCATGAAACGTGTCAAGGTTACATATAACGAAGAGTCTGTTTTTACTTGTCCATATTGAATTTACTCTGAAAGATAAGTTAAGTGAAATTTTTATTTCTACTCTTAACTATATCACCTTGCAATGATTTCAGTTAATTCACCACAAGCGGCCATTTGGATATATCTCCCATTTATCAGGAGTGACGAATGCCCAATCTAACATTAACTATTCTGCAATTACTTTATGTGATACCCAACCCTGCTCTCTCACACCCCAGGGCCTCCACTGTAGTCGATCGTGCTCGCACAGAATCAAAAGCATCATACTCCATAATCCAGAATCACTAATTAATGAATGTTTGAGTCTGAGGATTAGTTATACCCTACTAATACCAATGAGATGAACAGTTGACACTCAGATAAATCTATCCATGCTGTTATCTCAAGTCGGGTCTCAATCCTAATGAACTCCTTCACTGGATCCATGTAACTGTCTAGATATCTCCATATCTAAAGCTTGTGAGATCAGCTCTCTGTCTTGACAAAAAAAATCTAAATATTTTATCGAATTTAAAAATATTAATCTCCAATTCTATTAAATCACAAAAAAAAATTTGAAATCTTTTTTCTAGAACTAATTGATAGGAAACTAGTGCAAAATAAGGAATAAAATATATGTCTTTTATAATGATGTCTGAAATTAGTCAAATTTGTTAACGTTAGAGGTAAATTTGCTCTTGACTGCCAATTTTGAAGGTAAAATTGTATCATTTTAGACGTTAAAGGTGAAATTACTCTTGGCTTTCAACATTATGAATAAAATTACTCTTAGTTTTTAACGTTTAGGGTATTTTTGCATTTTATCCCTAATAAAAATGAAAAAACCTTGAATATTGTATCATTGGGAAGACAAAAGATTGTTGCCAAGATTTTTAGTCTTTTTTAGTTAGTTTCTTTTATAGTTAACCAGTTGGGTTGCTTTCATATTTGGCAGATTGAGTATATGAGTTTTGCTAGATTTGAGAGGTTTTTTCAATTGTATTATCATGAAAAGAACTTACCTAATCACAATATGAAAAGTACCTACTAATTGACTTCATTATGGTATATAATGGGGTATAAGCATAGCTGTTTATTTGATTGTGACTGGATTAATTGCTAGTTTTCCTTAATAATTGCATAGGTGGAATCAATTTACCTTAGAAAGAAATCAAGAAGCTACCCACTTTTTTTTTCCTACATGGGTGGACAAGATTTGACCAATAATTAAGGCTTGATATCATGAGATTGGTCCCTCTTGAATAGGCATGGCCCGGTTGGACCGGGTCAAGTGGGTTTTTGTCTAAAAATGCTCAACCCAAACCCAGTCAATTCGCTATTAATTTAGACGGGCTCAGACCGGACTGTGTTCAGACTTAAAAATCAAATTCAAACCCAAACCATATAAGCGGACCTAAATATATATGTGTAATTTTTAATAATAAAAAATTAAATTTATATTTAAAAATAAATATTAATATATAAATATATAAATTTATTGATTAATATTAATAGGCGGGTCGGGCTGGGCCGATCCGTGCTATTTTTATAAATCTCAAGCCCGCCCAAAAAAGAGACGGGCTTTTGCGGGCCTGGACCGAGCTAGGCCTAAAGATAAATTAAATTTTCATGTCCAAGCCCAGTCCAAGGGACACGGACCTGGACTGGCAAAATGGGTATCCGGATCCGTGAACAGGTCTACTTTTGAATAGGGATGACAACAGATAGGTTACTCATGGGAGTATCAATCTCAAACTCTTATTCGTTTATTTTTTTTAATTACTCGTATCTATTCCATTACTCTAATGTGCATGCTTTTTGCATCTCATACCGTCCCATTTAATTCGCAAATACATGCGGGTACCCTTACCCGTTAAGGATCAATGTATAAAACAATAAAATATTACAAATTTAACAAATTATCTATAAAAAATTGAACAAATTGAACTTTAATCGATAAGAATAAAGTAGTTTAATAGTATCACTCAATAGTCGAAGAACAAAATGTTGGAGTTTGAATCTCACATCTTACATAGAAAAACAATAATATTTTCTAACATATAAAAGATTTATGACGGGTAACGGATACCCTATGAGGTATTCACATACTCGTCACGGGTAATGGTTTTGGTCGCATACTCTTTTATAAGGGTACGGGTAGTCTCATTAGGATCGGATACCTGTTGTCATCCCTATTCTTGAATTTCTTAAAAATGGAAGAAAATATGTTGAGTGTAGACTTTTTTTGTGGGAAGGAACATGGAAGGGAACATCAAATTAGGGCAACAAAATTTCTTCCCTTACAAAATGATATGATTGACCAAACTCCATTTACTCTCTCAGATGATGTCTTTGAAGATACTATTGACCAACCTCTAATATGTACCTCATGTGTTTTGAAGGCCGAAAGGGATAACCTTATAAAAGTTCCTTCAAGTGTAATGAAGCTACTCTTTTCCATGTATCGAGAAGACATTGGAATTTGGTGATTTTTGGCTGCCAAGAGGGAGTAAATAATATACTTATAGTTAAATCAATTAACATATAAACTGCAAGGCAGTGGGTAATAATCTTTTGGACAAGATCTATCGAGATCGGTGACACAGTCTTAATTTGTTGTTGGCTTTCTTTACCAGTACCATATTAGCTAACCACAGAGGATAACGAAATGCCTTGATATGTCCATATACTAAAAGTTTATCGATTCCTTAATTGATCTCCTTTTGCCTTTCGGCCATGTGATTTCTCTTTTTTTCTTTACTGGTCTTGCATCTAGGTCTATATCTAGTGTATGGGTCATGACCTCTAGAAAAACACCAGTGAGGTCGGCTGGGGTCCAAGCGAAGGCTTGTATATTTTATTTCATTGTCTCCATTGTGTCTGCTTTTTCCTCAGCCAGAAGTTTTGCCAATGTATGGATCGAATTTCCATCAATTAACCATGTGGTTTCTAAAGCCTCGACGGTCTCTGATCACCTTTTGTTGCTAAAATATGAATAAATTGGATGAGAGTAAAAGTGAAAGTAATTAGTGTAAAAATACAAGAACGAAAAAATTAGGGGTGCACAAAAAAAAACTTGAAAACCGAAAAATCAAAAAACCAAATCGAAACCGAACCGAGAATAAGGTTAACCGAAACCGATAGACTAGTGTATGGTTTTTAATTTTAAAAATAGTAGTTAATGTTTATGGGTAAAGTTTTTGTATTCTAAAAACCGTGGTTAATCGAAACCGATCGAACGTGAATTATATATTATAAAAACACATTTAGTTTTAATATGCATAAAGTGTTGTATATAGAAAACTACAATTATAGAAACATTAGACTCCCTTAGGGCCCGTTTGGTACGCTGTAATGCAATATAATGTAATCAAAGTTGTAATGTAATCAAATGTGTAATGGAATGGAATGGAATCATGATTACATTACCATGTTTGGTTGACAAATTTTAATAAAATCCATAAAATGCAATTATCATTGCAATACCTATATTTATATTAGTTAAATACAAGTTTTATGTTTTTTTTTTTTTTTGCATTTTTCAGATTTTCATGTTTTGTTCAATTTCTTTTTTCATTTTTGGTTGCTTTTCTCATTTTTGTTTTTTTTCCGTTTTTTCATTTCACATTTTTTCGTGTTTTACCATGTTCGTGTTTTTCATATTTTTTCTCGTTTTCATGTTTTTTCATTTTTTTCTCGTTTTTCGGTTTATGCACATTTTTTCGTGTTTTTTCTCGTTTTACTATTTCCGTGTATTCATATTTTTTCTCATTTTCATTAGGGGTGTGCATGGGTACAAAACCGAACTGAAAAATCCGAAATGATCAAAATAATTCACACTGACACCGAACCGAATAATATGTAAAACCGAATTAAAACCGAACCAAAATATACAGTTCGGTTCGGTTTAAACTGAACAAAACCAAATTAAGTTAAAAATAACAAAAATTGAAATATTTCCAAAATATATTGGGTTATTATCTCAACAATAATAAAAAAAATTAAACTTGTATAATCAAATATATGTATATATATATATATGTAAAATATGTGTAATTCGGTGCGGTTCGGTTTTTTTAGATTTTCTATGAAACCGAATACCGAAATACACTTAAAATTAAAACCGATGCCGAACCGAATTGTTAAAAAACCAAACCGAAAAACCGAATTCACTTGGTTCGGTTCGGTATGCGGTTTAAACCGAACCGATGCTCACCCCTAGTTTTCATGTTTTTCGTTTTTTGCATTTTTTTTTTCATTTTCAGGTTTTTCACATTTTCGCATTTTTTATGTTTTCATGTTTTTTTCGTAGTAATAAAAATACAAGGGCTATCGTAATGGGGATTCATGACTATTTTGTTTGTAATGCCCATTACATAAATTTGGGAAGAAAAATTGAATGATGTAATGATGATTCCATTACGACAAAAATGATATGACTAACCAAACATGGTAATGAACCTCCATTGTAATGGTCATTCCATTACGGCGTCCATTACAGCATACCAAACGGGGCCTTAAAGAAAAAAAAACTTGAATTTTTTTCTGATCATAAGTCACGAAGTACTTTAAAATACAAAGTCGAAATATATTATTCTGTCTATTTGAGTCTTATACTTAGAGGAAAAAATGCTGTATAAAGCTTAGTAGACATTTATTTTACATTTCTAGAATAAACATTAACTATTTATTTCATAAAAAAAAATAAGAAAAAAAGATAAACATTAACTATTATTAATCCTTCAAATATTGGATTATTATAATTTCTGATCAGTACTATCCATAAATGTTGCTATGGGCTAAAAGATCAATTGATTTCTGGTATTTTGCTTAGCCATATGAATATTCCTGTACTAATCAATACATGCTTTGTTTTATTTATTAAAACGAACAGATTCAATAAATAACGAAATAATGCATAAATATCTTCCACTCCATCGATAATCTCTTCAATTCTCCATTGATCGGCTGTATCATTCATAATAAAAAATTAGAATTTTTTTATTAATTACCAATACTTAGAAAATGAAATAAAATATTAACCGATGGAAAAAATTGATTAACCGATTAGTAGTTAACCGAATTTAGTGGACTAGTATATGGTTAGTATTTTTTAAACAGTGATTAAATAATTAACTGACCAAATTAATTTTAATTGACTGATTAACTGACCATGACCATGTAGGAGAGAACAGAAAAATTGATGTAAAAAATGATTACTTTGTAAATTTCACATGAAATTAAGCGAGTAAGCCCATCAAAGAATTAGGTCCATTCAAAGTGCCCTAATAAAGCTTAATAGTTCAACTTAGATCCGTTTGTCGGAAATATTTTATCGATTTTTGGTATTTGTTTATTCAGGAAATTACATGGAAAAACATATCTCATAAATAATTTATAGTTATGACAAATCTTATTTCTAATTTTGTCAATTAGAAAGTTACCAATAATTAGTTAATTTGAAGAAGGTTATCCAGGTTTAAATTTAAAAACAAAAACTGTTTTTCTCTCATATTTTCAAAATAAAAATTACAAATATGATCTATTTCATATAAAAGTTAATCATTTGACTAAAAACAAAATATTATTTTCAGTTTGATTATTGTGTAATTTACTCTTGTTTATTTTGGAAAATAAGTTAACGAATTTTTTTAGTTTAGTCAACGTAAAAAAGAACATGAAGAAAGTGTTTTACCCTTTCTACCATTTTGAAACATTACTCTATTTCTTCCTATCATTTTGAAAACAATAACTATCCACAATTTGGTTTCAAAAAAAAAAAAAACTATCCACAATTTCTTTCCGTTTTTTTATTAGTAGCCAAATATAAGAAAATATTTATTTTCCAACATAATATTTTTTCTACCTAATATTTTTTAACAAACAAATGACATTAATCATTTAACTAGTCCTACTATATACCACCCGCTTTTTACACAACTAGTTTAAGAATATAAAATATCTTCAAAAAGGTGTCTTCTATGGTTACTTTGTTTTTGACAAAGTAAAGCTTACTTTGTTTTTTCACCATTGGATGATGGTGGACTTTAACAAAGTAAGTTCATCTAATGGTAGTAAAAACAAAGTAAAACTTATTTTGTCAAAAACAAAGTAAGCATAACCTAACCCTTTCAAATACACACCATAAAAAACATAAAAAATAAAAAATAAACTTTAATGTTTCAAAAATTATAAAAATATATTAAGTACAGTTTAAACAACTGCATTCAAATTTGTTCCTTCACTTATAAGATTAACCATAAATGGTAAGGAAAATATTCTCCAATTGCTTTAAATATGCCTATGAGCTGAACAGACTCTAAAAATAGTTTTCTCAAATTTTAACAGTTAAAAACCACGTTTGGTTTCAGCGGCGAATACAGATTTTTTGGTTGAGGTCCGATTTTACACGTGGTTGTAAAAAAAATTGGTAAATCCAACTTGTTCAAATTATTTATATATATGTATTATAATTTTAGTGGTCAAGAACCAATTTTAAGTACCAATATGAAACTTCTCAAAATTAAGTGATATTATGTTTAAGATTCTTAACATGTAAATAAAATTGTGTCTAATAAAAAAATCAGATTTAAGGATGGGCTAATAGGCCAAAAAAATTTAGAAATTTGGATTTAAAAATGGACTAACAGACTAAAAAAAATTAGAAATTTGGGTTTAAGGAAAACCTAACAAGCAAAAAAAAAGGGTTAAGGTGCAAAAATACCCCTAACGTTTTGGGTCAGGAGCAATTTTACCCCTAACGTCTAAAATGGTACAATTTTACCCCTAACGTTTATAGCCAAGAGCAATTTTACCCCTAACGTTGGTAATTTGTGTCAATTTCAGACACTATTATAAAACACAGATATTTTTGTTCATTATTTTGCACCAATTGCATATCAATTCATTCTAAAAAAGGATTTCATGTTTTTTGTAATTTAATAATAGAATTGGAGATTATTATTTATAAATTTGGTGAATTTTTTGAATTTTTTTGTCTAATTCGTACAAAAGGCATTATATTTTTTTTATTTTTTTCACATCCCAACATATGATTATGATTTGTTACTGATAAAATTACGCACATGTGAAGTGTAGATGATAAGATTCATGACCGAGAAGACAGTTTGATGAATTATTTCTGAAATTGACCCAATTTATCAACGTTATGGGTAAAATTGCACCATTTTAGACGTTAGGGGTAAAATTGCTCCTGACCCAAAACGTTAGGGGTATTTTTGCACCTTAACCCAAAAAAAAAATAGAATTTTGGATTTAGAGATAGCCTAAGAGACCAAAAAAATTGAAATTTTGGATTTAGAGAGGGCCTAACGACCTGTTCCAATTTTGGGATGCTAAATTTCTTAGAAACAGAATGGCCAAAACCACAACAACTTTAAATTTTGTGGAGACAGAAGGATTCGAAACTACTCGCGGTCATATTAGTTCCGGCGGTCGGTGGGATCTGAACCCCTGTATCCGCCCCTGTTTGGTTTGATAATGCAAAATTATTATTTTTTAAATCTAGAAAAACTGCTTTTAGTGAAAACAGTTCTTCTATCTTATAAAAAAAAACTGATATTAAATATTTTATAAATAAAAATAACTCTAACTTTTCAATTTAATTTGAGAACATGGGAGACAAGGAATCCGATGTGAAATTAATGTTTCATAGGTTGTACTGTTTCCAAATTTAGCAGCAACCTTCCTTCCAATTTATCCAAAATACATAATTGATGAGAATAGAATCATTTTAGAAGTATAAATATTATTCTGCAGAAGTCATATAATTACAAAATTAACTCATTGTGGTACTGAATGAATATTAACATATATGAGCCGTTTCCATTCAAATAATGAACTAAGATTTTTGTTTAGCTTTCATATATAAATTTTTTTAAAGGAGATGTACAATTTATTTAAAAATGGTTAACTGATTAATTTTCTTTTTTAGTTTTTTTACATATGTGGGCAGAAGCCAAAAGCAAAAACAAAAGACTACAAACCGACATCTCTACTTAAAGCAGAGCCACATCGGTCTTAAAAAAGGTTGTTGAAGAGGTTTGCACCACACTCGTGATGACCCAAAAGAAAAGGATCTATGAAATTTGTTATCCAATCGGTAGCGCGGTTACCTTCTATATATGTATGTTAAAAAATATCTCCCAGTCTAGGTCTCGCAGACGTTGACACTAGACCTGTCCACAGGCTCGGGTACCCGTCTAGACCCGTGTCCCTTGGATCGAGCTTGGACAATGAATATTAATGTTAGGTCCAGTCTGGTCCCGGCCCGCTTATTAATATTAATTAATAAAATTATATATTTACACATTAATATTTAATTTTAAGTATAAATTTTATTTTTTATAATTAAAAATTATATATATATATATATTAGGTGGGTTTATATGGGTTGGGTTTGAGATTTGATTTTTAACCCCGAGCCCAATCCGGCCCGAGCCCGCCTAAATTAATAGTGGGCTGGGCTGGGCTTGGACTAAGCAATTTTACATATAAAAAAACTGATAGACCCGGTCCAAGTCTGGTCCAGCCCGGCCCATGAACAGGTCTAGTTGATAGCCTTTGATGAGCCAGGAACACGGATGAGTTACAACATTCCTTCGTGTCATGCAACTAATAACCAGAAGAGAATCCTTTTCCACTATTACCTTCTTATAATCTTTATCCTCGGGCAAGTTGAAGACCAAAAAATAAACCCTACAGTTCTGCAAGGAAAGCGTTACCAACCCTAGTATTAGCAACAAAACCACCTATCCATATACCACTAGCATTCCGCATCAGACCACATGATAATTAATTTTTTTTAATGAAAATATGTATATCTTCATTAGGTGAAAAAAACAACCAGTACAGTAAAGAATAAAACCTTACAAGATCCATGAAGAGACTAAAACGATTACAAAAAAGCAAAAAATATACATATAAAAGTATAAAGGTATAAAAAAACACACAAAAAAACAATAAAACATATAGTTCTTGTAAATCGAAATCAGCAAAAAAAAAAAAAAGTTGCAATCCAATTTTCAGCTTTTAAGACATTGCAAACATTTAGATCTGAATCCTTTCGATGCAATCATGTATCTATTAATCCACAAATAATATAAAGTATTTCCGCTCTTACTAAATCTGAAAAATGTACAAATGAAAGAATAATAGAGAGTAAATACAATTCAAATGGATAAATACATCTCATAAAATATATGAACATAAAATCTAACCCGATAGATGGAGAAAGAAGCTATTCAAAGTAGATCGTCAAAAGATGAAAGTTTTGAAACTGGATAAATTATGAAATTTAGATAGAAAATGGGAAGAGAAGAGAAGTTAACCGATTAACTAAACATAAATTAATTAATTTCTTCAAAAAAAAAATAACAATTAACAATTAATTTCTTCATAAAAATAACATTTGTAGTATTTCACACTTGCGTTTTTCTTGACTTTTCCTCACTTTTTTTTCTTTTATTAATATATTACGGGTTTGATAATTCTTAGACCATGGGTGCTCATCCCGCCCAAATTCTATCTCGTCCCAAGTTCTATAAAAAAAAAAAAAATCAATTATGAGCATGAAAAAACATTAAGGACACAACACAAAAAATCAGAATTATAACTAGCCTAAGAATTGCAGATTATTGCATGAAGTGCTTGTGCCAATAAGTTATCCAAGATTCTAGAAAGGGCCCAGGAGTATGCTACTCTGATCATGGAAGAGTTAGATCCAGACAATATTGGATACATTAAGGTTCATATCCAAACACCATCTCTTTTATTTTGGGTAATTAGCACCAATTTCCCTATTTAGGCCCTGTTGACTAAAATCTAGGAAATTTTATATAGAAATTCATTCTTTAAAAATTATCTACCATTATATTAAATAATAATTGTAATTATATCAAACTAAGTAAATTATTATTTTTAATATATTTTGCAGATTAAAGTTTATAAATTATGGGTCTAAAATATTATTTTAGAATTTAAGATTTATGAATTAGAGTCTATAATTTTTAAATTATGATATAAAATCATAATTTATTTATGACAGTAGTATGATTTAATTGTAATTTTTATAGCTGTTTATGATTTTCATGTAAAAGCATTAAAATCTAAGAGGCAACCCATAAAAGATAAAATTAAGAAAAAAACATATAGATAAATTAAAAATATAATGTAAAATTTATGCTAAATATAATATTTTATACTCTAGAAAACTCATATAAAATATTTCGGGTCACATTTCATAATTTAAGAAAATTGAATACTCGTTTCTTAGAATTTGAAAACTAATTTCCTATGGTATAATGTGTATTTAGAAGTACCTCAATGTTACGTTATCAATAATTCTATATATTTGATAAATCATCTTCTACGAGCTTTGAAAATGAAACTCTGTTACTTGACTTGTATGTAATTTTCTTATAATGTATTTATATAAACTTAAGCATATATTTTTATAATTTTAAAAATTCATAGGTGTACACTTGTATTATTATTATTATTATCATTGACACGATTCTCCTATGTTTCGGTTTCTTATATATTATTTTTACAAATATTTTTTCTCGATATCAATTTTTGTACATGTGGTCAATAGAGTCTCTAAGGGCTAGAGATGAAAATGTTACGGGTTGAACAAAATGTTTTTATTCCTCTACAAGCCAGAATAACAATGTCTTAACTATGATGGGATAGAAAAAAAAAAGATAAGGTGTCCAACCCTACCTTTATTTATTGGAGATGCTTTTAGCACCCTGCGATTGTCAAGGATGTTCTAGCGTCCTCAAACCCCTGCCTCCGCCTCTGCACGTAACATTGTGGGTGCATCTGCACAACTTAAAAATGCTACTTCTTGAAGCTCCAAGAGAATCAACAAACCTAATAAAATTGTAAGTGAAGTACTAAACCAAAAACTTGTACCAATAAAAGAGCACAACCTTATGAAGGGATGGTACAAAGGGTTAGCCTACTTCATCAAAGACAATTGAAAGAGAATACGGGTGATGGCTCTATGTCTAAGAATATGCGTAGGTGGGGTTGACAATTTCTAATGCAATAGTACGATTTATAGATATAACCCGACTAACATGATACAATTATTATTTTTCTTGTATTTATATCATATATAATCATATTTAGGGAATATATAAATAACATAACATGATTTTAATACGTTGCTACCTCTAATGCAATTCTCTCCATTGGGAAGTCATTACTTGATACTCTTGCATGTGTGTAGAAATACCTTTAATTACTTTGCTTGAAGCAAGACCATGTTAGGGGTTGTTGTTCCATTTGATGGTAATATCAAATTTCGCGAGGTATGTCACCTAATTATTTTTTATCATTTTTTATCAAACCGGTATCTGTAAATTTTTTTTTCAAACGATGATTGAGGTTTTTGTTTGCATCCAAGAGATTACCGAGGTATTTCGCTTTACTAAAAACAAAGACATTAAAATGAGTGTCGATGATTTCAAAATTAAAAAATTCAAAGACTTTATGATATTCTAAGCAACTTTAATTCTTCAACTTTTTAATTTTGAAGTCATTTATGTGTTGTTTGGTGAGGAGAGAGAAAGTGAACGTTTAGAGAAAGAAAGCTCCAAAAATGATGATTTTGGAAAATAAAAAATTTGGTTTCATAGCAAATATAGTACTAAATAACTTTAATTCTTGAAATTTTTCATTTTGAGATCCTTAATTGTCATTTTTTATAGTATCAAATTAAATAGTCCTCGTTTTAGCAAAACAAAACCTCTGTCCTGTTTGGGAAAAACAATTTACTGGTACCAATTTGACAAAAAAAAAAAAAAAAAAATTAAAAGCATGAGATTTTTTTTCAGACTTTATCCTTATTTTTATTAGCATGCATTTGAATCCTATGTTAAATTTAGAGATTAGGGTCAATTTTTGACATTGTGATTATTGGAGAAGGTCATTTTATTGCAGAGTCATAATTTAGTAGCACATATAATTTGGGTAAATGATTAGAAGCACTCAGCTCTCTATGTCAGACTCTACTATTTTAATTATTACGTAGGGTTATAATACACGTATCCAAATGTGAATTGAGGGTCCTCCAAATGATATGGAAGACCGGATGCTTAATATAAGAAGGGTAAATTACAAAACTAGGTCAAATGGCAGGCCCATTTATATATTTAACTCATTTACTCAACCTACTACATATCTAGCTGTTTTTGTGTGACTTTCCCATAATACCCACAATATTTATGCGCGTCTTTCTTCCTCCCGTCTGACTTCACAGATTTGATCATATGCGAAGCCTGCGAAGCTAATGTTTGGTTTACTTGATGAATTTAATTAGCATATGCAAAGCCTGTGTGTGTTTTTAAGCTAATTCGCGATGTGGTATATAACAAATAATGCCAAACAACAATGGATTCTAACATTAAAATCATAACATTATCAACATTTCCAACAAGATTGCCACAATGAACTCCTAACTAATCATTTCAAAGTCAACGTGACGAATCTGGATGGAAATTTCTCCCTATATTGGAAGTCCAGACCTTTTGGGATGAGAAATGAAAGTCCAGACCTTTTGGGATGGACGTGTCCCATGGTGCACACCAAGATTGGCACAATCTCTCCTAACCAATCATTTCAAAGTGAAAGTGTCAATCTTGAGGGAAATTTCTCCCTATACAGGAAGGAAAGTCATCTCCCATGTAGCCCAATACGCCGCCTTCCAGAAAGAGATGTTATGTATTCAACCACCTTCAGGAAAAATTAATCGTGTTAGGCAGGAAAAAAGACGATTTTAGCTTCGCGAAATGAGGATTAGCGAAGCATGCGAATGTATTGTGCAGGGAAAAGGATGATTTTACTTCGCGAATCGATGTTTTCGCGAAGTCTGCGAGGTCTGAAACGTGACGATTTACGTCGCATATCGATGCTTTCGCAAAGTGTGAAATCATGAACTTTTCTACTCGCATACTTCGCGAACTAATCGACTCGCGAAGTAGATCGACACGTTTCAAGCTCTTTCTCTTCATAGATCTTCGCGAAATCATCAACTACGCGAAGTGATTTCATGGAAAAACGCAGAAGAAACATCAGATACTTACATTTTTCGCGTCTTTCACCCTTAAAAGCGACAATAACAATATGATAAACTGGGAAAAACGATGGAAATAACATAGAATAACCATTTCTTTGACGGTAACAAGAAGAAAAAAATCAAGTAACGAGCAGGAACAGGAAGATGAAGAACCATGTCTTCGTTTTCTAGGATTAGGAAGATGCAGAATCAAGAGATGGAGAGAGAAAAAAAGAAATACATTGTGATTTGGAGAAATGGTGCAGATTTCGTGCAATTTAAAAAAAGATAGGAAGATCAAAAGTCTTGGAATCATTAATGGAGGAGCCAACTGTTTTGCGTAACCAAGGAGAAGGGGGGAGAGACTGTTCGCGTTGGGGGAAGTGGGAAGGTTAGGGGTATTATGGAAAAGTCACACAAAAATAGTCTAGATATGTAGTAGGTTGAGTAAATGGGTTAAATATGTAAATGGGCCTCCCATTTGACCCATTTTTATAATTTACCCATATAAGAACTCTATAATCTGACTGATTTGCATTATTGCCTTGAGTTGGAAAATGATGTATATATAGGTGGTTGCTTTGGAGATAGCAATAGGAATAGGTTTACATGCTAGCTCATACTTGACATGCGGAGGTACTGCATGCCATTGAAGCCGAATAGGAACCAATGAAGCTGTTATTTAGAGAGAACAAGCCAGCTAACAACTGGTGGTTCGTAAAAGGGATAGAAGGTTGGACCGTGGCTATGGTGGTCCTAATGGCTATAGCTTAGCTATTGGTTGCGACCTAAAAAAACTAAGCCTCTCTAAAACACTAAAGCTAACAGTGTAATTGTAAGTGTAAGGTTTTGTCACGTCCGTGACTAAATTTCTAGACTTTATATCTAGATATTAATATATATTATAATTATGGGGTATGTGATTTTTATTTGGTGTTATAGGAAAAATTTGGAGTTAATTCGATGCGTTTAGGTGTAAATTAAAAGTTTAGGGTAATTATTAAAAGATTATATAAAGATGAAGGACCAAAAGGGATATTTGACAGATTTCCTAAACCTTCCCATATGATCCACCACCATCATCATCTTTACTTTTTTCTTTTTCTTTTTCTTTCTGCTTCTTCTGCAGATTCATCGATCCCGAACCGTTTCTCCACCGTTTCTTTGATTTACGGAGATTCGACCGTCCGAATCACTCGAAATTAGAACCATAGCATCCTTATGTATAGATCTAAGTCCTAACCAAAGAGTTTTTGAGTTTTGGCAATGTTTGGAGGAAAATGTCTTAGACAGAGTTTAGAAGCGAATTGAACGGGTTTGTGGTCTTTAATTAGTAGCCAAGGTAAGTAACTATCAACTATATTTTGAGTTTTATGTATCTGGATATATATATATAGGGCGGCCCGATCGCATTACGCGTCCCCGCTGAGCGAGGGTCCGGGGAGGGGTCCCACCACAAGGGTATATATATATAATCAAAAAATTTTCAGAAAGTGATATTTTAAGGTTATGCAGGAATTTTGTAAATTGGGGTTTTTCACGATTTTGCTTTTTATTGTGAAATTATGGTTCAAATGAAGCTATTGATTATGCTTCTATATGATTTTCAGATTTTACTTGATTATGTTGATTTAAGGCTTGATTTGATTGATTTACATATATACATATATGTTTTTGGTTTCAATGTATATATATAGTGAATAAAATGAATTTGATGATTTCTTACGAATTGTTTTTGGATTGAGAAATCTGTTACGGTTATTGTTGTTATTATTTTGGATTGAAGTCCAAATATGATTTTTATGATACAAAAGGGCTAATTGAAACCAAATGATTTATGGTTATGAAATAGTTTGGAATTTGATTGTGAAATGAAATTTGAGCACGCTATGATTTTATGATTTTATATCCATCGAGAGTTATCTGGATCGGTGGTTTTATATTTGAAGACCATGTTCAGTGAGGGGCATGGCCTGTGTACACAGTTTGAAGACCTATTGGGTATGGCAGCGAAGTGTTGGGTAAGACCATATGGGATAGGCAATGTTAAGAGACGTCTCGACTATATATGTGGTTATCGATTGATACTTAAGGGGAGAAACTCGAGGATGGATACAATGTTTTAAGTTCATTTGGATTATGTTTTCGGTTATGATTGATTTTGATATAAGGTTTTACGTTTGATTAAATACGAGTTCATTTGATAAAACATTGATTTGATTATAAATTGGTTTGATAAAACGTTTATTTGTTTTGATTCGTTTTGCATTATATATATAATATGAACTTAAGTTTTGAGTATATTTTATAAAGTTTTGATTAAATCCCTTTATAAATGTATATACGTAGCTATGTTAAATAAAGTTGGTTTTTTATAGCTGATAGTTTCTTATTGAGATTTTTGTCTCACCTTTTTAAATGTTTTAATGTTTTTAGGTGAGAAAGTACAGGATATAGAGAAGATTACCGACCGATTAGGTCAGTTTTGGAAGTTGGCTGCTTATTGTTAGAATTATGGTTAGAACTTTGGTATTTCAATTGTAATATAATGATATTTGGATAATTGGAGACTTCTAAGTATTGATTATGATCTTTCTATTTCACGCCCGATGCCGATTGAGGTCGTTTAGTGTCGGGTGTGACAGGTTTATTAAACAGTGTAACTTCAAATCTTATTAACTGAAAATGAGTTTCTTTCATTTATGGAAGACGTGCAATTTCTAGAATTATAATGTCGGAAAAACTCAGGATTACATTGGTTCAACACCAAGTTACATATTAATGAAAGTATTTTTTATAATTTCAAGTTTGTCTAGAAATAAAAGAGTGAATTGGACCTAATATTATTTTCAAAAATTTATATGAAAATACCGTTTTTAAAAATTATTACTTTACAAGTAATTTATAAATACTTTGTCCCCACATAAATTTCATTTTGTAAAAAACATTTGTTATATAATTTCTACAAATAGTGTGGTAGAAATATACCAATAAGATACTGGTATAACCGATTTTTTTTTTCTTTTATTGGTTGCGATTCTATATGAGAAAATGACATTAGATTTTTCTTAGATCTATATATTTATTTTTAAATTTGGTTTTGGATTTATAAAAATAGAACAACTAATCTGACATATTATTTTGGAATTCATTTAATTTGAAATAAGAGATATAGACAAGCCTCTCATATTATATTTTTAAATTCAATCGAAACTAAAGAAACGTCGTAAATATCAGGTTACATGATAGATCTGTGGAGGAATATAAAAAAAGAGGATCGGATTTGAAATGATGTTGATAGCTTGTAACGTCATGGTAAACGACCATTAATTGTTGGTAACTCGTACATTGTTTTTAGCCTTATAGTCTGAGTGATGGTGTGGAGATTAATTATCCATTTTCGCTTATCATAAGATGTCAGGTGGGTCACTATATATAAATTGGAAAAATGACTGTGTAATAGTGAGAGTAAATGATTAATAGGAGCCAGAGCCGGCTCCGGGCATAGGCCCGGGATGCGGTCGCCTAGGGTCCAAGGCTAAAAGGGGCCCAAAAATTTTAATTTTATTAAATATATACTATTTTTTTTTATTCTAAATTTAGTTATAATACCCATTAAGTCTAAAAATTGACCAAATAATATGATATTTTAAGTCTAAAATGTACCAAAATTTCTATTTTTAGAATTTTTTGTATAATTTTTTTTATTAAAGGTCTATTATCTCTTATTTCGTCTGGGGCCCCTAAAACGTCAGGACCGGCCCTGATAGGAGCATGTGTTTAACAAGATATTTTAAGGTTTATTCCTCATGAATCTCGAGTTGGTATAACGAACACTACGAGGAGAAAAAGATTCGTTTATACTGCTTTTGGTTTTTCAAGAATTCTAGCTTTCCTTGAAAAAAAAAAGCTTACTTTCTTGATTTTATTCTTCAATTTTCATTTTTATTTTCAATCATATCTCACAATGAATAGGACCTATATATTAAAAAGAAAAAGAAAAGAAAAAGATCCATCCCTATTTTAAAAAAAAAATCCATATAATATTCCTCGATCAATAATATCTAGTTCCTTAATCTGAAATTAACTATATATTAAAAATATTAATAATACAACTAATCTTGAATTGGCTACCTAAAAATAAAATTTAAAAAAAAAAAAGCACTAAGCAAGAAGTATCAATTGGAGTGTAATCCTCGTCCCTGCTTGCATTGCATGGATGTCATGAACCTATATTTGTTGTCTCTTTTTCACTTTATATTTATGAAATACCAAATTTAAAAAGCATCAAATGCCAAATTGATAGCCACCCAATTAAAAAATTCATAGAAAACTTTAAAGGAAAAAAAGCATTTAGAAGCCCCTGATGATTCTTATTTTAGCGGATTGACCCCTAATCTTTTATTTTAACACATCAAACTCTTGATCATTTTTTTTATCACATTAAGCCTATATTTTCAAATTAATTGGTTGTGAATATATAATTTACTTAAAAGACTGTTACTCATTTCATCTATATCTAAAATTGACTTTTTATCGTTCGAAAAAAAATTACAATTTCTTTATAGACACATTATACATATAATAAAACTACTTTTGACTATTAAAAATGCAAGCTTTAAATGTTGATAAAACGAATAAATTTATGTTAACCAAAATTTAGGTTTAAAATTCACTTTTCTAGTCATCAAGAATTTGCTGTGATAAAAAATAAAACTTAATGCATATATCTTTTTGAATTTGATAAAAAAAAAAAAAAAAACCAATTCACCTCTCAATTTATATATATATATATATATATATAGTGTTTTATTAGCATTCTGAATTTATTTAAAGTGATTCATTAACCATCTATATTTATTTAAAATGATTTATTAATCTTTTCAATTTATTTGCAATGATCTTTTTTATTATTTAAACTTGTTTAAAATAATATATATTTTAATTCATTAAAATCATATCATTTCTATCACGTGAATTTATGGAATTTATAATATAATGGAATTAATAATATAATTTTAAACAAGTAAAGCATGGACTAATTGTATTAAGTTAAAAGTTTTTGTTGGTTTTGTACCTTTTATGGCTTTTTATGTTCTTTGTAGTCATTTTCGTCCCATTGTGGATTTTGTAAGGTTTTTTACCTTTCTTATTTCTTGTTGTACTTGTTCTTTTCGTATCTAATGAAAATATATGCATTTTCATCAAAAAAAAAAAAAAAAAATTATATTAAGTCAAAAGAAAAATAAAAAAACTTAATTAATAACGGGATTTTTAAAATGTAAAATACACCATAGAATTAACAACTTTTGAAAATATAGGGAAGATGAAGTGAAAATACTAGGAATTATAGTATGCTTTTTAAAATTTAAAACTTTAAAACTAAACTACTAGAACTTCTCATTACTATTGCCATTCCACCGAGGCAGCATCAACCCCTAGCTCACTTTTCTCTCCTCTTTTTCCCAATTCCCTTCTCCATAACCCCTGTCTCTCTCTAAACTCTCCCCATCTCTCTCTAGACTCTGAACTTCATCAATGGCTGCAGAACTTAAAACTGAACCCAAAACTGAACCAAAACCAGAACCCAAAGAACCAGTACCCGTTCTAGTAGAAGAAAACCCAGAACCACCTCTCAAATACAAGGTAAATCATCCTTTTTTAATCTCTCTATTATCAACAATTTCATTTTCTCTCAACAAAAAAGTTTCATCCTTTTCTATATTTTCTCAGACACTGCTCCTCAAAGTCTCCGTCCACTGCGAAGGTTGCAAAAGAAAAGTCATCAAAATCCTTAAAAACATCGAAGGTAAATTTAATTTTAAACACCAAAACTTCCAAAAAATTGCCTTTTTTGTTGAAATTGTTCAATTTATCAACATTTTTCACATGGGTCCTTTTCTTTTCATATGGGTTTTGTTTTTCTTGGCAGTATTTCATCTGGGCATCTTCTGTTTTCTCTAATTTCACAATTTTGGGCAATTTTTTGTTCTTTTTAGGCAAAAAGTTCACTCCTTTTTTCATACTTCCTTGACCAAAGATTGAAATTTTTTTCATTTTTATGCTTATGGGTGCTAATTTTTCTTCAATTTAATGGAGTTTATGCTTATGGGTACTGATTTTTATTCAATTTACAGGAGTTTACAAAGTGGAAATTGATTTGAGACAACAAAAGGTGACTGTAATCGGAAATGTAGATGGAGAAACTCTGATCAATAAACTGTTAAAAGCCGGGAAACATGCAGAGGTGTGGCCGGAAAAAGCTGAAAATAAAGAGAAAAAGAAGGGAAAATCAAAGAACAAAGACAAAGATAAAGAAAATAAAGAGAATCAAAGTGACCAAGAAAGTGGAGAAGAAGGACCAGAAAAGGAAAAAGAAACTATCAAAGGTACTCAAGTTGTAATTATCCAAGACCCATCAAAGATAGGCGAAATTGGAATTGCCAGTAAAATTTCAGACACAACCAATGTCGCCGTCTCTTCGCCGGCCGGCAACGAAAGTGAGGGCGGCGGCGGCGGTGATAAAACGACCGGAGGTGGAGGTGGGAGTGGAGGCAAAAAGAAGAAAAAGAAGAAGAATAAAGGGCAAAATGGGAATAATAATAATGCGGAAGGAGGCGAACAGTCTAATGATGCACCAGCAGGCACTGGATCAGTGAGTCAAGTTTATGGACCTTATGGTCAAGTACCTTTGACATCTGAAGCCAATCACAGTCCTCCACGTCATCCGATTTATCAATACCCAGTGCATTACTATGCACCTCCTCCTACTGTGTACGCAGTGAATTATAATACAGCGAATCCGAGTACTAGCTACGGGGCGTCGGTCTACCCGCCGTCGTATGAATACGCGTATATGCATTCGGGGACGATGAGTGAACCTCCGCCGTTGGATTTGGAATCGTATTCATCACAACCGTCGGAGTCTTTCGAGATTTTTAGCGATGAAAATCCAAATGCATGCTCAATTATGTAACGAATATGCATTAAAAAAACAAAACAAAAAAAATATGGTAAGAATATATATTTTCTTGTATAAGTCTACTATGGGTTAATGAAAGTTTTGTAATGTATGTAGATATGATATCACATATACAATAGCTACTATTTTGGTGTGTGTTTTTTTAGATTTTTTTAGGTTGGTTTCAAAAATTTAGATTAGCCTCGGGTGGTTAAAGGGCATTACTTGACATTCGGGACTTGGTCACTAGATTTCATTGCTTCGGATGTAGTTTCCTTATGGTTTGGGTTTGGTTCCCTATCTTTCCTATTCAGAATTAGATGAGGACCTTTTACTGAGTATCATTAATACCTTGGACAAAGCTATTTGAGTCGATAAGAACACTATAATGGTTGTCATTGGTCACTTTATCAGGTATCTATAATGGTTGCCACTTTATCAGGGTGATTGGCCTAAGAAGCCCCCTAGTTGCATAATTTTGGATTGGAGATAGATGTTTTCATATGGAGTACAAGAGCTTACACGTTGCTTGTCATAAATATGATGGATATGGTAATGCAAAGTGGTCATTCTCCTATTTGAATCTGATAACGGTGGCCGTAGTATCTACACCTATTATTGGGGATATGATGAATTTTAGTACTATTGTTACTAAATCGAGTTCTAATCCTGAAGAACATGTTATTAAAGGTTGTGGTTCATTTTAAAGAATACAGGTCATAGACGATGGTTCCTTATCGTAAGTACACTCCTAGAAACAAACATAACACGTAAACTTCCCTTTATTATCTTGCATAACAGGGATCCAGAACCAGTAGGACTTGAAATCCTTTACGCTTAAGATTTTAATTGTGATGAATGGTTTCCGTTCTGAAGGAGTCTTGTTAAACCACATGGTTTCATTGATGGCCTTCATGGTGGGGGTCCACATGCTTTAAAAAAGTGGCCCAATCATAACCACCTTCAGGTCATTGCAAATCTTAACTATAGAGAAAAGACTAAGCCAACCATTCGCGCGAGATTTGGGCACGACAAAGATCAAACTCGTTTAAAACATTCACAATACCCCCTTACTCCAGGAATATCTTATAAAAGCCTAAGTGATCTTCCGGAGCACGGGTAATAACCCGGTCCTTACTAGATAGAACCACCTCTAGATGGCCAAACTCAGGGTATTTGGCGATGAGGTTAGTAAAAAAAAGGCGTCCATGAAGGAAACTTGCTTAGAGTTTCTAGGATTTTGAACACGGGATTTCTTGGGGTTTACTAGTGCTAGGTTCATTACAATGGTCAGTTCTTTTGGGAGCCATAATATAACAAAGATAAAAGGAAAAGGAAAAGTGTTGATGTACTTACTTGGTCGGAAAACGACAAAAGTCGTCGGAGATGAGGAAGACAAGAGCAAATGGTAGAGATTTGGAAGAGAAAATGTAGGTAAAAAAAACACAAATGAATAAAATCAAGTATTTATAGGTGTCCTTAAGCATACAATGACCAACATTAAATAAGGCTAATGATGAGCTTCAAGGTCCGAAGAGTCATGACCAATCCCAAAAGGAGAAAGAAATGTCTAATTGACACATGGTATGTCGTGTGCAGATGGGAAAGGCATAAGTTCTCATAACGAGCTACCTCACGCTAAGGTCGCAACATGGTTTCATACGCATCATTAAATCACCAAGGCCAAGAACGACGACGTTTAGCCTTTCAAGGGTCCTATCAAACTAGCTGGCGAGAATCTATATTTCAAGTAAGCACCGAGCCTTATAGATCCCGGACACAAACCAAAGAGGGGGGACATTTTATACCCTAAGAAATAATCCTAGAAGACACACTTTACACGTGGATCAATGTCACCCTTTAGATAAGGGAAACTTGCATGAATCATTCGATCTGAAATAAGGAATATCCTCTAAAGATGATAATGGTACCTTCCGGCCACGTGGATCAATATCCATTGTTTGTCCAAGCAGTAGTAAACCGGAGGAAGGAGAGCCTTGGATTATAGAAGACGGTTACGCAAGGGAGAACTGCTACATGGCAGAGTGCGTTGCCTGACGCCATAATGGCTCGAATGCCTTAGGACCAATCGGGTGATGACATTTGTTATGATGCTTGCTATATGGCAGGGTGCACTTGACGACATGGCAGTCTGAGAGTTTCAGAACCAACCGAATGTCAACACGTGTCCAGTGAGTCATTAGAGCATATTTCCAAGACTACATTAACCACCCACGAAAGCTACTATATATAGATAAGGTGAGCACCACTAAAGAGGTCTCTAAACATTAGAGTCACTAATATTTCTATTGTCTTCAATCTTCCTTCGATCTTTGCTAATTTAAATATTGAAGCGGGTTCACCGAATACTGGCTCCTCTATGATCATCTGTTATTTCTGTTTCAAGTTAGAAAAATCCCAGAAGGCAGCACCTATTGCCCAACATCAAAAAGAAAAATAAATATAAATTATTATATATAAAACAGTTTTTGAGTGATTGACACCTAAAAATGAGAAAAGAAAAGGGAATGCATGATTGAAAATATTATAGAAATCCAAGTCCACACTTTTTAAGTCTTTAGATGAGAAGAATCCCAATTTGATAGGGTGCCTACCAAATTTCATGATATGTATGGGTTTGTGGTTTTGTTTTACTAGTGGCTATACTTAATTAATTAGAGGAAGTTTCATATTTTTCTTACACTTGTTTTTTATGTGTAAAGGATGTATTGATTGAGAATTAAGGCCAATTATATACAAAAAGAAGTCTTTGAGATTATCATATGATAAGCTGGAAAGATTAATTTTTGCAAAGTGGAAACTGCATGTTTTTTTATAAATAAAATGCACTAACTAAAAAAAGTTATTTTTGTGTATAATATATTCAATAATATAAAAAAAAAAATATTTGAAAGAGTAACTGTCTCTGATATTCTTTTTAAGACGATGGGTTCAAATCCATAACTTTTTCAATATTTTTTTTTGAGACAATAGGTTCACATCCACAACTTTCCACCTCTAAAATTAGAGGTGTGTCGACTAAACTATGCTCATTTAATATAACAGTCTCTGATTTGATACATTAATATATTTTTATCTCATTATTATATGTGATGAAAAATTATTAAAAGTTTGGTCCCTCACGATTTTATCATGCATCCGTCCAATAAGGTTTTCGCGGTTTTTTTATAGTCATATCGCACATAAAAACAATAATTTGGAAATTTCAAACCCCAATGAAATTAATGGCTTAATATAATTATTTTGATTATAATGGCTTAATATAATTAAAAATAAAAAATTAATGTTAGTTTAGAATGCTTTCATCCAAGAAAGAACATGAAAAAAAGGTTTGGATTTAATGGGTCATTTTTATTTTATTTTCTTCTTATTTATAAATGAGTACTTGTAAGGTTTTATTATTATTATTTTGAATGCATATTCCAGCGAGTGAAACGCATTAAAAATGTAAAAGTGAATATAAAGGCATTCTCTTGTGTGTGCATGAAAAAGAGAGAAAGCCAATTAGCAAACAAAGAAAGCTTGTCTCTTACTTGCATTTAATAATTACAAACTATAGCTACTAAGTACTTACAAAGATATACTAGTATTTGTTTTCATGGTGATAAGAAGTATTGTAACGACGAGGGGCGGAGCTAGGAGGGTCTCCCCACCCTCCGACCTTCCGAAACACCCTTGACTAACAGTGGTTCAGTCTCGAGCAGTTCCTAAAATAGTTAAAATTAGTACTTATAATGTAGAATGTGATTATATGACATAAAACTAAGTTTGCATAGTTGGTTGTAGTGATAATTAAAGAATCTTTATATCCAATTGGGTCTATGTTCAAATCTCTCTCTCTTCACTTTTTATCTCAGTATTTTTGCACCTTATCCTTACTCCAGACCTTGAGCTCTGGCTCCGCCACTGGTAACGACCCGGTCCGGAGTGGGTGGCGTCGGGGTAAAAGGTCTGAACAAGGAGCGACTCTAAGGAATGGCGACGGGAATGAACTGGATTCCACATTGGAAACGGAAAGAGAGTGATTGAGTCTTATTAGTAATATGTGAATTCAATACATGCAGAAGCGTTTTAAAGCAGTGAGGTCCAATATGTTGGAATTGGACCAGAGCGGACAACATCTACATGGTATTGGAGCAGAGTGTTACAAATATGGTTTATATATACTTGATATTAAATAAGTAATACTCAAATATGAAAAGGCAAAAACATTATATATTTTTCTTTTTGAAGTAGACAAGGGATTTAAGAACGAATTTTAAGACCGAAAAGACATTTTTTTTTTAATCTATACTTTTAGTACACTCTTTAAAAATAATAGTGATTTGAAGAATGACTAATACATATAATTTCCTCCAACAATATTCTTTATATTCACTCATTGTTTAGTGTTTTATCATTAAAATCATTAAGTATTATTATGTTTACCAATAGTGAGAGGATAGAGACTCATCAATAGTAAATTATCAATAAAAAAAAGAAATATGGAGAGAACTTGGAGTGGAGAGAGACTAAGAGAATATGAGACTTTTAGTGATTTGAGAATGAAATATGGAAGGAACTTGGAGTGGAGAGAGACTCCTCAATAACTGAGAGAATAAGAAGACTTTTAGGGGGCGTTTGGTTTGGGGGTTTCAGGAAAGGGTAAGGGAAAAGGGAGGCTTCATTCTCTTTGTTGGTGTTTGTTTTGCTAAATCAATGATTCCCTTTGCCCTTTTTTAGTTTTAAGTTTACCCCTAACTCCTCTAACTCATTCTCCACTTCCCCATAAGGTTTTCTATTCCCTTTCCCCTCTCTTTCTAACTTAAACTTCTACACTCCTTATAAAATTCTACTCTCTATTTTATTTTTATTTTGGTCTCTATATTTTTTTATTTTTACATTTCTTTATCTTTTGATTAATTTCATTTTCGTTATATATTTTTAATTTTTTTTACTCAAAAAATATTTTTGACTAAATTTTACTTTTTTTTTATTTTTGTTTAATCCTTATATTTATTTATTTATATTTTTTTATCACTAGATTAATTTCACTTTTGATCCTTATACTTATTTATTTTTACCTTTTTACCCTGAAAAATAATTTTGACCAAATTTTTTTCTTTTATCATATTATTCAGTTTTAATATTTATTTTTAATTATTTTAAAATAATTATTTTCTTTTTAAATATAATGTTTATGTATTTTCTTTGATTAATTTTATTTCAATTTCCTCTATTTCATTATCTTTTGATTTTAATTCTTATATTTTATTAATAGAGACACATGTATGTATAAAAATTGTTGTCAAAGATTTTCTTGGTGAAAAGGACAATGAAGATGCTTAAACTCTTTCCGGTGATGAAGTATTATGCTTAGAAGACTATTGGCTTTTGTTTTTGTTTTTTTTTTAAATTTGTATGAACTTTGTTAAGTTTAAATTTTAACTTTTATGAACTTTATATTATTATCAATAAGGGTAGCAAGTGAGTGACGTTTTGGATTGTTTAGGATTATATATAAAGTTATTTCACATTTTATGGAAACTATAATAAAAGAGTTTTTTTTTTTTTTTTTTTGATTATATATGAAGTTAAAAAAATAGTTTTGATTCCCTATTTGAACCAAACATGCACAAAGGAAATGGGGTGAAATTGCATTCCCTTTCCTAAACATATCCAAACACATAGGGGTATGAATGCTTATTCCTTTCCTTTCCTTTCCTTTAGTTTCTCTTTCTTGATTCATTTTCCCTTACCCCTTGTGAACCAAACGCCCTTAGTGATTTGAGAAGTCACTAGGAGGCTGTTGAAGTTGGGTTTTAACTCTTTCTCCTCAAATTTTAACTTAAAAACCCAATTAAGAGGTTGTTGGAGATGCTCTAAGAAGAAAGATCTATGTTATAGCTTTAATTTCTTAGAGCATCTCCAAGATACTTTTAGTCTATTCTCCAAAAATAATATAAACAATTGACTTTTAGTGATTTGAGGAGTGACTAATACATGTCATCTACAACAATACTCCCCAAATCACTTCTTATTTATATTTTTTATCATTAAAATTAGTAATTCATTGTTATATTTATCAAGAGTATGAAAAGACATGGAGTACTCGATAAAAAATTATTAATAAAAAATAATTTGAGGAGTCAATGAGAGTGGAGAGAGGCTCCTCAATAATAAGTGAGAAAATGTGTGACTAAGTGATTTAAGGAGCTGCTATAATGCCCGGGTAATGTGGAATTGGCGTATCATGCGTTGGTCACTTGTCGTTCGGCCCGACAGGTGTGGAATTACTCATTGATTGGAGATATCAGTGCGAGGTATGCCTCCTTCAAGGATTTCTGGGCTGCTGCGGCGTCTTCAGGCTCCCATCTGGTGACGAAACAGGTTGCGTGTGTCTGTTGGACAATCTGGCTTGCCAGGAACGACTTTGTGTGGAACTAACAAAACGAACAGCCAAGAATTACGTTCGGTAAAGCTACTACTTTACTCTACTAGTGGAAGTCAGCTCAAGTGTGGTCGCAAACGAGTCGCCTGCGGGGTCAGACAGGCTAAAGGAGGGCCGTGTGAAAATAAACATAGACAGAGTTGTTTTCAGAGAGCGAGACAAGGGAAGCTATGGCTTTGTGGTTCGTAACGAAAGAGGGGAGTTCCTCGCAGCCACGAATGGAGAATTACAGTGCCCTTTGGACCCCCTCCTCATCGAAGCCTTATCATGTAGAGAAGCTTTAAGATGGTTAAAGTCGAAGGAATGGAGACACATCGAGCTTGAATCTGATTCACAAATGCTAGTGTATGCTTTGAAGCGAGAAACTAGCGACAATTCGACCCTGGGGCTTGTTGTGGAAGATTGCAGAGTCCTCTTAAATGACCTATCATATTGTTCGGTTAATCATATTCGTCGTTCAGTGAACTCGGTTGCTCATTGCTTTGCTCGGGCAGCCAGCTCCATGTCTGATCAAGGGGAATGGATACTCAATCTGCCCCTGTTTGCGTGTAATATTCTTTCAAGTGATCATTAATAAAGCTAATTCTTAAAAAAAAAAAAGAGATGTTATAAGACTATTGGAGTTGGTTTTTAACTCTTGCTCTTTAAATTTTAACTTAAGAATCCAATAAAGGAGTGCCTTAGAGATGCTCTTAGTAACTGTTTGTTTCTTTTTCTTAAAACTTTTTTTTCTTTTTAAATAGTAGAATAAAAAAGTAATTCAAATTTGTTAAGATTGAAAAACAAATATTGATATTTATGATAACTATTTCGGAAAAACAATCAATTGATTTTTACTAGTAAACAGCAAACAACAGTAACGATCATAAACAACTATCAATACAACAACAAACAGTAGATATAAATAACTCAAAACCAAATAGACTATTAACTTAATATTTTTATTATGATATTTATAATAAGAAAATAATATGATGCGCCATGTGGATCAATCACGCATCCTGATTAAGAACAACAATGAAATGATAAGTGCCTCAGACACGTGGACCAATGTGGCACGCACATTGATCTCCAAAACTTGTCATTCCAATTTTAAGTCTTACGGTTAGCACATGTCAAATCGAGATGGTCCTATGAGACAATATGCCTTCAACATCACTCCTACATATGTCTCGAGCGTCAGTTAGGGCACATAAATCAGTACTTTCGAAGAATACTCCTATAACCTTATAAGCAAAAGATGGAGTTGTACGACCAATGTACAACATTCATAGACCCTAGACTTCTACCATTCTCTTATCAATATCCTCAAAACTCTGCTACCTTAGGTCTCAAAGTGAGATTGTGGATTCGGATTCTCATATGATCTTTTTCTATCTTATTATAGGACGTCCTTATCTCAAATCATATCCCAAAAGATTCACTCCAAAATTTCCAACATCAGATTTTATACTTATATATGTGTGTCAAAGATAACGTCGGAGGAAATTATATCGACTAACAATTGATGACTTTTGTTTAGTTCATCGATCTAATTGATGATTTTAATAATTTAAAGTATTAATTGATTTTTAAGTTTCAATGTAGGGGTTAAAATGAGTATTATGTTCATTTTTTAACTCAATTTGATATTCACCATATGTATTAAAAATTTAATATATGTGATTATAATTGAATGAATTAATGGATAAAATTCAAAAGAATTTCTCACAAAAAAAAAAAAAAAAAATCCTCAAAATTTTATCTTGCTTCCTAATAATGATAAGTAGGGAGTTTGTACTACTGCATATGCCCTTCTCTTTCTTTTTCCATCTTTTGTACCTCTCCCTCTCAAATAGGGGCAAAGGATCTAAAAAGAAGAAATAAAGAAGATCTTCCATGTTGTAGAAAATAATATAGATTTTGTTTTGTTTTATTTTATTTATACTGCATTTGCCAAAATACATTACAAGCCTATGTTTTCTTTTATTTACTATAAAACACTACAAAGTTATATCCATTTTGGTAAACAAAATAAAATAGAAGCGAAAAAAGAAATCCATCGACGCATAATCAAATAAATATTTGGCCAACGAGTGAAATATATCAACCACAACAACAACAAAGTCTTAGTCCTGAAATGATTCAGGATCGGCTAACATGAACCATCATATAAAACTGTAAAATCAAGTCATGTCGGTGACAACCTCTAAACTTGGCTTAATAGGCACCCAACCCCCTAAACTTGTAACTTTTTTCACCTGACCCCCTCAATTTAGGGGACAATCTCTCAACCCCCTCAACTCTCCAAAAACATCACATACAGCCCCGTACACCCCTATGTTCGGTCAAAATATTGACCCGTGTAGAAAACGCGCTTGACTGTTGACCACACCAATGCCACGTGTCATTTTTTATTAAATTTTTCCATTGAGCCCCTGCTCGACGAGCAAACCCATTTGTGCTCGGCGAGCAACTACCAGAGATGGATTTCGATCAGAATTCTTATGTCATAATGGAAAATTTTAATAAAAAAGTGACACGTGACATTGGTGTGGTCAATAGTCAAGCACGTTTTCTAAACGGGTCAATATTTTGACCGAACATAAGGGTGTAAGGGGCTGTATGTGATGTTTTTGGAGAGTTGAGGGGGTTGAGAGGTTGTCCCCTAAGTTGAAGGGGTCAGGTGAAAAAAAGTTGCAAGTTTAGGGGGCTGGGTGCCTATTAAGCCATATAAATTCTCTCCATCCACTCCCTCCTATCCACTACTATATTTTCCTCGATCCCCAATAAACTCATATCACTCTCGATGACTCTCTTCCAAGTTTGTTTAGGTCTTCCCTTATCCCTCACCATTACATCATTTTGTCACTCTTCAGTCCTCCTAACCGGCGAATCAAACGCTCTTCGTCTTACATAGTCAAATCACCTTAGTCGATTTTTCCTCATTTTATTCTCAATAGATGTAACTCATACTTTTATCCTACTTATTTCATACTCACCTGATCTTTTCTCTTATGACCACACATCCATCGCAACATACACATTTTCGCCACCGATATTTTATGAATGTGACAATGTTTCACTGTCCAATACTCCGTACCATATAACCATACTGGTCTAATTGCCGTACGGTAGAATTTTTCCTTCAATTTATTAGGCATGCCGGGGTTATAAAGGAAACCCGCAACCACAAATTGATAAAATCATAAGTTAATATCGACTACCAACTCGGTATTTACTACTAACGTATGTTGATATATCTCATTTATCACGGGATGTCATGTCTTTTTGCAGCTTTACCAACAGATAAAATAATAATTTTCAGTTGTTATTTTATTATAATAGGTGTAGACATAATGGTTTCATTGATTTTGATGGGTCCTGGAAATTACCATCTCATTCTTTATTCCATTTTTAAAAGATCCTACGTGGACTCATCAATATCTTTCCCTTTATTATTACAATAAAAGAAAAAATGAAAAAAAAAAAGCAACACCTTCCTTTATAATCTTTTATTATTTTTTAAAAAATCTAGAAAGGTCTGTTTAGGTTTATATTCCCTTGCCCACTACTAATTGGTCATTTTGACATTCCAAGCTTCATATCATAAGAGAATTTAATTATTTCTTATTCTTATTCTTCATTGAGGTGTCACTTTTAACAAATTTTAATTATATTATAATGATAATCAATGGCAATTGAATTAATTAATTAGTATTGTATGATTAAAATACTTTCTCTAGCACAGGTAATATCAATAAAGTAGTGGAGGTCCAAGTGAGATTTTGCTGACGTGGCCCATTTTATTTGCACAGTCAGCAACTATGATTATGGGTCTCAAATGGACCCAATATGTATAAAGATTATGGGATACTTACATAGAAGTTGAGAAAATACTTGTTTATTACGAGTTTCTATGGTTACCAAAATAATTCTAACTTCTCGGGTGACGAAGGTATCACGAATGACCTACGTAGATACTAGTTATAAAGTGAAAATAGTGGAATCACAAATTAAAACGAACATTAGATATGAAAAGAGAGGGTGGCGCAGGAGAAGGGAAGAGGCACAATAATTGTATTCGTCTCTTGTGCAGTTAACTTGTATGATTATTGGGTTATTAGAGTTAGGTGGCTATATAGCTTTGGTTTATCTTATAAAACTCATAACATTAATCCTTCAATTTTTTAGATAAGCTTGATCCGATTCCATTTTGGATGGATTAGTTATTTGATCCATAACCCGAATAATTCTAACATCTCTCACTCGCACGTAATGGAATATATTCAATCCGCATCTCAATCTCATCCATACTATTGCAAATAGTTCGTGCGACCGATATACTATTGAGAACTCCAACGATATATACTTCTTTTCTACAATCACCTCATTGACTTTGTCGGAGTTCTTTTAGGTATGTTTTTTAGAATCCATGCTCTCAAAGTCACTAGAGGAGATTTGATCAACGATAACAAGCGCCTTTAGATATTGTGAGAGCTCTTCCTACTCAAAACTTCCATACAATAAAGGGAAAAATCAAGGAAGAAATATACTTATATATTTCTAGAAAGGCTTGAAGAATGAGGAGTTGAGAAGAAAATGATGTGCTTTGATCGTTCTTTTATAGAGTTCGTTGGATGGATGGTGAAATTTTGCCTTCAAGGAAGATCCATGGTGACATCGCTTCTTGAATCTCATAAATTTTCTCGACCTATTTACCCCTAGGTAGGGCACCCATGGACATGTGTCGCAGTTCATGTGGAGATAAGAAGCGATGGAAGTGACGCTTGTAAAAGGGAACTTCATGCCTCATAGAAGTGACATCATTTTGGACCTACGAATAAAATGGAAGAATCAAGTGTGACAAGGGAGACGTCATACCAATGTTATCAGAACCGGACCAGACATCAAACCGGATTGGTGACTGGGTCACGGGTTACTTGGTCGGATCAGATAACTCGGATGTATCGGTGATTTTTACAACACCGTCTGATTTTGTATAACTGATCGGCATAAGTTGGGAGCCTGATTTTCTTCCGTCTAGACGGTTCAAATCGGGTTAAATCGGACAAGTCGGAAAAAAAATCAGTTTAGACAGAAAAAAAATCGACTGAAACGGGTTAAAATCGGCTCAATTTATAAATTACAATCAATAAAAAAATAATAGAAGTAATTAGCATTAACTAATAACTATTTTATTATTTATTTAAAATAAATATTAATATTTTTCTATTATATAAGTAATATTTATTATTATTTTTTAGATAGTATAATTTATATTTTAAATGTGTTTATATAATATTTATTTAATATAATCTAAAAAATAAAAAAAATACAAATCCGATTAATCCCCGATTAATCTTCGGAGGTCTTGTTCATCCGACTAGCGGCTAGCGACTTTTATAATCGAATGAAACGATGACACCTGGAATGATGTTTGCTATATGGCACTGCTGCTTGGGGGTCGAACCTGAGACTCTATGTTTACACTTCACACAACTTACCACTGAGCTAATTGTTTTTCTTGTAATTTTATATCGCGCGCTGATTAATATACCATTGCCCTTTTAGCTTCTATTATTTAATTTTGATTCATGCACTTATTAATATCGATTAAATATGTATAATAATAAATTATTAATAGAAAAAAAAGAAATGTGCATAATAATGAATTATTAATAGAAAAAAAATCTAAGAACATGCTCTAATTTCTTATTTATTTAATTCATTTATATTCTTGTAATTTATATTTTAAAATGTTAAGGACGATGTTCTAAATATTGTTACATATGTTCTAAATTTTATAATTTGGGTTCTAAAAATTAAATATAATGTTTTTAAAAAAAAGATATATGGACCATTTTTACATTTGTTCTATAATATAATTTATAACTCATATTCTAAATAACATAACGTATGTTCTAAAAAATATAACGTATGTTCTAAAGTTTATATTTTGTGTGCCAAAAATTAAGTATAATGTTCTAAAAATATCAGTAGATATCTCGATCGTTTTTTCATTTGTTCTATAATATAATTTATAACTCATGCTAAAAAACATAACGTATGTTCTAAAAAATATGTCGTACGTTCTAAACTTCATAGTTCGTGTTTTAAAAGTTAAAATATATGTTCTAACGTTTATTTTAAAAAATATATAGTTTGTGTTCCAAAAATTTAGTATAATGTTCTAAAAAATCAGTAGATATCTGGATCGTTTTTTCATTTGTTCTATAATATAATTTATAATTCATGTTCGAAAAAACATAACACGTGTTCTAAAAAACATAATGTATGTTCTAAAAATATGTCGTACGTTCTAAACTTCATAGTTTGTGTTTTAAAAGTTAAATATATGTTATAATGTATGTTTTAAAAAATATATTTTCTTATATAACATAAATTACAAAAATATAAAGGAATTAAATAAATAAGAAATTAGAGCATATTCTTAGATTTTTTTCTATTAATAATTCATTATTATGCACATTTCTTTTTTTTTTCTATTAATAATTCATTATTATGCACTTTTTTTCTATTCATAATTCATTATTATGCATATTTAATCGATATTAATAAGTGCATGCGTCAAATATTAAACAATGGAAGCTAAAAAGACCGTGGTATATTAAGCAGCGCGCGATATTATAAACAAAAAAAGCAATTGGCTCAGTGGTAAGTAATATGGAGTGTGGATGAAGAGACCTAGGTTCGAATCTCCTAGGTAGCAGCGTTTTTTATTTTATTTTCCTACTCAAAACTACGTAGTTTTGGGTGGTTCTCACCTAGGGGAGGGTTCCCCAGGTTCGAATCTCCTAGGTAGCAGCGTTTTTTATTTTATTTTCCTACTCAAAACTACGTAGTTTTGGGTGGTTCTCACCTAGGGGAGGGTTCTCACCTGATCCCTCTCCTATATATATATAAGGTGAATAATTCACAAAAGATATATAAACATCACAGTTATCAATATTCCTATTGTCTTTATCCCTCTTCAATATTTGCTAACTTAAGTATGGGAGCGGATTCATCGAACGATCAATCCCTCTCTGACCAGCTATTACTCTCATTTTAGATCACTCAAGAAGGTTCTAGAAATCCACCCATATTGCACAACATCAATAATTATATTATATACCTCTTGGTTTTGTTGTGTGTTAAAAATAAAATGTGTATTGGTAGGAAAAGGAAGAAAATATGATTGAAGAGAGAAGAATCTTAATCCAAGGCCTAATTGTAGCATATCATGTTATTGTATTTATAATTGGGGTCAAATATTCCTATCTATTATAACATATTGAACAATTTCTGATTTTATCATTAAAGAATCTGATTCCTTCGGTATCCATCTTCTTTCCCAAGCTTTTTTATTGCATCATTTCTCAACACCATTATCCACACACACACAAAAAAAAAAAATATCAACCATACTAATTATGCATAATTATAAATAAGTTTGGAGAGAAATTATTGGAAATACATCTTTTTATGATGTTTCTTTTAAGAACATGAAAGAAAGAAATAACACAAAAACTCAATCCGGTTATTCTCGTAAAGAAAACTGCTATCTCATAAACAAAACTTTTACAAGATCATCTATAAAAACCTAACTGAATTTTATCGGATGTTGGTCGATCTTTATGAAACCCAAGGGATGAGCATGAGCTAAATATGTAGCTCTATTTTGTTTCCGATTAGGGAAAATATTTTTAGGGGTTTGGGATTCATTGACCTCGTGATTTAGGGTAAAATAACGAAAAATTTATAATTATCGACAGAAATTGGTGTCTATATATATATATATATATATATATATATATATATATATATATATATTGCATTACTAATTACCGTATATTTAGAATCTGTAATGAATTTAATATTACTCATAGATTCTACATGAGCTAAATTGTAATTTGAACACATTTTGGTTCATTAACCATTTGAAAATTTTGTTCTGGCTCTAATATTGTTCCTGGTTGATATTGATGATCTTTTGATAACAGACAAATAAAGGAGTACAGCATGTGGACTAATCAATACGTTCAGATCAAAGAAGATAACAGCCTCAAACATGTGGACCAATCGGGAAGGCACGCCAATTCAATAGAACTGTTATCCTGAGATATACGGCCTATATTTGGTATATGTGAAATCCTAGTGGTCCCATTATAGAGGATATACGCTTTTTTATGTCCTTACACGTATTTGTGGAGTCAGTTAGGGGTGTATCACGTAGACCAATTAATATGTCCGGATCAAAGGCAAGTGGACGATAATCGTCTCAAACACATGGACTAATAAGGAAGTCACGCCAATTCAGTAGAACTATCATCCCGATATATATGGCTTATAGTGGGTATACGTCAAATCCTAGTGGTCTAGCATATACTACTTTTAAGTCCTTCCACGACATCAGCTAGGACATGGAAACTTACTTCTCCTTAAACTGCACCTCGTCATCTTATAAATAGAATAAGATGGTTGCACAATTAAGATATCTCGGAACTAAACCTTAAAATTGTCTTATTCTTCGTATTCTTCCTTTCAAACTCGTCTACCTTAGGCATCAAAGAGAGATCACTAACTCCGATCTCTTCTTTACACTCTCAAACTCAACTCAAAAAGTTCCTTTTCAAGTCATAGATGTCGTGTAACATCCTAAATTCCAATATAAAATTCATACTGAATTGAAGAATTTGTATTAAATAGCTACCTATTGTATCACTAAAATGCCTATCATATCATAAGTTTAAATTATATTGGTTTAATATATCAAGAGCCTACTCAACTTGTTTCTTGATTGACCCTCTAAACTAAAAAATAAAAAAAATGTATATTTAGTTCCCTTATAATCTAAATTCGTTGAAAGTGATTTATTGGCCCCCTAAACTTGCTTAACTTACAGTGATCCATTTGCCTTTGAACTTGTTTAAAGTGTTAGACATTTCAATTTTGTCTAGACACGTAAAAAAAATTCAAAACTTAAAAAATAAAGGTTTAATTCGTGATTCTAAATCTGTAAAACAAATTAACTTTCGTTTTTTTACACTTTTATGGTATATCTATAGATTTAGAGACTTAATCTATAGAAAGTTTGGAAGATTAATGAGACACCATATAAGTTCAGGCGGGTAATTAAGTTTTTTTTTAATAACAAGAGACAACTGATGTATTAAGCCAATCATATTTCTAAAAAGAAAAAGGAAAATGCTTGGAGCTAATTTAGTGAAATGGTCGAATTTGGGAGGATTTTGTACTAATGTGGAGTAGATTAGTAAATGGTAGGTTTAAATTGGAATTACGGTGAAGAAGAGATTCCTTAGTAATAGCAATGATTAAGAATGGTGGTGATATAACTAATCCACATTAATTCCATAAGATACAATGATGCAATCACATGAATACATTGGCATAAGGACCATAACTACTTTCTTGTTGGAAGTAAACAATAATAGAAAAACACCTATACCTAAAGGAGGGCTTTGCTACACCTAAAAGGGCCAAACATCAAAAGGGAACCATAGCCTCACAAGAAAAATATAAAATGAAATTGTTTTGGGCCATGTGCTCCTTTTTCTTATAAAGAGAATAATGTAACTAAAAATATGTTTGTTTCGGTTTATCGTTTCATTCCAAACTATAAAAAAATATAATGTTTAATTAGGTTTATACAACAGCAGAGTTTAACAAAAAAAAAAATTAAAAAAAGCAGTATTTTAAAGTTTTTCATGAAAAACCATTTATTTATATTCAATGTTCGCAAAATTATCTTTCTAATTTTCAATAATATTTCTTCTTTAATATTATTCATATTTTTATAACATTATTACTAGGAAAGCTCAAAAAATAAATTCTTCAAAAATATTTATATATGTGATGTTTATAAAATTATCGTTCTGATTTTTAATAATATTTCTTCTTTAATATTATTTCTATTTCTATAACATTATTGCTAAAAAATTGAGGTTTTGCAACATTTAATAAAAAAAATTATTTAATTGTTTTTATTAATTTGGATTGTATTTTTTATTGGATAAATTCTAAATATAACCCTGTTAGTGATATTTTCGAAATATGCTAATTTCAACCTTGTCACGTGTGGTTAGGGTGCGGGCGTGCTAGAGAAGATTATTTCTCAATTATTAAAGACGATTAAGTTTATGGAATTTGCGCGCCAAAACTTGAAATCTAAACGAGGCGACTGACGAGGGACACAAGGATTGAAAAAGTCGCTCTTGGGTCTCTCGCGCCGTTATAGAAACTTTGCGAGATAAATTATTTTTATTTAAGCTCATGTGGGTAAATTAAAGACGGAAAAATAAAGGAAATTAAAGTGTGAAATAGACACGAGATTTTAGAAAAATTGGTATTTTATTGATATAAATCAAGGTTTGAATACATGTATTCAAAGTAAGCATAAAAAAATGAAATTAATTACAATTGAAAAAATTCTATACTAAACATATAGCTAATTCAATTGAATTGGAAAAACAAATCAAATACAAGGAATTGAAATGTAAATAATAATAATAATTTGGAATTCAACGATAAACTCGGAGCCACAATAGCTATCTCGGCTGGACGTTGAATTTTGGTATCGGTTCGAGGTTCTCGGACCACCGCGGTTGATTGGCACGAGCGGAATTGATCTTGACAATTTCTGACTTATGGTAGGTAACAATGGGGCAGATTTGACCTTCAACTTCGGGAGAACCGTATGAGTGCTTACGAATACGGAATCAAAAGGCTAAATCGAACTTCAGGATGTCAAAAACATATATTTAGAAGGGATCGAAGGCTGAAACAAATTTTAAACAGATGAAAATATGCCTAGAACATCACTGGGTGAATCCTGGAAAAACTGAAAACAGAATGCTTAAAGAATTTGAGGTGTAAAGATTGGCTTGTAACTATAGTTTCTGAGCACGGAATTGGGAAAATAAATACACTAGATTGAACCTCAGGACGTCAGGAACAACTTTGTTTAAGGAATTGAAAGCACAAAATGAATTTAAATGGACGAAATTGAGAGTTGAAAATAACTGGACGAATCTGGAAAATTAATTTGAAAACAGAATTTTAGCTAAGGATTGAGCAAACTAAAGGCTTAGGAATGCTAGATTGAATTGAAAAACTTGGAAAGAGTCTATTGGAACTTGAATTAAAGCTAAAGGCAAGCTAAAAGAAGGAATTAAAGCTAAGAAAAATGAAGAACAAAAAGGAAGAACTCAAGAACTAAGAACTTAAAAGGAGAGCATTGGAAAGAACCTTTAAGAAGGGGGTTTTGTTGTGTTGGGTGAGTGAATAATTATGAAGAATGGAGGGTCTATTTATAGCATTTTAAGAGGGCAATTTGTGTAATTAATCACCAACTAACCCTTATTTTTCTCTCTAACTTTGCCCACTAACTTGCCACCTTACTAACTTCCTCAACCTCCACAAACCACCACTAACTTCCATGCCACATCACCCCACTACCTTGTGGTTAGAGAGACTCTTAAGGCTTGGGCCTAGGTGTGGGGATGGGCTAGGCTTCGTAGGTTAGCTCGTGGTTGTGTCCGGATGCGTTTAGAGAAGTCGGTGACCGAAAACGGGCTCCGGGCGAGGACCGGCCTCTAGCTCGCCGAGCTAGAGGTTTGTTTATATATATATTTATTATTTTAATTTTTCATATTTTTCATCATTTTTATTTCTTTTATTTAGAAAAAAGGAAACTATACCCTAAAATTAAATATAAGCTTTCTATATACATGAAAATAAAATTTATTTATTTTGAGCCAACAAATCCTATAGTTTCACCGACTTATAAATGGGTGTTTGTTTGTTTTTTGTTAAAAGATAATTAAGGTTCTCGTCATTAGCAAAATTATTTTAGGTTATCACTGTCAATTTTGACCATTAATAACCTCAAATTAAAAAATTCCAATAATTAAATTTGTTTAGTACTACATTTTTGGATTTGTGTGTTCGATTTTACAAAAATCACAATTTTCGGAACTTTCTCTCTTTATTTTTTTTTTTTGGTAGAAAAGGAAAAGAAAAACGAATAACAACAAACTACCTAGGAATTAGCCTAGGGAAGCTAACCCCAATCCTATCTTCTAAGAGAAGATGAGAGATGAAACTAGGGGAAACAGGAAGGGTAGTAACGCCTAACGTCCCTTCATGGCCCGCCGCCGCCAAGCGATCAGCAACACGATTCTGCTCTCTAAAAATGTGTCTGAACTCTACGAACTCAAAGGAGGAGCAAAGCCTTATAATAGCTTTGATGAGGTTGCGACTGTTAAGACCCATAGAATGATTCTCAGAAATCATTTTGATTGCTTCCAAATTATCAGACTCCACAGAGAGCCTCTTAACACCCAGCCTTTTAGCAAGATTGATTCCAGTAAGAATAGCCCAGAGCTCCGCAGAAAAGGAAGAACCCAACCCTAAATTCTGGGAGAACCCAGAAAGCCAGACGCCCCCTACATCTCTAAGCACACCTCCAGCCGCAATCTTACCGTTACTGAGGCAGGAACCATCAGTATTCAGCTTCACAACCCCCTCTCTTGACCTGCTCCATCCCACGAGATGGACATCACAACACTGAGAGGCTCTGGCAAGGGACTCTCCTTTGAAACTATCGATAATAGAGAAAAGTTTTTTCGAGAAGAAATCAGCTAAGTTTGTCATAAAAACAGTTTTATCTCCAAAAATCTCCTCGTTTCTCCATTTCCAAACTTGGTGACAGATAATAGCAAAGAAAATGTCACCATGCTCCATGTATGGAAGCAACTTTCCTCTAACACCATCAGAGAACCAGTCGACCTCAGAATGTGCCATGAAGGAAGAGAAAATATGGTGTGGGAGAATTTTCCTCCAAACCTCTTTACTATTAGAGCAATCTCTAAGAGCATGGCACAAAGTCTCAATATGGCCTCTGCATCTACTGCAAGCTCCAGAATCAGCCAAGTGCCTTCTGTGCCTATCCGAATTAGTAAGAAGCCTGCCCTTAACGCCCAGCCACAGGAAACTCCTAATACGGAAAGGAACTTTAAGGGTCCAAATCGACTTCCACACATCCGAGGGAGGATCAGATCTAAAGAGAGAGAAAGCTTCAAAGGCCGATTTGCAAGAATAAACTCCATTGTTAGTCAGCGCCCAACAGTGCCTATCCAAGTCTTCCTCTTGATTACTCACCTTCACTCCCCGCATTCTAAGGAGAGTCTCAAGGCTAAAGAAAGTATCAAACTTTGACCAGATCCAGTCCCCTTCCGAGTCAACCACATCGGCAATCCTCCAGTTGCGTATATCACTAGGCGGGGGGGAAGAACACACCTCAATTAACGGTTTATCCCCAATCCAGTTATCAAACCAGAAACTAATGGACTTACCATTCCCCACCTCCAGGCCAACTCCCAAGCAGAACTCATCAAACACAGCACTAAGTCCTTTCCAGAGGAAGGAACAATTAGCAACTCTCTCTTTCGGGCCCCCGAAGATTTTGTCTTTCCGATACTTACCACAAAGGAGGCGAACCCAAAGAGAGGAGGGGTTTTGCCACATACGCCAAAGGAGTTTCATTAATAAAACTTTATTATTGTCCTTTGCTTTCCTAATACCCAGACCCCCAGAATCTTTAGGCTGGCAAACCTCACTCCAAGGCACAAGATGGATCTTCCTGCCCTCCGCAGCTTCCCCCCACAGGAACCTACGGTTAATCTTGTCAAGATCATTAAGCACAGGATCCGGAAGCTTAAAGCCTGCATGATGTGATTGGGAGCAGCACAATTAACAGATTGAATTAACGTGAGGCGGCCAGCGAGAGACAGAGTCTTGGCTTTCCAAGTGGCACACTTCGAATTAGCTTTATCCAAAGTCTCTTTGAAGGAGCCTTTAGACACACGCTCACTATGGAGGGGAACGCCCAGATACTTCCCAAGAGAATCAGTAAGAGGAATACCTGAGAGATCACTTAATCTCTTACAGACTCTCTGATTCATATTCTTAGAGCACATCATCCTAGATTTCTGGATATTAAGCTTCTGCCCAGAGGCCGAACAAAAACAATCCAGAATATCCATAATGACTCTCAACTGCTCCTCATTACCCTCAAGAAAGATAAGGACATCATCTGCAAAGAATAAGTGAGTCATCTGGGGACAGAAGCTGTTGATCGCCACAGGGTGGAAACTCCCATTATCAATCGCATCCTGAATCAGGTGAGAGAACCTCTCCATAGCAATAACAAAAAGGAAAGGGCTCATAGGATCCCCCTGACGGATTCCTCTGCCCGGGGAAAATTCCTCCGACATATCCCCATTGACCATAACTTGAAACACAGGAGAAGAAATACATACCTTAATTAAACTTCTCCAGCTGTCCGGGATTCTAGCTCTCTCAAGGCTCTCCATCAAGAAATCCCAATTAATTCGATCATAGGCCTTCTCTAAATCCAGCTTCAGAGCCACAATGCCTTTCCTCCCCTTCCTAATCTTCATCGTGTGGACCATCTCTTGGGCGATCACCACATTATCCATCATTTGTCTACCAGGCACAAAGCTACCCTGATTCTGACAAATGATCGCAGGAAGAATGCCACGGATTCTATTAGCCACAATCTTTGTAACAGTTTTGTAAAGAACATTACAAAGACTGATAGGTCTCATATGCAAAAAGGAAGAAGGCTTATCAATCTTAGGAATCAGAACCAGGAGGGTTCTATTAACCAGCTCAATATCCTTCGAACCACTGAACACCCCCAAGACAAAATTATAGATGCCTTCCTTCACTACATCCCAATGCTTATGGTAAAAGCCCGCCGGAAGACCATCAATCCCAGGAGCTTTAGAAGCCCCAATGCTGAAGATAGCTTGGTCAATCTCTTTTCGGGAAATAGGTTGAAAGGCCTCCTGACTACAATCCTCACTGATTAAAGGAAATGTAGCAATAGAGTGAGCCCTCTCCAAAAGAACAGGTTCCTCTTTGAACAGCTCTCTGTAGAAATCCAGGGCTAAGTTCCGAATAACCTCATCTTCATAAACCCAATCACCATTAGAATCCTTAATGGCCTCAATTATATTTCTCTGCCTTCTGATCAGGGTAGAGAGATGGAAGTATTTGGTATTACGATCCCCATCTCTAATCCAGGACTTCCGAGACTTCTGGAACCAAAGGAACTCCTCCTGCCTAAGCACAGCCTCCAGCTCTTTCTGAAGGGTTCTGAGGAGGCCCTCAAGGCTATGATCAAACCTCCCCTCCAACCTGCGTTGAATGCCCTCCATCCTCTTTAATAACTTGTTCTTCCTTCTGATAATATGCCCAAACACATTCCTATTCCACCCCTGCACCTTATTCCTGAACCCTTCAGCAGCTTGCAGTACATACGAATGAGGTCTCCAACTCTCATGAACGAACTCTTTAAACTTAGGATGGGACTCCCAAGCCAACTGATACCGGAACGGTCTCTTACCCCTAGGATGCTTACCTCTCAAAAGTCTAAACAAAATAGGACAATGATCCGAATGACGGAACGGGAGGTTCAACACAGAGCACTCGGGGAAGGAAGTTAGAGCTAAAACATTAGCGTAGACTTTGTCCAATCGAACAAAAGTATTATTACGCTTCCAAGTGAATTTATGACCAGAAGCCCCCAGATCGGAAAGCCCACATAAATCCATACTATTCTTGTGATGCAGACAGCGATTAACATAATGATTGGATCCCCCTCTCTGATCACTCATAAAGGCGATATCATTGAAGTCACCCGCCACAAACCAGGGCTCCGAAATGCTGACACTCATAGAATAGAGAACCTCCCAGAGCCGTTTTCGATTAGACAAGATAGGGTCAGCATACACAAGGGTAATAAAAAAGGGAGTATTGCCGGAAATACTCACTTTACAATGAATGAACTGCTTATCCATGCTAAGAATATCAAAATGAATCCGATCTGGCCTCCAAAAAAGCCAAATCCCCCCAGCCCGGCCAGTTGCCTCCGATCTAACACAGTGCCAGTTCTTAAACTTCTTAACCACCTCATCTGCTTTCTCACCACTAATCTTAGTTTCCAAAAGAGCAAAACAAGATGGATTAAACTGCTTAATAAGATCATTAATATGGATACGGGTAGCCTTGCTAGCCGCACCCCTAACATTCCAAAATAACAAATCCATAGAAAGGAGGACAACTGACCACACCCCTACCCTAAGCTAGGTATTTACTAGGGGCTCCTGAGAGCCTTACCGAGGTACCCCCGGGCCCCCTCTTATCTGGAAACGCCAAAGTGTTAAGGCCACTTTTTTGTTTTCCTTTAAGCTTTTTCATATTAGTTTTGTTAACTCCCATAGATTTCCCAATCCCAGGATCAATACCAGGAACAGGAATACTAACCTCATTTGAATTCTTCATCCTTCTAGCTGCAAGGGTCAGGATCCCCCCTGGGCTTCATCCTTAGAGACAAAAAGTGGGTTCACAGATTCAACCACCTTCTCGACTGGATCTACAGACTCTAATCCTGGAATACTCTCATCCATATGATTCTCATCTTGGTCTGACTCTTGAACTTCATCAATCATCAGGGCCCCAAATCTGGACCCAGGCAAGGCTACTGAAGAAACCCCAGCCTCCTTTCTAGCTTTGAGGACAGGCTTCTCCTTGACATTTGGAATAACAGTAGCTTTAGGAGAAAGGGACTTAGAATTTGTGTTGATATCAGGAGGACGATTGTGAACCACTGCAGGTTGATTCCTACGTCTAGCGGGCCTCTTTGCCACCATCCAGGGACCAAAGTTCCCTTCATACCCCTGGTTCCCTCCAGTAATCCGCACACTACTCTCAACCCTCTCTATAACAACCCTCTCCCTTTTAGGGCAACCCTCCTGAGAATGACCATACATGCCACAATCATAACAGATGTTATGTAAACCTTCATACTCAATAAAGAACACTTTATCCTGAACACAGAACTTAGAAAGTAAAGGTTTAGCCAGATCAACATCTATACATACCCTAGCAAACTTACCCCTAATGGCCCCAATTGTAGTCTTGTCCACATGGTGGACCTTACCAACCAAACCTCCTATTTTACTCAGAAAGTTTTCACTGTAGTACTCAATGGGAAGGCCCGGGAATCTTACCCAAGTCAAGATCCTGTTAACCGAACAGTCGTGAGGATTAAAATTAGGAACCCAAGGCCTTAAGGCCAAAACATGATTGGAAATGATATATGGGCCTCCCTTGATAACCGAATTATAATCCTCAACCCTAGTAAATTTAATGACATAGTAGTCATTTTCCAGGTCAGTAATACTGACTTTACCTTTCCTTGCCCACTGCGCTTGTATTCTTTGGGCAAAATAGTTAAAACTAATTCGCTTACCCAGGACAGTAACAATCAAAGACACCTTCCACTTCTCTCTAAGCTCACGCTTCTCTGCAGCGGAAAGTCTAATGACCGGACAGAGAGGATCCTCCTGGCCATTATCTTCCTCATCAGAATCCGAGAACATATCATCAGAATCTCCCACCATTAAAACTTCCTCTAAAACCGGCTCTTCCTCAGCCACCCCCATGACCGTGTCCTTCCAAGAGTTTTTACCAATCTCGCTCATCTGAACCCTAGGTCTGGGGGAGACCGTCTTCCCATGAGCTACTCCTACAACACCCACCCTTCCCGAATTATTAGAAACATCCAGACCCGAGGCAGCCTGCCTCCCCGTCGTAGCCCCTGCCTGCCCCTCACAGCCCGGAGGAGAGGATCCCGCGCAAGGCACTGCGCCGACAGCCCCAGCCCACTGCCCGACCGAGGAGCCGGCAGCGCCTGGGTAGTGCCCGGCACTATCGGCGTATAGCCCTGCGCCAGGCACCCCCGGCCCCACTTCTCCCCTCGAGATTGGGGGAGCCTTACCCCCGGCATCAGAAAACCCAGCCGCCCGTATCTCCCATTGATCCGCACCCAGCCGCGACAACCTTGTCGAATCTGCCGCCTGTGGATCGCAAAGATCCGTCCCCAGCCGCACGGGTGGCGCCCGCGAGAACCCTGCCGACGCACCATCCATGCCCACGAGATCCCTACCGACGCCCCTGGATTCCCCTGCCTCCACCCCGCCAAGCGCCCCGCCCCGATCTACACCAGGTGCACGCTCGCCGCCAACGAAACTTGCCTCACCCTTCTCGCCCCAAACCACCAGGCCACCGCCCCCTTCCTTGCCGCAAATCCCCTCCAGATCCGACCCCCCCTCGCCGGCCACAGCCCCCCTCTCCCTAGATCTATCCCTAACACGCTTTACCATGAACCCTAGCCGAGAGAGAGAGAGAGAGAGGAGATAGATCTAAAAGAGAGAAAAAGATCTAAAAGAGAGAAAAAGATATAAAAGAGAGAAATAGATCTGAGAGAGAGAGGATAGATCTAAAAGAGAGAAAAAAGATCTAAAAGAGAGAAATAGATATGAGAGAGAGAAGATAGATCTCAAAATTCTCCATCTTCATAAAAATTCTTCACCATGACAACAGATCTGAGAGAGAGAAGCCAGATCTGAAAAAGAGAAGATAGATCTGGAACTTTCTCTCTTTATAAACATGCACTTTCCCTCTCATAATAAAAAAAATATAAATAACCTCAAAATTAAAAAGAATATCAATAGTCAAAACTAAGAGTGTCAACAAAAAAAAAACTTCTAGTTTTGCTAACTACCAGAATTTTAATAATAGGCACCAATTTGCAAATCAACAAAACCACGTAGGTTATATTTGGAAGTTGCCTTTTTTTCTTTTTATAATTATTTATTGATTAAAATTAATCTATATTAGATACATATACTATATATAATAGCGGAAGCAGAGAGAAGTGAAGAGAAGTATTTTAGAGGTCTTTTTAATGAGTTTAAAACATAGTAAAAAATCAAGATTAAAAATAACAAAGTAAGCATAGCCTAATCAAGCTTGCCAGAAGTCTGGGTATTAAGAGGTTGTCTGTGGAGTCTGATAATAAAGAGGCCATTAATATGATTTCTGATAATCATGTTATTTGCCTTAATAGCCAAAACCTTATCAAAGCTATCAAAAGGTTTGGCTCTTCCTTTGAGTTCTTAGAGTTCAGCCACATCTTCAGAGAACAGAACCGGATTGCGGATCGCTTGGCGGCTGCTGGGCATGAGGGGATGTTAGGTGTTACCACCCTTTCTGATCCTCCTATCTTTCTTTCTTCTCTTCTTTTAGAGGATAGGATTGGGGTTAGCTTTCCTAGGCTGATCCCAGGCTAGTTTGTTCTTTGTGTTGTCTTTCTTTTCCTGTTTCTACCAAAAAAAAAAGTAAGCATAACCTCACCCTATACTTACAATAAAGTGTATTTCAATTATAAATTATATTTTTTTATTATTATTATTATTATTATTATTATTATTATTATTATCAAGAAGTTATTTTTTCTCAGTTCTCTAAATAAAGAGATTGTAAGTGTCTAATACACTTGATAAGATGTTTATTGTTGAAGAATTTGGATTATGCTAGATACGAATTCAAAATGAATGTAAATAAAAATAAATTTTGATGCTCAAAATCCTAAAAATGTGCATTAATTATGAGATATTGAGATTGACTTATATAGTTTTTAACTATTATATTATGGTTCGTACAAAATTGTTAGTATTTCAAGAGGTTTTAACTGATGAAAATGAAACATGATCATAGGACAAGTTGTTGGAATATATTAATTAAAAAAATATTATTATTTAAATCTCTTTAAATTCTCAAATGTTGAGTATAATGATTCTAATTAATAGAATTAATTTCGCATATTAATTATAACACGTTTTTTTTTACTGAATGGACTTAATACTTCATTAAGAAAAAATAAATTTTTTAATTAATAGGCAAAAAATATTTTCACTCTCCTCTTTTTATGCTTATATATTGACATTCTCTCTTATTTTCGAAAAAAAACGAGAGGAAGCTAATTCTCTCCTGATTATCTTTTTTGTCCCTTCATTTTTTTTATTTTTTTGTTTGTTTTTATTGATTACGAAATATTCAAGAATATATAATTATTAGAAAATATTAATGAAGTCAAATAAGTGATATCTGCGAGCGTGACTGATATTTTATACAATGAAAGAATGAAGAACAAATTGATTGAATGACTTGATGAGATATTACGAGATTAAAATATGAGAAATCATTACCTTAAGCTGATTCAATTGGATATATTGGGTTATTGTAGCAGAATGAATAATTGAATTCGAATACTTGGTGATCATGAAATTTCATTAAGCAAGATGAATTTGTGACTAATTTTTATGAAGCGTATTTTTTTTTATATGTAACATATTGAATTGATAAAGTTTCTTCATGTGCAACATTAGAAAAGTATTGATTGTAATAGTTTATAGCATAATATACTGATGTTGCTTCCATTTTAACATAGATTGTAATTCTTTTGTACCGTAAATGTAATATTTAATTTTAATTGCAGTTTAATTCAATTTTTGTTTAACATATATTGTAATTCTTTTATATAGTAAATATAATATTTAATTTTAATTGTAGTTTAATTCAATTTTTGGTTTTTCATTATATTCTAATATATTTCTTAATTAACCTTCTATTTTATTTGTATTATTGTTTCACAGAATTCCAAAATAGGAAAATGTATTAAAATTATTAAAAAGTACAGATCATTGAATTTTGTAAAAATAAATAAATCATTCACCTTTAGTTAAAATTCTATAAAAATATTTAATCAATTATTTTCAAAACTAATTTAATTTAATTTAATTTGAATTATTAATAAAAAATATATATTAATTTTAAATATATATAATATAAAAATTAGTCATAACATGATATAAAATTACTTACAAATAAATATGTCAATTTATTTATTTATCTAAATTATATAAAAGTTACATATCTCGTGCATCGCACGGGTTTTCGGCTAGTTTTATATAATAACAGCAACAACTCTTCACAATTTTGCTAAACACTAATAACAAACGGCTAATAGCAACAGCAAACAACTAATAGCAACAACTATCAGTTAACGATTGAACCAAACAGACCCAATGATTAATTAAAAACAAATGTTCATTGCATAAAAAAAGAAAACTGATACGATCAAGACGGGTGATCTAACCCGCACTCTTCGAGCGAGTGCTTGCTCCAGACAATTTAGAGAAGAATAGAGAATATTATTATTGCTTAACCTTCAATAAACAACAGCAGGCTATTTATACTGCTAGTCTTTACAAATAAACCAATGACTGAATCCTAATTGGAAAAGGACTAAATAACAAATCCTAATTAGACAAGAACTGGGTAATTCCTAAATAGACAAGAACTAGAAATCTGAATAATAAATCCTAATTAGACAAGAACTAGAAATCTTAATATAACAACTAATTAATTAAACAGATAATCCTTGTGCCAGGTCGGAACCTGTCGCACCCGATGAGACCGACCCCCGACTTCAGGAATAGCAGCCGCGTCAATCCCAGGGGCTTCAATAACAACTCCTGGATCAGCTTCAGCAGTTGTAACACTCTCCTCTCCTTGAAAATCCAGCTTGTCCGCAAGGTGGCACTGGGGATAAGCGGACTGGAAGTCCTCTAACCATTCCCAAGTTGCATTCTCTGGTGGGCTATGGCTCCATGTGACCAAAACCTGAGCTGTTAACTTCCCATTTCTGAGAACTTGACGAGCATCACAGACGGCCAAGGGCTGTTCTTCGGGGCGTCCATGTTCCAATGCAGCATGTAGTTTAGTGATGGAAGGTGCAGCGGTTCCATGGTAACGTTTGAGTAGCGATACATGAAACACCGGATGGATACGACTCGAACCGGGAAGTGCCAAACGATATGCTACTGCACCAATCTTCTCCAAAATCTCGAAAGGCCCGTAGTACCTCTTAGATAGCTTGTGAGATAATCGAGAAGCGACTGAAATTTGACGATAAGGTCGTAGCTTAACCAAAACTTGATCCCCGATGACAAACTCCACCTCACGTCGTTTCCTATTTGTAAGCATTTCCATACGTAGTTGCGCTTCTGATAGGTTTACCTTCAGTCTTCGTAACAAGGTGTCACGCTCAATTAAGATTTCATTGATAGCAGCAACTTGGGACGCATCCCGTACATATGGAATCATCATAGGTGGTAACCTTCCATATAAGTCTTGGAAGGGCGACATTTTAATTCTACTGTGAAAGCTTGAATTGTAACAGTATTCCGCCCAGCCCATAAAGGTAGCCCATAATTGTGGTCGTTCGAGTGCCATGGCCCGCAAATATTGCTCCAGTCCCCGATTCACGACTTCGGTCTGGCCGTCTGTCTAAGGATGATAGGCCGTGCTATGTTTTAACTGTGTTCCACTGAGCTGAAACAATTGTTTCCAGAATTTACTAAGGAAGACACCATCCCTATCCGAGACAATGGACTTAGGAAATCCATGGTGCTTAACGACGATGTCCATAAAAAGCTCGGCGACCGTTCGAGCGGTGTAATGAGATGGAAGAACACCGAAATGGGCATATTTAGTCAATCGGTCGACTACTACAAAAATAACCGAGTACCCTTTTGATTGTGGTAATCCGGTAATAAAATCCATAGCGATATCTTCCCAAACGGCTTCGGGTATTGGTAATGGCTGTAACAATCCCCCAGATGCCTGTGTTGAATACTTCGTCTGTTGACAAACTAAACACTATCGAACAAACTCCTCTACTGTACGGCGCATGCCCTTCCAATAAAAAAGTGCCGAGATACTCGTCATCATTTTCTTGATACCACAATGAGCAGCCTGAGGAGTGTTATGAAATTCTTGAAGTAACTGGGGCCTGAGTTTAGAGTGTTCCCCTAGAACATAGCGATTTTGAAAGAACAATATCCCATTCTGCTGATGGTAACCGGCAATTTGCTCTCCTTGACCTAATCGATCATGGAGTGATCGCAATTCGGGTAACGTGTCATTCTCGCTCTTCAAATCTTGCATAATATCCATAATAGGCACACTCAAAGCCATAAAGGCGGACCGAAGCACCTCTTCGTCCTCATGGATTCGCGATAGGGCATCCGCGGCCTTATTTGATTCGCCCGATTTATGCTCAATCTCGAAATCGAACCCGAGGAGTTTACGGACATAAAGCTGTTGTATTGGTGTCTGAATCACCTGGGTCATGAGTTCTTTAATACTTTTATGGTCTGTTCGTATGATGAACTTCCGACCGAGTAGGTACTGGCGCCATTTGTAGACGGCTTCGACTATGGCAAACAATTCTCGCTAATATGTAGAGGCGGCCTGCATCCGAGGACCCAAACGCTTGCTAAAATAACAAAGTGGATGTTCATTTTGGAGTAGCACAGCTCCTATGCCTACAGCTGAGGCGTCTGCTTCAATTATGAACTCTTCATCAAATCTTGGTAGACTTAACAGTGGATCATTAGATAGGCAGTGCTTGAGCTGTAGGAATGCCCCTTCTGCCTTTTGACTCCATTTGAACCCTTCCTTTTGCAGTAGATCAGTTAGGGGTGCCGCTAAAGTCGCGTACCCTTTAATGAATCTCCGGTAGTAGCCAGCCAATACCAAAAATCCTCTAACCTGTTTTTGTGTCGCTGGTTTCGGCCAAGCTATAACGGCTTCAATTTTCTTAGGATCTACGGCCACCCCTCGTCCCGAGATGATATGCCCCAGATATTCCAAAGATTCGGCCCCAAAGTCACATTTGGTCAATTTAACATAAAAATGGTTATCTTGTAAGCACTGCAAAATAAGCTGTAAGTGCTTAACGTGTTCCTTTAATGAAATACTATAGATTAATATATCATCGAAGAAAACAATCACAAATTTACGTAGATATGGTGAGAAAAGACGATTCATTGTTGCCTGGAATGTTGAAGGAGCATTTGTTAGGCCAAACGGCATAACTAAAAATTCATAGTGACCCTGGTGCGTCCGGAAGGCTGTTTTGTAGATATCTCATTCATGGACACGAATCTGATGATATCCAGCCAATAAATCCAATTTACTGAATATTTGTGCACCACCCAATTCATCAAACATTTCATCCGCAGTTGGAATCGGAAATTTATCTTTAATTGTAACTGCATTCAATGCCCTGTAGTCAACACAAAAACGGTATGTTCCATCCTTCTTCTTTACTAGCAAAACTGGGGAAGAAAATGGGCTTTGGCTAAACCGAATAATGCCTTGGTCTAACATCTCTGTTACCAATTTCTCCATCTCGCCTTTTTGGTAGTGTGGGTAACGATACGGTCTGACGTTGACGGGTTTTGTGTTTGGTAAAAGATGAATTCGATGATCGATGATACGACGGGGTGGTAAAGTGGTTGGTTGCTCAAAAACCTGTTGAAATTGCTTGAGCAATTCCAGGATGTCCGGGTGTGGTTTTGGTGTTTCAGCAGTTGTAACTTTACCCGTTGTTTCCTCTATTTTGACCCCATGAACTTCATAGATTCCATAGATGTCATCAGTTTTGACGAGCGCCTGTAGCTGGTGGAATCCGATCTAGTTCATTTGAACTGATGTATCCCCTTTTAGACTGTGTGTCTTCCCCTGTATCTCAAATTCCATGGATTGCTCAGCGTAGTCGTGGGTCACTTGGCCTAGTTTTTGTAGCCATTGTACCCCTAACACAACTTCTGCCCCTTTAATTGGCAGGACAAATAAATCAATTTCAAACTGCAAACCTTGTATGGTGAGTTTGACATGTGGGCAACTTTGATTACATAACAACGAGTCTCCATTACCGATATAAACTTTGAATGCCTGTGTCGACTGTGTTGGAAGTTTAAGCTTTTCTACCACCTCAGGTTGTACAAAATTATGTGTACTTCCGCTATCGATAAGGATTCGTACCTGCTTGCCAGCAACCTGTCCCCGTAATTGCAAAGAGCGTGGGCTTCCGTGGCCAACTAGAGAGTTCAAAATGGGTATATCACCACTTTCGATGAAATCCTCTTCCTCAACCTCTGTTTCGTCATGCTCTCGGTCCACTTCGGAATTTTCCTCATTATTTTCTTCTTCTGGTGTCATCATTAATAAAAATCGGCCTGAGCATTTGTGTCCTCGAACAAATTTTTGATCGCAGTTAAAACACAAGCCTTTGCTCATTCGTTCCTGCCGTTCCGCCGGAGAAATCCACTTGATTGGAAGGGTCTGGTTCGCTCTATTAGGTGGTGTCGTGAGCAATGGTGGGTTAGCTTTAGTAGCGGCCAGGTTGTCCGCGGCGATCTGTAGGCTCCCAGTATTAGCAACGAGTGTTCTAGAACTTTGGACCGGATTTCCCGATGTAATAACCCCACGGTTTCTGAAACTAGGGCGTCTGCCAGACATGATATCTTCCATTCGGGATTCGTAAATCCGAGCTAGGGCGAAAGCCTCGCTTAACGTTTATGGTTTGGAGATTAACAGTTCCCGTTGCAATGATGGTTTCAATCCGGATGTGTAAAAAGATATCAGTAGTGACTCCGTTAGGCCTGTTACACGGTTCATTAACCGCTCAAATTCTGATTGATACTCAGCCACCGTTCCTCGTTGGAGTAGTTTGGAGAGCGCCCCTTGCGGGTCTTCGAATTTGGATGGCCCGAATCTATTTCGGACGTTTGCTAGAAAACTATCCCATGTCGTAATTAAATTATTACGTTTCATCCATCGGAACCATTCAGCAGCATCACCATCAAGATTAAAGCCAATAATACGTAGTCGTTGATCATTCTTCGTTCCGTGCAGCTCAAAATATTCCTCCATTGAGAAAATCCAGAGTTCTGGATCGGTTCCATTGAAGCGAGGAACGTCCAACCGCATGGATCGCGGAAGGTTTCCTGGTCGCCTGTTCCATTAGAACCGCCAGCGTTGCCGCCGGGTGGCGTTCGATTTTTGTTAGCATTAAACTCGGTAGTTAGGGCATCTAGCTTTTGTGTTAGAGTATCGAGTTGTTGCTTCATAAGCAACCGGAGTTCCGCTGTTGAGTCTGTCATTGTCCCTCTCAACGAGAGCACCAATTTGATACGATCAAGACGGGTGATCTAACCCGCACTCTTCGAGCGAGTGCTTGCTCCAGACAATTTAGAGAAGAATAGAGAATATTATTATTGCTTAACCTTCAATAAACAACAGCAGGCTATTTATACTGCTAGTCTTTACAAATAAACCAATGACTGAATCCTAATTGGAAAAGGACTAAATAATAAATCCTAATTAGACAAGAACTGGGTAATTCCTAAATAGACAAGAACTAGAAATCTGAATAATAAATCCTAATTAGACAAGAACTAGAAATCCTAATATAACAACTAATTAATTAAACAGATAATCCTTGTGCCAGGCCGGAACCTGTCGCACCGATGAGACCGACCCCCGACTTCAGGAATAGCAGCCGCGTCAATCCCAGGGGCTTCAATAACAACTCCTGGATCAGCTTCAGCAGTTGTAACAAAAACATACCAACTATTAATCACATCAATGGTCTTTCAAGTATTAAGAACGAAACATTAGCTCCGGCGTAATTTCCAAAAATCAAAAACACTCACCTTTACATTTGATTTCTCTTAGGGATAAGGTACCAAAATAGGTCTAAGGTTTTTGGGGAAGTACCAATTTAGACTCAATGTTCAAAATAGCACCAATATATGTTTAACGTTTACAATATAATATCAATTTAGGCTTATCGTTTACAATATAGCATCAATTTAGGCCCCACGTACAAATAGCACCAATATAGGTTTAACGTTTACAAAATAATACGAATTTAAGCTTAACGTTTTACAAAATATATAAAATTTAAGCTAAACATCATAATTAAATTAATCATATTATATTCTTTCCCAATTAACTTTATATGTTATCTTTTTATTTAGTTTTATATTCTTATTTGTTATAATACAATTAATTAATATTCTTACCCATTAAAATCTTATATTTGTTTTTCATAAATGATTACATGACTACTAAATTTCATTGCTCATATAATATATGCAAATTAAAAGTAATTGAATATCTACAATATTTCGAACACTGACATGTATCAATATTATTTTAACTAGTGTTCAAAATATTGTGGATATTCAATTATTTTTAGTTTGCATATATTACATGAGCCATGGAATTTAGGAGTCATGGAATGGTTGATAAAAACAAATATAAGGTTTTAATAGGCAAGAAAACTAATTAATGTATTATAATAAATAAGAAAATAGAACTAAATAAAAAGATAACATATAAATTAATAGGAAAAGAATATAATATGGTTAATTTAATTATGACCTTTAGCTTAAATTTGATATATTTTATAAACGTTAAGCTTAAATTCGTATTATTTTGTAAATGTTAAGCCTATATTGGTGTTATTTTATACGTGAGGCCTAAATTGATGCTATATTGTAAACGCTAAGTCTAAATTGATATTATATTGTAAACGTTAAGCCTATATTGGTGCTATTTTGAACGTTGAGCCTAAATTGATACTTCCCAAAAAACCTTAAACCTATTTTGGTACCTTATCCCAATCTCTTATGGTATCCTTTTATTCAAATTTTGAAAATAGCAGTCACTGGAAAATATATAAATAACATGTTTATACATGGACTAAAAAAAACATAAAACCAAATTCAATCCAGTGAATTCCATTCATTTCTTTCTCTTTCGATTTTCACATCAACATAATCTAACAAAACTAAACTATGTAATTTTTTTTAATCCACGTGAAAATATTTGCTTACATTGATATAGCATTATAATAGTGTTTATATCAAGTTTGAAGAAGGCAAGACATTGATATATTCCATAGAACACTTACTTTTCATAAAAGTAGGTCGTAAAGGATAGAAAACGTTACTGAAACTTTAAGAATAGCCAAGAATAGACTAGATGAGACTAGAAGCATCGAAAAGGCATAAGGAAGTGCACGAGATATGAGAATGGCCTGGAGTGTTCATCGGCAAGCCCATGTAACTGCCAGACAGCAGCAATGACCCCAACGGAGGCTAGTCACTTGCAACCGGACTACAAATTAAGATTGAACCTGGACCGGTCAGGTGCGGTACCCGCCCAATTAGTGGAATCTATACTTAGAGGACAATGGGGTTTTAAAATATCTATTAGGAGAGCATATGAACAATAATATCCAGCCCATGGATACTTTTCAATTGTTTGAGAGCACAATGGAAGTGAAGATAAAATATAGAAATGGTGAAGTGAAAATGGTCACTGATTCCTAATCCTTCTTCTTCATTCTGATCTTTCATCATCTCATTAAATTTAAACCGTGACTGATCTTTCATCATCTCATTAAATTTAAACCATGACGCGAACTGCTGCCATCACAAATGATAATATCAACACAACCTCGTACGCAACATCACAGTTGAACCCATAGCAATTGTTGGTTGGTCTTAACCTCATGACCTATTATTTCATGACCTACTATTTGATAATATTTGCCCCTAAGGAACCAAAATTGATAAAATCTCAAACAATATGGATTTTAAATTAACATCCATAAATTGAGATTTCACAATCTTGATATATCAGAAAACAAAAACCAAAAGTAAATTTTACCAAATCATAATATAACATGAAAGCAAGCACCGATATTTTACATAGATCAAAGGCCAATGGCTCTTTAAGACTTGGACTTTCCATTGCACATACAGCAGAGGCAAATGGCAAAAGGGCATGCTAGAACACAATTTCCAACTCAAATATTTTAAATGACATGCCCTTTGATGAAAATAACCCACTTCGATGAATCCGATTATCCTCAGTTACTCTGTTCCTCAAATTATGAAGAGAAAGAACCTTAATTTTAAGTGAAATATAAAAAGCAATCATACCATCAAGAAGTTCAACATTAAATCACGCTAAGTACTACATATAGAAGTTGTCCTTGCCAACAAACAGCTAAAACCAAATTAACAAAAATAGTCACTCTCCCCATTCTAACAGTTCAAAAGGGAACAGGTAAAAAGGGCAATCATTGACGGAGTTCAGTCTTCTTCTTTAGCCAAAGCCTGTCAAGGGCACTGTCAGCATCACCCTGCAACGTCACATTTACAAAGATTGACTTGATCAGTACCATATGTTAATCAAACTTAATTTCAAAGACATTCATATTTAGAATCATTAGAAGGACGCATGTGAATGTGGGAGACAATTTCTGACAGATAACATGTTTTAAAGACACAATCTGACAGACACGACATGATTGTGATTTTTCTTTTCTTTATATCATATATAATCATATGGAACAAATAGATAACATAGCAAAATTATGACACGATGACCCGAATTGCCACCTCTAGATGTGAATGCATTATAAGCTGAAGCTTTACATTCACATCTACTACATCACCAAACTTAAAGCCTAAGTAAGGCATAAGCCAGTTTAACAAACTACCGTTATAGCTGAGCCTGTCATAATACCAATATAGAACCTCTACATAATTGACTTCAAAAAGATTCAGATTTTTATTTGACACAAATGAAAGAAGCCAAATTATCATCCCAGACATTAGATTCATGTGCAAAGGTTCGTAAATATTGACATCCAAACCATAAGGAACATTAACAAAACCAATGAATTATTTGGTAAACCAATCAATAATGTGAATCGAGGTGAAATGAAATGCAATTCAGTGTAATTTGATTCCATTAAATTGCACCGTAACTTACCAAATCACTTCATTACACCTTATCAATCTGCCTACTTAAAGTATATACTTAACTAGGCTTATACTTAACTTGATTAACTGTAAGCCACTTAAACTAGGCTTATACTTAACTTGATTAACTGTACACCACTTACAGTAACTTTCTATATTCAATGTAACACTGCTGCATCATAAGTTATAGTGAGAGCATTGCCAATCCATTTCTCCCTTTACCATCCACCAATATTGATTTTTGGTGTTGGTACAATGTTTTTCCTCCAACTCCTCTATTTTCTAGTCCAAAGAGAATAGTTTGTCATCATATTCTCTACCCCAACTTAGCAACTGCATATACTAATTGACAACAGCAACTATTTCAAGTGTTAACAACTCTAAATCCTAGTCCATCCTTACTTATTAATTAAAAACCAGAAGCTAAATCCCAACCATAAAGTTAAGAATGTTATGATTAAACTATTGCAAAATAGGCAGTCTGCTGTAACATTTATACATTCATAGTTACATACATGCTAGCAAATAAGATAACAAACTATTCAAATACCAAAGCCAGCAACCTAAGCAATTCTAAAGGGCAAGTTAAAAGGTATAAGCATATACCTGGGCACGGACAAAACCGCAGAGCGCAAAAGTACTGAATTGACCAGTGTAGTGGCCATTGGCATCCAAATGCCCAATATTGATCTGCACAGAAGCATGATCTTTGGAGGTGATGAGCCTGTTTGTGGCGGAGCTGCAGCGAAATACCAAAAATTGTTGAGATTTCCTACTTAAACAAAAAACTGAAGCGCAAATTCAAACAATAGCGTGTATTACCATTTCCTGGGGATGTAAAGATCCATGTTCTGACCCTCTTCGTTCTGCATCTTGACTGGTTGGTCGAGAGAAGAGAGAATTCTGAAACGAGAGAAGAGAAGAGAGCAGGTCGCAACACACACGGAGAAAGAGATATAGGGTTAAATACTAGGGTTTTCAACGCTTACCTCATCTGGACCGTTGATCGTTTTTAATCAACGGTCCAGATTATTTAGGAAATCAATTAATTATTTTATTTATTTTCTTGTTTCCTTTAGATTTCGGGTGTATCATTTTAATGGGTATTGGGCCCAGTTTTTATCAAATAAAAGCCCAATTCAGGCCTATTAATGCAGTTTAGCCCCAATGTGTAAATTATTTACAATTTAGTTAGCATTTTAATTAGGATTTTTTACATTAATATCACAATTGGTTACAAAATTACAATTAAATAGTTAAAGACTGAAAATATAACTGGGTTTGTTGGTTCATCTGCTCAACAAGTTTTTAAACAATTTGGAATTCAACATCAGAAAACATGTGAGTATACACCCCAATAAAATGAGGTTGTAGAGAGGAGACATAGAAGCCTTACTAACATTGCAAAAGCCCTCTTACATCAGTTAGGGTTATCTGTTGATTTTTTGGGGAAGCAATGTGTCATGCTACAACTTTGCTTAATTTTGCACCAACTAAATTGCTGGATTGTAAGTGCCCTTACATTGTATTATATGATAAATTACCAAACTTCACCGAATTCAAAGTTTTTAGATGTGCTTGTTATTTTTATGATAACAAGCCATATACGCACAAATTTGCTGCTAATGCTATATCATGTACAGTAAAACCTCTATATAGGAATAACCTCTATTTTGTTATAAAAAAACTCGGTCCCAACTTGGGTCAGTTATAAATAGGAATAACCTCCCAAACGTTATTTGTTATACACTTTTCAAGTCCCACCTTTATAAAGTATGCCTCCATATAGTAATAATTATATATTTATATGTATATATTAAGAATTCAAACTAAATCATAAAATATTAAAAAAAACTATTGAAATTATTTACGAGTTGGAAACTCAAACTACAACTTGAAATTATAAATATTTAGTATTCTCATTGATGTTTATATTTTTCCCATAAAACTCTTTCAATTATCTATATATTGAAAACCTAAACTCTAAATTGAAATTCTAAATATTTAATTTATTTCATTAATGTCTATACATTATATATAAACCATGTATGCCTATTGTAGACACTGAGTCGGAGGACCTGTGACGAAAACCTGAAAACAAGACGGTTGAAGCGATTGATTCCGGAAGTTTTGAGAAACAAAAAATATAAAGAATAATAAGCGTATAATAAGGAAAGAAAATTACGGCGGGTCGCTGTTGCCGGTAAGGTGGCTCGCGTATGCTTAGCGGCATGGCGCGCGGTCGACAATGGTCGAACGCCCGCTCGACGGCACAGGACGTGCGCTCGGCGTCCGTCGGACGCACGCGTCCAACCACGAGTGGCACGTTCTCGACGTCCGAGCAACGCCCGAGTCTGATAGCACGGGGCACGCTCTCGTTGGCCACTGAGCGTGCGCGTCCGGCAGCGCGGGGCGCGCATTCGGCGACCGCAACGTGTGAGCGTCCGACGACGCGGAACGCGCGCTCGGCGGCCGCGGGGCGCGCGCGCCCGACAGCGCGAGGCACGCCTCGGGGGTCGTCGGGCGGGCGCCCAACCGCGTCGGGCAAACGCCCAACGAGCGTTGGGCGAGCGCCCAACGTTGGTTGGGCGCTCGCCCAACACCGTTGGGCGATCGCCCAACAAATGTTGGGCGGCCGCCCAACAATGTTGGGCGGTAGCCCAACGACTTTGGGCGACGCCCAAAGTTCCGGGATCCGTTTCCCTATATAAGGGCACGGATCCCAATGAAAAAAGGGGGGATTTTCTTGGAGCCTTTCTCACTCTAAACATTTTTAGAGAGAGAAAGAGAATTTTTTTGAGAAAAATATTTTTTTCTCAAAAATTCCAAATTTCCTAAAGTTCAATTTTTACTAAAAAAAAAAGATAAAAAAACGGAAGATCGTGGTTCGTGGAATCAATCGGCTTCGACTGTCAGATACCGAATTTAAGGTATTATCCGAGGACTAGACTCTCTTTATTTTATTTTATTTATCTTCTTCTTCTATTTATTTTTATGTTATAGTTTTTATTTATTTAGTTATTCATTTATTTTGTCACGTTTTATTTAATTAGCGTATTTATTTAATTTTCGTTTCGTGTTGAATAAAATTCGGTTTTGTGTTAAAATAAAAAACCTCGTTTTGATATCCCAATACGAACCGTGATCCGATAAAAAGGTAGTTCGGGTATCGAAAACGTTGTAATTATAAGTTTTTAATTTAAAAGAAATTTCTAAATAATGTTTTGAAATAAAAAACGTCGTTTAGGAACTTCCGTTTTCGACTATGATCCATCTTTGGTAGTTCGGAAATCCAAAACGATTGAATTAGATTTAATTTAAAGCTTTTGAATAAATCTGGAAATATTTAGGAGTGCTGCTGTAATTTACCTATTCTGTCACTAAATGCTGTTTACCGACGGATTTTCCATCGGTAAATCTGCCAAAACGTAAAAAATGTCATTTCAGTCCCTTTTTCCTAACTTTTAAGCTTTTAATCTTTAATATATATATGTATAATTATGTAATATATGTTTTTCAAATTATTCTGGACCTTTAGCATATATAATTATTTGATAATATTTGTATACCATTTTTTATACTATTTTCTAAATATAAGTATAATTATGTATATGTATTTCCTTTTTATTAATTTAGGCTATGTTTTAAATGATAGTTATTTGATATTTTGAGAAATAATTGATAGATATTAGTATATGTTATTTTTGGTATTTAAAACTATATTAGTTATGTATATATATATAGTGTTGGGATATTTGGGTTATTTTGTTGATTATTGAATGAAATTATTTTTGGGTAAATGTTATTTTCTTATTCATAAGATTTACTTATTATTTTCACATTTTTTTATATAAATGTGTTGTACCTATTATTTTCATATACATATAGTTTCTTTTGTGTTAACTCTTATTTTCATATCTTCTTTTTGATTTAAATGTATATATATATATATGTCTAAATTATTTTCTTTATTCTTTTGGCCCATTCATGGGTCCATGTTCCAAATGAGTATTATTTGAGTGTGAATATTAGTTTAAATGGGTTTATTAATGTAATTATAATAGGTAGAGAGTCCATTAAATAAGTGGGGAAAATAAATCACAAAAAGAGAGTTTTTCAACTTAATCATTTAAACTAATGAATTTTTAGAGATTCCTAATGTAAATAAATAGAGTTGTTTTTTTTGCAATAGTTCAAATCGTTTTCAAAACACCACGTTTTAAAACCTTAATCCGTTCCAAAGGCGGATTAAGCGAACATTGTAATTAAAATCATTTTCTTTGTGAATAATAGAATTTTTGAATCATTTTCTTAAAGGATTTGTACAAAATAAAAGTGACTTGTATGTTTAACCACGTTTTCTCATTAAAAGGTTTTTATCTCAAACGTTTTCAAATACTCGAGTCGTTCCAACGGCGATTCGGGTAAACTTCATCAAACGGGGTTTTAAAACGCACCTAAATCGTTCCAACGGCGATTAAGGTGCGAACCATGTAAATAAACTCGTTTTGGAGGAATAAGTTAGTGTAGAATAAACACACGACATGACTTTTAAATACGGTTGTAAATAAATCACTTCTTTCTCCCCCCTCTCTGTGTATGTATAACATAAATGGGTGATTCTTTACTAATATGGCTTTTCAATAATATATGCTCAAAACGGTTTCAAAAAAAAGAGAAAGAAAAGGGTTTCAAGTGAATTTTAAACTTAAAGAAGTATACGATTAGTCCGTTATCGCCTAACATGCTGAGTAGGAGGCCGGTGGTTCATAACCGGGCGATGTCGGGGTGCCTAGTAGCCTTTCTCCGGAAAGGAGCTAGCCTTCTCGGCTCGTACCTAAGTTTCCCGAACCCACACCGGTCTCCCGCAAGGGATCGGTGTTCAATTTCCCATTCGTGGGTGGCGACTCTTCCATATCTCCGAGCTCCGGTCCTGCCGAGCAGCTTGATTCCACGATTGGTTGCTTTCGGCGCCAATCACCGCTTACGTCGCCATGAGGTTGTCCACCCCCCGGTCCGCCCGGGAGATTAGGTCGCGGCACCTCGTCTAACAAGTGGCGACTCTGCTGGGGAAGCGAGAAATTTGATTCCGGAAGGCGTGTATTAAGCCCTTAACGGGGACGGATCGTTTTACTTCTTTTCGTATGCATTCATGTGCATTATTGCAAACCCTTTGGGTAATTTCCGCGAAACCTCTAGCGAGAGTCCATTCGTCGCTCGAAAGAGGCTAGCGTAAGTTCCCCCTTACAGTAAGGCGTCAGAGGGTCCCCATCCATTCGTTAGGGGCGAATCTGTGCGGTCCTGTGAGGTCCCACGGTCAGCCGTGTCAGCATATAGTAGCCTTAGAAGTTTCCATAGGATTACCCGTTACTATTTTTGATGTGATAAATGAATCCGTTCGTGTTTTCAAACCGCCATGATACGTGTCTAATCCTAAAGTATGTAAAGAAAATGAGACGATGTGTTAATATATACTCGTGAATCGACATACTAATTACCCTAAAACATCGAAACAATTTGAACTAAAGACAACTTAGTCATCTCATATGAATGAACATGTGCGACCCGCCTTGTCCCTTTCGGTGTCCCGACGAAGGCACATGTTCAAGAAATGTGTTATGACGTAAGCACGTATTAGTATGAATCGGTTCAGTGTTAAGGATAGTTACATCTCGATACAAAAGACTATATTAACAGTAGCCGTTATTCACATTCTTTAAATAAGTTAGGATAAAACGAGATCATGACGAAACGAAAACGAAGAACATTTCTGTTTCGAACGACCCTGTCGTAACGTGAAAAGTTTCGCACGAGTAGCCCGTCCCTTCCGAATGAAAGACGAGCTTTTACGTTATGCCTCGTGTCGTTCTTAAGAGAAATGGATGTGTCCGTAAAGGTGACTAAGAAAACAAAAGAAAAGGAAAATGAACTAATCGAGCAAAATCATTCCGAGACTACGATATATATCAATCCCGAGGGTAGTTAAAGAAAATAAACCAATGTCGTTGAATACGTGCCTCGGACGAGTGTATACCCCGTTTAAAATCTCGAAGCCGAATTAAGCCAAATAATTGCGCCATATGGATGAGACTGCGGGTTTTGACTAACGACTCGATCATTTCAACCGTTACCAAAACTGCAAGAAATATGGTCCGATATACGTGTTTGCTTAAATTCGCGCCTAAAGGAAAGAAAACGGTGATATCCTCGCTTCGAACAAACACGCGATTTAACGAAAGGTTGGTTTTCTATAACCACACTAAGATGGTATATCCCGTAGGATTGGGAAGAACAACGAACTGTTGCTAGCCGAAAGGTTACCGTGCGCTCAAAATAAGACTCGCCGTCTTTTCACGTAGTTAAAATGAGCAAACGGATCCTCGACGCTAAGAACAAACGTGTTACGCGATGAGTCCGTTCCCTAAAATAAAATCCAAAAGTGATTCCATCACTGAATAAACGCATGGTTACGTCTCTCGATAGATCCAAAAAGATCCCGTTGTAATCCAAAAATCGAGACACGAATCCACGTAAATAAAAGGGAACGAATCATACACGATAACAAACGATTGGACTAGAAGAATAACTCGAACCACGTCTAAGAACTGAGATGCGCTCAAAGGGAGTCAAAACCCGAATTAAAGCGTCTCGCGAAAGGACAAAAGACGAGTTATTCTGAAAGGACAATCCAACTTGGTCGATTTCTTAGTCACTGAACGCGGATACGTCAAAACGAACTGTATTGTTTGATGGATGATTTAATTTCCCGCAATAATCGACGGCATCACGCGTCCCCTAGACCGCAATGTGAGCCAAAAAACCAAAATCCTAGGAAAGAGACCTGGACCAACGAGTGTGTGGAGGAATAAGGGTGGAAGAGAGATGTTGTGATACGTGTAAATAGAACTAACGTTTGTTTTTCTTATCTTATAAATAAATAAACGCACACACCACGAATCATGCATATAAAATCATGCATACATACTAATAGATACCGTTCGCGCAGACGTCATCATTAAGCGGTTGTGGTTTCGCGAGAGTAATCGGCTTGTCAGACAGTTTGATCAGCTACGAGTAGACAGTTCCAAATCAATAGTTGTGGCTTCTGAATCATCTTCATCCGGGTATACTCAGTCTTCCGCCAGTATGTCGGCGACCGACGAGAAAGTGGCTGAATTGGAAAACTCTGTCAACAATATCAATGATCAGCTGGCCGCGATCTTGGCCCAGCTAGCTGTTAGCACTGAAGGACAACAAGAGTGGTAGTAAGCGTGCTGAGAATGAGGTGAACGATGGCCCTCGCTTTGGGAATGAGGAGGATTATCAGGATTATATCCGAAAAGAGCTGGAAAAAGAGAAAGCTAAGGAAGAGGAGTGGAAGCAACACATCACACAGGAAGTGCAGGACTTGCGTGGAGGAAGTTTCGGAAGTCAGGACTTCTATAACTTGAAGAATTGTTTGTCGGTAACAGCTTTGCCTTTGAAATTCCGGCTCCCTGACATGAAAAAGTTCGATGGAACGGGAGATCCCACCGCTCACATGAATCAGTATGTTGCTGTGATGAAGCACACGATCCTGACTGAGGATCAAGTCCTAGGGCTGTTTTACACCTACCTAGAGGGGGCTGCCCTCACATGGTTCCATACATTGCCGATGGTAACGAAGAGGGATTGGAAGGAATTAGCGAAGTCATTCATCGCTCAGTATAGCTTTAACACCATGCTTGAGGTCACTTTGAAAGAGTTAGAGAGCATTAAGCAACAGGCTGGGGAATCCTTTTCCGATTTTGTGAAAAGATGGAGGGCTAAGGCCGCAGTGATGAAACAAAAGCCGCTCGAGCAGGATCAGATCCGAATGGTGGTTGGCAACACGTTGCCGTATATCAAGAATGAGTTGCGGTATATGCCATTTACTGATTTCAATCAGATGTATAGTTGTGCCTTGACTGTTGAAGGGGATGGGGAGCCAAAGAAAGCTTATACCAAGTGGACGAAGTCTGGATATAGTGTCGGAGGGCCTAGTGCGAGTACAGAATCCGCAGCAGTGAAAGTGGTTGATCTTAATGCTATTGAAAAGAGGCGGTTCGCCAAGTTCGATCAGACCTACGCAAAAGTTTTTGAGCGTCTGCAGAAAAAGGGATTGTTGAAAGCCCTTACCCCGTATAACAAAGCTCAACCTACTCCGCAGATACAGGCTAGAGGGTATTGTGAAGTCCATAGCAGTTATGGGCATACAATAGAGAATTGTGAGAGGTTGAAACACGAAATCCAAGATTTAATCGAAGAGAAGAAGATAGCTGATCCTTCATCCGCGAACCCTTCCGTTAGGCGCAATCCATTGCCTAATCATAGGGTGAGCGCGATCGGAGCTGGTTTTACAGAAACTGTAGTGATGGAATCCTTTGAGGAAGATGTAGAGGAGTTGTTGGACTCCAACGAAAAGAATAATGTGGGAAATGGTCTGTATGTGTCCTTCCTTGGTGAAGAACAAGAGGATGAACCAATGGGAGAAGGATCGGATGGTGGAGCACCATATGACGAGGATAGCACCGAAGAGACAAGAGAAGGGTCGTCTCGAACTATTGTGTCGGAATTGGGTCTGTTTAGTGGAGGGGGAAATCCCGAGGTGCACTTGCGTGAATATATGCACGACATGTTTATTGAATCCTTCAGAGTAGATGAAATTGCCCAGTGGTTCCACCATTCGCTGGTAGGCGAGCCTCTAGAATGGTTCCATTCATTACCAGGCTCTTGCAAGCATGATTGGGATCGGTTGTCGGATTTGTTTCTAGAAAAGTACCAGAGAGTTGAGGACAGGACTGCGGAGCGCTTCGCAATGCAGAATGGACCTATCAAGCGTCCGTTGCCTAGGGTTAGCAAGTATAACGGCAATAAGGACCCAATGGAGCACCTTCACTTCTACTTGTCGGCTATGGCGCCCTTGGGTTTTAAAGAGAAAGAGATCACTAGCTTGTTTTGCAATTCGTTGATGGGTGAACCGTTAATATGGTACATGTCGTTGCCAATGTATGTCAAGACCGATTGGGCAGCAATGACGAAGAGATTTATCAAGGAGTATACAGTATGGATGCTAGCAGAGCAAACCCCTGATTCTCCGTCTTACCAAACACCTGATGCGGTGTTAGCAATGCCTAGGTATGGTGGATACTAGGATCCTGTGGAGCACGCGAGGTTATTCCGCAATCATATGTATGACGCCGGATTTCCGCAATGTGAGTTGCATGAACATTTTCCGGAAACCTTGATGGGTGAGGCCTTATTATGGCATCAAGGCCTATCAGAGGAGGAAATGGGTCATTGGGTACCGCTCAGGAGTGCCTTTGTGGCAAGATATGAGATGTATGTTCCATGGACGGGATCCCTAGAGGATCTGGATAGGATCAGGCAGTTCCCCGAGGAACCATTTGTGGACTATGCTAGGAGGTGGAGGCACCGTTATGAGCAGTGTCATGAAACAATGAGTGATAAGGTGCAGCTTATGTGCATACAACGAGGTGCTATTCCGTTGGCCGCCAGAAGGATGAGCAGAGTGTCCCTCCGGGATTATGATGAGTTGATAGGTTGGGCCTTGTATGGATCGGCGGATCCCTTTTACTTGAATCCGAATGTTCCTCACGTCATGGATTTAATGGTTGTGGACATTTGGGAGAGTTCTTCGGACGAGGAAGATGCCAATCGGAGGGTTCCTATTAACATTTGGGATGAATCGGATGATGAGCCGGAAATTGCGGTAATGACAAGATCAGGTCGTGTGACCGAGGGAAAGGCCCCTATAGTAGAGACTGAGATAGGGGAAGGGTCGGCTCTTAAGCCCGATGACCAAGTTCTTGAGCAGTTGAAGAAGACGCAGGCTAAGTCCACAGTCTGGGAAGTTCTATGCCATTCTAAGTACCATCGTGAGAACTTGATGAAAGAATTGCAGAATCTGGTCATTTCCACCGATACTGAGCCGGCAGCGCTAGTAGGGGCAATTATGGCCCGAAAGAAGACTGAGATCACATTTACTGATGAGGATCTCCCAGAATAGGGGAAGGCTCACAATAAGCCTTTGTATATCCGAGCGGAAATTAACGGAAAGAAGACTAGTTGCGTGATGGTCGATGATGGATCGGCCATTAATGTTTGTCCTTTGAAACTATTGTCGAAGTTGGGAGTAGAAAGAGGGGACCTAACGGCCTCGAAAACTGTGATAAGGGCTTATGATGATAGCCGTAGGCACATTGAAGGAGTCTTCAAGGCCAAGTTGAAAGTGGGGCCGCATGAAGAAGAAACTGAGTTCACGGTGCTGGATATCCCGGTAACCTTTGCTGTACTGTTGGGACGCCCTTGGTTCCATAAGTGGGAGGTGTGCCCTCCACGCTCCACCAAATGATTAAATTCCCCTTCGGGGAGGAGATAGTGACAATCAGAGCTGAGAAATTGAGCTCGGTGGCAGCATTGGGGATTGAGCCTCAACTTTTCTCCGGGTTCCAAGTTTCCGGGATTTACGAGTCAAGCATGACCACCGATGTGGTGAAGATGATGAAGGGAGGTTTCATCCCAGGAATGGGCTTAGGAGCACACCATCAGGGGTTGCCAGAATTTCCAGACTTTAAGAGTCAGAAAACCCGGAGGGGTTTGGGATATGAGCAGGGAGGTCCGTCCAACGTGAATGGTGAAGGAAAAGTGGGCCTAAGGAAGTACTTCGTGAACGAGGGGCATGGAAAGGCGTATTCAGGGACCCCCGAGGCATGGACTAGCACAGAAGGGAAGATTCTGTCGGGGTTCGAAATCTTCAATGATGTTGCCGACTGGGCAAAGGAAAGACGAGCTGCTTTGTCGAGGAGATTATGATACTGGATTTGAATGCCAAGGAGCAAGTCATCACCATTGAAGCAACTGCAGGAGCGGGAGATGAGCCCAGTACCTCCAAGGTTCATGAGGAGCCCGAGAACCCTGATGATGAAAATTGTATTACTGCTTTATTTGAATCAGATGATGTAATCACCCATGCTATCAATGAAATGAATTCTGATTTTGCTTACTTGCTTGATGTCGATCATGATCATTCCATGCATTCTCATTCATATAACATGCCTACATTTGAAATCAATGCAATAGAAATGTCAACTTTCAATCTTGGTACGGATGAAAATCCTAAACTTATACAAATTGCTCAATAATTAACTATTGAAGAGAGAAAAGAATTTGAGAGAATAATTAAAAAATACGAAATTGTATTCGCTTGGACATACGAAGACATGCCTGGAATTGATCAATCTATCGTAACTCACCGCATTCCAACTTATCCCGAAGCAAAGCCCGTAAAGCAGAAGCTCCGACGTATGAGACCAGAATGGGCAGATAAGATCAGAGAGGAGGTGAAGAAGCAGTTAGAAGCAGGATTCATCGAAGTGATCGACTATCCCCCTTGGGTCGCAAATGTGGTGCCAATCGCAAAAAAGGACGGCAAAGTGAGGATGTGCGTTGATTACAGAGATATTAACAAGGCATGCCCCAAGGATGAGTTCGCATTGCCTCATATCGACGTATTGATCGAAAGTGCAGCGTCAAGTGTATTACACACGAATGTGGATGGTTTCATGGGCTACATGCAAGTTCAGATGGCCGAAAAGCACAAAACAAAAACCTCATTCACAACTGAGTGAGGGACATACTGTTACAGAGTAATGCCGTTTGGGTTGAAAAATGCCGGGGCAACTTATCAGAGAATGGCCACAGCACTGTTCCATGATATGATACACAAGGAGGTAGAAGTCTATGTGGACGATATGATGGTCAAATCAGAGACAAGAGAAGGACATTTTGCCGCGCTCGAGAAGTTTTTGGCCCGAATTGCAGAATTCAAGCTAAGGTTAAACCCGAAGAAGTGCTTTTTCGGCGTTTCGTCGGGGAAAATCTTAGGCTATGTAATCGGAAATAAGGGAATCGAGGTGGATCCTGATAAAGTGAAGGCTATACCGGAGATGCCGGCGCCAAGAAATGAGAAGGAAGTGAGAGGGTTTCTGGGGCAGGTTCAGTATATCAGTCGGTTCATAGCGAGACTCACCGCAATCTGCGAGCCAATCTTTAAGTTGCTAAGGAAAGACCAACCCGCTACTTGGAATGATAAGTGTCAGCAAGCTCTGGAGAGCGTCCGGAACTATTTGTCTAATCCGCCAGCGCTGAGACCGCCTAAACTGGAAAAACCGCTTCTCCTCTATGTAGCAATTGAGGAACGATCTATTGGGGCAATGTTGGCTCAAGAGGGAGACACCGGTGTGGAGCACGCGGTGTATTATTTGAGTAAGAAATTCCTGGAGTACGAGCTCAAGTACAACATGATCAAAAAGACATGCGTGGCAGTAGTATGGTTGACAAAGAAACTGCGGCACTATTTCCAATCGTATAAAGTGATCATTATTTCTCGGATTGACCCCGTGAAGTATCTATACCGAACTCCATCCTTGACGGGGAAGTTAGCCAGATGGTTGTTGCTTTTGTCCGAGTTTGACATTGAATATATGACGAAGAAGGTTATCAAAGGGAGGGCCGTGGCAGAATTTCTGGCCAACCAACCCCTGAATGCAGAGGAAGAAGAGATAAGCTATGATATCCCCGATGAGAACTTGAACGCAATCGAAGTTATACCGTGGAAAATGTTCTTCGACAGAGCAGTTAATTCGAATGGAGCCGGAGTAGGAGTACTACTTACCTCACCGGAAGGAGAAAGGATCCTGATGGCCAAGAAGTTATCCTTCCCTCTCACCAATAATATGGCCGAGTATGAAGCGTGCATTTATGGTTTAGAGTCATTAGCGGCATTGGGAGCGTCATATGTCGAAATTTGGGGTGACTCAAAGTTGATCATCGAACAGGCACAAGGAAACTGGGAGGTAAGAGAAGAAAGACAACGTCCGTACCTCGATCAGCTAGAAGGGTTGGCACAAAGATTCAAAGAATGCCGTTTCTATCATATTCCGCGAGCACAGAACCAGGCGGCGGATGCCTTGGCCACTTTGGTGTCAGTTTGGGACAACCCCCGGAACCTTGCCTCGAAACCGTTGGTATTAAGGAGATCTCACAAACCATGCTACGAGGACGTAATGCTGTTAGAGGCAGATGAAAAACCATGGTATTTCGATATCGTGAACTTCATGAAGCATGGAACATATCCGGCAGAGTCAGAACCGAGGGATCAAGCTGTGATTAGAAGGCTAGCTCGTCAGTTCGTCATCCATAATGACTTGCTTTACAAAAGGCACATTGATGGATTACAACTAAGATGCTTGGATGCGGGAGAAGCCCGCGAGGCAATGGAATCAGTACATTCAGGAATTTGTGGAGCCCATATGAGGGGAGCAGTACTAGCTAAGAAAATTATTAGGCAAGGCTTCTATTGGCTCACCATGGAAAGAGATTGTAATGAGTATGCGAAGAAATGTCACGATTGTCAAATCCACGGCGATTGCAGTCATCTTCCGGCCATGGAATTACATGTGTTAGCACCTATTTGGCCATTCGCTGCTTGGGGCATTGACATCATCGGCGAAGTAAGGCCTAACGCTTCAAATGGACATAAGTTTATTGCTGTCGCCATCGATTATTTCACCAAGTGGGTAGAAGTAGAGTCGTTTAGCAAACTGGGATCCAAGCAAATGAGAAAGTTCATTGAAAAACACTTGATCACCAGGTTCGGAGTGCCTCATCACATGATTACGGATAACGGGGTCCAGTTTCAGGGGGAAGTAAGGAATCTTTTCCGAGAATATGGCATTGAACATCACAGATCTTCTCCGTATCGTCCATAAGCTAATGGAGCAGTAGAAGCAGCTAATAATAACCTTAAAAGGATGCTCGTAAAGACGGTAGAATCACATCGAAACTGGCATGAGCACCTCCCACTCGCGTTGTGGGCTTATCGCACGACAATTAGAACCTCAACTGGGGCAACGCCATTCTCCTTGGTATACGGAACAGAAGCAGTCCTGCCGATTGAGATCGAAAAGCGATCGTTGAGAATCGCAGTGGAGGCAGAAATTCCCGAGGCGGAATGGGTGAAGATGCGATGTGAGCAGTTGGCTCTAGTTGACGAGAAAAGGATGGAAGCACTTTACCATGTACAATTATATTAAAGAAGGATGGCTCGGGCTTTCAATAAAAAAGTCAAGACCAGCCCTATCAAAGAAAGAGATTTGGTGCTGAAACAGATCCGTGTGACGCACACCGACCCGAGGGCGAAGTTCAGGCCTAACTGGGAAGGACCATTCGTTGTGAAGAAGATACTAAGCAAAGGAGCGGTGAAGTTAACTACGGTGGACGGCATGGAATTCTCCGAACCTACCAACCTGGATAGGCTTAAGAAATACTTTTCGTAAAAAAAAAAAAAAAAAGAAAAATAAAGAAAAATTCCCGATAGGTTGAAAACCCGCAAAGGGCGACCTATGCAACTGTTTAGACGAGGTGCCGCGGCCTAATCTCCCAGGCGGACCGGGGGGTGGACAACCTCATGGCGACGTAAGCGGTGATTGGCGCCGAAAGCAACCAATCGTGGAATCAAGCTGCTCGGCAGGACCGGAGCTCGGAGATATGGAAGAGTCGCCACCCACGAATGGGAAAATAAACACCGATCCCTTGCGGGAGACCGGTGTGGGTTCGGAAAACTTAGGTACGAGCCGAGAAGGCTAGCTCCTTTCCGGAGAAAGGCTACTAGGCACCCCGACATCGCCCGGTTATGAACCACCGGCCTCCTACTCAGCATGTTAGGCGATAACGGACTAATCGTATACTTCTTTAAGTTTAAAATTCATTTGAAACCCTTTTCTTTCTCTTTTTGGAAACCGTTTTGAGCATATGATATTGAAAAGCCATATCAGTAAAGAATCACCCATTTATGTTTATACATACACAGAGAGGGGGGAGAAAGAAGTGATTTATTTACAACCGTATTTAAAGGTTATGTTGTGTGTCTATTCTACACTAACTTACTTCCCCAAAACGGATTTATTTACATGGTTCGCACCTTAATCGTCGTTGGAACGATTTAGGTGCGTTTTAAAACCCCGTTTGATGAAGTTTACCCGAATCGCCGTTGGAACGACTCGAGTATTTGAAAACGTTTGAGATGAAAACCTTTTAATGAGAAAACATGGTTAAACATACAAGTCAATTTTACTCTGTACAAATTCTTTAAGAAAGTGATTCGAAAATTCTATTATTCACAACGAAAGCGGTTTTAATTACAATGATCCTTTAATCCGCCTTTGGAACGGATCAAGGTTTTAAAACGTGGTGTTTTGAAGATGATTTGAAATATTAACAAGAATGATTCTATTTATTTACATTAGAAATCTAAAAAAAAACTCATTAGTTTAAACAATTCAATTGAAAACTCTCTTTTTTGTGATTTATTTTCCCCACTTATTTAATGGACTCTCTAATTGTTATACTTACAACAATAAATTTATTTAAACTAATATTCACACTCAAATAAAGCCTTCTTGGAACATGAATCCATGAATGGGCCAAAAGAATAAAGAAAATAGTTTAGACATATATATATATACATTTAAATCAAAAAGGAGAAGATAAGAAAATAAGAGTTAATAAAAGAAAACTATATAATACATATATGAAAATGCTAGATAAAATACATTTATATTTTAAAGATGTGAAAATAGTAAATAAATCTCCTAAATAAGAAAATAACCTTTATCCAAAATAACTTCATATAATAATCAACAAAATAACCCAAATATTCCCAAAACTATACATATATATACATAATTAATATAGTTTAAATACCAAAAATGACATATACTAATATCCATCCATTGTTTCTCAAAATATCAAATAACTAATATTTAAACATAGCCTAAGTTAATAAAAAGGAAATACTTATATATATATTTATACTTATATTGTAAAATAAAATAAAAATGATATACCAATATTCTAAAATAAATATATATACTAAAATTCTTTAATTTGAAAAACATGTATTACATAATTATATATATATATATATATACACTAGGGATTAAAAGTCTAAAAGTTAAGAAAAAGGGACGGAAATGGCATTTTTTACATTTTGGCAGATTTACCGACGGAAAATCCGTAGGTAAACATCCTTTAGTGACAGAATTGGCAAATTACAGCAGCACTCCAATATTTTCCAGATTTGTTCAAAAGCTTTAAATTAAATCTAATTCAATCGTTTTGGACCTCCGAACTAACAAAGATGGATCATAGTCGAAAACGGAAGTTCCTAAAACGATGTTTTTATTTTAAAACGTTATTTGGAAACATCTTTCAAATTAAAAACTTATCATTACAACGTTTTCGATACCCGAACTACCTTTTTATCGGATCACGGTTCGTATTGGGATATCAAAACGAGGTTTTTATTTTAAAACAAAACCGAATTTTATTTAACACGAAACGAAAATTAAATAAATACGCTAACTAAATAAAACGTGACAAAATAAATAAATGACTAAAGGAATAAAAACTATAGCATAAAAAATAAATAGAAGGAGAGAAATAAATTAAATAAAATAAAGAGTCTAGTCCTCGGATAATACCTTTAAATTCGGTATCTGACAGTCGAAGCCGATTGATTCCACGAACCGCGAGCTTCCGTTTTTTAATGAAAATTTAGTAAAAATTGAACTTAGGAAATTTAGAGATTTTCAATTTTTAGGAAAAAAAATGTTTTTTCCCAAAAAATCCACTTCCTCTCTCTAGAAAAATATCTAGTGTGAGAAAGCTCTCTCAAAAATCCCCCCACCTTTTTGCCTTGGGATCCGTGCCCTTATATAGGGAAACGGGTCCCGGAACTTTGGGCGACGCCCAAATAAAATTGGGCGTCGCCCAAAGTTGTTGGGCGGCCGCCCAACACTAAGTTGGGCTACCGCCCAACATTGTTGGGCGGCCGCCCAACAATGTTGGGCGGCCGCCCAACATTCGTTGGGCGATCGCCCAACAATTGTTGGGCGATCGCCCAACGGCGTTCGGCGAGCGCCCAACGCAACGTTGGGGCGCCCGCGCCCAACCATCGTTGGGCGTTCGCCCAACGTTCGTTGGGCGTTCGCCCGACGTGGTTGGGTGCTCGCCCGACGACCTTCGGGGCGCGCCTCGCGCCGTCGGGCACGCGCACCCGCGGCCGCCGAGCGCGCGTTTCGCGCCGTCGGAGGCTCACACGTCGCGGCCACTGAACGCGCGCTTCGCGCCACCGGGCGCTCACGCTCAATGGCCCACGAGAGCGCGCACCATGCCACTAGACCCGGGCATTATTCGGACGTCAGGGGCGTGCCACTCGCGATGCGTCCGACGGACGCCGAGCGCACGTCCCGTGCCGCCGAGCGGGCGTTCGACCATTGTCGTCCGCGTGCAGGATGCCGCTAAGCACCCGTGCCCTGCCGTTAATTTTCTTTGCTTATTATTCTTTATATTTTTTCAAAAACTTCCGAAACCAATCGCTTCAACTGTCTTGTTTTCAGGTTTTCGTCACAGGTCCTCCGACTCGGTGTCTACAGTTGCCCCTACTTTTCTATTTTGACAGTGATGCGTGTGTTTCGAAAACGTTTTTTGCTAACGCAACACATGCAATGTAAAACATATAAAAGTAAAAGACACGTAAAGAGTAGGAGGGAGCATACCTGACCTTTGCGCTGCGCGCTCCGACGTTGTCCTCTGATTCCTTCAGGCTCTGCTTTGGGTTGCACCGTGCTGCCTCTGAATCGGCTGCTAGCGAATATCCCACTTTTCGATTCCGGCCTACGTTGGCTGGCTGCGATGAGAATGGCTCTAACACGTTTTGGTCTACGGCTGTGGGGATGATGGTTTAATAGCTACCCTAGTCTATGACTGCAGGGATGATGGCTAAATAGCTACCCTGGTTTACGACTGCGGGGATAATGGCTAAATAGCTACCCTAGTTCAAGATTGCGGGGATAATGGCTAAACAGCTACCCTAGTTTACGACTGCGGGGATAATGGCTAAACAGCTACCCTATTTCAAGATTGCGGGGATAATGGCTAAACAGCTACCCTATTTTAAGATTACGGGGATAATGGCTAAACAGCTACCCTATTTCAAGATTACGGGGATAATGGCTAAACAGCTACCCTATTTTAAGATTGCGGGGATAACGGCTAAAAAGCCACCCTATTTTAAGATTGCGGGGATAATGGCTAAATAGCTACCCTATTTCAAGATTGCGGGGATAATGGCTAAACAGCTACCCTATTTCAAGATTGCGGGGATAATGGCTAAACAGCTACCCTATTTTAAGATTGCGGGGATAATGGCTAAAAAGCTACCCTATTTCAAGATTGCGGGGATAATGGCTAAACAGCTACCCTATTTCAAGATTGCGGGGATGATGGCTAAACAGCTACCCTATTTTAAGATTGCGGGGATAATGGCTAAATAGCTACCCTATTTCAAGATTGCGGGGATCATGGCTAAAAAGCTACCCTATTTCAAGATTACGGGGATAATGGCTAAATAGCTACCCTAGTTTGTGATTGCGGGGATAATGGCTAAATAGCTACCCTGATTTTACGATTGCGGGGATAATGGCTAAATAGCTACCCTGTTTTACGACTGCGGGGATAATGGCTAAATAGCTACCCTAGTTTGTGATTATGAGTCAGATGGCTCAAAAGCAACTCCGATCTGCGACCGTGAGTCAGATGGCTCAAAAGCAACTCCGATCTACGACCGTGAGTCAAATGGCTCAAAAGCAACTCCGGTCTGCGACCGCGAGTCAGATGGCTCAAAAGCAACTCCGATCTACGACCGTGAGTCAAATGGCTCAAAAGCAACTCCGGTCTGCGACCGTGAGTCAGATGGCTCGAAAGCAACTCCGGTCTGCGACCGTGAGTCAGATGGCTCAAAAGCAACCCTGGTCTCTAAATCGACCGCAGGCGTAATGGCTCAATAGCAACTCCGGTCTGCGACCGTGAGTCAGATGGCTCAAAAGCAACTCTAGTCTGCGAACGTGAGTCAAATGGCTCAAAAGTAACTCCGGTCTGCGACCGTGAGTCCGATGGCTCAAAAGCAACTCTGGTCTGAGACCGTGAGTCAGATGGCTCAAAAGCAACTCCGGTCTGCGATCGTGAGTTAAATGGCTCAAAAGCAACTCCGGTCTGCGACCGTGAGTCCGATGGCTCAAAAGCAACTCCGGTCTGAGACCGTGAGTCAGATGGCTCAAAAGCAACCCTGGTCCATGACTGCGGGTAAAATGGCTCAAAAGCAACCCTGGTCTCTAAATCGACCGCAGGTAAGATAGCTCTTTCTAGCGACCCTAGTCCCTAAATCGACCGCAGGCATGTAGTGATGCATATGGATGGGTGAATGTAGCCTAGTCTATGGATGCATGTAAACACTTATGTGTGTGTGTGCAGGTGACCGTGCGTGTGTCTGACTGTGCGTATGCGTGACCTATGTGTTTTGCTTCATGTAGATGCGTGGATGTATGTGTGTATGCAAACTATGTATGCGCGTAAGCGTGACCTATGTGGTTAGCTTTATGTGGGCGTACGTGCGTGTGGAGACTACGTATGTATGGATGAGGTGGTCGGGCGAATACCCTTTTCATAGACTAAAGGATTTCGGTAGCTTTAGATCGAGAAATGATGTTTCAGGGCGAGGATGAGGGCGAGTACAGGTTTGAAGCCAATGGTTATAAGGATGGGGATTTGGTTTTGATGAGCTTGTGTCAAGGGGCTATCGCCTTTAACCAGAGATTGACGTATTCATTTTTTCCCTAATTTTTGCTTGAGCCGCCCTTTTCGGGTTTTCAACTCAACGGGATCTCTCCGATATTCTCTATCTCTCCTTTTGCATGAATCGCCCCTAGGGGTTTTCGATTTATCTTTTCTATATCTCACTGATTTTCTCTATCTCTCCTTTTGCTTGGATCGCCTCTTTTGAGGTTTTCAATCCAACCCTTTTGTTCAATTTTTTTATTGTGAATGATACCGGATAGCACAGGGGATTCATATCCACGGGCCGCTTCTATGCTGAGCATTTGATGATGAGTTCATGCCTGATGCCTTCGTTAATGGAGAAGCTTCCGGAGCGAGATGGATGGTGATCTGATTGTATGGTCGTGCCCGTGATTGGAGTTACCGTCTTGGTGTGAGTTAGAAGTTGATGCGAGCGCATGCCCCTGCCAACTCGAGGTGAAATTTCACGTGCGCTCAAGCTAGGGATATTGCCGTTCGAGAGTAGTTGCTTCGGTCGAAGTTTGACTCGTGAGAGGACAACAGAGGAGCAAAGGAACAAAACTTCATGGAGCATGAGAGAGAAGAATAGTCTTTTTTTTTTATATAGATTTTGGATCGGTTCATGGGTGTCGAGGCGACTTTAGTTGAGATGGGGTGTCTATTGATGCGGGTGTTTTTATTGCAAATGCAACCGTCTAGCTTAAATAAAGCACTTGGCAAACATACATTGAATTGTTTACTGCTCAGTTTATTAACCACTGTCACCGAAGTATGCCCTTTCGGGTTTTCCCACTTCAATTATTTTAACTCTCTCCTTTTACCCCGGAATTTTCAAACAAGCGCCCCGTGGGGTTTTCACTTATTGGGGTGTCCCTTATTGTTGCATAGGCCGCCCTTTGCGGATTTTCAACCTATCGGGATTTTCTTTCTTTCTTTCTTTCTTTTTTTTCAAATTTTCATGAGAAGGATTCCTCGGTTCCCTTGAGATTGATTAAAGATCTGAACTTTGTCGCCGCCTTCGACTTCACTTGACTCCGTCTTTGATCTTCCTTCGTTACAGTGAGCTTCTGTTTGATTACACATTTGTTGGGCAATGTCAACCGCTCTTGCCACCTTGACGCCTCTTGGCTGATCGCGTCAGCTTTTGATTTATTTTCTTTTACTTCCGATTGACTGGACTTTGCCCCTGGGCCTTTTTAGCATCATTTTTTCTTTCCTTGTTTAACTTTGAGTCATCATAGGTCTAAACCCTTTCATTGATCCTGGAACGAAATATTTTATCGATGATAGGTTAGTTGCCCCTGCCTCGTTCTGAATGGCGCACTCCTGTATTTGTGTATCCCTTTGGGGGGAGAAATCTTTGTCGGTGCCTCAGTGTAAGTATGGCTCTGATGGCTTGTCGCTTGCTCCATATTTTCTTTTCTTTTTCTCTCTTTTGGACTTTGTTGATTGTCGCTCGATCTTCTTCTTGGCAAAAGCCGGTGAGAACCCTTCGTTTGATGGGTCTACGCCCGACTTATCATCATAGAGTCAGGGAATCGCTTCTCCTGACTTTTTTTTTTACCCTCTTAATTTTCTCTCTTCAGCGGTTAAGTACTGAGCAATAAGTATATTCTAGATCTTACGTCCGTGCCATGATAGAAGCGGGGATATCTCAATTGAGTAGATATCAAATGTAAGTACGTATGCTTAGGATAAATTTGCGGAAACGAAATTTCATTGAATTCAAAAGGAGGTTAATAACATCTTGTGGAATAGAAGATAAAATAAAAGACAAGGATAAAGACTACAAGTGCAATCCTCTCTCTCATACTACTTCAGGAAGCTTCAAGTTCTCCTGCTTCATAAGTGTCCTCAATCTCGGGAACTTCTTCTTTAGATTATCCTGATCTGTTGTAGACTTCGCCATTTAAGGAACAAGTCGAAGGCTTTATCTGTTGAGAAAGATCTGGATCACTTATCTTTCCAGCTTCGATGAGATCTTGGATTTCATGTTTCAACCTCATGCAAGTGCTTGTTTCGTGACCATATTTCTGGTGGAAGTGGCAGTATCCCCTGCGTTTGACTAATTCGGTGGTTTGATCTCTCGTGGCTGGTAGAGGATGAAGTATGTCATGCATTCGTAGACCCTCCAACACTTCAAACAAGGGTTGGGCGAAAGTGGAGAATTCCCTTCCCTCTCTCCTATACTGAGTGGGCGATGGAGGGCGAACAACCCTGGTAATCTCATGTCCCCGATGGTGTGGATCTTGTTGTGTTCGTGAAATATGGTGTGAGACTACCCTTGGTGGAGTGAATGTTTGTGGATTAACTTGTGACGTGAGCTGGAACATAGGTTTCTCCATAGCAGCTTTCGGGATCTCCGCGACTAGTGACTCGCTCAGGACCTCCCTGACCAACCTTTTCAGCTCTATCTTGAATTCATCTGAAGCAAGGATATCAGGAAGAACTCGCTCGATTTCTACTCTGAGATTGAAATCTCCTATCATCTCCTGGGAATTTTCAACCCCCTTATGCTTAACATTCTCCGGATCATTAAGAGCACGTTTGAACTCATTAGAAAAGATGTATTTGGCTAAAGCCCCTTGCACACAGCTCTCAAGATTATGGTTTGAATTGTTGGACTGGGCCATGAGTTGGGTTTCTAACAAGGAAAGAGAAAGGATCGATGAGTGGAGCTTTTTAGGCATTATGAATTTTGATGATGCAATGCACATGCGATGCGAATGCTAAAGCTATCTATTTGTGCCTCCTATAGATGGATGTATGCATGATTCGTGATCTGCGCTTTATTTCTCACAACATAAACACGACTTGACTGGAGCTAAACCCCTTTTTTCTTTTTTCTTTTTATTTACCAGAGCCGTTGGCAGTACTTCGATCGTTTGTGCTAACTTACCTGTTTGGAAGTGCCGATGCTTGAAACCATTTCAACTGTTATACACACATTAGTACGAACCCTACAAGTTTACCTTGCAATGCTTTATAAGATGTACAATGTTGAATGACGCTTGACACGACTGACACTTGTGAGATTGAGACGACCCTCATGATAAGTAAAATTCCCAAGGGCGCTAGGTAAATGAGAGTGTACCCCGATGATATTCGTGACGTGTAGATACATTGGAGGGGTAGCGACATGAGCGGTGGGAATGACATACTTGGTACATTAATACGACTCACGATCTAAAAAGAACAACCTAAGCGATCATGCATGAGGTGTAGGTGAGGGATTGCCCTCCCTGGTAGTAATGACGTACTTCGAAGATACGCGGTGTTACATGGACTGATGTGACGCTCATGGTATGTCCGAGACTCAAACAGACCGTGACGGAGACATGCGGGGCACTTGTCCATAGTTTACTTGGTATTGATACTGATAACAGGGAAACGTCTTTCTGGGAATCACAAGTTTCCTGAAATAGGCCGGGATAGAGGGTGTGTCCTAAACTAGAAGCAAGCGGGACGAGGCCACCACATATGGGGTGTGGGTCGATGGTTAGTTTAAACCCAAGACACAAATGCGTAGACGTACCAACGGAACCTTGGCGGGCTATGCAGAAAGTGGTAACACACGGGGCGTGCCTCAAACAGGTTAAGGCATAAGGAGGACGCGAGTGACATACGTGATGTGCGCCAATTGTCAGCTTCTCTTGGAAAGCAACTATTGCAATGATGGGTATTATTTGACGGGATAATGCACACGGAATACCTGATACTCGAGGTTCGAATAGGATGCATATGTCAACATCGAGGCATGTGCCAATTATTAATTCCTACTCGACTCACTAGTGCTTGGGCAGAGTGGTTCGAAACGTGGTGCATTTAGGAAATGCGGTGACGTACGTTGTATGCCTTAGAGGTAGCCAAACGGCCGGATGGGAGTCCCACTTAATGTGCCCCCACGATTGACTTATACGCAACTGACGAACGATGTGATGGCTTGATTTTGGGATTTCGACCATCGTGGGGGAAATCCAACATGCTAGGTACGAGACACGAATAGGGTACGCATACGACACACGTATTATCTGACCAACTCTGGGTATAGATGAAGCACAGAGATGACTCGAGGGGTACCTTCTAACAACATTGGAAGTGTCAGCTACACACGATACCGACACGCATGGTGCAGTCTAAGGATTAACTTAAGCTAGAGACCCCAAATACCTCGATGAATTTGCGGACATCGGTGCGTCTGGTAGAATGAGAAGTGTCCTAATTCGATCGAGGTATCAACGAGACGGAAACGACGACTTACCCGGTACGTGTCGAAGGTCAATTTGTTTCATAGCGCAAACCTGATGATGACATGTTTTATAAGAATCCCTAAAGATCTTATGTGGATATTTACGACGTATAGGGTTCATCACCGATATTTGAGATGACTAGGACCTATTATTATGAACAACTCGAGGAGCAACGGGGACGCACACCAAGACCTTCAAGGTAAGTGCCAAATGTTGGATTTAGCCGCGGTATGAACAACTCGATACTACTGATACGAGCGAGACCCAAATAGCGACACATAGGGCATATGTCTCAGACTCGTAAATAAGGCAATTCAGAGTTTGGGGCGCATAGACAATAATACCAAGGGTGTAAGGGGAGCGTGTCGAGGATTTGACAACATAAACAAACCACTGTTTGAGGCGTACTCAAGATATGAGTGACAATTTACAAGGCGTACGTCAAGAGTTTGATAGGAACCTCACGACATGAACGACTCAATGTGTCGAGGTATGAGCGGGATGCTCGAGACGGCCCCATAGGGTACGTGCCTAAGGGTGTGACTTGGACTCGATGACATGAATCACTCTATATGACAGGTACGGGCCAAAAGTCCAACTTGAACTTATCGATACAAATGACTCGACGTTGGGGGTGTAAGCAAGATGCACGTGATGACATATATGAACTTGCCCCAGATTCGACTGGAACTCAATGTCATGAGTGACTCAACATTTGTCATGCGAATAGGACGTACCGAACCGCGTATGTGGGTGTGTGCCACAAGCTTAACCCTGACTGGATGGTATAAACGACTCAGTCTTTGATATGTGAGTAAGGTGCGAGGGATGACATATGGAACACGCGTCAAAGGTCGGTCCAGAATTGGATAGCCTAATGACATATTCGTGGGCTACAAATATTGTCAATGACAAGGCGACATGTGGGGCACATTTTGACAAGGCCCAATGTATGACTAAGGCACAAGCGGTGACATACGGGATATGCACCGAAAGCTGATACACGTGGCATGTCTTAGCGTGGGATATGCACCTAAGGTTTCGATCTTACAACCACGTAACTTTGGAGTATAGGTGCACGGCGCGCCGACACACGTGGCATGTCTTAGCGTGCGAAGGTCATGATGGCAACCTACGAGGTGAGGGGCATGGATAATACCACAACGTAATTTGGAATCACCTAGGCATGGTGTATAGCGTGGCGACATCCGTGGGTATGTCTTGAGATACGAAAGGGAGGTGACGACGACCCGTGAGATTATGGTTCTATTTGAGATCAAGGTACCAGTCATAATCTTGAGATGTGTTGGCTAAGGTGTAGCGACATACATGGTATGTCTTGAGGCGTAAGTAGGACGTGTGTGAGACATGTGATGAATGGTTAATTCGAGTCTCGAGGGAACCGACGTCGTGATAATTTTTTTTCTTTTTTTTTTGAACAACCGATATGTTGTCGGTGACATGGCGACACACCTAGTACGTCTTGAGTTGACCGTGCAGACAGTGTACGGGACTTGCCCCAAGATGCGAATGTCAGGATAAGCGGGGTATGACCACCAAACAAGCCTAACCACGATAGAGGGATACATGATACATTACGACATATGGGATATGTCTTCGGATGATGTAAACACCACGGTGAAGGCGCATGTGACATGTCACGATGCACCAGGTACACTCTCTAATGGTATGAACAGGATGATAAAGACATGTGCGGTGTATCCCCCACAAAGTATAACATGGCGAAGACGTAGGGAATACCTAAAGGTCTAAAGGTGCTCCTCCGGACTAATATATGAGACACATCACAACATGCGGGGTATGTCTTCTGTTACACGGGATATGGCTCTGGACTAGTGTATCTGATATAGAAGCTGCATATGCGACCTATCGTGATGTACGACCTTGACAATACCCGAACGTACATGATGCACAGTTGTGCATCGAGCACACGTCTTGATTGGTCTATAGCTGACGTGATGGAGACGCATGGGACCTTTCACGATATGGAAGATGGGACGAGGTAAGGACGTATGGGATATGTCACGGCCCAAATGGTATGCCTTTCATCTAACGTACATAGCATGGTGAACAAGCACCTGACATGCCCTGACATATGGGGCATGCAACTCATGCCCCTCGCTTGGCACAAGGAATGAGGTGAAGATGTACAGGATGCGTTATGACACATATAGTACACCTTCTGACCGGTGTGTAATGACATGGTAGAGACACAAGGAATGTGTCATAATATACGAGGCACAACACGGAAAAGACATATGGGATATGTCACGACATAACGGGTACGCCTCTTGATCGGTGTCTGAATGATTAATGGAAGATGCATGGGGTGCGTTACGTCTCATGGAGTATGACAAAGTAAAGATGCAAGGAATACATCATCCCATGACAGGTGGGACTCACGACGGGTGGACACGTGATGATATGACGCAGCAAGGATATAGGGGATACGTCACGAGAGAACAGTACGCCTCTTGACAGGGTAAGGACATATTGGAGGTGCCGTGACATACGGGGTATGCCAAAATAAAAGCGTATGGGACATGCCATGACATAAGGGTTGTACCTTCCGATTAGTGCCTACGACACTGAAGAAACATACGAGGTACGCTACCATGCATAAGGTATGCTAAGGCAAAGACGCATAGGATACGTCACGACATAATGGACATGCCTCCTAGCTAGTATACAAACGACACGGTGAAGACGCGCGAGACGTGCCAAGGACGCATAGGATGCATCCCAACACATAGGTATGACAAGGCAAAGACGTATGGGATACGTCACGACATAACTAGTATGCCTCATGAATGACACGCGACGCTGGGGTCGACTCTTTCTCACTTTCCTAATAAACACGTCCTAAATCTATTAAACCTAGAATGGCTGCACGCAATGCGGTTAGCATGCAATGCTCTATATGGTATGATTGCAATGATTCGTTAAGCAGAGAACACATTATAACTTAAATCTGACTCGACTGATGTACAACAAGACATAAATCTATACAAACAAACTAGTTAGCGAAAATCGTACATAATGCGTAAGTAGATCGCAATAAGAGAAAGAAAACGTTAGATAACAATCACAATCATCACATTATCTCTCTTCCATCCTTATTTCTCCACACACTCGTTGGTCCAAGTCTCTTTCCTAGGATTTTGGTATGGGCTCACATCGTGGTCCAGAGGACGCGTGATGCCATCGATTATTGCGGAAGAATAAATCATCCATCAGACAATACAGTTCGTTTTGACGTATCCACGTTCAGTGACTAAGAAACCGACCAAGTCGGATTGTCCTTTCAGAATAACTCGTCTTTCGTCCTTTTGCGAGACGCATTAATTCGGGTTTTGACTCCCTTTGAGCGCATCTCGGTTTTTAGACGTGGTTCGAGTTGTTCTTTTCAGTCCAATCGTTCGTTATCGTCTATGATTCGTTCCCTTTTTATTCACATGGATTCATATTTTTGGATTACAACGGGATCCTTTTGGATCTATCGAGAGACGTAACCATGCGTTTATTTAGTGATAGAATCACTTTTGGATTTTATTTTAGGGAACGGATTCATCGCGTAACGTGTTTGTTTTTAGCGTCGAGAATTCGTTTGCTCATTTTGTTACGTGAAAAGATGGTGAGTCTTATTTGAGCGCACGGTAATCTTTCGGCTAACAACAATACTTTATTCTTTCCAATTCACGGGATATATCACCTTAGTGTGGTTATAGAAAATCAACGTTTCGTTGAATCGCGTGTTTATTCGAAGCAAGGATATCACCGTTCTCTTTCCTTTAGGCGCGAATTTAAGCAAACTCGTACATCGGGCCATATTTCTTGCAGTTTTGGTAACAGTCGAAATGATCGAGTCGTTAGTCAAAACCCGCAGTCTCGTCCATATGGCGCAATCACATGGTTTGGCTCAATTCGGCTTCGAGATTTTAAACGGGGTATACACTCGTTCGAGGCACGTATTCAACGGCATTGGTTTATCTTCTTTAACTACTCTCAGGATTGATATATATCGTAGATTCGGAATGAATTTTGGTCGTTTAGTTCATTTTTCTTTTCTTTTATCTTCTTAGTCATCTGTACGGACACATCCATTTCTCTTAAGAACAACTCGAGGTGTAACGTAAAAGCTTGTCTTTTATTTGGAAGGGACGGGCTACTTGTGCGAAACTTTTTACGTTACAACAGGGTTGTTCGAAACAGAAATGTTCTTTGGTTTCGTTTCGTCATGATTTCGTTTCATCCCAATTTATTTAAAGAATGTGAATAACGGCTACTGTTAATACAGTCTTTTGTATCGAAATGTAATTATCCTTAATACCAAACCGATTCATACTAATACGTGCTTACGTCATAACGCATTTCCTGAACACGTGCCTTCGTCGGGACACCGAAAGGGACAAGGCGGGTCGCACGTGTTCATTCATGCGAGATGACTAAGTCGTCTTTAGTTCAAATCGTTTCGATGTTTTAGGGTAATTAGTATGTCGATTCATGAGTATATATTAACGCATCGTCTCATTTTCCTTACATAATTTAGGATTAAACACGTATCATGGCGGTTTGAAAACACGAACCGATTCATTTATCACATCAAAAATAGTAACGGGTAATCCTATGGAAACTTCTAAGGCTATTATATGCTGACACGGCTGACCGCGGGACCTCACAGGACCGCACAGATTCGCCCCTAACGAATGGATGGGGACCCTCTGGCGCCTTACTGTAAGGGGGAACTTACGCTAGCCTCTTTCGAGCGACGAATGGACTCTCGCTAGAGGTTTCGCGGAAATTACCCAAAGGGTTTGCAATAATGCACATGTATGCATACGAAAAGAAGTAAAACGATCTGTCCCTGTTAAGGGCTTAATACACGCCTTCCGGAATCAAATTTCTCGCTTCCCCAGCAGAGTCGCCACTTGTTTAGACGAGGTGCCGCGGCCTAATCTCCCGGGCGGACCGGGGGGTGGACAACCTCATGGCGACGTAAGCGGTGATTGGCGCCGAAAGCAACCAATCGTGGAATCAAGCTGCTCGGCAGGACCGGAGCTCGGAGATATGGAAGAGTCGCCACCCACGAATGGGAAAATGAACACCGATCCCTTACGGGAGACCGGTGTGGGTTTGGGAAACTTAGGTACGAGCCGAGAAGGCTAGCTCCTTTCCGGAGAAAGGCTACTAGGCACCCCGACATCGCCCGGTTATGAACCACCGGCCTCCTACTCAGCATGTTAGGCGATAACGGACTAATCGTATACTTCTTTAAGTTTAAAATTCATTTGAAACCCTTTTCTTTCTCTTTTTGGAAACCGTTTTGAGCATATGATATTGAAAAGCCATATCAGTAAAGAATCACCGATTTATGTTTATACATACACAGAGAGGGGGGAGAAAGAAGTGATTTATTTACAACCGTATTTAAAGGTTATGTTGTGTGTCTATTCTACACTAACTTACTTCCCCAAAACGGATTTATTTACATGGTTCGCACCTTAATCGTCGTTGGAACGATTTAGGTGAGTTTTAAAACCCCGTTTGATGAAGTTTACCCGAATCGCCGTTGGAACGACTCGAGTATTTGAAAACGTTTGAGATGAAAACCTTTTAATGAGAAAACATGGTTAAACATACAAGTCAATTTTACTTTGTACAAATTCTTTAAGAAAGTGATTCGAAAATTCTATTATTCACAACGAAAGCGGTTTTAATTACAATGATCCTTTAATCCGCCTTTGGAACGGATCAAGGTTTTAAAACGTGGTGTTTTGAAGATGATTTGAAATATTAACAAGAATGATTCTATTTATTTACATTAGAAATCTAAAAAAAACTCATTAGTTTAAACAATTCAATTGAAAACTCTCTTTTTTGTGATTTATTTTCCCCACTTATTTAATGGACTCTCTAATTGTTATACTTACAACAATAAATTTATTTAAACTAATATTCACACTCAAATAAAACCTTCTTGGAACATGAACCCATGAATGGGCCAAAAGAATAAAGAAAATAGTTTAGACACATATATATATACATTTAAATCAAAAAGGAGAAGATAAGAAAATAAGAGTTAATAAAAAGAAACTATATAATACATATATGGAAATGCTAGATAAAATACATTTATATTTTAAAGATGTGAAAATAGTAAATAAATCTCCTAAATAAGAAAATAACCTTTATCCAAAATAACTTCATATAATAATCAACAAAATAACCCAAATATTCCCAAAACTATACATATATATACATAATTAATATAGTTTAAATACCAAAAATGACATATACTAATATCCATCCATTGTTTCTCAAAATATCAAATAACTAATATTTAAACATAGCCTAAGTTAATAAAAAAGAAATACTTATATATATATTTATACTTATATTGTAAAATAAAATAAAAATGATATACCAATATTCTAAAATAAATATATATACTAAAATTCTTTAATAATTTGAAAAAAATGTATTACATAATTATATATATATATACTAGGGATTAAAAGTCTAAAAGTTAAGAAAAAGGGACGGAAATGGCATTTTTTACATTTTGGCAGATTTACAGACGGAAAATCCGTAGGTAAACAGCCTTTAGTGACAGAATTGGCAAATTACAGCAGCACTCCAATATTTTCCAGATTTGTTCAAAAGCTTTAAATTAAATCTAATTCAATCGTTTTGGACCTCCGAACTAACAAAGATGGATCATAGTCGAAAACGGAAGTTCCTAAAACGATGTTTTTATTTTAAAACGTTATTTGGAAACATCTTTCAAATTAAAAACTTATCATTACAATGTTTTCGATACCCGAACTACCTTTTTATCGGATCACGGTTCGTATTGGGATATCAAAACGAGGTTTTTATTTTAAAACAAAACCGAATTTTATTTAACACGAAACGAAAATTAAATAAATACGCTAACTAAATAAAACGTGACAAAATAAATAAATGACTAAAGGAATAAAACTATAGCATAAAAAATAAATAGAAGGAGAGAAATAAATTAAATAAAATAAAGAGTCTAGTCCTCGGATAATACCTTTAAATTCGGTATCTGACAGTCGAAGCCGATTGATTCCACGAACCGCGAGCTTCCGTTTTTTAATGAAAATTTAGTAAAAATTGAACTAAGGAAATTTAGAGATTTTCAATTTTTAGGAAAAAAAATGTTTTTTCCCAAAAAATCCACTTCCTCTCTCTAGAAAAATATCTAGTGTGAGAAAGCTCTCTCAAAAATCCCCCCACCTTTTTAACTTGGGATCCGTGCCCTTATATAGGGAAACGGGTCCCGGAACTTTGGGCGACGCCCAAATAAAATTGGACGTCGCCTAAAGTTGTTGGGCGGCCGCCCAAGGCATGTTGGGCGGCCGTCCAACACTAAGTTGGGCTACCGCCCAACATTGTTGGGCGGCCGCCCAACATTCGTTGGGCGATCGCCCAACGGCGTTGGGCGGCCGCCCAACGCAATGTTGGGGCGCCCGCGCCCAACCATCGTTGGGCGTTCGCCCAACGTTCGTTGGGCGTTCGCCCGACGTGGTTGGGCGCTCGCCCGACGACCTTCGGGGTGCGCCTCGCGCCGTCGGGTACGCGCACCCCGCGGCCGCCGAATGCGCACTTCGCGCCACCGGGCGCGCACGCTCAATGGCCCACGAGAGCGCGCACCGTGCCACCAGACCCGGGCATTATTCGGACGTCAGGGGCGTGCCACTCGCGAAGCGTCCGACGGACGCCGAGCGCACATCTCGTGCCGCCGAGCGGGCGTTCGACCATTGTCGTCCGCGTGCAGGATGCCGCTAAGCACCCGTGCCCTGCCGTTAATTTTCTTTGCTTATTATTCTTTATATTTTTTCAAAAACTTCCGGAACAAATCGCTTCAACTGTCTTGTTTTCAGGTTTTCGTCACAGGTCCTCCGACTCGGTGTCTACAGCAATAATAAGGGAAATCCCAATGGGTGAAAACCCGAAAGGGCACTCATTTAAATATTCCGGGATAGTAAAAGGAGAGGAGAAAAATCGCCGGGATCCGAAAACCGAAAGGCGGGTCCTGGTAACAATAGTTATGACTTGAGCAATTACAAAAACAATGTATAAAAGACTAAGTATTTCTGTTGTTTGTAAATAAATAAAGGGCATGAATATATTTGACGAGAATGATTGGAATCATCATAATCTACTGAATGCATGGTAATATGAATCACGAGTTATACATTTCCTACCCTACTTTTCACAAAAAGCCTACCTACTATCCACCCCACTCTCTATACATCAGCTATACAGAGGGGAAACTCCAATAAAAGCTACAAAGCAATAATGAAAGCTACAAAGCAATACATAACGAGCCTAATACGGAGGGAAGTCCCAATAGTCCTCAAAATCTCTCAGGTGTGATGCCCGCTCCGCAGATAGTGCCTCCTCGGCAGCACGCGCTCTCTCATCAAAAACTCGCGCTCTCTCATCAGAGGCGCGTGCTCTCTCATCAGCAGCTCGTGCTCTCTCCTCTGCAGCAAGGCGCCTGATCGACTCATTACGCACCCTCTCCTCGACGGCAAGGCGACCCTCAGTCTCCCTTCGCATCATCCCTGACCAGTGGTCATTTCTCTCCTGATACACCTGACCAACCCGGGCGTCGGCCTCCCACACCAACTCGCTCTGCCTCCGCTCGTGGGCATGCAGATCACTCTACAGAAAAAGAAGAAAAAAAGAACAGATAAAAAGCAGCATAGGCAAAAACATAAATCATACATACATGCATACATTCCACTACACTAAAGTAAAGTAATGATACATACCAGGTGATCGGTGCAGCGCAAGCTGAGGCGATCTCGTAGGTAACCAGACAGCCCCACGTAATCCGTACAAGTCTCCCTCGTGGTCAGAGAAGCGTCTGAGGGATCAAATGGGACCCTCGGGGAGAAGATAGGAGGAGCCGCCTCGAATCCCGCATAAGCTGCCCCAGACTCGTCATAGCAAATCGTGGCATAATCTCTCCTGTAGTCTGGTAGGGGCACACCTAGGGAAGACCTCTTCGATCGGGCAGTGCTGGAGGACTCGCCGATGTAGTAGGGCTGCTCGCACACAGGCGTCTAAGCTCGAGTACCGTCAAAGAAATCAGATAAATGGGCACTCCTCCAGGACCCCTCCTGCAAAAAAAAAACACAATAAAAACCCCTAAACATCTCATGAATGAAAGGTAAAATAAGAAGGGGGTAGAACCACTTACCGGGACCTCCTTCTAACCGAAGACTGCCGCGACAGTCTCCCTCGAAAATACATCTGCCACCGGATCCACCTCCATCGCTGCAGTCGGGGTATCCCTCGCGCTCAGCAGAGTAGATAAGTAAGGCTCACGGCCCCCGGCGTGAATCCACACCGCTCTACCAACAAACCGACGGGTCAAGTCCCGACGAACGGTCGATAAGGGCATGGTCCGCACCGCGAACATATAGACGGGGATCTCACCCGGTGTCCAGTGAGCGTCCCTAACTCTGATGATGCCTCGATCCCTTAAATACCATGCCCGCACGCAGGGGCCGGTGAGCACACACTGCTGCTCCTGGATCATCGATACATATGTATAATCGGGGCCGAAGTCGAGTTCGTCCCACCTGAACTTAATCTAAAAAATGCACAAAGAGAAAGTCAGAAAAACTCAAACAAAAACCGAGCATGATTAGGCAAAATCTACCTGTGTGAGGGTCAGCGAGTCGATCCAATCTAGGAGCCGTGGCACCGTCCTACTCCTTTCGGCACTCAAGTCAAAATCCCTCCATCGAGTCATGAAAGGTGACCTCGGTACTCTCGGTCGAGATCGAGACCGGCTGGGAAGGATGTGCCTCTCATACGCCCACACCTGCGGTAAAAACAAGGACTAGGAGTGTGAAAAACGCGAAAAAGATAAGACGGGCAAGTCAAGAGGGCGTCACGTACCAGCAGAGCAAAGGTGTAACCACCGAAATCCTTGCGCTTCCGGCAAGTCAGATCCAAAAACTTGTAGAGAAAGGCTAAGCCTGCCCCCGCCCAATCGTAGGAAGCCGCTGCATCCAGATCGTTGAGCGCCTGAATGAGACCTGCGTGTACCTTTCCGCCCTTCGTGCGGAAAATCGTCTCACTCAGAGTATACATTAAGAAGCTGCGAACCGCCAAGTCGGTATCGTTTGTCTCGCACAAATCTCGCCAACTCAAGAGGCTCGCTGTGGAAATAAACTTCGCTGGAGTAGATTTGGCGCATAGGCGAACTCCTGGTCCAATCAAGGCAGCGAGCCTAGCAAGGTCAACCTGTGGTCGCATTATACCGAAATGGAAAGGAACGGGAGTGTTGCTCCCTCGCAACCCTGTCAGCAGCGAAAAATCTCGAGGCGAGATGGTCATCTCCCCAAAGGAAAGGTGGAAGGTGTGGGTCGAGTCAACCCACCGCTCACATAAGGCCCGTAGGCCAAAATGATCGCATACCCCGTTGGTGCGGGGCAGCGCTGCAATAAAAGGCTCGAAGCCCAACTCTCGCACGTGGGCTCTCGCCGCGGCACCTAGCCTATCATACCACGAGTAATCTCGGCGGTGGTCCCCGAAATCTCAATGAACTAAAAAGAACAAGACAAGAAAATTTAAATACAGCTCCTAAAGCATGCGATTGATAAGAACGCGTTAAGACTAGGTATTCTTTCATAGAGACATCCGGTCAGTTAGGACCAATTTTCTGTAAAAATCTCTCCTGTAGGGTCATTCACGTAGGGTTTAGTCAATTCTTTAATCCACCCTCGTCTGCGGGGACGAGGAGCATAGATTAGGTTTTACTATTTACGTGCATTAGTTAAGTTTTTACTGTTCACGCTGTACTATTCACGTGCATTAGCTAAGTTTTTACTATTCACGTGCACTATTCACGTGCATTAGTTAAGTTTTTACTATTCACGTGCACTATTCACGTTTTCACTATTCACGTACACTATTCGCGTTTTCACTATTCACGTGCACTATTCACGTTTTTACTATTCACGTGCACTATCCACGTCTTCACTATTCACGTTGTTTTTTTACTGTTAGCATGCATAAATTCGCAGTGTCACTATTCACATGCATATAACGCGCGTTCTTACAAAAATAAACAAGTGCTACTTGTAAGTAAAGGAATTCACGTTTTCTAGCTAAAGTCCTCTAAGGCAGTCTAAGGGTTAGCATGCAAATCATGTTCGGATAGGAATGCTAAAGCCTAGAGTTCGAATCAAATAAAAGTGAGAAATTACTTACCTCGTTGCAGCGTGTCCTGCTCAAATGCGTCGTAGGGTCGTGGAAGGTATCCACTCTATCCAGGTTTACGTAAACCTCGTCCATGCCTCTAGTGCCATCCCATTCATCTAAATCCATCCCGAGAATAATCCAAATTGAAGTCTAGTGAGAGAAAGAAGAGAGGGAAGGTGTGGGGTTGAAATGAAACCCCACCACCTTATATAGGAAAAGGGAATGGCATTCCCGTAAATAGTGAAAAAAGTACGATTTGACATAAAGGTAAAAAGTAAATAATTAATTACTAGGTGCACAGACCTCCGATTTGCAGTCCGTTTCAGCCTGCATTTCTCCCAGACAACGACCAACATTGCCAAGATATGAACTCTAAACAACAGTCAATTTTTACAGAACAGTGACACCAGTCAAAATATAGATGACAGTCAACAGAAAAACGATCATTAGTCTATATCATTCCAGACTAAAACACATTCCCATTGAACCTCCGAGAGGATAGCTCCAGTAAGAAGATACAGACGATAGTGTCGTAAGAAAATCCAGAAACAATCCCAGCTTTTGAGCCATCTGACTCACGGTCGCAGACCGGAGTTGCTTTTGAGCCATCTGACTCACGGTCGCAGACCGGAGTTGCTTTTGAGCCATTTGACTCACGATCGTAGATCGGAGTTGCTTTTGAGCCATCTGACTCACGGTCGCAGACCGGAGTTGCTTTTGAGCCATGTGACTCACGGTCGCAGACCGGAGTTGCTTTTGAGCCATCTGACTCACGGTTGCAGAACGGAGTTGCTTTTGAGCCATCTGACTCACGGTCGCAGACCGGAGTTGCTTTTGAGCCATCTGACTCACGATCGCAGACCGGAGTTGCTTTTGAGCCATCTGATTCACGGTCGCACACCAGAGTTGCTTTTGAGCCATCTGACTCACGGTCGCACACCGGAGTTGGTTTTGAGCCATCTGACTCACGGTCGCAGACCGGAGTTGCTTTTGAGCCATCTGACTCACGGTCGCAGACCGGAGTTGCTTTTGAGCCATCTGACTCACGGTCGCAGACCGGAGTTGCTTTTGAGCCATTTGACTCACGGTCGCAGACCGGAGTTGCCTTTGAGCCATCTGACTCTCGGTCGCAGACCGGAGTTGCTTTTGAGCCATCTGACTCACGGTCGCAGACCGGAGTTGCTTTTGAGCCATTTTACCCGCGGTCATGGACCAGGGTCGCTTTTGAGCCATCTTACTCTCGGTCGTAGACCAGAGTTGCTTTTGAGCCATCTTACTCAAGGTCGCAGACCTGAGTTGCTTTTGAGCCATTTTACCCGCGGTCGTGGACCAGGGTCGCTTTTGAGCCATCTTACTCGCGGTCGCAGACCTGAGTTGCTTTTGAGCCATCCCATTAACGGTCGTACACCGAAATTGCTTTTGATCCATTCTTACCCATAACCAACGTACGCTAGATTTCGAGAAAAGAACATTCATCGACGGCCACTCCAAAGGTGACGATGGAAGGAATCAGAGGACGACACCGGAACACGCAGCGCGAAGGTCAGGTATGCTCCCTCCTACTCTTTACGTGTCTTTTACTTTTATATGTTTTACGTTGCATGTGTTATGTTAGCAAAATACGTTTTCGAAACACACACATCACTGTCAAAATAGAAAAGTAGGGGCAACTGTAGACATTGAGTCGGAGGACCTGTGACGAAAACCTGAAAACAAGACGGTTGAAGCGATTGATTCCGGAAGTTTTGAGAAACAAAAAATATAAAGAATAATAAGCGTATAATAAGGAAAGAAAATTACGGCGGGTCGCTGTTGCCGGTAAGGTGGCTCGCGTATGCTTAGCGGCATGGCGCGGGTGCTTAGCGGCAACCGGCGCACGGTCGACAATGGTTGAACGCCCGCTCGACGGCACAGGACGTGCGCTCGGCGTCCGTCGGACGCACGCGTCCAACCATGAGTGGCACGTTCTCGACGTCCGAGCAACGCCCGAGTCTGATAGCGCGGGGCACGCTCTCGTTGGCCACTGAGCGTGCGCGCCCGGCAGCGCGGGGCGCGCATTCGGCGGCCGCTACGTGTGAGCATCCGACGGCGCGGAACGCGCATTCGGCGGTCGCGGGGCGCGCGCGCCCGACAGCGCGAGGCACGCCTCGGGGGTCGTCGGACGGGCGCCCAACCGCGTCGGGCAAACGCCCAACGAGCGTTGGGCGAGCGCCTAACGAGCGTTGGGCGAGCGCCCAAACCATGGTTGGGCGCGGGCGCCCAACCTTGCGTTGGGCGCTCGCCCAACACCGTTGGGCGATCGCCCAACAATTGTTGGGCTACCGCCCAACAACAATGTTGGGCGGCCGCCCAACATTGTTGGGCGGCCGCCCAACATTGTTGTTGGGCGGTAGCCCAACTTAGTGTTGGGCGGCCACCCAACAAGCCTTGGGCAGCCGCCCAACGACTTTGGGCGACGCCCAATTTTACTTGGGCGTCGCCCAAAGTTCTAGGATCCGTTTCCCTATATAAGGGCACGGATCCCAATGAAAAAAGGGGGGATTTTCTTGGAGCCTTTCTCACTCTAAACATTTTTAGAGAGAGAAAGAGAATTTTTTTGAGAAAAATATTTTTTTCTCAAAAATTCCAAATTTCCTAAAGTTCAATTTTTACTAAAAAAAAAAGATAAAAAAACGGAAGATCGTGGAATCAATCGGCTTCGACTGTCAGATACCGAATTTAAGGTATTATCCGAGGACTAGACTCTCTTTATTTTATTTTATTTATCTTCTTCTTCTATTTATTTTTATGTTATAGTTTTTATTTATTTAGTTATTCATTTATTTTGTCACGTTTTATTTAATTAGCGTATTTATTTAATTTTCGTTTCGTGTTGAATAAAATTTGGTTTTGTGTTAAAATAAAAAACCTCGTTTTGATATCCCAATACGAACCGTGATCCGATAAAAAGGTAGTTCGGGTATCGAAAACGTTGTAATTATAAGTTTTTAATTTAAAAGAAATTTCTAAATAATGTTTTGAAATAAAAAACGTCGTTTAGGAACTTCCGTTTTCGACTATGATCCATCTTTGGTAGTTCGGAAATCCAAAACGATTGAATTAGATTTAATTTAAAGCTTTTGAATAAATCTGGAAACATTTAGGAGTGCTGCTGTAATTTACCTATTCTGTCACTAAATGCTATTTACCGACGGATTTTCCATCGGTAAATCTGCCAAAACGTAAAAAATGCCATTTCAGTCCCTTTTTCCTAACTTTTAAGCTTTTAATCTTTAATATTATATGTATAATTATGTAATATATGTTTTTCAAATTATTCTGGACCTTTAGCATATATAATTATTTGATAATATTTGTATACCATTTTTTATACTATTTTCTAAATATAAGTATAATTATGTATATGTATTTCTTTTTTTATTAATTTAGGCTATGTTTTAAATGATAGTTATTTGATATTTTGAGAAATAATCGATAGATATTAGTATATGTTATTTTTGGTATTTAAAACTATATTAGTTATGTATATATATATAGTGTTGGGATATTTGGGTTATTTTGTTGATTATTGAATGAAATTATTTTTGGGTAAATGTTATTTTCTTATTCATAAGATTTACTTATTATTTTCACATTTTTTTTATATAAATGTGTTGTACCTATTATTTTCATATACATATAGTTTCTTTTGTGTTAACTCTTATTTTCATATCTTCTTTTTGATTTAAATGTATATATATATATATATATATGTCTAAATTATTTTCTTTATTCTTTTGGCGCATTCATGGGTCCATGTTCCAAATGAGTATTATTTGAGTGTGAATATTAGTTTAAATGGGTTTATTAATGTAATTATAATAGGTAGAGAGTCCATTAAATAAGTGGGGAAAATAAATCACAAAAAGAGAGTTTTTCAATTTAATCATTTAAACTAATGAATTTTTAGAGATTCCTAATGTAAATAAATAGAGTTGTTTTTTTTTTTGCAATAGTTCAAATCGTTTTCAAAACACCACGTTTTAAAACCTTAATCTGTTCCAAAGGCGGATTAAGCGAACATTGTAATTAAAATCATTTTCTTTGTGAATAATAGAATTTTTGAATCATTTTCTTAAAGGATTTGTACAAAATAAAAGTGACTTGTATGTTTAACCACGTTTTCTCATTAAAAGGTTTTTATCTCAAACGTTTTCAAATACTCGAGTCGTTCCAACGGCGATTCGGGTAAACTTCATCAAACGGGGTTTTAAAACGCACCTAAATCGTTCCAACGGCGATTAAGGTGCGAACCATGTAAATAAACTCGTTTTGGGGGAATAAGTTAGTGTAGAATAAACACACGACATGACTTTTAAATACGGTTGTAAATAAATCACTTCTTTCTCCCCCTCTCTGTGTATGTATAACATAAATGGGTGATTCTTTACTAATATGGCTTTTCAATAATATATGCTCAAAACGGTTTCAAAAAAAAGAGAAAGAAAAGGGTTTCAAGTGAATTTTAAACTTAAAGAAGTATACGATTAGTCCGTTATCGCCTAACATACTGAGTAGGAGGCCGGTGGTTCATAACCGGGCGATGTCGGGGTGCCTAGTAGCCTTTCTCCGAAAAGGAGCTAGCCTTCTCGGCTCGTACCTAAGTTTTCCGAACCCACACCGGTCTCCCGCAAGGGATCGGTATTCATTTTCCCATTCGTGGGTGGCGACTCTTCCATATCTCCGAGCTCCGGTCCTGCCGAGCAGCTTGATTCCACGATTGGTTGCTTTCGGCGCCAATCACCGCTTACGTCGCCATGAGGTTGTCCACCCCCCGGTCCGCCCGGGAGATTAGGCCGCGGCACCTCGTCTAACAAGTGGCGACTCTGCTGGGGAAGCGAGAAATTTGATTCCGGAAGGCGTGTATTAAGTCCTTAACGGGGACGGATCGTTTTACTTCTTTTCGTATGCATTCATGTGTATTATTGCAAACCCTTTGGGTAATTTTCGCGAAACCTCTAGCGAGAGTCCATTCGTCGCTCGAAAGAGGCTAGCGTAAGTTCCCCCTTACAGTAAGGCGCCAGAGGGTCCCCATCCATTCGTTAGGGGCGAATCTGTGCGGTCCTGTGAGGTCCCACGGTCAGCCGTGTCAACATATAGTAGCCTTAGAAGTTTCCATAGGATTACCCGTTACTATTTTTGATGTGATAAATGAATCAATTCGTGTTTTCAAACCGCCATAATACGTGTCTAATCCTAAAGTATGTAAATAAAATGAGACGATGTGTTAATATATACTCGTGAATCGACATACTAATTACCCTAAAACATCGAAACAATTTGAACTAAAGACAACTTAGTCATCTCATATGAATGAACATGTGCGACCCGCCTTGTCCCTTTCGGTGTCCCGACGAAGGCACATGTTCAGGAAATGTGTTATGACGTAAGCACGTATTAGTATGAATCGGTTCAGTGTTAAGGATAGTTACATCTCGATACAAAAGACTATATTAACAGTAGCCGTTATTCACATTCTTTAAATAAGTTAGGATAAAACGAGATCATGACGAAATGAAAACGAAGAACATTTCTGTTTCGAACGACCTTATCGTAACGTGAAAAGTTTCGCACGAGTACCCCATCCCTTCCGAATGAAAGACGAGCTTTTACGTTATGCCTCGTGTCGTTCTTAAGAGAAATGGATGTGTCCGTAAAGGTGACTAAGAAAACAAAAGAAAAGAAAAATGAACTAATCGAGCAAAATCATTCCGAGACTACGATATATATCAATCCCGAGGGTAGTTAAAGAAAATAAACCAATGTCGTTGAATACGTGCCTCGGACGAGTGTATACCCCGTTTAAAATCTCGAAGCCGAATTAAGCCAAATAATTGCGCCATATGGACGAGACTGCGGGTTTTGACTAACGACTCGATCATTTCGACCGTTACCAAAACTGCAAGAAATATGGTCCGATATACGTGTTTGCTTAAATTCGCGCCTAAAGGAAAGAAAACGGTGATATCCTCGCTTCGAACAAACACGCGATTTAACGAAAGGTTGGTTTTCTATAACCACACTAAGATGGTATATCCCGTAGGATTGGGAAGAACAACGAACTGTTGCTAGCCGAAAGGTTACCGTGCGCTCAAAATAAGACTCGCCGTCTTTTCACGTAGCTAAAATGAGCAAACGGATCCTCGACGCTAAGAACAAACGCGTTACGCGATGAGTCTGTTCCCTAAAATAAAATCCAAAAGTGATTCCATCACTGAATAAACGCATGGTTACGTCTCTCGATAGATCCAAAAAGATCCCGTTGTAATCCAAAAATCGAGACACGAATCCACGTAAATAAAAGGGAACGAATCATACACGATAACAAACGATTGGACTAGAAGAATAACTCGAACCACGTCTAAGAACTGATATGCGCTCAAAGGGAGTCAAAACCCGAATTAAAGCGTCTCACGAAAGGACAAAAGACGAGTTATTCTGAAAGGACAATCCAACTTGGTCGATTTCTTAGTCACTGAACGCGGATACGTCAAAACGAACTGTATTGTCTGATGGATGATTTAATTTCCCGCAATAATCGACGGCATCACGCGTCCCCTGGACCGCAATGTGAGCCAAAAAACCAAAATCCTAGGAAAGAGACCTGGACCAACGAGTGTGTGGAGGAATAAGGGTGGAAGAGAGATGTTGTGATACGTGTAAATAGAACTAATGTTTGTTTTTCTTATCTTATAAATAAATAAACGCACACACCACGAATCATGCATATAAAATCATGCATACATACTAATAGATACCGTTCGCGCAGACGTCATCATTAAGCGGTTGTGGTTTCGCGAGAGTAATCGGCTTGTCAGACAGTTTGATCAGCTACGAGTAGACAGTTCCGAATCAATAGTTGTGGCTTCTGAATCATCTTTATCCGGGTATACTCAGTCTTCCGCCAGTATGTCGGCGACCGACGAGAAAGTGGCTGAATTGGAAAACTCTGTCAACAATATCAATGATCAGCTGGCCGCGATCTTGGCCCAGCTAGCTGAGTTAGCACTGAAGGACAACAAGAGTGGTAGTAAGCGTGCTGAGAATGAGGTGAACGATGGCCCTCGCTTTGGGAATGAGGAGGATTATCAGGATTATATCCGAAAACAGCTGGAAAAAGAGAAAGCTAAGGAAGAGGAGTGGAAGCAACACATCACACAGGAAGTGTAGGACTTGCGTGGAGGAAGTTCCGGAAGTCAGGACTTCTATAACTTGAAGAATTGTTTGTCGGTAACAGCTTTGCCTTTGAAATTCCGGCTCCCTGACATGAAAAAGTTCGATGGAACGGGAGATCCCACCGCTCACATGAATCAGTATGTTGCTGTGATGAAGCACACGATCCTGACTGAGGATCAAGTCCTAGGGCTGTTTAACACCTACCTAAAGGGGGCTGCCCTCACATGGTTCCATGCATTGCCGATGGTAACGAAGAGGGATTGGAAGGAATTAGCGAAGTCATTCATCGCTCAGTATAGCTTTAACACCATGCTTGAGGTCACTTTGAAAGAGTTAGAGAGCACTAAGCAACAGGCTGGGGAATCCTTTTCCGATTTTGTGAAAAGATGGAGGGCTAAGGCCGCAGTGATGAAACAAAAGCCGCTCGAGCAGGATCAGATCCGAATGGTGGTTGGCAACACGTTGCCGTATATCAAGAATGAGTTGCGGTATATGCCATTTACTGATTTCAATCAGATGTATAGTTGTGCCTTGACTGTTGAAGGGGATGGGGAGCCAAAGAAAGCTTATACCAAGTGGACGAAGTCTGGATATAGTGCCGGAGGGCCTAGTGCGAGTACAGAATCCGCAGCAGTGAAAGTGGTTGATCTTAATGCTATTAAAAAGAGGCGGTTCGCCAAGTTCGATCAGACCTACGCAAAAGTTTTTGAGCGTCTGCAGAAAAAGGGATTGTTGAAAGCCCTTACCCCGTATAACAAAGCTCAAACTACTCCGCAGATAGATGCTAGAGGGTATTGTGAATTCCATAGCAGTTATGGGCATACAATAGAGAATTGTGAGAGGTTGAAACACGAAATCCAAGATTTAATCGAAGAGAAGAAGATAGCTGATCCTTCGTCCGCGAAGCCTTCCGTTAGGCATAATCCATTGCCTAATTATAGGGTGAGCGCGATCAGAGCTGGTTTTACAGAAACTGTAGTGATGGAATCCTTTGAGGAAGATGTAGAGGAGTTGTTGGACTCCAACGAAAAGAATAATGTGGGAAATGGTCTGTATGTGTCCTTCCTTGGTGAAGAACAAGAGGATGAACCAATGGGAGAAGGATCGGATGGTGGAGCACCATATGACGAGGATAGCACCGAAGAGACAAGAGAAGGGTCGTCTCGAACTATTGTGCCGGAATTGGGTCTGTTTAGTGGAGGGGGAAATCCCGAGGTGCACTTGCGTGAATATATGCACGACATGTTTATTGAATCCTTCGGAGTAGATGAAATTGCCCAGTGGTTCCACCATTCGCTGGTAGGCGAGCCTCTAGAATGGTTCCATTCATTACCAGGCTCTTGCAAGCATGATTGGGATCGGTTGTCGGATTTGTTTCTAGAAAAGTACCAGAGAGTTGAGGACAGGACTGTGGAGCGCTTCGCAATGCAGATTGGACCTATCAAGCGTCTGTTGCCTAGGGTTAGCAAGTATAACGGCAATAAGGACCCAATGGAGCACCTTCACTTCTACTTGTCGGCTATGGCGCCCTTGGGTTTTAAAGAGGAAGAGATCACTAGCTTGTTTTGCAATTCGTTGATGGGTGAACCGTTAATGTGGTACATGTCATTGCCAATGTATGTCAAGACCGATTGGGCATCAATGACGAAGAGATTTATCAAGGAGTATACAGTATGGATGCTAGCAGAGCAAACCCCTGATTCTCCGTCTTACCAAACACCTGATGCGGTGTTAGCAATGCTTAGGTATGGTGGATACCAGGATCCTGTGGAGCACGCGAGGTTATTCCGCAATCATATGTATGACGCCGGATTTCCGCAATGTGAGTTGAATGAACATTTTCCGGAAACCTTGATGGGTGAGGCCTTATTATGGCATCAAGGCCTATCAGAGGAGGAAATGGGTCATTGGGTACCGCTCAGGAGTGCCTTTGTGGCAAGATATGAGATGTATGTTCCATGGACGGGATCCCTGGAGGATCTGGATAGGATCAGGCAGTTCCCCGAGGAACCATTTGTGGACTATGCTAGGAGGTGGAGGCACCATTATGAGCAGTGTCATGAAACAATGAGCGATAAGGTGCAGCTTATGTGCATACAACGAGGTGCTATTCCGTTGGCCGCCAGAAGGATGAGCAGAGTGTCCCTCCGGGATTATGATGAGTTGATAGGTTGGGCCTTGTATGGATCGGCGGATCCCTTTTACTTGAATCCGAATGTTCCTCACGTCATGGATTTAATGGTTGTGGACATTTGGGAGAGTTCTTCGGACGAGGAAGATGCCAATCGGAGGGTTCCTATTAACATTTGGGACGAATCGGATGATGAGCCGGAAATTACGGTAATGACAAGATCAGGTCGTGTGGCCGAGGGAAAGGCCCCTATAGTAGAGACTGAGATAGGGGAAGGGTCGGCTCCTAAGCCCGATGACCAAGTTCTTGAGCAGTTGAAGAAGACGCAGGCTAAGTCCACAGTCTGGGAAGTTCTATGCCATTCTAAGTACCATCGTGAGAACTTGATAAAAGAATTGCAGAATCTGGTCATTTCCACCGATACTAAGCCGGCAGCGCTAGTAGGGGCAATTATGGCCCGAAAGAAGACTGAGATCACATTTACTGATGAGGATCTCCCAGAAGAGGGGAAGGCTCACAATAAGCCTTTGTATATCCGAGCGGAAATTAACGGAAAGAAGACTAGTTGCGTGATGGTCGATGATGGATCGGCCATTAATGTTTGTCCTTTGAAACTATTGTCGAAGTTGGGAGTAGAAAGAGGGGACCTAACGGCCTCGGAAACTGTGATAAGGGCTTATGATGATAGCCGTAGGCACATTGAAGGAGTCTTCAAGGCCAAGTTGAAAGTGGAGCCGCATGAAGAAGAAACTGAGTTCACGGTGCTGGATATCCCGGTAACCTTTGCTGTACTGTTGGGACGCCCTTGGTTCCATAAGTTGGGAGGTGTGCCCTCCACGCTCCACCAAATGATTAAATTCCCCTTCGGGGAGGAGATAGTGACAATCAGAGCTGAGAAATTGAGCTCGGTGGCAGCATTGGGGATTGAGCCTCAACTTTTCTCCGGGTTCCAAGTTTTCGGGATTTACGAGTCAAGCATGACCACCGATGTGGTGAAGATGATGAAGGGAGGTTTCATCCCAGGAATGGGCTTAGGAGCACACCATCAGGGGTTGCCAGAATTTCCAGACTTTAAGAGTTAGAAAACCCGGAGGGGTTTGGGATATGAGCAGGGAGGTCCGTCCAACGTGAATGGTGAAGGAAAAGTGGGCCTAAGGAAGTACTTCGTGAACGAGGGGCATGGAAAGGCGTATTCAGGGACCCCCGAGGCATGGACTAGCACAGAAGGGAAGATTCTATCGGGGTTCGAAATCTTCAATGATGTTGCCGACTGGGGCAAAGGAAAGGCGAGCTGCTTTGTCGAGGAGATTATGATACTGGATTTGAATGCCGAGGAGCAAGTCATCACCATTGAAGCAACTGCAGGAGCGGGAGATGAGCCCAGTACCTCCAAGGTTCATGAGGAGCCCGAGAACCCTGATGATGAAAATTGTATTACTGCTTTATTTGAATCGGATGATGTAATCACCCATGCTATCAATGAAATGAATTCTGATTTTGCTTACTAGCTTGATGTCGATCATGATCATTCCATGCATTCTCATTCATATAACATGCCTACATTTGAAATCAATGCAATAGAAATGTCAACTTTCAATCTTGGTACGGATGAAAATCCTAAACTTATACAAATTGCTCAAGAATTAACTATTGAAGAGAGAAAAGAATTTGAGAGAATAATTAAAAAATACGAAATTGTATTCGCTTGGACATACGAAGACATGCCTGGAATTGATCAATCTATCGTAACTCACCGCATTCCAACTTATCCCGAAGCAAAGCCCGTAAAGCAGAAGCTCCGACGTATGAGACCAGAATGGGCAGATAAGATCAGAGAGGAGGTGAAGAAGCAGTTAGAAGCAGGATTCATCGAAGTGATCGACTATCCCCCTTGGGTCGCAAATGTGGTGCCAATCGCAAAAAAGGACGTCAAAGTGAGGATGTGCATTGATTACAGAGATCTTAACAAGGCATGCCCCAAGGATGAGTTCGCATTGCCTCATATCGACGTATTGATCGACAGTGCAGCGTCAAGTGTATTACACACGAATGTGGATGGTTTCATGGGCTACATGCAAGTTCAGATGGCCGAAAAGCACAAAATAAAAACCTCGTTCACAACTGAGTGAGGGACATACTGTTATAGAGTAATGCCGTTTGGGTTGAAAAATGCCGGGGCAACTTATCAGAGAATGGCCACAGCACTGTTCCATGATATGATACACAAGGAGGTAGAAGTCTATGTGGACGATATGATGGTCAAATCAGAGACAAGAGAAGGGCATTTTGCCGCGCTCGAGAAGTTTTTGGCCCGAATTGCAGAATTCAAGCTAAGGTTAAACCCGAAGAAGTGCTTTTTCGGCGTTTCGTCGGGGAAAATCTTAGGCTATGTAATCGGAAATAAGGGAATCGAGGTGGATCCTGATAAAGTGAAGGCTATACCGGAGATGCCGACGCCAAGAAATGAGAAGGAAGTGAGAGGGTTTCTGGGGCAGGTTCAGTATATCAGTCGGTTCATAGCGAGACTCACCGCAATCTGCGAGCCAATCTTTAAGTTGCTAAGGAAAGACCAACCCGCTACTTGGAATGATAAGTGTCAGCAAGCTCTGGAGAGCGTCCGGAACTATTTGTCTAATCCGCCAGTGCTGAGACCGCCTAAACTGGAAAAGCCGCTTCTCCTCTATGTAGCAATTGAGGAACGATCTATTGGAGCAATGTTGGCTCAAGAGGGAGACACCGGTGTGGAGCACGTGGTGTATTATTTGAGTAAGAAATTCCTGGAGTACGAGCTCAAGTACAACATGATCGAAAAGACATGCGTGGCAGTAGTATGGTTGACAAAGAAACTGCGGCACTATTTCCAATCGTATAAAGTGATCATTATTTCTCGGATGGACCCCGTGAAGTATCTATACCGAACTCCATCCTTGACGGGGAAGTTAGCCAGATGGTTGTTGCTTTTGTCCGAGTTTGACATTGAATATATGACGAAGAAGGTTATCAAAGGGAGGGCCGTGGAAGAATTTCTGGCCAACCAACCCCTGAATGAAGAGGAAGAAGAGATAAGCTATGATTTCCCCGATGAGCACTTGAACGCAATCGAAGTTATACCATGGAAAATGTTCTTCGACGGAGCAGTTAATTCGAATGGAGCCGGAGTAGGAGTACTACTTACCTCACCGGAAGGAGAAAGGATCCCGATGGCCAAGAAGTTATCCTTCCCTCTCACCAATAATATGGCCGAGTATGAAGCGTGCATTTATGGTTTAGAGTCATTAGCGGCACTGGGAGCGTCATATGTCGAACTTTGGGGTGACTCAAAGTTGATCATCGAACAGGCACAAGGAAACTGGGAGGTAAGAGAAGAAAGACTACGTCTGTACCTCGATCAGCTAGAAGGGTTGGCATAAAGATTCAAAGAATGCCGTTTCTATCATATTCCGCGAGCACAGAACCAGGCAGCGGATGCCTTGGCCACTTTGGTGTCAGTTTGGGACAACCCCCGGAACCTTGCCTCGAAACCGTTGGTATTAAGGAGATCTCACAAACCATGCTACGAGGACGTAATGCTGTTAGAGGCAGATGAAAAACCATGGTATTTCGATATCGTGAACTTCATGAAGCATGGAACATATCCGGCAGAGTCAGAACCGAGGGATCAAGCTGTGATTAGAAGGCTAGCTCGTCAGTTCGTCATCCATAACGACTTGCTTTACAAAAGGCACATTGATGGATTACAACTAAGATGCTTGGATGCGGGAGAAGCCCGCGAGGCAATGGAATCAGTACATTCAGGAATTTGTGGAGCCCATATGGGGGGAGCAGTACTAGCTAAGAAAATTATTAGGCAAGGCTTCTATTGGCTCACCATGGAAAGAGAGTGTAACGAGTATGCGAAGAAATGTCACGATTGTCAAATCCACGGCGATTGCAGTCATCTTCCGGCCATGGAATTACATGTGTTAGCACCTATTTGGCCATTCGCTGCTTGGGGCATTGACATCATCGGCGAAGTAAGGCCTAACGCTTCAAATGGACATAAGTTTATTGCTGTCGCCATCGATTATTTCACCAAGTGGGTAGAAGTAGAGTCGTTTAGCAAACTGGGATCCAAGCAAATGAGAAAGTTCATTGAAAAACACTTGATCACCAGGTTCGGAGTGCCTCATCACATGATTACGGATAACGGGGTCCAGTTTCAGGGGGAAGTAAGGAATCTTTTCCGAGAATATGGCATTGAACATCACAGATCTTCTCCGTACCGTCCACAAGCTAATGGGGCAGTAGAAGCAGCTAATAATAACCTTAAAAGGATTCTCGTAAAGACGGTAGAATCACATCGAAACTGGCATGAGCACCTCCCACTCGCGTTGTGGGCTTATCGCATGACAATTAGAACCTCAACTGGGGCAACACCATTCTCCTTGGTATACGAAACAGAAGCAGTCCTGCCGATTGAGATCGAAAAGCAATCGTTGAGAATCGCAGTGGAGGCAGAAATTCCCGAGGCGGAATGGGTGAAGATGCGATGTGAGCAGTTGGCTCTAGTTGACGAGAAAAGGATGGAAGCACTTTACCATGTACAATTATATCAAAGAAGGATGGCTCGGGCTTTCAATAAAAAAGTCAAGACCAGCCCTATCAAAGAAAGAGATTTGGTGCTGAAACAGATCCATGTGACGCACACCGACCCGAGGGGGAAGTTCAGGCCTAACTGGGAAGGACCATTCGTTGTGAAGAAGATACTAAGCAAAGGAGCGGTGAAGTTAACTACGGTGGACGGCATGGAATTCTCCGAACCTACCAACCTGGATAGGCTTAAGAAATACTTTTCGTAAAAAAAAAAAAAAAAAAAAAAAGAAAAATTCCCGATAGGTTGAAAACCCGCAAAGGGCGACCTATGCAACAATAAGGGAAATCCCAATGGGTGAAAACCTGAAAGGGCACTCATTTAAAAATTTCGGGATAGTAAAAGGAGAGGAGAAAAATCGCCGGGATCCGAAAACCGAAAGGCGGGTCCTGGTAACAATAGTTATGACTTGAGCAATTACAAAAACAATGTATAAGAGACTAAGTATTTCTGTTGTTTGTAAATAAATAAAGGGCATGAATATATTTGACGAGAATGATTGGAATCATCATAATCTACTGAATGCATGGTAATATGAATCACGAGTTATACATTTCCTACCCTACTTTTCACAAAAGCCTACCTACTATCCACCCCACTCTCTATACATCAGCTATACAGAGGGGAAACTCCAATAAAAGCTACAAAGCAATAATGAAAGCTACAAAGCAATACATAACGAGCCTAATACGGAGGGAAGTCCCAATAGTCCTCAAAATCTCTCAGGTGTGATGCCCGCTCCGCAGATAGTGCCTCATCGGCAGCACGCGCTCTCTCATCAGAAACTCACGCTCTCTCATCAGAGGCGCGTGCTCTCTCATCAGCAGCTCGTGCTCTCTCCTCTGCAGCAAGGCGCCTGATCGACTCATCACGCGCCCTCTCCTCGATGGCAAGGTGACCCTCAGTCTCCCGTCGCATCATCCCTGACCAGTGGTCATTTCTCTCTTGATACACCTGACCAACCCGGGCGTCGGCCTCCCGCACCAACTCGCTCTGCCTCCGCTCGTGGGCATGCAGATCACTCTACAGAAAAAGAAGAAAAAAAGAACAGATAAAAAGCAGCATAGGCAAAAACATAAATCATACATACATGCATACATTCCACTACACTAAAGTAAAGTAATGATACATACCAGGTGATCGGTGCAGCACAAGCTGAGGCGATCTCGTAGGTAACCAGACAGCCCCACGTAATCCGTACAAGCCTCCCTCGTGGTCAGAGAAGCGTCTGAGGGATCAAATGGGACCCTCGAGGAGAAGATAGGAGGAGCCGCCTCGAATCCCGCATAAGCTGCCCCAGACTCGTCATAGCAAATCGTGGCATAATCTCTCCCGTAGTCTGGTAGGGGCATGCCTAGGGAAGACCTCTCCGGTCGGGCAGTGCTGGAGGACTCGCCGACGTAGTAGGGCTGCTCGCACACAGGCGTCTGAGCTCGAGTACCGTCAAAGAAATTAGATAAATGGGCACTCCTCCAGGACCCCTCCTGTAAAAAAAAAACACAATAAAAACCCCTAAACATCTCATGAATGAAAGGTAAAATAAGAAGGGGGTAGAACCACTTACCGGGACCTCCTCCTAACCGAAGACTGCCGCGACAGCCTCCCTCGAAAATACATCTGCCACCGGATCCACCTCCATCGCTGCAGCCGGGGCATCCCTCGCGCTCAGCAGAGTAGATAAGTAAGGCTCACGGCCCCCGGCGTGAATCCACACCGCTCTACCAACAAACCGACGGGTCAAGTCCCGACGAACGGTCGATAAGGGCATGGTCCGCACCGCGAACATAGAGACGGGGATCTCACCCGGTGTCCAGTGAGCGTCCCTAACTCCGGTGATGCCTCGATCCCCTAAATACCATGCCCGCACGTAGGGGCCGGTGAGCACACACTACTGCTCCTGGATCATCGATACATATGTATAATCGGGGCCGAAGTCGAGATCGTCCCACCTGAACTTAATCTAAAAAATGCACAAAGAGAAAGTCAGAAAAACTCAAACAAAAACCGAGCATGATTAGGCAAAATCTACCTGTGTGAGGGTCAGCGAGTCGATCCAATCTAGGAGCCGTGGCACCGTCCGACTCCTTTCGGCACTCAAGTCAAAATCCCTCCATCGAGTCATGAAAGGCGGCCTCGGTACTCTCGGTCGAGATCGAGACCGGCTGGGAAGGATGTGCCTCTCATACGCCCACACCTGCGGTAAAAACAAGGACTAGGAGTGTGAAAAACGCGAAGAAGATAAGACGGGCAAGTCAAGAGGGCGTCACGTACCAGCAGAGCAAAGGTGTAACCACCGAAATCCTTGCGCTTCCGGCAAGTCAGATCTAAAAACTTGTAGAGAAAGGCTAAGCCTGCCCCCGCCCAATCGTAGGAAGCCGCTGCATCCAGATCGCTGAGCGCCTGAATGAGACCTGCGTGTACCTTTCCGCCCTTCGTGCGGAAAATCGTCTCACTTAGAGTATACACTAAGAAGCTGCGAACCGCCAAGTCGGTATCGTCTGTCTCGCACAAATCTCGCCGACTCAAGAGGCTCGCTGTGGAAATAAACTTCGCTGGAGTAGATTTGGCGCATAGGCGAACTCCCGGTCCAATCAAGGCAGCGAGCCTAGCAAGGTCGACCCGTGGTCGCATCATACCGAAATGGAAAGGAACGGGAGTGTTGCTCCCTCGCAACCCTGTCAGCAGCGAAAAATCTCTGGGCGAGATGGTCATCTCCCCAAAGGAAAGGTGGAAGGTGTGGGTCGAGTCAACCCACCGCTCACATAAGGCCCGTAGGCCAAAATGATCGCATACCCCGTTGGTGCGGGGCAGCGCTGCAATAAAAGGCTCGAAGCCCAACTCTCGCACGCGGGCTCTCGCCGCGGCACCTAGCCTATCGTACCACGAGTGAATCTCGGCGGTGGTCCCCGAAATCTCAATGAACTAAAAAGAACAAGACAAGAAAATTTAAATACAGCTCCTAAAGCATTCGATTGATAAGAACGCGTTAAGACTAGGTATTCTTTCATAGAGACATCCGGTCAGTTAGGACCAATTTTCTGTAAAAATCTCTCCTGTAGGGTCATTCACGTAGGGTTTAGTCAATTCTTTAATCCACCCTCGTCTGCGGGGACGAGGAGCATAGATTAGGTTTTACTATTTACGTGCATTAGTTAAGTTTTTACTGTTCATGTTGTACTATTCACGTGCATTAGCTAAGTTTTTACTATTCACGTTTTACTATTCACGTGCATTAGTTAAGTTTTTACTATTCATGTGCACTATTCACGTGCATTAGTTAAGTTTTTACTATTCACGTGCACTATTCACGTTTTTACTATTCACGTGCACTATTCACGTGCACTATTCGCGTTTTCACTATTCACGTGCACTATTCACGTGCACTATTCACGTGCACTATTCACGTTGTTTTTTTACTGTTAGCATGCATAAATTCGCAGTGTCACTATTCACATGCATATAACGCGCGTTCTTACAAAAATAAACAAGTGCTACTTGTAAGTAAAGGAATTCACGTTTTCTAGCTAAAGTCCTCTAAGGCAGTCTAAGGGTTAGCATGCAAATCATGTTCGGATAGAAATGCTAAAGCCTAGAGTTCGAATCAAATAAAAGTGAGAAATTACTTACCTCGTTGCAGCGTGTCCTGCTCAAATGCGTCGTAGGGTCGTGGAAGGTATCCACTCTATCCAGGTTTACGTAAACCTCGTCCATGCCTCTAGTGCCATCCCATTCATCTAAATCCATCCCGAGAATAATCCAAATTGAAGTCTAGTGAGAGAAAGAAGAGAGGGAAGGTGTGGGGTTGAAATGAAACCCCACCACCTTATATAGGAAAAGAGAATGGCATTCCCGTAAATAGTGAAAAAAGTACGATTTGACATAAAGGTAAAAAGTAAATAATTAATTACTAGGTGCACAGACCTCCGATTTGCAGTCCGTTTCAGCCTGCATTTCTCCCAGACAACGACCAACATTGCCAAGATATGAACTCTAAACAACAGTCAATTTTTACAGAACAGTGACACCAGTCAAAATACAGATGACAGTCAACAGAAAAAAAATCATTAGTCTATATCATTCCAGACTAAAACACATTCCCATTGAACCTCCGAGAGGATAGCTCCAGTAAGAAGATACAGACGATGGTGTCGTAAGAAAATCCAGAAACAATCCCAACTTTTGAGCCATCTGACTCACGGTCGCAGACCGGAGTTGCTTTTGAGCCATTTGACTCACGATCGCAGACCGGAGTTGCTTTTGAGCCATCTGACTCACGGTCGCAGACCGGAGTTGCTTTTGAGCCATCTGACTCACGGTCGCAGACCGGAGTTGCTTTTGAGCCATCTAACTCACGGTCGCAGACCGGAGTTGCTTTTGAGCCATCTGATTCACGGTCGCACACCGGAGTTGCTTTTGAGCCATCTGACTCACGGTCGCAGATCGGAGTTGCTTTTGAGCCATCTGACTCACGGTCGCAGACCAGAGTTGCTTTTGAGCCATCTGACTCACGGTCGCAGACCGGAGTTGCTTTTGAGCCATCTGACTCACGGTCGCAGACCGGAGTTGCTTTTGAGCCATCTGACTCACGGTCGCAGACCGGAGTTGCTTTTGAGCCATCTGACTCACGGTCGCAGACCGGAGTTGCTTTTGAGCCATCTGACTCACGGTCGCAGACCGGAGTTGCCTCTGAGCCATCTGACTCTCGGTCGCAGACCGGAGTTGCTTTTGAGCCATCTGACTCACGGTCGCAGACCGGAGTTGCTTTTGAGCCATTTTACCCGCGGTCGTGGACCAGGGTCGCTTTTGAGCCATCTTACTCTCGGTCGTAGACCAGAGTTGCTTTTGAGCCATCTTACTCAAGGTCGCAGACCTGAGTTGCTTTTGAGCCATTTTACCCGCGGTCGTGGACCAGGGTCGCTTTTGAGCCATCTTACTCGCGGTCGCAGACCTGAGTTGCTTTTGAGCCATCCCATTAACGGTCGTACACCGAAATTGCTTTTGAGCCATTCTTACCCATAACCAACATACGCTAGATTCCGAGAAAAGAACATTCATCGACGGCCACTCCAAAGGTGACGATGGAAGGAATCAGAGGACAACACCGGAACGCGCAGCGCGAAGGTCAGGTATGCTCCCTCCTACTCTTTACGTGTCTTTTACTTTTATATGTTTTACGTTGCATGTGTTATGTTAGCAAAAAACGTTTTCGAAACACACACATCACTGTCAAAATAGAAAAGTAGGGGCAACTGTAGACACTGAGTCGGAGGACCTGTGACGAAAACCTAAAAACAAGACGGTTGAAGCGATTGATTCCGGAAGTTTTGAGAAACAAAAAATATAAAGAATAATAAGCGTACATAAGGAAAGAAAATTACGGCGGGTCGCTGTTGCCGGTAAGGTGGCTCGCGTATGCTTAGCGGCATGGCGCGGGTGCTTAGCGGCATCCGGCGCGTGGTCGACAATGGTCGAACGCCCGCTCGACGGCACAGGACGTGCGCTCGGCGTCCGTCGGACGCACGCGTCCAACCACGAGTGGCACGTTCTCGACGTCCGAGCAACGCCCGAGTCTGATAGCGCGGGGCACGCTCTCGTTGGCCACTGAGCGTGCGTGCCCGGCAGCGCGGGGCGCGTATTCGGCGGCCGCAACGTGTGAGCGTCCGACGGCGTGGAACGCGCGCTCGGCGGCCGCGGGGCGCGCGCCCCCGACAGCGCGAGGCACGCCTCGGGGGTCGTCGGGCGGGCGCCCAACCGTTATTTTATTTATCTTCTTCTTCTATTTATTTTTATGTTATAGTTTTTATTTATTTAGTTATCCATTTATTTTGTCACGTTTTATTTAATTAGCGTATTTATTTAATTTTCGTTTCGTGTTGAATAAAATTCGGTTTTGTGTTAAAATAAAAAACCTCGTTTTGATATCCCAATACGAACCGTGATCCGATAAAAAGGTAGTTCGGGTATCGAAAACGTTGTAATTATAAGTTTTTAATTTAAAAGAAATTTCTAAATAATGTTTTGAAATAAAAAACGTCGTTTAGGAACTTCCGTTTTCGACTATGATCCATCTTTGGTAGTTCGGAAATCCAAAACGATTGAATTAGATTTAATTTAAAGCTTTTGAATAAATCTGGAAACATTTAGGAGTGCTGCTGTAATTTACCTATTCTGTCACTAAATGCTGTTTACCGATGGATTTTCCATCGGTAAATCTGCCAAAACGTAAAAAATGCCATTTCAGTCCCTTTTTCCTAACTTTTAAGCTTTTAATCTTTAATATATATATGTATAATTATGTAATATATGTTTTTCAAATTATTCTGGACCTTTAGCATATATAATTATTTGATAATATTTGTATACCATTTTTTATACTATTTTCTAAATATAAGTATAATTATGTATATGTATTTCCTTTTTATTAATTTAGGCTATGTTTTAAATGATAGTTATTTGATATTTTGAGAAATAGTTGATAGATATTAGTATATGTTATTTTTGGTATTTAAAACTATATTAGTTATGTATATATATATAGTGTTGGGATATTTGGGTTATTTTGTTGATTATTGAATGAAATTATTTTTGGGTAAATGTTATTTTCTTATTCATAAGATTTACTTATTATTTTCACATTTTTTTTTGTATAAATGTGTTGTACCTATTATTTTCATATACATATAGTTTCTTTTGTGTTAACTCTTATTTTCATATCTTCTTTTTGATTTAAATGTATATATATATATGTCTAAATTATTTTCTTTATTCTTTTGGCCCATTCATGGGTCCATGTTCCAAATGAGTATTATTTGAGTGTGAATATTAGTTTAAATGGGTTTATTAATGTAATTATAATAGGTAGAGAGTCCATTAAATAAGTGGGGAAAATAAATCACAAAAAGAGAGTTTTTCAACTTAATCATTTAAACTAATGAATTTTTAGAGATTCCTAATGTAAATAAATAGAGTTGTTTTTTTTGCAATAGTTCAAATCGTTTTCAAAACACCACGTTTTAAAACCTTAATCTGTTCCAAAGGCGGATTAAGCGAACATTGTAATTAAAATCATTTTCTTTGTGAATAATAGAATTTTTGAATCATTTTCTTAAAGGATTTGTACAAAATAAAAGTGACTTGTATGTTTAACCACGTTTTCTCATTAAAAGGTTTTTTATCTCAAACGTTTTCAAATACTCGAGTCGTTCCAACGGCGATTCGGGTAAACTTCATCAAACGGGGTTTTAAAACGCACCTAAATCGTTCCAACGGCGATTAAGGTGCGAACCATGTAAATAAACTCGTTTTGGGGGAATAAGTTAGTGTAGAATAAACACACGACATGACTTTTAAATACGGTTGTAAATAAATCACTTCTTTCTCCCCCCTCTCTGTGTATGTATAACATAAATGGGTGATTCTTTACTAATATGGCTTTTCAATAATATATGCTCAAAACGGTTTCAAAAAAAAGAGAAAGAAAAGGGTTTCAAGTGAATTTTAAACTTAAAGAAGTATACGATTAGTCCGTTATCGCCTAACATGCTGAGTAGGAGGCCGGTGGTTCATAACCGGGCGATGTCGGGGTGCCTAGTAGCCTTTCTCCGGAAAGGAGCTAGCCTTCTCGGCTCGTACCTAAGTTTTCCGAACCCACACCGGTCTCCCGCAAGGGATCGGTGTTCATTTTTCCATTCGTGGGTGGCGACTCTTCCATATCTCCGAGCTCCGGTCCTGCCGAGCAGCTTGATTCCACGATTGGTTGCTTTCGGCGCCAATCACCGCTTACGTCGCCATGAGGTTGTCCACCCCCCGGTCCGCCCGGGAGATTAGGCCGCGGCACCTCGTCTAACACCTATGATAATCTTAACCAATTTCAAGTGGTATTATTTAAAATTTAAAATTATATGTGTTGAAAAATTTTATTATACCAAACTCTATTTAGTAATAACCTCCCAATTGTTATACAAATAGTTCGGTCCCAAGTGTATTCCTATATAGAGGTTTTACTGTATTTATCTAGATGGTTCAGTAGGAAAAAGGGGTTATAAAAATTTAAAACTTGGATACAAAATAATTGTGTGTCCAAAAATGTTTTTTTTCAGAAAAGTTTCGTACAATCTCATATATGATTCTTCTACACTTGTCTTACCTATTTCACTTGCTACAACTTCTATTTCTCCTTAAGTTTCTCACTCTACAATTCATCATTCTACAACTTCTCTATTACACGATTCCTCTCAGCAGAGTTAAATTTTTTTTCAACACCAATGACTATGACATACCTATTTTCCCACTTTTATACCCTTCCGCTCCCTCTACTAGTATATCTCCTTCACCAAAATCAATACCAACGGCTATTTCTCAAAGGTGTTCTACTCAAATCCATAAACTTCTAATGTTGCCACATTACAATTTTCCTCTACTCATTCATCTTATCCCACTAATATACACAAGAGAAACGAACCAACTTTTTATGTTAAAGCCAAGACTAATCCACATAGGATTAAAGCCATGAAACAAGAGCTCCAAGCTTTATAACTCAATGAAGCTTGGCAATTAGTTCATTTACCCCAAGCTAAGAAGGCTATAATATTTAAATGGGTTTTTAAAGTCAAATACAAACCTGATAAGGGTGTAGACAAATACAAGGTTAGGCTTGTGGCTAGGGGTACAACCAATAATATGGAGTTGACTGTTATGATAGTTTTTCTCTTGTTACAAACGTTGTAACTGTGAGAGTATTCTTAGCGATATCATCAAATAAATGGCCTATCTACCAGGTTGATATTTACAATGCTTACCTACATGATAACATTGTTAATGAATTGTGCATGGAAGCTCCAAAGGGTTATCTAATGTCTCGGGGCTTAATTTGTAAGTTATCAAAGTCCTTTTTATGGCCTCAAGCAGATAGATAGGTAATGGAATAGAACCTTCACACAAAAACGATGTAGCGTTGATTTTGTCAAATATGTGGATCATTATTGTTTGTTCACACAACATAAAGAAATGGAATACACTTATCTCGTTGTTTACGTTGATGATGTGCTTTATTACGGGTCCACATTGGACAGGTAAAAGCGAAGTTGAACAAAGCTTTCACTATAAAAGACCTTGGATTGGCCAAATATTTCATAGGTAGTGAGTTGGCAAGATCAAAGTCTGGGTTATTTCTCAACATAAATATATTCAAGATCTTATCGGAGATGCAGGGTTGGAAAATGCAACCTCTACATCTAGTCCTTTCCCGCCAGGGGTCAAATTGGATGCTACATCAGAATTGTGTAAAGAAGTATAAACTTATAGGAGAATGATTGGTAGGCTACTTTTTTTTGTGGGTTTTCAAGTCATGACTTGTCCTCTGTTACACAACAATTGAGTCAGTTCATGACTAATCCTACATAATTGCATATGGAAGTTACCCTACATGTTTTGAGGTATCTTAAAGGTAATAGTAACAAAGGGTTATTTTATTCATCCCCGACAATCTTGTTCTCACATGACACTGTGATTCTGACTGGGCTAGATGTTAGGAATCGAGGAAGTCAATTACATGATATTGTGTTTTTCTATGAGAAGCCTCGGTGCCATGGAAATCTAAGAAGCAATAAACAATTAGTAAGTATTCTACAGAGGATGAGTACATATTCATATGTACAACTTCGTGTGAACTCAAATGGTTGACCTATTTGCTAAATAGTGCCACTGTTGCCTATCCAAATGTTTTGTGATAATTAGGCAACAATTCAGATTGCAGCAAATCGAGTTTTCCATGAGAAAACTAAACATGTTGATATGGATTGTCAAATCGTGCCTGATCATCTCAAAAGTGGCTTCATCATAACTCTCCACATAGAGTTTGAGCTTTAATTGACAAATATATTTACTAAACCACTTACATCTAATCAAATGCATTATGTATTATCCAAGACAAGGTTGTTTTCTATTTATATAGTTCAACAACCTACATCTTGAGGAGGGGGTGTTAGAATTATGCAATTTTACATCAATAAGATATGCATCAATACAGAAGATTGTAACTGATAGATTTGGCGGGAGAAAACAGTTAGAAGAAATGACAGTTGTAACCTAATAAATAGAATAAAATGACGAGCTGCAATTGTAGACATGAATAGTATAAATACATTGTAATAGTATTGAGATAAAAAATATCATAATAAATTTCTAATTTATTTTATCAAGAATTTGACTTGTAAATACATTACACGAACCAAACATGATATCAACCGGTTTTTGAATGATTATTATTAACACGTCAATCTAAAAAACTGACATAATTCTTTTAGATATATATAATATCATCTTATCTTTTAAATGTTGCCATTAAATAGGTAAATTGTAACATTACGTGTCACCCAAAAATATGATATAAAATCGATACTAATCTGATTATGTTAACACGATTTTTTTTTTATATTGAATCAAGGTCAATATTTGACACGATAATTGACGGGATCCGATAATTGACAATGCACGACCCGATAATTTTATATTGAATCAAGGTCAATATTTGACACGATAATTGACGGGACCCGGTAATTGACTCGACACGAATAAGATAATTACAACCCGCCGTCTATGAGCACACACCCACCCGCATGATGTGTAGAAGAATATAGGCGGGAGACTGATAGTATCAGAAGACTCTCGCCTTCCCGCCAAATCAATTGACTGGATGAAGACATCATTTTGTTCAAATTTGAGCAAACAAGCACTTTGCTAAATTTTGATCAGAAACAGAAATGGAGTTCCGTCTAAGCGGAAACGCTCTCAAGACGTTCGCTCGGTCGATCACTTGTCTCGCGCGTGTCGGGAACGAGCTCGCTATCCAAGCTTCTGCTTCTCAGGTACGATTTCTCTGTTAATTTTCATTCGATTCCCTTCCCATTTGATCCAAATTTCGGTATCGTCAAACATATTCACGCCGTTCCATGGGAAAACAACTTTTGGTTCTCCGGTGGAAGCAAATTATTTCTTAGCATGTTCTTGCGCTTATTGTATGTATATTTTGCTTATTTGCCCACAATTTAACTCTATGATCCTTGAGATGTTCGATATCAGCAACTACAGATACTTGTTTAAGTTACTTCGTCATCCTTTAGATATATTATGCAGTGTTTTTTGTGATACTGGCTTAGGGTTTTGAAATTGCTCAGATGAGGCTTTCTGCTGAGAAATGTCACTTCTGCGTTTTGAACTTCAATTTTATTGACGTGAAATCAAACTTATTTCGAGTACTCCAAAATTGAAGTAGAAAGTATCCTTTATTTATACAGTATAGCATTTCTAAATACACTAATGTTCCTGTCATTTGTAAATGTCACAGCTCATATTTCACACCCTTAATTCCTCCCGATCCGCCTATCAGTCTATAACATTTAAGTCCGCCTTCTTTGATGTATATACAATTTCTGGCACACAAGTGCAATGCAGTGTGCTTTTGAAGGTATAATATCATTAATTTACTTATTTTGGTAATAGAATAACTTGATTTGTGTATAATTTTCTTCACTGGCTTGGTTCGTCTAGGCCATTTGTTCTGTGCTTAGGACACCTATTGCAAGCATTGATCATCTGAGTGTGCATTTACCTGATCCTGATGCATCAAAGGTTCAATGGACTTTGGAATGCTATAGCGGTAAAGTGTCTGTGCAGTGGGCTTTATCATTCCTTACTCACATGTTTTTTTTTTTTGAAAAGAAATAATTAAGGTTTAATTAGAGGTAGTATGCAATTGGAAACATATATGTTACCTTTGACGTGATATTTCAATGGCCCTAGAAGTGTTCAATGGATTTATAACAATTGAATTAAACTCGGCGCCTGTATCACATAGCTCTAATAAGCAACACATTGATAAATCAAACTGATTCAGAAAGGTAAAATGTTTGGCTTAAAAGATTGTTCTGAACTTTATTCCTGATACAAAACACTATGACAAGGAAACTAATATTACTTTCTAGAGGTGATTTTGAAGATTATGGTTCCAATTGAGTTCTATATATTGCCAATAATTTCATACTTCATTTTATGTTTAGGAGTTGCCTTCTGAATGACTTGGTTGCTATGAAGCCTTATTCCTTACTGCTAACTTATATAGTTATCGTTACCATTGGCTAATTGGGAACTCATACAATCAAAATTGTACAGGTATGAGAAAAGCCTATTGGATTACTTGCATTGTTGAGCCCAACATACAGCATTTATCTCTTGATAGGACAAGATTCCCAAGCAGCTTAGCAGCAAGGCCTCGTGATCTCAACAGACTGCTAGCTAACTTTCAGTCGTCACTCCAGGAAATTACTGTCATTGCAACAGAACCTACTTCAGTACCTTCTGATGCTGCAAGTGAAATTGGTGGGAAAGCTGTTGAACTTAGAAGTTATTTGGACCCCACGAAAGGTGAATAAACATATAGCGGTATTCCTAATGTACTGCACATGCCATATTTATGTCCCATTTCTTTCTTTGCAGATAATGACTCTTCGCTTCATACTCAACTATGGATAGATCCTGATGAAGAATTTGTCCAGTATACTCATACCGGAAACCCTGTAGACGTGACATTTGGTGTGAAAGAATTAAAGGTACAGTTAGAAGGCCCTGGAATAGTATTATCTCAGATTCTCAATACTTAATTTGTGTTAGAAACTTAAATTAGTAGAGCTTTTTGTCCAAGGAGCAACGTTGCGTTCTGAATGGTAAATATATTCCATGGTTTTTGTCTTTGCAATTGTTGTTATGTTGTTTTCTAGGTTCCTATATTCTATAATTAAGCCAATTGGCCAGAATAGTTTATTTACTTTATTGCCTTTTCTTTTTGAAGTGCAGGCATTTCTAGCTTTTTGTGAGAGCTGTGAAGTGGACATTCAGTTATATTTTGAAAAAGCTGGAGAGTAAGATTGCATCTCATTTTCTTTTCCCTTCCATTTATTGACTTGTTTTCATTTTTTTCCTCTTTCAATTTGTCTCCTTCCAGTTCCTGATATGTTAACAATATGTGAATCTCACCAGTTGACTGCATGCCAATTGGTACTATCTCCAGATAAGGACCCGGGATCTTCAGTTCCCATTTATTTGTATCTAAAAGAAACAAGATGTTCATGTTAATCACGAGTTCTAACCTATCAGCTCTAATCATTTATCATAGTATCAAGTTTTTGGCCATTAAGTCAGATCATGAGAAAGAATCATGTAAATACATGATTTGGTATATGGATCTGTGTTATAGTTTCCAAGAAATTGCTATCTAACTAATTATGCTCAATATAAAAGTTCATAAAATACATTCTTTCAGTTTGGATGAATTTCAGCTGAAGACTTGGCTGGAGTTGTTTCTGAAATAAGAAATATATGGCAATTGCAATTTATTTTATTTTTGCTTAACGTGACACTATCATGATTCCTCAACATGGGTTTATGTATTTATATCAATGATAATGTAGATTGGTTGTAGCCATTGGATTTAGGTTCAGTGCTATTTGTTTAGTGCTTTCCTGTGAAGAATTATCTCATCTGTGAATAATTTTGCTGCCTATTTGAAGTAATTGGCCACAAAGTGGTTTCACTTGATGTTTAACAGTCTAGAATCCTGCTTTGAGGACTTAGTTGTAGTTGTGTTCTTTGGCTCCTTTTCTAATAAAAAGATTGCAACAGTAACCAGGAGTTCTAATATTCTGATTCTTGATTTTTTTTTTTGGGAACAGTGATAATGTTGGATGTAAGTGGAGAAATGTATTATTCCTTACATTTGCATTGTTGAAATAATCTGTTTCCTTTGCCTATGACGTTTGAAACCACATTTATTAAAACAGGCCTCTTTTAATGGCACCAAAATTTGGTTTAGATGATGCATCCACTTCAAATTTTGATGCTACACTTGTACTTGCAACCATGCTCATATCACAGCTCCATGAAGGCAATTCCTCAGAACCTCCACAAGCAGCTAACACATCTCATGGTCAGACACTGCATGAGAATGGTCCTCAGCCCCAAGGGAGGTCTGGGGCAAACGTATCTGAGCATCCTTCTGATCACACCAGAATTTGGTCTGAACTTTCAGGTAATTCTTCAAGCTTTCATAGATCTAACATATGCACTGGAAATATTACATTCTTTGGTTTTGGCAGGAAGTGTAGCAAGAAGCAGTGGGGATACTGAAGCCAGGCTGCCTCAAAGAGAAAGAAATATGAATGCTACTGAACAGAGAGAACTACAAAGGATTAGCAAAATCCAGATATCAAAAGATGCATCTGCTACAGAGCAAGTTCCAGCAGCTCAAAGGTCATATTCTTAAACTTCCTCTCTAATTCATATGCTCTCTTTTCAATGCTAGCAAATTTTAAGCAAAGGTGTTCTTTGTGGGAAAGTTTCAGGATTTGGTAGATGTTTTAAGTGTAAATTTAGGATTGAGATGGTAACTTTGTTATGCAGATATTTTTGAAGTAGTTCTTATTGTGACTGAAAATTTTCAAGGTTCTTCTATGGATTTAAAAGTTGGCTAACCCAAGAAAATTATAAAGAAAAAAAAGCTTCATTTATGTTTGCCTTTTTCAACAAATATGGAGCATTAGCAAACTAGGGTAATGTTCACTTGGTTAGTGACTGACCATATGAGTTTGGTCAGTCAGTCACCTTTAGATATAGGCTTATTACGGTGGAGAAATTAACTAATCCTAATCAAACTCATTTGATCAGTTACTTACCAAGTGAACATTACCGTAGCAAACTAATATGAAAAGGAAGAGAGAATAAGAAAAAAAGGATAATGGACAAGAAATGAATTCATTTTTGTTGTTTGCTAAATCATGTTTGCACAGTTTGTCCAACCTGATAAAAAAGTAACATTTAACTCACTGGACTGGAGAGAAGTCCATTACCTGATTCAGCTGCTTGGCAATCATTAGCTGAACCCGTAACTAATCCTCCAATGACATCAAAAAATGGGCAAGCAGGATACGCACACTGGTAAAGGGTTGACAATAGAATGCTTACTCTTTCACAAATGGGATTGGGGAACAAGGACTAAAGTGAGTGATATGTATCTATGCATAAGCAGGAAATTTTGTTAATATACATTATCGATATCTCATCATTTAAATATTGGCATAATATTCTTATTTGTTACACAATTTATGTTTGCAATGAAATCCTATCAAGTTGGATAAGTACACCATAGAGAGAAAATCAGATTTATGCTGTTTGTATTAGTATTTGGCATTAATTTTAATATTATCTGTTGATCTTTGCTCTAAATTGTTGCCTTTTGCTTGGGTACATTAGAAGTGATCCTGGGGAAAAGCGTGATGATGAGGAAGCCCGAGGTCTGTTTTAGGCTTGCTAACTAGGTTAATTTTACAAATAAATCCTTTCTTATAGTGAACTAATGCTTTTGCTATTTGTGGTCTCAGATAGGCCAGAAACTAATGGCCAAAGTTTTTCACAACGACATCCTAGTAACTGGGTAGACCCAGGTGAGGAGGACGACGACGACGACGACGATGCTGATGGAACTGAAATGTGCGTTCAGTCAACACCACCATACTATGAAGAACAGTAGCACAGAGTTATTTCTGTCTAAAGGATAGGCAGAGCTGCTTCCTACTTTTCCTGTGTTGTAAGTAAGCTATCTCTAGTTACATGCCGGATCTTCATATTTTCATGAACTGCATGCATTATGCTTCAGAACTCTTTTCCTACATAATGTTACCGATCTTTTGTTAATTCTCCTACGTAGAAAAAGAATAGGCATTTAATACTGTTTCTGAGTAATTGCTAGTCAGATGGACTCTTAAGAGCATATGCTGTACTCGCAAAATGACCTTGAGCTATCATATTCAATATCCATTTGATTAGACCCACAGATATGTTAATTTCAACCCAACTCAACTAAATTGTTATTCTGGACCAACTCAACTAAGTCTCAAACCCAAACTAATCAGGGAGACCTGTTTCCGGGCCTAGGGCTCAGCCCAGCCCTCCGAACAAAGGCTAGGCATGTATTGGAATGCAAGTGTATTTGATATTGAAAATCCCACATTGGGAGAATATGAGATGACTGGAGAGTATATAATTGAGAAGGAACCATTAACCCACTTCCATAAATGTACTCCTTTCTAAGCTTAAAGTTTCTTTCAATAGCAAAAACTGTCCAAATAAGTACTATTAGAGCCAATAGTTCGGCTTGGGATTATCCAATTGGATAGACTGTAAGATCTTCTCCTTTTACAATATATGCTTGCACTGAAACTAATGTGAAGGTGCCTAAGTAACCACGGTAACCCCCTTCCCTTAAATACCTTTGTTAGAGGCGTTGTTGCCTATTCGTAGATCTGTTATACAGGCGATTTAGCTACTTTACCCTGAGTAGGTGCTATTAGGTGAGGGGATACGCTGTTGCCTATTCGTAGATCTGTTATACAGGCGATTTAGCTACTTTACCCTGAGTAGGTGCTATTAGGTGAGGGGATACGTGCAACACCATTTAATTGTGGAATAAGCTACGCACCTTTGAGTTCTCACCCTGGGTAGGTGCTATTAGATGAGGGGATACACGCAGAACCATTTAATTGTGGAATAAGCTAACGCACCTTTGAGTTCTCGGGGTGAGGTGCGAAGCTAGTTCCTGAGTAAGTAGCTAAGGGCAATCAAGCAAGCGATCGTAGGTACCCTTTGTTTGTTAGCAAGAAAATGCCTTACATTGTTAGCAAGAAAATGCCTTATTTTATTAGGAAGTTTATCAGGCTTGATAATGCAATGCCCTCTTCTTGTTCTCGAAAGAAAGAGGTAGGGAATGCTTGCACATGCAAGGACCCAGTATGATGCATCAGGTCAAGCTGCTTCCAATTCCTTGGTTGGAAGGATAATAGATGAGTTAAGGGTACAAAATGGGGATTTTGGGTTGAATGTGGTGCCAAGCCTAGATGAGTTAAGGGTATAAAATTGGGATTTTGGGTTGAATGTGGTGCCGAGCCTAGTGTATAATTGGACTCTTGTCTCTTGCTAAGGAAAATTGTTTGAAGTTTTATATAGGATTTACGATCAATTCAGTTATGTTCTGATTATATTTTGGGATTTAGCTGATATTGTTTCTTCATGTTCAGCTACTCGACTTATTGTATTCATACATGCAAAAAAAAAAAAAAAATTAATTACATGAGTTTTTATTATAAATTTGAGTTATATAGTTATTATATATTATGGACGACAAAGCTTGAGGACTATGGGTGTAACTGTCCCTAACAATTTATGGACTGACATATAAATTGACAGAAAGTCTATTGTAGATGACTTTATGGTAGTTGTTAGATTGATGAATTCACTAAAAGCCTTGATACCTTATGAATTTGGACACTTTTTTGTCAGTAAAAATCCGTAACATATTAAAGATAATTAATTTCTGAATTTGGTTGATCGAATTTATTTTACTAAACCAAAGGAAAGAATAAACATTTAAGTAATCATTTATTAGCCATTTAAAAGAAAAGGACCGTCCTTTTTTTTTATAAGGAGAAATTTTTACTGTACACCCAGAGCACCATGTCATGACATTTATTCGTGTGTTGAATTTATAATTTGATGTCACATCATATATTTTAAAGTCTAGAGTTTGTTCTTTAGATTTCACGGTTTATATGCCGCATCATCCTTTAGCTATTTCATTTTGGTTCATATGCCACATTATCTGTTAGCCATTTCGATTTGTTGTTGACGTGTTGTATATTCTTACGAGAATTTTTACTATATACCGGCAAACCACATCATTTATTCATGCATTGAATTTTTAGTTTGATGTTACATCATATATTTTAAGGTCTAGAGTTTATTCTTCAGGGTTTCTGGTTTATATACCGCATCATCCATTAACCATTTCATTTTGGTTTATATGCCACATCATTTGTTAGCGATTTCATTTTGGTGTTGATGTGTTGTGTATTTTCACGAGAAATTTTACTATACGTTTGACGCATCACATCATTTATTCGTGTCTGGAATTTATAATTTGATGTCACATCATATATTTTAAGGTCTAGAGTTTATTCTTCAGAGTTTACGGTTTATATGTCGCATCTGTTAGCCATTTCATTTTGGTTTATAAGCCACATCATTTGTTAGCCATTTCATTTTGGCGTTGACTTGTTGTGTATTCTCACAAGAATTTTTACTATATACTGGCGAACCACGTCATTTATTCGTTCGTTCAATTTATAATTTGATGTTGCATCATATATTTTAAGGTTTAGAATTTATTCTTTAGGGTTTAGGGTTTATATGTTGCATCATTTGTTAGCCATTTTATTTTGGTTTATATGTCACATCATTTGTTAGCCATTTCATTTTGGTGTTGATGTGTTGTGTATTTTCACGAGAAATTTTACTATATGTTTGATGCTTCACATCATTTATTCGTGTCTGTAATTTATAATTTGATGTCACATCATATATTTTAAGATCTAGAGTTTATTCTTCAAGGTTTACGGTTTATATGCCACATCATCCGTTAGCCATTTCATTTTGGTTTATGCAAACATCATTTGTTAGCCATCATTCTGGTGTCGATGTGTTGTGTATTCTCACAAGAATTTTTACTATATACCGGCGCACCATATCATTTATTCGTACATTGAATTTATAATTTGATGTCATATCATATATTTTAAGGTCTAGACTTTATTCTTCAAGGTTTACGGTTTATATGCCGCATCATCCATTAGCCATTTCATTTTGCTTTATATGCCACAACATTTGTTAGCCATTTCATTTTGGTGTTTATGTGTTGTGTATTCTCACGAGAAATTTTACTATGTGTTTGATGCATTACGTTATCTATGTTTCGGATCAATAATTTAATATCACGTTGTACCTCAACCAATAAAATATTAACATTATAATAAAAAAATAGAAATGTTATTAATTAGTTAATGATATATTTTTACTTAATTATTTATATAAAATTTTAGACCTAAAATATAAAATATAGATCGTAAAAATTAATTATTAAACTCTAAAATATATAATATGTATCAAATTATAAATTCGACCTATAGATGACAGGATGAACTGCCCATATATTAAAACTTCTTGAATTCTCAGCATTCCTTTTCAGACAAACGACCGTGTATTTCTAAATGTCTATGTTGATTTCCCAAATTAATTTTTAGCAGTTATGAAGAGCAAGTGCCTGATCCTCAAATAAATAAATATATTAGGCAGATCATTCGTAAATCATGCCTGATCCTCAAATAAATATATTAGGCAGATCATTCCTAAATTATTCAGTAGTTGCATGGAGCTGTTTGCTGCATTTATTACAGGAACATATATAGAGCATGCATGGACGGATCTAAGGGCTCGGAAGAGGGTTTGAACAATCACTAATCGCTAGAAAACTCAATTGAATCTATGAATTAAGCTTTAATTTTTTTAAGACAAAACCTTCTAAAAAAATTCAATTAAGTACCTATGTCAGTAAATCTTGGATCCGTCACTAAAAGCATCCCAAAGAGAATGTGTGGCTTAGCTTTGCTCATTTAACACTTCCATTTTTTATCAATGTGTTTAGGTTATAGATAAAAGAGAACACATTTCTATATGGAAAAGCTTGAAACAATGGTGGTGGAGTAGTTCATAGAACAATTGATGAGGGGGAGCTTTCGTATCTTCCTTTTTTTTTTATTTCACATTTGACTACTGAAGCTACCAACTTGTATGTTGGCTTCAATAAATGCTGTATTGCCACGTGTGTGTGTCATACCAGTTGAGATATGATACGTGAAAAAATGTTTGGATGAAACACATGCGAATGCCATCCTCCCCAGGTTAGGTTAGGTTTTCAGATAGATATTGATAGCTCACTTATCACATGGCGTAATCCAATCGCAGTTATACAATAATTATTACAGGGGCATGGTGTATGTTCCTCATTAAGTATTAAGGGAATCTCAGTATTAGTTGAAATAAAATAACATATCTTGTCCCTTCTTGATTTAGACTAAATAAGTCGAAATAGCTTAAGATTTTCTTTTGATTGTGCTGTCTAATTTTTACTTGCAAGTTTGTGAGGATGAAATGCTAGACGCTGGAGTACATTTTTTTTTTTTTGTAACTTTATTTTGGTGTGGAGATTCTCCATCTTACATTGCTTTGAAAATTAATTAGAAATCTATATAACTCTTTATATATATGTGAGTCAATTTTTCGATTTTAAGATACTTTTAAGGTGGGTTAAACCTTTATTTATAAGCTATCAAAATAGTTGTTTTACGATTAAGTACCGATATAAATAAGGTGAGATAGAATACATTCCCCATCCTCATTAAATGGGTGATTTTTTTTTCCTATTTTGCGGAGATCCTCATTCCCCGATCCCTTCCCCATTTTTTATTTATATATAAAACCTCATTTTTGTTCTTTAAATTTTAAAAAAAGAACTCCTAACTCCCTAGATCCCTAACACTTGACAAATAAAATTAGAATGATAACAAAAAGGGGATAAATGAGAATTTTTTCTTGGAATTTGCAGAGATCCGAGGATGGGGCATTTGTGTCCTTTCCCCCGTTGCTTGGGACAAAAAAATCTCTATCCCCCCGTCTAGGGGGATTCTTATCAAGGAATCTCCGCCCTGGACGGGGACAGGGAATTCCCGCCTCGTTTACAACCCTACGTTGAGATGGTTTTGGACGTGAAAAGTGTCTTAGATAAACCACATTGTTTAATAGGATAAGGGCCAAATTTAATCCTAATGTTTCAAGCGAAGTGCAATTTTAACCTTAACGTTTCCAAACAAGATCAATTTTAGCTATGCTCTATCGAAAATTTGCAAAGACTAGTTTGACTGTCACATCGAACATTTCAAAAAAATTCGTTGATAAATTAGAGCAATTTCGTACATTTTTTGTTGGTTTTTTGTAACTTTATTAATAATATAGTAAATATTTTAGACAACATGACAAAAAGTGTGATTAATTTATATGTAGCATATTTAGTTTTTACTAGCATTTTAATATAATTTTTATAATTTTATTAGTAATACATTAAATATAAGTGACAGTTAAATATTAGTTAAATTAGTTTCTTTTTTATTTTCCATAACGTAAAGTTAAAATTGATCTTGCTTGCAAATGTTATGGATAAATTTACACTATTTTATATGCTAAAGCTAAATATGCACTTCTCTTGCAATGTTAGAGTTAAATTTGGTTTTTATTATTGTTTAATTCACTTGCAACATTAGAGTTAAATTTGATCATTATTATTGTTTAATTTACGTGCTATATGACTTCTTATGTAGAAAAAAATTTTAGGTAATTTTTAGGGTGAGTAAGAGGCAAAATTGTTTTGGTTTTTTTTTTTTTTTATGGAGATTTCTGAGTTTCTAGAAATAATCGGGTCAAACAGCAGGGTATGCTGATTTGAACTGCACGTAAAAAGCCATTTGCAAGTGATTCTCATTTTTAAGATTTGGCACAGAAAATTGGATTGAATGTGATAAAATTGTTGTTTAATACATTTGTATTTTGTCTGAGAACGTGTGCCATTGATTGGTACAATTCGCTGTTTTGTTAGAGTTAAACTTTCTCCTTTACTTCAATGTTTTAATATACAAATAACTCACTGAACTTATCCAAATGTTGTAACTGCTTCCTTGAACTTTTAATCGTAACAATTTATCTTTTAAATTTGTTCAATTGTAAAACATAACTCCTTAAACTTGTTCATTTGTAAAACATAACCCAAATTGGTGATATGGGCTGCAATTGAAGAAACATGTGAAATACAAAAGTTATAATGCTCGTAAAGTGTGATAATCAGATTTTACGGTTGTTTCAAGTACGGGGTAAAAAAATTCCAATTTAAGATTATGTTTTATAATTGGACAAGTTTAAGGAATAAGTTGTTACCATTAAAAGTTGAAAAGGACGGTTGCAATATTTGAACAAGTTCAGGATTATCATAGCCCTATTACAGTAGGCGACTTCAAACCTGGAATTAGAGGTTGACATGAATTTGGGCAATTTGGTGGAATTAGAGTTAAACTTTCTCCTTTCACATCACTATTTTAACATAGTTAATTTGGTAGTGCATATACCGATTTTGAAAATAAATAAATCACCAGTACCAATTTTAGGAACACTTTTTTATATTATTATTTTTAAAATTTACCCTATTTATTATTATTGATAGGTTTGGAAGGGTTGGTCATTAGTTCTCTTGAATTTCTTGATATTATTTTAGTTTTTTTTTAAGATATCATTTTAGAGTTAGGAAGGAGAATCTTCTTGTTCTGTTTTCTTATAAAAGTATAACTTTTTTTTAACAATTTGCACTATTTTAAAACCGTGAAAGGTGAGTTCCCTCTAAAATTATTTTAATTAAATCCAACCAAATCCTTTATTGAGCATATCTAGCAGGTGAGCTGTCCAGTTCTTACCCAAATTAGTGTTAAAAATATATCCACCGGTGTAACATCTTTTCCACCTAGTCAGAATGATCAAATTTTGATCAATTACGGTTAGATTTGTATTGATAAGAATTTTAGAATTGAAATTGATTTAATAAGTTTAAATTTAATGTTAATTTACAAAATCATGTGAAAACTATCGATTCACGAATAATAGAATAACTCACATTGATAACTCTTGAAATATATAGCTATTACAAGGTTTTTAAATTTTCATTTTTTATATAAAAATCTGTACACTTCTGATAATAAGCGAATAACTATATGAGACAAATTGACCAATGAGTACGTTTCAGCTAGAGCATAACGTCAATAATATGTGGACCAGTGGGGATTTGGAGACTGCAAGATGTGAATCTTTATAATTATGATTATAATTATCGAATAATAGTTTTACCTGACAAATTCTATAGGGCCACTACAAGATATTTTCTAGCGTCATTCTTAAGCATATCTCTAATCATTATTAGAGCGTGTAAATTCATAAACTGTCAGAATTACCTTTGACACTTTATAAATAAAAAAGGTAACCGCATAATAAAAGGTAAGTCATCACAAAATCCTAGAATTTTACTATTCATAATCTTCTTACGGAGTTCTAATCATCACATAAAATCTCCGGCACTTTTTTTTTTTGAAAGAATGAATGAATTAAATTAAATTAGAAGCAAGAACATCGGTAAGGAACGGTGGAGGACATGCCCACTCATCGCGATCAGTTTTAGAACTAACAGACTTTGCAAGCAAATGTGTTGCGAGGTTCGCTGATCGACGAACATAAGAGATTGAAAATAGACTTCAAATCTCGTAAAATTAAATAACAATCTTGAACAACATCCGATAAATAAGAGAGATCGAAGTTCTAATGTTGAATTGCTTGAACCACATTAAGACAATCAGATTGAACGTTTACTCTCGAGAGTCCAAGGTGTTTAATCCAGCTAAGAGCTTCACGGATGGCAAGAGCCTCTGCCATAGCCGGATTAATTACCACATACATACCAGCATTTTGTGCAAAGCAGCAGAGACCATTATGGTCCCGTATCAGCATGCCATAGGATGCATAATTTGCTTCCTGTTGTATACCAGCATCTACATTGCAGGTCAGGAATCCTTGCTGCGGTTTCCTCCATTGGCTCGGTGATGAATCAACTGCTGGTTGAGGTTCCGTTCCATCTGTTGCTGGTTTCATTCGACAGGTCTTCCACGTCTGCATATCAAAGAATGCAGCGGACAACACAGTACCAGGTAGACTGAATTTGTTTTTCCATACCACCTGGTTCTGATTCTTCCACATATGCCATAAAACCATATCAATCATCTCAATTGTTTGTACTCGCGAGTTCAGTGTATTATCAAACCAACTGAAAAAATCATTCTCCCTTTCCATACGACTATCAGAGAAATATAATCCCCAAACCTGTTTGGCAAATGGACATGATAGGAAGATATGACTCTCATCTTCATCCCGACATCTTGCAAACCGGGCAAGTATTGGCTAAAGTACTTCGTCTATTATTGAGGTTGGTCATTGATCGAAGACATCGAGATAGAGCTATCCACATGAAGTTTTTGATTTTAGGAGCTACCTGCCATTTCCACAATAGTTTCCAATTAATCAGATTTGGATTATTAACCCATTGGGGATCAGAATTTGCAGCTGTCAAGTAGCCACTTTTTACTGAGTACTTCCCGTTAGGTGAATGAATCCAAAACCACGAATCGTTGTTCCCCTGTCTGCATCGAGGAATTGCTCAAATCAGTCCCAAATCACGATCATTGAAGCATGCCTGTAGTTTGCTTTCATTCCAACAACCATCCTCTTGTAGTAGGTCGCTAACAAACTCCATATTGCAATCCGTAGGAGCGCAACTGGTAGGGAACGGATCTCCTGGATCTGGGAGCCAGGGGCTTCCCCAAATCCGTATTGATGAACCTGTACCCACCTTACAGCGAATACCATCACTAATAAGCTCCCGTCCTGCGATAATGCTACGCCATATGAACGAAGGGTTATGGTCAATTCCTGCTTGGAGAAAATCCCCATTTGGGAAGTACCTTACATGTAAGACCCTCGCTACCAGTGAAGATGAATCTTGCAGTAATCTCCAACCTTGCTTTGCCAATAAGGCGAGGTTGAACTGGTGAAGATTACGAAATCCCATACCTCCATTAGACTTCAGATAGCTCATGTTTTCCCAGCTTTTCCAGTGAATTCCTGTTGACGGTGTCCCTGATGATTTCCCCCAGAATCGGTTAAGTAGCTTATTTATATCATCACACAATTCTTTAGGAATTAGATAGATGCTCATCAAGTATGTGGGAATAGCTTGTAGAATCGATTTGATGAGGACCTCTTTACCTGCACGTGATAAGAATTTCTCCTTCCAATTGCTAATACGATTCCAAATTTTGTCTTTCAAAAAACCAAAAGTTCTCATTTTGCTACGGCCCACGTTAATTGGAGCCCCAAGGTAGTTATCTAAAGTCGCAACTTCAGTAACCCGAAGCACATCACAGACCGCCTCACGATTCGTCAGACTGGTATTTGAGCTGAAGAAAAGTGAGGATTTCTGAAAATTTACACACTGTCCAGATGCCTTTTCATAAGCTGGTAGACATTCCTGAATATATTGTACTTCTTCTCTATTAGCTCTGAAAAATAATAGACTATCGTTTGCAAACAGTAAGTGGGAAATCCTTAGAGCATTCTTGGCTACTTGAACCCCATGAATCAGCCTTTCTCTTTCCATAGCTGACAGAACTGCAGATAAGCCCTCCACACATATTAAGAACAAGAAAGGAGAAAATGAGTCTCCTTGTCGCAGTCCTCGTTGAGGAATGATAGGACCAAGTTCTCTGCCCTCATGAGAGATCGTATAGGATACTGTTGATACACTTAGCATGATCCACTGAAACCAGATGAGCGAAAACCCCACCTTCAGAAGCATATTTTCGAGGAATTTCCATTCAATTCGAACGTAAGCCTTGCTCATATCCAGTTTCAGTGCCGCTGAACCATTGGTTCCTTGTCTCATACCTTTCAGTTTATGGACTATTTCACAGGCTACTATAATGTTGTCAGTGATGAGCCTGCTAGAGATGAAAGCACTTTGATTAGCCGAGGTAATATCAGGAAGTACCTGTTTGATACGATTTGCTAGCATCTTAGATAGTATCCTGAACAGAACGTTGCAAAGAGCGATTGGCCTTAGATTAGAAGCAGATTGGACATCTTGTTTTTTTGGAATGAGAATAATGGGTGTATCGTTCAAGTGAGGGGGTAATTGATTCTGTTGCAGGAAACTTAGACAAGCCTTACTGACATCCTGACCAACAATATGCCAAAATCTTTGGTAGAACGCAGGGTTTAGACCATCGGGACCTGGACTTTTGTCTGGGTGCATAGCGAAGCAAGCCGTTTTCACATCAGTTGCCGTGAACAGTTGCACAAGGATGTCCTGATGATTCTCAGACAATTTCGACCCAACACAGTGCAGAATATCCGCATCGTCAGTCCCCGAGCTTGAGAAGATTTTTTTCAAAGTGACCAATGAGCAAAGCCTCTAGTCCGTCACCCCATACACATCGCCAACCCGTCTCATCCTTCAATTCATCAAATCCATTTCGTCGTTTCCTCTCTGAAGCATATGCGTGGAAATATTTGGAGTTTGAATCGCCGTCATTGAGCCAAAACAATTTCGCCCTTTGTTTCCAAAACTCTTCCTGTTGTCGAAGAGCCTTAGAGGCTTTGGAAAATTGTTCAGAACCATACCTATCACGCCTGCCTCGATATTTATTCATTTGAGATCGTAGGCCATCCAATAACCTTCAGAAATTAGTGTCAAGTTGTGATCTCTAAGCTTGAAGAGCTTCAGAACAGCCCGCAATCTTTTCTGAGATTGGTGTTTGTAGATCGGAATGCCATACCTGAGTTATAATCGACGCACACTGCTCCTCTTGCAACCAAATATTTTCAAATATGAACCTCCTAACTACTGTTTTTCGAACTCCGACACTACTTTGAAAGCCATTCCATTATGGTTTGCACAACCACACTGTTACACAAAGTGATTCAATGTTATAAGACTTCTGACAAGCTAGCAGAGACGGTTGTATTCTTGACAGAGTTTGACATCACATTCGAACTAAGAAAGGCTTTTAAATCTCAATCACTAGTCGGATTCCTCGTAGAAATAACGAATGTGAATCAAAAAGTCCTTCATCACTAGGCATTTAGGAAGTTTTTGTTGATAGTAGCTTAAACAAAGATTGCGGCTGGTATAGGCACTTTCGTCAAGGATATTTGATAATTGATGAGACTTGTACCTAAGGTTCTTTAGCCATCCAGGACTAAAATGTGTTGGATTCATTGAAATCAATTACATCCTTCAAGAAATCCATAGAGGCATTTGCGTGAGCCGTAAAGGAAGGGATGCATGTAAGGAAACTGCAACTTTAGGAATTCTACTCCCTCGAAATGGCTCAAGATAAACCGATTTAGTTTAAAAATGTGAAGCGTGCTAGATGTTTGCACCAAATGTTAGGTTGCGGGCCTTAGCAATGAAGATCATCCAACCAGTTTGAGCATTTTCCATTTGGGGATTATCATTATAGGTTCTTTTCTAGAGGTATAATACCCAAAGAAGTATTTAATTTTAGCAATAGACCATTTCACTAAGTGAGCTAAGATCGAGCTCTTATCCTCTATCACACCCATGCAAATAATTTCCTTTGCGAGGAAGAATATTATCACTAGGTTCGACATCCCCCACACCATCATTACGTAGAATGGCAAGCAATTTGACTGCATTGTGTTCAAGTTATATTGCGAAAGGTTGCACACCAAACTTCAGTTCACTTCCGTCTCCCACCCTCAAACAAATGCGATGATCGAAGTAACGAACCGAACTATATTAAAAAAAAAAGACTGTAAGACTGTAAATCTTCATATATGGAAGAGCTAAATAATGTCCTATGCGTCTATCAAATAAAGCCTAGGACATCCACATAAGGGACACCCTTCTCCATTACTTACGGGACTGAGACCCTTATTCTAGCGGAGATTGGGGCTTCCATCCCAAGAGAAACATATTATTCAGAAGCTGTCAACAGAGGGAACCTACAAAAACAGCTAGACTTGCTAGAAGAGAAACAGGATCATTTAGCAATCATGATGGCTGCCTACCGGTAATAGATGAAGGCCACACATGAAAAAAGAGTTCGGTCATGACAATTTTACGTAGTATATCTCATCCTTTGAAGCATCGAATCCTCTTGGTTCCTCTAAGGCAAAGGTAAAGGCAAAAAGGGATGCAACTGGGAAAGACCTTTCGAGATTCAAGAATGTGTCAACTTGCACACATATTGTTTCAAGGAGATGGCATGGAAATTTGTCCCAAGAGATTGGAATGTTATAGCTCTTCAAAAACACTACCAAAAGAGGCCCTTCAACATTATTGTAATACTCAATTTTCTAAGTCCTACCCATCTGTAGTCGACTATTTTCAATAAAACCATTTGAGTCTGTGTTTAAAATTTTTTAGATTATTATTAAATATTGATGCTATGCATGCTACGAAAATCCCAATCACAATCTTTTGCAAATACATTCTAAATCCATTTCGATCTTCACATGTCAGTATAAAAACTTTGATTATATTAAGTTAAACATTTACTGATAATATTCAATTAAGGTTGGTTATTGCTTCAATCACAATGACAAAGTTAAATAATACTTAGTAAAATTAGTTAACACATGGATTAAAAGAATGAAACGTGATTTCACTTTTGTAAAAAGATAATTACATATACCAAGAAATTTTTCATAGAGTTGGTTCGGAAAATTCCCCCTCTAAAGGGAATTTATCCGCCTCCTCATTGTCATCCGGAGGAAACACTTCCATCTAAAAAGAGAAATCTGCATCTGGATATTTCTTCTTTATGTTGCTAAGGACTAGGGTCCAATACCTATTCATTTTGCGTACTCCAAGACATGTAACTGTTTTAGCAGTCTCCTCTTGTTGCAACTTTAAAGCAGCAATGAACCCTATATACGCGATCCTCACTTCGGAGTTGATATGCATAAGATTGTAAAGTTTTAATTGTTAACTTCTCGATGGCAAAAGCTAGCTCCACCAACTTTCGGTTGTCCTGCTCCGTTTTGAGCTTTTTCTCAACAACCTTCAACTTTTCCTTCGATTCAATTCTTTGCCTTGCAGTCCTTGACATCTTCGTTCTTTAGGCGCCGAATCACTTCATCCTTCTTCTTTAAGGATGCAACTTCGTCTTTTAAGTGTTGAATGATAGCGCGACGCCTAGTGGTAGAGTTTCTTACGACGGAATATATATTGTGAGTGCGGACTCTAAATCTATGGATGTGATCTTTATAAATTACTCTTAACTCTACTAGACGCTACGACTACTTAGGGGCAAGTGTACCCCGTCGTATCAAGTAATAATCCGGTTAAGACCGGGTATCGAATCCATGGGATTTATAATTGCAAGTATTAGACGACTCGGTTTTATACGTTATCTAAGCGGTGGATACTTTGAGTTGGTGTGAGACACAACTACAAACTACTCCTAACCTATTGGTGACATAGATTTATGTAATGGAAAACTCCACGGAGTGATATGGGTGACGATAAGTTATAAATATAATATGCAATAACTCCGAATATATTCGGTTGACGATTTACTCTTGCAAAGACGACTACGTGTAGTTCGACTGACCCGTGAAGTACTTAGACTACGTGGTTCCTAGTCAAGGCGTGTCTAATGCTGGGGATCAGAAACTAGGGCCCGTAAGTTCCGTGGCTTGTCAATTCCTACGGTTTCCGGTTTGTCACTTCCGGTAAGGCAACACCTATATGAATCCCTAAAGATAGCCCGAATGGCGTCGGAAATCGCGTTCCCCTACACAATAGTCAATTACGAGTATCAAAACAAGTAATAAACATCAACACGTATATAGAAACGGAAATTGCAAATCACGTATTATAAATATGGAAAGCATAAATGAGGAATACAACCAAGCCTAGTACATAGGAAGAGTGCAAGCTAATTAGTAAGCGAAGAGGGAAGAATCGGCCCTCGGAACTAGCCAACCGGACTCAAGGCCGTCTCTTAGGACTTGGAGGTGGAACTCTCGAGCTTGGTGACGAAATGATGAAGCGGAACGTTGATGGAATGTCGGAATAATCGAACAAGCTCTCGAGGTGGGAGAGTTTTATTACATAAACTGAATCTATTCTATCAAAAGAAATAAGAGGTAGCTATGTACAAGGTGTCACGAGATATCTAATTGAGTGCTAGTCACTCTTATTTATACATCAAGCTAGGGGCAAAAATGTAACTTCACAAGGTGTAAGTATGGAGCACCATCATTGAGTGCAGAAATCCCATAATACGCCCCTGCTTATCATGCTAAGAAGACATTCATGGGCTTTGCTGAGGCAAGGAATGGAGTTGGTGACCTGACCATAAGATTGATGAAATAGTTTCAACAGAGCAGAGTCATAGAACATTCGTTGTGCATTGTTGATCCTCATGGCTTTCATGATAGCCTGCGAGAAGGTCATTAGCTCTGTGTTGGATACTGGATCAATGTCCATCTGGGCCCGATCAATGTTCAAGAGTCTCACTGCCTCACTCAGTTGATCAATCGTGCATTGAGAGGAGGAGGATACAAGGTCACGGGTACTTGTCAGCTCTGCTTGAATCTTAGTAAACCATTGTTGGAGCTCAGTGGAGGTGACAGATTCTGTATTGCTTGGTGGACTGGATTTAGTTAGCTCAGCATATAGCTTGGTGAAGCAATCTTGCAACTCAGCAGATGTTGCAGACTCAGTGTGGGCAGTTGCTCTGGAGGAGGTCAGTTCCGCTGCTAGCTTAACAAAATAGTTTTGAAGCTCAGAGGAAGTGACGTACCCTGGATTGACTTCAGATAATTGTTGAATTTTTCCTTCAAGAGAGTTCAGATGAGTGGCCATGGTAAGCACTACTTCAGTCAGTTTGGCCATTTGCTCTTGGTTTGGTTGCTGGGTTTGCACTGCAGTGATAATACTAACCAAATCTTTCAGGCTACGGAGTTCTTGTAGAAGTTGAGTGATACTGGTTAGGTGAGAGGGCTCTTGAGTGGACTGGGTACCTTCAGCTTGAGTAGAATGAAAGTCTTTAAGTAGAGACTGAGCTAAATCAATGACCCTACGGCCAGACTCAGTTGCATTCAGGTATGCAAACTTTGCAGCATTGGACTCAGAGGCTGGTGAAGGATTTTCCGATGGTGGAGGTGTTGGTTCCTTGCCAGACTGAGCACCTGGACTTTTATGAGGTTGTTGAGCTGAGTTATCAACACTTTGTGATGGAGGTGGAGTTAGGGTATGAGTTGGCTCAATTGGTGCAGCTTGACTTGGATTTGTAGGGTTCTTGGCATGTTCCTCATGTCGAGTAACATTGGCTTGCTTTTACGCTAGATCTTCTGGTGGAAATTCAGTGGCAGTTGAGAAATACTTGAACTGAATTTTAGACAGGTCAGTTTCTGGCTCGTCAAGGGGAAAGTCGTTCATGAGATCAAGGTGTTTTTGCGCTTTCTTCTTTAATCTCCGTCGGGTCTCAGTTTTTGGTGGAGAATGGTCAATGTGAAGCCCTTCACTTGACTCAGCAGCAACAGTTCCTTCCCCTACTGATTGCTCAATATTACCTTCTTCCCTTGTTTGCTCAGCATCATCACGAGGGCATGCTTCCTCCTCAGCATTACCTTTTTGTTGCTCAACTTGTTCCACATCTTCCTTTTCTAGGTCAATCCCATGACCTTCAGGTTGAGGAGAGGTTAGTGGTACGGCTTCCACTATCTTCAAAGAGTGGCTTCTCTTCCTTTTCTTTAACGGTGTTTCAGGAGTTTCTTCGTTCTCATCCTCAGGCACTTCTGGCCTCTTTCTTTTCCCAACGTGCTCATCAACCTTGTCAGCCTTAGCTTTCTGCCTTGAAGAAAGCCTTATTTTCTTTGGAACAGAATGGATATCTTTGGAGCTGACTTCTGCAGCCTTTCTCTTTTTCCCTTTTTCAGGCTGAACTGACTTAGGTGACTCAGTATGAGCCTCAACTGCTTGTGCAGGCTCAGCTTCAGGTTCCATTTCTGCTTCCCCTTCTTCCTCATCCTCCTCTGCATCTCCAGTTCCTTCATACCCCTTCAAGGGTTGATTATACAATAGTCCATTCAGTAGGACAGCAGTGATTTCATTTCCCAACGAACTTACCTCACCCACAGTTTCTATTTGATTGTCCTGTAGAATCTTTGTAATGAGTGAACCCAAACGTAGTTTCCTACCGCTTCGTTGAAGGGCTCCAACTAGAAACACAGGCAGATCGAATGGAGTGGAAGTTAACATGTGCCATATAAAGCACTGTTCGAAGTTAGACCTGGAGGAGGCAGAGCTAAGTTTAGGAAAGATAAAGTTAGTCAGCATAAAATGAACCATCTTTTGATCCTTACCCATACAAGTACTGGGTATTTCCCCTTTATGATCTTTGGGTTTACAGAACCCCTTTAACTTCTCAGACGTGGCTTTAGGTATCTTTTCCTTTATTGTTCGAAATTGGATTCCTTCGTTCGGTATCTCTAACAGTGTGGCTAGATAGGCAGGGGTGATAATGATTTTCTAACCTTTCACGTTTGTCTCCAAGTAATCTGAGTCGTCTGCATCAACCCGTAAATTTGAGTAGAACTCTCGAACTAACCTTGGGTAGGCTATTCCTGGAAGGGAGAAGAGACCTGTCCAGTTGTTTTTCGCAATCCATTCACAGAATGGTGTTTCAGTCGACACGAAGCTCGGAGAGAACCACCGTCATTTTAACACCTCCATATTGTTAACCTTCGAGTGTACTTTCAGCATTATCATCTCCTTTTCCATTGAAGGACTAGCGTGGTCAGTGAGTGTGTTTTGCGCTTCTGGGGTTTTCTTTTTGCTGGGAGACATTTTTGATGATTTTGAGATTTTTGGAACGGAAGAAGTTTGAGTTTTAGGGATTGCAAGAATGAGAAAGGACGAGTGGGGGTTCAACTATTTTATATAAATCAATGAGGATCTTAAATCATTATCTTGCCGTTTTTCTCCTAGGGACGTTCAAGTGTCAGATACTCTGTTAATTATGACATCTTCGGCGCATGGGTTTTTGCCATTAATGTGCGTCTTCCCAATGTGTCAGAATTTACACGTGTAGGTTTACTTTATACGAATGGGTTATTGCCGAAATTCGAAGCGTCAATGATATTGAGTGCCTATCGTTTGTTAAGACGATCTCTCTATCTCCTATTAACTCAGCATAGGTTACGTGCTCAGCGTGTGCCTTTACTCAACATGAAGTGATTTGTCTATCTACTCAGCATGGGATGTTTACTTAACCTTTATGCCTAACTTAGTATTGTTGCTTACTATGTGTACGCAGGGTGGCTATTTCAACCTAAGCTTAGTAGGGAATAGATATTTCACTCAACATGGCATTTGTACAATCATTCAAAGTTCCACTCATAATTATTTAATGCAAATTTAGTTACAGTGGATTTGACATACCAATTGCTTCCCTTAGTGTGTTGAATTGCTCTCGGGCCAAGGGTTTTGTGAAGATATCTGCAAGCTGATCGTTTGTTGGCACGTAGGTCAGCTTGATCTCATCTTTTAATACGTGATCTCTGATGAAGTGATGCCTTATGCTAACATGCTTCATCCGGCTGTGTTGGACGGGATTTTTGGATAGATCAATGGCACTTTTGTTGTCGCATTTGATCTCTATTGTCTTTGTTTTGACTCCGTAATCCTCAAGCTGTTGCTTTATCCATAGGACTTGTGCAACACAGCTTCCTGTAGCCACGTACTCAGCTTCAGTTGTAGATAGAGCTACGGATGATTGCTTCTTGCTAAACCAAGATACTAGACAGCTTCCAAGGAAGTGACATCCCCCTAAAGTACTTTTTCGTTCTAGCTTATCTCGTCCGTAGTCAGCATCAGTATATCCAGTGAGTGTGAAGTCATTTGAGGTTGGATACCATAGACCTGCATCAACTGAGCTTTGCAAGTATCTAAAGATTCTTTTTACAGCAGTTAGATGAGATTCCCTGGGGTCAGCTTGATATCTAGCACAATAGCATACTGAGTATTGAATATCTGGTCTACTAGCAGTGAGATAGAGTAATGAACCTATCATACCTCGATAGAGTTTACTATCAACTGACTTACTCTTTTCATCCTTGCATAGGACAGTATCAGTACCCATGGGGGTTGATATTGGTTTACACTCTTCCATGCTGAATTTCTTTAACATTTCCTTGGCGTACTTGGACTGATTTATAAATATGCCATTCTTTCCTTGCTTGATTTGGAGTCCAAGAAAGAAGTTGAGTTCACCCATCATGGACATTTCGAACTCAGTTTGCATCTGTTGGCTAAATTCTTTGCACAAGGATTCGTCAGTAGCACCAAAGATTATATCATCAACATATATCTGTGCAAGTAGGGTATGTTTACCCTTTTTCTTAATGAACAAGGTTGTGTCAGCTTTTCCCCTGACATAGTTCCTGGTCAGCAGGAAGTTGGTCAACCTCTCATACCAAGCTCTTGGAGCTTGCTTCAGGCCGTACAGAGCCTTTTTGAGTTTATAAACGTGATTTGGAAATTTTGAGTCTTCAAATCCAGGAGGTTGATTAACATATACCTCTTCGTTTATAAAGCCATTAAGAAATGCACTTTTTACATCCATTTGGTATAATTTAAAATTCATGTAACTGGCATAGGCACACAATATACGTATAGCTTCTAATATAGCAACAGGTGCAAATGTTTCTCCATAGTCTATACCCTCTTGCTGACTATAGCCTTGAGCTACAAGTCGGGCTTTGTTTCTAATCACATTCCCATGTTCATCTAGCTTATTTCTAAAGACCCACTTAGTTCCTATGGGCTTTTGATTCCTAGGTTTAGGTACTAAATCCCATACCTCATTTCTGGTGAATTGATCAAGCTCTTCTTGCATGGCATTGATCCAATACTCATCCTGCTCAGCATCAGCAAAATTCTTTAGCTCATGTATTGATACGAATGCAACATTGCTGAGGTATTTTCTAAGTTGATCCATGGTCATCAGTTTGTTGTTAGCGGCATCAAGAATGGCTTGTTCTGTATGACCTCTTGGGATCTTTATTTCCTTTGGCAGTGCTGAGTCGTTTGGAAGAGGTGTTTCTACAATCTCTACAGGAATTGATTGGTCAGCAAATGATATTTCAATTTCTTGCTTACCTCGAGTCAGCTCCTGTATGTTAGGCATTATGGCTTGTGGTTGATCAGCGGAAGCTGAGCCTGGTTCTTCTTCTTCAGGCTGAGCTGACTTACCTGTAGGGTCGGTTTCGTCGAACTCAACATGTACAGACTCTTCTACAACTTGAGTTCTTTTATTAAATACTCTATATGCTTTACTGTTTGTTGAGTACCCTAAAAAGATCGCCTCATCAGCTTTAGCATCAAATTTAGCAAGGTTGTCTTTTGTATTGAGTATAAAACACTTACAACCAAAGGCACGAAAGTATCCAATGTTGGGCTTTCGATCTTTCCAAAGTTCATATGGGGTTTTCTTAAGTGTAGGTCTGACTAGAGCCCTATTCAGTATATAATATGCTGTGTGAACAGCTTCACCCCAGAAGTACTTTGGAAGCCTATTTTCACTCAGCATCGTCCTAGCTATTTCAACAATGGTTCTATTTTTCCTTTCAACAACCCCATTTTGTTGAGGTGTTCTTGGAGCAGAGAAATTGTGGTTAATACCACAGGTTTCACAGAATTCATCAAACTGTTGATTTTTGAATTCTCCACCATTGTCGCTTCTAATGTGAGCTACTTTTAGGTCTTTGTCATTTTCAAGCTTTCTGACCAATGTGGTGAACATCTCAAAGGTTTCATCCTTGCTACTAAGCAAGATGATCCAAGTATACCGAGAGAAATCATCTACAATAACCAAAGAAAATTTCTTACCTCCCAAGCTGAGTGGCTGGATAGGTCCGAAAAGATCTAAGTGTAGTAATTCCAATGGCCTTTTGGTTGAGACGACATTTTTACTATGAAATGACTTTTTAGTTTGTTTTCCTTGCTGATAGGCTTTACATAGCTGATCTTTTTCAAACTTTAATTTGGGTAATCCCTCAACTAATTGCTTTCTAGCTAATTTGGCAAGAAGATCCATGCTGACATGCTCAAGTCTTCTATGCCATAGCCAGGAGTTGTCCTCTTTAGATACTAAGCATATATTTTTAGAAAACTGTTTTTCCAAGTTCAACATATATACATTTTCTACGCGAGGGGCAGTTAAAATCAATTCATTTGTATTTCCCTCGAGTATTTGACACTTAGTATCATCAAATACAACTCTTCTGCCGCTTTTGCAAAGCTGAGCTACACTTAACAGGTTGTATTTTAGACCTTTAACTAAGGATACATACTCAATGGTTGGGTTACCTCCGATAGTACCTAAACCGACTATCTTACCCTTCTTGTTGTCTCCAAAGCTTACACTTCCACCTCGTTTAAGCTCTAGTGTGATGAACTGAGTTTCATCACCTGTCATATGCCTTGAGCATGCGCTGTCTATATACCATAGTTTTGACTTCTCCACGCATGTCAAGCTGACCTGCAGTTCAAACTATTCATTTTTAGGTACCCAATTTCTTTTGGGTCCTTTCTTATTAGTGTATACAGGTGCAAAATCATGTTTCAACTTATGACGGCATACTTTTATGGTGTGTCCTGGTTTACCACAGAAGTCACAAAAAAGTATCCTTTGTGGGTTGAACTGAGTATAGTTAGCATTATGGTGTTGGGCATGCCAACATATTTTTGTGGTATGTCCTTTTCTTCCGCAGAAGTCACATTGGACAGTCTGCTTGTTATGCCAACACACATCCTTTGTGTGTCCCCATTTTCCACAACATTCACATTGAGTGACTTGCTTATGCTGACTATTATTTGCATACTCAGCATGAGCTTTATTTCTATTTAAGCCTTTCCCTTGACTTTGTAAGTGTGTGATATCCTTTCTAAGCTTCTTTGACTCAGATTGGACCTCCGTGACAAACTTATGTAAGATTTGCATATTGGTATGCAAGTCAGAGTTGTCCTGGAGAAGATATCGGAGATCACTCAGTTTGACCTCTTCAATCTCATCACAACGCCTGCTGAGTGCCTTAATCTTTTTGTTACACTTCTTTGTTAGTGTATATAAGTCACTCAGGGCATTCACCATTTTATTTCTAAGCACAAGTAAAGATGTTACCTTATTGTTGTGATTCTCTTGGTCAGTTTCATCAGAAAGGTCAGCATGCTCAGACTGGGATTGGTCAGCTCCATCATCTGCCATAAAATATATGTTGGCTGTTTCATTTTGCTCAGCTTCAGATGATGTTGACTCATCACTGTCACTCCATGTGGCTACCATAGCCTTTTTGCTTCCCTTCTTCTCTTTCTTGAGATTGGGACAGCTTGACTTGATGTGCCCGGTTTGATGACACTCAAAACATGTGACAGATTTCGAGCTGTCCTTCTTGTACTTGTCGCTTGACTCAGCTTTGTACTTATCATTTCTTCTAAATGATCTTTTGCCATTTCTATCATTTCTTCTGAACAGCTTTTTCATCTTTCTGGTGAACATGGCCAACTCCTCATCATCGGTTGACTCAGCTTCAGTTGAGTCTGCTTTCATGACAAGGGATTTTTGTTTCTTATCCTCTGATTTTTCTTTTTCTTTGGCTTCAAAGTTTTTCATAGAGATTTCATGGGTCAGCAAGGATCCTATCAGCTCATCATATTTGTAGGTAGTCAAGTCTTGAGCTTCCTCTACGGCTGTTTTCTTTGCTTGCCAGCTCTTGGGCAGACTTCTCAGAATCTTCTTCACTTGTTCTTCTTCAGTGAAGTTCTTTCCAAGCCTTTTTAGCTCATTTATAATGTTTGTGAACCTTGCGTTCATTTCTGAGATGTCTTCATTTTCCTTCATCTCAAACAACTCGTAGAGTCTCATATGTTGATTGACTTTAGACTCCTTAACTTTGCTTGTGCCTTCATAGGTTACTTCAAGCTTCTTCCAAATCTCCTGTGCTGACTCACAACCTGAAATCTTATTGTATTCTACAGCATCTAACGCACAATGAAGCATATTTATAGCCGAAGCATTATTTTGCAATTTTCTGAGGTCATCCTCTGTCCACTCAGCCTCACTCTTAACAATTTTCTCATTGTTAATAGTTTTGTATGGCACATGTGGACCTTGAACAATTGCAAGCCATGCACTCATGTTTGTGGCTTGAATAAAGTTCTTCATCCTATTCTTCCAGAATGTGTAATTTGATCCAAAGAATAGGGGTGGTCTAGTGATTGATAATCCCTCAGGGAGTATCTGTGTTGTTTGGTTTCCAGGGAGGAAACGAGTGCTATTCTCACCCATTTTTAGGGATCAGCTCAAGATTGTTAAATCTCTGAGTAGTGAGCTTTTTGCTCTGATACCACTTGTTGGTCCTTGATAATTAGTTCCAAGGGGGGGTTAGGAACTAATATAACTTTTTCTCTTTTTAATTAAGCTGACTGGAAGTTATTTTGAGAGTTTATTAACTCTGCTTTTGGTCAGCTTGGTGAGATATGTTCGAAGACAGCTTTAGTCAGATGTTGACTAAAGTTGTTTTCTTGTGAGTTGAGAAATGACACTCTTGGAGGTCAGCTTCTAACTCAGCACCACTTATTTACTTAAGGTTAGCTTAGGCAATTTATATGCTGAGTAAATTTAGCACACAACACATACAATATAAGAGAGAGTTCAGAGATTACTCAGTATCACTTATCCTGGTTCGGCCTCTCTGCCTATGTCCAGTCCCCAGAGTCCTCCGGGATTTTTGAATCCAATACTGAGCTCTTTAACGGTAGAGCGCAAACCAATTACAAGGCAGTTGAATATGCAAGAGTACCTTCCTCTATTCGTCTACTCAACTCCTACTAAGCGCTACAACCCAGCACCTAGATTTCTCTACAACTGAAATGCTAACAACCTAGCACTCAGCTTCACTCTCTCAATATTACTATTGATCATAGACTTGTTCCTTTGTGAACTAAGGGACACTTTAGATGATTACAACTCAATCTAGCATTTACACATAGAATAGTAACGTGGGTGTAAGATTCTTTTTGTATTTGAGTGCTTTTGAAACTTTCTCTCTTGTATTTTGCTTTTTGATGCTTGTCTATGTCTGTTCTTTTGGTTCTTCGATTGTCCTTTTATAGACAAAAACCTGTGGACTTGATTGTTTAAAATGTCTTGACCGTTGCAACCAAAACGGCTCTTTTGGGGAACATTTTCTGGAAATCTTCAGATTGCACACCATTCCCTGTTTCTGTTTTACTTCAGGCGTCAGGTTGTCTTTTAGCGTTTGTTTTGTTTGTTTGTGACAGTTGTCTGTTTCCAATAATCCAACGTCCCATGACTCTCGGAATCAGTCTTCTTAGGTATCTTCGAGGTTCCAATTATTGGTGCAGATGATTGGCAGACTTTGTCTTTTAGTAGAACGGATCCTTCATGCTGTCCTGATGAATACTCAGCTCCGTTTGTTCATGGTTCATGCTGAGTTCCTCCAAGGTCAGCTCCGTTTTGTTTAAACGCTCCTGACGAGGTCTTCAGCTTAAGTCAGCTTCATTTTGTTTCTGACCTTTAACTCCACTCAGCTTCTATTCTGTCATGCTGAGTTCTTTGCTACTTAGCTTTGTTTGTGCTGACTTTTGTCCTGTCTTTTACCTTATATATTTTTGTACTCAAGATTCAACAAACATATTAGTACAATTAAATCAAAGCATCTAAATTTAATTGCCTCTTAATCATGGATAATTTTGTCAAATCAAAATCTTGTGGAAAGGTGTTTCAATAGGTATTTGAACAAGAGGAAAAAGGGTTAAATGTTTAAAAGGGTGTTAACAAAAGGGTTGGTTAATAGGCTCGAAGGGGTTTCCTAATGTTCAATGAAAACGAGAAAAATAAATTAAGAAAAATTAGCCTAAGTGGGTTCGGTTTATCATCTATTGCCTTTTTACCAAAAATAAGTGTACTTAACCCGGTATTAGATGCAAATTCTATGAGTCGAGTGAAGTCAAAGCTCTCGAAAAATTGTGAAAGAATCGGAGTTCTCGTACGAAATCCTTTAGGCTCAAAAATACCTCACAAAGATTCGGGTTCAAATTGTGTACTATCAAGTCTTCGCTAAATTCTCAACTATCCCGTTTTTATTGCCTTTTTAAAGTTTATTATGGAGATAACATTTGGGTTAAGACTCAATGCCTTAGTTTAGTACTAACCTAAGCTTTGCACAAATTCCCTAATTTCAAAACCAAGACTAAAATTCCTTAATTAGGTCATCCCCTTGTGTCGATGTCTTTTATTTTTGATGACAAATAACGGAGCTTTAATTAATTTCCGAAGGAGGGATAGCGTGTTGGGAAAAATTTGAAAGATTCAATAAAGTAGTTTAATTATTTTTGTATTTATTTTATTTTTATTTTTGTTTTTGTTAGTGCAAAACAAACGTTAAGTGCGAGGTTGCACGACCCTCCGCGTTATTTAAAATGACACCTATTCCAAGGGCGTCGCAAAAAGAGGTTAAAACAAAAACAAAAATAAAGTAAGGAAAGGAAAAGAAGACCCTTAGTGGTCAGGGGCCCTACGCGAGGCGTACCCAGAGGGCGCCCCACGTAGGGCGGCGTTTTTATTGCTTTTGGGGTCAAAGACTCAAATACGCGGGGCGCATGAAGTGGGGCGCCCCGCGTGTTTGAGTTTCTGGGTATTTTATCTACGAAAAATGATGATCACGCGGGGCGTAAAGGCGAGTACGCCCTGCGTGAATGTTATTTATGGCAGAAAAACTGTGAAAAAGAAACACAAAATATGAACGGAAACCATAAAAAGACATTACATATATATTAAAACAGAAAGCAAAATTACAAGAAAGCAAAACGAACTAAAACAAAACGAACGAAAATAAAACGAATTAAATAAGCATGAAAAGGAAAACATAAAAAGGAAACTATAGTTGAGGCGGAGGAGGATTGCCGTGGAGGTTGAAGTAAGAGGCGAATGAGTTGGTGAGGGCATCAAATCGAGCATCGAGATGAACCCGATCCTCCCGTTGTTGCGCTTCGATGGAGTCGAAGCGGGTGTTGAGGGTGGCGAATTGGGAGTCATAATGAACCCGGTCCTGACGTTGATTATCCTCCAAGATATCCAACCGAGCATAGATGGAATTGAAGTCATGGTTAGGCGGAGGACTGAAATTGAGGCCCATATCCGAATCTGAATCCCCTGCCTCATCAGAGTGAGCCGCCCCCGAGGTTTCACCCGGGCCCGAGGTGGAGCGCCGAATGGATTTGAAGGCATTTTTCTCCACGGGCCGAGGCAGAAGGCTTGGGAGGCGAGCAAGGGCAGCCTCGCCAAAAGCGGAAGTGGCGAAGAGAGTGACTAGATGGCCCAACCCGATCTTGCCCCGCTTTCGGGTGGAAATGTGGTGGAGTTGGATGGCCACAAGATAGGAGAGGTCATAGGCACGGTTGTTGGCACAACAATAGAGTGCCAAAAGTTCGTCCTTGTTGACCTTGGTGGATTCCGACTTCCCCGAAAAGTAGACGGAGATGAAGCGGTGGAGAAGTTGGAGGATTAGATCACGGATGAGAGAGGGGCGGAGGTTGGAGACATCATAATCCTCGAACCCGGTGATGGAGGTCCAAAAATCACGAGCGGAAACATCTTCGGGCCAATGGGAGATACCATCTTCCACTTGTTTGGTGAAGTGATTGCGGAGCCATTGGGTATCAATGGTTAAGGGGTGGTTGTGAAGGCGGAAGTTGAAGAGGGCGGCACCGGGGACATTGTTAGAGGTGAGGGTGGTGTAGAACTCCAAAACTAAGGAGGGGTAAACGTGGGGCCGTGCAAGAAAGTGATCGTGCCAAGAGAGGGCACGGAGGCGCTCCACGAAAGCCCCGCCAAGGCCGAAGCGGTCAAGAGTGTTCCGCTCAATGTATGGGAGCTCCATAAAGTGGGCGGCGGAAAGTGTTTAGTAGTGCTCGGCCTCCCCCTCGGTTAGGAGATGAAAAGGAGCCCGGTGTAGGCGGGTAAGTGGTGGTGTCCCCTCTCGCTCGGGTGATGGTAGTGGTTGTTGATTTTGTGCGGAACGGGAAGAACGGGCCCTAGTGGACCGTGGGGGACGCATGTCGGCGGTGTGTTTTCGCCTAACCATGGTGTGAGTGAGGGGTTTTAGAGAGTATGGAGGAAGGTTGTGGGATGGTTGAGTGAGTTGTGAGGGAGGAGAAGAAGAAAAGGATGGGTTTATATAAGGGGAGAGTGGGGAATCCAAGTAAAACTCGGATTCCCAGAGGGGTACGCGGGGCGTGAAGGGGCCACGCCACGCGTATCCCTCCCCCTGAGCTTATTTTTCGCAAAAATGGTGCGATACGCGGGGCGTGAAAGGGGGCACGCCTCGCGTATCGCACCTCCTGCCCCTTTTTGCTGGAAAAAAGGGGAAGGACGCGGGGCGTACATGGGGATACGCCCCGCGTATGAGGGGGAAGTTGAAGAATTTTTTTCGGTTTTTTTTATCAGTTTTCTGATTTTTAATTTTATGGTTTATGAGTTTTTATGGGTTTTTATGATTTTTATGTTTAATTATTAATTGTTTTTAATATTTTTATTTTTTAAATTGTCATTAAGGAGGTAGTTAATATAAAATTTATTGTGGAGGGAGTTTTGAATTTGAAAGGGTGGAAGTTGATTGGATGGAAAGGAAGGTGGAGTGTGGAAGTGGAAAAGGTGTATAGGGAAGATGAGTGATGGGAAGTTTGAGGGAAGGGAAGTTGCCATGGGGAGTTGTAATTCACAACTCCCCGAGGATACGCGAGGCGTGCCCTGGGGCGCGTCCCGCGTATCCTCCCACGTGGCTCTTATTCGAAGGAGGTTTTACTCACCGATGGGTACGCGGGGCGTGATAGGAGATACGCCCCGCGTGGTGTGTCTTTTATTGAGTAGAATGGGCAGACACACAACTACGCAGGGCGCATGGGGTTGTACGTCCCGCGTAGCTCAAAAAATGTTTTGGATTAATATGGGATTTGTTTTTCTTATTTTTATTTATTCAAGAGGATACAAGGGAAAATAAAATGAGGGTAAAAATAAAACGATAGCTGAAAGGGAAGATGATGAGATGGCGGAAACTAACAATGGCATACGTAAAAATACTAGAAGTAGAGACAAACAAAAATAAAAACAAGTTGAAAAACGTTTATAATATTTATAATATATATATAAACAAGTGGTTCGAGAAACTCAAACCGGTGCTACGTTTTGAGTCGAAGTAGCTCGACTTTGAATTTCCTCCTAAGTGTATGCTTCCATTCGCGTTAGGAATTCAAATTCTTGAATAAACAACCCGTACCTGCAAAACGGATTGTTCGCTTCAAAAGAATTTAACAAAAACCAAAAACTATATGTACAGAAATTATCGAAGAGTTTAATTTGCTCCCTTTTTGACTCCTTTGGTAGTTCAAAAGGAGCGAAATGTTCCGATGTAGAAGGAACCTCCGACTCTTCTAGCTTTGGATTTATTTCCATGGATCCGCACACAACCGGCTCATCGATGTCCGTTTTCTCACAACTGAAACGACTTTTATTCTTTGGGGAATCCTTTTGAGAAAACTCAATTAACTCGAGCTTCCCATTTTGACAAACTGAATTGGACTCTCGAATTGATTCGTCCGCGGCGGAATCACGAGGAGACTTCAATCTGGCCCATAGATTTCCCAATTCCCTGAAATTTGTCTCAGTGTTAGATAATCCTTCATGAACATCTTTAAGCATAGAGTTTATCACATCGAATTGTGAGGTTGAGTGTGGGCATTCGTCACCCATGCGGTCGTCCCACCGATGACGACTATAAAGCATCATACCATGAAACAAATCATTAGTAACACATAAAACGAAATAAATTATTCAAAAAAAGAGAAAATAATATTTACAAATGCTTAAACTAACAATAAAACGTTTTTGTCTAATATTGCAAGAAATTATAAATCCCCGGCAACGGCGCCAAAAACTTGATAGCGCGACGCCTAGTGGTAGAGTTTCTTACGACGGAATATATATTGTGAGTGCGGACTCTAAATCTATGGATGTGATCTTTATAAATTACTCTTAACTCTACTAGAAGCTACGACTACTCAGGGGCAAGTGTACCCCGTCGTATCAAGTAATAATCCGGTTAAGACCGGGTATCGAATTCACGGGATTTATAATTGCAAGTATTAGACGACTCGGTTTTATACGTTATCTAAGCGGTTGATACTTTGAGTTGGTGTGAGACACAACTACAAACTACTCCTAACCTATTGGTGACACAGATTTATGTAATGGAAAACTCCACGGAGTGATATGGGTGACGATAAGTTATAAATATAATATGCAATAACTCCGAATATATTCAGTTGACGATTTACTCTTGCAAAGACGACTACGTGTAGTTCGACCGACCCGTGAAGTACTTAGACTACGTGGTTCCTAGTCAAGGCGTGTCTAATGCTGGGGATCAAAAACTAGGGCCCATAAGTTCCGTGGCTTGTCAATTCCTACGGTTTCCGGTTTGTCACTTCCGGTAAGGCAACACCTATATGAATCCCTAAAGATAGCCTGAATGGCATCGGAAATCGCGTTCTCCTACACAATAGTCAATTACGAGTATCAAAACAAGTAATAAACATCAACACGTATATAGAAACGGAAATTGCAAATCACGTATTATAAATATGGAAAGCATAAATGAGAAATACAACCAAGCCTAGTACATAGGAAGAGTGCAAGCTAATTAGCAAGCGAAGAGGGAAGAATCGGCCCTCGGAACTAGCCAACCGGACTCAAGACCGTCTCTTAGGACTTGGAGGTGGAACTCTCGAGCTTGGTGACGAAATGATGAAGCGGAACGTTGATGGAATGCCGGAATAACCGAACAAGCTCTCGAGGTGGGAGAGTTTTATTACATAAACTGAATCTATTCTATCAAAAGAAATAAGAGGTAGCTATGTACAAGGTGTCAAGAGATATCTAATTGAGTGCTAGTCACTCTTATTTATACATCAAGTTAGGGGCAAAAATGTAACTTCACAAGGTGTAAGTATGGAGCACCATCATTGAGTGCAGAAATCCCATAATACGCCCCGCGTATGGTGAGGCACGTCCCGCGTATATGCCCATTCCGTCAGAAATCTCCTGCATGTGGACCAATTCTATGTCTTGTTGTCTCAAACACGCCCTGCGTAGCTAAAGTACGCCCCGCGTAAATGAGTTTCTGAGATTTTATAGCTTGAATTGGAGCTTTTACGCCGTGCGTAAAAGATGATACGCCCCGCGTATGGAGAGTTGACTCCGGGAGACAATGCAGTCTGACTTTCAGGATTAGGCCAATTATTTCCGACATGTGTCATACGCCCCGCGTAGGGTGGCATACGCCCCGCGTATGCTGAGTCAATTCCACATGGTGTCTGCGGATAAGGCAATTATTGCTGACACCATGTTTACGCCCCGCGTAAGGGATGATACGCCCCGCGTATTTGAGTAGATTTTTGCTCCTAGCTCGTACCTGAAATACAAATCTTGGGAGCCGAGTTAGCTTGACGTTTTTATTTCCTAAACTAATCAAAAGCGCGGAAAATTAACTGAAAGTACGAGATTTATTTTTATTTCTTTATTTTATCAAAACACTTTATTTTTGTAATTAAACTTATTTATTTTATCCAAAATCAACCCGTAAATCACGCTAAAAAAATAGGGGTAAAATACCCCTATCATTGAATTCCTTCATCCTTCTTCTTTAAGGTCGCAACTCCATCCTTTAAGTGTTGAATCACTTTGTCCTTTTTGAAGGATATCAGAAGTTTTGAGAATTCAAGAGAAGGTCACAGCGAGTGGGTTATTTCTTTGCAAAATTGTGCTCAATTTCATATGTGGCAATTCCGCAAAGATCTCTTCGTTAGTTGGGGGAATAATCCGCACGAAACTGAACTAAAGGATAAATAACTATATTAAATGATAAATAAATATGATAAGTGAAGGAAAATCTACTGAAATAGTCTACTGAACTAGTATACTACAAAGTGGTATGGACGATATCTATCACGATAGGTTACTAATAAGTAATTAGTATGCTTTCTTAGAAAGAATGTCTACTTGGTGCGTCTTAATATTAACAAGATTAATCCCAAATCAATGAAAATTCAATAAAAAAAATTAACCAACTGATGAGGTTAAAATAACTATTTGATTATAATTTTTAGTGATACGAGTAGAAGGATAAGTTAATTATATAGTCAAATTTGATTTGGATTTAAGGTTATAATAATATAATTAAAAAAAAAATTATAACAAAAAAATAAAATGAGTAGCACTATAATATAGGAATTAGATGTATTTTAAAAGGTTAAAAAAGCTACTATACTTAACACTTTATTTAGATGATGTGTTATTAAGGTAAAATAAAGTAAGTTAAACGAGGTGAAATATAGTAAAGTATTATAAAGTATTGTATTTGTGTTGGAATCAAGGTAAAATTTATGACATTTTACTCGCGGTATTCGACACTATTCGATCCTAATGAGATTACTCATACCCTATACAAAAGGGTATGAGACGGGTATGTGTTAGAAATCTTAAGATTTCATTATAATATTAGACAAAGATAATTGCCCAGATGTTTGAATAAGATGATTTTAACAAATACTTAATAACAGTCAGAAGAGTGTACCTTGATCCATGATGATTATAATCTGAGTTCTTCAGAATCACAAGAATTGTGTTTCTCTCACTTAACCCTTTAGACTTTACAGATTTTCTAGATGGAAGAAAATCACTTTTAGATAGGTTAGAGAGAGGACCAATTCTGATTATGTTCTATAAATATACCTTCCATCAAGGTATCTCTTCATCCATAAGGTACCTTTTCATTAATGAACCAATGGGATTCAACGTACCCTTTCGTTAATCAAACATAATGATCGATCATACCCTTATGTGAACTGACCAATAGGATTTATTATTTTATTTTATCAAACCATATAAGTATATAATATAGTAGGACCAAATTAAATTATGGAAAATCCAACATTCTCCCACTTGGTCCGTGTGAATTATATATACAATTTAATAACAAACATAAGGCGCGCATTAAAATAAATCCATTATCTTACTGGTCACAACATAAAGTCATTGTTTAAGCAATAAGACTAATAAGGATCATAGCGGTTCGATGTCAGTTTATCGGCATAGTCCCTTCCATGTATCACAATATAAATCTTATACTTAAAATGAACTATAGTAAGGTTTTTCATGATGGTCCAACAATAATGTCTTTGTTAGAGACTATATCCTGTTTAATTCTCATAATGCAGTATGAGCTCAAAAGTATTATCCATGACGAGTATTGAACGAATATGGGAATACCACTTTAGGTATCTATTACCTGAGCCATATATTTGACTTTTATCCTTTTTTTTACCGCTAATTCAATTTGTTTTTATTGTTTAAGGTTGATTGAGGAATTTTTAATTTGAGAGATTTGTTAAATTGTAGATGAATTATATATAGATATAATTTATTAAATTTATTTATTTTTGTTAAATTTATCCTATTTTTTGTTTTATATATTGATTCTTAACGGGTAAGTGGACGCGCGATTGAAATGAAACAGGTATATGATTCATGAAATATATTTGTAAGGATAATGGAACGGATACGTGTAATTATAGTATCATGGGTTGCCATAAAAAATATGCATTTTTTGTAACATAAAATTATAGTATCATGTATTGCCATAAAAACACTTATTTTGTACAAATGTTAGGAGTGAAATTATAATCTTTTTAAACCTAAAGACTAAGAGGGTGTTTATTTCAGCTTTTCGGATGAGCATTTAGCGTTTCACTTCAAACCGCAGCGTTTAGCATTTTCTCTAGAAACTGCAACGTTCTGTAACGTTTTACGAAAAGCTCATATTTAGAGCTTTTCCTAAAGAGCTGTTTGTAATTATTTGTTATTACAAAATTATCCTTCTTATTTCCACAAAATATGTTTATTCTTTAATATTATTTATGTTGTTGGTCCCATGTGATTAGTTCCAAGAGGAGGGGGAGGGGGGAGTTAGGAACTAATATAACTTTTTCGTTTTAATTTTGCTGACTTAATATAATTCTTTGAGTTTCACAACTCAGTTTTGGTCAGCACGGCCGAGTGAGGCGTAAGACGGCTTTAGTCAGATACTGACTAGAGCTGTTTTACTTGCGAGTTGGGAAATGACACTTTTGTGGTCAGCTTCCAACTCAGCACTCTGATTTACTCAGTGTCAGTTTAAACAATTTATATACTGAGTAAATATAGCAAGCAACACATACATATATATATTGAGAGAGAGTTAGAAATTACTCAGCACGACTTATCCTGGTTCGCCCTCTCCGCCTACGTCCAGTCCCCAGAATCCCTCCGGGCTTTTTCAATCCAATACTGAGCTCTTTAAAGGTATAGCACAAACCGTTTACAATGCAGTTGAATATGCAAGAGTACCGTCCTCTATTCGTCTACTCAACTCCTACTAAGTGCTATAACCAAACACCTAGATTTCTCTACCACTGAGTACTTAAAACCGAGTACTCAGCACCACTCTCTCAATTTTACAATTGATATAAACTTGTTCTTTTTCAGACAAAGAACATTTTAGATGATTACAAAAATCACTCTAGCTTTTACACAGAAATGAAAATTTGGTGTAAGATCTTTTTCTTGTTTTGATGTGCTTTGTATGTATGCTCTTTTTCACTTGTATTTTCGGCAAAGGATCCAAGAAGTGTACTTGTCCTTTTATAGTTGAAGTCTGAAGCTGTAATGATTTGAATCTGGATTTATCCGTTGGATTCAAATGGCTTTTTCTTGCGACATGTTCTGGTCAGCTTCAGATTTTGCAGGCCAATCTTGTCGTCTGAATTCGGCAGGCAGCAGACTTGTCTTCTTCTCGCAGGTTTGTCTTCTAGCACAGATTTCGTCTTTTAGCTAGCGGACAGTTGACCCATGCATCTCGAAATTAACTCTTTGTGTAATTCCAAGGTTTCTATTATTGGTGCAGACAGTTGTCGGATCTTGTCTTTTAGCAAACGGATCATTGGTGCTGTCCTTAAAATCATTCAGCATGACTTTGATAGCCATTGTCTTTGATTGTTGCCAATTCCGATACTGAGTTGCCTTTCACTCAGCTTCCACGGCCAGCTTCGTTCTGCAAGATATAGTTCCGAAGAAGACTTCTCTTCTTTTATGCTGAGTTGCTTTTCACTCAGCTTCTGTGATCAGCTTCATTTGTAAGCTTCGGTTCTGAAGAAGACTTTCCTTCTTTCGTACTAAGTTATTCTTTACTCAGCCCGCGTTATGTTATCATGCTGACTATGTTCTGTCTTAATTTGGTTCCTGTTCTTATAAATATTTTTATACTCAACATTGAACAAGCGCATTAGTACAATCAAATCAAAGCACTTAAATTTAATTGTCTTAATCATGGATTAACTTAAATAATTTTGTCAAATCAAAATCATGTTGGAAAGATGTTTCAACATATATTTCTACAACGTAATTGCTAAAAGAATAAGGTTTTGTTGCGTTCAATAAATTTTTTTATTTTTATATAGATTATTTTTATTAATTTGTGTAACACATTTTTTATTTTATAATAGTATAAAGTGCAAAAATAGCCCTAATATTTATAGCTAGGAGCAATTTTAGCCTTAACGTGTAAAATGATGCAATTATACTCCTAATGTTGGCAGCCAAAAGCAATTTTACCCCTAACATTGATAAGTTTGGTCAATTTGAGAAATAATTTATTAAACTGTCTTCTTGGTCATGAATATTGTCATCTACCTTCATATGTGCACCATTTTATCACCGTTAGTAACAGATCACAAATATATGATTAGACGTGATTTTTAAAAAAAATAAATAAATAACATATTGATTTTTGTAGGAGTTGGACAAAATTTTCAACTATTTTACCAAATTTATAAATATTAATTTTCAATTTTATTATTAAATCACAAAAAAATATGAAATCTCTTTTTTAGAACTACTAATATGTGCAATTGGTGTAGAATAAGAAATAAAATATCTATATTTTCTAATAATATCTGAAATTGACCTAACTTGCTAATGTTATGAGTAAAATTGTTCTTAGCTACCAGCATTATGGGTAAAATTGCACAATTTTAGACGTTAAGAGTAAATTATTTATAGTTGTAAATGTTATAGACATTTTTTCACATCTTCCCTTTTATAATATCATCGTTGATTAATTTAAAACATGTCCATTTTAAACATTTTAAATCCGAGCAACAATCGTTCAATATAATTTTACCAAACACTAGTAATTAAACAGCTAATAACAAAATCTAACAGTTTACTGCAACTGCAAACAGCTAACAGCTACCGCAACAGCTGAACCAAACAGGTTAAAATTAACCGTTCTCTAAAAGATTTATGACTATTTTATTACATTATCTCATCAATTTCCTATTAAAGATGATATCTACCATTTAACTCAAAACAATCATGCATATCTATTTACACTTTTATTACACCCAAAAACAAACATAGCGTAAACAGTAAATGTGATGAAATAGTACGTCCCTTGAATAAAATCTTGCATATCGCTATTTTAATAATGTGAATAATAAAAATGTTATTACGAGAAAAAAGAATAGAGGAATTTATTTTAGAATTATTATTTATTTTTGGGGTTCAGAAATTAAAAACATAAAAATTTGGAAAGAAAAAAAAAAAGAAAACAGCTGGCTTAGGTTGGTTAGTTCGGAACGCGCAAACACCGTCCTTGTGATCTGTATTTGGGACCCATCTATTCTTTAACGGCTATGTACGTCACGTCGGCGTTTTACCACTCAGTTAACGCCGTTTATTTATACTAGTACCTTAATCTTTTTATTTCCAGCCTTTTCTGAGGTTTTGGTCAAAAATAGGAAAGGATTAAAGTTTGTCGTTTTTAATTGCTGTATGCCGGTTGGCATTTGCAAAATTCTACTCTTTATTTTGGCAACTAGTTTTATATTTTTCTGCATTAATATTTAAAAAAGGTTTTTGCTTCTTTTTTTATATATTCAAATCGAAATGATTTTTTTTGGGTAATTAATTTATTAGTTCCTGTATTTTGATAAAATATAATATTTAGTCCTTGTATTTTTAAAAACACATGGTAAAGTTTTTAACTTTTTTCTCAGTGAACTATTTAGTCCTTCTATCCGTTTGTTAGATTTTTTACCGTTTATGAATTCAAAAATGACTAAATTACCCTTTACTATTTACCTTTAAATTTCAGAAGAGGAAATCCAATTTAGAAGAAGAAGCTTTTTGTATGGAGAACAAGAAAAAGAACAGACTCAATGCTTACGAATTTGAACGATTAAGAAAAAAATTAAGAAGAAGAACACTCAAAGTTGATTTTTGATGCAGTAGAGTTTAAAGGAAATGAAAATAAAGGAAAATAAGAATGCAAATCCAAATTGACTAATAGAATCTTCATGAGAGTCTAACGGCAGACACTAAACAGTTCACTAAGAAAAACTTTAGGGACTAAATAGTTCATCGAGAAAAACTTTAGGGACTAAACAGTTCATCAAGAAAAATGTTAAGGACTTTACCGTGTATTTTTGAAAATACATGGACTAAACAATGTGTTTTGTCAAAATACAGGACTAATAAATTATTATTTTTTTTTTGATAATTTAGTGAATATGAATAGCTCAAATTTAGACCAATAAAATTTTAAATTTGTAAGTCCACAATATTTCTAAATGATTACATTTTAATTTTTGTTTTTAATTAAAGTGGTTGACATTATCTAAACATAAATTGAATATTTAAAAAAATTCAATACTGTAAAATAAGTATCTTGAAAGGGCATTTTGACAAAAACATTGTCAAACCCGATCCAAAATAAGATCAGATAAGACGGTGAGACATTACCACTGACTACACCCGTTCAATTCTCCGCTAAATCAGTCTAAAACGTTTCCCCTCCAAACGCTTCCGAAATTCAGAAATATCTAGGTATAAATTCTCGAAATTTCGACTCGGACGTGACAAACATTCTTTTAATTACTATTTATTATCCATGACTATGATCTTTTTTATTTTTAAAAAATGTTTCATTTATAGAGTTTTTTCACAAGAGTGAACATAGGTTGTCATGTTATAATAATTAGTTATATGTAAAATAAATGTATAATTGTCAAATATATTGTGTTAGATTATCTTTGTAAATCATGTTGTTTCAAAAATTTAATCCTAATTATATTTTTCTTTTTATGTATTCTACGCTATGAAATATCTCCGATGATACCTTATAAGTTCAAAACGGATAAGTAATGAATGATAAATTTATGTTCAAAGTATGCCAGAATTTTTTTTTATCCATTCCATATAGGAAATCACGAGCATTTTGTTGAGTTTATATAGAGTTACCCTTTATAAGATTTTATCTAATAATAAGCCTAGATGCCCTCGTACACGCAAAGAGGTGCAATTGAATTCTCACAGAGTTAGGGTGTGATGTAAATGCTGGATTAAAGTGGATATGCATCTTTTATTTCTCAACGATTTACATTTTTATTCTTGTGGTTATTTTAGTATAATTAATTCTCATTTAATTTTTTCTTTTCGTCGAATGATCACTTGAAAGTCCTCCAGCAATGACGTTGATTACTTCTCGGGGTGCCCATTCTTTTGTGGGAGATTTCTTTCTTTCTATCGTGGGCGCCTTTGCTTCATTTTTCAATAAGTGATGCAGAATCCCTCACTCAGCGAGTTTGTCAAACTCAATGGCCAATTGCATATAGTCCTTTGTATCATGTATTTCCCCTATGTGGAAGTCATAATATGTCTCGTTGCTACAATGCCCTGATTTCTTTAGCTTTGGAGGGTAGTCGATCTGTTGCTTATTCTTTTTGAGGACTTCATTTTTGGGAGTATTGAGGAGTATGTAGTTTATTTTGGCATGTTCTTTTGGCCTCTAGTGATCTTTGTCTCTATCTCCTATTCAGTGTTATTTAGAGTTTTGTTCCGGAATTATTTGGTCTTTGGCGCTGGAGCTCTTTAGGAGAGGGTTTAGCTTGTGAATATCCCATTTGACGACGTCTCTAACCCATAGCATTAGGTCTGGGAGGTTGTGGGCTACCGAGTTATGAGCTCTTGGGAGAGTGATTCGCTTTGGCAATTTGCCACCATGGCGTATACTGCTGCATCGACACTTAGGTTTTGGATTTGAATGGCTTCCCCCTAGAACATTTTTATCCATTCCTTGAGGGATTGCCTTGGATCCTATAAAAGGTAGTTGAGGTCTTGTATGATTTTACTTATGAAGATGATAAAGACAAGGACCGTTTTATGCTATTTTCTAAAACGGGATAGTTTTTATTACGAGATCTTCCTCTTATACCGCCCCTCACATATTCCTGAGATATGTTTTTGTTGACTGGGCCATCCGTGAATGAGTTTGGCGTGGTAAAGCGAGCGGTGGAGCTTTGATCCTTAATCAGTCAGATAACTTCCTCCACCATGACCAACTTTTGCTTTAATTTTGCTACCGTCGCGACTTGGTCGTTAGTAACCTGTTGCATCGTACCCTAGTATAAAAGAGTTGTTTGGTGCTCCGGTCTATAAACTCTTTATCAACTGGTACAAGGGAACCTAGAGTGGTAATAATAGGTTGATTAATCTCCAGGGTGATTTGGGTGAAAGGGACATGCTCGTTGTTAGAGTTACCATTAGGGCCAAACTCTTGGGAGGAGATAGTGATATTATTGTTATGTTGTTGAATTATGGTTGTTTTTATTTGATCCATGTTTACCGTACAAATTTGATACTGTCGGTTCTGTTTATGAATATATCAATAACCAATTTAGACCTTCTAGTGCCTGAAATAAGTCAGAAAATGTCAACAAGGGGTCGTTAACAGGCGACCCCACTTTGATGATAAAGTTAGACGAATATGGAGATGAGTATTATTGAGCTATTTGTGTATAATTTTCAAGAATGTGACTATGTACATTGATTATGATAATCTTGAACGCATTTATTGGATGTAACTTTCCTTAATCTCATCGGATGACATATAGACACATATTAGGCAAGTCGTATTCTACTCGTGATGGATTTCCTAGATTCCGGACGAATCTAACGAGATGTAATCTGAGTAGGACTTGTAGTTCCTATCATTAGTCCACTTATTAAAGAAATAGAGGCATTCTGTTAAAAAATTGCTAAGAGTGATGTGGATAATTAAAGTAATAAAATATTATATGTTAGTATGATGTATTAAGTTTTGACACTTTTTAAAGCAATCTCTACTAAAGATGCTCTCATTGCTTTTATCGTTAATGACGTTGTGAGGTTAAGACACGTGTATTGATAATAGTGTTTTTACTTTTCAAACTAATCACATGCAACATGTATTATAACAAATTAAAATGTAGAAATTAAATTCCACCCCAAATCAAAAATTAAGGTAAAAGTAAAAAATTGAAAGGAGTGAAATGAAATTAGGGCATGTAAGAGAGAGAAAACGTGTTTGGGTGTTAACGGATTCTTTCTTGTATGGACTTGGGAATAAGTGCCAAACCCTAGAGGCCGTCCTCATTATTTTTTTTTCTTATTCTCCTTTTTAAAAGAGAGAATTATTTGTCTCTCTCCACTTTTTTTATTTTTTTTATAAAATTAATTTTCTTTTGATTTACTAAAATAATAATAATTTAATATTATTTTTTCCAAGTCACAAGAAAGACTGGGTGAAAGAGCCAATTCAAATGGTCTACTATTGCATATGTGACCATATTAAATGTACCCTCTATATTCAAGTTATTCACGAACTTGACACTGTCTTGCAGGAATTTTCATGTCTTGCTATATTTTTGGTGTTTTTAAATGTAAATTCTTTCAGTAAATAATATTTTAACCGAGTTACTTCTTGTTTTTACCGTGGATAAAAAATTTTGTTAAAAGAATACATTATTGCAAATAAATTTTGAATTATCTTTTGAGTTTTACTTCTTGTTGTTTTGTTTTTCCAATTCATATTAAAGATTAATCCAAATTAATTAGTTTAAATACATAAAAAAAATTGTTAAATTTTGATTAGTTTGTTAAATATTATTACTTATTGTCGTAGCACCAATTGAACTAAAAGCTCGAGCTGATAGTTAAACCTTCGACCGTTTGGTCCAAGTGGTTCTGATACCACATTATGGAACCGATTGAACTAAAAGTTCGAACTGATAGTTAAGGCTAATCATAAATCTTATATTAATTTCTGACATTTATGTTATCTAAATGAGGTAAATCAATTACGATTGCCAATTTCATAATAATATTTCTACCCTTAATTTAAAATTATTAGAAATTTAGTAATATATATAAATAAATGTCTAGCTCATCCCAAAATGTACCTTAAAGAGCACATGTTTAAGGAGTCATATAGCTTCTCAATTTAACAATATGTGATGTTTAACACTCTCCTCACGCCTGATTCATTTAGTGCGTGATGCTAATATCAACAGACAGTGATAAATACATGATTGGTCCATTGAGGGGCCAATTTTACACATTCGTGCATTAATTTATTTCTTTGCTTAATCGAACTTGCTTAAGTTTTTTCCATATACATACTTGTATCATCTGAGTGGTGCAGAACTAATTTTTACGTACCATTGTAACACTTCTCAAAATTTAGCTACATTTGAATTACAAAAATAAGATTGAGTCGTTCTAAATAAAATTAGATAAATTTATCACATATTATATATTAATCAAGTTGGATTTTGTAATTAAATACAAACTTAATGAGTTAATTAACCACTATATATCTTAATTTGTCGAAAACAGGGTGGCCGAAACCATCCATGATAGGAGCAGTTTCAATGGTTGGGAGTGTCTGAAACCATCCATAGTAGGGGTAGTTCCAGTGGTCGGCCCTCCTCCAAACCCTCTCTTGTCTCCTTTTGTTGGGAACGCTACCAACATTAAACTATGACTCTGATACCGTGTAACAAACAAACACGTAATATTTATTCATCAACACCTATTCACCTTAGTGTGAACACTCAAAAATCTGACACGTAGATGTTGTAGGCATTATAGCTTATTAGATAAGAATTATAATTTGATGGAGTAAAAATGGTGTTGGTCAAAAGATTAGGTCCATTAAAAGTTATTCTAATCATTTGGAAAGTCTATGTTATGATTGGCTGTTTTATATATATTTATGAAAAAGAAAAGTCAGATTCTAAAATGCACCTAATCCCTGTAGTTAGTGGCTATCCATCATCAACTTAATTGCCAAAAAACATTCTTACGTCTTTCATTGTTTTTATTTTATTTCTTTCTATTTTTTTATCTTTTATTTCAACATATTCCATTGTCAATTTTTTTTAATCCTATTAAATCATTGATGATTAGAAAATTCAGCATTATTAATATAAAACTCACATTTTATTTGTATTAAAATTTTCATTTTTAACAATGTATAAATATTTTATATATACATTATAAAATAATTACAAAAATACAATTCCAAACACAATTAAAATAAGTAAAACTCTTTTAATTAGATGTTCACTAAAATGGCTATTAGGTTGTCTCGAACAAGTTTAATCTACGAATATTTATTTAAATTTAGAAAGTTAATAAATTATTTTTAGTAAGTGCCAACGAGACATATCTAAAGTTCAGATATCAATCATTTTTTAGCCAAATACGTACACGTGTCTTGGTGTATTAAACTAAGGCAAAAAACATATTTACAAAAAAAAAAACTGTAATATTTTATTTTATTAATTCCTTCATATTTTATTTAAACACATAAAATTTTATCATTTATTTTTTTTATTATATTAAACCATTGTTTATTAAATTAGTAAGTTGTGAACATCTAATTTAATTAAAAATACATTATTCATTTCATTCAATTCGAAATTATATTTTTTCAAATTGAAATAAGATTTTTACAGTTTCTCTACGATCAAATTACACCTATAAAAATGATTTTAAAATGTGAAAAATATAAATTTTAATTACATGTGAAATGAATAACATTATATTACGATCTTGTTTTTGATGATTGTAATAGGTTGATTTATTCATTTAATGATTTTAGTATCATTTTTGTTAGTCGTTCTGCGAATAGTGTTGCCCATAAACTTGCAAGGACATCGTATTCTATGTCAGGACTGATAGAGTGACATACTAGTCATCCAAATTTCATTGTTTAATCTTTGTATTCTGATTCTATTTAATATATGGTCGTTTCTCTAAAAAAAACGTTTAATTCTAATTTTTTTAAACATAACTAAAAATAAAAATACTAATAACTTAATTAATCCAAAGACCATAAAAAAAGTGTTTGGTGTGGTGATGCTTTTTGAGAAACATAATTTGAAGAAGTCTAGTGGCATATTTGTAAATAAGAGAGAAGTGAAAGTCAATAATTGAAATTTGTTTAATTATAAAACCCTTAGCTGTTCTGTTCTGTTGCTCTTAAGAGAAAAAGAATATAGAGAGAGACTTACCAGAGTCTCTGCACACCCAAACAAACAGACAATTTTCACACCCATTTCCCATTTTCCCATCAAACAAACACCCATAGAGAAAATTTCAAAAATCAAAACCCTCCATTGAAGAAAGAAACTCACAAAATCCTGCAATCAAGAAGCTCTCAATCAGTCAGAGAGAGAGAGATTTTCCATTTCGATCTTCATCTTCTCCAAAATCTGTTTCAAAAATGGCAGATTCATTAACATCTCGTTCATCAATCTGGATTTCCGCCGTTCTATCCATCATGATCTTGATGGCAACATCAACATCCACCGTCGAATCGAGTGGGGACCACGGGAGCTACCTAGGATGGGTACCTATCAGATCATCTCCCTCCTCCTCCTGCAAAGGTTCAATATCAGAGTGTTTGGCCAGTAATGGAGGAACAGTAGTGGGGGAGGAGGAAGAGGAGTTTCAGATGGATTCAGAGATCAGTCGGCGCATTTTAGCTACCACCAACTACATCAGCTACGGTGCGCTCCAGAGGAACACTGTCCCCTGTTCCCGGCGCGGCGCTTCCTACTACAATTGTCAGCCCGGTGCTCAGGCCAACCCTTACAGCCGCGGCTGCAGCGCTATCACAAGGTGCAGGAGTTGATTTCTTTCAATTTCTTCATAATATATATTTTTAATTATTTATTTTACCCCATTTATTTGATGGTCTTAATTTCTGTTATTAATGAAAATATTGTTCATTTCTCATAAATTTATATTGTAAAAGATTATTGTTATTTTGTTCTTCATTTTTTTGGAAATGTTTTTTTTTTTATTTATATATTTGCCATTTTTTTTACATTATTCTTTCAGTAATTAGGACTAAATAAAGATCTACATTATTCCTATTATTTCTTGAATAATAGGAATTTTTATTTAAATTCTTTTTACTTCCATCATGCAGAGGTAATTTTGCTAAAATTAGATTTTTGGAGTCAATTTTTTTTTTCTTTATATATACAATTGCATAGGATTTGCTTTAAAGTCTATATATTGAAGGTCAATTTTTTTCATAGTACATTTTTCCTCCTTGATTGATTGATTGATTTTTGGAGTAAAAAATATTAGGATTTGACGATGGAAGATTATTTGATGCTTTTTTCGGATTCGTTGTTGTTTACAGTTTGTTGTTGAAAAATCAGAGGTTATACTAACCAAACACCTAAAATTCTCTTTTAGAGAAAATTGACTAAACAAATATCTCTTTAGTTTCTTTTTTTTAACCGTAGAATAAAAGTGTTAATTGAGAGTGAAAAATAATTATTGATAGCTATTTCGAAAAGGATATCAATCCGTTTTGGCTGGCTAACAGTAACCGTTTACGGCAATAACAGTTGTAGATACAAAGTTTTATTCTCTTTTCATAGTTAATTTTTATTGTTTCACTTCAAATAATAGATGTAAAGTGTTTGATTAGGATCGATAAATGGTTGTTTTTAATTATTTTTGAAGAAAAATCAGCTTATTTTTACTATTTTTTTACTTATAAAGGAAGATTAATATTGACCGAAATTCTCCTTCTTATGTGGTATACCCATAATCTTTGTGAATATCAAGGTGTAGATAGGGATGACAATGGATAGAGTATCCGCGGGTAATATCAATTCTATATCTTTATTTGTCTCGCTCTATTACCTTAACGAGTATACTTTTTTGAATCTCGCGAATTCATCTCATCTAATTTGCGGATACCTGCGGGGCAACCTTAAACGTTAAAAAACAACACATAAAACAAATAAATTATAAATTTAACAAAACATAATCTTAATAAACCATTCACAAATTTAACAAACATTTTAAATTATTCAAAATATCGAGAAAAAAATTCAAGAAATTAAAAAAAAAAACTAAAAATAAATATTTTATTTTATGCAATGATAATCTTTATTTTGATATATTGCAGGTACTCGAAAGGATAATTTCATACCTGTCTCGTACCTATCATGAGTAATATTTTGGATTTCATACTTTTCCAAATCTTTCTACACCTGATTCTGCTAATTCTAATAGGGTCGAATAATACTAGTTTCACGAGTGTTCTTACCCTATTCCGTCTCCAGATGTAAGTGAAGCCGTTTTACCATTAAACCGAGGTTTCTTGACTAATTAATATCAGTAACAAAACCTAAATTTGATTATTATAAATTTTAAAATAATTAATTGATTTATGATATTTAAGTAAGTAAGAGAAATGTAAAAACTGAGGTTGGTGAATTTTTATAATTAAGTGAAAGAAATTATGTTTTTCAAAATTGAGTATCAATCAAAGATTCTGTTGCTGCCTTTTTCTTTTTGGGATGAAAGAAAAGTAAAAGGAGTAAAGCAAAAATTGGTTTGTTGTATAAAATATTTTATTTGTTTTTTGGTTGGTGTGAAGGCCAAAAATTAAAATAAAATTGAATGATTAAGAAAGAGGGGGAAACTATATTAATATAACAATATTCCTCTCAGCTGTGATGCACCTAATTAGGGTAAATTACATTCATGGCCACTGAACTTTATCCATTTTAATATTATGGCTATTGTACTTAAATTCTTAATAGTATTTCCACTGTATTTTATATTTTTTAACATCGATGGTCACTCAATGCTTTAAAACGACCGTTGACAATCTCAAAATAAAAAATTCGAAGAGTAAAGAACTTTAACTTTTGAATTTTTTTATTTTGAGATTATTTAGGTATTGTTTGGTTAGGAGAGAGTGAATTTTTAGAGAGAAAATCTCAAAAAATGTGATTTTAGAAAATAAAAAATGTGATTTCATGGTAAATATCGTTCTGGACAACTTTAATTCATTTTAAGGTTAACAGTCATTTTAAGAAGGGATAAATTACACATATGCCCACTGAACTTTACCATTATAACATTGTCGCCACTAAACCTCAATTCTTAACAGTATGACCATCGAACTTTACACTTTTTAATACCGGTAGTCACTCAATGTCTCAAAATGATCATTGACGGCCTCAAAATAAAAAATTCGAAGAGTTAATAATATTTTAAGAAACTTTAATTCTTACAAAATTTCATTTTGAGGTCATTTAGGTGTTGTTTGGTTAGGAGGGAATGGATTTCTAGAGAGAGAAATCTCAAAAAATGTGATTTTGGAAAGTAAAAAAATGTAATTTCATGGTAAATATCGTTCTGAACAACTTTAATTCTCAAATATTTTCATTTCAAGGTTATTAACAATTATTTTAAGTAGTTAAAATGGCCACCAATATTAAAAAATATAAAATTCAGTGGCCATATCGTTAAGAATTAAAATTCAATGGTTATAGTGTTAAAATGGATAAATTTTAGTGGTCATGGATGTAATTTACACCACCTAATTAGGTAGAAACTTTCTTATACAATATTTGGGCTTAATTTACACGTCTGCATTTATTTATTTTTAATTTATACTTTTACCTTTGGGGCCCTTTATTTATATTTCAACCTATTATATATTTGAATTTATCAATTTATACCCTTCAACGTCTTTATCTACTGACTTGTCACCTATTATTAGTAAAGATTAACAAAATATTGCACGCTATGTCATCAAATAATGATATTAAAGGTCTAAATTGACAAGTTTAGATGTTGATAGATCCAAATTGATAAATTGAAATACGTATAATAGGTCAAATATAAGTTCAGAGTGTCAAATGAGAAGAATTGTAATTTCCCATATGTAATTATATATTAAATCCACTATTTACAAGGAAAATTTACTTTAATACGAGATATTTGATACAATTATGATTTTTATTGCAGTTATAATTGTATTTAATATATAAATCACGTAATACGATTAACATGATAAATACCATTCTTTAGTGAAAGTTTATATCATATATATAAACGAATATAAATACGGATTATCAGATTACCTCTCGTAGCTAGCGTAGAAACCTATTGAGTTAATTGCAGCGAAAAAATTAGGTAATTCAACTTAATTAAACTACTTAGTAAACTCTTTTTGGCCAACCGACTTATTCGATCTAAGCCTACACGATCTAATTTAGCATACCATTAAAAACATCATTTTCTTTATTATATATAGGAGAACAAATAGTAAGTAGGGAACATCATTTCCTAACTCAATATTTAGAACAGTCAGACCATTCATAACCCTCACTAGAACTATGAAATATACTTTTCTAAACACAACATTAGAACTACTGCCCTTAAGATAATATTTGAGTCCTAAGTTCAACATAGTTATAACAGAAAACATATTTCTTTAAATCTCGAGAACCAATACGATATAATGTGGGGGAAGGGTCCAACTACCATGTCCAACTACCATGCAGAATTGATCTACAAGTTTCGACCTCTCATATTTCAATTCTTGAGTTGTTGTCTACATATATAGGGATGGCAACGGGTAGGGTACCCGCGAGTAATGTCATTCCCAAACCCTTACCCTTTTATTTTTTAATTACCCGTACCTGTCCCATTACCCTAACGGGTATACTTTTTGCATCTCATACTCTTCCCATTTAATTCGTGGATACCCGCGAGTACCCTTACCCGTTAAGAATCAATAAATAAAAAAAAAAATATATAAATTTAACAAACTATAAATTTAATAAATCATCAATCTAAAAATTGAATAAAACGAACCTTAATTAATAAGAATAAAGTAGCTTAGTGGTATCACTCAATTGTTGAAAAATAAATGGTTGGGGTTTAAATTTCACATCTTACATCTAAAAAACAATGATATTTATTAATATAATTTTTTTTTATGACGGGTAACGGGTACCGGGTACGGGGTACCCTATGGGGTATTCCCATACCCGTCCCATTACCCTAACAGGTAATGATTTTGATCTCATACCCGTTCCATACCCTTTTATACAGGGTACGGGTAGTCCCATTAGGGTCGGGTAGTGTCGGGTACCCGCATGTACACTACCCGTTGCCATCCCTATACATATATCCTTCTTGATCCGACTAAGACAACTTAAAACTTGACGGAAGAATCTCGACCCTTTATCATGTGGTATATGATACTTTTGAAACAAACTTGCAACCTATTGCATGATTCCCTTAAAAGGCCTTTGAACCATTTCACTCGTGAAATATTTGACTTCTTGTTCCTTTTCTATGTCATCTTCTGAAGCTCTTTTAGCTCGTTTTTTACTTATACTAATGAAGTGCTTATGCCTTTTGTCTTGATCATTGTGAGTTATTTTCAATTGAATAAATCGATCTAAATTGATGGTAGACAATCCTACTCAAGTTTGAGGTGGCTAACAACATCATTGAAAGTCTTGATTCTTTGTATATGTTAGGTGAATCTTGGTAATGCTCCTAACTATTAGGTAAGGAAGGAATATCAGTTTGGACCTTCTGCTTATTGGTCAATTTGTGACCAATATCATTAAGGTCAATGGTCATATTTGAGGTCACCCTTAAAGGTTTCAACGTAGTATGATTGTGACATTTTTGGTAAGTGTCGATCGTCCAAGAATAGAGCTATTTGAGAGTCGTGTCTTTGTGTTTGTCCTTCAAAGCAGTCTATAGATGCTTTTATTCTCACACTCACAAAACTTATTAACGATGATAATATAATTATATTAAGCAAGATGATTCGAGCTATGGAATCCTTTTATTTTAGGCGACATGAGTCTTTTGGTCCCTTCTATGCTTAATTATGGCTCTTTTACGTGTTTAGTCATAACTAACTCCAAAGGCTATGTGAGCCTTTTGCTCTTCTAGAGCATATTGAATTTTAATAATACTTTTAGATTTAAGTATCTCTGCATGAAGATTTAAATTTTTGTTCAACAACGACATATTTTTGAAGCTAAAACAATTATAGAAGATTGGTCTAGAATATAAATTTTAATTGCATGAGTTAACTTCAATATGAAATGAGAGTAGCAGAGTCTCAAATTACCTTTTACAGTCTAATTTTCTAACTAGCTATTTATGCATAGAGAACCAAGTTACAGGATATAATTTGTCTTGTAACGTATTACAAGAGTGTTGTTAATGTGTTGGGCTTTGCCCATTTATAATTTATGAAATTGGTCCATGTATGTGTCTTTAAGTTTTTTCAAGTGAAAAACATCCCACATTGCTTTCAAAGCACTTGGTGGAGATGTTTGTAAGGAAGGTCCTCACATGCTTGGGGTGTGCCCCAAGGGGTACCCACTTTTGTGAAAGGGTGAGGACCTATCTCTTTGGTTGACCACCACACACGCGCGCGCCGTCCGACCGACCGGACCGGGTTGGTGTGGTGTAAAATGATTAATTTTTTATTAAAAAATTATTATTATTATTTTTAATTTCGGAAATAATTTTTTATTTAATTATTTATATTTTGATTCAGTCTTTGTGAACGTTATTCACAACGTCTACTTTGCTCTGAACGTGTCTTCACCAACCCGTGTCTTCATCAGAGACTGCCTTCATATACAATTCACTTTTCATTCATTCTTTATCTTTTCGAAAACTGAGCAAGTTAAACAGAGAGTGTATACAGAACGATTTTCGTACGGTGCAATACGAAAATCGTATTTAAGAGGGCTGTTTTATCCTGGAGGCGACCGGAGTTCATACTGTTTGCTAAATTCCGGCAGTTCCGCGAACGTCTTAAAGAAAGCGACATTGTCCGCGACTCTGCCCATTTAATTTTGTTCGGTTTGTTCCTATTTTCTGAGTTCGAGCTACAACAATTTTAAGACGATTCAATTACTGCTGATGGCTACCGAACAATCAAATGGGATTGCTGAGATTAACAACCCATTCCGGTTTGAAGGAGCTCATTTCCGAAGATGGAGACAGAAGATGTTGTTCTACCTCACAACAAAGAAGGTAGCTTCTGTTCTGACTTCGGAAAAACCAATTGTTCCTGAAGATGGTGACGAGGCAGATGTTCGTGCTGCTGTTCGTGCTGCTGAGAGATGGACAGAAAATGATTTTCTGTGCAAAAATTATATACTCAATGGACTGACTGACGATCTGTATGATTACTACACTGCTGAAGAAAAAACAGCAAAAGAAATTTGGGAAGCTCTGCAGAGGAAGTATGACACTGAGGAGGCCGGATCGAAAAAATACGCTGTAAGTCGCTACCTCAAATTCCAGATGACTGATGACAAGTCAGTGGAAATTCAATCTCATGATTTACAGAAGATAGCACATGAAATTATTTCAGAAGGTATGCCTTTAAACGATCAATTTCAAGTTGCTGTCATAATTGACAAATTGCCTCCTTCGTGGAAAGATTTTAAAAATATTTTGAGGCACAAAACAAAATAATTTTCGATGGAAAGTTTGATTACTCGCCTCTGAATTGAGGAGGAAGCTCGAAAACAAGATTTAAAAGAGGAAGTGCTTATTGTTTCTAATAGCACTAAAATGTCCACTGCGGTTCTGAAACCCACTCAAAAGAATTTTAAGAATCAGAACCGCAAACCAATCGAAAACCGCAACACCCGAGTTAATTTGAATTGGAACCTTCAAAGGAACCAAAATAGGCCACATCAACTACCACCTAGAAATGATGCTGCTTTCCTATGCTTTAATTGTGGGAAACCAGGTCATATGACACGTAAGTGCAGGAACAGGCCAAACACTACTCCTAGTGTTAACCTGACTGAAGAGCAACATAACTTTGTTGCTATGATTTCTGAGATCAACCTCATAGGTGGATCAGATGGGTGGTGGGTAGACACTGGTGCTTCTCGCCATGTTTGCTATGATAGAAGTATGTTCAAAACATACAGTGCTGTGACCGAAGATAAGAAAGTGTTATTGGGTGATTCCCATACCACTATTGTTGCTGGAATTGGTAGTGTGGAATTGAACTTCACATCTGGAAAAACCTTAACTTTGAAGGATGTGATGCATACTCCAGAAATGAGAAAAAATTTGGTTTCGGGCTATCTACTCAACAAGGCTGGTTTTACTCAGACTATAGGAGCAGATTTATTTACTTTAACTAAGAACAATGTATTTGTAGGAAAAAGTTATGCTACTGAAGGCATGTTTAAGTTGAATGTTGAGATTAATAAAGTGAATGCTTCTGTTTACTCCTTGTGTACTTTTAATGTTTGGCATGCTCGTTTTTGTCATGTTAATAAGCGAATCATTAAAAATATGAGTAACTTAGGATTAATTCTAAAATTGAATCTGAATGAATTTCTTAAATGTGATTATTGTAGTCAGGCAAAAATCACAAAAACACCTCATAAATCTGTTGTTAGGGATTCTGAACCTCTAGATTTAATTCATTCAGATATATGTGAATTAGATGGAAAGTTGACTAGAAATGACAAACGGTACTTTATAACCTTTATAGATGATTGTTCTGACTTTACTTTTGTTTATCTTATGAAAAATAAAAGTGAAGCGTTTGACATGTTTAAGTTGTTCATAGTTGAAATAGAAAATCAATACAATAGGAAAGTTAAGAGACTTCGTAGCGATAGAGGCACAAAATATGGTTCTAGCCTGTTTATTGATTTCTATAAAACACATGGTATTATACATGAAACCACATCACCTTATTCACCAGAAATGAACGGAAAGGCTGAAAGGAAAAATAGGACACTTACCGAATCTGTAGTAGCTATTATGCTTAGTTCAGGTGCCGCCTCACATTGGTGGGGAGAAATCCTTTTGACTGTTTGCTATGTGCTAAATAGGGTCCCTAAATCCAGAAGCAAAATCTCTCCTTATGAGATCTTGAAAAATAAAACGCCTAGTCTATCATATTTTAGAACTTGGGGTTGTTTGGCTTATGTTAGGATTCCTAACCCTAAGAGAGTCAAACTTGCTAGTAGGGCTTATGAATGTGTGTTTATTGGATATGCTATGAATAGCAAAGCATATAGGTTCTATGATTTGAATGCAAAAGTCATATTGGAGTCGAACGATGCTGACTTTTATGAAGATAGATTTCCTTTTAAGTTGAGAAATAGTGGGGGTGCATCATATAGTAGCATACCTGCTACTAGACCTATAGTACAAAAAGAGATTGAGGAATCTGAACCTAGGAGAAGTAAGAGACCTAGAGTATCTAAAGACTTTGGTTCTGACTTTTACGCTTTCACAGTAGAAGAGGATCCACTTACTATACAAGAAGCCTTAACCTCATTAGATGCTGATTTATGGCAAGAAGCCATTAATGATGAAATGGACTCACTTGAGTCAAACCAAACTTGGCACTTAGTAGAGTTACCACCAGGTTGTAAACCAATAGGTTGTAAATGGATCCTTAAGAAGAAACTGAAACCTGATGGTTCAGTAGATAAGTTTAAGGCTCGCCTTGTAGCTAAAGGCTTTAGACAAAGAGAAAATGTTGATTTCTTTGATACTTATTCACCTGTCACTAGGATTACGTCCATACGTGTTTTGATTGCTATTGCTTCTGTGCAAAATCTAGTAGTGCACCAAATGGATGTTAAAACTGCGTTTTTTAATGGTGAACTAGAAGAAGAGGTTTATATGGATCAACCTGAGGGCTTTGTAGTCTTTGGTCAAGCCCATAAGGTATGTAAGTTAGATAAGTCTTTATATGGGCTAAAACAAGTACCTAAGCAATGGCATGCAAAATTTGACAACTTGATTATTTCAAATGGCTATAAGGTGAATGAAAGTGATAAGTGTATCTACTATAAATATGAAAATGGTCTTTGCACCATTATATGCCTATATGTCGATGACTTGCTTATTTTTGGATCTAATATTCATGTTGTAAATGTTGTTAAGTCAATGTTGTGTGAGAACTTTGACATGAAAGATCTAGGAGAAGCGAACGTCATTCTTGGCATAAAGATAACTAGGTCTGAAACTGGAATTTCTTTAGATCAATCTCACTACGTTGAGAAGATACTAAAGAAATATAACTACTTTGACTGTAAACCTGCATGTACACCTTATGACCCTAGTATAAAAATTTTTAAGAACACTGGAGACAGTGTAAGACAATCAGAGTATGCTAGCATAATTGGCAGTCTTCGTTATGCCACTGATTGTACTAGACCCGACATCGCGTATGTCGTAGGATTGCTATGCAGATTTACTAGTAGACCTAGTGTGGAGCATTGGAATGCTATAGAAAGGGTCATGAGATACCTTAAAAGAACCATGAAACTTGGATTACATTATCAAAGGTTTCCAGCAGTCCTTGAAGGATATAGTGATGCTGACTGGAATACCTTATCAGATGATTCCAAGGCTACTAGTGGCTATATTTTCAATATAACCGGTGGTGCTGTTTCATGGAAGTCTAAGAAACAGACTATTCTAGCTCAATCAACCATGGAATCAGAACTGATTGCACTAGCTATGGCTAGTGAAGAAGCAGGTTGGTTGAGAAGTCTGTTAGCTGAGATTCCCCTATGGGAAAAACCGATTCCAGCTGTATTGATCCACTGCGATAGTACCGCGGCTATTGCTAAGATTCAGAATCGTTATTACAACGATAAGAAACGACAGATACGTCGTAAGCACAGCACTGTGAGAGAGCTACTCACTAAAGGAGCTGTTAGAGTGGATCACATACGCTCATAAGAGAATTTAGCCGATCCTTTGACGAAAGGATTAGCTAGAGAGAAAGTCCATAATACGGCAAAGAGTATGGGACTTATGCCCCTACAGTGATGAGTTACACACAATGGTAACCCAACCTATAGACTGGAGATCCCAAGAAATAGGTTCAAAGGGTAATAACAAGTTGTGTTGTAATATAAGTCAGATCATGCAATTAGAAGCATGAATATCCTGAAGCGATTTGAGGTTGAGATAATAGAAACTCTTAATGAAGTCTATACTCCATTTGGAGTGAAGTACATAGCTACAAGAGTACTTTTGATAGACTCGCCTATATGAATGTGGAAGTGAGGCCCCTTTTTATGAGTTTAGGGCAAAACTCTAGAGCATTCATTAAACCGGGATAGACGTGCAAGGCCATAAACGCACGGGCTACTAGAACTACACTCTGAAAAGGTTATGGCGTGATATACGTCAGAGATAGAGTTCAAGACTACGAGTCACTCGAGTAAAATCTGAACTGTACTCACTACGTAAAGGTTCAAATCGAAAGATAACTCTGCTTATGTCTGACCTTATGTAACTGCTCAGTAAAACGATTTCAAAAATTCTAGTGGGGGATTGTTGGGCTTGGCCCATTTATAATTTATGAAATTGGCCCATGCATGTGTCTTTAAGTTTTTTCAAGTGAAAAACATCCCACATTGCTTTCAAAGCACTTGGTGGAGATGTTTATAAGGAAGGTCCTCACATGCTTGGGGTGTGCCCCAAGGGGTACCCACTTTTGTGAAAGGGTGATGACCTATCTCTTTGGTTGACCACCACACACGCGCGCCGTCCGTCCGACTGAACCGAACCGAACCGGGCTGGGTTGGTGTGGTGTGGTGTAAAATGATTAATTTTTTATTAAAAAATTATTATTAATAATAATATTATTTATTATTATTTTTAATTTCGGAAATAATTTTTTATTTAATTATTTACATTTTGATTCAGTCTTTGTGAACGTTATTCACAACGTCTACTTTGCTCTGAACGTGTCTTCACCAACCCAGTCTTCCTGATTTTCCTCCTCCACCTTCTCCATGAAATCAGAGCTCTCAACAGCTCTTTTTTCTTGTATAAATAGGTGATCAGAGACTGCCTTCATATACAATTCACTTTTCATTCATTCTTTATCTTTTCGAAAACTGAGCAAGTTAAACAGAGAGTGTATACAGAACGATTTTCGTACGGTGCAATACGAAAATCGTATTTAAGAGGGCTGTTTTATCCTGGAGGCGACCGGAGTTCATACTGTTTGCTAAATTCCGGCAGTTCCGCGAACGTCTTAAAGAAAGCGACATTGTCCGCGACTCTGCCCATTTAATTTTGTTCGGTCTGTTCCTATTTTCTGAGTTCGAGCTACAACATAATGGTTTATGATGACTTTGGATTATTATTCAATACTCATTAATATCATTCACGAATAGAATTAAAGTTTATTTAATTAATTATTCTTAAAGAATAAATTATAAATAATAAACAATATTAATATATATATATATATATATATATATATATATATATATATATATATATATATAAAAGCACAACTTTAAGAAACTAACTAAGAGTTTCTAATGTAAAATTCTACACTAACGGAAATAACTAATAAAGTTCGTTATTATTAACTAAATAATAACATTTATCTTGACCGAGATCAATGTATTAACCTTATTGTGTAAAACCATCAAAATTCGGATAAACTCTCCTTTGTACTAAGATGCAAACAAAAGTTCTCTATAGTTTGAATGTTATGCAAAAGAGAGGCCTATCTTTTAAAGTGCTCAACCGTTTCACATATCTAATTTCGACTCGTTCATAATGATCTTTGACTTCTGAATCATCACGAAATTAACAAGTGCGGGAGCACTGGTGCTTGAATGGATTTCTTTAACATATTGAAGAAAAAAAAGTCTGTGATCTTGCCCTATGGCAAGATCATCGGTCTAGATGCAGTATGACATCAGCTTTTGCATTTTGAGTTATTTTCAAACACTTGCTACTTCAAAATTATATCATCTAACAGTTTGTTCCATTTTACAATTTTCAATTTCCTTTTTTAAATTTCACACTTTTTGCTAAATATTAAGGAAAAATGAACAATATACAAAACTCGAATTATTTTGCTCATTATCGAAACATATTACAAATAATTAAAAGATCAATATACATATATGAATGTCTTTTATAAATAATCAAAAGAATAGCATACGTACACGAATATTTTTTTGATCAAAACTAATTTTAATGGATTTCAGTCTCACCAAAATTGTTCCAATAATTTTTTGGAATTTTAAAAACATTTTTCATGATTTTCGGGTATTAAAATTCATTTTATGTAATTCTAAAAGAAATTAGAACATTTTGGGAAAAAAAATTCTATCCATCCAAAAATTAAATTAAATGCACTAAAAAATCAGAAAAATTGTGAAAATGGAAATCATAAAAAATGAAAGCCAAACATTGTTGTCTGGATCATTCATGCGTCACCATGTGCCGATGAAGTTTTCTACGCATGCGCCACACTTAAGCCATGCGACGTGCATTGGTTGGGTGATTTCTTTCACGTGTCGCACAACAGACCAATCGGCGCGCGACACATTGCTTTTACACGTGCCATAGGGGTGTGTGTTGCACGTGCCATCTTCCCACCATCTTTTCCTCTTGTAACTTTTTTCATTCTTATGTTTTTTGGTTCTCTCGCCACATTAGTTATACGATGAACAAAAAATAAAGTTTGAGAGTCATACACTCTTTACTAAGACTGGAATTCACATTGTTCAAAATTAAAATTCCTAAATCACAAAACACAGTGTTTTACGCGATTCTAGTGCCATCTTTTGAAGAAAAAAGCAGTCTAAACAACACGTATACATGCCAATAATCACCGATCTAATACATATATTAGAGATCTAACACATATGTTAATCATAACAGACAAATTCTATGTATTTCTTCATATCATTGGATTCAAACTGACAAAACACAAGATATGTGGCTCTGATACCAATGATGGTTTATATCACATATATAAACGAATACAAATACAGGTTATCAGTTTACCTAGCGTAGAAACCTGTTGAGTTGATTGCAGTGGAAGAACGGAAATCACGATCTTCGTATTACCAGTCACGGATCAACTATCCCGAGGTTGATCGAGAGAAGACACGATAGGTCCACAAACTAAGAGCAGCCTGTGAGACTGAGAGAGAAAGGAGGACACCTGGAAGCGTGAGAGGAGGCTACTTATCTTTCTCTCCTACTAATAAGAGCAACATTACTAGGTGTTACAAGCTTGTTATATAAACAAGCTTGTAACACCCAACCATTACACACAAGGTAAGTTCCTTGCAGTTGTAACATACAATTTGAAAAAACCAGATTTAAAATAAAATAGACAAGTGAGAGTCTCAACTTCACGTAAGGCTTTGAAGTGCAAAAATTGGCGAGTGTATTGCACACTCTATATATGTAAGGTTAGCTTCCTTTGTAAAATACTAAGTGGCAGACAGTGAAAGGTCCCATTGTCTGCCACTCTTAAATTGCTGCGGGTTTTTAATTGTCTAATAGGGTAACTTTTATTATTTAAAGTCTTTAATTTTTAACTTTTATAAGTAATAAATAGTTTAATGATTGTTTTTTATGGATATTTTTTGTATGCTGATATGTAACCATTCGTAACTTTTGGTGTTACATCCACTAAGGTTACTCTAAGATGGACTAATTGTTTAGGTTATAGATGTCACTATCTATTTATAACCACTAATTTGTACTTAACCATAATTACATTTAACTTATATCTGACCCATTTTGGGATGATATCAAATATTTCCAAAGAAATAGTAAAATATTTATTAAGATTGTTTAAATGCTAAAAATGTTTCAAATTTAAATTTTAGTGTACATAGAAAGAAAACCATCAAAAGAGTGCATGGTTAACCTCAAATATCAATTTAGTATATTCATATTTAAAAGTGTAAGCTATGGTTACTTTGTTTTTGACAAAATAACTATTACTTTGTTTTTTTCATAATTGGATGATGAGATAGAAAATTAATCCACTAATGGAAAGAAAACAAAGTCGTCATCCAATATATATAAAAAGAAAACTATAAAGTAATACATGATTTAACTTCAAATTAACTAATTAGACTCACTTAAAAAAAATTAATAGAAGAATTTTTGGGGTAAAATTATTACCAATATAAATGAAGTACAATATATATATATATATATATATATATATATATATATATATATATATATATATATATATATGAATTAAACATTTCAATAGTTTCGTCAAAATGGAAATTTTCGTGACATTTATTTCAACGACAAATTTAAGATTCACTGAAAATAAGCACTTCAATATTAATTAATGTGTGATTAAATTCTTTTGGATCGCCTTACCTCTAAAAAATTAATATTTTCATACACAAGCTAATAAATCTTTCTAGTGTTCAAGCCTCTTCCCGATCCTTTAAATCCGTCCCTAGAGTACATTTTATTACAATAGGAGGTTATACACATTTTAAGTTGAAATGGAAATTATACACATTTTTGGTATAACATTTGCTTAAGATCAATAGGAGGTTAGTCTTTATATATATATATATATATATATATATATATATATATATATATATATATATATATATATATATAAATTATAGATGATAGTTAATTTTGTGAATGGAAATATCTGAAAATGGAGAAATGAATTGAATTGAAGAGGTTGAGAAAGAGTTGAACCCAAATTGGATTGGTGATATAAATTAAAGTTTCATCACGTGAAACCTTATGATATAAATAATTCAGAATAACATTTAATTTTCCATTACTATTAAGTTATATGTTGGGTCCATTCCACCTTCAATATTTAACATTAAATCATTTCAAATACCTTAACTATATGGTCCCCCTTCCTCCCTCTTCCCCCAATTACACTATATTCATCTTCCCTTTCCTCTCATTATATAATCTTTCTAAATTTTGTAAATCTTTACAATTCAGTGCTGGTTCGGTCCGGTCCGGTCTGGTCCGGTCAGATCAGGTTCGATTCTCATTTTTTATATTTGGTTAGAGTTGAAAAACAACTACTAATAGTTATTTCAAAAAGAAAATCAATTAACTCATACCGAATAGACTTTAAGTACAATAATTAAGAGTGATGTATCATAACCGTATTATGTTAATGTATATATTCCACGCGATTATATAGTCAAATGGGTCGGATTATCTTTATGAATTATATTATCGCATCAGAAATTGTTTCTTAGTACTATTTATAATTAGGGATATGGTCCAAATTTTCCCTCAACGTTTTTGGGGAAGTGCAAATTTACCTCCTAACATTTGAGATTGTACAATTTTATCTCTAACGTTGTTCAGAAAGTTCAATGTTATACCTACACAACAGAAAATTTGAACTAACTGATTTAACAGTTATTCGACTATCACATCGGATCTTCCAAACAAGGCTGTCAATAAAATAAAACAGTTATGTGTATTTTGACGGGTTGTTTATACATGTTTTAATAACATGGTAAGCATTTTATGCAGTTTTTTGTGATTAGCTTGTATCTAGTAGACTTAAATATTGTCATTTCACCGGGTTATTTGCAACTGTGTTAGTAAAAGAATAAATATTTTAGACATAATTGATGTTTGAAAGATCCGATATGATAATTAAATAACGATTTATATATCAGTATAATAGTCATGCCAAAATTTCTGTTATGTAAAGGTAAACTTGAATTTGCTTGACAATATTAGGATAAAATTGCAATATTTCAAAAACTTCAGGGTTATATTTGCACTTTTGTCGAAAATATAAGGGGCAAATTTGCAGCTTATTCATTATTACTTGCAAAATTTTCAAAGATGGACCATGAAAGTTAAATGGAATTCAATGAAACTTCCCTCTAAGAATTTTTTTGAATTCTTCAAAAATGAATGAAAGTAAAAAATAAAAAATAAATAATTTTTTTTTTGAGATCTCATAGTAAAAATCAAGGAGGAGGACCCATGAGAATCAGGTAAAAGGAAAACCCAAGATTTGGTTTTGATCAGGTATGGCCCTTTTTATTATAATAATAATAGACTGGCCCATTAGTACTACAATCCACACCCAAATTTGTGTTTTCTTCTCACACATTTAGGAATATCAATGGAATTGGTAATTTTTAAGTAACCATTGGATTTTAACCTAATATAATAGGATTTAGGATGAATTTAGAATTTTTTTTTTAAGAAGGATGAATTTATAATTAAAAAGAGAAATTTATGTGAAATATTTATTTTATAAAATATTATCTGATATATAATTCTCTCATAACTTTCATAAATTAATACTCGATAAATTAATAATTTCCTTCTGGTCCCGACTTAGACCAGTTCAAAAAATGATCAATTTTAATAAATTAATAAGATAATAGTTTTTTGGAACAACCCTTTATAAATACATTGTTTTATTATCTCTACAAATTAATAATTTCTCAAATACATATACTATACTTAGGATAATTTAGCAAAATCTGACGCTATAGTACTTTGATTTTCTTGAAATTTAAATCTAGTTGAATTTAATCTCTAACTATTCTCAGGATAATTTAGCAAAATATGACTCTATAGTATTTTTTTAAAGGACTCTATAATACTTGATATAGACAAAAACTTTATTTGTTCATTGATTTTAGACAAATAATTTATTTAAATTAGTAATTTAAAATTTATTTTTAAAAAAATTTAAAATCACTCCATAAATTAATAATTATTAATTTATTGATTAATTAAGGGTTAGTTACATTTTAGTCCAGAAACTGAAAACTATTTACAATTTTCCAGTATTTAAAAAGATATTCTTAAAATGTCAAATTGGGTGAAAAAAAAATTGTTTTTATCACTCAAACGAATGCAACTGTTTTTTGTATAAATAACTGATAAATGACAAAAATAGAAATAAAAGAGGAAAATTTGATAAAAGTACTAGAAAAAAAGAAAATGATAAAAGTAGAAAAAAAAGACTTATGAAATTGTAAACTAAAAATGAGAAGTGATTTAATATGTAATTTCCTCATTAATCAATATAATTATTAATTTATAGAGGTTTTATATTTATTTTAAATTTTTATTTCTTTATTACCGATAGTTCGTTTTAAAGAATTATTTAATTATTCTAAAAACAATCATTTTCAATATAAATTATTTTTTTTGGTAGGAACAAGAAAATAAAAACAAACAAACAAAAACTTAATTCGGGATCAGCCTTGGGAAGCTAACCCCCACCACATCCTCCAGAAGGATCGAGGAAAGAAAGGCCGGAGGAGAAGAATAAGTAGTGACTCCCCAACTTCCTTCATGACCAGCCGCCGCTAGACGATCCGCCACCCTGTTTTGCTCCCTAAAGATATGGCAGAAAGAGAGAGATTCAAAGGAATGGCAGAGCCTCTTGATGCTTTTAATCAGATTTTTGCTATTCAAACTAATAGCTATATTATTTGAGATTAACCTGATAGGTTCCTGATTGTCAGATTCAACAATCAGATTAGCTACCCCCAAACTCTTGGCCAGGGTGAGACCAGAATAAATACCCCACAACTCAGCCGAAAAGGAAGAACCTATGCCAAGATTATACGAGAACCTAGAAATCCAAGCACCCCATCATCTCTTTATTATCTCTTTCACTCATTTCTAAGTAATTTTGTATGTATAAATTTCTTAACATCACTTAAAAAGAACTTTAGTAAACAAGGAATTCTAATTATTTAAGACAACATTTAGGTGTTGTTTGATAAAACTGAAAATTAAGTGCTGAAAAAATAAGTACTGAATTTTAAGTGCTGAATATTATAAGTGCTGAAAATATTGAATGATTTAATTTTTAAAAAAGTATGAGTTGATAATGTTTAACTTAAAATGATAAGTTAAATATTTTGACTTATCAAAATAAGTGGTTTTTAGCTTAATTAACTAATTTAAGTGGTGGAAAAACAAACGTTATCAAACTCACTTAAATTAAATAAGTGCTTAACATTTTAATTTAAGCAATTAAGTGCTTTATCAAACAAAACTCAATATAAGTAAACAAATAAAATAAAATAAAATGGAATTGTAAAAATTGGATTAATTAAATATAAATTTGTCACTAATAAAATACATATAATATACTATATATATCACCATCAGTATATTAAGTGCATAATTAGTATATTTGTAGTAGTATAACGTAGATATGTATTTTTGTATAATGTTTCGCATGGAAAACAACAGAAAAGAAGATAAGTATTCAATTTGTTCACCGGATAAAAACAGGAAAGAAACATAAAATTTGGTAAGTGATAAATTTTGTTAAGCTGACTTCCACTAATATTATTATTACATGAATGAATGCCACCTGTTTACACCACCAAAATTACAGAAATACTTTTTACAATGGGAGTAGGAGTGGGAGTAGGGGTTGATGAAGGTTATATATATATATATATAGCTTATTAGTTGCGGAAAGAGAACAAATAACCGTATATATAACTATTTTGGCTGAGATTGCATATCTGGCTGGCGATGAGTTTCATTTTCTAATTTTTGTTTAGATTGCACATCTGAAAGTGAAAGAAAATTATTTTTCAGTTCTTTTGTTTAAATTTTCTATAACTAAATGAGTTTCATTTTCTAATTTTGAATTTTTTTTCCCAAAATAAGTTTAATTTTTCACAACTAAATACGACCAGTAGTTTTGCATGTATCAAATTTGTCCTTAATATATATTTTTTTTATATCAAATAGAAAACTAAAACAATAATAATAATAAAATTTTGCCATTATCCTAGTCAAGGGAGGAATTGGTAATTTTTGTCATATATTATTGAATTTTATTTAGGATTTTTGTATTTCTTATGTTTTTTTTTTTTTTTTTTTTTGTCTTCTTGATTGTTTTGTTCGTTTTTTTTCGTGTCATTCGATTTTTCGATTTGTCTGGTTTTTTTGAGTTTTTTTTTTTTTGTCTGGAAAGGACTTAGTGCTGTGTTTGATGAGTTCTGCTTGGGAGTTGGCCTGGAGGTGGGGAATGGTAAGTCCATTAGTTTCTGGTTTGATAACTGGATTGGGGATAAACCGTTAATTGAGGTGTGTTCTTCCCCCCCGCCTAGTGATATACGCAACTGGAGGATTGCCGATATGGTTGACTCGGAAGGGGACTGGATCTGGTCAAAGTTTGATACTTTCTTTAGCCTTGAGACTCTCCTTAGAATGCGGGGAGTGAAGGTGAGTAATCAAGAGGAAGACTTGGATAGGCACTGTTGGGCGCTGACTAACAATGGAGTTTATTCTTGCAAATCGGCCTTTGAAGCTTTCTCTCTCTTTAGATCTGATCCTCCCTCGGATGTGTGGAAGTCGATTTGGACCCTTAAAGTTCCTTTCCGTATTAGGAGTTTCCTGTGGCTGGGCGTTAAGGACAGGCTTCTTACTAATTCGGATAGGCACAGAAGGCACTTGGCTGATTCTGGAGCTTGCAGTAGATGCAGAGGCCATGTTGAGACTTTGTGCCATGCTCTTAGAGATTGCTCTAATAGTAAAGAGGTTTGGAGGAAAATTCTCCCACACCATATTTTCTCTTCCTTCATGGCACATTCTGAGGTCGACTGGTTCTCTGATGGTGTTAGAGGAAAGTTGCTTCCATACATGGAGCATGGTGACATTTTCTTTGCTATTATCTGTCACCAAGTTTGGAAATGGAGAAACGAGGAGATTTTTGGAGATAAAACTGTTTTTATGACAAACTTAGCTGATTTCTTCTCGAAAAAACTTTTCTCTATTATCGATAGTTTCAAAGGAGAGTCCCTTGCCAGAGCCTCTCAGTGTTGTGATGTCCATCTCGTGGGATGGAGCAGGCCAAGAGAGGGGGTTGTGAAGCTGAATACTGATGGTTCCTGCCTCAGTAACGGTAAGATTGCGGCTGGAGGTGTGCTTAGAGATGTAGGGGGCGTCTGGCTTTCTGGGTTCTCCCAGAATTTAGGGTTGGGTTCTTCCTTTTCTGCGGAGCTCTGGGCTATTCTTACTGGAATCAATCTTGCTAAAAGGCTGGGTGTTAAGAGGCTCTCTGTGGAGTCTGATAATTTGGAAGCAATCAAAATGATTTCTGAGAATCATTCTATGGGTCTTAACAGTCGCAACCTCATCAAAGCTATTATAAGGCTTTGCTCCTCCTTTGAGTTCGTAGAGTTCAGACACATTTTTAGAGAGTAGAATCGTGTTGCTGATCGCTTGGCGGCGGCGGGCCATGAAGGGACGTTAGGCGTTACTACCCTTCCTGTTTCCCCTAGTTTCATCTCTCATCTTCTCTTAGAAGATAGGATTGGGGTTAGCTTCCCTAGGCTAATTCCTGGGTAGTTTGTTGTTTTTCGTTTTTCTTTTCCTTTTCTACCAAAAAAAAAAAAAAAAAAAAGTTTGTTTCAATCTTCCTCTTGTTAACAATTGAAATTATTTGGAATTATGTAAAATTGGTTTGTTAAAGTCGATTAAATTATGTGATTTTTGCATTAAGACTTTTTAAGACGTATGAAAGTGTCTAAAATGTGTGAAATTAGTATAAATTATGTTAAAGTCGATGAAATCGTGTTATTTTATATTTAAACTAGGGTAAATAATTATAAGGTCTCTGTGTTTTTACCTAATACACTTAATCCCTGTATTTTTAGAAATAATTATATGGTCCTCCAGTTTTTGTTTTTGTTAACTCCTTAGTCCTTATGCTTGGGTCAATGGTCAATTTATACTAAATAAACTTTAAAATACCAAAATTACCTTTTACTTTATGTTTTAATAATAAAACATCTATTTTTCCTATTTTATATTTTTTATCTTTTTTCTTTCTTTTTTTTTTTGATAAAAATGCCATATCTCATTTCATTGATATAAAAGGTACAACATACAGCACGAAAATAAACCCATACAGACTATAGCCGGTATAAGCTCCACACAGGGAAGAGAAATGACTTCAAAGAGCAATATAAGACTACAAAGAGCAATAATAACCATAAAAGGTAAAAATACAACAAACATAGAAATCATATTCTTCTCGGTCAAGTCCCGTTGAAAAACCTCTGTAATCCATGCTTCATCATTTAGGCTCCTCCGGATGTTCGGATCTGAGTCCTTTCTGTTTTTGCAACCACGCAGATCTATAGATCTACGGACAAGATGAAGCTTTTCCGCTCTTGCTAAGACCGAAAAAAGACTAAAAGAAAGAAGTATAGCGAAGAGTTGTAGATCTGACGGAAATAAAGGTTCAAGAAGAAATATAGATTTCAAACGAACAAGAAAAAGTAATTTGAAACGAAAACGAAGACTAAAACATAAATTGGAGGAGGAAGAAGGAAGACAAGCTTCCTTCTTCCTCCTCTAACTAGATCTGTTTAGAGAGCTACAATGGAGAAGTGACGGTGGATAGCGGTAAGGATGGGATCTGAGAAGAAAAAAGAAAAAATGAGAAGAAAGTTAGAGAGAAGGAGGAGAGTCTCTCTCTAGCTGTTTTCTACTATATGAAAAGGAAAGATGCAAACTTTATCTATTTTTTCTTTTTTTTCTTACATAATCACAATCTCTCCAATATAAAGTAATTGATTTATTAATTTTTATATAATTATATAATTTTAATTTAATAATATAAAATTTATTGACTAACAAATGAATGAAAAATATTTCAAAAATTATTAAAATAGGAGCAAGACTATTATTATAAAAAGTTTTTACAATTCTAATAAATTTTCCGAATGAAGAAAAAAAATATGATTTTTAAAAAATTATAATAATATTTAATGTTAGTTTAGATATATTATATTACAAAATAAATAAATAAATAATTATAATTTAAGAAAATTAATAATATATTTTTTAAGTATATTAATTTCGGTGTATATGTAGTTCAAAAACCTTATTAAAATTAATTAGATTGAATTTGAAACTAAAAGATAAATTTTTTATGTATATAACTAGAGGTTATTTTGGACTTTTATTTGCAAAAACAAATGGAAGGACTAAAGAATTGATTAAGATAAAACTTAAGGACCTTATAATAATATGATGAACTTACTAGCGTGTTAAGTAAAAACATAAGGATCTTATAATTATTTACTCTTTAAACTATGTGAAATAAGTGGATTAGTCTCTAAAATTGATTTGAAGTAAATGAAATTATGTGATGTGTTAAAGTTGATTTAATTGTTTGAGATTGAAATAGATTGAAATTACGTGTGTTTTGGTTGAATTGTGTGAAATATTTTTGAAATTTTACGTCATTCGGTTCGACTAATTCGAGTTATTTGATTGAACCAAATGACTTCTGACCCAGATTTAATGTTAGGTTCGGTTTGATAACATTGTTGAAAATAAAAATATTATTTAAATTAAATTAAATTTGAGTTATTAATATTTGAAAATGTGGTTGACAAAAAGTAAATAGAGTTAGAGTAATTTGATACATTCATATTAATTTTAATGGTTTTTGATAAAATTTAGAATTTTGATTCACTATTTATAAACCGGTCCTATTTACCATCAACTTCTATCATGTCTTAGGGAGCATAATCGGGTGGCGGACCGCCTTGCAGTCGAGGGCCATATGAGGATGTTGGGAGTCTCAATCTTCTCTTCACCTTCTGAGTTCCTGGCTTCACTCCTTTTAGATGATGTTGTGGGGGTTAGCTTTCCTAGACTAATCCCGGGTTAGGTTTTTGGTCTGTTTTTTGTTTGTTTTTTTCTTTCCCTTTCCTACCAAAAAAAAAAACTGGGCTATTTACATTAAAATCATATATAATTATAAAATTCCAATTTTATCGTATACCAAAACTTAATTCTCAATATGTTATTATTTTCTATATATCACAAAAAAAAATATATGATTTTATGTCCTAATTTATAAATTTTAAATTTCAATTCATAAATCTTAAAGGGTAAAATATGTAATAGTCATTATTGACAAATTATTTACAAGTATCTCATACTTTTAAACAAATTTATTTAAATCTGTTGTTTTTTTTAAAAAGTGTTTTCTTTAAAGTTATGATATTCTGATAATTTAAAATTTAAAATCATATAATGATAAAATATATAAAAGAATTTTGATAAATGTAAATAAAAGTTAAAATCTGATTTTTAATGTAATTTCTTTAATTTTAAATCTTAAAAAATATATCTTAGATTCCAAATTTATAAAATGTATTTTGTTTGATATTATTTAAATTAATATTTCACATAGTTATAAATAAATTTTCAAATCTGAATTTCTGTGTAAATTTCTCTATAGATAGTGTGAAAATCGTGTCTGTAATTTTCCGGGTAAAATACATGAATATCATAATTAAATACAAAATTACAACTAAGTTATATCACCAAATTTAATTCTTAATATGTCATTATTCTCTATATATTAAAATACATGAATATCATAATTAAATACAAAATTACAACTAAGTTATATCACCAAATTTAATTCTTAATATGTCATTATTCTCTATATATTATGATTTTATACCATAATTTAAAAATTCTAGACTCCAATTAATAAATCATAAACTGCAGAAAATATATTCTAGACTTCTAATTTATAAATTTTAATCCTTAAAATATATTAAAAGTACTGATTCGATAAGTTTGACATAATCTAAAATTATAGCTTGACATAATTGTAAATAGTTTTTAAAGTTTGAATTTCTGTGTAATTTTCCCTAATTTTTTCCCAATTTAGAAACAATGTAGTGGGCTTTTGAAATAATAGCCCACAATATTATATCACAAAACCCATTACATTATGTCAAACGATTTAAATGAAAATGTGAATGTTTGATTTCTATACCATTTGATTAAACAAAAAAAATAACAGGAAATATGAATCTCATTGCCTTTATATATATAAAAAATATAAAAATAATTGATTTTTTTTCTTTTCTGATGTAAAATAATTTCATTACCTACTTTTTATTATTATTATATTTTACTCATTAATTTAATTATTACATTTCATAATTACAATATGATAATATTTATATAGTTAAATTATTTATGCATTATTTCTATTATATTATTGATATTTTTTTTATGTTTATGATCATATATAAATTATTATTATTATTCTTTAATAGGTTTTGTTGGGACAGTCTTGATCACATGCACCTTAATGAGCATGTAGAATTTGCCCATTCACCATTAGATCTAGGCTTATTAATTGGGTATGAATATGATTAATCCGATCCGCTTGAAATGGAACGGGCCAAGCCCATTTTAAGAGATAGAGGATTAGGATTTTAGCTTCCTATAAATAGGTTTAACCCTAATTACCACACAACATAAGAAAATATTGTCTCCTCCGGTCTCCTGTGCCTCCTCTCTCTCTCTCCCCTTCTTCTTTACTTTAATTTGTGGATTATTCAGTCTTCTCTGGCTAACATTGTGTAGTTGCCTATTACTGGTGGTACAAGATCGTGGTGTTTAGATCCGCTTCCACTACTCTGAGAGATCTACATGTTCTGCTATTCAATAAGATACGTCTGAATTCGTATTTCTCAAATGGATTTTTTACCGTTAATCCCTTCCGTTTTAATTTGAAAAAAAATTCCGAATTCGATTTCACAATGAACCATATATGATAAATAAATCTTCAATTTTATATTGACTCCAATTTTATTTTTGATTTTGATATATGAACCAAACATCTCGATGAAAAGTAGAACACGACATCATATTTTTAGGGTGTTGTTAAACCCAGTCCCAATTTCCCACCTCTAGCCCCGTGAAAGGACAAAAGTACCCTTTGAGACTTTAAGGTGGGAAATTGGGAAAAAAACCTCACCCGGCACGCGGGCGTGAGGTAATCACGCCTCACCCTGTGGTGAGGCGTGAGGTAATCATGCCTCACCACAGGGTGAGGCGTGAGGCTATCACGTCCATACCTACGGTGAGGCGTGATAGCCTCACGCCTCACCCTGTGGTGAGGCGTGATTACCACACGCCCGCATGAATAAATCACAAAAAAATTTATTGATAATTGTGGTTAACTCGAATTATCCGTTTAGAAATAAAATTACGGCATTTTAACTCGTATTACCCTTTAACAAATAAAATTTAGAAACATAAATATTAAAATAAAAATTAATAAACATAAAAATTAATAAACATAAAAGAGTAAATATCATATCAAAAGTGTTAAAATGTATGAAGTTCTACAAAAATAATTTAGCTCGCCTGACGCCACGCCTCCATAAACTCATCTATCTCCCTCTTAATGCATGGAGCATCCTCGTCAGATCGGTGGGTAGCCGCTAGTTGGGTGATACGCCACAACCAGCTAACCCACTGCAAAAATAAATAAATAAATAAATATTAAAAAATAAACACATATAAACTAGGAAAAAGTACAAAAATAAACCTTGTGGTTACACCCATTTTCGAACAACACTCATGTGGTTTAAAAGTTTGCAAAGTGGTACCATGTACTTCATTCCGTTAGCAAACACATACCAAATTGACTAACGGTGTTAAAAGTCAGAGTGAAAAGAGTTAATTTGGTCCTTATATTTATTTATTTTTATAAATTGACCCCCTCATTATCTAATTATCACAAACAAACCCCAAAATAAAAAATAAAAATCAAATATACCATCTTCTCTATCTCTCTTTAATTTTTTTATTTTTTTCTTCTTTCTCTCTCCTCTCTCTTAATTTCTCTCTCTAAAATAAGACAATTGAGAAGTAATAGACTGTAACTCGGATGGAAGGAATCTATTCCAAACTGCGTCGAACTCGAGAGCATCTGTGAACTTGGAGGATACGTTGATAATCTGCAACTATCACGAGGACTCGTGGATGAGAAGATGTTTGTTACGATATCTTCCGGAAAATCAAGAATATTCCATCCTCCGCCGTTCTCTCCACCCATTCTCCGGCTGTTCGAAGAAAGGGAGGGTGCTGCTATTTCGAAGAAGGGGAGGTGTATGTGAACTAGTTTGATTGAAAAATATTACAAACTGTTTCGAAGAAAGATTGTGAAAGACAGACACAGCCAGCCACGTGGAAGGAAGTACCAGCACAGCACACTGAAAAGAAATCTCGTTGCTGTTAGAATCTTAGAATATTGATGGCGCCGTGGTTCTTCTACACTTGTCTTCTCTAACACATTAAAATAAGGGCGAAAACAACTCCAACTCCATATACATATGTCTCAACCTTATCTAAATCTCTAATTCTCTATCCAACAAATCCTCAAGAAATAAAGATACTGGTGGCGATCATAGAGGAGGCGATGCAAGAGTACACGGCGGTTCAGGGTACTCGAGCATATGGTCACTGTCGCCCCTTTCCCTAGGCGGGTTCGTTTTCTCATTCTCCACAGCCTCCCCTCCGCTTCGCATCCTCATTTATGATTCTTGTACAGAGATTTTCTTTTCCAATCTGTAAATTTCTCTTTTGTCTAATCAGATTGTTCTAAGGATTCCATTTTTATTCTTATTTTCGAATTCCCCTAAATGCAATCAATTTCAATTCTGTCATTTTCATTCTGATGTAACCCTAATTGGAATTAAGAGAGAGAAATTAAGAGAGAGAGAGGAGAGAAAGAAGAAAAAAATAAGAAATTAAAGAGAAATGGAAAAGATGGTATATTTGATTTTTATTTTTTATTTTGGGGTTTGTTTGTGATAATTAGATAATAAATGGGTCAATTTATAAAAATAAATAAATATAAGGATCAAATTAACTCTTTTCCCTTTGACTTTTAACACCGTTAGTCAATTTGGTATGTGTTTGCTAACATACCACTTTGCAAACTTTTAAACTACACAGGTGTTGTTCGAAAATGGGTGTAACCACAAGGTTTATTTTTATACTTTTCCCTATAAACTAATACTAAATAATAATATTAAATAATAATAAACTTACAAATTCGTTGTTGGCGCGAGCATGCTGTACCGGTCCAGCCTGTGCTGCATGAAGGAGATGAGGATGCGAATATCGCATATATCAGTCCATATAAGCATGATCACAGGTAGTGGGATCGTATCCAACTGGTCGGCATCTCCTTCTATCAATGCCCCGAGCCGATGGAAATCTCCGCCAGGTATCCTCAACTGTGACAGAGGAATGCGTGAGCTTATACGATAAAGATCTTCATGGTCGTACTGCTTTATCAGATCTAATACGCTCAGCTGGGATATGCTGAGTATATCCGACCTGTCGCAGCGCTCGATCGGGCATATACAGCTCGACGATGTCTCTACACCGTATCCAACCGGCGTAGGACACTCGAAGCCGATCATCATCGGAGATAGGACCATAAGCCAACCACGTCACCTGAAAAAAAATAATACTCAATAAAAAATAATAATATACTATAAATAATACTTAAATTAATTCTAAAATTTTATAAAATACCTCTGCTGCCGTCATACGGTCCATCTGCCCGCGTATGATATCTAGTCTGGTGGTCGTCTTGCCTGGTACCTCGACCTCCCATCTCAGTGCACGAGCATGGTCAACTGGGATCAAGTGAGCTCCTCTATGCGACCGGAACACCGAAAAATACTCGTATATCCACGCATGCAGTAGGGTCAAACATCTGCATATACCAGAACAGTCTCCTCTGCTCGCTATCCCCAGCTGCCGGTACAATGTGGCAAGTGTAGCAGACCCCCGTGAAAGTCCAGCTGCCCCGCTGACACCGCCGTAAACCTCAGCAAGATGGGCCAACCTAATCCTATCTCCACTCTTGTCAACAAACAAAGTGGATCCAAGCATAAGCCACATCCACGATGTGGCCCGAGTAGCGTCATCCCTACCCTGGATGACAAGCCTGTGTACAGCCTGAACAAATACACCTCCATCACTCCATAAATGTCAGCCCGACAACAGAAGCTTCTCCCGATCCACCCCAAACATCATCATGCACATGACATGAAGCCCGTCAGTAGTGGGAGACTCGGACACCATCGGACCGTCGATCGGGATCCGAAGAATCTGCCACACATCATGCAGCTGGATAGTCATCTCCTCGAACGGCATGTGGAAGAAGTTCGTATCGGGCTGCCACCGCTCCACGAACGCAGCCAACAGCGGAGTGTCGAGGTTCTTAAACATGATATGTGGAAGGTGAGACAAACCAGTCTTCTCGATCATCTCCTTCATCTGTAAAATGACACATATACAATTTATACAATTACTGAATGTTTTTGATGTTTATAGTTAAAAATACAAATTACAATAAATGTTGACAAACTATATTATTCTTACCTCGGGTGACGCACCAGAAAACCACTGACACAAATCTCGGCATGCTGTTGATCTGTTGTAGCATGTCAGAAACGACCGAATCTCTCATCGCAGCATCCGTGAGGCAACATGTCCTAAAGTTATAAAATTATACTAAATTATACTAAAGTTATAAAATTATACTAAAATTATAAAATTATACTAAAATTATACTAAACTCTTCTAAAATTATACTAAAATATACTAAAATTATAAAATTATACTAAAGTTATACTAAAATTATACTAAAATATACTAAAATTATAAAATTATACTAAAATTATACTAAACTATACTAAAGTTATCAAATTATACTAAAATATTAAAATTATACTAAAATTACAAAATTATACTAAAAAATACCTGTAGTCGCAAAGCGATCTCTTACACGCTGGGTCGGTTGTCTGCCCGGGATCGGCTGCTCATCGCTATCCTCAACCTCACGATCACGTGCAGCTGCAGACTGTCGCAGTACCTGGGCTACCACATCCATGTAGTCCTCCACAGAATCGCTATCAGGCTCTCTGTCACCAAAATCCGTCGCCCCCTCCGATCCATCAATATCGGACTGATCCACAATTGGCCCCCTCCTCAACTGGTCCGTCGCAGCCCCTCTCCGCCTATGACCGGATATATCAATACCACGCAATCTCGTATGGCATGGTGTATCATCCTCGTCGTCCATATCTAGACGATGAGCAGATGACTGGATGGATTTTCCACCCCTAGTAGGCCGCTCCGTCTACAAAAAATTACATCTAGTTAATAAAAAATGGTAACATATAAATTATAAATTACACTAAATTAATTTAATTGTAAATTATGTAAAAAATTTTAAAAAAAACCTTGGGCGTATGCAAATCACGCCCGCACCACTGGTCGGGCGTATGAACATCACGTCCGACCAGTGGTGCGGGGGTAAGCGAATCACACCCGACCTGTGGTGCGGGCGTTCGAGCATCATGCCCGACTAGTGGTGCGGGCATGTGGCTATCACGCCCGCACCACTGGTCGGACGTGATTCTCTTACGCCGGAACCACAGGTCGGGCGTGATGTTCATACGCCCGACTGCGATTCCGGCGATTTTTTGAAATAACCCACAGATCTCAAAATGAAGCGAAAATCAATGAAATAAAACCGTAAATCTTACCATTTTCTCTTTCCATTTACGGCCTCTTTCACGATCCATGATTTGGTTCACAAACGAGTCCGGATTTGATCGAAGAGTGTATAGGGTATTTGAGAGGTTTTGGTTTTTTTCAATTTTTGGACAAAGGGTAGTTCAGTCAATTCCCGAAGCTAGAGGTAGGAATTTGTGGCTAGGTATAGCAATTCACTATTTTTATTATATTTTATACATTCTATATTTATTAGTTTAATGAAATTGTTTCATGCTACTTCAATAATTTATTGAGATGAAATAAGTTTATAAATTAGACTTTTATGCATTTATTTTATAAAAATAAAATGATTATATATTATCATCTTTTTCTTTTTCTCTTTTATAGCAGTTACTTTTTAAATGATAAAATGATCTTAATGAAAGACACATTTTTTATATTTGTTAATATTAATATTTCAAAAAAATAAATCATTTGAAAATATTTCGGCCTCATTTGACAAAATTAAAGAATAAAATAAAATAAATATACCAATTAAAATTGGCTTGAGTGGTTAAGGATTTCAGGTCGCTTAAACTAGATCTCGAATTTGAGTCATAGCATACGCAAAAAGCTGTAATTAGGAAGGATCCATCTAAAAGTGTCCGACTTAATCATCATAGTAGGACACTGGATTCTGGCCCCTCCTCTAACCAGAGGCGGAGACAGCCCGGAGCTTGGGGGGCTGAAGCCCCCCAGCTCCGGCGGAACTCTTGGTAGAGTACTGTTCCCGCCCCTACACAGCCCCCCTTCATCTTTTCTGATTTTAATGCCGGCGGCGTTATCTGCCCAATTATGGGCCCAAGCATAATTTTGTTTTAATTGGGCCCAGAAACACAAAACGACAACGTTTTGTCTGGATCCCAATTAAAAAAAAAAAACAGGCAGTACGACTGCTTTGCCTTGCCACTTTGATAAGTTATAATTTTAACTGTATTTTTATATTATGTTGCGCCTCCTATATAAACCTTTCAATTAAAAATTAATAACTAGTAACTTTTACTTATTTTATTTATTTTAGTTTTACTCATTTTTTTAAAACATCTATTTTTACTTTCTAAATGAAAAAGCCCCTGTCTACTCCTCCTCTTCGACAACTACCTCCATTTTCTTATTTTTTACTTTTCTTTTCCTACCTCGTTTTATTTGAAATTTTTATATGTATATGGAGATTTTTTTTTGACAATGTTAGACTAAAATTAGTCCCCCTAATCTCAAATTCTGGCTCCGCCACTGCCTCTAACTATTTACTAGTCGTGTTTCAGGTACTTAGGACAATCCTGAGGCTCAATTCGGAAAAAGAAGGCATCCTCATCACATCCATTATTCAGAGTAAAACCATGCGAAACTTGAACTATTTGGTGCAGGAACCTCATGAAACTCTTCGGGAATGGGTGGAGTCTGCTGAAGCTCTTTCTATCCGCCATTTAGAATGAAAAATCCCACAACGAGAGGGAAGAGAAATAAAATTCTATCAACATGACATCAAATTCTACCAGTATTGGGTGAAAGTGGGTATAACTTAAAGTCATCTATAATGTGTACACGCTAGAGGGAAGAGAAATCACATGCCCCATTATATTAATGGAAGGAAAATGCCTAGATGACCACCAGTTTGGAATCATAAGATGTTCTTCAAAAGGCAAGACAACCTCCAACCTTTGAAGTTCTGGGTATTTGTGAGCCACTTCCATCAACTCCTCAAACATCATGATAAAAAAAAAGATGATCTCAGACCTTTGTATTAGTTTTCTTAGAGGAAGTGGGTTTTAGAGTGGGGTTTAGTCATAATTTTAGTATCGTTAAGGGTCAAATCTTCAATAGGTTCCGTGATTCGTGGTTTACATGAGTTTTTCTTAGTAAAAGCTTCCATATACCAAATAAAAGAAATAAAAAAAGAGAAAGTAACTTGGTAAGAACTCTAAGATAATTGAGATTTTGGGAAAAAGCTAAGAAGAAAAGAGATCAAAAGAAAAATGAGAATGAAATCCTCCCATTTTTTTATAAGCTTTTGACCTTGGAAAATCGAAATAATGGCTTTGATGGACATTATTACATGTCCACCACTTAATAAACCCCAATTAAAGAGGTCATTTAAGTGTCTAAAACCCTTTCACTTCATATCCTTTTAGAATAACAACACGCTTCCTGACACGTGGCTACCTTATAGTGCGAGAGCAATCCAATTTGAAAGGACACCTATATTGGCCTGTGTGCCTTATTAGTTAGCGTTACCGTCATCACACCTTCTACTCTCCCTTATTGTCACACATAAGAGTGGATATCATGCATTAGATGGTCCAATTATATCTAATAAAAGGCCGAAATAACACTTAGTGCACCGACAATTTTCAAACCCTTGAAGAATCCTTCTATTTTGATTTGAATCATGGATTAGGTGCTCATAGACCCAAGTCCTAAAGAACCTCGACAGACAAAAGGGGGGCATTTCATAATAAGCAAATAAAGGCACATGTCACGTGGACCAATCAATATGTCCGGATCAAAGATAATGATGAAAGATAACCACTTCGAACACATGGACTAATAGAGAATGAGTGCCAATTCTTTAGAATTGTCATCCCAAGATATATGAAATACATTTGGTAACACCAAATCTTGGTAGTCCCATAAGAGATATACTTCCATCCACGTCCCTACACGTGTTTGTAGAGTCAGCTAAGACACAAAAACTAGCTTATCTTCAAACTGCCCATCAATACCTTATAAATAGAACAAAATGACTGCATCATCTTCTCACTTACGAACTCTGCTAACTTAACCGTCAGAGTAAAGTCGTCGGTCCCCCAGCTCATTCTCTAGGGGTGGCAATATGGCGAGGGGGAGACGGGGATGCATTTCTGATTTCACCCCAATAATTTTGGGGACGGTTTCCGAGAATCTCTAAAAAGAGGTTCGAAGATTTTTTTGCCCGCACATACGGTCTCTATAGATGACGTCCCGTCGCTCAAAAAAAATTAAAAACCAATAAACATTTGTAAATGCTGAAATTTTCATCTTGAATCACATTTTTTGCAAGATAATAATTTATTAGAATATATTAGAACCTTCAACATTCGATTGATTTTGTAAGTCTGTGTGCGAAAAACTATAGGGGATGTTTGGTTGTTCATTTTCAAGCTATCGTTTACCTTTTCACTTTAAAATGGAGAGTTTTAGGTGTTTGGTTAGTAACCTTCTGTTTGCCTTTTACACCTGAAATGCAGCATTAGGTGTTTGGTTAGTGACATCCTGTTTGCATTTTACACTTGAAAAACAGTCTTTCACAAACAGCAGAGAATCTTTGCTTTTTTGGAAAAACAGTTTTTTTCAACAGCAAATAGCAAGTAGCAAACCGTAACAGCAAACAACAACAGTAAACAAACAGGCCCTTAGACTTTAGAAATTAAAATCATACGACCTTCAATTATCATCTTCATGTTCAATACATGTTTGATAATAAATAGACCTATACATATTGATCATGTTGTATCTCACACCCTTATGCTTCCCAGTTAATAGGTCTGATCTTTGTTTTAATTTATTTTGGATAAATAAGGGAAAATTTTAGAGTATTTCTGGAATAATACTTTCTACCAATCAATTCATGTCATATGTATATATTTTTAACACAATATCAATCATATACCATGTAGTGGTAGACAAAATGATTTTTATTGATCGGATGTATTACTCCCAGAATATTATAAAATTTCTTATAAACAAGTTAGGCATGTATACTAACTTGGGCTTTTTATATGAAAATCATATCTAACTATAAATTTACAATTAAATCATATTACAAAACTTAATTCTCAATATGTCATTATTTATTTTATATCACAAATAAAATGTGATTTTATATCCTAATTTATAAATTTTGGACCTCAATTCATAAATCATAAACTCTAAAAAATATATCTTAGACCCATAATTTATATATAGTCCTTAAAATATATGAAAAACAATGATTTGTTTAGTTTAACATTATTTATATATAGTTGTAAATAATTTTTCAAATCTAAAAATTTAGACAAAAATTCGGATCTGAAAAATTATTTACAACTATGTCAAGTACTAATTTAAATAATATTAAACTACGCAAATAATTGTTTTTCATATATTTCAAGAACTAGGTTTCATGAATTAGAGGTCTATGATATATTTTCTTAGGGTTGTAATTTATGAATTGAGATCTATAATTTATAAATTAGGGGATACAATCATACATATATAGAAACTAGTGACATATTGAGAATTAAGTTTTGTAATATAATTTAATTGTAATTTTATAAGTAGATATAGGCCCTGTTTGGGAATTAGCTGTTAGCTGATTACATTAGCTGATTTGACTAGCTGTTTGTGTAGACCTGTTTGGTAAAAATTAGCTGATTAATAATAGCGGGTTGTGCAAAAAGACGAATAAGGGCATTAATTTTGGCGCAGGAAAAGAGGGAGTCTATCTATTAGGGTTAAAGAAGTCCATTAATTTTAATATTCCAAAACGCTAATTGAAAAAGAGCTTTTTCTAAATTAGCGTTTTCATCCCAAACCTCTCTCCACCAAACACTCCAATCAGCAGTTTCAGTGGTCAAACCTCTAAAATTGGTCAAAACCGCTCTTTTTATTTCAAAACGCTCATTATCAAACAGAGCCATAATTTTCATGTAAATAGCCCTACTAACTTCACGGTCAAATTTTAAAGTGGGCTTAATACATTAGCTGCCTAAATTTGTTCAAAAGTTTAATTGACCTATGAACTTAATTGGCCCCATAAACTTACATGTTGTCTCGTTAGCCACCTAAACTTGCTTAAAATAACTTATTGGTCATCTAAATTTGTTTAAAGTTATATGCATTGCAATTTATCTAAATTTGTAAAAAAAATCCAGGCTTAAAAAATAAAAGCCTAATTCGTGATTCTAGATAGTTAAAACAAATTAACTTTATGTTTTGTTCGATTTAGGACTTAACAATGATATTTTAAGTAAGTTTAGGAAGCTAATAAGATATCATCATCAATCAAGCTTTTTAAACAAGTTTAGAAGGTAAATTATGTTATGATGGGCTAAGTTGGTGCAAAATAAGAGTAGAATATCTGTGTTTTATAATAATGTCTAAAATTTGCCCAAATTGCCAACGTTAAGGATAAAGTAACTATTGGCCGCCAACTTTAGAAATAAAAGATTACACAATTATAGATATTAAAAGTAAAATTGCTTCTTGTTGGTCCCGTGTGATTAGTTCCAAGGGGGGGTTAGGAATTAATGTAACTTTTTCGCTTTAATTACGCTGACTTAATGTAATTCTTTGAGTTTCGCAACTCAGCTTTGGTCAGCGCGACCGAGTGAGGCGTAAGACGGCTTTAGTCAGATACTGACTAGAACTGTTTTACTTGTGAGTTGGGAAATGACACTTTTGTAGTGAGCTTCCAACTCAACACTTTGATTTACTCAGTGTCAGCTTAAGCAATTTATATACTGAGTAAATATAGCAAGCAACACATATAGATATATATTGAAAGAGAGTTAGAAATTACTCAGCACGACTTATCCTGGTTCGGCCTCTCCGCCTACGTCCAGTCCCCAGAATCCCTCCAGGCTTTTTAAATCCAATACTGAGCTCTTTAAAGGTAGAGCACAAACCGTTTACAACAAGAGTACCGTCCTCTATTCGTCTACTCAACTCCACTAAGTGCTACAACCCAGCACTTAGATTTTCTCTACCACTGAGTACCAAACCGAGTACTCAGAACCACTCTCTCAACTATTACAATTGATACAAATTTGTTCTTTTCAGATGAAGAACACTTTAGATGATTACAAAAATCACTCTAGCTTTTACACAAGAATAGAAATTTGGTGTAAGATCTTTTTCTTGTATTGATGTGCTTTTGTATGTATGCTCTTATTCTCTTTTTGTTTTCACAATCGGCTAAGGATCCAAGAATGAACTTGTCCTTTTATAGTTGAAGTCTGAAGCCTAATGATTTGAATCTGGAGTTATCCGTTGGATTCAAATGGCTTTATCTTGAGACATGTTCTGGTCAGCTTCAGATTTGCAGGCCAATCCTGTCGTCTGAATTCCTCAGTCGTCAGATTTGTCTTCTTCATGCAGGTTTCGTCTTTTTGTGCCAGTTCGTCTTTTAGCAAAAGAACAGTTGACCCATGCATCTCGAAATTGGCTTTTGCGTAATTCCAATGTTTGTATTATCGGTGCAGACAATTATCGGATCTTGTCTTCTAGCAAACGGATCATTCGCGCTGTTCTGAGGATTACTCAGCTTGACTTTGATAGCCGTTGTCTTTGATTATTACCAATTCAGATACTGAGTTCTCTTTTACTCAGCTTTCATGGCCAGCTTCGTTTTGCAAGATATAGTTCCCAAGAAGACTTCTCTACTTTTAATACTGAGTTCCGTTCCACTCAGCTTCGTTGATTAGCTTGACCTTTAAGCTTCTGTTCTGAAGATGACTTATCTTCTGTCACGTTGAGTTACACTCCACTCAGCTTGTGCTGTATTCTCATGCTGACTTCGTCCTGTCTTACTTTTTATTTCCATTTGCATTTAAATTTATACTCAATATTGAACAACATATTAGTACAATTAAATCAAAGCACTTAAATTTAATTGTCCCTTAATCATGGATTAACTTAAATAATTTTGTCAAATCAAAATCATGTGGAAAGGTGTTTCAACAAACTCCCCCATTTTGATGTTGGCAAAATATTTAATTGATGGAACTCAGTATTGAGATTCCCCATGGTTGAAATTCTTTTTTATGCTTCTGAAATTACTCCCCCGTAAGGGTTGCATCTATTGACTTAACTTAACTCTAAACCTTCTAAGATTTAATTGAGTAAAATTAAGGCATGCTTATACTGACTTAGTTCAGTTCTAGACCTTCCAAGATCTAATTCGGATGAGCCTAGGTCAGCTTTCAGAAGAGGTCAATGTGTGGAATATATTTTTACTCAGTTTTGTTACATGGTTAGTTTGATATCGGAGTTATGGGAAAACATTATCAGAGCAGATGTATCAAGTCTAATGTGTACTGAGTATATTCCTTTCTTTTGTTTGTTTGTTCAATTAAGACAGATCAGCATAAAGCATAATATGTAAGTAAGCATCACATAAGATTAGTCAATTTTGAATAAGAGATGCATAAGTTTATAGATAGTCAGCAAGACAAAATATGCCAGATAAGAGAAAATTACAAGTCAAGAATAAAAACTAGCAAATCTAGCCAAACTATTTCTTTCTGTTGACTTGGGCAGTATTAACTTTGCCTTTTCCCTTTTGTTGCTGCTGACTACCAGATGCTCCTTCTGTTTCCCTTGAGTTGTGCTGAGTTCTATCAGCTTGTTCTTTCTCCCCCGTTTTTCTAGCATCGGGCGGAGGAGGAATGAAAGTGTCGTTGAGAGCAGCACGAGTTAACCTCACGGAATACGCCTTAAGCTTTTTCGTGCTTTCCCTTAGGCCATCAAAAATGGGAACACCATCATCCAAGACAGAGCCGGGAATCCTGACAGAGGCACTGAGCATACTCAAAATATATTCTTGGGATTTGCCTACCCAGGTCATAGTATCAGTCAGCATGGCATAAGCTTGATGAAACATCTTGAGCAGGGCCGAATCATAGAACTGACGTTGAGCATTCGTGTGGCGCACATGCTTGAAGGTGGCTTGGGAGTATTGCAAAAGTTCATTCGTCTTGACTTGGTCAGTTTCCATTTCTTCCTTACTCAAGTTGAGTAGGCGGACTGCCTCACTTATTTGCTCAATGGAACACTGGGAAGAAGAGGAGATTAACTCACGCATTCTGGTCTGCTCAACATTTAGCTGGGTAAAAAGTTGATGAACCTCAGCAAAGGTTGCATACATTGAGTTCACAGCTGACAAGTTGTTGATTTGACCCTGGAGAGAGTTCATATGGTTTACCATTGTCAGCTGGAGTTCAGCCAGCTTTACGATAGATTCCTGCTTGGGCTGTTGAGATTGGAGAGATGTCATGACACTCAGAAGATTCTTAAGACCCTTAATTTCAGTCAGAAGTTGAGTGACAGAAGAAAGTTGAGTTGGCTCAACATGTACAGACCCAGTGACTTCGGCATTGGATTGATGAATATCCTGAAGTAGGGCTTGAGCTGAGTCGATGATGCGGCGTCCAGACTCAGTAGCATGTAAGTACGCATAGGATTCATCATTTTGTGACCCAGATGCCGGAATATGAGTAGCACCAGATGGAGGAGGTGTTTGGTGCTGTCCAGAGGCAGATGTACCAGCGAGGTCAGCGGCTGGACTTTTATTCAGATTAGGAGCTGACTGGTTTGCATTCTGCGTTAAAGGATTTAGAAGAGGTTGATCTGCAGAGTTAGTTACTTGCTCAGTGTCAGCTGGAATTGGAGTTAGAGATTGAGGAATGTCAAAGCTGACTCGAGTAGACTTTTCCTGCGCTGACTCAGTGGTTTGACCAGCAGGAACTTCAAGCACTTGCTTGGTAAAGATTGGATTTTCTGGAGTTTTGGGATCGGCTTGTTCCTCAGCTTAAGAAACAGAGGCTTGCTTTTTCTAGAGTTTCCTTGGAGAAGGCTCAGTGGCATTGGAGAAGAATTTGAATTGCATTGTAGTAAGGTCAGAGATGGGATCCCGTAGAGGAGAATCATCCAGAAGGTCAATAACTGGAGATTTATGAGCCTTTTTCTTGAGTCGTTTGAATTTCTTAGCCTTTGGAGGAGAGGGATTAGCAGGAATAGACTCAAGAGACTCAGAGGATGAATTTAACCCTAGGTCAGCATGGGCGTTCGCTGTTGGCTCAGTTTGTTCTTCAACCTGCTCAGCGCTAACTATCTGTACATGCTCAGCAGCTATTGTCTCCTCAACATCAAACCGACCTCCGAGATCACCCAACCTTTCTTCATCTTGGTCAGTGGGGGTTTTTTCGAGATCAATGCCTTGACTTCTCACAAAGTGTGAGTCTTCAGAGATGACAATGTCAAGCGGGGGTGCATCAATAGGGTTCAACCCGGAGGAGATCTTCTTTTTCTTTCTCAGAGGCTTCTCGGGAGTGTCCTCTTTTTCTTCCTCAGGCTTAACTTGCCTTTTGAGGTTTTCTGCTGACTTGGGTCCATCCTGACCTTGCTCAGCTTCAGTTTTCTTTCCTTTGGACACAATCCGAATCTTTTTTGGGGCAGCATCAATGTCTTTGGAAGAAGTTTGGATAGCTTTCCTCTTTCTATCAGTGCGAGCTTGCTTTACTTTCTTCCCTTCTCTGGCCAGCATGCCCTGAGTTTCCATAACGCATCCCCCTTTCCTTTCTTGGGCATGATGGGTTAGTCGTAGGCCAGACCGAACAGTATGCCAGCTGAAATCTTTGTTCCCCAGACGTTGATTTCCTCTACCAGACTCACTTGGTAGTCTTTTAGAATTTTCATGATCAGTGAGCCTAACCTAAGAGTGCCAGTGCTTCGTTGGAAAGAACCAATGAGAAAGACCGACATGTTGAGTGGCTTGTAGGTCAGCATATGCCAGATAAAGCATTGCTCAAAATTTGACGCTGAGGATGTGGAGTTGACCTTTGGAAAGAGGAAGTTAGTCAGGATGTAATGAGCCATCTTCTGATTCTGACCCATGGAAGTGCTCGCGATTTCCCCTACATGACTGGCAGGTTTGCAAAACTCAGTGGGATATTCGATTTTGGTGTGGTCGTTGGTGGTTCTGAGTTTGGCTCCTTTGTTAGTCAGCTTGAGCAGGGTAGCAAGATAGGGAGGATTTACAAAGATTTCTTTCCCTTTGACCTTGGTGACCATGTAATCCCTGTCATCATCAGTGGCCCTCAAATTTATGTAGAATTCCTTTACTAGTTCTAGGTAGGTAGCTTCACGGATGGAAAATAGCTCGGTCCAGCCATTTTTAGAGATCCATTCGCAGAAGGGTTGTTCAGCTTTTACGAACCCATCAGAGAACCAGCGTGAATGGTCAACCTTGTATCCCCTGACACTGTTGTATATAGGGATGTAAACGGGGCGGGGCGGGGCGGGGCGGGGATTGGAGTTCCCATCCCCGTTCCCCGACTAAACGGGGAATCTCCATACCCACCCCGCGAAACAAGCGGGGACAGAATTCATCCCCGTGCCCGCCCCGTGGGGAATCCCCGACCCCGCGGGTATCCCCGTTTACCCATTTAAAGTTTAAAAAAAATATGAAAAAAGAAATAAATGAAAAAATAGAGAAAAAAGAAAGAAAATAAGAAAATATGATGAACAAATATTTTTATGCGTATTAATCATAGGTTCAAAGTAACTCTTTTTATACGTATTACCATATTTCACAATTTTGGTATGTGAATAATATGTAACCTTCTTGGGAGGATGCAAAGTAACTCTTCATGAAGATATTAATTGGACTTCAACTTTATCAAGCAACATCACTTAGTTTAGTATAGAATTAATATTTAGTCTTTAAAGCTCATTAAATTTGTTGTCCACCTGATGTGGATTTTAGACATATATCAGCATTGTAGATAAATATTCAACTGGTGAAGATGCAAATGGTACACCCCTTCAACATGTGCAACTATTGCACATTGCGCAAACTCAGTTTTCAAAACAATTACATTCATTTTATTTCTTTATTAAACGGGGATTAAATGGGTAATCCATCGGGACACAATACGAGGCGGGTTCGGGGATCCCCGCCATCCCCGCCCCGTCCCCGCTAACGGGGCACATATTAATCCCCATCCCCGCCCCATTTACATCCCTAGTTGTATATCAGTGAGTAAGTTCTTTCCATCGGTTTGTTCCCCTTATCCTTTTTCTGTTTCTTTTTTGACGAAGTTGCAAGATCAGCGTGGGGGCTCTTGCTAGGAGTTTGGTCATGCTGACCATGTTCTTGAGACTTGTTGGGAGTCTCGCTATATTCCTACTGAGCAGGAGATTGAGGGTTTTCATCGGAGCGGTTGTCGTCGTAACCGGCACCGGAGATATTTTGTGAATCGTTAGACATGATTCTTAGAGTTTTTGAGAAGTTTTGGGTTTCGAGAGAGAGAGAGAGAGGGATTGAATGCCATAATTTCTGTGTGTAAAGAGACACAAGTGGGAATTCGTCCACTATTTATAGAGGTATCGAGTTGATCTGGATCGTTGAAATGGTGGTTTGACCTCGAGATAATCAACCGATAATGATTCTGGAATTTATGACACAATCGGCGCATGTGTTTTCTAATTATTGAGCTTACGTCATCCTAGGTGGCTATTTAATTCATGTGCTAGCATTAATTGTGCAACGGATCTTTACCCAGCGTTAGGAATTTTAAACGTTTGAAATTCTGAGTAGACAGTTTTACGTAGAGACTTATTCGTGTGCTTAGTAACTCAGCTTAAGATAATCACTCAGTATGTAAGTTTAGTCAGCATAAAGTGATTTTATGATATTCGTATTAGCTCAGTTTGAGTAAGTTACTTAGTATGCAATAGCTACTAATTTAGCACAAATTACTCAGCATGGTAATCACTCATCATTCAATTTAAACATATAATTTCATTGAAGAGGATTAGACATACCGATAGCTTCCCTTAGTATGTTGAATTGCTCACGAGCCAGAGGCTTCGTAAAGATATCCGCAAGCTGTTCATCTATTGGAACATAAGTGAGCTTGATCTCACCCTTGAGTACGTGATCTCTGATGAAGTGATGCCTTATGCTGACATGCTTCATCCTGCTGTGTTGAATTGGATTTTTGGATAGGTCAATGGCACCCTTGTTGTCACATTTGACCTCTATTGTTTCTGTTTTGACTCCATAATCCTTTAGCTATTGCTTAATCCATAGGACATAGGCCACACAACTTCCAGCAGCAATGTACTCAGCTTCAGTTGTAGATAGGGCCACTGACGATTGCTTCTTACCGAACCAAGATACTAGACAGCTTCCTAGGAAGTGACATCCTCCTGAAAAGTGCTCTTACGTTCTAGCTTATCTCGTCCATAGTCAGCATCAGTGTATCCAATGAGTGTGAAGTCATTTGTATTTGGATACCATAAACCTGCATTAACTGAGCTCTGCAAATATCTGAAAATTCTTTCTACAGCTCGATATAACTTGCTGTCTACTGACTTACCTTTCTCGTCAGAACAAAGAACAGTGTCAGTACCCATTGGGGTTGATATGGGCTTGCATTCTTCCATATCGAATTTCTTTAACATTTTTTTGGCATACTTAGATTGACTAATGAAGATGTCGTTCTTCCCTTGCTTGATTTGTAAACCAAGGAAGAAGTTGAGTTCGCCCATCATAGACATCTCGAACTCAGTTTGCATCTGTTTACTAAATTCTTTGCACATAGATTCATCAGTAGCACCAAAGATTATGTCATCTACGTAAATTTGTGCCAACAAGGTATTTTTACCCTTTTTCTTAATGAATAAGGTTGTGTCAGCTTTGCCTCAGACATAGTTCCTGGTCAGCAGGAAATTGGTCAACCTCTCGTACCAAGCACGTGGTGCTTGTTTTAGGCCGTATAGGGCCTTCTTGAGTTTATAAACGTGGTTTGGAATTTTTGGATCTTCAAACCCTGGAGGCTGACTAACATAAACCTCTTCGTTTATAAATCCATTAAGAAAAGCACTTTTGACATCCATTTGATATAGTTTAAAGTTCATATAGCTAGCATATGCACACAATATTCGTATAGCCTCTAGCCTAGCAACGGGAGCAAAGGTTTCACCGTAGTCAATGCCTTCTTGCTGACTATAGCCTTGGGTTACAAGTTGGGCTTTGTTTCTGACCATATTGCCTTGTTCATCTAGTTTATTTCTAAAGACCCACTTAGTTCCTATGTTCTTTTGATTCCTAGGTTTTGGTACTAAATCTCATACCTCATTTCTTTTGAATTGATCAAGCTCCTCTTGCATAGCATTGATCCAATGTTCGTCGTGCTCAGCTTTTGAGAAGTTCTTTGGCTCCTGTACTGAGACGAATGCAACATTTCCGAGATACTTTCTAAGCTGATCTCTTGTCATCAGCTTGTTGTCATCTGCATCAAGAATGGACTTCTCCGAATGTCCTCTTGGAATTTTTATTTCTTTGGGTAATGTTGAGTTGTCTGGAATATGTGTTTCTACATTGTCTGCAGGAGTAGATTGGTCAGCAAAGGTAATTTCGGTTTCGTTTTTACCTTTGGTCAGCCCTTGTACTGATGAATCAGCGGCTCTTCTTTGGTCAGCGGAAGCTGAGCTCAGTTCATCTTCGGCGGACTGAGTTGTCTTTTCTGCAGGGTCAGTTTCATCGAACTCTATATGGACAGACTCTTCTACAACTTGAGTTCGTTTATTATACACCCTATATGCTTTACTATTAGTTGAGTACCCTAAAAAGATCGCTTCGTCAGCTTTAGCATCAAATTTAGCAAGGTTATCTTTTGTATTGAGTATAAAGCACTTACACCCAAAGGCACGAAAGTAGCCAATGTTGGGCTTTCGTCCTTTCCAAAGTTCATAAAGGGTTTTCTTGAGTATAGGTCTAACTAAAGCCCTATTCAGTATGTAGCATGCTGTGTGGACAGCTTCACCCCAGAAATACTTTGGAAGCCTATTTTCGCTCAGCATTGTCCTAGCAATTTCAACTATTGTTCTGTTCTTCCTTTCAACAACCCCGTTTTGTTGAGGTGTCCTAGGAGCAGAAAAGTTATGGTCAATGCCACTGACTTCGCAGAATTCATCAAACCGTTGGTTTTTGAATTCTCCGCCATTGTCACTTCTAATATGAGCTACTATTAGGTCTTTGTCATTTTCAAGCTTCTTAATCAATGTTGTGAACATCTCAAAAGTTTCATCCTTGCTACTCAGCAAGATGATCCAAGTATACCGAGAGAAATCGTCTACAATGACTAAGGAGAATTTCTTACCGCCCAAGCTGAGTGGCTGGACAGGTCCGAAAAGGTCCAAATGTAGTAATTTCAATGGTCTCTTGGTTGAGACAATGTTTTTACTTTGAAAAGACTTTTCCGTTTGTTTACCTTGCTGACAAGCATTACATAATTGATCTTTTTCAAATTTCAATTTGGGCAATCCCTCAACTAATTGCTTTCTAGCTAGTTTGGCAAAGAGGTCCATGCTTACATGACCAAGTCTCCTATGTCATAGCCAGGAGTTATCCTCTTTAGATACTAAGCATATATTTTTTTTAAAATTGTTTTTCTAAACTCAACATATATACGTTGTCAACACGAGGGGCAGTTAAAATCAATTTGTTTGTTTTTCCCTTGAGTATTCGACACTGAGTAGCATCAAATATAACCTGCCTACCGCTGTCACACAGTTGAGCTACGCTCAATAGGTTATATTTGAGACCATTAACTAAGGAGACTGACTCAATAGAGGGGTTACATCCGATAGTACCTGACCCTACTATCTTACCCTTCCTATTGTCTCCAAAGCTTACGTTACCTCCTCGTTTAAGCTCAAGTGTGATGAACTGAGTTTCATCACCAGTCATATGCCTCGAGCATGCGCTGTCAATATACCAAAGCTTTGACTTCTCCACGCACCTTAGGCTCACCTGCATTTTGAATCATTCATCTTTAGGTACCCAATTCTTTTTGGGTCCTCGTTTGTTAGCATAGACAGGTGCAAAGTCATGTTTTAATTTGTGACGACATACTTTTATGGTGTGGCCTTGTTTACCACAGAAGTCACAATGAGTTACCCTTTTAGGGTGACTTTGTTTTTGGTCAGCACCATTGTGCTGAGCATGCCAACATACCTTAGTGGTATGTCCTTTTGTTTCCGCAGAAGTCACATTGGACAATCCGCTTGTTATACCAACACCCATCTGTTGTGTATCCCCTTTTCCCACAACAGTCACACTTAGTGAACTGTCTGCGCTGACCAGTACCTGAGTACTCAACATTGGATTTGTTTGAACCTTTTATTTGGTTCTGAAGGTTTGTGACATCCTTTCTTAGTTTCTTTGAATCTGATTGGACTTCCGAGACAAACTTGTGCATAATTTCTATGTTGCTATGCAAAGTTGAGTTGTCTTGGAGAAGATATTGAAGGTCACTAAGTTTGATCTCTTCAATCTCGTCACACCGCCTGCTGAGTGCCTTTATTTTCTTGTTACACTTTTTAGTCGGTGTATATAAATAACTCAAGGCGTTAATCATTTCATTTTTAAGCAAGTGTAAGGATGTTACCTTATTTGAGTACTCCTCCTGTTCAGATTCTTTAGAGAGGTCAGCTTGCTCAGATCGAGTGTGGTCAGCAGTGTCATCGGCCATGAAGCATATGTTTACTGACTCGGTGGCATCAGCTTCAGATGATGTTGACTCATCGCTGTCACTCCATGTGGCCACCATTGCCTTTTTGCTTCCCTTCTTTTCTTTCTTCAGATTAGGGCAGCTTGACTTAATGTGCCCAGTTTGATGGCACTCAAAGCACATGACAGGCTTGAAGCTGTCCTTTTTGTATTTGTCACTGGACTCAGCTTTATACCTATCGCCTCTTCTAAATGGGCTCTTGCTGTTCTTTTCATTTTTCTGAACAGCTTCTTCATCTTCCTTGTGAACATGGCCATTTCCTCATCATCCAATGAGTCGGCTTCGGTTGAGTCAGCTTTCATGATAAGTGATTTTTGTTTCTTGTCTTCTGACTTTTCTTTTGCTGCGAAATTTTTCATAGATATCTCATGAGTCAGCAGAGATCCAATCAGCTCGTCGTATTTATATATTGTCAAGTCTTGAGCTTCCTCCACGGCCGTTTTCTTAGCTTTCCAGCTCTTCGGTAAGCTTCTCAAGATTTTCTTCACCTGCTCTTCTTCAGTGAAGTTCTTGCCGAGTCTCTTTAGCTCATTTATGATGTTGGTGAATCTAGCGTTCATTCCAGAGATGTCCTTATTGTTGTTCATCTCGAACAGCTCGTATAATCTCATATGTTGGTTCACCTTTGATTCCTTGACCTTGCTTGTACCTTCATAGGTTACCTCAAGCTTTTTCCAAATCTCTTGTGCTGACTCGCAACCTGAAATCTTATTGTATTCTGCAGCATCTAGCACACAGTGAAGCATATTGATAGCCGAAGCATTATTTTGTAATTTCTTAAGGTCATATTCTGACCACTCAGTTTCACTCTTAACAACTTTCTCATTGTTAACAGTTTTATAAGGCACATATGGGCCTTGAACTATTGCAAGCCATGCACTCATGTTTGTGGCTTGAATAAAGTTCTTCATCCTATTCTTCCAGAATGTATAATTAGATCTAAAGAATATGGGAGGCCGACTAATTGATAATCTCTCTGGGAGTATCTGTGTTGTTTGGTTCTCGGGAAGGAAACGAGTGTTGTTCTCAGCCATTTATCGGGATCAGCTCAAGATTGTTAAATCTTTGAGTAGTGAGCTATTTGGCTCTGATACCACTTGTTGGTCCCGTGTGATTAGTTCCAGGGGGGGGGTTAGGAACTAATGTAACTTTTTTGCTTTAATTACGCTGACTTAATGTAATTCTTTGAGTTTCGCAACTCAGCTTTGGTCAGCGCGACCGAGTGAGGCGTAAGATGGCTTTAGTCAGATACTGACTAATACTGTTTTACTTGTGAGTTGGGAAATGACACTTTTGTAGTCAGCTTCCAACTCAGCACTCTGATTTACTCAGTGTTAGCTTAAGCAATTTATATACTGAGTAAATATAGTAAGCAACATGTACAGATATATATTGAAAGAGAGTTAGAAATTACTCAGCACGACTTATCTTGGTTCGGCCTCTCCGCCTACGTCCAGTCCCCAGAATCCCTCTGGGCTTTTTAAATCCAATACTGAGCTCTTTAAAGGCAGAGCACAAACCGTTTACAAGGCAGTTGAATATGCAAGAGTATCGTCCTCTATTCGTCTACTCAACTCTACTAAGCGCTACAACCCAGCACTTAGATTTTCTCTACCACTGAGTACCAAACCGAGTACTCAGCACCACTCTCTCAACTATTACAATTGATATAGATTTGTTCTTTTCAGATGAAGAACACTTTAGATGATTACAAAAATCACTCTAGCTTTTACACAGGAATAGAAATTTGGTGTAAGATCTCTTTCTTGTATTGATGTGCTTTTGTATGTATGCTCTTATTCTCTTTTTGTTTTCACAATCGACTAAGGATCCAAGAATGAACTTGTCCTTTTATAGTTGAAGTCTGAAGCCTAATGATTTGAATCTGGAGTTATCCGTTGGATTCAAACGGCTTTATCTTGAGACATGTTCTGGTCAGCTTCAGATTTGCAGGCCAATCCTGTCGTCTGAATTCCTCAGTCGTCAGATTTGTCTTCTTCCTGTAGGTTTCGTCTTTTTGTGTCAGTTTGTCTTTTAGCAAAAGAACAGTTGACCCATGCATCTCGAAATTGGCTTTTACGTAATTCCAAGGTTTCTATTATTGGTGCAGACAGTTGTCGGATCTTGTCTTCTAGCAAACGGATCATTCGCGTTGTTCTGAGGATTACTCAGCTTGACTTTGATAGCAATTGTCTTTGATTATTGCCAATTCAGATACTGAGTTCTCTTTTACTCAGATTTCATGGCCAGCTTCATTCTGCAAGATATAGTTCCCAAGAAGACTTCTCTACTTTTAATACTGAGTTCTGTTCCACTCAGCTTCGTTGATTAGCTTGATCTTTAAGCTTCTGTTCTGAAGATGACTTATCTTCTGTCACGCTGAGTTACACTCCACTCAGCTTGTGCTGTATTCTCATGCTGACTTCATCCTGTCTTACTTGTTATTTCCATTTGCATTTATATTTATACTCAATATTGAACAAACATATTAGTACAATTAAATCAAAGCACTTAAATTTAATTATCCCTTAATCATGGATTAACTTAAATAATTTTGTCAAATCAAAATAATGTGGAAAGGTGTTTCAACACTTCTGTCTATAAATATTTGAGTATGTTCACGTCTTATCCTATTATTTATATGAATTTGATGTTTAAATCCTGCTTAATTTCTTGCATAACTCTTTTACTACAGTAAAACCTCTATATAGGAATACATTTGGGACCAGACTATTTATATAACAATTGGGAGGTTATTACTAAATAGAGTTTGGTATAATAAAATTTCTCAACACTCATTTTTTTTTTTGACAACCAAAGAAGCATATATTAAGAATCAAGAAGAAGCATATTACAAATAAAATCAGGGGGTACAGAAAACCACTCACCCCGATGTAAAGGTAAAATACTACTTCTAGCTAACAAATGAGCAACAGAGTTTGCAGAACGACAGACAAAACAAATAGAGCAATTAAAAGACTCGTTCAAAGAAAAATGACAATCATTGGCTAAGGCGTTAAAAGGAGATGAAAGCTCTAACGGGCGGGCCATAGATTGTACCACGATCAAAGAATCTGATTCAATGATCACATCCTTGCATCCGCGGTCTTTGATCCAACTAAGAGCTTCATGGACCGATAACGTTTCAATGAACGATGCATCTTGATAATTCTGCAAGGATCCATTTTTAGCCGCAACAAAACGGCCCAACTCATCCCGAACAATACACCCAAACCCAATCACATTCTCGTCTGCAAATGACGCACCATCCACATTCAATTTTAGGAAGCCAACTGGAGGACGCTGCCACACCGTCAGGCTTGGCACAGCTGGACTGCCTGAAGGAGAAACCGACGCCTGCGCTTTCTTCCAGGCCTATAGAAATGAACCGGCCGAATGGTACATGATCGAAGCTTGTGAATCCTTCTGATTCCACACAATGTCATTTCTATAACCCCAAATAATCCACCATAAGACCGCTACAAGCTCAACAAGCTCCACCGGTTTAGAGAAGATCCAACCCCAATCATAAAAAATGTTTTGAAATTGGGTTCCCACATCCCCAATAGGCGAAATAGTCCAAATAGCTCGAGCCATAGTACATTTGAGAAAAATGTGATAAGAATCTTCCACCGCCCCATGACAGAGCTCGCATAAATCTCAGATAGGAACCCTTCGGGCTTTCAGCGCGACTTTAGAAGGGAAACAGTTAGCAAGAACCCGCCAAAGAAGGTTGTTAACTTTAAGGGGCACTTTAAGATTCCAAACTTTATTCCATAGAGGAGAATCAATGAACCAATTTGTTCCAAATCCAGACATAAGCTTTCTGTACCCACTTTTAATTGTATAGTTGTCCCGTCGGTCATCCTTCCAAAACCACACATCTTGATCAACCCGATTAGATAAGGGGATACGGAGAATAAGATCTGCATCTCGAGGAGCAAAAATGCCCGAAACTAACCCAACATCCCAAGACCGCCGACCCTCCTCCATTAGATCAGCCGCCACTTCCACCCCTAACCCATCCAATTTTTCACTTTCAATATATGGAAAATGATCGTCAGGGAGCCACGAGTCATCCCAAATCCGGACCTCCCCACTCGCCCCTACAAATCTACGAATACCTGACTTTAACAATTCTTGAGCACCCATAATACTACGCCAAATGAAGCTAGGCCCATCAGATAATGATGCATCAAGAAAAGAGCAATTCGGATAATAAAGAGCCTTAAAAACTCGAGCCACAAGAGACTCAGGATTTGAGCTGAGCCGCAACCTTGTTTAGCCAATAAAGCTAAGTTGAAATTATGCAATTTTCTGAAACCCATTCCACCATCTTTTTTAGGGCAACACAGCTTATCCCACGCTTTCCAATGTAAGCTACCTTTACCCGAACCATCTGATCCCTACCAAAAAGAATTCATCAACTTCTCAAGATCATCACAGATATTCATAGGAAAAAGGAAGAGACTCATAGCATAAGCAGGAAGCGCCTGCACTACTGATTTGATCATAATCTCCTTTCCAGCTCTTGACATAAATCTGGCCTTCCAGCTCTTCAGTCTAGCCCGCACCATGTCCTCAACAAAGCCAAAAACCTGTGCCCTATTCCTTCCCACCACCGAAGGTAGACCCAGGTACTTATCCGGGAGGGCAACATCGAAAACCCCTAAAATATTACTAGTTTCAGCACACCCACCATCTGGGCAGTTTCGACTGAAAGATATAGAGGATTTTGATAAATTTATTTTCTGTCCAGAAGCACACTCATAGTCATTTAGAGCTTGTTTAATTGCTGAAGCTTCTGATCGATTGGCTCCGAAAAAAAAAGTAACTATCATCATCGAAGAACAGATGAGAGATTGCTGGCGCTTGGTTCGCAACAACACAACCTCGGATCCGACCCTCTGACTCTAGCCGAGATAAGTAGAGAGAAAGACCCTCCGCACAGATAATGAAAAGATATGGTGACAGCGGATCCCCTTGACGAAGCCCCCTTTGTGGAACAATAGGGCCCACAACATGCTTCCCATGGACAACCTTATATTTTACCTTTGTAACGCACTGCATTAATAGGTTAACAAAGCTCGATGGGAAACCAAGTTTCACTAACATCTCCTGAAGAAATCTCCATTCCATCCTGTCATATGCTTTAGACATATCAAGCTTAAGAGCAGTTATACCACTTGAAACCTTTCTAGTCTTCTGATGGAGATAGTGATTCATCTCAAATGCCAGCATAACATTATCAGTGATAAGTCTGCCAGGGATAAAGGCACTCTGGGACGGAGATATAAGAACATGAAGCACTTTCTTTAACCGATTAGCTAAGACTTTTGACACAATTTTGTATATCACATTACAAAGAGCTATCGGTCTCAAGTCAGAAACCATCTCAGGCTTCGATTTCTTAGGGATTAATACAATATTAGTTTCATGAATCTCATCAGGCAACAATCCAGAATTTAACCATAACAAACATGCTTCAGTAACATGACCTCCTACTACATCCCAAAATTTCTGATAAAAACCGGGGTTAAAACCATCAGGACCAGGGCTTTTGTCAAGGTGCATTAAAAACAAGGCTTCTTTAATTTCCACAGCATTAAAAACACCACAGAGCATATCACAATTTTCCACATACAACTTTGGCACCACATTTTCAATAATAGGCCCCAAAACACAACCATTCGAGGTAAAAAGCTGAGTAAAATAAGAGAGAATAACATAATCCAAACCTGCACCCCAGCTGCGCCATTCGCCATCAACATCACGAAGCCTCGCAAAGCTATTCTTTTTCCTTCTATTATTAGAAGCTGCATGAAAAAATTTTGAATTCATATCACCGCCAGCCAGCCACAATTTTTTTGCTCTTTGCTTCCAATACAATTCCTGTTAGTACAGGATATTTTCCAGCTTTTCCCGAGCTTCTAAAAGTAACGCCTGACCAGTCCCGTTGACACGATTCTGCAGCCTTTTAATCTCAGCTCGACAATCCACAAGTTTGGAAGAAAACCGACTACGTAACTCAGCTCCCCACTGATACAGCGCCTGCCCGCACTGCTCCTGCCGAACCAAAATGTCATCCGATCCGAGGCATTCACATTCCAGGAGCTTACAATCTGTTCACGACAATCGGGTTCTTGAGTCCAAGCAGCTTCGAATTGGAACCTGCGAACAAACACCCCTTCACTAGGGGTCGGACACAGCACAAGAGCTGAATGATCAGAGGCCGAAGCTTCCTCATTAATAACTTTGGCCGAAGGAAACAATTGAAACCAGCTGGAAGACGCTAAACCCCGATCTAACTTCTCTTCAACAAAATTATGATAGCCTATGCTCTTTTCCCAAGTAAACGCATGTCCAATCATTGGGACCTCGAACAGATTACATTGCTCAATCACATCAGAAAAACCATTAATTAAATAAGGTGAATGTCTGCGGCCACCACTCTTCTCACTCTGTAAAGCCATGTCGTTAAAATCTCCAATAATTACCCAAGGCAAAGAATAATTACTACACAGATCCCGGATCATCTCCCAAGAAGCTGACCTTCTAGAACGCTCAGGAAAACCATAAAAACCGGTTAATCGATACTCCGACAAACCCAGTAAAGAGACTTTGACATCAATAAAATTTCTAGAAGCCCGCAACAAACTGACTGAACCATTAATTTTCCAAAGAAAAGCCAAACCTCCACCTTGGTTAATAGGATCAATGAAAAAGAGACCAGAATAAGAAAGACTACGCTTTATTACCTCAACTTTCTCGCGGTTACATTTCACCTCCATCAGAAAAATAAAATCGGGTTTGAACCTAGCAACTAAGTTCTTTAACATACGAACTGTTCGAGGGTTGCCCATACCTCGACAGTTCCAGCTTAACGTACTCATTCTCCTCGGCGGGTCTGGTCTTTGAACCAGTCACTACTGGCATTGTATCCACCACCATATCAGATGTTTAATTCTCAATCACCTCCTCCTTTCTTCTCCTCTTTGACTCCATTACAACAAGGCTATCCTTCTTTTCTCCTTGCTTTGAGGCCATCCCCTTATTATTTTCAAACAAGGAAACAGTATTCAACACTGTCTTTGTTCCAACTCCTTGTTTCATAATACCTCCAATAGAACTTTCCGGGGCCTCCATACTTTCCATCGGACGAGCTGTTTCAGGCGGCTTTGACAAGAGCCACTTCGACTGAGGTGAGGGCTGCAACCTGCGGGGCAGAGCACGTAATTCCACCGAGAATGGCCGTATGACAGTAGCCGGATTAGGCACATCAAGCAATTTCAGATAAAATCTCTCAGCATGCCCTAAACAACCACAGAAGAAACAGAATATAGGCAGGCGTTCATATTTGAACATAATGGTTTGCGAAGTCTCACCCGCTCTGCTAATAGGCATAGAAGCACACAAGCTTTTCCGAACATCAAGAGAAACCCTAACCCTCATATACGTTCTGCCGACGCCATTGAAGTTGTTCGGATCCGATTCAACAAAACTCCCTAAAGTATTGCCAATCAAAACAGCCACCCTTTCTGACATAAAACCACTTGGCAAATTATGAACTTGAACCCACATCTCCGTAAACATAAGTTCTTCATCACCACGAACAACATCCCCTTCAAGTTTCTGCATGATTAAAAGATGTTGGTCATAAGTCCAAGGACCTCCTTTTAAGATCCGTTCACGCTCCCATGGATGATATAGATCAAACCGAAACAGATTAGGACCCAATGGTTCCACTGTCAAACCTTTTGTCGGTTGCCAGATATCAGCCAAAATGCTCGGTATTTTTTGGGTTCTTATAGTCCTCTCCGTCAAAAACTCATTTTTTTTCTTTTAGAGACATGGTTAAGGGATATGAAATAATATCACTTGAAATTGGTTAAGATTATCATAGGAATGCATGGTTTATATATAATGTATAACAATAGACATTAATGGAACAAATTAAATATTTAGAATTTCAATTTAGGGGGCGTTTGGTTCGGGGTCTTTAGGAATGAGAATGGAAATGGGAGGGTTTCATTCCCTTTGTTCTGTTTGTTTAAAAAAAAAACCCATTTACCCATTTTAGCTTATGGGATTACCCCACTTTAGGTTAAGTCATTACCCCAAGTCCTATAGGGAATTGGATTCCCTTTACCCCATTCCCTTTCCTAAACCTATCCAAACACATAAGGGAATTAATGTTTATTCCTTTCCTTTCCTTTAGTTTCCCTTTCTTGATTCATTTTCCCTTACCCATTGTGAACCAAACGCCCCCTTAGAGTTTAGGTTTTCAATATATAGATAATTGAAAGAGTTTTATGGGAAAAATGTAAACATCAATAAGAATACTAAATATTTATAATTTCAAGTTATAGTTTGTGTTTCCAACTCATAGATAATTTCAATAGTTTTTTTTAATATTTTATAATTTAGTTTGAATTCTTAATATATATATACATATAAATATATAATTATTACTATATAGAGGCATAGTTTCTAAAAGTGGGACTTGAAAAGTGTATAACAAATAACGTTTGGCAGGTTATTCCTATTTATAACTGGTCCAAGTTGAGATCGAATTTTTTTTATAACAAAATAGAGGTCATTCCTATATAGAGTATTTCTATATAGAAGTTTTACTGTAGTACTAAATGTATTCATTTTGAAAAATTGGAACCAACGGTATTAACTGGTATTAACTGTCAAACCCCGTTTACTACTAATTAACAAAGGGTTTAGACTTTAAAAAGGGTTTATTATACTTCCTAATTAAAAAAGGGTTTAGGACAGGCTTCTTACTAATTCGGATAGGCACAGAAGGCACTTGGCTGATTCTGGAGCTTGCAGTAGATGCAGAGGCCATATTGAGACTTTGTGCCATGCTCTTAGAGATTGCTCTAATAGTAAAGAGGTTTGGAGGAAAATTCTCCCACACCATATTTTCTCTTCCTTCATGGCACATTCTGAGGTCGACTGGTTCTCTGATGGTGTTAGAGGAAAGTTGCTTCCATACATGGAGCATGGTGACATTTTCTTTGCTATTATCTGTCACCAAGTTTGGAAATGGAGAAACGAGGAGATTTTTGGAGATAAAACTGTTTTTATGACAAACTTAGCTGATTTCTTCTCGAAAAATTTTTTCTCTATTATCGATAGTTTCAAAGGAGAGTCCCTTGCCAGAGCCTCTCAGTGTTGTGATGTCCATCTCGTGGGATGGAGCAGGTCAAGAGAGGGGGTTGTGAAGCTGAATACTGATGGTTCCTGCCTCAGTAACGGTAAGATTGCGGCTGGAGGTGTGCTTAGAGATGTAGGGGGCGTCTGGCTTTCTGGGTTCTCCCAGAATTTAGGGTTGGGTTCTTCCTTTTCTGCGGAGCTCTGGGCTATTCTTACTGGAATCAATCTTGCTAAAAGGCTGGGTGTTAAGAGGCTCTCTGTGGAGTCTGATAATTTGGAAGCAATCAAAATGATTTCTGAGAATCATTCTATGGGTCTTAACAGTCGCAACCTCATCAAAGCTATTATAAGGCTTTGCTCCTCCTTTGAGTTCGTAGAGTTCAGACACATTTTTAGAGAGCAGAATCGTGTTGCTGATCGCTTGGCGGCGGCGGGCCATGAAGGGACGTTAGGCGTTACTACCCTTCCTGTTTCCCCTAGTTTCATCTCTCATCTTCTCTTAGAAGATAGGATTGGGGTTAGCTTCCCTAGGCTAATTCCTGGGTAGTTTGTTGTTATTCGTTTTTCTTTTCCTTTTCTACCAAAAAAAAAAAAAAAAGGGTTTAGGACTTCCCGTAGTATGAAGTTTCTTCTAGAATAATTCATTTTCCTTAACCCTCTTACTATAAACTTAGCCTACAAGAGTCAAACGGTCAACGCTCACGGCCTGAGCGTGGCTACCCAATAAAATTTTAACACGTTTTCACACACCTTTTCATCACAGCCGTTGATTTTGCGTGCTTTAATCTTTTCCTATATAATGAGGGTTTCCTCTTCTTCTCAACAATTAATTTGATCGCTTTCTTCTACTTTCATCCGATATTTTCACAAAGTTTCCTCTTTTTCCTTTTCAATCATCTTAATTTCTTCCGAGATACTTCAATTATGGCCGAAGGAAACACCAATTTGCAACAACAACAACAGATTGTTGTAAGTGCCCTTTGATACATCTATCTTTGTTTGTTTGTTGTCGTTTTTCCGATTTTAGAATTGTTTTTTTGATGGTTGAGAGACGAAGTTTCAATTTGTGTGTTTCAGATTTAGGGTTTTTAATCTTTTAAGCATTATTGGGTGTTTGGTTGCTCAGAAAATTGTCTAGGAAAACGAATTAAACTGCCGTAAATTACAGCCCAATCTTCTTTTATATTCCTAACCTAATAATTTCATGAAATGGATAGCGAATCTAGGAAAACTCAAATAGCGCGTTTGTTTAATTCTAATTCTGATTTAAATCTGTATTGTTAGACTAATGAGGAGGAACAGAGGCTCAAGTATTTGGAGTTCGTGCAAATTGCTGCTATCTATGCTGTGATGTCCTTCTCAAACCTCTATCTCTATGCCAAAGACAAGTCTGGGCCATTGAAGCCTGGTGTTGAGACTGTTGAGGGCACAGTCAAGAGCGTGGTTGGACCTGTTTATGACAAGTTCCATGATGTTCCCATTGAGGTTCTCAAATTTGTTGATCGCAAGGTTTGTTGTTACCCTTTTTTTATATATGATCGTTTAATTCATAAATTATAATTGGAATGTGAACAGGTTAGGTACAATTGGTATCAGTTTTAGATCACCTATTAGTATTAAACTATAGGTTAATGGATATGGAATCAAATGCATAATGGTGGAGAATGATTTCTCTGAGTTTATGTGGTTAAAATCAAGTTTTTGAGATTCTAGGATCAGTTTTTTGTTTTGAAGGCATGAATTTGTTTTTGCCATTCTCATGACTTGAATTTGAGAGCTGATGGAGAATGATTTCTCTGATTTATGTGGTTAGAATCTAAGTTGCTAGGATAAATTTTTTGTTTTGATTTTCACCATCTTGTTAATCCGAATTTTAGCGTGGAAAACCCTCAAGAGGCATAAATTGTTTTTGCCACTCTCATGACTCGAAATTGAGAGCTGATGAAGAATGATATCTCTGAATTATGTGTTTAATACCAAGTTTTTGAGATGCTAGGAGTAGTTTTTAGTTTCATTTTTCACCAATCGATGGAATCCGAATTTGAGCAACACTCTCTGAGGTACAAATTGTTTTTGCAATTCACATGGCTCAGAACTTGAGAGCTGACGGATTTCTCTCAATTATATGGTCAAACCAAGTTTGTTAAATGCTAGGATCAGTTTTTTGTTTTGATTTTCACCATCCGGTTGAATCTCAGAGGCATAGATTGTTTTTGCCATTCTAATGACTTGATCTTGAGAGGGTAAGGAGCCCCTAACAGCTCCAATTAACTGCTTTTTCCTTTGCTAGGATCAGTTAGTAATACATACATGTGATGGCGGAAATTTGAACTGGGACACTAAAGTATTTTGTTTCTGTACTATTTACAGGTTGATGAATCTGTCACTAAACTAGACAACCGTGTGCCACCAGTTGTGAAGCAGGTATCATCCCAGGCATACTCAGTGGCTCGTGATGCCCCAGTAGCAGCTCGTGCCGTGGCTTCTGAAGTTCAGCGAACTGGGGTGAAGCGAACTGCATCTGATTTGGCAAAAAATCTGTACAGCAAGTACGAACCCAAGGCAAAGGAGCTCTATACCAAGTACGAGCCAAAAGCAGAAGAGTGTGCTGTCTCAGCCTGGCGAAAACTTAACCAGCTGCCGCTGTTCCCACATGTAGCTCAGGTTGTTGTGCCAACAGCAGCTTATTGTTCTGAGAAGTACAACCAGACAGTAGTTACTACTGCTGAGAAAGGTTACAGGGTGTCCTTCTACTTGCCCTTGGTGCCTACTGAGAGAATTGCTAAGGTGTTTAAGGAGAAGGCTCCGGAATCTGTTCCAGTGATTGCAGTCTCCGAGTGAGGGAGATGGTGGAGTGTGTTTATGCATTGAATATGAGAAAATCCTTGGATTTTATGCAACTGTGTTTTAAGAGTTCTGATTAGTTTTTGTTGCAACTCTAAATAACTAAATGTGATGTGCTTTTGAATGTGTTCTGAACATATTTATGCATAAATACAGTGGTCTGTTTGGTTTCAACAGTTTGCAATTTTAACTGTTGCATATATGGTTAAATGCCAATACAGTTTGCTATTTTAACTGTTGCATACATTTTTTATGCACACGTTATTTACAAAGGATAACTTAATTTTGAGGTTGAATGTTATTTTAAGTTCTATTTTGATGTATATACTTTTTTTTATTTTTTATTGCTAATATTATTTAACCAAATTTGATTAGTGAACTGGCTTCTCGTGCCTTCTACCTCTGTTTATGAGCCAATGCAAGAGTTCTGCTGGGTTCTGCATCCAAAATTGTTTCACATACATCCAAAATTCATTCAAATTGAAAACGTTTTGTTGTGTTAGAGTTCATTAAGCATTTGAAAGAAGTATATTATTGATAAAAATTAGACTGAGAGTAGAATGTCCTAATAAGGTGTGATTTGTTGACGTCTTAATAAAAAAAACACATAATAGGATCTAAAATATTTTAAAAACCGCCTACCATCATCAAAAAAAAGATCCCAACAAGAATATAGATAGTTGTTGTTGTGAAGCGCTGGAGTAATTGACAATTTTTTGGTTTTTCTCATTTTTTTTTGAATTAAAGGTCAAAATGATTCTTGAAATTGACATTTAGAATCAATTAGTTCAAATTGAAGTTAAGTATCCAATTAACTTGAATCCACAATATTTGACAAATTAGTACAAATTCAACAAACTTTTAAATAAAAAAACTAGCTATATTTGAGATAATTTGCTAATTATTGCTAATTTCATAACTAAGTTAATACATAAATTTAAATTTGTGGCTAAATTAATCTTACTTGTCAACTTCAAGAGCTAAATTGAATTGACTCTTAATTCGGCTTATGAAGTTGACAAACATGTTCAGTTTAGTCCAAATCGAAGATTAAATATCAATTCAAAATTGATATTATTTAATAAAATGTGAGCTAATTTGTCAAATATTGTCTAAGTGCAAAAGCTGAATTGTTACTAAATTTCAACTTGATGAATTTGTTTTTAACTTTAGGGTCCAAATTGACCATTAATTCGAGTTTTAAGCATCCACTTGAAAAATTTCACCACCTCTGGCTAGTACGACAACGTTTCTACATGGTTTAATATATCATTTGCCCCTGAACTTGTCTAAAATGGTTGATTGGCCCTCTGAACTTTCAAAGTGTTTCGATAGTCCCATGAACTTGTATAAAATGTTTAGTTAGCCCCCTGAACTTGCATAAAATATAATCAATTAATCACTCAATTGTAAAAAAATAAGTTAAATGAGGAAGATTTAAAAAATTCTATTTTAACATATTTTAATCTATTCTGTGATGTATGTAATAACATTCTAAGATACATGTAACATATTTTCTGCATTTGACTTACTTTTTTACAATCGAATGATCAATTGATTATATTTTATGCAAATTTAGGGGATTAACTGAATATTTTATATAAGTTCAAGGGGCTATCGAGACACTTTGAAAGTTTAGAGGGCCAATCAACCATTTTGGACAAGTTCAGGTAGCAAATGATGTATTAAGCCTTTCTACATCCAATTTCATTCAAATAAACCGAGCCACGTTTCGGCGGTCCAACCCGCATTCCGGCCCACCATTTCACCCTCAATCCCCAACCTGTTCCATTCTTGAAAACTCCCATTCCACGAACTGTGGCCTTCAAATTCCTACCAGTAAACAGCAGACCGAAACGGAACTGTAAATCGCCAAACAGCTATGGCTACGTGCTTACGAGCACTGCCTATGAACTATTCCATACCATCTTCCATTCATAATTCTCATTCAGTCAAAAATAGAAATCTCAGAATCAATTGTTGTTCAATCGGTGCAAGAAATTCAGCTAAAATTCCCATGCCTCCGTTAAACCCTAAAGACCCCTTCCTATCAAGGCTTGCATCCGTTGCTGCGAATTCACCCGAAACTCTTCTCGAACGGCCTGTAAGTTCTGAGTCGCCACCGTATCTTGACATCTTCGACTCGCCTCAGCTCATGGCCACTCCTGCACAAGTAAGACTGCAAGCTAACTTTAATTTTGATTAGTATTTTTTTCTTTTTCCTGTTTGATAATTTGTTCTTATGCTTGTTGATTCATTGGTTGAATCAGGTGGAAAGGTCAGTGTCATACAATGAGCACAGGCCTAAGAAGCCACCACCGGATTTACCTTCATTGCTACTTCACGGAAGGATAGTTTACATTGGCATGCCTGTAAGTTCTTCGTTTTGAGATTCGCTGATGATTTTAAATGGTTGGATTTGGATATATGTAAAAAATGCAGTTCAAAGAATCTTGTGATGATTTGGTGCTTTGCAATTGAATGAATATAATAAAATGAATCTTGATTGGTGGCAACTTGTGTAAGGTGAAATTAGAGTAGTCTGAGTTTTAAGCAGTATATTGAACAATAGTAAATTCCACTTGATATGTGTGAAGATTGACATAAAGGCTGTCATTATCTTTCTGATGGCTGGTTTGATCCTTTCTATTGTTGGTGATTCATTGTTTGTATCCTTGGTTTGATCCTCTATGGTATTGTTCATGATAATTTATCTATCTAATCTGGAACTGCATATGTAATTCTTAAAGATTGCAGCAATTCAGATTCAGTCCAAGCTACCAAGAATACTAAGACCTATTGTTTTGAATTATTTGCATTGTGGCTTTTGTTAAAAATTTATTAACAGAAGTGTCTTTCAGTTGGTGCCTGCAGTCACAGAGCTTATCGTTGCAGAATTGATGTACTTGCAGTGGACGGATCCCAAAGAACCAATATATCTGTACATAAATTCCACAGGAACAACTCGTGATGATGGAGAAACAGTAAGATTCACATATGGTGTTGCGAATTATTATTTAACATTTGAATTTGATACATACTTTCAACATATGTGTTTATTAATTACAGTCTTTCTGGTGGTTGAATTTGTTTAGCCTCCACTGGAACCACACAGCGGGGGCAGCCTTGTGCACTTACCTCATTTTTTACACCGTGTTTTATGCTTACCATGCTTTTACCCTTCAATGATGTCTTTCGATTTATCCTGGCCAAGTAGTTTGATTAGTTTATTTAACATTGTTATAGTATGAATAAATGTGCACATAGCTAGTTGTAGTCAAAGAATTTTAGGAGCGATCAAAGGAGCAATTTATTGGGATTAGTATATATGTCCACTTTTTATCCTCATTTTGGTTTATAAACTCTTTACTTCCAATTATATAGAATGTAGTAGTTTTCTCCCAAATTAACATGGTATTAGAGCCTTATTAAGCTTCTGGATTTCGGGTTTTCCCTAGAGAGCAGCCACTCTAGCTCCAGTTTTTCTGGAGTTTTGTTTTCTTTTACCACAACCCTTGGAAGATGACCAGATTCTCAGTGCATGGTGGCATGTCCAAGATCTTCTTGGACTCCAATCACTTCCTCTAGTATTTTCCCTCCATTTCTGGCAATAATCTTAAGCCAATTTTTTCTTGGGTTGTCGACTTTATACTCATGCTTTGTGTGTGGATCATTGTACTCCTTTCCCTTAATTGATTTCTTCTTGGATGGTTGGTGCCCTCTCTTCATAATGGTGGTTTCTTCTTGGTACTCAGTTCTTTGGAAAAGACTGAGTTCCGTTTCAATGGTTGGCAACCTTTGCAGAAGCTTGCCCTATTTCTTCGTGTTTGGACTTCTTTTACCTTAGTGAACAGCTTTGTGGGTAAAGTTCATTTCTGGATTTTAACATTACTGTTTTAATGGCTGATCGATAAGGTCATCCTCACTGTTGTCTTGGGCTAATATAAATAATATAGTGGCTTATTCTTCAGCAGTCACTCACTTCCTCTAGTCTCCGATCACTTCTTTTGGTCTCATCTCACCTAACAACTAGTTGATGTCTTCACTAAAGTTTCACCGGGTCACCTAATCTGTAACAAGCTGGGCGTAGTTGTTACCCCTCCAGCTTGAGGCGGAGTGTTGTAGTATGAACATATTTGAACATAGCTAGTTGCAATAGAAGAATTTTAGGAGCAATCAATGAACCAATTATAAGGATTAGTGTATTTGTCCACTTCCTATCCTCATTCTTGTATATAAACTCTTTATTTTAAAATTAAAATTGGACTAGTTTTTTGCAAATTAACAAACATATTAGGAACTTTATCATAATAGGTTTAAATGAGTTCAGAGCCAAACATTACCCTGAACAAAAATAATGCAAAGTATAAGTGTGTTTTGAAGTACATTACTAGTAATTAACAAATATATTGGGAACGTTAATAGGTTTGAATGCAGTTCAGAGCCAAACATTATTCTTAACAAAAAATAATGCGAAGTATAAGTACGTTTTGAAGCACACTACTAACTATAACCAATTGTATGTGTTTCAATTTTTATGAACTGTAGAAAGTTGATCAAAATGAGAGAAGAAAATACAGGCGCACAATAGAATCTTCATTTAATCTTTATTTGACAGTGGAAAACCTTTTACGAGCTTAACAATCAATAGGCACCTACAATAAAAGATTGAATTGATTAACAATAACTGTTTGGTATTGTGTTTGAGAATTTCAGTTTTTCTCAAAATAAACTAGAGCCAAACCAGTGATATAGATCATATGTGGAGATATACATATTTTTTCTTTTGGCTTTTTGCTGATTTGTTTGCAACGCTTTCACTTGGAAAATTACAAAATTGTTCATTTTTCAGGTGGGGATGGAAACAGAGGGTTTTGCTATCTACGATTCAATGATGCAATTAAAAAATGAGGTGAGTCATCTCATGCAAAATTATTTTGGTCTCTCATTGTTTGGTGGTGGTGATGTCAATGCAGTGAAGTAAGAATGTTTGGGTGATAATACTTTTAGCATATATGGCCAAGTCAATAACTGTTTTTTTTTTTATTGATTTCAATCTTGACTACAATTTTGTGAAGGTGTTATGCCTATAACTCCATTCCCTTATATAAGTCATTCTAGCAAATTAGTTTTTTCCCCAAATATAAGTTGTCGTGTGACCAAGAGGTCACGGGTTCGAGTCTTAGGAGCGGCCTCTTGCCAAATAAATTGGCAGGGGAAGGCTTGCCCCCAGTACACCCTTGTGGTGGGACCCCTCCCCGGACCCTCGCTCAGCGGGGACGCGTAGTGCGACCGGGCCGCCCTTTTTTTTTATAAGTCATTCTAGTATTGTAAGAATTTTTTGTTTAGTTTTTCGGTCCAAGCATTAAATTTTTTGTCTTGGTCCATGTGTTTTTGAACATTCCAAGGCTTATTCCCCAACCATGACATGAGAGAGAATTTTTTTTAGTTAACCAATGTAAATTCATTAATTTGACTCTATATTAATTGTATTTCTTAGTTTGTGTGAAATACACTAAAATGACTTATATAAGGGAATGGATGGAGTAATATTTTATCACCAGCTTGTCTAAGTTGCATGGGATCTTTGATTTTGAAGAGTTTTCACATTTCCAAAATGTTTTGGACATTAAAACTCTCAGAAACTTGTATTTCATATTTCAGATCACATTTATGTAATTTAAGAAAATCAAAAACTCGTTTCTTAAAACCAATTGCATTTCCATAGTTGGACCAACGCATTAACTGAGCTATTAAATCAATTCATCATGTACCAATCATCAAGTTCATAACTTTTTTCTTAATCATTCAAGCTTTCAAAATTAACAGAAGTTCCCTTCTTTCCATCTTATGTAACTTGTATGTAATAGTTTTCATTTTATATGTAAAACAATTTATTAATGCATCCTTTATAATTTCAAAATCTGTAAATATACTACTATAGCTTTATCATTTACGCGGATATTTTTTCCACATTGTTGTTCCCTTTTTTTTTTTTGACGAATATCGTTGCCTGGTATCTGTCTCTGTACCAGTTTTAATTTCTGTTTCCATGCAACATAGTTGCTGTTAGGATGTTTCTCCTGGTTCCGTTGAAGAAATCCCCTGTGTAGGTTTGCTCTGTGACTGCTTATTGAGGTTATTGTTGCTCATACAGATACATACGGTGGCAGTTGGGGCTGCTATCGGTCAGGCTTGTCTTCTACTTGCAGCAGGAACACCAGGCAAACGATTTATGATGCCGCATTCAAAAGGTACAAAGTGTTAACTGATCACAATTATTGGATTTTATACTTAAAAATACTGTTTTTTGATGCTGCATTCTCTTTTAAATTATATTCCAGCCATGATCCAGCAGCCTAAGGTTCCATCTTCAGGACTAATATCTGCTAGTGATGTTCTTATACGTGCACAAGAGGTTAGTGAAATTCTTTTTTTTTGTTGTAATATCAGTCATAAGGAAACCCAGCAGTGTTTATATTCTTGTGTTATTGTCTATTAGATTCTAAAAGCAGCTTCACAATCATAGTTTCATGGTGCAGTTTCTGTGTAAAATACATTCATAGCCCCTAAATTATAGTCCTATTAACATTATGGCTCCTCAACTCATTATCTTGACATAAAAGTCCTTAAACTTTACATTGCTGTAACATTAAAGTCGAAATCAACAGAAATCCCGCGTGATGACCGGGACAAGTTTGACTGCATCATTGACTCTTTTTTTTTATCCATGTCACTATAAACAATGTAAGGAAAGAATTGTACGAGGATAAAATTAGGTATCTTACTATAATTTATGGTAAAATGGATAAGAAAAGAGAGTCAATGACGTAGTCATATTTGCGCAGGTCATCATTTCGTTATTTCTTAACCGGTTTTTTTGTTGATTTGGACTTTAATGTTACAATATTGTAAAGTTCAATGATCTTTATGTTAAGAAATGAAGATTAAGGGCCATAATGTTTATAACGCTATAGTTCAGGGGCTATGAATGTAATTTATCCGCAGTTTCAAGTATAAATTTGTGGCAATGAAAGAAGGCTTCCAAATGATTGTTTTAATACATTCAAAATACTGAATGATTGTTTTAAGATGTTGAAAATTAGAATCTCAGCATATTTTTGTACTTTTTTTCTACTTGACATTATTTTTACTTTTTGCAGGCAGTAACCAACAGGAACACCCTGGTTGAACTTCTGGCCAAGCACACTGGAAATGTGAGTATGGTTTATTAATTTCTCCCTTCGATTAAGTACTAAAATGAATTAGATATGATAACATGTTCAAGAATTTCTCTTCATCAGTCTGTGGAGACCGTGGCTAACGTGATGAAAAGACCGTATTATATGGACGCTACGAGAGCTAAAGAATTCGGGGTCATCGACAAAGTAAGATCATAATCATATGAAATACACACATTGGTTCTATACCTGCATCATGTTTGTGTATGTTAACTACTTCAACTGCAAATACTGCATCCAGGTACTTTGGCGCGGTCAGGAAAAGATAATGTCGGAAGTTATTCCTCCGGAAGAATGGGACAGGTTGGCCGGAATCAAAATTCCAGATCCCTTTTAGCGACAACAAAGAGCCACGTGTAATGCTACTTATGATGCCGGTCCGTGGGATTAGGACAGAGTGGTCAGCATTGTGAAGCTGCAATTGCATTTTCGCTTTGTTGATGGTCTAGTGTTTTTACTGCAAGGCATATGGTAGCGTTTACAGAATGTGCTGTAATACTGGGTGTCGTGCAGAACATTGTTTTGGGTATTAGTAACAATGGATACTTAAAAATCTGTTGAAGGTGATAAAAGGGGTATGTAATGTACACTAATAGCAAATAGCAATTCTGTATATCAGGAATGTTAACAAGATTGGGTTGAAATTGGTGGAGCTGCAGATGATTCCAATCTAATCATATGCCCCCCTCTTCATTCAACTGGATCCAGGTCCTACCTTATTTTGCCCAATTGTTCTTTTTCTTTGAACCTTTGTTACATTTAAGAATTTGATTAGATTTAGAAGACATCTATAGTAGGAAAAATGCTTAATGGGGCGGAGATTAAAATGCTTACTTAAAAGGGTTGCAAATGGAGTATGAGATTAAAATGTTTATTTAAAAAGGTTGCAAATGGGACGAAGATTTCCCATTTCCGAAGGGAATTTGTTCCAATTGAGACGGGAATTTCCATATGGGGCACAAAAAAAATCTCAAGGCGGGATTTTTCCTCTCGCCTTACTAGGATCTCCATTTTCACCTCCCACTATGTCTCCATGGGAATTAAACTAAGTGACCATTTTAAAACTGATCCTAAATTCCAATGACAATTGATGTAATTTACTCCTAATTTTATATATGCATAGGATTTGACAAAATTCAAATTTTTTTTCTCATAATTAATTATAAATAGTGTGAAAATCTTTTTTCTTTTGGTGTCACAGCTCAAACCGTTTTCTTTACTGACAACTTGGAGGTTTGGCTTTAGAGGAATTGTTTGTCTAAGGAGGCGGTTCTGGATAGTGAGTAGCAAACTAAATTTGTGACTATTATTTGGTGGATTTGGAGGTGGCGGTGTAGTAGGATTTTTTTTTATCAATCAGGGGATTGGTGTCCGGATAAGACCGAGTTCCTAAAACGGTAGATAAAGTGGGTTCCAAGTTGCATTCTGTAATGTTCAGTCGGGTGGTACAAACCGGTTAGAAGAGGAACCTCGGGCTAGCAATGGGGGGGGGGGGGGGGGGGGTGTGTTCTACGATGAGTCCGGCATGTGGCTAGGTGAGTTATGGGGATTGTATTTCGGTTTGCATGTTGCTTGGGACAGAGGGTATCGAAGAGTTATTTTTGAACTTGACTTTGTCCGCGTCATTAGGATGATTACGGTGGAGGGGACGAGCCATCATAGATTTTATTGGCTTATTGAGCAGTGTCGAAGTATTTACAACCGTAACTGGGAGGTGAGTCTGGTCCATGTTCTTCGCGAGGGCAATAGGGCTGCTGATTGGATGGCTAACTACGCATGACAGTTGTCCTTGTGTTTCCACGAGTGTGAGGAGCCTCCTATAGACATCCAGGACATCCGTCTTCCCGAATGACTCCTGTCTTTGTTTAGGGCTTTTGCCTCCCTATCATAAAAAAACATACTACAAAAATTAATTTTAAATATATCACTTTTTTTTATAAATCTCATAAATAAAGTATGATTTGATACTCTAATTTAAAAATCTTAGTTCTTAAAATATATTAAAAATAATTATTTATTAGTTTGATATAATTGTAGATAATTTTTTTTAAAAAAATGAATTTCTATATAAATTTCCCTTTAATTAAATAAAAAAATCGTTTTAATTTTGATAATTTTTATTTTAAAGAATTTTCAGCAAATTAATAACAGTAAAGAGATTTGGAGGAAAATTCTCCCACACCATATTTTCTCTTCCTTCATGGCACATTCTGAGGTCGACTGGTTCTCTGATGGTGTTAGAGGAAAGTTGCTTCCATACATGGAGCATGGTGACATTTTCTTTGCTATTATCTGTCACCAAGTTTGGAAATGGAGAAACGAGGAGATTTTTGGAGATAAAACTGTTTTTATGACAAACTTAGCTGATTTCTTCTCGAAAAAACTTTTCTCTATTATCGATAGTTTCAAAGGAGAGTCCCTTGCCAGAGCCTCTCAGTGTTGTGATGTCCATCTCGTGGGATGGAGCAGGCCAAGAGAGGGGGTTGTGAAGCTGAATACTGATGGTTCCTGCCTCAGTAACGGTAAGATTGCGGCTGGAGGTGTGCTTAGAGATGTAGGGGGCGTCTGGCTTTCTGGGTTCTCCCAGAATTTAGGGTTGGGTTCTTCCTTTTCTGCGGAGCTCTGGGCTATTCTTACTGGAATCAATCTTGCTAAAAGGCTGGGTGTTAAGAGGCTCTCTGTGGAGTCTGATAATTTGGAAGCAATCAAAATGATTTCTGAAAATCATTCTATGGGTCTTAACAGTCGCAACCTCATCAAAGCTATTATAAGGCTTTGCTCCTCCTTTGAGTTCGTAGAGTTCAAACACATTTTTAGAGAGCAGAATCGTGTTGCTGATCGCTTGGCGGCGGCGGGCCATGAAGGGACGTTAGGCGTTACTACCCTTCCTGTTTCCCCTAGTTTCATCTCTCATCTTCTCTTAGAAGATAGGATTGGGGTTAGCTTCCCTAGGCTAATTCCTGGGTAGTTTGTTGTTATTCGTTTTTCTTTTCCTTTTCTACCAAAAAAAAAAAATAACACTAATAAAAAGAAAAGATAGATAAAAAGTAGAAAAGGTCTTTTACGCATTTTAGGGGATAGTTTTGTACAAATTAAAATTGTGCGTATTGGCCAAGTTTCTTATTACCCAAGACAAAAATAACCTACCTTGCTATTTATATGTCTTATTTTTTCACTCCATTAGCATATTCACACACAACTCCACTTTCTTCTTTTCTCTACCAATTCATTCAAGGTAATTAAACTTCTTTTCATTTACAATTTTCTAATTTCCAATATTTCTGCTCTTTTTTTTTTTTTAATTTCTTCAATGTCAGTTCTAATTCCAGCAGATACTACTTTCTTAAAATTAAAAAAAAAAATCTTAATAAAATTATTTTACCTTTTTTTTCAATTTATTGGTTGTGAGTGTTCTGGATATGCATTTGCCATATGTTTTCTTTTTCTTCCTCTTAATTGATGCTTAATTTTTAAACTTAGATTAAACTGTATAATATAAAATTATGGGATAAATACAAAAAAAAAAAAAAAAAATCATAGTTTCACATGTATTTACAAATTTTTAAACCATATGAATGATTTTGCAAATTCGTAAAATAATATTTTTTTAGTTTGTTCTGAAATTATTTTAATGGAAATCCTTAAATTTGGAATATTTTATTGTCCATGGAAATTATAATATGTTATGAATATTTTTACTTTTCTTACATTTTTTTGGGTTATATTCATATGGCAGAAATTATGGATTCTGCTCAAGCTTCAAATAAATCTTTCTGTCAAAAAGGAAATTTTGAGAATGAAAGCCTTGTTTCTCAGCTAAAGATTCAGTTTCATGAATTCATTCATTCTTCTATGGATGATCACAAGACTTGCTTCAAGGCAAAATTTCACAAGGTACCTGTACTTTACTTATTCTACAAGATTATGCATTTTTTTTATAAAATATATAAATTAACCCATTTACATTATTTTTAAATAATTTATTTATTGGGATAAGTATAAAAATGAATTTTATTGTTTCACACTTTTATAATGACATTCCCATAGTTCAAAGGTTACAAACATTGGTTTTCTAAAGAAAGACTTTTTCCTTCTCACTAAAACCGTTAGTGAATAAGAGAAATTTGAGCCGATTTAATTATTATTTTTATGTTTTAAAATGCTTTTATATGTTAGGAGTAGATGTGTTCATGGACTGGGCTCGATCGAATCGAACATGTTTTGCTAAGTCCTCTATTAATTTAGACATACTCGATCGGGCTTAAATTCCAATCTCAACTCCCAACCCAAATAAGCCCATTTAAAAAAATATTTTTTTATAATAAAAATTAAAATGTATACTTAAATATAAATTTATTAATTAATATTAATATGACGGATCAGACCAAGTCGGCACATCCAATTTCTATAAATTCCAAGCCCGTCTTAGAAATAGGTGAGCTTTAGCGGATCTATACCGGTCAAGACATGATATCAACTTTCTTTGCCAAGCCCGAACCATGATATAGATTTACACAGAAACATCTCTGTAATGATATAAAATGGTAATGTTTATTTTTATAGTTTGCCCTTATTTTCTTAGTATAGTTTATGAATCTTTAAACTAATTTTTTTTATTAACTAATTTGGTTGAAAACAGGCATATGACAGAGTAAAGCAGTTAGGCGAGTTTAAGATGTATGCTAGACCTAATCCTAATCAAGATGGAAGCTCTGTTCCTAACTCAACTCTCAACTCTTTCTCATATCAAATTGAAGACCCTTTTAGTTGAAAAGTTCTACTGTATTCATGTAGTAATAATATTCCGACCAATCAAAAAGAGATGTATCGACTTCATAAGAAATTGATGTTAAGAAATAAATACATTATTCTCAGAGTACACAGTAGAATTTCTCTTTTTAGTACACAGTAGAATTTCTCTTTTTAGTTAGGCAACTCTAATTTGTTTTGTTTTATTTAATCTTCAATTAAAAACTAATTTGTCTTAGTGTAACATATATATATACTGAATTTATTTATTTTTTTTAATTAGATTAAGTATCGATAAATTTCCATAGAAGGATGGAAAAAGTTACTAGCAAAGCACCAAAAAAACATCCGTCCTTCATCTCGACATCGACTTGAAGAGTTCTTATTCTAAGCATCTCTATAATTATAAATAACGTGACACAATTATCACATGACAACCCTATAATTAACTCTCTAAAAAATCAGCTATAGAGACGTTTACCTATATCGATTGATGGTAGTTCTAACATTATAACTAGGTAAAACTCAGCCTGTGCTCCAAGAGTAAAGTTTGAGAATAATCAATGGGAGCAAAAGAATTATATATGCAGTGTTGTTGAGTTGATTGAACTCCCAGCCAAATCCCCCATCTCTGATTATTTAGCAAAAGTATCAGGACTCGACGCAGTCTACTAAATATCACCTGTGTCTTGAATCTACAGCGTTTTCTGATTAATCCACCAAGTAACACTTGCAGTTGAAGCTCTAAATATTTATCTTTGTTACTTTGTTGTGCCATTAAGTTAATGTATTTGTATGTGCAAGACCAAACTCAAAGAAAGTTGAGCTGAATCAACTATGGGTGTAGCAGTAAATGCTGGTTCAAAGATTTTCATTTACACTCTTCTTTGGCCTCTTGGGTCTGACTGATTGAGGCTCAGGACCTGGAAAAGTATCATCCAACTCATAATCCAAAGTTGTATTTCATTCGTTAAATGTGCCTTTCCTCTGTTAACAAAGATCATATGCATAACTCTTAGTTTTTCAAGAAATGAATTAGCTGCATTTAGATTCGCCAGACAATGTAACATTACTGGCTAATGCTACCAAAAATTAACTACAAAAACTTATGTACCATAAACAGCTTTTGCTAAGATCTAAGATCTTTAGTTATTATATTTGGCGATCGATCCATCATTTGATTCATTTGTCTAAGGATAAATTGGTATAGTTACTAACCATACATATCTTGAAAGAGAGAGAAGAGAGTACCTTCTTGTTATAGGATTTTGCTTTCTCTGCTCAGGCCTCACTTTCTATCAAATCTTCATGATTTGAAATGCCCCTGTTTCACAAACATCAACCTAATGAAATTATTAACTTCTTTTAGCTATTCATATACCCAAACAAAAAATTCCTTTTAATGCCTACAAATCAATGAAGGGAGTTTAAACAACTTCAAGTTTTTTGTAAAACACCGACCTCTGCAATTTCACCTAGACAAACAGTGCTAACAAAGGATAATGACTTCTCTAGTCAGCCAACAACCAATCCCTAAATGATCAAACATTGGATGGCACCATATCTAATGCTTGATTGAAGACATAGACAATTGACACCATGAAGCACAGCAAATTTATGGACACTGAATCGTAATATGATATAATGAAATGAAAGAACGCCCTTTTGATTTACCCCTGAAACAGTCTGACATCAATCTATTAGCTCAAATACCAACCAATACTTTGATAATTCAAATAGAAGTCAACAAAATATAAACAAAAACTCTAAAGATAGAACTGGATTTGGAGGGGTAAGCCAGGCCAATGCTATAGTGCAACGCAATGACGACTCTTGAAGACCCTAATGGCAAGCCATTAATATAGGCCTTCCCCCTAAAAAAATTAATTTAATATCGTGTGGACCATTGGTCCACATATCAGATATTAAACTGATAAGAACAGATACTACACTTGATCTTAGCCAAAAGGCCGAGAAAGGTATGCTTCTACCAATGTTAGGCTTCTGTCTTTATATCTCACTTCTTGGTCCTCAAAGAGCTTTCTTTCCAATGTGGGAATGTGGGATGTTTGTAAAGTAAATGACACACTTTCTCACTCACTTTCAACAATTTTATCCGCTGAATAGCAGACCCAAGGCAAAGTATTTCCATCAAACAACAATTATATCAGCTGAATACCATATCTAAGGCAAAGTTTTATCGGCTGATTCCTCAGTATGGAGTAATAATCAACATTCCCAGTATATCAGAGCAAACAAAAGATAATGACTCAAACAAAAAACATGGACAATGAAACTATAACTCCTTCCTTCCAGTTATTCATATACCCAAACAAAAACGTCTTTTCAACACATAATAATGAACAAAGGGAGTTTCAAAACCAGTTCAATTTTACCTTGCAATGTTCTACAGCACGAAGGAAGAAGCTGAAAAACCTAGCCAACGAAACCAGTAGATAATCATTGCCTCCAACAGAAAGAATCGAATCCCTAATTGATAACCCATCCATTGTTCAACAAATAACACACCCATTGTTTGGATACTGAGAATATAGCATAAACTCACCTTGTATATGAAGTCGATTAGATGAACATAAAACTGAAACTAGAATTGGAAGGGGGCCTGGCACAAATTATGACGTAAGCTCTCTCTCTATGTTGCACGTGCATGGAAACGATTCAGACATCAGAATGTTATTTCTAAAACACAGCCTTCATAAAATAGCCTTCAAACAAAAGCATACATGAAAATGACATGGACATGAAATGCAGGAACGCCACTAAAGAGAATTGTCCGTGCAACATAGCTTCTCAGCAATCACACGTTCATTTCAGACATTACAATAAGCAGTATTCTTCCATGAAAAGCAAGGATTCATTCATGGATACCCTGATGGATAACGCAATACAAAGACATTTAAAATAGAAAACGAACTGAGCTTAATGAATTGGAACTAGAAATTATATTCCCCAACAACAAAAATCAACCAAACAGAATAGAAAAACACAAGGAACAGAATAATAGAATCAATAGAGAGATCTAATAATAGAATCAATAGAGAGATCTACTGCCTAAACTAACTGTCAGTGGAAAAAACTCCATAGCCCAAGCATAAAGCTGAATACTAACTGAATTCCCAAAGGATGTCTTTGACAATCTAAACTCTCACATATATAACCTATAGTATTCTCTCTCAACAAACTCCAGCTAAGCCGATAAACCATATGTCATTCGATTCCCAATTTAACCTCTTATTCCATTATCACATTCTTTATCAGACTCCAAGGTTCCATGGATCTAAGATTCCTTTTAGTGCCTAAAAATCATCAAACTTAGTATAAACAACTTAGAGATTGACATACAACAACCTAAAAGGCATCTCCGCGATTTCACCTATTGGAATGCCTCGGGACTGCCTTTAGTAAGGAAAGAGGAAGCTGAAACATAAATGACAAAGCATGTGCAGTAAACAATCAGGCCTAAGTATCAAAATCCTAATTGATAAAGAGAGTTCAGTGATTATCGAATATCAACTTCCCAGAAATGCAAAAAGCAATAGCCTACCATCATAAATAAATAAACTAAAAAGGATGATAAATAACAAAAAGGACTATGCCACAAGAGCATGAGAAGTAACCTAGTATCTCTCAATCACTTCAAGTTCTACAAGACAACTGACTTTTATCAAATAACGGAAGTTCGCACAGAACCACAAGACATACACTAAAATTAACTCGTAAGGAAAAGACAACCATATTGCATCCACGAATTGACACTTGCATTTCTGTAATACACAATGTTATCATGTTTATATGCTTCTCAGGAATGGCATTTGCATTTCTTCATACATATTTAGTAATAATCTCAACATTGCCATTACTTCACCCGGACAACTGACCTGCATCAATTGATGGTAGTTCTAAAATTACCACTGGGTATCACTGCAATCAAATTACAGGGAATAGACAACCCCAGAGCAAACAAAGGATAATGACTCTGGTCAGCCAACAACCAATCCCTAAGTGATCTAACTATTTGTTGACGTTACACAGGAGGCATCTACATGCCGTTGCAATAACTAACCGAAGCCTTGATGACATAGACATTGCCTTATGGAGCACATCTGTTTCTGATTTGGCTAAATAACATCATTCCAGAGATGGGGGAATAAAAAGTTAAGCTCATTTGGAATGCGTCAGAAGATATGGCGTGGTTTGAGAGGCAAAGAGAGCAAAAATAACCTCATCAGGACCTAAAAACACCATGATGCACCAAAAAGATTATATATACTTTGAATCACAATCTATTAAGAAATTTACCCCTGTTGTCAAACTCAATGAAGGAAGGCTCTCTTGTGTGAGCAAATTCAAAGTATGCTATTTCAAATAAAAGTCAACAAATTAAAAATCAAAAGGCCAATACTATTACTAGAAGTGGAGGGGTGAGCCAGGCCAATGCTATAGTGCAACACAATGGCGACTCTTGAAGACCCTAATGGCAAGCCATTAATATAGGACTTCCCCCTTAAAAAATTAATTTAATATCGTGTGGACCATTGGTCCACATATCAGATATTAAACTGATAAGAACAGATACTACACTTGATCTTAGCCAAAAGGCCGAGAAAGGTATGCTTCTACCAGTGTAAGGCTTCTCTCTTTATACTTCACTTCTTGGTCCTCAAAGAGCTTTTTTTCCAATGTGGGATGTTTGTAAAGTAAATGACACACTTCCTCACTCACTTTCAACAATTTTATCCGCTGAATACCAGACCCAAGGCAAAGTATTTCCATATTTTATCAGCTGAATACCATATCTAAGGCAAAGTTTATTTGCTGATTCCTGTATATGGAGTAACAATCAACATTCCCAGTATATCAGAGCAAACAAAAAGATAATGACTCTTGTCAGCAAACAACCAATCCCTAAGTGATGCACCATATCTAATGCTTGGTTGAGTTTACATGGGAAGCATCTATTATGTGCCTCTGAAATAACTAACCCAAGCCTTGAAGTCATTGCCTTATGGAGCACATCTGTTTCTGTTTGACTAAATAACATCATTCCAGAGAGGGACTATGTAACATCCTGGTCCAATACCATGTAGATATTGTCCGCTCTGGCCCAATTCCAACACATTGGGCCTCACGGCTTTAAAACGCGTCTGCATGTATTGGATTCTCATCTTACTAATAAGCCTCAATCACTCCCTCTCCATTTCCAATGTGGGATTCAGTTCATTCCTGCCCCATCGCCATCCCTTAGGGCCGCTCCTTGCTCAGGCCTTCTACCCCGGCGCCACCATCTTCGGACCGGGTCGTTACAGACTAAACACATTAAAGTGCCTCAGAAGATATGATAATTGACAAAGAAAAAAAAAGCATCTAATCTAATTATGTCCAATTTAAAACCTCATTTGGATGACCAATTTAATATTTTGATTATTTTGAAACAATAAAACAAATTAACAAGCATCTAATCTCCATGATTTGAACTTTGAAGTGGCTCAGTTTCAAAAGCATGGACAAAATGAAACTATAACTCCTTCCTTCCAGTTATTCATATACATACCCAAACAAAAACTTCTTTTCAACACATAATAATGAACAAAGGGAGTTCAAAACCAGTTCAATTTTACCTTGCATACAGTACGAAAGAAGAAGCTGAAAAACATAGCCAACGAAACCAGTAGATAATCATTGCCTCAACTTAGCCTCCAACAGAAAGAATTGAATCCCTAATTGATAACGAGAAATAATGATTAATGAACCAATAACCTACCCATTGTTCAACAAAAAACCCACCCATTGTTTGATAACGAGAAATAATGAAAATCAACTTCCAATATAAGCATAATAATCAACTTCCATTTTTGGATACTTAAAATATAACAGAAACTAACCTTGTACATGAAGTCGATTTGATGAAGATAAAACTGAAACTGGAATTGGAAGGGGGCCGCGCGAACGCAGGCCCCCACTGGCACAAATTATGACGTAAGCTCTCCCTCTTGGGGAGACTTTAGGGAAGCACCCCTCCAGAGTGCAATGGAGGTCACTACCCTAGGCCATGAGCCTCTTTGATCACCCATTGACCCCGTCCAGGTAAGTATGTTTCTCCTTCGATCTTCAGTCTCATTTATGCGGTTGCTGCTTCATTATCCTCCTCGTGCTTTCCGATGTGGGATTTTCTATCTAGGCTTTTCTTCCACTGTTATTATGAGTTACTGAACATTAAAAATCAGTTGGAGGAATAATGAGTTCTTTAAGGGGACAAAAATGGAGATTTTCATTCTAAAGACAAACGAAGATGGGAAGTTCCGTTCCTTCACTCCAATCCACCCCATTTACAAAACTACTTTTATGATTAGAAATTAAACTACAGTTTGACCCCCTAACTTTGCCCTTATTAACTATCAATTTTAAAAAGCCTAATACACAAATAACCGCTTGAACTTATCCAAATATTACAACTGCCCCCTCAAACTTTTAATTGTAACAACTTACCCTTTAAACTTATCTAATTATAAAACATAACCCCAAATTGGGAATTTTTTTATCCCGTACTTGAAGCAACCGTAAAAACGTTTCCTCGGATTCGTATCACGCTAAAGATCTGATTATCACACTCCACGAGCGTTGCAATTTTTGTATTTCATGTGTTTCTTCAATTGCAGTCCATGTCAGTAATTTGAGATTATGTTTACAATTGAACAAGTTTGATGGGTTATGTTTTATAATTGGACAAGTTTGAAGAATAAGTTGTTACAATTCAAAGTTCATGGGGGAGGGGAGAAGGGCAGTTGCAATATTTAGACAAAGTTTAGAGAGTTATTTGTGTATTAGGCCATTTTAAAATCCAACTTAAAAGTAACTCAACTGCCTTTTTTTTCAACTTTAAACAAGTCTTGGACTGTTGACTTCTTCAAAAAGATGTCCATAAATACATTTTGACAATCACCTTAGTAATCACATGGTACAGAGAGCGTATCTTTAAATTAAGGGAGATGAGAGAGAAATCGTGTCTTTTATTATGGGATAAGGTATCCATATTTATAGGTTTAAGTTATAGTTAAAAAAAGTCCTTAATGTCCCTTGTTCTCTCAGGCCATTGTAACTTAATTGGATCTTAAAGTGACTACGGAAGGCACTTTCACCTAGCTAGTAGACTTAGATTCTATATGGAGCGTTGTTGCTGGGCTTTGAGGCCCAAATGCTCAATTAGAAGTTCCTCCCCATTGTACAATCATAGTGAAAAATATGTGTTAGTCTCCCTGAGGGTAACATGCCTTCAGTTCTCGTTGGTTTTATGTGTCCGAGGTTGCGGATGCGAGCGACTGCGGAGTGTCGAGTTTCAAACACGTGTCTTGCACGCATTGATTAGCAAGAATGACGGTTTTAATAACGCCTTTTTAGATACGTGTCTCATGCATATCAGAATCAATAATGGTTTTACAAGCGTGTCGGGTAATTTTTTGAAGCGTCAACCGTCCTTATTTAAAGGCAGCTAATAAAGGCGAGCTACGATTGGCCTTCCACGATCGATTATAAATAGGCCATCTAACTATGATTGTTTCTTTTGCCTTTCAGCTTTGAAGTTCTTTCTCGTTAACCGTGTTTTTTTTTTGGAGGATGATGATATTTTTGTTCTTTTGGGACGTAGAGAACTTTTTCTGTCATCCATACAGATGACCCTACATTCTAAAGTTGATGAAAATTATATTCTAAATAACTTTATGGCTAATTACAAATCTAGCCCAATTAAGATGGGTCATTTACATATCTAACACACTTTGCTTCCATCTTACCAAATTAAACCATTTCATCCATTTTGGACAAAATTACCCTTAGTTCTATTGATCGATTCATCTTCTTCTTCTTCTTCGGTTCATCTTCTTCGATTTCTGATATCAATCGTTAGCAATTTTTGAAGTATTATGTTCAATTTCCTGTAGAAATTGTATGTTTTTAGCTTATACGCCTGCTTTTCTCGCTGGTCTTGCCTCTTTTTTCATCTGTAATGGTATCATTTCAATTTACTATATTTTCCATCATTTTCCACCATTTTTCTCCATTGTTGTCGCATTTGTGACGAAATTTGTCGCATTTCGTCACAAAAACGACAACAGTTGTCGCACTTCGTCGCAGTCACATCTGCGACAAAAGTTGTCGCATTTGTGACGAAATGCAACAAATTTCGTCACAAATGCGACAACAATGGAGAAAATGGTGGAAATTTGAGAAAATTTCAACGATACCATTATAGATGAAGAAAGAGGCAAGATCATCGAGAGAAGTAGACGTATAAGCTAAAAACATACCATTTTTACGGAAAATTGAACATAATACTTCATAAATCTCAAAAATCGCTAACGATTGATATCAGAAATCGATCCATCGATCAATAGAACTAAGGGTAATTTTGTCCAAAGTGGATGAAATTGTCTAATTTGGTAAAATGGAAGCAAAGTGGGTTAGATATGTAAATGACCCCTCTTAGTTGGGCTAGATTTGTAATTAGCCCATAACTTTATTTCTTAAACTTATTGGTTGTGAGATCACTTAGTTGTTGTTTTGTTAGGATAGAGAAAATGACCATTTAGATAGAGAAAACTCGGAAAATAATGATTTAGAAATCTAAAATGTTATTACATGAAAAATGTGGCTCTAAACAACTTTAAACCTTAGAATTTTTTCTATTTTAAGATCGTCGCCTATCATTTTGACATCGTTTACTATCGTAAGTGGGGTTGTAAAGGGTAGAGCACTACTCCCTAATCCACTTCCCTGTTTAGATGGGGAATCTCCACCCCGTATCTTTTGATGAAATGGAGAAAAAATTGTTCACATCCGCATATCCGTGGAGATGTTCCTCATTACTTAAATTCTAAATAACATTTTCTTTAGTGTAATTTAAAATTTTATCACACAATCTAAATATAATCTGTAAAATATTGTATAGTTAATACACAAAATGCAGCAATCATATTTAAAAATTCATATAAACTATAAATCATCGAATTTAAAAGAAAAAAGTACTTTAATCTACCAAACATAATATTAATTCAATTAATATTTTTTTTCTAAATGCTTAATTTTTCAAGATTTGAGTCATCCAGATTTAAAAAGCTATAAAACCCAGATTTTAATTTTGAAGTTTTTGAGTTTGCATCCAAAAATCACAGACCAAAGACAACATTGTTGATGAGGTGAAGTTTGTTGTACAAGCAAGGAAGAAGATGGATAGGATAGGTTTTAATTTTGATTTTTGAGATTTCCTTACACAAAACGACCGCGTTCCACATCGTTTCATATAACAAGATTCCAAAAAGTTTAAATTTAAAACTAAACTAATCTAATCTCTACTACTACACAGCAGGCAGACCAAACCCCCTTTTTACCTGTTTTCTTTTCTTTCATGACAAAATCCCTTATCGTCCATCTCTCACCACAAAATCCCCGATCGTCCATCTCACCATTTCGAATTGAAACCCTAATCGTTCTTTTCTTTCACGATATATATCTCTCTCACTCATTGTCCGTCTCCTATCATACTTTTCTAAGAACGACTTCCTCTTCTCTCTCAGTAGTTGAATTTGAAATTTAGAAATCCACGTATCAAAATTGATTTAGGTGGTACTTTGAATTAATTATGATTAAGGTGTGAACAAAATTGATTTCTTGCTATAACTATGAATGGTGTTAGAATTGATAATGGGTTGGATATTATTTAGTTATGTTTGCATATAAACTTTAATTAGATTTATGAGTTATTTTTATTTAGATAATTAAAATAATGTGTATTAAGAATTTAATTTTGTTTAATAGGTTTGAATATAAACTTTAATTAGATTTATGAGTTAATTTTTATTGTTAAAGTAATATGTATAAACATGAAAGAATATAATAATAATTTTAAAAATTTATCATTTTTGAGTTAGTATGTCAACTTAAGTCCAACCTAAATTTTTTTTATCAATCTCGTATCAACCCAGAAATAACTCGTAATATGTTTAATAAAACATTAATCCAATAACTTTGAGTTGGATTCATATAGTATTTTTAAGTCGTATTTGATTCGTTCATCATTGACGAATTACTAGGCTTTGGTTGAGTCCGCTTCTCAAGTGTGCCTTTCCTCTGTTAACAAAGATCATATGCGTTTCAAGACATGAATTAGCTGCATTTAGATTCACCAGACAATGTAACAATGCTGGCTAATGCTACCAAAAATTAACTACAAAAACTTATGTACCATAAACAGCTTTTGCCAAGATCTAAGATCTTACTCTAGTTATTATATTTGGCAATCGATACGTCATTTTATTCATTTGTCTAAGGATAAATTGTTATAGTTACTGTTATATATCTTGAAAGAGAGAGAAGAGAGTACCTTGTTATTGGATTTTGCTTTCTCTGCTTCTTGTGACTGCTGAGGCCCAGTAGCTTCAGCCTCACTTTTTCTATCAAATCTTCATGATTTGAAGTGCCCCTGTTTCACAAACCTAATGAAAATTATTAACTTCTTTTAGCTAATCATATACCCAAACAAAAAATTCGCTGTCAAACAGAGTCTGACATCAATCTATTAGCTCCAATTTCAAATAGAAGTCAAACAAATAAAAAATCAAATGCTCTAAAGATAGAACTCGAGGTGCGAGAAAGGCCAATACTATAGCTGGAATTGGAGGGGTGAGCCAGGCCAATGCTATAGTGCAACGCAATGGCGACTCTTGAAGACCCTAATGGCAAGCCATTAATATAGGCCTTCCCCCTAAAAAAATTAATTTAATATCGTGTGGACCATTGGCCCACATATCAGATATTAAACTGATAAGAACAGATACTACACTTGATCTTAGCCAAAAGGCCGAGAAAGGTATGATTCTACCATTGTTAGGCTTCTCTCTTTATAGTTCACTTCTTGGTCCTCAAAGAGCTTTCTTTCCAATGTGGGATGTTTGTAAAGCAAATGGCACTTCCTCACTCACTTTAAACCTTGTCAACAATTTTATCTGCTGAATACCAGACCCAAGGCAAAGTATTTCCATCAAACACAACCATTTTATCCCTCTGAATACCATTTTGCATATCAAGATGGCCATAATGCTTCACAACAAAATAGCAAGCTGGTTGCTTATATTCATTCATCAAAGAAATCTTCAGGGCTAATTTTCCATACAGAGAAACAATCAAGACTGGCAAGATGCAAAGCAAACAAAGGATAATAATAATGGAAACATCATCCCTGGTACTTAAATTCCCCTGAAAATTTGAGAGAACATAGCTCTACAACAAGGGAATGGATGAAACGAAGTATCAAAGCCAAACAAAGGGTCAACAAAGCATCAAGCTTCAGATAGTAGACGTCCAGAATAATAATTTAATGAACTAGAGCAGGACAAGTAAACTAGTATCTCTCAATCACTTCAACCAAACAACTAACTTGTATCCACAAGTGGTAGTTCACACAGAACCAAAAAACATACACTAGAATAGGTTATAAGGAAAAGACAACCACATTCCGTCCACGAACTAACGCATACATTCCGTAATCCCAATAAGTCACAACGTGATTTTGTTTAGGGAGAAGTAAATTAGCATCTCTCAATTACTTCACCCAGTCAACTGACTGTATCGGTAGTTCTAAAATTACCACTGGGTATTACTGCAATCAAATTACAGGGAATACACAACCACATTGCATCAAGCATTTCCATTCATAATTATGAAAACAAAAACCAAGTCCCAGTTTTGATAATTTCTTTGAACTTCTTTCTCTATCTTCATTCCTTAGTAATAATCAACACTTCATCATGACTCTGGTCAGCAAACAACCAGTCCCTAAGTGATCAACAAAGGACGCGCTTCTACATAACATAAGGCACCATATCACACGCTTGGTTGATGTGCATCTATGTGCCTCTGCAATAACTAACCCAAGCCTTGAAGACATAGACATTGCCTTATGGAGCACATATGTTTCTGATTTGGCTAAATAACATCATTCCAGAGAGGGAACAAAAAAATTAGAATGCCTCAGAAGATATGGTAAAGACTGTGGTTTGAGGGGCAAATAGAATTAATACTCTATGGATGTAAAATTCTAGCATTACTTTGAATTAATACCATGAAGCACAAAAAAGATTATATACTTTGAATCACAAAGCAAACTACCTTTGAACTATTTATCACTCAACAAAACAGAAAGTTCACTTCCCAAGTCTGAAATTTACGAAATGCACATTGCAAGTTCCATCATTCTTCAGCTTCACCAACCATACATATTTAGTAATAATCTCAACATTGCCATTATATAGAGAAAAACTAAAGGTTATAGAAGACGTTTAGGGAGAAGTAAATTAGCATCTCCCAATTACTTCACCCGCACAACTGACCTGCATCAATTGATGGTAGTTCTAAAATTACCACTGGGTATTACTGCAATCAAATTACAGGGAATAGACAACCGCAGAGCAAACAAAGGATAATGATTGGTCAGCAAACAACCAATCCCTAAGTGATCTAATCTAACTATTGGTTGACGTTACACAAGAGGCATCTACATGCCGTTGCAATAACTAACCGAAGCCTTGATGACATAGACATTGCCTTATGGAGCACATCTGTTTCTGATTTGGCTAAATAACATCATTCCAGAGATGGGGGAATAAAAAGTTAAGCTCATTTGGAATGCATCAGAAGATATGGCGTGGTTTGAGAGGCAAACAGAGCAAAAATAACCTCATCAGGACCTAAACTTCTAGCATCACAGATAAAATGGAACACCATGAAGCACAAAAAAGAGTCCAACTCAATGAAGGGAGGCTCTCTTGTGTGAGCAAATTTACCCCTAAAACAGTCTGACATCAAACTGCTGCTATTTCAAATAGAAGTCAACAAATTAAAAATCCAAAGCTAACAATATAGAAAGGCCAACACTGTAACTGGAATTGGAGAGGTGAGCCAGGCCAATGCTATAGTGCAACGCAATGGCAACTCTTGAAGACCCTAATGGCAAGCCATTAATATAGGACTTCCCCCTAAATAAATTAATTTAATATCGTGTGGACCGTTGGTCCACATATCAAATATTAAACTGATAAGAACAGATACTACACTTGATCTTAGCCAAAAGGCCGAGAAAGGTATGCTTCTACCATTGTTAGGCTTCTCTCTTTATATTTCACTTATTGGTCCTCAAAGAGCTTTCTTTCCAATGTGGGATATTTGTAAAGTAAATGACACACTTCCTCACTCACTTTCAACAATTTTATCCGCTGAATAGCAGACCCAAGGCAAAGTATTTCCATCAAACAACAATTATATCAGCTGAATAGCATATCTAAGGCAAAGTTTATCTGCTGATTCCTCCATATGGAGTAATAATCAACATTCCCAGTGATGACTCTTGTCAGCCAACAACCAATCCCTAAGTGAAGCATCTATGTGCCTCTGAAATAACTAACCCAAGCCTTGAAGGCATTGCCTTATGGAGGGACTAAACACATTAAGCTCATTAAAGTGCCTCAGAAGATATGATAATTGACAAAGATTGCGCAGTTTGAGGGCAAAAAGAACAACAAAGTAACCTCATTTGGATGTCCAATTTAATATTTTGATCATGTTGAATCAATAAAACAAATTAACAAGCATCTAATCTCCATGGTTTGAACTTTGAAGTGGCTCAGTTTCAAAAGCATGGACAAAATGAAACTATAAGTCCTTCCTTCCAGTTATTCATATACCCAAACAAAAACTTATTTTCGACACATAATAATGAACAAAGGGAGTTCAAAATTTGATGATAACCTAAAACCAGTTCAATTTTACCTTGCAATGTCGACAGCACGAAAGAAGAAGCTGAAAAAGATGGCCAACGAAACCAGTAGATAATCATTGCCTCCAACAGAAAATCGAATCCCTAATTGATAACGAGAAATAATGAAAATCAACTTCCAATATAAGCATAAAAAACATACCCTTTGTTTGGAGATTGAGAATATAGCATAAACTCACCTTGTACATGAAGTCGATTAGATGAACAAAAAACTGAAACTGGAATTGGAAGGGGGCCGCGCGAACGCAGGCCCCCACTGGCACAAATTATGACGTAAGCTCTCCCTCTTGGGGAGACTTTAGGGAAGCACCCCTCCAGAGTGCAATGGAGATCACAACCCTAGGCCATGACCTCTTTGATCACCCATTGACCCCGTCCAGGTAAGTATGTTTCTCCTTCGATCTTCAGTCTCATTTATACTTCGCTGGTTCATTATCCTGCTCGTGCTTTCCGATGTGGGATTAGCTTTCAAGGATTTTCTGCCACTGTTACGAGTTACGACCGGCTACTGGAAATTAAAATTTAAAAATAAGTTGGAGGAATAATGATTTCTTTAAGGGGACAAACATGGAGGTTTTCAATCTAAGTCCAATCCACCCCATTGACAGTACTTTATTTCTTTGAATTTTTTTTTGCTGTGAGATCATTTCGTTGTTTTTTTGGTTAGGACAGACAGAGAAAGTGACTATAGGAAACTACGAAAAATGATGATCTAGAAGTTTTTTTTTTTTTTCCTATTTTGAGATTGTCGGAGGATCATTTTAACATCGTGTTAAATGGAATACCTCTCATACATATTTTGATACGTGTAACATGGATCCATGATCGCACTATTTCAATTATTAAGACAATACATATATCCAAATGTGAATTAAAAATCCTTCAAATGACATCAAAGATCGAATGTAAATTATAAATTTTTAGAAAGCAACAGGGAGTGGAAAGGTAAATTGCCTTTCACTCTTCTCTCCATGCTTTTTCTCACAATTGTTTACGGAGAAAGGTTATTACCAACTTTGATAACACACCAACTTTAATGATAAGCTACGTAGCGGTAGTTTGTAACTAATTAATAAAAGTTACACCCAAATACATCCTACTAAAGTTGTTCTAAAAACTCAATAAGTGGGTTGCAAAGGGTATAGTGAGAATCCTCATTCTCATCCCTTTTGATAAAATGAAAAAAAAATTATCGTCGTCCGCATTTCTGTGGAAATGTTCCTCGTTACTTAAATTATAAATAATATTTTTTTCAGTGTAATTTAAAATTTTATCATATAATATAATTTAGGCAAATATAATCTATGAAATATTAGTATACTTAATACAAAAAATGCATCACTAGTAATTAAAATAAACATTTAAAAATTCATATAAACTATAGATTGTCCAATTTAAACAAACTACATTAATTAAACAAACATAATATTGGTTCACATTGTCTTTTTATACCTTAAAAAAATAGCTTTTCCATCTAAAAGCAACGTTTAGTAAATGCAAATTATTTACCTTAAAAGATGAGCAATATTTGGTAAACGAAAAATCGTTTTCCTTAAAAGCTAAGAAAGTTGTAAAAATTGCTTTTAGTATAAGCTACAATTTGTAGCTTTTGAGGAAAACAACTTTAGACTGGAACTTTTGGTTACAACAATGTAAACTCGCTCTCAGGTATACAAAATTAGTATTTTATGAAATTATGAGATATTGGGATTGAGTAGTGTTCTATCTTCGTATACGGTCACTTGTGCCGAGAGCGGTTCCTAAAATACACTCTAATGATCAAGTTAGTAATTACTTAGTATAGATAGCATATCTTTAAAGTAGGGAGAGAGATGAGAGAGAAACTAGATCCTTTATTGTGGCATGAGGCGCCCATATTTATAGGTTTGATCTATGGACAAGAAAACTCCTTACTACCCCTAGTTCTCCTCAGGTCGTAGTCCCTTAGTTGGGTCCTAAGGTAGCCGCAAAGGGCCGTATGATACTACTAGTGGGCTTAACTCCCGTGTGGAGCGTTGTTGGGCTTTAAGGTCCAAATGCCCAATCAGAAGTCCCCCACCTATCAAACAATCGTAGTGAGGCACTAGGTGCTAGCCAGTCTGAGGGCGACATGTCTTTAGTTCTCATTAGTTTTATGTCTCAGAGGTTGCAGAGGTGACCTACTTACAAGGTATTGGATTTCAGACACGTGTCATACACGTGTGGATTAGTAAGAATGACAGTTTTTAACAACGCCTTTCTGGACACATGTCTCATGTATGTTAGAAACAATAATGGTTTTGCATGCATACATGGGCATGTAGGAGTTTTTAGTCTGTAGGAGTTCTCACAATTTTCGATTGTCTTATTGCATGGCTTTCTAGGTTGCCATTTCTTGTTGGTCCCGTATAACGTGACAAGGTTAGTTCCAAGGGGGGGATATGAAGTATTTAAAATTTTGTCCGTTAAGGCTGACTTCTTTTCTTTTAGAAAAGGTTTACACAGCGGCGCTAAGTAGTTTTAAGACACAAGCTTAGTCAACTGGTGACTAAGTCTGCTTCTTTCCTTGAGTCAAGAGATAGCACTTAAGTCTATTCCTGAACTCAACTTCTTAGTGCACTCAACTCAGTGTCTGTTCGTTACTTAGTCAGTTTTATAGCAAGCAATATATAAAGGAGTTTAAAGGTTAGAAATATGTTACTCATCAGACATATCCTGGTTCGGCCTCTCCGCCTACGTCCAGTCCCCGGAACTCGTTCCGAGCTTTTTGAATCCTCTATTGAGCTCTTTAAAGGTAGAGCACGAAACCCTTTACAACAGAAGCTGAGTATACAAGAGTACCTTCCTCTATTCCTCTACTCACTCCTATAACTACCGCTGAGTACTATAACCGAGTACTCAGCTTCTCCTTTCTATTCTTCTAGAAATGATAAGTGTTTGTCCTAAACAACAATTGCTAAGACACTTTAGATGAATGAAATCACTCTAGACTTTTACACAATGATTGGAATTGGTGTAAGATTTGCTTTGCTTTTCTCACAGAACTTCAAGTATGAATTTGGTCAGCGTTTCGACTTGATTGAAGATCTGCCTCGAATGAAGCATTTGATAGGCCTATTTATAGTGACACTTTAAGCACCGGTGATTTTGAATTTCGAAATAACCGTTGGAGGCAAACGGCTTCCTGTCGCTTTCAATCTGGACGTGCTCAGTGTCGTTGGCCAATGAGATTCTTGTATCTTCTGTCTTCGGCAGTGCTCAACAGCTTTTCGTCAGATGAACAGAATGTTTCGACATTTATAGCAAAGTCTTCCAGACAGCTAACTGTGTCTTCTGAGCTTTACCCAAAGTAGAAATACTTTATCTCCAAGTTGGTTTTGTTCTATCGCTGACTTGTACTTCTTGTCGTTCAACTCAACAGCTTCATCTTGAAGCAATTGATAGAAGGCTTCTCGATCCTTCTTCACGCTGAGCTAGTGCTTTGCTTAGAACGACTGCGTTTTGTCTTCCTGGGCCGTGAGGTCTTGATCTGTTGACTTGGGCTGGACTTCCTCTTATGGGCCTTTAGGCTTTTTATCTTAATGTCTTATAAATCAAATTAACTCAACATTGAACAAACACATTAGTGTGAATAAATCAAGGCATTTAAATTTAATGTGTTAGAATATTTTTTATCAATTACATAAATAATTTTGTCAAATCAAAATCATGTGGAAAGGTGTTTCAACAAACTCCCCCATTTTGATGTTGGCAAAAATATTCAGTAAGGAACTCAGTGTTGAGCTCCCCCATGATAGTTGACCTTGTTTTACTCAAGATACTCCCCCGTAAGGGTTGAGCTACTGACTTAGTTTTACTTTAAACATTTCAAGGTTTAATCAAGTAAGTCTAAGGTCAGTTTTCAGAAATAGGTCAGCTCATAGAACATATTCTATTTAACTCAGTTTAAGTTATGTGGAAGATTTAGATATCAGAGTACGCTGAGTATATCTTTGTTCAATGAGTTTTAGTTGAGAAGACATGTAAGAGAGGTCAATTTATAGATCAACACAGCAGACAATCATGAAGCAATGTAAGCACATAACACAGTTGATTTAATGAAGATACATTAAGTGTTTAGCACAAAACATAAGTAGGCATCACATAAGATTAGTCAGTTTTGAAAAAGGTAAATGCATGCATAATTTTGTATTAATGGTCAGCACAACAAAATACATTAGGAAAAGAATACAAGTTTTAAATCTAGCAATCCTAGTCAAGCTATTTTTTCTTGTAGTTGATCTGGACAAGATGCTCTTTGGCTTTTCCCTTTTGTTTCTGCTGACTTCCAGATGCTTCTCCTATTTGCTGAGTTCTTTGAGCTTGTTCTTTTTCCCCCGTTTTGCCAGCATCAGGTGGAGGAGGAATGAAGGTGTCTTCGAGGGCAGCACGAGTTAATCTGGCGGAATATGCCTTAAGCTTTTTCGTGCTTTCATTGAGACCGTCAAAGACGGGAATACCATCATCCAGAACATAACGGGGAACCCTGACCGAGGCACTAAGCATACTAAGGATTTATTCTTGAGACTTCCCAACCCAGTGGATAGTGTTAGTCAGCATGGCATAAGCTTGATGAAACATCTTTAGCAAGGCCGAATCATAATACTGACGTTGAACATTTGAGTGGCGCACATGGTTGAAATTGACTTGAGAGTACCTCAGAATTTCATTCGTCTTGAGTTGGTCAGTTTCCATCTCTTCCTTACTCAAGTTGAGTAGACGGACAGCCTCACTGATTTGCTCAATGGAGCATTGGGAGGAGGAAGAGAGTTGCTCGTTGGTTTTGGCTTGCTCAGATTGAAGCTGGGTGAAGAGTTGATAAACTTCAGCAGAAGTTGCATACATTGAATTCGCAGGTGACAGGTTTTGAAGTTGACCCTGAAGAGAGTTCATGTGATTGACCATTGTCAGTTGGAGTTCGTCCAGCTTTGTTATTGATTCCTGCTTGGGCTGTTGAGACTGGAGTGAAGTCATGACACTCAGAAGATCCTTAAGACCTTTGATTTTTGTGAGAAGCTGAGTGACAGACGAAAGTTGAGTTGGCTCAACAGGAACTGACCCAGCGGCGTCGGCATTGGTTTGATGGAGGTCCTGGAGTAGAGCTTGAGCTGAGTCAATGATTCTTCGACCAGACTCAGTAGCATTCAGATAAGCATAGGATCCATCATTGTTTGACCCAGTTGCCGGAATATGAATGAAACCGGATGGAGGAGGTGTTTGGTTCAATTCATTATTTGAAGTGCCAGCATGATCAGCGGCTGGACTTGAGTTTAGATTTCCAGCAGGAGCTGACTGGTTGATATTCTGCATGTGAGGATGTGAAAGAGGATGATCGGCAGAATTATCTACTTGCTCAGAGTCAGGCTGAAGCTGACTGGTTTGAGGAGGTTGAGGTGTTTCAGCACTGACCTGAGCAGGTGTTTCCTTGGCTAGCTCATTATGTTGAGGAGCAGGAACTTCGAGCACTTGCTCGGTATCAACTTGATGTTGAGTAGCAATTGAGTCGGCATGTTCCTGCGGTTGAGAAACAGAGGCTTGCTTTTCCTGTTGCTCTGGTGGAGAAAACTCAGTTTGATCAGAGAAGAATTTGAACTACAGATCGGACAGATCAGTTATGGGATCTCGTAAAGGTGAGTCACCCAGAAGGTCAATAACGGGGGATTTTTTAGCCTTCTTTTTAAGTCTCCTTAATCTCCTAGTCTTTTGAGGAGAGGGGTCAGCAGGAATGGACTCAATTGAGTCAGTAGGTGAAGTTGCCCCTTGATCAGCATGATCTTTTGCTGTAGGCTCAGCATCTTCTTCAACCTACTCAGTGTTGGTTGGTTCATGTTGCTCAACATCTGCTGTCTCATGTTGCTCAACATCTACTGTCTCCTCAGTATCAAACTGACCACCCAGTTCTTCTTCATTTTGGTCAGTGGGGTTTTTCTCAAGAACAATGCCCTGACTTCTCACAAAATGAGAGTCTTCAGAGATAACGACTCCAATTGGAGGAACGTCGATGGGACTTAACCCAGAAGAGACCTTCTTCTTCTTTCTCAGTGGTTGCTCAGGAGTGTCCTCTTTTTCTTCTTCTTCAGGCTCAGCTTGCCTTTTGAGGTTTTCTGCTGACTTAGGCTCAGCTTGACCTTGTGCAACTTGAGGCTTTGTTCCTTTGGACACAAACCGAACCTTCTTCGGTGGAGAAACAACATCTTTTGAAGAGGTCTGAACAACTTTTCTCTTTCTGTCCTGTTTGTCAGCTTGAACTTGCTTTCCCTTCTTCCCTTTTCTAGTCAGCATTCCCTCTGTTTCCTTAACAGCGGCTCCTTTTCCTTTCTTGGGAACAATAAGTTGATCGTAGACCAGTCCGAACAGTGCAGCTGCAGTAATCTCAGTTCCCCAGACATGCTCATCGCACCAAATAATGAGAAGTTGGGATTGATGGCTTTACGTTGGGTTCATCTTTCATACATGTGCTAGGGGCGATCCCTATGATACACTATAACGATCAAGTTAATGGGCGGTGAGGGTAAGATAACAATGTATGTAGAGAGAGTATGTGTGTGTCTAGAGAGAGAAATATTAGATCATTTATTATGGGATGGGATCCCCTTATTTTTTTGGCATGGCATGTGGGGCGGTATAAGGTCCTTAAATTTTGTTTTTTGAAGTTTAAATTTTGTATTCCTTCATTAGAAGACTGATTTTAGATAATAAAATGTTATTGAGACACATGTATATTCAAAACTATTTAAAAATAAATTCAAAACGAGCCGCTCGATGAGCTTCAAGCTCGAGCTCTAAAATTCCAGGTTCGGCGAGCTTCGAGCTCGAACCGAGTCCGATCTTCGAACTTCTCGAGTCGAGCCAAGCATGACCCTGTTCGGTCTCGGTTAGGCTCGTTTGCACCCTACTCATATATATAGTCTAACTACCTAATATGCGTATTAATACAATTGATTACAATACCTATTTTATTATCTCATTCTTCTTGGGTGTTGTTATTCCCAACCCCATTTTTACACACTTAGCCTAAGGAAATGACGAAAATGTTCTTACTGTTTTAGTCTTTGCAAAAAGTTTTTTTTCTCTCTCTACGGAACGCGAGCGTATAACGACGTGGTGAGGCATGATAGCCACACGCCCCACCACGTGGTGAGGCGTGATGTTCACATGCCCACGTGTGAATTTTTTTTTCCAATTTTACATTTTAATTATTATTCTAAACAATTCTAAATATTATAATTATTTTAAAAAATTCTAAATATTTTAATTATTAACATTATAATTTGAATTATAATTATTAACATTATAATTAAATAATATACATGAAGTATCAAATATGTATTAAAATGTGTTAAAAACAATAAGTTCTAAAGAATTCTAAATATTAAAAAATTACAACAAGTCAATTCGCTCGGTTCCGTTCCTCCATAATCTGCTCCAGATCAGTCCTAACTGGTGGAGTCTGCTCAACGGGCACGAGTGCGATCGCTCGCTGAGCGATGTCTGCCAAATGACTAACCTACTGCAAAAAATTTAAATATTAGAAAAAACATAGGTAAAATAAAAATAAATAATAAAAAACTTACATATTCGCTATTGGAGCGAAAATGGTAGTGGCGTATGAGTATTACGGATGTATGAAAATAAAAAATATTATTCTAACTAAAAAATATATTTTAAACTAGAAAAAAAATTAAAAAATAATTCTAATTATAATTTTTTTAAAAATTACCCCAGGACATATAAACATCATGCCCTCACACAGGTGGAGGCGTGTTGTTCATACGCCCTATCTGTGGCGGTGGCGTATGAGTATCACGCCTCCACCACAGATGGGGCGTATGAACATTACGTCTTTACCTGTGTAGGGGTGTATTGTTTATACGTCCCTACCTGTGTCGGGACGTGATGTTCATACGTCCCGATACAGAAATCAGATTTTTTATCCGATTTCAGTAAATAAAAATGTAAATCAATCAAATTTCGATGCAAATTATGTACTATGAGTCCTTTTCCGCGACTGCTCCTCACCCGATCCATGTTTTTTGTTAATAAATTAGTTCAGATTAGATTAAAGAGAGTTTACTTTGTTCCAGAGAATTTGAGAATTTTGAAATTTGAGAATAGGGTATTTTGATCTTTTTCCGAGACTCAGCGTGGGAAATCGTGGATGGGTATAGTAATCCACCTTTTTTTAACAGCTCCAGTAAGTGAAGCATTTAGCTAACAGGAAATGGAAAATCAGTAGGTTCCCTCTTTTCCGTACCAGTCCAGTGGAGAGGGGAGAAATGGGCAATCCATTTCTTTCCCTGCGATTTGCTGTATTTTTTTCTCTCTCTCTCACAGCCTCAACATCTTCCACTCGTTTCTTCTTCAAATCACAGTCTCAATCTTCTTTACCGCCGATCCCGAAAGCCACAGCCGGCGATTTGCTCTCCGTCCTTGGCCCCACATGCCAATCCTCCAAAGTCACCCCTCTTCTCTCCGACGAACTCAGAACCTGCCTCAAATTTCTCGTCCCTTTCGTTCCTCTTGAGCCCATATCTCTGTATGAACCACACTCTTCTAGACGGAGACTCTCTTCTCAACGTCTCAACCGGGAAAGAAGCCGGAGAGAGGAGAATGAGCTCATTTGGTGGCCGCCTGAGCCCGTCCTTGAGCTGGCTCGCCTCGCCTTTGACTCCGGCGGCGATCCTGATGCAATTTATCGAGCGCTGGATCCTACTGTCTTGCCTGTGAGTTCATGTTTTAAGTAACATCTGTTTATGCTCTTTGAAGTTTAATTTTAAGTGCTTATGTTTTGGATAGGCAAAAAGCGTTCAGGTACTTATCATTCTGACTTTTCATTTCAATACATTATACCTCCCTGAATTCTGTTCATTCTTTTTTCACATTAAGTTCATACTGCCAAACTAGTTAGCGTTACTTTCTTCAAAAAAAAAAAAAAAAAAACTAGTTAGCGTTACTCAATTCATTTCACATGAAGTTCATACTGCCAAATTAGTTAACGTTATTCAATTCATATGGGTTTGAAATTTGTACTTAATAGATCAGGAGCAGTTGAATTTGGTAAAAAAAACCCGATTCTCATGTGAACTTTAAATTTTAGAGATATCTCACTAGCATCTAAATATCCTATTGGTACCTTGAACTTGCTTAAAGTAATCTTAGCCCTCTAAACTTAGTTAAATTGACTGCCCCCTGAGTTGATATGCACTTCAAACTTGTTCAACTGTCCAAATCTCCTCTTACTGTATTACATACCACTTAGAGGTTAATCGTCTAAGTTCAGGTGGTTAATGAGGCTTCTAAGTTCAAGTGGTTAATGTTTAAATTTGATTTTTACAGCCACGGGAGGATTTGTGATCGAAAATAAGAGACTAGAAGTTTAGTGTCTTGAAATAACAGATGAAGGAATCAATCCATGGCTTTTGCCGTTTGGATGTAGCTAAAATTTAAAGCTAATGTATGCTTTCTATTGTAATGCTATAGGTACCTGATGTTGAAAGATCAAAAGAAAACCGATGTGAGCTTACTAGAACACCATATGGGAGACGCTTCATTAGTGAGGTTTGGGTCGCTATTATTGGGTAAATTACACCTATGGCCACTGAATTTTCACGGTTTGGTCACTAAGAGCATCTCCAAGAGACTCTTAGTGATTTAAGAGTGACTAAGACATATCATCTCCAACAATACTCTTTATAGTCACTCCTTATTTATTATTTTATCATTAAAATTATTAATTGTTGTTATATTCACGAATAGTGCAAGAAGAGAGACTCTTCAATAATAAATTATTAATAAAAAATGAATTAAAAGACACTAAGAGGTGGAGAGATGCTCTCTATTAATAGAGAGTATGAGGCTAAGAGGCTTGCCCCCAGTACACCCTTGTGGTGGGACCCCTCCCCGGACCATCGCTGAGCGGGGACGCGTAGTGGGACCGGACCGCCCTTTTTTTTTTTAATGGGGACTAAGAGGCTGTTGGAGCTGATTTTTCATTCTCCCCCCTCAAATTTTAACTTAAGGGCCAACTTAAGAGGCTGTTCGAGATGCTCTAAGCTTCAAAACATACCATAAAATCACTGCACTTTATACTTTATCACACAGTGCAACTATTATTGACCTACTCTTTTTTTACCTTTGACTCCTCTCTAACTTTTCTCTCTATTCCTATTCTAACCCTCCCTTCCTTCTTTTTTTACTTCATCTCTTTCTCTCTATATTTTTTCTCTCTCTCTCTTTCATCTTTTTCTCTCTTCTCCTAAAAATATAGAGAAAAGGGAGGAATCCTATGATACATTAATTTTCACCTGGTCAGTGATTGACCAAGTGAATTTGGTCAATCACCATTGGATATAATCATCGCTTGAACAAGGTTCGTTTTTCTTTTTGTCCTTTTCTCTTTTCTGGGTTACGTATATTATTTTCTGGGTTTTGAATGATTTTGTTTTAGTGGGATCAGAATCATAGTAGATTGCTATTATTGGAGTTATAATTATTATTATTGATATTATGGCAGTTCAATTATTATTATTTTTCTTTACAATGCTATATGGAATTGAAAATTGTTGTATTCATTTACTGGGACTAATCACTTTATACTTATTTCTATGTTGTTTTAATTATTGCTTACCGAAATAAATTGTGTTAATGATTTTGTTTCTGCCTGTTTTAGTTCTGCAACTTTTGCACTTATTGGGGAGAAAAAGATGAAAGATAAAAAAAATATATATATAATGAGCAAGAGATGAAGTTGTGAAAGAAGGAAGGGAGGGGTAAAATAGGGAGAGAGGGAAAAGTTAATCTAATAAAAAAGAGAGTCAAAGGTGGGTAAGTGGCCACAGTGTAAAATTCAGTAGCTTTTATATTATGTTTTGAAGTTCATTGGCCATATCGTGAAAACCGTCAAAATTCAGTGTCCATGGATGTAATTTACCCGCTATTATTACATACATCTTTTTCCTTGTTTGTTTAAATGTTGTTACGATGGAAATTTATGAAGGTTATTGTTTCCTTTTTCGAATTGCAGGAATTGAATTCTTATTTTAAATTTTTATTTGAATTGATTGTTGCTCGTGGCCTCTCCATTGGGCTGGATGTTTCATTAAATCGTTATGACTTCTTTCATGGGCACGTTTTCATTGCTACTGAAACGGGAAGGCTGGGTATTTTGTAAGTCTGCTCTGCATCTATCTCCTTTGTATGCTCTCACATAGGTGGTAGAAAATTTAAGTGGATATAATTTATAAACCAAAGTAGACCAAAACAAGTCTTGGACTTTTGCTTGATTATAATTTATAACGCAAGACTGTATGTATCCATAGACATGCTTGTATATAACAATATTTGGCCAATATCTACAAGTTTTGGCTCAAGTTCTATTTGTTTGGCAGCAAACGGTTTAAAACACGTTTACATTTATTAAAAACATCCCTTACTAAGATAGCTCAATCGCTCTTTAAAAACATCCCTTACTAAGATAGCTCAATCACTCTCTTTTCAATTCCAATTCCAATGTAGGATTCATTCCATCCTCTTCCATGACCATCCTTTAGGGCTGCTAATTGTTTAGGCCTTCCACCCTGATGTCATCCTCTTAGGATCGCATTCACAGGTCCACCAACTTCTGCTTGGTTCATCTACGAACTAACACATTACGTGGAGAGTTGCTCTTATACCAATTGTAACAGTCTAATTCAATACCATGTAGATGTTGTCCGTTTTAGCTCAAGTTTCCATTCCTTAGGTCTCACGACTTTAAAACGTGTCTACATTTCTTAAGATCTTGAATACTCTAGCTCTTTATGTAGCAGGAAAATCTAAAGGTGCAACTCAGCTGCACCAACAAAGACAGTGGGTTGTTTATCAATGTATAGGCAGAGCAAGAAAGAAACAATAAACTTAAACAAATTGATATTCATATTTTCCTCCAATAGGGAAAAAAAAAATGCTGTCATATTGCATTTCTATATATGTTTAACGCTTTATACTTTCAGATTTCATGCTAAAGAATATCCAGCGTATGATAAAAAAGTATTTCCATGCAACATGGGTTATTGCCAAAAAGGTAAAGGGTCAATCAATGATTACTCAGATCCCTATTAGTGAAGCAGTATAGCAATTTTCATCTCATTTTATTACACTGAATTTGTTCATAGCTCTTTGCAGTTGTTTTGCTCATAGTGGTTGAATGTTCTCTTAGGTTCTAATGTAACTTATGATGATTCAATGAATTTGCGGAACATTCTTTGGCTAGCTCCATTTCCAAGCAATTCCTCCAAAGCTTGGCTGGCACCTGGTATGCTCCCTTAAGTCAATTTTGTATCAAGTTTGTTTTTATGCTAGTTAATTATAAAAATGAGATGCAGGTAAAAATCTTGGATAAATTACAATTATGGTCCTCAATTTTGGTCTTACTTTATGGACCTTAAACTTCAAAACTATATATAAAAGTCCATCAATTTTGCCCTTTACTAACATAAAAGTCCCTTAACTTGTGACCACTCTAATAGAAGGTATCTCTCCATTGTAGAATTGATGGAGATGATGTTCTAAGCAACTTTAATTCTCGAACTTTTTGGTTTTGAGATCATTTAGGTGGGATGGTTAGGAGAAAAAAAAAAGTGGATGCTTAGAGCGAGAAAACTCTGAAAATGGCGATTTTGGTAAATTGAAAACATGGTTCCATGGGAAATGTAGTTCTAAACAACTTCCATTGTTGAACTTTTTTTCATTTTGAGGTTGTCAATGGTCACTTTGAGGTTATTTACTTTCATAAGAGAGTTTTATGTTAGTAAAGCGCAAAGTTCATGGACTTTTATGTCCGTTTTTTAAGTTTTCCAAAGTTGAAGTGCTATGAGTGTAATTTACCCTAAAACTCTCTGTAGCTTAGATTATGAGTCAACTGTTTCTCCTTTTATCTTAGCTGGTGGAAATATGGGGTCCTTGATCTTTCTGTGGTTAATATCCTTCAAGATGATATCAGTTGTTGCAATCAGTTATTTGGCTAGTTGGCTATGTTTCTTGGTGTGGGTTCATTTCTACTGTTTTAGCCTCATGTTTGTGTACATCTTAATTGTAATAAAGAACTGCATGCATAACAAATACGCTTACTGAAGTTAAAATAGGAGTTATAGGGGTAAATTGCACTCATAGCTCCTTAACTTTGACCTTACTTTCGTTATAGCTTATGAACTTCAAAAGCGACATAAAAGTTCCTAAACTTTGTCTTTTACTAACATAAAAGTTCCGTTTGAAAATGAACAATCTCAAAATTGACAACATCAAAATATAAATACTCAAGAATTAAAGTTGTTTAGAACCACATTTTCAATTTTCCAAATCATAATTTTCGGACCTCTCTCTCTAAACAACCCCTTTCTCTCTCCTAACTGAATAACATCTAAATGACTAAAAAATCAAAAAGTTCTGCTTAGAATATCATTTTCGCTGGCTTTATAATGGAGTGTCATCTGTTATGGAAGTAGTCAAGGTTAAAGGACCTTTATGTCCGGTTTTGAGTTGAGTGGCCATGGGTATGATTTACCCTTTCTTAGGTAGATACAGTAAAAAGGGGTGCAGTGACGTCAATATTGCTACTACATGCGTGTAATGCAGTTTGCTGTCGATTTGACAGGAGTCCTGGTTGTGTTGGATGCCCATCCAGGAGGAATCATATACCGAGATATCGTACCTAAATATGTCGATTTTGCAAGAACCATATATGAAGGTTTGTATTTCTAACCCTTTTGTTATTTTTAATCTTATATCATTCGGCTTGCAAAATTAGATGTACACATGTTAGTGTTGGTTAAATTTGGTATACTAAGCTTTATCAGCATGATATTATTGGTCTGGCAGAGGATTTTGGAGAAGTGGTGGTTGATGTCAATTACTTGAAAGTCGAAGAGACATTTCCTAATTATCAGATCTTCATATGTTGAGTTAAATGCATGGTTGTTCACCGGATTTTCATGGTTATGTTAAAATGGTCACTCAGCTTTAATGTGTCTCCATACAATCATTCAACTTTGAATTTTGTCTCAATAAAGTCACTCAAACAATTTTAAGAGTAAAAATACATCGGAAATGTGATGTGGTTGCCACATCTGCAGTACTCAACTTTCAATGCTGACTAAACTGACACATGGCTACCACCTAAACGACATGTGACTACCACCTAGACGGCCAAAATATGTGTCAGCTAGGTGCAGGCACATGTCGTTTCGGTTGACTAGTGCTTGCGTGGAATGCACGTCATATTTCCGGTATCTTTTTGCTCTTAATTTGAGAGTGACTTTATTGAGACATAATTCAATGATTTTATTGAGACAAATTGAAGTTGATTGAGACGATCATAAAAGTTTGGTGACCTATGTTGCATTTAACTGGTTGAAAACCTTTCCAAGGTATGCAGCAGTTCCTCTATTTCGTTACCTCTTAGACATTGCTATGGTGTACTGCTGCATTTTTGTTATATCGCTTACATGTTTTTGCTTGGAAGTCAAGTTCGAGCTATAGAATGGGAAGATATAGGGCTATGTTGCACATATATTTTGATTTTAAAGCGTATAACATTTCCGTATCCATTTCAGACTCGGAATCTCTCAGAAATTTGTAAGACACTTTGGGTCACATTTCCATGATTTATAAAAATTGGAAATTCATTTCATGTGTTTTCAGGCGTGAATCAATATGATCTGATTCACGATGTTAATCAAATGTTCAATAGGTCCGTGATATTTTCTAGATTATCTTCTACAAGTTTTAAAATTAAAAAAAAAAAAAAAGAGCTCTTTTCCCTTCTATTATGGGACTTGTAACTCTCTATTTATATATATATACATATATATAGAGGGGTAAACAATTTATTAGTTTCTACATTTTTATATATTACACTAGTTAGTCCTCTGTTTTTTAAATAATCATATAGCGTGTCAGTTTTGTATTCGTCTAACCCCTTTAGTCCTTTTGTTAAACTTAATGGTCAAATGAAATTAAGAATGATAATTTTATCCTAATTTTAATGAAAAGAACATTTACTTTTTCTATTTTATTTTATTTTTCTCACATAAACTTTATTTTTTATATTATTTTTTTTTCCCATGTCATATCTTTTCCAATATTAATATTAAGTAATCAATTTATTAATTTTTATATAATTATAAAACTTTAATTTAGTGGCATAGAATTTGTTTCATTAGAAAAATAAATGAAACCTATTTAGAAAGTTATAAAATTAGAAGTAGAGCAATATAAAACTGTAAATTTTAGATTATAAATATTTTATTAAATAAAAATAAAAAATTTAAGAAAATAGATAATATTCCCTCCATTCCCTTGTATAGGTCAATCTACCAAATTAGTTTTTTTTTTTTTTCAAATATAAGTTATTTTAGGATTCCAAGAATCTTTAGTTTAGTTTTTTAGTCCAAATATTAATTTTTTTTTTTATTGGTACATGTATTTTTTAATATTTCATTGTTTATTTTCTGATAGTGATATTAGAGAGAATTTTTTTTAGTTAACCAATATATTTCTTAATGTGTAAAATACTCTAGCCGACACGCGTGTCAACTGACTTGGAGAATAATCCGGCCATTTTCAGCGACGGCGAATTTCCTTTCAGCGACGAAATGTTGATTTTTAGCGACGCCGAACCAGCTTTTCAGTATAAGAAGAAGATACACCAGACAAGAGGACAAAGGCTGCTCCAATTCCTTACACCTCTTATTTACCATTATGCCATTTTAGCCTTATTGTTGCCCTTTTAGTCTAATTCCCTAAATGCCATTTGGCATTTCATTCCTATTCTATCCCTGTGACTCTTTATTATTTGTAACCCTACCTAGATTAGTTATGTCTTTTACATTTTATTAGAATGAGCTATATAAGCTTCTTTCTTTATACGAAACACAGCTTTTAATCAATATAATTCTATCTTCTTCTTTATGAAGTTTTGTTGAGGTTTTCAACCTTCAACAATGGGGAATCTTGATTTTTTACGGATTTAAGCCGTAAATCCGGGATTAACTCTCTAGTTTAGCTAGAGAATAACTTCTTTGTTAGTTTAGGATTAAAACTAACACGTCTCGAGATCGATCTGTAACAGAACATCGATTGAACCTCTAATCCTTGACTCTTTATATCTTCTGGTTCTTTGACTGGTCTGGTTTTGACAACCATGATTGTAAGTGATAAGAGAAAAGAAGATAAAAGGGCTAATAAATTATGTTTGTAACTTTCAATAAATGTTAATATTATTATAAAAATGTAAAAAGTTAAACTACTAAATAATTTATATAACTGTATAAATTTTAAAAATATATATTTATAGTAAGTTACTAAAGTTAATATTTATTATTGTTACGAAGAATTTACTGAGACGTCACAATAATCTTTCACCAATTTGTCCAATGTGCAACGATGATGTTGAGGATGAGTCACATATTTTCTTACTTTGCTTGTTCTCTCAAGAGGTATGGTTAGAATTTTATTTGGATAATCGTATGTTGAGTGTTCGAGATTTTGGTGTTTGGTTGGATTTATTGTTACGGAATTTTGACCACTCCGTTTCTGGTAAAATCTTCTTTGTTCTCTTGTGGCTTTGGAAGAATAGGAATAATCATGTTTGGTCTCATTCTTGCTTATCATCACGAGATTTAATTCGTGTTGCTTCTAAGGAGTTGGAAGAGTGGAAAATTGCCCAATCTTTAAGACAAACTGGTTTTTCTGGTTTGGCTGGTCGTCTGGCTAATTGGGTCTGTCCCGATCTTGGTCAGATTGCTTGTAACGTTGACGTTGGCCTATTTCATGATGAAGGTTACTGCTCTTTTGTGTTTATTTTAAGGGATCATTCGGGTTCGTGTTTATTTGCATGTCATGGAGGTCTGAATGGATGTTTTGAACCAATATTGGCTGAGGCTATGGCCATTAAAGAAGCTCTTTCGTGGATCAAAGATTGTGGTTTAAAAAAGGTGGAGATTCGTTCAGATTGCTTGTCAGTTGTTCTTGCGATTAAGGAGCGTTATCAATCGATTTCGTATTTTTCTGAGTTGATTTCTGATTGTATTTTGTTGATTCAAGAGCTAGATGATGTATCTATCTCTTTTGTTAAACGGTTAGCGAACTGTGCTGCTCACTGTCTAGCCCAAGCAGTTAGTTCTGTGTCTTACCGTAGTGAGTGGCAATTTGCCCCTCCATTTTTGTCCTCTATTCTTTTTGCTGATATTAGCCAATAATATTGTCTTTTCTTAAAAAAAAAAAAAGTTAATATTTAGGGTAAATAATTATAAGGTCCTTGTGTTTTTACCTAATACACTACTTAGTCCCTATGTTTTTAGAAATAATTATATAGTCCTCCATTTTTTGTTTTTGTTAACTCTTTAGTCATTATGCTTGGATCAATGGTCAAACTATACTAAATAAATTTCAAAATACCAAAATTACCCTTTACTTTATGTTTTAATAATAAAACATATTTTATATTTTTTTCTCTTTTTTCCTACATAATCATAATCTTTCCATTATAAACTCCAATATAAAGTAATTGATTTATTAATTTTTATAAAATTATAGAACTTTAATTTAATAACGTAAAATCTATTGACTAAAAAAATAAATGAAAAATATTTCAAAAATTATTAAAATAGGAGTAAGACTATCATTGTAAAAAGGTTTTACAATTCTAATAAATTTTACGAATGAAGAAAAAAATATATGATTTTTAAAAAATTATAATAATATTTAATGTTAGTTTAAAGATATTATATCAAAAAAAATAATTGCAATTTAAGAAAATTAATAATACATTTTTTCAAGTATATTAATTTCAGTGTATATGTAATTCAAAAATTTCATTAAAACTAATTAGATTAAATTTGAAACTAAAAGATTAATTTTTTAATGTATATAACTAGGGACAAATTTGGACTTTCATTTACAAAAATAGATGGAAGGACTAAAGAATTGATTACGATAAAACTTAAGGACCTTGTAATAATATGATGGACTTACTAGCGTGTTAAGTAAAAACGTAAGGACCTTATAATTATTTACCATAATATTTATTATAAAAATATAGAAAGCTAAACTGCTAAATAATTTATATAACTGCATAAATTTTAAAAATAATATATTTATAGTAAATTACTATTTTGAGTTCATATTATTTTTTATTTAGAAGAAGGATAATTGTTTCATTAATAGAAAAAAGTAATATATTTCGATATCAAAAATTTAAAACTTATAATCTAGAAATACATAAAAAAAATTAAAAAAGTACATAAAAAAGTTTGAATCTGCATTTTCAATATCATAGATCGTGATAGGGCAGTAATAGACAGTGTTTGAAACTATTTTTGGCATAATGGTGAGAAATAAACTACACCCTGAATCGACTTTAGGGTCATTTTCGTCAAAAATGACTTCATGATCTTCCAATGAATCGGATCTATGTGATGATAGAAAGCATGATAACACTCATATAGGAAGAGTGACGACAAACACCCATATAGAGAGACATTTTAAAATAAAAGGTAGAAAGAACAAAAAAACTATAAATAAAGAAAAATGATTTTTTTTTAAAGCGATTCCAAAGAAGTTGTGGATAGTTTCAAGAGCGATAAGGCGGATTGGTCCGAGTTTGGAGGTATCATCTTTGATTGTAAACATATTCTTGCTAATAGAAACAATTTCTTAGTTTTGTTTTCTCCACGTGTAGCGAACGGGGCTGCTCATGTTATAGCACGTCAGGCCCGATCCAATGCTCACGTTTTTACATCATTTACCATCCCTAGTTGGTTAGGTGATGCACTTTGTAATGATTTGATATCATCTTCTTAATACAATTGTTCGTTCATCTCACAAAAAAAAAATGATTTCATGATCTTTCAACGAGTCAGATCTATATAATGATATAAAACATGATAACACTCATATAGAAAGACAGACGATAAACACTCATATAGAGACATTTCACACATAAAGGTAGAAAGAACAAAAAAAACTACTCATTCTCTTCCACAATACATGTCTTTTAAGGTTAATGCATACTAATTAAGAAATGCAATTAATTTTAAGTAAAAGACTTTGTTATCCTTGTCTTAATTGCATCCACTAGTAACTTTATCTATTCCCAAGGTAAAAAGTCAACTTAAATAGGGGTATATTTGGTAAAAGTAAATTAATGTGTATAGATTGAAACAAAATGACATGTATTGTAGAATAAAAAAAATCTCTAGAAAGACATGTATTATGGAACGAATGGAGTATAAATAAAAAAGAAACTACTCAGTTTATTACAGTAGATCAAATTAAAAAATTATTTAATAAAAAAACAAAATAAAATAAAGAATTGTTTTATCATCGCATAAAAGCTAGAAGAAAATTTCTAAAGTCTAAATGAAGAAGACTGCTGAATCATTTGAGTTATTTATGTATTGATTTTTTTTTTTTTTTGTGGATTATAAATCTATTTTGACTAACAAAATTTGTGCACTATAAAAAAAGAAGCATAATTTATAATTAAATCGGCTCTGGACATGGCAATACTAAACAGATACTATCATATACTATTAAATTATTTATCTGTTACTAATTAAAATTGATTTAAGTAATTAAAGGTTTGAGTTGTTTAAATTGAATTTTGAGTTCGAATTGTAGCATATTTTTTAGCACACGTAAAAAAAATTAATTTAGAAAAAAAAAAAAAAATCTAACGAGTCTCGAACTGAAAAATTAGAAAAGTTATAAATAAATATTTTACCCCATTGCACATTTCATTGGATTGCTCTGGAATCGTAGCAGGACACAAGGCAGGAGCTCAATAAAGCTACCCATTGATTGACCCTGGTAGAAAAGACACGTCTTTCTTCGGGCCCACAGAATACTATGTAATACTTACTTCTGTTTGTATTCGGCCCATAAGATATTTTATCTCTTATCCAAATTTCATAACTATAAAATCGCTTACATCAGCATAACGGATCCCGCTACTACGTGATCGGGTCGGGTCGGATCCCCTTCCACTACCGCCTCCACCATTTCTCTGCTTCCTTCCTACTTTTCCTCTGCCTCTCTGAACCTTCCTCTTGCTCCTTCTCTCTACACAGGAAATCTTGTGCCATTGTATTTTCAAATTTCATTTGCATATTAATGGCCGTACATAGGATCGAAAGAGCAGATCTATGGAAGAGCAAAGCACGAGTATTACAGCTTCGTCTCACAGAGCGGTTCCGAGTGGCGGTTGACCGTCATCGCCAACGTCCGCCTATGTTTCCTCATGGTTATTTCTCTTCCACGGTTCAACATTGGCTCACTCGCTTCCGTGACTTTCGACAGGGTTCTTTGCAGTCTTCTTCAGCCTTTTATCGCAAAAGAGGTGCTTCATTTCTTTCCTTTCTCGTGTATTACATTGTCGGCTTTGTTCTTCGTGTGTTGAAGTCGTATTTTGTTATTTGATCGTTCTAATACGACGGAGTTCTTTACTTAGATTTCTTTTCTTTAATTGCCGTTATGTTTAGCTTGCATCACTTCGAATTGCTTAATTTTCGTGTCTGCCTGTGTAGTTTTGCTGATCGATCCATATGTCAGATAATCAGATTTTAGTTCTCAATTAGTAATCAGCGTTAGAAGTTACCTATTGCAAGCAGTCAACGTTCCTTTTCTAGGAAATTAACTTTCATTCCCCCGAAAAGAGATTTCAGCTGATTGCTGCTACCTTCAGCAACCTTACATCACTTCGAATTGCTTAATTTTTGTGTCTGCCTGTGTAGTTTTGCTGCAATGATCTATCTATATGTCAGACAAGCAGATTTACTGCTCAATTAGTAATCAGCGTTAGAAGTACCTATTGCTAGCACTAGCTGTTTCTTTTCTAGGGAATTAACTTTCATTTCCCGAAAAGATTTCAGCTGATTGCTGCTACGTTCAGCAGCCTGGCGTCACTTCGGATTGCTTAACTTTGTGTTTGCCTGTGTAGTTTTGTTGCAATGGTCGATCCATATGTCAGATAATCAGATTAGTGCTTAATCAGTAATCAGCCTTAGAAGTTACCTATTGTCAGCAGTGGCTGTTCCTTCTAGGAAATGAACTTTGATTTTCCCAAAAGAGATTTCAGGTGACTTGTTAATAGTACTTTCCCTTATTCAAGTTGGGGATTCCAGGGTATTGACTAGCTTATCTTCTTACTAATGTAATCATTAAATTAATCATGCTTATGTTTGGATTTTTGTTATGCAGTTAGTAAAGATTTCAATGCTGAAGAAGATTCTGCTATTATTCGCATTCTTCAGTCCGTTGCTGTTCCTCTCCTTGGAAATATGTGCTATGTATTTATGAATGGCCTGAACCGCGTGCAGGTGTGATTATTTGTTTAAATCACCTAATATTTTCTTTGGTTGTTGATAATTCTCAAGATATTAACAGAGATTCCTTGGTAATTACAGGTCTATGGGTTAGAGAAATTACACGACACCTTGCTTCATAGGCCTAGAAACAAGCCTCTTTTAACGGTACAACTCAGTTACCCATTAAAATGTTTAACCATCATACTAGTCACTTTTGTCTGATTTAATTGGCCATTACTCTGTCCTGTGCAATTTTTGGTTATTTAATCCCTGTTTGATTTCAATTTCTGTTTTACTTGTATGATAATTTCTCCTTGGTAGATCATGGATCATGGTAATGAGTTGGTTAACATTAATATTTTGCCTACTGCAGGTGAGCAATCATGTTGCTTCTGTTGATGACCCATTTGTTATTGCTTCGCTACTTCCGCCAAATGTACTCTTGGATGCTCAGAACTTAAGATGGACCCTTTGTGCTACTGATCGATGTTTTCGCAATCCTGTTACATCTGCATTTTTCCGATCTGTCAAAGTTTTGCCTGTTGCTCGTGGTGATGGAATTTATCAGAAGGTACTGTCATGAGTTTGTAAATTGAGTATATTATTTAATTGTTGTTTCAGAACTTTGAATGGATGCACTAACACAGCATATTGAGTTGGCTCCTTGGATGCTCTGGAAGCATATATGTCGTCTGTGATTGAATGTTTGCAAATAGCATTGGGGAGTTCTAAATATTTGGATATCTGCATTTGTAGAATATTCACATTCAAATATGCATTATTCTCAAGCTTGCACTACTTGTAGAAGTATCTTCTGCTAAACTGAACAATAGAATCAGCTGGAAGATCATGCTTGATCTCTTTCTGAGTCATCAGATCCCAAATCCCCCACTTTTATCAATATATTTTTTTTTCCTGTTCTTCTTGATTGTGAACTGTCTTTCCTCTCTTAAACTATTCTCCTTTTCTTTCTTGCTTCTGCTGCAGGGGATGGATATGGCTCTCGCCAAGCTGAACAATGGTGGATGGGTTCACATTTTCCCAGAAGGAAGTCGTTCTCGTGATGGTGGAAAAACTATGAGGTCTTCAAAAAGGGGTGTTGGGAGGTAAGAATCTATCTAAGGGACTTCTAACAATTTCGAGCTAGGAAGGTGATAGGGAGATGCACACATTTTTGTAATTAAGCATATAAAACTTTCAAGTGGAGGAAATCTAATCTGAAATATATACTTTACTTCCTTTGATAGCCATTTGATTTGATTATTGTTATGTTTCATATTTCTTAGGTTGATTCTTGATGCTGATACTCTCCCTGTGGTTATCCCATTTGTACACACGGGCATGCAGGAAATCATGCCTATAGGAGCTAAGTTCCCTAGGATCGGTAAGACGGTACGTAGTCTATCATATGAAGTAACATGTCTCTATGTTCCCCATTACATTATTTTCTACCTTTGTTTTTCTTTGTGACTCTTCTTATCTACCATCTCTTAGGTTGTCTCATTTGATTACTTTTTCTAATTGCTCTTTTCCTTGCGAAATGTGATTATTATTCTTTTTTTTCTGCATTGCTCTCACTATTTTTATATGGTTAATGCAGGTCACAGTGCTTGTTGGTGACCCCATTCATTTTGAGGATTTGGTAAATGCAGAAGGAACAGAGAAAATATCAAGAGGAAAATTATATGATGCTGTAGCTTCAAGAATTGGCAGCCAACTACTTGAACTGAAAGTTCAAGTTGAAAAGCTAGCATTTAAACAACAGTCTATCATGCAGCCGCAACCTAGCGCAGATAGGGCAGCTGATATGCTACAACAGGTTGATTGGGATTCATTTGGTATGGGAAGCATTGTGTTTTCTAGGGATGATTCATTAGCATCTGAAAATCAACTGAATCCCGAAATAACCACTCATAATGAGACTATTTTGCCTGAACGAAGTTTCAGAACGAGCGGAGTGCTTTCTAGTCTGCGCGGTTCTATGGACCCGACTGAGCTACTAGGTTTCGCTGCCAAGGGTTTTCTTGCCAACGTTATGGCAAAGGAAAATACGCATAGAGTTCCATATGTCAGCCCATTGAGTGCATGGAAACAATATTTAGAAGTTAACATGCTACAACTAAATACATGCTAACAGAATTACCGAGTTGACATTTTTGTAGATAAAGCATGATTTTGATCGAGAGAATCTGAAATGTTTTTGCAAATAAAGCAAGATTTTGATCGGGAGAAGCTGTGTTGACTATGTTTCAACTCATCAGTGTTTGAATGGTTCAATTAATTTGTTGAGTTGAGGCTGCTAATAGAGTTATATTAAGTAAGCTGGGTGTAGGTGATGTTTTGTAAATTGTGACAGCTACTTAATGGAATGAGACATTCTAAGGGGTGTTTGGTATCTCCTTTTCATGCTACTATTTTCCTTTTCGCTTCAAGAAGGAGAATTTTAGTTGTTTGGTTAGTGACTTTCTGTTTGTCTTTTACCACTGGAAAGTAGCCTTTTATAAAAGCAAAGAATCCGTGACTTTTGGAAAAGCAATCTTTTCCAACAGCAAACCGTAACAGCAAACAGTAGGTAAAACAAACGGACTCTAATTGTGACAGCTACTTAAAGGAATGAGTCGTTCTAGTACATTCATTGGCAGATTCATGAACTTCTTCCCGCTGCGATGTGGTCATGGACAGATTCAGATTCACTGACAGGTTGCACTTTTTTGGTTATTTGTGTTACAATCGATATTTTTTGTGGTTTTCGTATACAAAATTAAAATCTTGTATACAGCTTACATGAATTTTTCCAGCGAACTTTTATTGTAAGCATCCAATGTTTGGAGGATCCCCACACACATCGCTATACACGTTGTTTCCCTTATGAGGGCTCTTACTTGCCATAATTTCTTTCCCTCTTGAATTTATCCTGAATAGGTGTTTGGTTACTATTTAATTTCTGCCCTAGTGTAATGGACATTGCAAATGTTCAATTTTTGGTAAATTATGAGTGGTACTTTTCTTCTAAATCTCTCTATGAAATTACCATTACATATTTTGTGGAAAAATATATCTCGAGGCTTTCAAACTTTCACGTTTTTATGCAGGAAAACTTTTCAACTATTTTTTCATTCAACATTTAAGGTCCGTTTGTTTGACCTATTGTTTGCTGTTACGGTTTGCTGTTGGGAAAAACTGTTTTTCAGACGTAAAAAGAAAACAAGATGTCACTAACCAAACACCTAAAACTCTCATTTTTGAAGTGAAAATGCGTCTATTGGTATTTCGTGTCTCTTTGTATGTAAACCTCATCCTATAATGGGCATATATTATGGACTATTTCAGAGCCCATAATGTTCATAGAGTTATACCCTATGGAGGCATCCACCTCCTTCGCGAAGATTAAATGTCCGACTCTCTTAGTCCTTAGTAAACTAGAGTAGATTGCTTAGGCGAGTACAGACTATTGATCCAGGAGGCTGTGGAGATCTGACACCAAATGTAGTCCATGCCTCCTATAGTGTTCTTATACCAACTCGACCTCCACGATCAGCGTACATTGATATGTTTCATTCACTACTTTTTGTTAAGGCTCCTCGTAGCTTCGGATCTATCCATGTTCATTCATAGGGATGACAATTTCATGAGATGGACTTGTATAAGCATATTTCTCATTTTCTTGCCTAAGGTGATATACACGGTATGTAGAATGAGTTAAACTTTCAAAAATCCGAGTCCGGCTCAATCCAATACACCTTTATATGATAAGAAATTACATAGAAAATCATGTCTAAATTCCATCCGCTCAAATGAAAACCGTAGTAAAAAAAGGGAATCGATTGCCCCTTACAGTTTATTTTTTCCAAATTAGGAGTTATTTAGTTTTGTTTTTACTGTTTTTTTTATTTAAAAATAAGAAAATATTAATTAACCCTTTTTATAAGGGATATTCTATGCTAAAAGTTGTTTAAGTTAACGATCATTTGACATAATTGTAATTTCTTTTATAAGTATGGGAACTTGTAATAAATTAAGCCTTTCTTCACATCTATGTAACTATTCCATTTTTTTTAGTGTTAGGTTTAGGATATACACTCGGTACACGGATAATGTGATGTATCGAGCTAATAATTTGATGACATGTTATTTATTTTATAGTATATGACTTATAATTTAGAGTTTAGGATTTATAATTTAGAGTCTAGAATTTTATTTTAATAATTAATTTAAAAATAATTACTCAATTAATTACACATGTTAATATAGATTTTATTAATTAATGTACCACATGTTATTAAATTATTAGTCTGATGTACGGATAACTTAGTAGTGCGCTGATACTATACTAAAATCTCTCTAGGTTTATGGTATATTTAGGAAAATATTGATTGTTAGGTGGTTTTGATTTGGCAAGTTAGAATGTGTTAAGTATGTTCGATACAGTTTTTATATATTTTTTCTTTTAATTAGTTCATATATTTTCATGTCCCCTTTATATTTTGTTTGTTCATTATCAATATTTGGAGTAAACTATATTCATCTACCCTTATAATTTAACTTCAAACCCAGCATAAAAGATTTGAATTGTAACTTTTGAGCACTTCAATAGCTAGTAACACTTTGGTTTTACTTTAGTTATTTAACTCTTTGGTTTCTACTAATTAATTCATGTATATTTTCATATTAGAAGAGAGAAAATTGATGCTTAGAAAGGAAAAAAAAACTACAAAAATTATGATTTCAAATCGATAATGTAGTTTTAAAATATGGTTCTAAATAATTTTAATCCTTTAAACTTATTTTGAAATCATTTACCGGGACAAGGAACATCAACACCATTTTCCATTGCCATTCCTGGATCGAAACTACCCGTTTCCGGAAAGAAGGCACTGAAACCATTTACATTTTACATCAAGTTTTGAAGCACGAGAGGTGGCAAAATGACACACGATCCGATTACACGACACGAACACGACACGGATTTTTAGTGTTAGTGTTGAGCTTAATAGGTAATGGGTCATTTTTGGGTTGACACGAAACTGACACGCTAATTTTTGGGTTGGGTTAGTGTTGATATGTGAACCCGAAAACGACACGAAATGACACGGATATTGAAAATTATTGTTATATTCTCTCATGTTTTTTTATGTCACTTTATTAATAAAGATAATAAAATTATAATTATTAATTGCAAATATTAATTTGAATTTTCTAAATTGTTATAAACACATTACATAACCCTCTAACATGATATTATCGAACTTTTCGATAATTATTGTTAGCATACTAATCTAAAAATGATATAAAATGTTTAAAAACAGTACCAAATCTTCTTATATTTTTAAGAGTTATTATTAATATATACGCATAACAAAATTACATGTAACCCGAAAACACGACACGAAATCGACACTAACCCGAATAGGTTAACACGACTTTGACACGAAAGTTTTTGGGTTGGATTTGGGTTTACTCTTTTTGACACGAACCCGAAATGACACGACACGAACACGATAATTGCCAGGTCTAAGCACGAGAGCCAATAAAATAAAAGTTAATTTAAAAAAAAAAATATATCTCATATAGTTTCATGCTACGTGATTTTTTTTTTCCTCCAAAACATTCTACTTCGTTTCTTTCATTTTCATGAGTATAATTTATCCTATAAAACTAGGAGTTTTTAAGCTTTTTTTTTTAAAAAAAAAATAATTGCGCAACGCGCTTACATTAAAGAAGAAAAAAAAATCCCCACCAGATCCGGATGTGATTCGAACCCATAACCTCCCAAGGCATAAGTAAGCTCTCAACCACTAGGAGTTTTTAAGCTTTGAAAACAACTGATTAGCCCTTTTATTTAAGGGCAATAATTAACATCTTCAAAGTTCAAAAAGTCAAATCTTTATGGTAATGGTAAACTTGAAAGGAGTGCAAATATATTAGACCAAAAATGAAAACTTGCCTGTTCATTAATAACATTTGGACTCAGAAAATTCTTTAGAATTGTAAAATCTCAAAATAGCACTATAAAATGGAAACTATGAAACTACAGCGTAAGAAGATAAGAATCTTGAAACAGAAAGAACTGTCCCTAACACTCAGTAATGTCTGAAAAATACTCAATCTATCTTTCTTTCTTTCTTTCTTTTTCTGAAAAAACAGAAGACATAATCTAATATAATCTAATTATTAATTGATCCTCCTAATAAGCTCATTGATGTAATCCTCACGATTACCAGCATCTCCACCTTCCACATAATGGTTCCTCTTTTTCTTCAAACCTCCAGATGGAGCACTCAGTTGAAATGGCCATAGAAAATTGTTTGCTTCCTTGAAATGAGGACCCACACTCATTATCTCATGAATCAAATCTTCCATGCAAATTATCCCAAATTGTCCCAGACCCTGCACATGTATACAGATTCATATGAAGCTATGTTGCATGCAACTTTAATTCTAAAGTGTTTTTGTATCTGTTTCGAACCCGAAACTCTTGCAAACTTGTACAAAATGTTTTGGATTATGTTTCCGTAAATTTAAAGAAATTGGAAACTCGTTTTTTAAATAGAAACTCGTTGCTTAGAATGTGATTTGCTCTATGTTGCATGTAAACAGAAACAGACACGGATATGAAAATGGATGTTATTTTTAAAACATATAAGAAACGGAATGTGGGAAAACGTGTAAACATTAAAAACATAAGCACATATTCATAAATATACAAGTATAATGATAAAAATTGTCATCAATTAAGAAGTTTTAGCTAAAGATGAAGTTTCAATCAGCTAGAATCATAGTCGAAATTGTAATTGGATTGTGTTTGTTTTCTATTTTCAATATTTACGGAAACTTGTCTGGGAACATGTTGTACTGGTTTCCAGGGGTTTCGTTTCTGACAAGGATGAAACACGGAAACGCTACTAACGAAGAGTTTCCATGGAACATATGTGCTTTCAAAAATGGATCAATGCTAATTACATGTTCAATAAATTTGGAATACTTTATAGCTCATCTTCTACAAGGTTTATGAGAAGATCACTTTCTTCCTCTATTGTATAATGTACATTCTTAAATTTTACAAATTTATAACAACATCTATATATTTTTACTATCTACATGTTTTCCCATGTTTGCATTCCCTATATCTTTTCCCCACATTTCTGTCTCCTATATTTTTTTGCAAATATCGTTTCTCAGTTTCTATTAAACGTAGATGTAAAATGGGCTAGTGAACATCATTACCTCTTCAATGATGGAGTTATCAGTGAGGGCAATTCTCTGATTGTTCAGCTTGCCAAAACCCCTCTTGTAGAGCAACTCTCTCACGCTTTTAAGATTGGGATATCTACAAAATGAAAAATATCATCAAATCAGAGTACATGCTCCATACTTATTGGCTGTATAAATCATTTTTAAACTGGGAATCTAACATCTAGAAGCATATGATGCACAGACCAAAAACAATTATCAATCAAGAACTGGAATTTCATGTTTCGATGCAATTTGATGTGTATAGCAAAGAGCAGTGAACTGAAACTGTTTTCCTTCCAATGGGTAATTGATAAGAGGCGAAAAGCATACAGAGACCCTTGATCATTCTGATTTTGTGGACTGGATTGAGCCCCTGATATATCATTTTAACACATCCAATAATTTATTTTTGGAAGCCCTTGATGGCAGAAAAGTCAACTTTGAACATAGAATTCGATTCATAGAGCGTTACTCATCTAATCTACATCCCAAATTTGCATTTTTAACAATTTGAAAATAGTTTTTTTCTAAATGTTTGACTTATTTATCTATAAAGCAACTACTCTAAAAACTATAATTTCAGAAGTAGATGACATGAGTTAGATATTCACAGCTGACTTGGCAAACAGAAGCTTAAAATGTGACCAAAAATAAATAATCAAGGCCCTAATGTGTTGAAATAAAAGATGAGGGGCTCAATCCACCACAATCAGAATGATCAGGGACCTCATGATACGTTTTTTCCTTGATAAGAACCTCAAAGAGGAACTCCAAAATTGAATTAATGAAATCGTGATGAACCAAACTGCCTTACCCATAAGTAACATATGGTTCAACCCTATGCAGCATGTTGATGGTTGCTTTATTCACTTTCAGGAACACACCATTAAATATCTGCCAAAGAAAATTTAACAGTTTAAGACACTGCCACTAAATGGGTTAAAGTACACAGGGATCAAGCCACCATATCAGTGAACGCAAAAGGGTAAAGTGTCTTAATATTAGTGTTAAATATTCAATAAATTACCTGTCTCAGACGCAGAAGCTGCAAGATTTTTCTTGTCTTTGGATCCATTGCATTGATACTGTCAAGAAGCAACAGTAAAGTAAATAGAGATGTCAAATTTAACAGAGATATGATCATGAATGGAACAAGAACGGATGTGACACTATGAATATTTCAGCTTTTTTACTATGCTTACCCACAAATACGAACTCATATATGATCATGAATGGAACGAGAAAGGACGCGACACAATGAATATATCAGCTTTGTTACTATGCTTACCCACGAATACGAACAATGAATAGCAGTTTGGCCTCTGGTTTGACATAAAACCCTCCTTTCAGTTTGGCCTCTCTTTTCAATGTGATCAACTCTCTTTCCTGTAATATATATATGCAGGAAAGGACATATCACCATCTCTAGCTTGAAGCGAAAAAAGAAAATAAGGCACTCCATATCACAAAACAACAAGAAAAGTCATTTTGTTATCCATTGAACTTGGCTCATTACCTGCTCTCTATATTCTGAAGCATAATTCTCAGCCCTCTTAAAGATGATCTTCCTATTTTCAGCATTCTTTTGCTTCCTAGTCTGTGACTCTTGGTTTTTCAACAGTGCCCACTCCTCAGTTCTCTTCCTTTTCTTTAAGGCAGATTCCGGTATGATAGCTGCTACCTTAGTTTCTTCGGCCATTTCTGTACACAGATAATAGAAAAAATAAGCTCAGCTTGCAGAGTAAAAACCTATAACATAATTCACAACTCAAAAAACTAGGCAGGTGGAAAAGAACATCAGAGAGTAACATCAAAATCACAGAATTGGAGAAGATAATGAAAGTGTAACCTTCCTAATGCAAAAATCACTAGTTCAATAAAAAATTTATCATGTTTGTTTCATAAACTCTTGATATATGACTAAAATTAGTGGGGCGTGATTCACAAAAAAAAAGGTACAGTATAAAAATAAAACTCGTGATTTTGTGCATTTGCAAAGAGTGGTTTAAAACTTTACAAATGCCTATTAGAGGTTTCCTCCATTTGCAAAAGACAGACTTATACACTAAAATCGTCCAAATTTTGCTTGTGGCAAACATTCAAAACAAAATTTCAACAGTTTTACGTCTCATTTGTACCCCTCATAACATATAAGAACATCTCAAAGCTGAACAAATGATAAAATGACTAAAATTTCCCTTGTTTTCTAACAATTGTGAATAGGTAGGTTGGACGAAACCAGAAATCCGTATATATAAACTTTTAAACTACTGGAACTTACTCATCCCAAAAGGCAATGTATATCATTCTCTAGAAAAATGTTTAATCAAAACAAAATGAAAATCCGAATCATAATTGCATACCTGAATAATTATAAACACCACACGACTAAAATTACCCTATTGCACGACACTTCAAGATTCTACTATCATTTGCTCGACACCAAACAGAAAAATGCTAGACACTCTCTTATATCAGTTCAAAATGCACAAAAAATTGTATTACAGAAATTAAAAGATGTGACAAAACAAACACGACTAAAATTGCTCTATTGCTAGACACTCAACATTCTACAATCATTACCTAGACACCGAAAAAAAAAATGCTACATTGACGATATTACGCCCGCAGACATTCTCTTTTATCAGTTCAAAATGCTAAAAAAAAATCATAAAATAATTGTATAACTGATATTCAAAGATGTAACAAAACAAAAATCCATTGAATCAAAGATCACATAGATAATACTTAGAAGAACGAATACAAAGATCAAGCATTGATTTGGTTACCTCACCTTCTTGAGCCGAGAGCTAGCGAGCAGCCAACGAAGAAAAAGAGCAAAAAGGAAGGTTTCTGTCGAGGAGAAAATAACTTATAAGCAGTTTTCCAAAATGTCATAAATGGAGTTTCTCACCACATTTAAACGACGTCGTAGTTAGATCGTGAAGTGGTTATTTGGTCATTTGACCAGAAAACTAGGTCTTACTGTGCTTCAAGTTAAATGTCCATGGTTGAGTTGAGTTGGGCTGGATGCTCAATTACTTCGTGAAATGAAATTCAGATTTAGTCTTTAAATCAAACGTTTCAAATTAATATCAATTTTAAGGTGCCTGCTATGGTTACTTTGTTTTTTACAAAGTACCGTTACTTGGTGTGGTTTTTACCATTGGATGATAGAGCATAAAATTAATCCAATGGTGAAAACCACACAAAGTAACGGTACTTTGTAAAAAACAAAGTAACCATAGCGAACACCTCAATTTTAGTTTTACGTTATCGAAAATTAGAAATAATTATTTAATGGTATTTAACGATCATTTTATACTTTTTAGATATCAATTATGTCTAAAATATTTAGTATATTACTAACAAAATTACAAAAACTCTGTTAAAATAATTGTTAGTGATATTTTACGAATAATGCTAATTTTAATATTGTCACGTGTGGTTTGGGTGCAAGCGTGTCAAAGAAGTTAATTCTCAATTAATATGGAGGACTATATTTATGAAAAATGCATACGAAAACTTGAAATCTAATTAAAACGATGGGAGAAGCATGCGAGGATTGAAAAAGTCCATCTTGAGTTGCAATTAGGGCTGGGCGCGGATCCTGGAGATACTGGACCGGACCGAATATCCGAGGAAAAAAACTCCGGAATTGGACCGGACCGTTGACTTTTTTTGGAAAACCGAACTGGATTGGACCGTTGACTTTTCGTCAAAGAACTGGATCGAACTGGACCGAAATTTATCCAGGACCGGACCGATAACCGGATTGGATTGGATTGGATTGGACCGAACTGAAATAACCGAAAGTTTAGCAATAATAAATTTATATTTCACATATTAACTTTATATAAAAAGAAATATTATATAATATAGTTATACATTTTGCAAGGTTTGGTAAACTAATTACAATAATATAAATTTATAATTTATTAATAAGGTATAACATTATTATATAGTCATAAAAATTATCCCGATTAATTCCCGTTTATAAAATGAAATAAAAAATATTTACCTAAAATGTAGAATTGAACACCTAACCAAATGGAACATTGTTAATCACTTTAACCATTTGAACCAATTCTACTTCTTGTTATCCATTTAATTAAGTAACAAATATTATAAGTTTTAAATATTAAAATTTTTAAGCATTTTATAAAATAGAATCTCGTGCTTCTTTTACCCATTCTCTCTGTTTCGATTTTTTTCTAGGGTTCTATCTCCTCCATCGCCGCTACCACCTCGTACACCGCTGCTACCACCTCGCACGCCGCCGCCACCACCTCCACCTTGCACACCGCCACCTTTTACCGATCTAAACTCTAAACTTTTATATTTCAATTTCTAAACTCTGTGTTGTGTAGATTTGAAGTTATGTAACTTTGATTTTGTGGGTTTTTTTAGCATTGTTGTCTACCGTAACTTTTAATACTTTGATTTTGTGGGGTTTTTTAGCCTTATTGTCTACTGTAACTTTTAATGAATGTTGTTTACTTCCTAAAAAAATATCATTTATTTCAAGTTATGTAAGATAATAAAATTTTATATTTTATTATCTTGTAAATTAAATTTTTAATTTATTTTTTAGGACTTAAACTATTAGATATTTATCCGAATCACCGAAAAATTATATTGGATTGGACCGGAACCGAATCTCCGAATCCCCGAACTGGACTGGACTGAAATTTTGGGGCAATTCAATTCTGGAGATTTATTCTTTCAATTCAATCCTGGAGATTTCCTTTTATTAATCTCCGAATTTCAATCCAATACTGGAGATTCATGAATCCCCGACTTGGACCGAACTGTGCCCAACCTTAGTTGCAATAGAAGCTTAGTTAGTTAACTTAATTTCACTACAAATATAGTAAAGGAAATATAAATGCAAAAATCAATGATAAATGAAAAAAAGTCCATTGTATTAGATGTGAGAGAATAATTACAATTGTTTGAACACAAAAAGTAAGCTATTACAATCAAGGTTAATTCTATACACAATAGTTAACTCAGCTGCATAATTAATTTTGAAATAAAATGATAATAGAATTGAAAAACGAATAACGAAATTGAATTCAATTAAATGGAATTGAAATAACATCAATTTGAAAATAGAAATGGAATTAAAATGACAAATTTGAAGCCAAACAAATGGCTAAATTGACGAGGTTGATTCTAGAATCGGCTTGAACCTCACGAGCAACCGTGCAAGCTGATCGAACTGTCGAAGATGATTGATTTGTGGTGAGGCTTCGATAACAATCTATATATAATATAAAACAGTAACGATGGAACTGAGGTGTCACTTCCTCCTTTTTTAGTGATAAAAAATTTAATATATTAATTTTAATTTTACTATATATATTTATCTATAAAAATATTATTTTATCCGTACTATATCTAAGAGTTCTACAGAATTTAAATTAATCCCTAAAATCTCTCTAATTCTCTACACATCTATCTATATATAATATAAAACAGTAACAATGGAACTGAGGTGTCACCTCCTCATTTTTTAGTGATAAAAAATTTAATATATTAAATTTAATTTTATTATATATATTTATCTATAAAAAGATTATTTTATCCGTACTATATTTAAGAGTTCTACAAAATTTAAATTAATCCCTAAAATCTCTCTAATTCTCTACACATCTATATATAATATAAAACAGTAACGATAGAACTGAGGTGTAACTTCCTCATTTTTTACTGATAAAAAATATAATATATAATATAATATATTAATTTTAATTCTATTATTATATTTATCTATAAAAAAGATTATTTTATCCATATTATATCTAAGAGTTCTACAAAATTTAAATTAATCCCTAAAATCTCTCTAATTCTCTACACATCTATATATAATATAAAACAGTAACGATGGAACTGAGGTGTCACTTCCTCATTTTTTAGTGATAAAAAATTTAATATATTAAATTTAATTTTATTATATATATTTATCTATAAAAAGATTATTTTATCCGTACTATATTTAAGAGTTCTACAAAATTTAAATTAATCCCTAAAATCTCTCTAATTCTCTACACATCTATATATAATATAAAACAGTAACGATAGAACTGAGGTGTAACTTCCTCATTTTTTACTGATAAAAAATATAATATATAATATAATATATTAATTTTAATTCTATTATTATATTTATCTATAAAAAAGATTATTTTATCCATACTATATCTAAGAGTTCTACAAAATTTAAATTAATCCCTAAAATCTCTCTAATTCTCTACACATCTATATATAATATAAAACAGTAACGATGGAACTGAGGTGTCACTTCCTCATTTTTTAGTGATAAAAAATTTAATATATTAAATTTAATTTTATTATATATATTTATCTATAAAAAGATTATTTTATCCGTACTATATTTAAGAGTTCTACAAAATTTAAATTAATCCCTAAAATCTCTCTAATTCTCTACACATCTATATATAATATAAAACATTAACGATAGAACTAATGTGTAACTTCCTCATTTTTTATTGAGAAAAAATATAATATATAATATAATATATTAATTTTAATTCTATTATTATATTTATCTATAAAAAAGATTATTTTATCCATACTATATCTAAGAGTTCTACAGAATTTAAATTAATCCCTAAAATCTCTCTAATTCTCTACACATCTATATATAATATAAAACAGTAACGATGGAACTGAGGTGTCACTTCCTCCTTTTTTTAGTGATAAAAAATTTGATATATTAATTTTAATTTTATTATATATATTTATCTATACTCGCTAACCAATCTTTAATCAAAAAAATATATATTTATCTATAAAAAGATTATTTTATCCGTACTATATCTAAGAGTTCTAGAGAATCTAAATTAATCCCTAAAATCTCTTTAATTCTCTACAAATCTATATATAATCTATATATAATATAAAACAGTAACGATGGAACTGAGGTGTAACTTCCTCCTTTTTTAGTGATAAAAAATTTAATATATTAATTTAAATTTTATTATATATATTTATCTATAAAAAGATTATTTTATCCGTACTATATCTAAGAGTTCTACAGAATTTAAATTAATCACTAAATTCTCTCTAATTCTCTACACATCTATATATAATATAAAACAGTAACGATGGAACTGAGGTGTCATTTCCTCATTTTTTAGTGATAAAAAATTTAATATATTAATTTTAATTTTATTATATATATTTATCTATAAAAAGATTATTGTATCCGTACTATATCTAAGAGTTCTACAAAATTTAAATTAATCCCTAAAATCTCTCTAATTCTCTACACATCTATATATCTATATATAATATAAAACAGTAACGATGGAACTGAGGTGTCACTTCCTCCTTTTTTAGTGATAAAAAATTTAATATATTAATTTAAATTTTATTATATATATTTATCTATAAAAAGATTATTTTATCCGTACTATATCTAAGAGTTCTACAGAATTTAAATTAATCTCTAAAATCTCTCTAATTCTCTACACATCTATATTATATAATATAAAACAGTAACGATGGAACTGAGGTGTCACTTCCTCCTTTTTTAGTGATCTAGATATAATATAAAACAGTAACGATGGAACTGAGGTGTCACTTCCTCCTTTTTTAGTGATAAAAAATTTAATATATGAAATTTAATTTTATTATATATATTTATCTATAAAAAGATTATTGTATCCGTACTATATCTAAGAGTTCTACAGAATTTAAATTAATCCCTAAAATCTCTCTAATTCTCTACACATCTATATATCTATATATAATATAAAACAGTAACGATGGAACTGAGGTGTCACTTTCTCCTTTTTTAGTGATAAAAAATTTAATATATTAATTTTAATTTTATTATATATATTTATCTATAAAAAGATTATTTTACCCGTACTATATCTAAGAGTTCTACAGATTTTAAATTAATCCCTAAAATCTCTCTAATTCTCTACACATCTATCTATATATAATATAAAACAGTAACGATGGAACTGAGGTGTCACTTCCTCCTTTTTTAGTGATAAAAAATTTATTATATTAATTTTAATTTTATTATGTATATTTATCTATAAAAAGATTATTTTATCCTATATATCTAAGAGTACTACAAAATTTAAATTAATCCCTAAAATCTCTCTAATTCTCTACATATCTATATATAATATAAAACAGTAACGATGGAACTGAGATGTCACTTCCTCCTTTTTTACTGATAAAAAATATAATATAATATATAATATATTAGTTTTTATTTTATTATTATATTTATCTATAAAAATATTATTTAAAGTAAATGTGAAAATCAAATAATAATATTTAATTTATATAACACATTTATGTCATTAATTGTAATTATTAGATTGTATTTTTATTAATATTTATATATTAAGATGAATTCGTGCATCGCACGGGCCAAAAACTAGTTTGACCTATATACTTGGTACATGGTAGAAATGTTTCAGAATGATGTATATCGGGCTTGTAAAAGAATCAAATGACTTGAAATGTTGTTGGGGAGGCTAAATAATGAACTTGTGCAACTCGGAGTTGATTGTAAATGTACGAAAGAACCAAAGGTTGTGGTTCAAATCTCACATCTTACCTCTAAAAAATAATAATATTTAGAATGTTAGAAATAAAAGGGTATTGTCTAACTGACTAGAAATTAAAACTAAGCACAAAAATAAATTCAAGTACACAATAACAATTTCAACAATAAAATTGATAACAATTAAAGCAGATAAAATTTTAGAGTAGCTTGTGGATTTATGGACTGACGCACACTGATTGCGTTGTCCTTTGAGAGGAAACAGTCTGTCTGCACCGAGTAATAATCAACCACGTCCCTCTTGCAAGATACTTCAACCCGCTGAAATTCTAGTGTGCAGCTAAGAATTTCTCGAACCGATTATTCTCAATGCTCAAATAACAATTGTGATTAAAGGCACCAAAATTGAATTAGGATAAGATAAATTCAATGATGCTAAATAAAAGTTAGGCTACGTTTTAACACAGCAGCCAAGAGTAAATATATGAGAATCTCTTTTTTTACACAACAGCAAAAGAAAACCAGGAAATTAGAATTAATCTGATTTGAGGGACGGAATCTTGAAGAAGAAGGGAGTGAGAAGAATTGAGAGAAGATGTTTATTTTTTTTTGCTGATTACAAAAGTGTGTATAATCAATTGTGTACATCTCTTTTTATAGACAAGATAGGTTAACGTTAATGCTTGAAATAAGGGGAATTATTAGATGTTGAAATCATGCACAGAATTAGTGGAATTGACCAATTATATTGGGTGATCTTTAAGAACAAACTTTTACCAAATAAATAGAATAAATTTTAATTAAAAAATCTAGCATTCCCTACATAATTAAAATTTAATTATTATTTGAACATATTTTACTGTGTAATAGGTGATAGGCACCTTTTGGGTTTGAACCTCAAATTAGTGTCAATGAATTTATCCTGAAGATACCATAGTAACATAAATGTTTTGAACTGCTATCCAATTAGAATCATAAAAGAGTTTTCAATTTTTTTTGGGTAAATTCCAAAAACATTCTCTGTGGTTTCATGTTGTTCACAAAAAACCCATGTGGTTTGTTTTTACTAAAAAAAGGACTGTGTTATACGCCGTTACACAAAATAAGGAAAATGACTTAACAGTGTTAAATCTGATGACGTGGCAAAGGGAAAAATTGTCCGAATTAAAATAAAAAAATAAAAATAACAAAAAAGAAGAAAGAAAATTAAAATCATTAAAAAAAAACCCCAAATCTTCTTCTGGGCCTTCTTCTTCGCCTCCTTCTTAGCCTCCTTCTTTATCGTCGACCGCCATCAACGCCAGCAACGAACTCAAGGCCTTCTTCGCTCGTTTCACTTGGCCGTCTCCGATCCGTTGGTGCTCCAGAGCGGTGACGGTGATTTCTGCGAATTTCAAGCACTGGCGGACGTAATCAACGCCGCTGGAAATTTTCGATTCCAGATTTCTGGAAATTTCCAAATTTCTGGAATCGATAAAAAAAGAAAGAAAAAAAGAGTGGATAATTGTTGAACCCTTGTATAATTGCTACTACTGGTACTGGTACGATTCCAGCCAATTTCTCTTCCCTATCTATTTCAGCGCCTCTGTCTAATTCGAATTCAAAATCGACTCCTCTTTCTTTTCACAGCAGCGACGGCTTATTACATGATGCTACTGCCTCTAACATCATGAACCGCCTCTAACATCCTCTTTCAGAAACTTTGCATCTGTGATTAAATAGCCTTGTCTAACTACATCCTCAATTTCATTGTCATTTCTCCTCCACTTCATCTGCAATGTTCTTATCTAAATTTTCTGCTGCATATTCAGTAGCTTTAGAACCTCCATGTTCATCAAAAATACCAAACATAGCGTGGAATAGAAACGAAATAAAACCCACAGTTAGTTTGAGTCTGAAAAAATGGCGTTCTATTTATACCAAAACATTAGGGAAGAGAGGAGGACGGCGATTACGAGAAGCGCGGAGAATGGCAGAAAGATTTACGGGTGGGCGAAGAGAGGAGGACGGCGATTAAGAGAAGGGTGGAGAACGGCAAAAAGCTTTACGGTCAAAGAGAGACAGAGCGAAAAAGAAAAGAATAAAACAAAAAAAATGGTTTTTCCATTTTACCCTTTGCCACGTCATCAGATTTAACACTGTCAAGTCATTTTCCTTATTTCGTGTAACGGCGTATAACACGGTTCTTTTTTTTGGTAAAAACAAACCACATGAGTTTTTTGTGAATAACATGAAACCACAGGGGTTGTTTTTGGAATTTACCATTTTTTTGTAACAAACACATTTATCAACACTATTTATTTGAAAACCACTAGATAACATAACATTGTCAAATTTCTCATGTCATTGCTTAAGTGCTTGTTTCAAATCATAAAGAGACTTCACAAGCCTGCAACTTTATTTTCTTTCCCAGGTATAATGAAACCTTCTGGTTAGTACATATATATTTCTTCTTCTAAGTCACTATTTAAAAAGCGGTTTTTACATCCATTTGATGAACTTCTAATTTATAGATAGAAGCTAAAGCAAACAAAAGTCTAATCGTAGTAATTTTGGAAACATGTGCATATGTATAAAAAAAAGGGTCTACACCTTCCTCTTGTTTAAAATTTTTAGCCACTAATCTAGTTTTGAACTTTTCTATAGATCCATCAATTCTTACTTTTTTTTCGAAAGATCCATCTACAACCAATAGTTCTATAGCCATGTGGAAGATCACATAAAAACCGTGTTTTATTTGAAATAATAGAATTCAGTTTGTCATTTATTGATTCTTTCCAAAAAGGAGCATCAGATGATGTCATGGCTTCATGATGTGTTTTTGCTTCATCTTCAAGTAAAAAAGTGTAAAAATCTGAACAAAAATATTTATTTTTTCTTTTCCTTTTTCTTATTCTAAGTGTTTGGGAGTCATTAAACACAGGATCATAACTGGAAGAACACACTTCTACACATTTAGAAATCTTATTTTTCATAGGAAAAATATTTTCAAAGAAGCATGCATCTTTAGATTCCATAATAGTGTTACTAGAAATTTCTAAAATATCAGAGTTTAAAACTAGAAATCAATAACATATATTGTTCATAGCATAACCAGTAAAAACACAGTCAATAGTTTTGGGTCCTATTTTTCTTTTCTTAGTAATAGGAATATTGACTTTTGCTAAACACCCCCACACCTTTAAAAAATTTAAAGATGGTTTTTTATCATGCCAAAGTTCATAAGGTGTTTTGTCACTATTTTTATAAGGGATTCTATTAAGAATTATACATGCAGAATGTAAAGCTTCACCCCAAAAATTATTAGCTAAACTAGAACTAAGCAACATAACATTAACCATATCCATAAGAGTTCTATTTTTTCTTTCTGCTACTCCATTGGATTGAGGTGAATAGGGAGGTGTGACTTGATGAATGATAACATGATATTCACAAAATTCATTCATCTCATTTGATGTGTATTCACCACCTCTATTAGGACGTAATTTTTTTATTTTCTTATCAAGTTGATTTTCAACCTCAACCATATAAACTTTGAATCTATCAAACAATTCACTTTTGCAATTGATCAGATACACATAGCAAAACTTAGAAAAATCATCAATAAGGGCTTGATTGGATGGAAGGTAGGGAAGTGTAAATAAAGGAAGGGTAGAGAAAGATAGGGAAAGGTAAAGGAGGGGAAAGAATGGTAATTTCTAACCCTTTAAAACCCACCGAATTGGTGGGTTGAAAATTGGATGAAATTTCTTAAAAAAAACCATTCAAAACCCCTCAATTACCCTTACCCTTCTAATTTTTTGTGTGTTCCAAACATGGGTTTGTAAAAACTCTTACTAACCCTCCCCCCTCCCAAACAAGAGTTTCTATCAACCTTTACTAACTCTTCCCTTATTAACCCCTCTAAACCCCCCCATCCAATCAAGCCCTAAAGGTAATAAAATATCTCTTACCACCACAAGTCAAAAAATTATTGCTATCACAAATATCACTATGAATTAATTCCAATAACGATGATTCTCTTATCATTGGTTTAAAAGGGCTTTCTAGGTTGTTTAGCTTGAACACATATTTGACATTTTCCCTCTTTGTAATATCATGTTTTGTGATTAATTCTAAACTCATCGTCCTTTTCATAGTGTCAAAATTTACGTGTCCAAGTTTGCCATGCCAAGAATTATAACATTCAACAACAGTAACAGAAGATTCAAAAAAAGACTCTTTATTAATGTCAGAAAAGGGCACTACATTCAATTTATATAAACCATTAACCAAATACCCTTTTCCAATAAAAGTACCATGTCTAGTAATAACAACTTTATTTGAACCAAGTACAAGTTTAAAACCATTTTGATCTAATAAAGAAGCACTAATAAAAAAAATTCTTAAGCTAGGTACATGAAGAACACCATCTAAAACAAGAGAATTTCCTGAAGATAATTCTAACTTTATTTGTCATTTTCCTAATATTTGTGCTCACTCTCATTCCCCCATACTCACATATTTGGCACTTGAAACCTGATAAGAGGAGAAAAACCTTTTATCAGCACAAGCATGTACATTAGTAGCAGAGTCTATCCACCAGTCATTTGAGTTAAAAATTGTATTTAACTCTAGGCTAGAGACAAAGTACATGTAAGTTGAGGGATGAGAGCTAGGTTCATGGGTCACCATATTTGCTTAAGGTTTTTGAATGGTTGGTCCTTTACTTTGTTGACCTTGACCTTTGAAGCAATTTTTGGCAATGTGATTGGTCTTTCTGCAAATCCAACAGTCTAAGCTCTTTTTCTAATTAAAATTGTTAATTTTTGGTTTATTGTTATTAAAATTGTCATTGCCATCCGAATTTTTGTTAAAGGCGTTTTCTTGAAATTATAAGGTCAAGACTTATGGACATTTTCAACAATATGAGTTTTTGCGTGAAAATCAGAATTTTGTTTAAAAGTGATACGATGTTTCTCTTCAATTCTCAAAGAAACAATCAAATCATCAAAGAAAAACTTTATGGTTTTTGTTTCAAGCCTCTAGCAAAATCAGACCAAGAAGGTGATGATTTTTGGGAAGACACAAGTACAATATCAGGAAAATCTATGCCTTTAATTTTCAAATAAAAAAGGGTAAATTCCAAAAAAACCCATGTGGTTTCATGTTTTTCAAAAATAAATCTTGTGGTTTGTTTTTACAAAAAAAAAAGGACCGTGATATACGCCGCTATAAGAATTACGGAAAATGACTTAACACTGTTTAACTTGATGATGTGGCAAATGGTAAAATGGTCTGAATTTGTTGGGGATTCTTCTTCTTCTGTTACAGTTAAAGGTCTTCTTCTTCTTCTTCTTCTTCTTCTTCTTCTTCTTCTGTTACAGTTACAGGTCTTCTTCTTCTTCTTCTTTTGTTTCTTCTTATTCTTCTTCTCTCTTCTATTTCGATGTCCGATATCTTTAGAGTTGATGAAGGATCCAGTAACTATGTCCACCGGGATCACTTACGATCGTGAGAATATTGACAACTGGATAGAGCATGGAAACTTCACTTGCCCTATTACGAATCAGAAATTGAACAATCTCGATCCGATTCCCAATCATACCATACGTAAAATGATTTAAAATTGGTGCGTCCAGAATACATTTTATGGGATCGAAGGAATTCCTACGCCCAGAATTTCTGTAAATTTCGTCCAAGTTTTGGAGATTCAATCCAAAATTACTGCTTCTCTGAAGCAAATGATCAAATTGGATGCGGAAATTTGGTCACAAAGATGAAGGCATTAATGAAGGAAAGTGAAAGAAATAAGAAATGCTTCATCGGTAATGGCATCGCCGGTGTATTATTAGAAGCTTTCGACCAACTTTCACTATCTTCCTTCAAAGGTCCAGTTTTGGAGGAGATTTTGTCGACTTTGACGTTAATGATTCCTCTTGATAGAAGAAGAAGAATAAGAAGAAGAAGACCTGTAACTGTAAAAGAAGAAGAATAAGAAGAAGACATGTAACTGTAAAAGAAGAAGAAGAAGAATCCCCCAACAAATTTGGACCATTTTACCCTTTGCCACGTCATCAAGTTAAACGGTGTTAAGTCATTTTCTGTAATTCTTGTAACGGCGTATACCACGATTCTTTTTTTTTTTAAACAAACCACAGGATTTACTTTTAAAAAACATGAAACCACAAGGTATTTTTTTTGAAATTTACCCAATAAAAATGATGTTTTCAAAATCATGAATTTGATTAGAAACACTTTTACCATCAACCATACAAAAATCAAGGAAGTTTTCAATAGAGTATCTTTTTAAACTCTTTTCTTCATTTTCGTATTTCTTTTCTAAAGAATTCCACAACTCAATGGCAGTTTTGATATGACAAAAAATATGATAAATACTATCAGATAGAGCAATTAAAATACGACATGACAAAGAATATCCGTATCTTTAAAATCATCTCTATCCCTTGATCCCGACGCACTACTAAACTCAACAATTTCTATCATATTCCTATGAGTTGAATTTTTCTCTTGATCACTGCTTAAGATCACTGAAAAGAGACCTAGTTCAGTGAGCCAAAATTTCATCTATTATTGCCAACAAAGAAAATTCTGACCCGTAAACTTTTCAGGCTTCCTAGACAACGACTTAATAAGGTCCATAATAAACGCTTTCATCTCAAAGAATGTTAGAAATAAAAGGGTAGTGTCTAACAGACTAGAAATTAAAACTAAGCACAACAATAAATTCAAGTACACAATAACAATTTCAACAATAAAACTAATAACAATTAAAGTAGAGAAAAGTTCAGAGTAGTATATGGATTTTTGGATTGAAGCACGCTGATTGCGTTGTCCTTTGAGAGGAAACAACCTGTCTGCACCGGGTAATAAACAATCACGTCTCTCTCGCAAGATACTCCAACCCGGGTAATAATTCTAGTGTGCAGCTAAGAATTTCCCAATGCTCAAATAAAAATTGTGATTAAAGGCACCAAAATTGAATTAGGATAAGATAAATTCAATGATGCTAAATAAAAGTTAGGCTACGTTTTAACACAACAACCAAGAGTGAATATATGAGAATTTCCTTTTTTACAGAGCAGCAAAAGGAAACCAGGAAATTAGAATTAATCTGATTTGAGGGACGAAATCTTGAAGAAAATGGAGTGAGAAGAATTGAGAGAAGATGTTTGTTTTTTGCTAATTACAAAAGTGTGTATAATTAATTGTGTATATCTCTTTTTATAGGCAGGATAGGTTAACGTTAATGCTTGAAATAAGGGGGAATTATTAGATGTTGAAATCATGCACAAAATTAGTGGAATTAACCAATTATATTGGCTGGTCTTTAGGAACAAACTTTTACCTAGTAAATAGAATAAATTTTAATTAAAAAATCTAACAGTAAATGTACAAAAGAATCGATAAAATTGGCTTAAATTATTAATGCAACAAGTAGTATAATCAGAATTTGAGAAGTTGTGTTTTTAGGGGTGTAAAAAAGTGACTGTAAAACAAGTTTCCAGATACCGATTGGGGCGAAACGAAAGCCAAAAGTTAAATTTAGGATGTTAGGAACAAATGTAAATAAGAAATTGGTATAGAAACGAACTATAAGGCTAGAAAAAGTTAGATCTTGGGAATAACATATTTGTTTTATTGCTATTTATTTTTCGTCATTTTCCCAACAAAGAGATCCTTAATAAAAAAAAGAACTGTACTTAAAATTTCAAAATAGAAATTTGGGCTCATTTTAGGCATAAAATATGGATTGAGTCAGACTCCATGTACGTAGTTAATTTACTTCGACTTCATTTAATGGATGTTCCTTAGAGCATTCGACAAGAGTGGTTGCATTGTCTCAGTATTTGCTCTATGATAAACATTATTTTTACATACATCTTTAGGGAAGGAAATCGCGTTGCTGATGCTTTGGCAAAGTTTGGAGTCTCTTCCTCAGTGATCAATTGGTGGCCTTCAGCTCCTGCTTTTTGTCACCGGTTTATCAATGATGACATCTGTAATATTTTTCATTTGCATTTTTCTTGACCTTTCCTATACTTTTCTCCTTCCCCTTCTTCTTGTTTGTTCTCCTTCCTCTTCTCTTGTTCAAACACTCACCTTTTCTTTTTTAATATATGACGGGTTTGACTGTTCTTGGGCCATGGGTGCTCTCACCGCTCAAGATCTGTCTCATCCCAATTTCTATAAAAAAAAACTACATTTATAGTAAAAATAAATATAATTTTGTTGTCCCCTTTTGGCCCTGACCTTAGGCGGTCGCACTCCTGATTTACGCCGAGAGTCGGCCCTAGTCATGAATATTATTATCTTCACTTCACATATGCGTCGTGTTCACGTGAAAGAATAAAGTTTTTATCACATGTTTTGCACTTGTTAAATAAACATATTAAAATATAATATTATATATTAATTAAGGCTGGCTTAAGTAGTTAATGACCTCGAGTCTAGATACACATAAAACTTTAATTAAGAGAGGATCCACCAAAAAGGTTCCGACGAGCCTTAAACTGAAAAATCGGATAAACTATATAAAAAATATAATATTATATCAAATTTAAATGTATTTTATTTTCAAATACATTCTAAAAATGTTAAACGTATAATTTTTATCTTTTTAAATGAACCGATATATAGGCCTATTTATTTTACCTACGGTTTGCTGTTTTTATTGAAAAAAACTATTTTTTCTAAAAAGTATGTATTCCCTATTTTTGTAAAATACTAATTTTCAGGTATAAAAGTTAAATATAAAATTACTAATCAAACTCTTAAAACTCTCTATTCTAAAGTGAAAAAACAAATGGTAGCTATAAACACCCCGTAGTTATCATATGATATTAAACTCTAATCTATCATAGACAAAATTTCACCTTAGAGCAACTCTAGTGGTGAGGATAAAGGACCAATTTGCAATTTGCCAATTACCCCCAACCACTAGAGAAGAAATTTTGGAGTTGTTTTGTTCTGGCGAGTCGCTGAATTCAGCGAGTCTCCAAAGAAAATTGGCTGAAAATGGAGCCAACGCACCATAAAGGAAAGACAAGAAACGCTCTGTGCAAAACAAATGAAAAAGGTGTGCGTGGAGTTGTAGTGTTTATATGTGGGTGGGATAATATTTTATCCTGAAAAAAGCAAGAAATGGTGGGTCCTTATCTCCACTTTCATTATTTAATTGTTTTGTTTTAAATTTAAGATATATTATGGGTTCTTTCAACTTTTGTGTTGATATCTTTATTGTTGTTTAAACTTGTAATTTTTAATTGATTTTTTATTATAACAGTTTTTAAAATTTAATATTCAGCAGCTCAAATTTTGATTTTCCATCACAACGGTTATATTCTTTGAAAACTTCAAACAATTCAACGGTAATTTTTTTAAAAAATTATATAAATACATACAATTTAACCATAAATAAACCACAATATTTTTCAATCTTCTTTCACTCTTTATATTTATTTTTCAATGGATCCCCATGATGAATATAGTCAATATTTCTCATCCATTGCAAATTCTCAAAACACCGAAAATACAAGCTCACAAAGTCCTCCAATCCGACCTATTCCACGAAATATTCAATATGATCCTCATATGTCATATTCCACGACTCATTCGTTATACTATAATCCAAACAGTTATAGTCAGCCACCGATTGCAGTAGGTAATCTGCCAGGGATGTCAGGATACTTTCCTCGTACCCTGTATCCTCAAGAACCATATACGGTTCCTGAAAATACGAGAAGAGACAGTTTCGGATCGTCGACCATGCCAGACGAATCTCCAAACATCGGTTCCGTTGCGGAGTCTGAAGTTCCAATAGTTTTGGAACCAAATGCAAACAATAAAAAATCAACGAAAATGAAGTGGACAAATGTACGTGATGTACATTTATGCCAGAGTTGGCTGATAATAACCACAGATCCACTTGTGGGCACAGATCAAGCGAAGAGGGATTATTGGAAGAAAATTGTAAGTTGTTGAAACACCTTTCCACATGATTTTGATTTGACAAAATTATTTAAGTAATGATAAAAATATTCTAACACATTAAATTTAAATGCTTTGATTTATTTACACTAATGTGTTTGTTCAATGTTGAGTTTAATTATTTAAAAGACATTAAGATTAAAAAGCCCAAAGGCCCATAAGTGGAAGTCAAGCCCAAGTCAACACATCAAGACCATTCGGCCTAAGATCTCAATACACGGTCGTTTTGGTACCAAGCACAAGCTCAGCATGAAGAAGGATCGAGAAGCCTTCTTTCAATTGTTTCACGAAGAAGCTGCTGAGTTGGACGACAAGAAGTACAAGGACAGCGGCAGACAAGAACCAACTTCCAGACAAAGTATTTCTACTTTGGGTAAAGTTCAGAAGGCACAGGAAGCTGTCTCGTGGACTTTGCCTTAAATGTCGAAACATTCTGTTTAACGGTCGAAAAGTTGCCGAAGATAGAAGATGCAAGAATCTCATTGGCCAACGACGCTGAGCACGCCCAGAGTGACAATGACAGGAAGTCGTTTCCCTCCAACGGTTATTTCGAAATTCGAAATGACTGGTGCCTCAAGTGTCTCTATATAAAGGCCGTCCATTTGCTTCAATCGATGCAGATCTTCAAATAGTTGAAACGTTGACCAAATTCATACTTGAAGTTCTGTGAGAAAAGCAAAGCAAATACCTTACACCAATTTCCAATCTTTGTGTAAAAGTCTAGAGTGATTTCAATTCATCTAAAGTGTCTTAGCAGTTGTTGTTTAGGACAAACACTTTATCATTTCTAGAAGAATATAAAAAGGAGAGGCTGAGTACTCGGTTATAGTACTCAGCGGTAGATATAAAAGTGAGTAGAGGAAAAGAGGAAGGTACTCTTGTATACTCAGCTTTTATTGTAAAAGGTTTCGTGCTCTACTTTTAAAGAGCTCAGTAGAGAATTCAAAAAGCTTGGAACGCGTTCCGGGGACTGAACGTAGGCGGAGAGGCCGAACCAGGATAAGTCTGCTGAGTAATATCCTTCTAACCCTTAAACTCCTTTAATATACATTGCTTGCTTAAAACTGACTAAGTAAAGAACTCACGCTGAGTTAAGTTTGCTAAGAAGCTGAGTTCAGGAATAGACTCTAAGTGCTATTTCCTGACTCAAGTAAAGAAGCAGACTTAGTCACAAGTTGACTAAGCTTGTGTCTTGAAACTACTTAGTGACGATGTGTAAACCTTTTCATAAGAAAAGAAGTCAGCCTTAACGGACAAAATTTTAAATAGTTCCTATCCCCCCCTTGGAACTAACTTGTCACGTTATAAGGGACCAACATAAGTTACTATAATCAGTGGAAGAAGGAAGGTCTTGATGTGAATGACCAAATAGCTTCCTGTCATTGGTACAAAATTAGTAAGGATGTATCTGATTTTCATGGAACATACACTACCATCAGGGAGAGCCACCCAAGCGGTCACGATGAAGCACATGTAATTAGTAGGGGTAATGAGCTATTTACTCAAATATGTAATAAAAAATTTACTTATATGCATTGTTGGAAAATCCTCAAAGGGCAGCCTAAGTGGCATGAGTTTTCAGATAAAAACAAAGCACAAGGTTCTTCAAAAAGAACAAAAAATTCTGCTTCAGGTGCCTACACTTCTTCAGGCTCGGCTCAGGAGGCAAATGAGGGTGGAACACACGAAGCGGTCGAACAACGTCCAATTGGTCAGAAGGCAGCAAAAAATCCGCTAAAGCTAAAAATACTGCCAATATACCTGATGGCTTATATTGGGATGAGTTAAAAGTGGATAGAGGGAAACGACAATCATCTCTTGATATTATTGCTCGTGCAGTTCAACAGCGGGAAGTAAACCGTCTTCAGGAAATTCGTGTACAAGATTTCGCAATCCTCGGTAAAGATACCTCGACTATGGATGATGAAGCTCTAGCAGATCACCGTAAAATGTGCCACTATATTAGGACTAAGTATGAATTTTAATGCATGTTATGTTATGTTTTTATTTTTATTATGTTATGTGTATTTATTTAATGAACTTTAATTTTTAATGAACTTTAATTTTTATTATGTTATGTGTATTTATTTAATGAACTTTAATTTTTAATGAACTTTAATTTTTATTATGTTATGTGTATTTGTTTAATGAACTTTAATTTTTAAGTTTTTTTATAAATAAATAAGTACTTCATTAAAAATACTGAAAATCACATCGAAAATACGAAAATTACAACATTAAAAATACGAAAATTACTTCATTAAAAATACTGAAAATTACATTGAAAATACGAAAATAACAACATTAAAAATACTAAACATACATGGCTTGAAAATACTAAAAATAACATTGAAATTACCAATCCCTCTTATTGATGGGCTCATGGCTTGGCGACAAATTCATAAATTCATAAATTCATAATCGATATCGTCGTCATCATCTTCATAATACTCCATGTTTTCTGAACTAGCATAAACCCCAGCAGACTCCTCTGCAAGACATATCTCTTTATATTCCTTTATTGTTTCTGAATAGTCGTTTGGAAGATTTCGCCAAGGACCATCATTCCAATTTTGACTAATGAGGTAGTTGTTTTTCTGTGCACAAACTTCTTCCAGTTGTCTGGATACGGAACGATCCCATTTTTCACAAACAGATAATGGATAAGCTTCATAAATCTCATGAAATGAATTATATTTTGACAACTTTAGAAAGAATATGGCATGAATTTTCCTTTCCGTCGGACGCAATGCACGGTATTGCCTTATTTTCACCCCTATCAAATTGGTGAACATATCTTTCCATGCATCAATAGGCATAAACTATTTTAGGAATGTCACAACATTCGCAGGAATATTACCTCCGATGAAACCGTTACACCATTCTAGCATGCAAAATTCAAACGGAATATAATGCATATAATATAGGAACCACAACATGTGAAGAGATCGAACTGGAAATTGGCCATCGACCGGAAGCTTAAAACAAAACATATATGGGAATAAAGGATGAAACATGCATGGAGTAACAAAAGTATTTCCATGAAAACAAACAACATCATATTGATAAGATAACATGTGTTCAGTGCAAGCTGGTCGGTCGAGGGTTTCGACAATACTTTGTTCAGGTGGAAACTTAGGGAAATTTTCATCTGTATTAGCATTAGGGTGAGATGAAGCCATTTAGGAATTTTTCAGTTGAACCTTCTCTGAATGTAGAAGTAATTGTTCCGAGTAAGTCATAATTTATAGATGTAGGATAAATTATTACTCATTTCCATGATTTCAATGTTTGCATCATTATTATTTGACTTCAAACTCCCCATAATTATTCGTACGACTTCAAACTCCACATGATTCATAATTTGACTTCAAACTCTCCATAATTCATAATTTGACTTCAAACTCTCCATAATTATTTGTATGAATTCAAACTCCCTATTATTGATAATTTGACTTCAAACTCCCCATTATTGGTAGTTTAACTTCAAACTTTCCTATATAAACATTTAAAATATGTAACAAACACTCATAATCTAAAATATCATCACTATCTCACCAAAATGTCTTCTGATAGTAGTGCAGAATACGAGCTAATGATACAAAGTGCGATTGAAATGATTCAAGAGGATAATGAACTTGATCTTTATTTACTTCAACAAGTACAACAACAAGCCGACCACAATTCTGAACCTCGAAGGAGAAAATATATAAGATGTGATCGAGAAGCTGCTGCAGAACGTATGTATAATGACTACTTTGCTGCTGAACCAGTTTATTCAGCTGAAGTTTTTCGAAGATGGTTCCGGATGAGTCAAAATTTGTTCCAACGTATAGTGGAAGACCTTGGAAATTACACAACATATTTTCAACAAAGGGTCGATGCGGCAAAAAAAAAATGGCTTGTCTCTACTCCAAAAATGTACAGCTGCTATGCGCATACTTGCGTATGGATCTCCGGCTGATGCTTTTGATGAATACATAAAAATTAGTGAGTGCACATCATTAGAATGTGGAAAATTTTTGTCGTGCTATTATCGAGGTGTATGGGCCTGTGTATATGAGGAGGCCTAATGCTGCCGATGTACAACGTTTAATTCAGATGCACGAGGAACACCATGGGTTCCCTGGGATGCTTGGCAGTCTTGACTGCATGCATTGGGCATGGAAGAATTGTCCAGTTGCATGGAATGGGCAATATACCCGAGGAGATTATGGATATCCAACAATCATGTTTGAAGCAGTCGCTTCAGTCGATCTTTGGATTTGGCACACATATTTTGGTGTTGCTGGGTCCAATAACGACCTTAATGTTTTGAGCAGATCCAATTTGTTCCAAGATAATTTAAAAGGAACAGCACCGATGGTTCAGTTTACTGTTAACAACAAGACATATAATATGTGATATTATCTAACTGATGGTATCTATCCCGAATGGACTGCTTTTGTGAAAAGCTTTCTACATGCTAATGACCCGAAACGAATATGTTACAAACAAATGCATGAGAGCGCACAGAAAGATGTTGAACGAGCATTCGGGGTACTTCAATCCCGATTTGCAATAGTACGTGGACCAGCACGTACTTGGCATAAAAAAAACTCCACGACATTATGGATGCTTGTGTAATATTACATAACATGATTGTTGAAAATGAGAGGCACACTTACTCAAGAAACTTTCCAACTCAGGAATTTTCTCAGCCCATAGTTTCTGATGACATTCAACATGGGCCTGTTCCGAATTTCGCTGCTTATCTTGCAAGGGATTTACAAATCCGCGATAGAAACATGCACGGTCAACTAAAATTGGATCTAGTTGAGCACATCTGGGAACGTTTCAGAATCACCGATATTACTACTTGAACGTCGAAATTTTTTACTCTTTCAATCATGTTTTCCTTTTAATTTAATGCATTTACCTTGTTCGTTTTTTTCAAATGTATGTTTCCTTAATGTAATGCACTTTTGTTAATTACTAAAATCGATTAAAATTCGGAGAAAATAAAATTAAAAGTAATGAAAAATAAATATTATATGACGTGTGAGATCGTGATTGTGACTAACTATTAGAGATGATTTTGTTTGGAGTTGTTTTGTTGAGAAGATTGTAAAAATTGGTGAGGTGGAGTGGTTGGAGAACCCTCCAACCACTAGAGTTCTCTTATCCCAATAAAGAACGTTTGTTTGCCCAAAACGGTGACGTACACTGTTCATCCGATTCAACAATTCGACGGTCACGATCACCTAAATTGCCGACCCCGCCTATCCAAACATTTCGACTCGTCCGACCCCAAAACTGACTTTACAGATCACACAACAAAACTCCTCCCTCTCTCTTTGATTCCTTTTCAAATCCATAAACTGTATAGCTGAGAGCTCTCATTTCGTCTTCCATCTATGAATTAGAGCTAGAGAGATAGTGAGACATTGAACAATGGCAGAAGAAGAGGAATACCAGGAGCTTAGCGATAAACAGAAGAAAGAGATCGCCAAATGGTTCTTCCTCAACGCCCCTGCCGGTGAAATTGAATATGTTGCTAAAGGTCTCAGTTTCTATATGCATACTGTGCTGTCAATTCTTGGATCGACTGGTGTTCTCTTGGTGGAATTTATTTATTGATTTTGTCGCCGGCTTCTTTTTATGCAGATTTGAGATCGGTTCTGGATGACGAGTGTGTATATAACGAAGCAGCTCAAGAGACATTCCCTCTCTACAACAAATCTCACATGATTTGCCTTGAACTTCCTGATCGTAGTGGAGAGGTAAAGCCTTTTATTATGTTTGATTTTGATTAGCTTACTTTCCAGTTTTGTATCTGTTGTAATTACGGATCTGTTGATTTGTAAAATTTGAATTGTGAACTGTAGGTGCTGATTACTCCTTATAATGAGGTTAATAAATCCGAGTATCTTGATCCTAGAACTGCTCAGGTTGCTAAAGTTAACCATGTTAAGCAAGTAAGTTTTGCAGCTTCTAGAATTTCTGACCTGCTACATTTCATTCTATGACTTGTCAACTAAATAAATGAATTGCTTGTCCATCTTTTTTTATTTTTATGTGCTAAATTGATTCAGGTTTGTACAGCCGTTAGACCTGCAGCTGATGATGAACTTCCATCGGCTTATATTGAGGACTTTCGGTATGCTTTTTGAACTCTTTTGGTGTTTATTCTGGATTATGATGATATTCTTAGAAAAATGATTGTAATAGCCGACATTTTTCTATAGGTATATTCAGTTTAACTTTGGCTCTCATACTATTTTTCTGTGGCAGTTATTGTCTTGATGCAGAATTACTTAGATATGTTGGCGAAGCTTACCCTAAGGGAGTTTGTTCTGTGTTCTGTGCTAATGGAAAAGATTTGGAGGGACCGGGATCCAATTTTGAGTTGGTTGTGGTGATTTCTGCTGCTAAAATTAGCCCACAGAATTTCTGGTATATATATCTTGTCAAGTTCTTAGTTCTAACTGAATTTTCTGCTTTCTAAATGATATTATTTTTCTGTTGGGATGTATTCATGTTGTGCTGTCACATGCTTTTGTTGTATGGCTAGAAATTTATGTTTGTGCATTGGTAACAATGTTCTATTGCATATCGGATGATAGCAATGGAAGCTGGCGCTCAGTTTGGAATATTGAATTCAAGGATGATGTTCAAGCGCTGGTAATTAAAGGAAAACTAGAGGTACTGTGTTGGTTTTTCACCATGATGCACTGCACTACACTGCGTAGCATTTTGATTTTTAATGTAGCTTATGCCAATATGCTATTGGTTTTATGACTTTATCCTTTGATACTACTTCTCAGGTGAATGCCCATTATTTCGAAGAGGGGAATGTGCAGTTGGATGCAAAGCATGACTGCAAAGATGAGACTATATTTCAGGTTGTCGCAGCACTGAGATTATTTATCCTGTTCTCTTTTTCTTTTTTTCTTCCTTTGGAGTATTTCATATTTGTCCAGGATAGTTGTGGAATAGGTACTTTTATGAGAAAAGGTATATTAGACTATTACTAGCACTGTTATTAGAATCTTACGATTCACGACTCGATCGATTCAGCATATTTCGAGCCAGGTATATAGGGTGAATCTAAATTATCACAGAATCTTACAATTCGAATGGTACGATTCAAGTCGATTCAGCTCTATTTCGAGCCGGATCTACAGGCGAATCTAAATTATCACATAATCTTACAATTCGAATGGTACAATTCAAGTCGATTCAGCTCTATTTCGAGCCGGATCTACAGGCGAATCTAAATTATCACAGATTCAAGATTGTTATTAGGAAAACTGTAACTCTAATTCAGGAAGGAGATAAATTAGTGGAAAAAGAACCAATAAGAAATAAGATTATTATAATTAATTAACAAATCAAAACATATTAACATGATTTTCCAATTTCAGTATGCAAGTTCCGTCCCATCCCATTTAGAAAATGTCTTTACTTTGTCGTGGTGCAACAACATTTGATCAGAACTAAGTTATCTTCGTTATCGTTCATCAAAAACTTCAACAACAGAAACTACTAAACTAATATTTGATAATATTTTAAGTTCAATATGGTAAATATTTTAATTTTTTATAATATCATAAATTTGAACCGAATCTTAAGATTCGACTCACGAATGACGATTCAGAAAATGAGGATTTCTATTCACGAGTCGAATATCGATTTGACAACTATGATTAGGATTTACAAATATTAAGCTGTTGTTGGAGCTTCATGGTTTCTGTTCCTAATGGTGAAAGTTCATAATATGGGCCAACTTAGTGCATGCAGTTTGATTATCTATTTATGGTTTTGACGCCCAGCTACACTTGTTGCTCCAGGTTTCTATTGTAAATCTTTTTGGATAAGTTCAAAGCTTGGTCTTAGATTTTCTATCCTTTCAGTCCATTCTTATTGTAAGTTTGGTTTATCGGGTTCCGATAAATCACCAATGAAGCATCAACGCTGAAATGCTTTTCTTTGCTTTTCAGTCACCCATCCCAATTTGTACCAAAAATTGTACTTGTATTTATTGATGTGCCTCTACCAATTTTGAATTTCAGATGGTCAACTTTTTTGGTGAAGGGAACACAGTACTGAAAAGTTAATTGATTGTTTTATATTTCCTTTCAGACAGCTGATGATTCTGCAGTTTCCATAATCAATATAATTCGGCAACATGAAGCAGAATACCTCGCATCGCTTGAGGTACTCAGCATATCTTTTTACGATTAGATATTTCTGTTTTGGGGCTTCTTGTGCTTACAATTTTTATTTTACAGGCTTCCTATTCAAATCTGCCAGATACAACTTTCAAGGTTGGTTTTTTCCGAATCACTCTGCTGATGAGGAAAATTTTGATAGATGTTACTGGATTTTTGCATAAAGATATACGAATTCTGGTTTTATTCTTTATTTTGCTTATCTACATTTAAATATTTTTCGAATTCTTCTAAAATATAATCACTTAACGAGATGGAATTTATAGCAGCAGAAATAAATGATTTGTCTCTATATTTTCTTCATTCCTATTTTAATCGTGTGACTGTAAGTGGTTCCTAAATGATGCAGGATCTTCGAAGAAAACTTCCGGTTACTAGAACGCTATTCCCATGGCACAACACTTTACAATTTAGCCTGACAAGGGATATCCAAAAGGAACTTGGAATTGGAAAATGAGTTATACAATTTACAGATGAGATCCCGAATATCAGTTTGTATGCATCTTTGAGAAGCAAGCTTGGAATTCGAAAGTGAGCAATTTCATGCCAGAAGCATTCACAGCATTGGCCGGAATACGAAATAGGAGGTGAGACCTTTGACATGCTTGTCCATTTGTGTATTACTTTTCTCTTCTCTTTGATCATAAGCAATGCCATTTTTATGCGCTTATTGTTACCTTCAATCATAGTTCTTTTCAATTTTGGCTTGAAGTCTTGTATTGTGTATAGTGTTGTACTTTTGTTGCCAATTATATCATCCCTTTCTTATCATGTGGAAAACTGCAATGTTTGAAATATCTTGAATGTCGAAGAGTTTTTTTTTTCATTATTTAATTGACTGTATATACAGGTAATGAAAGGGAGTAACAAAATCTCTTATAGCTGTAAAACATGAAATAAATAAGGGACAAGGATAAATTTTGCATTGGGGAAGTTCAATTATGCTCTTATTGTAAGAAATAGCTGTTTTCCCCAATTTTACCATTTTAAAGGTTTCCATTGCTAAATTTTTTTGGTATTTACTAAAAGAAGGTAAAATTAAGCAAAATAGCATAAGGACAAAATGGTGCTATTTTGTACTATGAGTATAAAATTGGAAGCATTTCTCCAATAATTGTATGGAAGTTTACTATTATCCCAATAAATAAAAGGAAAAGGTATACGATGAATACTTTTTGCACATTTTTAAACCACATTTCATTTCGAAAATACATTAAACCATTTTTTCTTGAACTTTTCCTTAAATAACATTTTTTTCAACTTCTCCCTTAATGATAACTTCTGTTTCTATTTGTTTGTTTTTTAAGAAAAAGAGATGTTATTAAAGATTTGCTCTTAAAGCATTACGGAAAAAGGGGTGGGATTTCCCAATCTCCATGATCAAACACAGAAGCAGTTGCTCTAGCTAGCATATGAGCAAACTGACTCGTTGAATGCCTAACAAAATTGGTACAATTTTCTAAATTCTTAAGGATGGGTGTACAATCACAACAATGACATCAAGCATATAACTAGAAATGAAATCATGGGACAAAGCATGAACTAAAACTTGAGAGTTCGATTCTAGCAAGACATGACTAGCCTTTTTTTTTTTCCAACCAACTCAATGCCTCCTTGCATGATAAAGCCTCCACTAGCAACGATTCAAGAGGGTAGGAGAGCATCTTGTTTCGAGCAACCATAAAAGAGGTAGGCAAACATCCTGCTTCGAGCAACCAAAAAGATATATTGAGAGAGTTTCTTGAAAACTGAAGCATCGAAATTATGACCAGCTGATAGCTCCTTGTGCGACTTGGGGACTAGATTTATTACACGGCAACAGGCAACAGATGTATTAGACCGATTTCTAATTACAAGAAGAGTACCTTTATGAAGCTGCTAATTCTTAATTTTCTTAACAAAGGATAGAGTTACCAAGGTATATTTTGTGTCACTATTGAGTTACCAAGGCATGAATACTAATATCATGCTGAAATTCTGCTAAATCCGTTGCATTTATTTAGGCCTTGTGCCCTCATAAGTCTTCTCACCTCTTCTACACCACACCAATTACCAGATTCAGCATAAATCATACCCAGCAATGTATAATTCGCAGCATTCCCCGGTTCCGATTTTATGATATTTTGTACTAATATTTCTGCAATTTCTAAATGTCCATGAATTTTACAAGCTGAAACCAAAGAGCTCCAGATTTTTGTACTAGGTTTCATAGGCATTGTTCGCAGAATATCGAACGCATCATTAATTTTCCCCGACTTTCCAAGAAGATCAATTTGACAAGCATAATGCTCAACATTTAGTCGGATTTTACCTTCTTTCCTGATATTATTGAAGATTTCTTGTCCCTCACTAACAAGGCCCGAATGGTTGCAAGCTGATAAAACCGCGAGGATTGTAATTGCGTCGCCTTCCACCCCTCTAGCTCGCATCTCATGATAAAGACACAAAGCTTCTTCACCGTAACCATGTAAGCCATAACCGGCAATCAATGTGCTCCACGATATAGAATCTCTAGTATGCATTTCTTTGAAAATTTGATGCGAAGCCGCGAGACAACCACATTTTGAATACATACTAATAAGTGCATTCCCAATCGAAATATCCATGTCATCGTCAATTCCACATTTCACAATGTAGCCATGAGTTCCAGTTCCATGCTCAAGTGAAACTAAATTTGTGCAAGCATTTATCACTGCCAATAATGTGATAAAATTTGGTTTGATTCCTTCTGCTCTCATCTGATTAAAAAGCTTCAGAGCTTCAATAGTATCCCCGGATCGAGAACAAATTCTGATAATTGAACTATAAATCACAACATCTTTAACTTTTGATCTCAGAAAAATAAGCTTAGCAGACTTCAATCCGTCCCCAAAACTGCAGTAAAAGTGAATAAGAGAAGATGAAAAATGATGATCCGAATCAAACCCGTGACGAAAGGCATATCCATGAATTTCTTTCCCATGCTTAAAATAACCCAACTCAGCAATAGCAGGTAATGTTGTAATCATTGTGACTCGATTAGGTCTAACACCATCAATTTGCATTGCCAGAAAATAATCAATGGCCATACCATATTCTAAATTAGCAGAGCAACCAGCAATCACAGCAGTCCATGAAACCTCATTTTTTACTTCCATTTGATCAAACACTTTCAAAGCCATGGACGATTCACCACACTTGAAATACCAATCAATTAAAGAACTTAATACAAAAACATCCTCCTCAATCCTCTCATCAACAATAACAAGACCATGAATTACTCTTCCTAATCCTCTATTCATGAACCCTAAACGTTCAATTACAGATATAACACCAGCAATCAACTCAGCTTTAGGCACAAAACCACATGTATACGTTTCCTTAAACAATTCAAATGCTTTTGAGAAATATCCATTTTGTATACAGCAATTTACAATAGAATTCCATGAGATCGTATCTCTCAGAGGCATTGTGTCGAACACTTTAAGTGCAAGCTCATAATCAGAAAATTTCGAATACAAAGAAATGAAGGAATTAGAGACGACAGGATCATAATCCAAACCCGATTTAATGGAATTGCTATGAATTTGCAGAGCCAAGTTGCGGAAGTGCAAGGAAGAGCAAAGTTTGACTAGTGTAGGAAGAATGAAGGCGTTATGATGGAGAGGAGTCGTAGAGTGGAGTTGATATTTATAGAAAGTAAGTGCTTGAGTGTATTGTCCTTTTGAGACCATATCTTTGAATTTGGCATGGATGATTAAGAGTGATTCTGCCGGAGCTACAGTTGATATGAAGCGTCGGATTTGGGTGATTCTGCCGGAGCTACACATTTTGCGTTTGGTCATTATATTTTCATTCATGCACTAATTCCAGAAAAAAAAAAAGAAAAAAGGCGGAATCTTGCCAAGTTTTAACCAGTAATATAATATGAAGCTTTTCAAGGGTTTAAAAAAAAAAAAAAAAAAAAATATTCCATTGCAGAGAATCGAACCGGGTCTCCTGGGTGAAAGCCAGATATCCTAACCGCTGGACGACAATGGAAGTTATTGTTTAATTTCCACTAACTAAATATATTTTGTTATGTTAAATAATGACAATCTCTTTTATTCTTTTCGTATGGAATCAATTACATTTTGAAAGTGTAAAATTACATTTATGGTCATTCAGCATTACTTTTACTTAGGGATGGTAACGGGTAGGGTATCCACGGGTAATGTCATTCCCAAACCCTTACCTTTTTATTTTTTAATTATCCGTACCCGTCCCATTACCCTAACGGGTATACTTTTTGCATCTCATACCCTTCTCATTTAATCCGTGGGTACCCGCGGATACCCTTACCCGTTAAGAATCAATAAATAAATAAAAATATTACAAATTTAACAAACTATAAATTTAATAAATCATCAATCTAAAAATTAAATAAATTAAACCTTATTAAGAATAAAGTAGCTAAGTGGTATCACTCAATTGTTGAAAAATAAATGGTTGGGGTTTAAATTTCATGTCTTACATCTAAAAAACAATGATATTTATTAATATAAAATTTTTTTTATGACGGGTACACTAGGGGGTATTCTCATACCCGTCTCATACCCTTTTATACAGGGTACGGGTAGTTCCATTAGGGTCGGGTAGTGCCGGGTACCCGTGGGTACACTACCCGCTGTCATCCCTACTTTTACTACCATAATAACTCTTTAACATTAAAACCGAACGTAAAAATCCTTAATTTTTTACCCTTTTATTAATATAAAAAGGATTTATTTTTCATAAAAAAATATATAAAAATGATTTATAAATTTAGGGTTATAACTGAGTAGTCTGGCTATAGAGAGGGAGTCTCTTACTTTTTATTCTAAGGGAAGTGTCGCGCCCGTGCCCGCGGTTCGCGAACTTTATATATCTTCGATATGGCTCCCGCTCTACTGGTTTTCAACGGTGCTGGATAGTCCCTCTAGGGAGACTATTCAAGGGGTTTTTGAGTCGCCACCAATCAGTTTGACGGTCTGATTGGACACCGATTTGATTCCGAATTGACCCATTCGGGTAAGCTCGGATAAGGTAATGGTCTGCGATGACTCTAAGCTCGGTTTCCGGTTACGTGTAGGGAAGAGACGTAATCTCACCCTACCCCGCCCGATAAATCGGTACTGTTGTACTTCCAAATGCTTGCTCTATGTGCTTGTGTCTATGATCGCCTTGAAATGTTGTTAATTGTATCAATTCAAGCCTTTGACGATACTTGTAAGGTTGTGGTCATACGACCGTAATAGAATCGTTATCCAACGATCAAAATTGATAGAGGAACCCGTAAATTATTTTTATTTGTTGGTTAAATATAGTTTAAAATATTAACACATTTTTTAAAGATATTAATTATTTATTGTTTATCTATTTGGACCACTATTCAATGATCGAGGTAATCCAATCGTTTTATAATTTCTATTCAGAAATTAAAACTTGATTAATGAAATTTGAGAATTAGTCGAAGTAAATGAAATTTAAGTAAAATGGAACTAGTTCCTCAGATCTTTTTCTCGAGCTAATTAATTGCATTTAAATCAAAGAAAACCAATTGAACTAAGTTAAAAGGAATTTACTAATTAGAATTAGGTAATTAAAATAGATGAGTTGAAACTTGACTCAAATTAATAAAAAACCCAATCTCATTTTAATAAAGCCCACTTCTAATTTCAAGATTAATATCAGCCATCTGATTAAGTTTGATCAGATGACTATTATTAGCCCTACCATTAATTTAGGATATAAATTAAACCTTTCTCCATAACTTAAATTAGTAAACCCTAGCCTCCACTGTACACCTTCTTCTTCTGCTCTCGTTTTCAGAAACATAGCAGCCATGACCGGCCACCATATTACCACAGCCGGCGTCGTTTCATGTCGTGGATCTCCGTCAGTCTTCGTCCATTCACCTGTCACGGGTAACCGTCTTATGTTTTCAGCCTGCCTCAGCTTCCGCCAGCCTTCTCTCCTCTCAAATCTGCTTCCGTGAAAAGAAAAGAGCAGTAGCCATCCGGCTGGCCACCGCCTCATCCGACTTCGGCCGCATCAGTCGTCCGTCGCTTGTCGGTCTGCATCTTCTACCTCCGTTCGTCCTGCCGCACCTCCAAGGGCTGTGGTAAACAGCAAAACGACTCATAACAGTGTGGGACTGGGGTGATTTGAGATCGGAACCACCAGTCCTGTTTCCAGTTCGTCTTCTCCGATGACTCAAGTGAGTTCAGTTTCGTTTTTCTTACCCCGATCCTTCTTACGGTCCACTTTTTGTTGGGTAAGAGGATGTAATTTTTTGCTTTCCAATATTCTAACAATTTCTCCCTGTTACCAGATCTGAAGCTTGAAGAGATTTATTTTCCAGAATCGCTTTCCTTCCTCCGTTACCGGATCCTGGTGGCTGCATTGGTAAAGCCTCTTTAAAGAACACAAAGGGGAGACTAAATGCTATGTTAAATTGAGTTAATTATTTCTGGTTAGATTAGGTTAATTATTTTTGTTTTCTTTTGGTTTTCTAATCATCTGATAATGATTTTTATTTTCTGAAACTTGTAATAGTAAAACAAAATATAGTGGAAAGCTTATTCTATGTAAATCGTGAGAGGTCGAGTAAGGTTCCGAGTGATATTTGAATGAAATCAGATTGAATCTTTTTTAAGGGTAAATAAAAAAATAATTTACAAATGAACTAACTTTAAACTTTAATTAATTTTTTTGCAAAATGTAAATCTGCTTGATTTATTTAGAGGATTAGGACAAATATAAATAATTAGAATAAATATAAATGGTTAGCTTATAGTAATGTTAGTCTAGTATAAATAGGAAAAAATATAAAGTTATCAGAATGATAAATGGTTAGTAGAGGATAAATATAAACACATATACGAAGAATAAAATACAAGTTCTAATTAATATATCAAGCTAGTAATATTAGTAAGTGGTTAGTGTGCATTTAATAAATAATATGTAAGTAAAAGAGCTGAAAACTAATAGAATTTTATTTAAAATTTATAAAATCAGATCATTTCAAAAGCAAAATAGATGTTTTTAATCACTGTTTTTATAAACTAGGAATAAAAACCCTTAGCTCAAAGCTTTGGAGATCAAATGGAGAAAGAATTGATTTATATTGAATTTTGGTGAATACAAGATTTTCACTCCTTGGATACTCTTAAACTTGAAACTATTACATGAATTTCTTTCTGATTTTGTTTTTTTTGCCTAAAAACACAATTGTTGAATTTGGCCTCCAATCCACTTTCCAAATTGACCCCACCCCCCTCATGAATGAGCAAAAGAAGCTCTTTTTATAGCTAGATTCCAGTATGGGCTGTAACTTTTTCAGCATGACTTATTTTATTTCTTGTGTCTTGAAAATGAGATTTCTGCATGTGATTTTGTCTTTAGTCTTGAGAAGAGGTCCTGTTTTTTTTCTGTCTTGAAAGTAGGTTTCTCTCTTGGATAGAGAACCATAATGCTGCCATTTCTTGAATTTGTCCTTCAAATTTGAATTTTGGATTTTTTGCTTTAGGACTATTTCCAGGATTTGAAGCTTTGGGTTGTTGAGGGGATGGATTTAATCTCATGTTCATCTACAAAAGACCAATAATGTAAATTGATTAGTTTTGTAAAATGCAAATTGTATTTCTTAATAAAAGCATCCTATTTTGTTTTTGTTTTATTATTTTTTATAATTTGTTTTCTGAATATTAATTCATTCATCATAAATTAGTTCTAAGAATATTGTTCTAAATATGATCTTATGTAAAAAAAATTATCTTTAATAGATAATCTTTTAACAAAAAAAACATATGTAAAACTATATCTATTTTTTTTAACATTAATTATAAAATGAATGAATTAAGTTCATGACATTAACTTAATTATTAAATAAAAATTGAGTTTAACTAATAATTTGAAATATAACCATTTCAAAATTATATTCACAAATAACACATTACATTTCACATATAATTTATATCAAGATGGAAGATACTTTTGTTCCAAAGAATTATATCTTGAATTGGATTTGGTCATTGTATTGAGATATAACAAATTGGTGTACAAAAGCCTCATTTCTCGAATAACCATATCCAAGAATGAAATGCTTTATTTCTGATATAATATATAAATTTGTTCAAATTTCAAATATTGTCAGTTAAAGCATAATAATGTCCCGGACAAAAATGGGTATCTACAGCTGCCCCCCTTTGTATATCTCCATTGAAAATGGAGTATACAAAGTACAAATAGATAACCATTTTTGCACTTTATTGAGCGAAAAAGTAAAAACTTAAAAACTATGAAAGGTTTAGTAAAACTCCCTGAATGTTCGGATCAATCTGTGTTGATCTGACTTGAGTCGTGTTGATTTGATTTTGGTTTGTGAGTGTTTAGAGCGGCTCCCCGCAACCGATATGTGAGTGTTTATAGCGGCTCCCCGCAACCGAATGTGAGTGTTTAGAGCGGCTCCCCATAACCGATATGGAGTATTTAGAGCGGCTCCCCGCAACTTGTGTGTGAGTGTTTAGAGCGACTCCCCGCAACCGATATGGAGTGTTTAGAGCGGCTCCCTGCAACTTGTGTATGAGTGTTTAGAGCGGCTCCCCGCAACTTGTGTGTGAGTATTTAGAGCGGCTCCCCGCAACTTATGTATGAGTGTTTAGAGCGGCCCCCCGCAACTTGTGTGTGAGTATTTAGAGCGGCTCCCCGCAACTTGTGTGTGAGTATTTAGAGCGGCACCCCGCAACCGATATGGAGTATTTAGAGCGGCTCCCCGCAACTTGTGTGTGAGTATTTAGAGCGGCTCTCCGCAATTTGTGTGTGAGTATTTAGAGCAGCTCCCCGCAACTTGTGTATGAGTGTTTATAGCGGCTCCCCGCAACTTGTGTGTGAGTATTTAGAGCGGCTCCCCGCAACTTGTGTATGAGTGTTTAGAGCGGCTCCCCGCAACCGATATGGAGTATTTAGAGCGGCTCCCCGCAACTTGTGTATGGGTATTTAGAGCGGCTCCCCGCAACTTGTGTGTGAGTATTTAGAGCGGCTCCCCGCAACTTGTGTGTGAGTATTTAGAGCGGCTCCCCGTAACTTGTGTATGAGTGTTTAGAGCGGCTCCCCGTAACTTGTGTGTGAGTGTTTAGAGCGGCTCCCTGCAACTGATATGGAGTATTTAGAGCGGCTCCCCGCAACTTGTGTATGGGTATTTAGAGCGGCTCCCCGCAACTTGTGTATGAGTGTTTAGAGCGGCTTCCCGCAACTTGTGTGTGAGTATTTAGAGCGGCTCCCTGCAACTTGTGTATGAGTGTTTAGAGCGGCTCCCCGCAACTTTGAATGAGCTTTTATAGCGGCTCCCCGCGACTGGAATGAGCTTTTATAGCGGCTCCCCACGACTTTGAATGAGCTTTTATAGCGGCTCCCCGCGACTGAATGAGCTTTTATAGCGGCTCCCCGCGACTTGAATGAACTGATGTGGTGGACTTTTTAGTCCACGGTGATGTTATTTGAAGTCATTATTTTATGTGATTGATGATGTGATTACGGAGATTCTCTATCCATTATTTACATTTGCTTTTAATTTTTATTTTTTTTTAAATTTGGTTGGTACGATAATGTTGATCGCTCGCCAGGCTTTTATTGCTTTCCTCCAAAATAACTTGGTGGCTATGCAGGACAAAATGTATTCGCACACATGGAAGATGCATGTAATGATTTATGAATGCATGCTTTTAATGATGCGTAAATGTGAGATGTCTTGCTACTCTACTTTCAGTGAGAACTTTCGCAAATGAACTTTTGGGAAAATTAGAGCTTTCAATGCAAAAAGGATATCATGATTTTTTTCATTTTTTTAAGGATTGTTTAAAAACCTTTATTGAAAACACCATAAAAGATGTTATGTATTTTTTGAGAATATCTTTCTTGTCTGTTTGGCTCATTCAAAATGCATAATCCAAGAGAGATCATCGCTACTCCTTGGGGATCTTGACTTCATCTGGTTAAAGGCCTCGATTGCTTCCGATTTTCTTTGATTTATTCTTGAGTTTGTTCCTCTGACTTCTTGTTGTCTTCGAGGATGATCTGAATCTCCATGCTCTTGAAGATTATGGTTCTTTATAATATGTGTATTGAACCATTTTATCTTTTGTTCGTATCATGGGAAGGTATCCTGCCCCCGATGCTCTTTGTTTCAATTTCAGCACTATTGGTACCTCTGTTTGATGGAGCTAGTGCCAAGGAAAACTTTTGGTTGCCCCCTAGCAAGATTGATGAAGAATGATTTGAAGTGGTGCATCAATGTCCTGTTTCTGTGAGGGAATGTGATTCCAGAAAAGTTAACCATTCATTTCACATATTTTTCAGGATCATGACTCTTTAACAAATGCATAAAACCATTTCAAAGCAAGGTTTATGAGGAAAAGATGAATGTTGGTATGAATTGTGTCTTTTATTTTTTATTTTTCATTTTTTGGAATAATGGTTTAGATAATGAACCCATCAAAAAGTTCAAATGATCAAAGAATAGTCCATTGCTCCACGTGTCTCGACATGGTATTCTTCTGAATCTCGCCTTTATTGGTGACATCGTCTCGATTGCCCCACTCACATTTTGTCTTGTTGATGAACTCACTGGCTTGTATTGCTGGCATTTCTGTGATTGCCCCCAGTTTCGCTTTTTCTGTAATTGTCAACTCCTATCAGTTCAAACTTGAACGAGTTTATGTTGACGTTACGGAGATCAATCTTGTTGCCCCCAATGCTTCTCATGTTTTGCTTCTGGAGTGCTCTTGTTGAAGTCTTTGCACAAATTCTTGAAGTTTTTTTTTTTTTTTTTTTTTACACTCATTTTTTCAATTTTTGCTCTTATTTGAATAACGAGATGAGCTCCTTTTGATCATCTGATGAGAAGACGTTTCTTGTGGCACATCCACATGTATGCTTGAATCATAGCTTTGTATTTTAAGTAGATTATCGAGATCAAGTCAAATTTGAAATGCAAATTGTCATATGCATAATTTTCTTAGTCCTCTCTGCTAACATAGACTAACATCATGATGAAAGATCAAAAGGTCTTTTCAGGTTTTCAAGGGTTGAAGGTAATAATGATGGAAAAGGTTTAGAAGAATCAGGTAAACCAATTGATTTTGAGAATTCCTTGTTTGTCAAAAGGAAACTACTATTTTTGATGATTTTTTTAAATCGGCTTTCAATGTCACACGTTTAATCTTTTATCGCTTGACTTTTTCTTTTGCCTAGATTTCCTTTTGAGAATGTCAATCTAGCAGGCTCTTTTTTCCTTTTTATTTGCCCTAACTTTTGCCTAGTTCACCCTTTCGGTTTTTGAACCTAACGGGCTTTTTTTTTTAAGATTTCAGCGACTTTGTTCATATGTTATAGTGTCTTCAAATGTTCTTTAGACAAATTGAAAGAACAGTGACGCTTTATTGAATTTTGACCATTCTTCAATCAATTGGTTTCCTTTTTGGAAAACGGGGAAATTGGCGATATGAAAAAAAATGTTTATGGCTCAAAGGGGTGAACAAAGGAGTATATTGAAAAAGGTAGGTTAAAGGCTGAATGTACGATCCAAAGAAGGCCTTAATCATTTCCTTAATCATGAGCAGTCTGATATTTCGCTTCGAGGAATAATCAAATGATTTTAAATTTTGACTTAATCAATACAATTTTCCTAGAAAATGACAAATTGATTGCAAGACATCTATCATGTGGTCTTCATTGATAAGATCAAACTTCTATTTCTTTTTCTTTTCTCTTTTTTTTTTTCTTTTTTTCACTTTTTTTTTTTGTTTTTTTTTCAAACCTCAACTCAAACATCTCTCAAGTGCGTGAAGGTCAATGGAAATTCTACCTTGATCATTATCACTTTTCAAAATGGTTTCATTACCTATTGGTGAACGATGTGTTTGAGAGTGAATGAAAGGAAGAAATGTAGTATGGGGTATGAATAAAATGAAAATGATAACATGCATTTTATTAAAGAATTATGATCCTGATGATATTTGAAGTGAATGTCCGCATTCTGTAAATCTTGGGGAAAATTTAAGAGTGTTCCATAATACATCCCCTGTTCGACCAAAGTTTAAGTCTTTTGAATGGTATTCGTTTCTGGCGCTAGGGTTGTACTCTTTAGAGCAAGGTGATTGTAGAGGTTCAGAATGTTCTGGTAATTCCGAAGCAATTTGTTGAATAATTTTGCGTGAGGCATCAAAGTAACCCGACTTTCTTTTTTCCCTTTTTTTATGATTCATGATCTTTATTTATTGTTTTTTTTTCTTTTTTTTGTTGGATTATTTATTGAACAAGCCAAACAGACGATTTTTTTAAATGCGTTTTTTTCATTTTTATTTTTTTAAAAAAGACAATGCAAATGCATGAGATGTTGAAAGCCTTTTTTGTTTAAAGAGTTCTTATAATTTTGCTCTCGTTAAAACAAAGAATGAAATATAACACACGAAATGCATGTTGTGTGAAACTAGGTCACATTTGACCATGTCATGTATGAAAATGTTACGGTTATGAAAAAAACATTATAAAAGCTTATGCGTGATAATGAATGACACAAACTGACATGTGAAAAGGAGACTGCACAACTACAGTGATGTACGGACTCAAAGCAATCATTATAATGTTGAATGATTGTACCTACGATATGAACGATTGACAGGGGGTGTTCACATATGCATGACGACATAAATCACGATATATGATGTCATGTAGCCTAGATGTACATTGACATAATGATATGAAATGTGACAAGAATGTACAACACGGAAAAGGGTATGAAATGAGGAGACGTATCTTGTGTAATGGAGTGCGCCAGAACACATCATGTTGTGAGATGTATGATAAAAACATATATTAGACACACGTGTACTGACGACATGATACAACGTATGTAATGATGTGATGTGATGCTATCAAAATATAATCTCATTATGCAAGAAATGCTTCTTTAGACATTCTTCGTACACAGTATCGGAATAAAATATAAATATAAATTTCGATAATTATCTCTTTCTTCAAGCATATTCATCGTATTATATTATCCCCTTGATGAGTTAATCAATCTATTTTGATACTTATTTTGTCAATCAACTTTTCATTGTTGTTTTTTATTCAAGATTTCCATTATGCTTGAAGAAGATGCCATTAGAAAGTATCGAATATCCATATTTATATATTTATTCGATAATGGGTAGAAGAGAGAAAACAAAGCATAAGAAATCATATTCCATTTTAAAGCTTTTTATTTTTATTTTTTTTAGTAGCGAATAAATGATAAAATCTCCCCATTTAAATTATGATTATAACAACTGAATTATCCTTAAAAGGTCCATTCCATTTCTCAAAATATCTTTGGACAAAAGATGAATCATTTTGGCATCTGAAAAGTGATTTATTTCATGCTTAAGACAATGTTTTCAATCAAATAGGTACTATTTAACATCCTAGACATTTTAGGGATAAGACCGTTATTATTTTCATAATCTTTCATGGGAAAATCAGGTTATGGTAGACGTCGACACAAGTATATATAATTAGGTGTAATCATACATAGACATGTAAATCAAATCACACCAAGCAATTTTTATATTATGATGTAAATCCTATAGGGTTAACCTGCACAAAAGGGCTAGCTTCTATTGGGTAGCTCTTGGATCTATTTCTAAAGGTACAAAAGTCGTGGTTCGGGTCACAAATCCTTAACCCCATCATTGCTGAGTAGGGAAGTCCAATTTGAGTTGAGTCGTTTCAGGACCCCAACCTCGGTGTTCCCGAGAGGACAGTCCGTACTTTGCCTCGTCCTAGATCCTAGAAAAGGGTAAGATCATATACATGACCTTTGAGTGCAAGTGTGATAGTGTGGCTTTAATGATATGCCAATAAAATAACATTTATCAAAGCAATAACATATACAATAGTGAACACATAGTATAAGCATATAAAAATACGTACACAGCCAGGAAAACCTAGTCCCCAGTAGAGTCGCCAGCTGACGCGCCCGTGCCCGCGGTTCGCGAACTTTATATATCTTCGATATGGCTCCCGCTCTACTAGTTTTCAACGGTGCTGGATAGTCCCTCTAGGGAGACTATTCAAGGGGTTTTTGAGTCGCCACCAATCAGTTTGACGGTCTGATTGGACACCGATTTGATTCCGAATTGACCCATTCGGGTAAGCTCGGATAAGGTAATGGTCTGCGATGACTCTAAGCTCGGTTTCCGGTTACGTGTAGGGAAGAGACGTAATCTCACCCTACCCCGCCCGATAAATCGGTACTGTTGTACTTCCAAATGCTTGCTCTATGTGCTTGTGTCTATGATCGCCTTGAAATGTTGTTAATTGTATCAATTCAAGCCTTTGACGATACTCGTAAGGTTGTGGTCATACGACCGTAATAGAATCGTTATCCAACGATCAAAATTGATAGAGGAACCCGTAAATTATTTTTATTTGTTGGTTAAATATAGTTTAAAATATTAACACATTTTTTAAAGATATTAATTATTTATTGTTTATCTATTTGGACCACTATTCAATGATCGAGGTAATCCAATTGTTTTATAATTTCTATTCAGAAATTAAAACTTGATTAATGAAATTTGAGAATTAGTCGAAGTAAATGAAATTTAAGTAAAATGGAACTAGTTCCTCAGATCTTTTTCTCGAGCTAATTAATTGCATTTAAATCAAAGAAAACCAATTGAACTAAGTTAAAAGGAATTTACTAATTAGAATTAGGTAATTAAAATAGATGGGTTGAAACTTGACTCAAATTAATAAGAAACCCAATCTCATTTTAATGAAAAGCCCACTTCTAATTTCAAGATTAATATCAGCCATCTGATTAAGTTTGATCAGATGACTATTATTAGCCCTACCATTAATTTAGGATATAAATTAAACCTTTCTCCATAACTTAAGTTAGTAAACCCTAGCCTCCACTGTACACCTTCTTCTTCTGCTCTCGTTTTCAGAAACATAGCAGCCATGACTGGCCACCATATTACCACAGCCGGCGTCGTTTCATGCCGTGGACCTCCGTCAGTCTTCGTCCATTCACCTGTCACGAGTAACCGTCTTATGTTTTCAGCCTACCTCAGCTTCCGCCAGACTTCTCTCCTCTCAAATCTGCTTCTGTGAAAAGAAAAGAGCAGTAGCCATCCGGCTGGCCACCGCCTCATCCGACTTCGGCCGCATCAGTCATCCGTCGCTTGTCGGTCTGCATCTTCTACCTCCGTTCGTCCTGCCGCACCTCCAAGGGTTGTGGTAAACAGCAAAACGACTCAGAACAGTGTGGGACTGGGGTGATTTGAGATCGGAACCACTAGTCCTGTTTCCAGTTCGTCTTCTCCGATGACTCAAGTGAGTACAGTTTCGTTTTTCTTACCCCGATCCTTCTTACGGTCCACTTTTTGTTGGGTAAGAGGATGTAATTTTTTGCTTTCCAATATTCTAACAATTTCTCCCTATTACCAGATCTGAAGCTTGAAGAGATTTATTTTCCAGAATCGCTTTCCTTCCTCCGTTACCGGATCCTGGTGGCTGCATTGGTAAAGCCTCTTTGAAGAACACAAAGGGGAGACTAAATGCTATGTTAAATTGAGTTAATTATTTCTGATTAGATTGGGTTAATTATTTTTGTTTTCTTTTGGTTTTCTAATCATCTGATAATGATTTTTATTTTCTGAAACTTGTAATAGTAAAACAAAATATAGTGGAAAGCTTATTCTATGTAAATCGTGAGAGGTCGAGTAAGGTTCCGAGTGATATTTGAATGAAATCAGATTGAATATTTTTTAAGGGTAAATAAAAAAATATTTTACAAATGAACTAACTTTAAACTTTAATTAATTTTTTTGCAAAATGTAAATCTGCTTGATTTATTTAGAGGATTAGGACAAATATAAATAATTAGAATAAATATAAATGGTTAGCTTATAGTAATGTTAGTCTAGTATAAATAGGAAAAAATATAAAGTTATCAGAATGATAAATGGTTAGTAGAGGATAAAAATAAACACATATACGAAGAATAAAATACAAGTTCTAATTAATATATCAAGCTAGTAACATTAGTAAGTGGTTAGTGTGCATTTAATAAATAATATGTAAGTAAAAGAGCTGAAAACTAATAGATTTTTATTTAAAATTTATAAAATCAGATCATTTCAAAAGCAAAATAGATGCTTTTAATCACTGTTTTTATAAACTAGGAATAAAAACCCTTAGCTCAAAGCTTTGGAGATAAAATGGAGAAAGAATTGATTTACATTGAATTTTGGTGAATACAAGATTTTCACTCATTGGATACTCTTAAACTTGAAACTATTACATGAATTTCTTTTTGATTTTTTTTTTACCTAAAAACACAATTGTTGAATTTGTCCTCCAATCCACTTTCCAAATTGGCTCCACCCCCCTCATGAATGAGCAAAAGAAGCTCTTTTTATAGCTAGATTCCAGTATGGGCTGTAACTTTTTCAGCATGACTTATTTTGTTTCTTGTGTCTTGAAAATGAGATTTCTGCATGTGATTTTATCTTTAGTCTTGAGAAGAGGTCCTGTTTTTTTTTCTGTCTTGGAAGTAGGTTTCTCTATTGGATAGAGAACCATAATGTTGCCATTTCTTGAATTTGTCCTTCAAATTTGAATTTTGGATTTTTTGCTTTAGGACTATTTCCAGGATTTGAAGCTTTGAGTTGTTGAGGGGATGGATTTAATCTCATGTTCATCTACAAAAGACCAATAATGTAAATTGATTAGTTTTGTAAAATGCAAATTGTATTTCTTAATAAAAGCATCCTATTTTGTTTTTGTTTTGTTATTTTTTATAATTTATTTTCTGAATATTAATTCATTCATCATAAATTAGTTCTAAGAATATTGTTCTAAATATGATCTCATGTAAAAAAATTTATCTTTAATAGATAATCTTTTAACAAAAAAACATATGTAAAACTATATCTATTTTTTTTTAACATTAATTATAAAATGAATGAATTAAGTTCATGACATTAACTTAATTATTAAATAAAAATTGAGTTTAACTAATAATTTGAAATATAACCATTTAAAAATTATATTCACAAATAACACATTACATTTCACATATAATTTATATCAAGATGGAAGATACTTTTGTTCCAAGGAATTATATCTTGAATTGGATTTGGTCATTGTATTGAGATATAACAAATTGGTGTACAAAAGCCTCATTTCTCGAATAACCATATGCAAGAATGAAATGCTTTATTTCTGATATAATATATAAATTTGTTCAAATTTCAAATATTGTCAGTTAAAGCATAATAATGTCCCGGACAAAAATGGGTATCTACAGGAAGAATAGAATTAATCTAATTAACAAACAGTATTAGACTTGTTTTAATTAATTTGTCTAATTAAATTAAAATACTAACACCCCTTTCTCTCTCTTCCCCCACCGTTAACACCGAATTCACGGCTCTCTCTCTCTTTTCTTCCAATTCACGACTTCTTTCCCACCATTAACACCGATTCACAGCTCTCCCCTTTCTCTCTCTTCCCCACCGTTGATCACTGATTCACGGCTCTCTCTCTTTTCTTCCAATTCTCGACTTCTTCCCCACCATTAATCACCGATGCACATCGGCTGCATGTTCTCCTCTTAATCTAATCCTGCGAATTGGTTGTTCTCCTCTTAATCTAATCCCTAATTGCTGCGAATTGGGGAAATTGCAAAAGAGAAAGAGAATCGGCTAGCCACTCTGCCGACCAATAAGTCTCCAACGCCAGCGCTGCTCCTTCTGCCACCGGTAAGTCTCCAGCCGAATTGGTTTTTTTTTGCTGTTGGTGTTGGTAACATTTGCTTAAAAGCTTAATTGAATTGCTTAAAAGCATAAAAGCTTAATTGAATTGAAAGCATAAAAGCTTAATTGATTGAATTGCTGTTTTTTTTTTTTATGAATCCTTAATTGAATTGCTAATTGAATTTTGTTTTGATAAAAGCTTAATTGAATTATTGTTGTTGGTAAATTCGCTCATGCTCAAATTCTGGTATCTCTCAATTAAATTGAATTGCTGTTTTTTTTTTTTTTATGAAATCTTAGTTTGAATTGCTGTTTTTTTATTTATAAAAGCTTAGTTTGAATTGCTGTTGTTGCATAAAAGCTTAATTAAATTGAATTGAATGGTCTTCGGTTAATTGAATTGAATTGAATGGTCTTTGTTTAATTTAGTTGAATAGTCCTAAACTTTGTGTTTAATTCTAAACTTTTATATTTCATTTTGCTATGTAAACCTATAATTTCTTTGTACAACAGTGAAAGTCCACGAGTAATATTGCTAGGACTAGCTTAAGAAACCTAATCACCAAGAACCAATATGATGTCTACATATTGAGAGCAAATAACAGTTTGATTTTTTTTATATGATTTTGAGAGCAAATAACCATTTAATTTCTTGTCTGATTTTGAGAGCAAATAATCGTTTGGTTTTTTTTGTCTGGTATTGAGTTCAAATAAGGGTCTGATTTTTTTTTGTTAATTAGATCAAATAATAACCTGGTCTTTTCTTGTTTTATACAGATGGAAGATGACAATGATTCTACCTTTCAAATTCATGATTGAGCAATAATATTATGAATAACGAAGAGTCGGATGGAGAACAAGATGCCGACAATGAAGGGGTAAGTGATCAATTTAAGCCTACAAAAGAAAAAGAATTTGAAACATTAGATGATGTTTATAAATTCTATAATGCTTATGCCAAAAAAGTTGGATTTAGCTTTCGAATGTCTTCGTCGAAGAAAAAAAAGAGCACGGGAGAAATTATTAGGAAAGAATATGTATGTTCAAAGGAAGAAAAATCCAAAAAGTTTAGTAATGTTGATGCCAAAAGGCATCGGGGACAATACAAAGCTGGTTGTAGTGCTAAATTGGTTGTCATGAGTGTAGATACCCATTTTGTCCGGGGTAATTTCTCATTTTTTAGTAATTTTACATTTTTTAACTAATTTATTTCATAAATATTTTTATTATAGATATTTACTAAATAACTAATATTTGCGAAAAGGAACTGAAATTATATAAGATCCCTATAATCGGTTAAATGTTTATGTTATAAAGATTAAGTCGATTGATTAGGATGACCATTATTAATTAAAGGAATGTCATTTCTTTGATTAAATATGAATGAAACTATGTTTAATTTTATTTGATAGAATTATATTCAAAATGTAAACACGTGTTATCTAGTTATAAAATAGCAATTAATTTTTATGTTGTTATTCTTAAAAAAAAAATGAAACACATGAAGTAAATAAAAGTTTAAGCATAATTTACAGATTTGCAACTAATGACCCCAAAGCAGGAGGCCCAAGTCCAAATTCAAAGCCCATTAAACAATCAATTAATAATTGAAATATACAAAACTAATTAATAGAGTTTAACACTAATCAACAACACTTTACACTAAATAATTAAAAAAATCTGCCTATATAAAGAGGCTGGTGGAACCAAAGGGGATACAGACAAAAAAAAAGGAATTTAGAAGAGAGGCAGCTCCATTTTCTCTTTTATTCTTTTGTTAACCCTTTTATTTATTACTGGCTGCATTCACTTCATCTCTTTCTTTGATATTTATTATTGGCTCCATTCACTTCAATTTTTTTTATCTCTAAAGATGGAAAGTCTGGACCATTAAAGTCTTAATGGTTCTGTCTCTAGGTTCTAGAGACAAAACCATTAAGTTTTCCTTTAATGGTCCCAGATCTACTTCCTTAATAAAAAGAAGGAAGCTTTAATACCTAAACATCAAAGGCCATTTAAAGACTTTTTCTGGTCTCCAGGTTCTGGAAATACAAAGGGTCTAAGAGATCTGGAAAATATACCTATTTTCCAAATCTGGAAGAATTCCTTAGGATGTTTAGACACTAAAATTTCCTCCTTGTACTCCTTACACTACTCTGGTTTCTTTACTGAACCATGAATAAAAACAGAAGCTTTATAAAAATGGAGCCTTTTTTGGTACAGTGAAAACTCAAGGACCCCAGAACCATGAATAAAAACAGAAGCTTTATAAAAATGGAACCCCTTTTTTACAATGAAAACTCAAAGACCTCAAAACCATGAATAAAAACACAAACTTTAATAAAAATGGGACCTTTTTTTATAGTAAAACCCCTGAACTAAAAAATCCAGACACCAGCTTCCCAAAAAATAGGACCTTTTTGGTAAAAAGGCGAATCCTTTCCTGTAACAACCAAATTCAGGGAACCCATAAGCAAAAATAAAGCACAAACTCGTAAAAGGAGGAATTTCTTTCATTAATTAATCCAGGAAATCCCGGAACCATCATCAGGGTACAAGTTAGATATAACATTCGTAAAAAAGGGCTTTGCTTCAAATAAGTTGTGGTCACAAAACACAAAAATCACAAGTAACCATCTTTGTGTTCCTTAGTCCATAACAAATTAACGAATCACCACGAGATCTGCATTCCGAGTTCCAAAGAAAAGGCACAAAGAAAGGCACAAGCAGGAAAGGCACAAAGAAAACGTGATTCACCTTAAGGAAATCCCGAGTCCGTAGCAAACCCACGAGATCTGTATTCCGAGTTCAAGGAAAACCAGAAAAAATGCAAAAAAGCTTAGCTAGACACAAGGAGCAAACGGAAAAATACAAAAAAAAACGCAAAGAACAAACACAAACAGAAAAAAATACAAAAAACACGATTTACCTTAGGAAAAAACTGTGTGCATGAGTAGATCGGACCTCATAGGTACCTCGGAGGCGCCGAACGATGGCTGTCCACTCTCCAAAGGTGTCGAACCGTCTATAAATCCCATAAGCAGGGTAGATCGGAGTTACTCGGCTCCGTTTCACCCATAAAAACGGAGAAAACGGTCACCAGATGTCGGACTAGAGCCAGACTATGTCCAAAGAAAGAGAGAAGGACATGGAGGATGGGAGCCGCCATGAAACCACCATGATCGGAGGGCTTCCTCCTTTTTCTATCGAAAATAAGAAAGAGCAGAAGGAAAGGTTAGGGTAGAGAGGGGGGAATCACACAAGTCTAGAAAGGAGGGAGGTTTGTCTGTCGGCCAAGGAATAAGTGAGGAGGAGCTAGGTTTAGTTGTGTATAGGGAGCAATTTATACTAGGGTTAATGGGAGATGGGCTTTAAAACAAATCTGGAAATTTATATTTTGGGCCTAGATGCTGGACACCGAAATTATACCCACTCATATGTTTATATTCCTTTGATTTTCAACTTTCCTTCAATGTTGGTTAACTTAATTGAGTGAGTCTTTTTCTTTTTTAGCTCAATTTTGTTTTGGACTTGATTTTTCTAGTTCAGGTTAATAAAATCTTTTTTTTCCTAAAACGAATTTTATAATTAATCAGATCCTTCCTAATTTGATATTTTTTCCTTATCCTAATGTTCACTATTCTAGGTCTTAATTTGGCCAATTTAGTTCAATTTAATGGTTTTGCATACTAATTAACACTTCCGATAATTAAAATGGCTCGATTCATACGTTATGTTTTAGGGTTATGAGGGCGGTCGAAAGCAAATAATTAACAAAACAAACAACCCGATTCATATGCCTATGTCACAGGGGTATAAAAAAATCGGTTAAAATAAAATTAACTAAAATTAAACGACTTGATTTATAACCTTATGTCATAGGGATATAAGTTAAACACGTACAAAACTAACAAAGTTAATGCGAGTCAATTTATGCATTTACGTTTTAGGGGTATAAAAACGGTCAAAAAATAAAATTTAATTAAAACGGTTCTCTCCATACGTCTATGTTTTAGGGGTATGGCGATATCCGCGTTGAATTAATTAACAAACGGCCCAATTCATACGCCTATGTCATAGGAGTATGGAATCGGTCAAAATGAGACTAATCGAACCACTCCGTTTATACGCCTATATCAAAAAATAATAACACAATAATAGTAGATTAGACAAACGTTAGCATAAAAAATCACATCCCTTTAGTACCAATATTTGGGCGGGGTAGGGTGATTAATCAAGTTTTTCTTCCCTACACGTAACCGACAAACGAACCAAAAATCTCTATTTCGCAGACCCCCTTATCCATTAAAATTCAACCATTACCGGTGTCCAATCACGCCCTAATTTTGATTGGTGGCGACTCTAAAGAATAGTTTTAATCAGGAAAAACTATTAACCGATTTAGCTTCCGGCGTTCGTGCCCCTGAAAAATCCGGTAGCGACAGTGAGAAATAAAAAACATTTGTTTATAGTGAAAACATTTAATGAAGATCACAATCACCCGTTCTAACCCCATCAAAAACACCATTCCTACGGTCTCATCGACAAGTTTCTTATGTTGCAAAATCCTTGAATGAACAACTATCGGCGGTGAATATACCTACACATCAACAATATAATTTTCTCCAAGTACAAGCAGGGGTGTAGAAAATATCGGGTGCACACAGAAGGATTTGTATAATCATGAAACAAAGAAGCGGTTGAAGTTAAAAGGACGCGATGGAGATATATTGCATCAATATTTCGAATCAGAGGTGGCAAAAAACCCTTCATTTTATTACAAAATTGATGCGGATGATGATAAAAAAATTATACGTTGTTTTTGGGCTGATGCAACGATGAGACGGAGTTATAGATTTTATAATGATGTCATCATTTTTGACACTACATATAACACCAATCGGTATGGGATGATATTTGCGCCTATTTTAGGGGTCAACAATCATAGACAAACTGTGGGAGAGCCATGAATCAGTGTTAATGGTGGGGAAGAAGTCGTGAATTGGAAGAAAAGAGAGAGAGAGCTGTGAAATCGGTGTTAACGGTGGGGGAAGAGAGAGAAAGGGGTGTTAGTGTTTTAATTTAATTAAACAAGTTAATTAAAATAAGTCTAATACTGTTTGTTAATTAGATTAATTCTATTCTTTCCTTAGAATAAAAAGTAAGGGACTCCCTCTCTATAGCCTGACTGTATAACTGAGACAATGATTCTATATTTTCATATAAAATTCACCTAACGGAACAACCGTATTTACTTTTCCTAAAAAGTGGGGATATGGTACAAAATCTCTCGATTTAATTAAGTGCCACATGTCTTGATTTAATTAGCTGTGGCATACCACATCAAATTCTGATGTAGTATGCGTATAATTTCTCATCCACGAGGTTCTTACATATATATATTTCACATTAAATACTTAGGTGCTGTTTGATAAAACTGAAAATTAAGTCCTGAAAAAATAAGTACTGAATTTTAAGTGCTGAATATTATAAGTGCTGAAATATTTGGTGATATAATTATTATAAAAATATTAGTCGATAATGTTTAACTTAAAATGTTAAGTTAAATATTTTGACTTACCAATATAAGTGTTTTTTTAACTTAATTTATTCATTTAAGTGGTGGAGAAATAATTGTTATCAAACACACTTAAATTAAATAAGTGCTTAATATTTTAATTTAAGGCATTAAGTGAGTTATCAAACAAGGTCTTATTTTGTATTCCGTAAGAGAAAAGAAGATATAGTAATTAAATCGATAATATATTTGGTAGATTAATGTGCGTTTTAAATTGAACAATTTGTAATTTATATGAATTTTTTAGATGATTATTTTTATACTTGGATAATTTTTATTTATTTATTTATATTTGACCGATTGAATTATTACTTATCAATTATGGTGGATCCATTTGTTGTGTTAAATATAATATTGTTTTATAGATTATATTAGTCTAATTATATTATATTGAAAAAAATTTAATTATACCGAAAAAGACTCTATTTAGAATTTAAATAGTAAGGAATATCCCCATAGGAACCGAATCATATTTTCTTCATTTCATCAATGGAACGAGGATGGAGATCCTCATCTAGACGGAAACATGGATCAAATGACTAGTTTCCATCCCCAACCTACCCTTTGCAATCCTATCTACGATAGTAAACAACTTCAAAATAACAGCCGATCTCAAATTGAAAATTGTAAAATTTAAAATTATATTTCTCATGAAACCAAAATTTTAAATAATCTTTTTTTTAAGTTTTATCTCTTTAAACAATCATTTTTTAAGTTTTTATGTTCTAACCAAATAACAACTCTAGAAATAAAAATATCAAGAATTAAAATGAAGTGAAGAATAACATTTTCATTAGCTACGGTTATGAAAAGACATTTATATTAAATAAAAAGTAAAGTTGAGCTTTTCAAAAAAAAAAAAAGTAAAGTTAGAGATACTTTTATATTCAATTTCAAAATTGATAACAAGTGACAATTTCTGATATGAAAATACGATTACAAAGCCAACCCGACTGACACGATACCATTGACACGAAAATCATTTTTTTTAGCATTTATAATATAAAAAAATCATATGGAACATAAATATGAGATAACACGATTTTAACACGAAATACGAAATTGACATGTCTACTATTATGTTTGTAAGCCAAAAATTAGGAACATACTCTAATTTCCAATCATATAGGTAATCCAGAATTGTATTTGAATAAAATTAGTATGTGTGAACGGGGTCGATTAGGAGTCAGGGAAGGAACTACTTTCCCATTATCTTTCCTCTTTTCTTTACATTGAAATCTCCATCTTTGTCCCCTTAATTTTAATTGTCAGTAGGCGGTCATAATAACTGGTAACAAGGGAAGAAAACAATTTAGAGCAAATCCCACATCGGAAATGCACGACCAGAGTAATCAAGCATCAGGTTATAAATAAGAGTCCAGCTCGAAAGAGCAACATACTTACCTGGACGGGGTCAATGGGTGATCAATGAGGCTTATGGCCTAGGGTTGTGACCTCCATTGCACTCTGGAGGGGTGCTTCCCTAAAGTCTCCCCAAGAGGGAGAGCTTACGTCATAATTTGTGGTAGTGGGGCCCTGCGTTCGCGCGGCCCCCTTCCAATTCTAGTTTCAATTTTGTTCATTTGATTGAATTTTGGTAATGTGCAGAAGTTGGTGTTCAAGCAATGTTTATGTTGAAGTTTGCTCGGTAAAGCCTGAGATGCACGTTTATTAATTTTTCAGTACAAACAGGTATTTCTTGTTAACCTATCCTATTAGGCGAGGCGATTGTTTGTTTATTTTATGTAGCAACAAACAAAGAATTAGGTATTGCTTATTTTGTCTCTGGGAAGATGATATTCGGTATCAATTAGGGATTCGATTCGATTATACCTATCAAATTTGAACTGGTTTTGAGCTCCCTTTAAGTACGTGTTAGAAAGAAGTTGTTGCTTGGGTATATGAATAACTAAGAGGAGTTATAGTTTCATTTTATGATGCTTTTGAAACTGAGGGACTTCAAAGTTAAAATCACGGAGATCGTATGCTTGTATTTTTGTTTTGTTTTTTATGCTGAAGAATGATGGAACTTGCAATTTATGTGCTTCATGGTGTTCCATTTACCCGCAATGCTAGAATTTTACATCCATAGAGTATTAATTCTATTTGCCCCTCAAACCACACAGTCTTTATCATATCATCTGAGGCATTCTGATTTTTTAGTTTGCTATTTTTTTCACTCAAGGGAGCCTTCCTTGAGTTATATTCAAAGTATATAATTAATCTTTTTTTGTGCTTCATGATGTTCCATTTTACCTGTGATGCTAGAATTTTGTTGGAGTCCCTCACGAGGTTATTTTAGTTTTGTTTTCCCCTCTGAGGCATTCCAAAGGAGCTTATTTTAGTTATTTAGCCAAATCAGAAACAGATGTGCTCCATAAGGCAATGCCTTCAAGGCTTGGGTTAGTTGTTTTAGAGGCACATAGATGCTTCCCGTGTAAACTCGACCGATTATTAGATATGGTGCATCACTTAGGGATTGGTTGTTGGCTGACAAGAGTCATTATCTTCTGTTTGCTCTGATATCCTGGGAATGTTGATTATGATAAACTTTGCCTGAGATATGGTATTCAGCGGATAAAATTGTTGAAAGTGAGTGAGGAAGTGTGTCATTTAGTTTTACTTTACAAAAATCCCACATTGGAAAGAAAGCTCTTTGAGGACCAAGAAGTGAAGTATAAAGAGAGAAGCCTAAGAATGGTAGAAGCATACCTTTCTCGGCCTTTTGGCTAAGATCAAGTGTAGTATCTGTTCTTATCAGTTTAATATCTGATATGTGGACCAATGGTCCACACGATATTAAATTAATTTTTTAGGGGGAAGGCCTATATTAATGGCTTGCCATTAGGGTCTTCAAGAGTCGCCATTGCGTTGCACTATAGCATTGGCCTGGCTCACCCCTCCAATTCCAGTTGCAGTATTGACCCCTCGAGTTCTATTTGCTAATAGACTGTGTTGAAAAGAAGTTTTTGTTTGGGTATATGAATAACTGGAAAGAGTTATAGTTTCATTTTGTCCATGCTTTTGAAACTGAGCCACTTCAAAGTTCAAATCATGGAGAATTAGATGCTTGTGAATTTGTTTTATTGTTTCAACATAATCAAAATATTAAATTGGACATCCAAATGAGGTTATTTTTTGTTTGTTTTGTTTGCCCTCAAACTGCACAATCTTTAATGAGCTTAATGTGTTTAGTCCCTCCCTCTCTGGAATGATGTTATTTAGTCAAATCAGAAACAGATGTGCTCCATAAGGCAATGCCTTCAAGGCTTGGGTTAGTTATTGCAGAGGCACATAGATGCTTCCCGTGTAAACTCAACCAAGCATTAGATATGGTGCATCACTTAGGTTTTCATCAATTAGGGATTCGATTCTTTCTCTTGGAGGCTGACAAGAGTCATTATCTTTTATTTGCTCTGATATACTGAGAATGTTGATTATTACTCAGCCTTAGATATGGTATTCAGCTGATATAACTGTTGTCTATGAAGCACCGACTCGGGTGCGGACACGGCAAACGGCATTTTTAGAAAATATGAGATACGGGTGCGGCAGGACACGGCAAATTCTATATAATTAATTCTCTATATATTAGATATAAAATATATAAAAAAAAAACTTGCTAAATCACAAAACAAATCGAAGAAGGAAGAGAAAGAAGCTCTAAGCGTTTATAATCGCGATACCCAGGTGAGAATTAGATGTAGTTTGGTTTTTTTTTTTTTTTTTGTCAAATTTTGTAATTGAACCATAGGTTTTAAAAGATTTAAACAAAAACCCTAAACTTTTACATATTTTCACCATTAACCGAGTCTCCGCCGTGTCCCCCCGAGTCCCCTCCGAGTCCCTACAATGTCACTGCCGAGTCCCATCCGTGTCCCTGCCGAGTCCCATCCGTGTCCCATGTCATCGCCGTGTCCCCGGCGAGTCCCGCCGCCGTGTCACCGGCGAGTCCACCGAGTCCGGCACGGCCACGGCGACCCCGGGGAAGAGTCCGTGCTTCATAGACTGTTGTTTGATGGAAATACTTTGCCTTGGGTCTGGTATTCAGCAGATAAAATTGTTGACAAGGCAAGTGAGTGAGGAAGAGTGTCATTGCCTTTACAAACATCCCACATTGAAAAGAAAGTTCTTTGAGGACCAAGAAGTGAACTATAAAGAGAGAAGCCTAACAATGGTAGAAGCATACCTTTCTCGGCCTTTTGGCTAAGATCAAGTGTAGTATCTGTTCTTATCAGTTTAATATCTGATATGTGGATCATTGGTCCACACGATATTAAATTAATTTTTTTAGGGCGAAGGCCTATATTAATGGCTTGCCATTAGGGTCTTCAAGAGTTGCCATTGTGTTGCACTATAGCATTGGCCTGGCTCACACCTCCAATTCCAGTTTTAGTTTGGCCTTTCTTGCCCCTTGAGTTCTATCTTTAGAGCTTTTGATTTTTAATTTGTCGATTTCTATTTGAAATAGCATAGTACTGGTTGATATTGGAGCTGATAGATAAATTTGCTCACACAAGAGAGCGCTTCTTCATTGAGTTAGACAACAGGGGTAAATTTGCTAATAGATTGTGATTCAAAGTATATAAACTTTTTTGTGCTTCAAGGTGTTCTATTTTACCTGTAATGCTAGAATTTTAGGTCCTGATGAGGTTGTTTTTGTTGTGTTTGCCTCTCAAACCAAGCAATCTTTATCATATCTTCCAAATGAGCTTAATGTTTTTAGTCCCCCATCTCTGGAATGATGTTATTTAGCCAAATCAGAAACAGATGTGCTCCATAAGGCAATGTCTATGTCATCAAGGCTTCGCTTAGTTATTGCAACGGCATATAGATGCCTCTTGTGTAACGTCAACCAATCGTTAGATCACTTAGGGATTGGTTGTTGGCTGACCAGAGTCATTATGTTTGCTCTGCATACGTGGAGTGTTGATTATTACTGATGGTTACTCATTTTTAATATGTTATGGGATGTATGATTGATGAAGCTGAAGAATGATGGAATTCTCAATGTGCGTTTGTTAAATTTCATACGCATTTCCAAAGGTAGTTTGCATTCCAAAGGTAGTTTGCTCAATCAAGAAAGTCTGATCCTTCTATGAAATTAAATTGCATTGTGATTGAAAGAGTAATGGATGTGTGGTCATACGAGAAAGGATCGGGTGAGTAATGAAATAATTAGGACAAAAGTAGGGGTCACATCTATTGAGAATAAAATGAGAGAAAACCGACTAAGGTGGTTTGGCCATGTGAGACGTAGAGCGCTTGATGCGCCGGTTAGGAGAACCGAAGAGTGGCAAAGGGATGTAGTGGTGAGGGGTAGGGGAAGACCTAAGCAAACTTGGAGGAGGGTGATCGAGAGTGATATGAGTTTACTGGGAATTGAGGAAAATATGGTAGTGGATAGGACGGAGTGGAGGGAGCGAATTTGTGTCGCTGACACGACTTGATTTCACGGTTTTATATGATGGTTCATGTTAGCCGACCCCGAATCATTTCGGGACTAAGGCTTTGTTGTTGTTGTTGTGATTGAAAGAGTAATACCTTTTTGTGATTCATGGTCCCATATTACCAGTGATGCTAGAATTTTACATACATGGAGTATTAATTATCTTGGAGTCCCTGATGAGGTTATATTTCTTTTGTTTTGTTTGCCCTTAAGCTGCACAATCTTTTATTAATTATCATGTCTTCTGAGACATTATAATGAGCTTAATGTTTCTAGTCCTTCTATAGAATGATGTTGTTATTTAGCCAAATCAGAAACAGATGTGCTCCATAAGGCAATGCCTTCGAGGCTTGGGTTAGTTATTGCAGAGGCACATAGATGCCTCTCTTGTAACCTCGACCAAGCATTGGTTATGGTGCCTTATGTAGAAGCACGTCCTCTGTTGATCACTTAGGGATTGGTTGTTGGCTGACCAGAGAAGTCATTATCTTTTGTTTAAAAATGTGTATACTGGCAATGTTGATTATTACTCCATATGGAGGAAGAACTGCAAATGCCATAGCTGAGAAGCAGGTAAACAAACCACGTTGTGACTTATTGGGATTACAGAATGCATGCATCAGTTCGTGATTGGAATGTGGTTGTCTTTTCCTTATAACCTATTCTAGTGTATGTTTTTTGGTTCTGTGTGAACTACTACCTCTGGATACAAGTTAGTTGTTTGGTTTAAGTGATTGAGAGATACTAGTTTACTTGTCCTGCTCTTCCTAAACCTAGCTGATTTTCTAGGGAGTTCATTAAATTATTATTCTGGGACGTCTACTATCTGAATCTTGATGCTTTGTTGACCCTTTGTTTGGCTTCGTGTCATCCATTCCCTTATTGGAGGCTAAGTTCTCTCAATTTTTCAGGGGAATTTAAGTACCAGGGGTCATGTTTCCATTATTATTATTATCCTTTGTTTGCTTTGCATCTTGCCAGTCTTGATTGTTTCTCTGTATGGAACATTAGCCCTGGGCAGACCTTCTTGTTAACCATGAAGATTTCTTTGATGAATGAATTAAGCAACCAGCTTGCTATTTTGTTGTGAAGCATTATGGCCATCTTGATATGCAAAAATGGTATTCAGAGGGATAAAATGGTTGTGTTTGATGGAAATACTTTACCTTGGGTCTGGTATTCAGCAGATAAAATTGTTGACAAGGCCTTAAAGTGAGTGAGGAAGTGTGTCATTTACTTTACAAACATCCCACATTGGAAGGAAAGCTCTTTGAGGACCAAGAAGTGAAATATAAAGAGAGAAGCCCAACCGTGGTAGAAGCATACCTTTCTCGGCCTTTTGGCTAAGATCAAGTGTAGTATCTGTTCTTATCAGTTTAATATCTGATATGTGGACCATTGGTCCACACGATATTAAATTAATTTTTTTAGGGGGAAGTCCTATATTAATGGCTTGCCATTAGGGTCTTCAAGAGTCGCCATTGCGTTGCACTATAGCATTGGCCTGGCTCACCCCTCCAATTTGAGTTCTATCATTATAGATTTTGATTTATAATTTGACTTTTATTTGAAATAGCTGATGGATGTCACACTGTGTTTTAGGGGGTAAATAATTAAATAGATTGATGAAGGATTTATTTTATTAAGATAATCAACTGATAAATAATTAAGTAATATAAACAAATTATTTCAGTTTCGCTCTACCTTTTTATCTAAAGTTAATTCAGTGATTCAGGCTGACAGTTTTATATTCGTGCATATATGCAACTGGTGGAGCTTAGGAATGATTGCAATCATATGGTAAATTGTGATACTTGAATGAATTTCATTTTCATGAAATGATGCACACTTGATAAGTAATTTGCTCCTCAATCAAAAGTGTGTTCTCTCATTTAGTTAGATCATATTACGATTCAGTGTCTATACATTTGATGTGCTTCACGGTCTCAAATGCTGTAGATTCAAGATACAGGTCGAGTCGTGATGCGAAACAATCAGAGATGGGATTTGGTTGGGAGTTCAATCAACTCAACAACATTGCATATATAAGTAGGGTAAATGCTCTTGATTTTGGATGTAATGCTTTTGCTTCCATAATGTGCAAAATTTGAGCTGTAGCATTAAGATTTATGCCAAACTTTACTCTTGGAGCACAGCCTGAGTTTACAGATAGCTGATAGCTTGTCTCTGTAATTTTGTAATTTGCTCCTGTTCTATAAAATAATTTTTGTGTTTACGAAGGGTAGATTGGGAATTAAAGGAGACATGGTTTATGGGCTTAGCTAGAGTTCCTTGAGAGAAAAGGAAAGAGTGTACAAGTTATATATATATTATGCAATAGATTTCTCTATTGATTTTATAATTCCATTCATTGTGTTTGTTTGTTCTGTTTGATTGATTTGTTGTTGGGGAATACATTTTCTAGTCCCAATTCATTGCATAACCTCTGTCCATCTTCTATTTTCTATATCTTTGTATCACGTTATCTATCAGAGTCCCTGATGAGGTAATTTTTCTTTTGTTTGCCCTTCAAACCTAGGCTATATTTATCATATCTTCTGAGGAATGAAGTTAATGTTTTTAGTCTTGAAACCTCTCTTGCCCTGGAATGATGTTATTTAGCTAAATCAGAAATAGATGTGCTCCATAAGGCAATGTCTATGTCTTCATGGCTTGGGTTCGTTATTGCAGAGACACATTTGCGTAAGCTGAACCGAGCATTAGAAATGGTGCCTTATGTAGAAGTGCATTTTCTGTTGATCATTTAGGGATTGGTTGTTGGCTGACCAGAGTCTCATCCTTTGTTTGTTCTGTATATAGGAGAAATGCAAATGCGATCCCCGAGAAGTGGTTACAACTGCAAATCCGATTTTTCATGCCAAAATGACATTGATTGAATCCAAAATGACATTGATTGTCACGTGGTTAGGGATCACTAAGTTTCTTGTTTCATTGGGAACTCCTTATGTCACTTCTCAAAACAAGTTAGTGATTTTCTTGTCTCTTGTTAGCTCTTAAATGATCCCTATGTTGTGCTATTTGGAGTGTTCATCCAAGTTGTAATTGAAGAAGAATGAAGCAGCAGCAGCAGATCATAAACTACCATTTTGGCAGGAAATTTTTCATTTTGGGATTGAACATTTAAACTTGTATCGTTTTGCCTTTTGGCACCATATAGTTATACTTGAACTTGTAATTTTTGCCGTTTGACACCTTTTAACTTGTCAATTTTTGGGTCTTTAAGATTCTGATTTGACAAACTCAAATGATCAAGTTTGAAGTGTGTCAAATAAATAAATAAGGGGGGTGTTATAGGCTCAAACTTGACAAGTTGAGGTAGCCAAACTGCAAAAAGTTATAAGTTGTGTGGAATGGGTCCAAATATAAATACATGGTGTCAAATGATTACGAGTTAATTTTGTATTAAACCTTCATTTACCATAGTAATTACCAAGCTAATTCTGTAATTCTTGCATCAACCAATGAGAACTCATTTCATTCTATTTATCTTTCTCTTAGCTTTACAAACTACAAGAGTAACTGAACTGTTAGTTCTCTGTATGACAAAATAATTATTCCAGGTGAAGTGATTCATGGAACAACAAATGCTTTGATTACGCAGTCAATTTGTCAATTTGATTTATGAAATGCTTTGTTGTACTTCACAATTCAATGATCAGACATAAAAGATGGTTTGCTTTGCTTTTAGAATTCGCTCTCCTTGGCAGTGATGAATACCCGATTGGTTTGTTGGGTGAACAAATTTACACATGTAAATATAACTTTTTTTTTTACTAAATTGCTAAATCGAATTTGTTCAATTTTTTTCAAATATATATACATGTTACCAAGGACGAGCCTTGGCGTAACGGTAAATGTTGCTCTCGTGTGACTAAGAGGTTACGGGTTCGAGTCTTAGTGGAATTCCTCCCCGACCCTCGTTTAAATAAAATTATTATTATATTTTTTCATGTTTATATTTATTACTTTAACAATGGAAATAAAATATAAATGATCAGTGAGTACGATTTAAACTTTTCATAGTTTTACATGTGATTCCAACAGAAACAGTAAAATTTTCATATGGGTATTGCTAAATACCGCCTTTAATTTCCGGTTCACCACACTGTTTTGACCGTTATACCCTTTCCACTTTTTTTCCCCTAAAACCTTCAAAACTCTCTCTAGTTTTCTCTCCCGAGCACAAATCCCGGATTTGAAAAAAATGGATCAAAACATTCCCGAAGACAATGAGTTCGAACACGAGGTAATATTACGAGAATTAAAAACGTTATTTAGCATTTTTTTATTTATTTTTTATTCGATTTTTGCCTGGGCGGGTGGCGATTACCACCCGTTCTTTAGGCCGAACGGATGAACTACCCGTTCGGCCTAAGGAACGGGTGGTAATCGCCACCCGCTCCACCTATGGAACGGGTGGTACGCGCCACCCGTTTCACCTATGGAACGGGCAGTACGCGCTGCCCGTTTCCACATATGGTGGAACGGGTAGCCTGCCCGTTCAGGCAAAAATGGGCAGAAATTGCCCCGAATTAATTTCGAACGGGAGAAATAGCCCCGAAGTATTTTTTTTGTAATTTTAATGTAAATTTTTCGTATATTCAGGTACCGATAGAAGATTGGAACCCCGATAACATTGATTATAGTTCGCGTTTTATAACGGATACCGTTTTCCCCTCCAGTCAGGATGCTATTGATTGGGCAAAAAAGATAGCTATTCAGAATGGGTTTGAGCTTGTAATATCTTCGCACAAAAATGGGGGAAAACAGAAGTTGTTGCGCTGTTCACGGGGTGAACGATATAGAGGTGTTGTGAAAAATGATGAAGATCCTGCAATTAGGAAAAGTAAAATTAAAGCGTGCCGCTGTAAATTTCAGATTAAAGCCTATCAACATGCAGACCTTTCGGGATGGGGGATAAAGGCTAAGGCTGGGTTAACTGGAATGCATAACCATACAATGCGTATGTATCCAGAGGGAAGTCGGCAAATGAGCGGACTCAGTATCGCATCTAAACAAATTGTGCGTGATATGTCTTCAGCTCAAGCAAAGCCTTGTGCTATTTTAGCAGCAGTTAAAGAAAAACACCCAGAGGACAACTCAGTAATTAAACACATATATAATTACAGGGACAAAATGAGGAGGGACGCGTTTGAAGGTAGAGACCTGGCTAGTCAATTCTACCATATTGCTGTGGAGAACAAATATGTCAATTACACACAGGCTGATTCAGGTGTGATAACGCATGTGTTCATGACACATCCAGAGTCAGTTGATATGTTCAGGACTTACCACTGGTACATCGGCATTGATTCAACGTACAAAACAAACAAGTACAAAATGCCGTTTGTTGAGATTGTTGGGATGATGCCATGCAATAATAACTTCAAGATAGCGTATGCTATTGTTAAAGACGAGACCGAAGGGAGCTATCGTTGGATTTTGCAAAGGCTGAAGATTTTGCTTGGGGATGATCTTAACCCGACCGTTGTTGTTAGTGACAGGGAGCTTAGGTTATTAAAGCCGATACAAGAAGTTTTTCCACAAGCAGCGCACTTGCTATACACTTGGTATATAAATAAGGATGTGGAAGATCGTGTGTATAGAATCATTGGAGATAAAGGCCTTGCCTCTAAATTCAAGAATGGCAAATGGAGAACAATATTAGAATCATTAACCATTGAGGAGTACGAGACCAATCTTATGATGATGAAGGAAAAGATGAGCAGGTTCAAAGGAGTTATCTCGTATGTTGAGGAGACGTGGTTGGTGCATAAGGAGAAGTTTGTTGTTGCTTGGACAAAGGAGTTCCTACATTTTGGTAACACAACTACTTGTCGAGTGGAGAGCGAACATGCTAGTCTAAAGCAATGGCTCAATACGGCAACTGGGTCCCTTGACACGGTATGGCAGAAGGTTCACAAGCAGATTGAATCACAAGCAACCAATATAAGGTATTTGCAATTTCTTCTACTGCGATTTTGGAATTTGCATTTAGGGTTGTATCATTTCACTAACTAATAATAATTTTATATTCGTATCAGGTACATGCTTGAACAGTCGCGGCTTCGTCAAGCAGTCACTTTCACCGGACGCCCATTAAGCCAACTTGTATTCAAAGTCTCTCATTATTGTCTGCAGTTGTTGAATCAAGAGTTAGAGCGTATGAGAGGGTTGAGCCATGAAGTGTACGTGCGTTGCGGTTGTGTATTGAGAACATCGCATAAGATACCATGTGCATGTGAACTATGTGTGGTTCTGTAATGTTACAGGTGAATTCTGATGACTTATGTGTGGTTCTGTAATGTTACAGGTGAATTCTTATCAATTATGTGTGGTTCTGTAATGTTACAGGTGAATTCTGATGAATTATGTGTGGTTCTGTAATGTTACAGGTGAATTCTGATCAATTATGTGTGGTTCTGTAATGTTACAGGTGAATTGTGATGAATTATGTGTGGTTCTGTAATGTTACAGGTGAATTCTGATGAATTATGTGTGGTTCTGTAATGTTACAGGTGAATTCTGATCAATTATGTGTGGTTCTGTAATGTTACAGGTGAATTCTGATCAATTCTGATTAATATATTCGAACATGTGGTATTCCAACGGCTATATTCCAACGTCTATATTCCAACGTCTATATTCCAACGGCTATAAGCTAAATATGCCAAGGAGATATTGAAGAAATATGAACTAGAACATTGTAAGCCAATATCCACTCCTATGGGCACTGACACTGTCCTCTGTGCTGATGAAAATGGTAAGTCAGTAGACAGCAAGTTGTACCGAGGTATGATTGGCTCTTTACTTTACTTAACAGCAAGTAGACCGGACATTCAGTTCTCAGTATGTTATTGTGCTAGATATCAGGCTAACCCTAAGGAATCCCATTACATAGCTGTAAAAAGGATCCTTAGATATTTGCAAAGCTCAGTTAATGCAGGTTTGTGGTATCCAAATACTCCATCTATAAAATTAAACAATGTTGCTACTTCAGTTATCCACATTTACTCTTTACATTACGATCAACGAAAACTCTCAAACATAAATGGCTTCATCTGATTTTACCAACGAGTTCCCTAATTTTCCTCCCGAGAAAAGCATAGTTTCAACTTTGAATAAGTCTGATTGCACGACGAAGATGCTTGATTACCAATACTACGCAATCCGTGTATATGGAGAGACATTTGTGAGTCCAACAATGTTCCATCCTGAATTTCCATTTATGTTTTGCTTCAAGCTTCCGTCTGCTGGTGAGTTTCCAATATACTCACTACACATGCTGTGGTTCTTATGTTATATGTATTACATGCCTTTTGAATTTGCTCTAGAGGAATGGTTGAACAATTTGAATGAAGGAAATATTCCTAGTCATATTCAAACATTTCTGAAGTGGTTTATGCCTATTGATGACTGGAAAGCTATGTTCGCCAGACTATTGCGTGATAATCAGAGGGGAATCATCCCTAAAAAAATTTCAACTCCATCATCTTTTTAAGATGGACAGAGTCTGAAATTTCTCATGAGGTTCATCGAACTTATCCTTACTCGATCGTGAAAAATTGGGATCGCTATAAATTAGAGGTTCGAGTACTACAGAGTATCAGCGCTTCAAAGAACGATTACCTGCCAGGACGAGCTTGGCCAAGAAATAGAGGAAATGCTCCATGGAACATTTTTCCTGTGGAATATGAGACGAATATTGCAGAGGAGAAAGAGATATACCTTGCAATACAGTCAGGTGTACCAGCGACATCTTCACCAAACATTCAGGTGTACGAAGAAGATAGTGACTAATGTCTTTTTTTTTCCGGTTTATGTCGTTGTAATGTCTTTTTTCAGTTTATGTCGTTGTAATGTATTTTTACAGTTTATGCCGTTTATGTCGTTCTAATGTATTCTTAAATTTGCAATAATAACAAAACATACCACAAAAAAGTACTAAAATATCAATCCACCAAATTCAGTCAAAATAGTACTAAAATACTTCAAAATACAGTCATAACTTACTTGGCCAAATGCCAAGCATCCATAATCTCCTCTAACGACTGCCTATATACAATCGCAGCATCCTCGTCCAGATGACTCATGTGATCCAACACAGTTTCACCCCAGCCAGATAATCGACTAACCCACTGTAAAAAAGTAAAGAACAAAAAACAAGGTTAATATCATTTCACATTTCAGTAAATATCATTTCACATTACTAGACCAGTAAAGAAAAACCAAAAATAACTTACAATCTCACTGTTTGAGCGAGTATAAATAGCCGGTCCGGGTGCAACAATCTCCAGAAGTAGACGAGGGTGTGAGTGACGGGTGTACCAATGCATGTACTGATCCTCACAATCTGATGGAGTATGTGCTGGAGTGAATACAGACAGTATAAGGACGGACGACTGGGGAAAAGAGTCCCAAATACCCTGCACCATCACAGCTGGCACCTCTACACGATACTTCAAACTGGTCCACGGGCGAACAGCCTTAGAAGGCTGCAATATCGGTCTAGGAATGGTCTGCACATGTCCAAGCTGTCGAAGGCATCGCCCCGGCATGTACGGCTCGATCACATCCCGATACCGTATCCATCCAGAATATAGAGTCCTCAGGGTCTCAGTAATGGCATCAGGGCCATACGGCATCCACATGACCTACAGGTGTATAAAATTACATTAACACATACAAGTAATACACAAATTTGTTTTAATTGAACAGTATTTATAATTATAAAGCAAGTATACCTCATTTGCTGTCAACACATCAAGCCGGGCATGAAATGCTCTCAGCCGCTCATCGCTCTTCTCCATCGATATAGATGGCCACAACGAAGCCCTAGGAAGATCCGGGTCAACTGTAACTGCCTCTCGATGTGGCCTGAAGCAAGGAAAATACTCGTAAATCCAGGACTGGAGCAATGTCATACAACCCGTCATCTGCCCGCAATCTCCTCTGGTAGCAATACCAAGATGACGGTATAGATATGCTAGTGCAGCTGATCCCCAAGAAAGTCCAACGGCTCCAACCGCCGAGTCCTGCACCTCTAACAGACAAGAAGGTCGGATGCGGTCACCACTCTTGTCTACGAACAAGGTGGAACCGAGCATCAGCCACGTCCAAGCTATAGCCTGGGTCACAGGAATCCGATCACCTCTACAGTGCTCCATGACGGAAGCGGCTCGTATACCACCAGAAGCATAATGACGGGCATCTAACTGAACCCGAGTCACCCCAAACAAATCCATCACACACTCCTTAAGCTCATCAACAGTCGCATCAGCAGTCACCATGGCACCATCTACGGGGATGCACAATATCTCCCACACATCATGCATCAAAATGGTCATCTCGCCAAATGGCATGTGAAATGATGACGTGTTTGGCTGCCACCGCTCTACAAATGCCGTGATCAGAGCAGCATCTATGTGACTGTGCATAATACCAGGTAAATGGAACAAGCCAGATGACTCGATATGCGACTGAATCGTCCGGGAAGAACCACTGTACCATAATCTCAGCTTCGTGCAATATCCTGATCTGGTATGACACCTAAGGACGCCCCTATCCTGACCGGCCCATATAGCACATGCAATATGTCCCAAAAAGCTCGGGATCACAGCACCATCAAATGGACCCCCGGGGACGGGGTCCTTCACAACCCAGTCATCCTCTACACTCCTCGATCGCTTGCTGCTACCTGAAATTACAGCAAACGGTTTACATTAATTTTTTAGTATATTTTTCAATAATCACGATTAACACAAATACAAATAAACACATTTTTTAATTTCTCTTACCAGAAGAAGATGCTGCGGTAGAAGAAAATCGTCCGTCTCGACCCCTCGTCACAACGCCACGATCTATGGGGATAGTATCAGCACTAGGACGATGCATAGAAGCATCCCCGTCCATGTCTATATCAGCCGCCTCATCCCGTCCATCAGCACGCTCCGCCTGTGCAGCATGTGCCCTCCGGGCGTCCGCCATGAAACGCTGCTGCTCCTCCCGGTCCCGCCGAGCAGATGCAGTAACAGGACGTGAAGACGTGCGTCTAGGGTCAGCTCCCTCCTGATCCTGTAATATTATTTATTTATAAGGTATATTCAATTTAACATATTTTTTTTTTCTATACGTTCGGGTCTGCCTACGCCCGGTCCGTGCAATTTTTTTTAAAAAAAATTCAAAATTTGCCCCTTTTTGGCCTGGGCGGGTGGTTTACACCACCTGCCCTATGGTCCAAACGGGTGCGGCGCACCAGTCGGTCTTAGGGTTGACCAGTGCGCCGCAAACGTTTGGCCCTTAGGCCAAACGGGTGGCGCATGCGCTCCACCATAAGGTGGAGCGCATGCGTTGTACGCGTTCCACCTTAAGTGGAACGCGTACGACGAGCGACCCACCCCATGGTGGAGCGCATGCGCCGCGCGTTCCACCTTACGATGGAGCGCGTGCGCCGTGCGATCCACCATAGGGTGGATCGCTCGACACGCTCCATCTCCACCTACGGTGGAACGCATAGTTCATGCGTTCCACCGTAGGTGGAGATGGAGCGTGTCGCCCGCCTAGGCCAAATTCTGGGATTTTAATCCCGAATTTCGGCCCGATTACTCACGATTTTGATAATTTTTTTTATGGAAATACTTACCGTAATACCCATGTATCCTTTGCCGATGCCTCCTCTTCGTGCCATCTCGTTTTTGGTCGGTTTTTTTAGAATGGAAAATAAGTTGAGAGGATTTGGAATTTTCAAAACTTATGTTTGAAATAATGAGAAGGGCAAAAGGGTCAATACAGGGCGGTGAACCGGAATTTTAGTGCGGTATATAGTCGCCCACTTTTCATATCCTATTAACACATTACACAAATTATGATATTAACGACTAAGAGATTTGTTGTAGGGGTAGGCACAGTTCAATTAACCGATTAATTAGGAATTTTTTTGAACCTAACTAAATTTATCAGTTTTTAAAACATTAAAACTAAAATTGGTCCATATATATTGGTTAACTGAAATTTTTGGTTAACGATTTTTAATTATCTCAATGGTCAATATTTAACCGGTTAACTAAAAATAACAGTTAGGCTATTTTTTTTATATCCAAACCTATTAAACAAAATTTCATCAAAAAAAAAAAAAACCTATTAAACAAAATTAAATTCTTAATACACATAAGTTTAAATATCTAAATAAATTTAACTCATACATCTTTAAAAAAAAAAAAAAAAAAACTAATACAATCTGATTAAAATTTATATTCAAACATAACTAAATAATATCCAAACCATTATCAATTCTAACATAGTTCATTGCTATTGCAAGAAATGAATTTTGTTCATAGAACCACCTTAATCATAATTAACTTCAAAGTACCACTTAATTTTGATAGGTGGATTTTTAAATTTCAAATTGAGCTGCTGAAAGAGAAAAGAAGAGTCATTTTAAAAAAAGTAGGATAGGAGATGGACAATGAGTAAGAGAGATATGTCGTGAAAGAAAAGAACGACAAGGGTTTCAATTCGAAATTGAGAGGGACGATCAGAGATTTTATGGTGAGATTTTATGGTGTGAGAGGAGCGATCAGAGATTTTGTCAAAAGGGGGTTGGTCTATCTACTACATAGTAGAGATTAGATTAGTTTAGGTTTAAATTTATATTTTTTAGAATTTTGCTATACGAAATGACGCTGACACCATTCCATTTAAATGGGACGCGGTTGTTTTGTGTAGGAAGTTTTAGAAATCAAAATTAAAATCTATCCTATCCATTTTCTTCTTTGCTTATGTCGCAAACTTCACCCATCAATAATGGTGTCTTTGGTTTGTGATTTTTGGATGCAAACTCAAAAAAATTCAAAATTAAAATATGGGTTTTATAAATTTTTAAATGTGGATGACTCAAATCTTGAAGAATTAAGCATATAGAGAAAAAAAGATGTATTAATTGAATCAATATTATGTTTGCTAGATTAAAGTACTTTTTTAAATTGGATAATTTATAATTTATATAAATTTTTAATTATAAGTATACTATTATTTTATAGATTATATTTATATTGTACGATAAAATTTTAAATTACACTAAGGGGGTGTTTGGTTAGACATGTCGCGTCCGTGCCCGCGGATCACGAACTGTTTATATCTTCGATGGTTCCCGCTCTACGGGTTTTCTACGGTGTTGGACAATCCCTCTGAGGAGACTGGTCCAATGGGTTTTCGAGTCGGCACCAATCAGTTTGACGGTCTGATTGGACACCGATTTGATTCCGAATTGACCCATAAGGGTAAGTTCGGATAAGGTGGTGGTCTGCGATGATTCTAAGCTCGGTTTCCGATTACGTGTAGGGAAGAGGCGTAATCTCACCCTACCCCGCCCGATAAATCGGTACTGTTGTACTTTTGCATGCTTGTTGTACATGTTCGTGTTTACTATTGCTTTGAATGGTCATTAATTGTATATATTCGAGCCATTGACAACGCTCATAAGGTTTTTGTCGTATGCTTATCGGGATCACTATCCAGTGATCAACATGATATGGTCGTTATATAATCGTTATACAACGATCGAATATTAAACATAATAATGTATGATTTATCAATTATTTATCGTTTATTTATTTAAATCATTATTCAACGATTTAGATAATCTGATCTCATAATTTCTATCCAACCGTTAAACCCGATAAATAAAAAGACATCATACATTATCATCCCCATTAAATAAATATTTTAGTGAAACTGGCGAAAAGAGAAATCATCATATTTATTAAAAAAATATAGTTACGCGCATTGTATCGATTATTTTCCGTTTATTTATCTGAATCACTATCCCGTGACCGATATAATGCGGTCGACAACATAACCACTATACAGCGGTTAAAATCCGATTGATTGCAAACCGTTATATTTATTTAAATAAAAATAGTTATTGTTAAAACTTAAATTAGAGATGTATTAATCTAATATTAATTTACAACAATATATAATATAGATTAAATAAAACTAAATTAAGAGTTAATAAAATTAAAACTAAAATGGAAAGAAGTTTGATATATACCAGCATAGCAGATGAAGAGAAGTGGAGTCAAGCATAGCAGATGAAGAGAAGTGGAGTCAAGGCCCATTTAAATTAATAAGTATCCAGGATCCGTTTGAGTGAAATGGAGGGTATATAGATTATATTATGAGTTTTAAATTTGGATATTTAGGGTTTGACAATACAACAGCCACCCTTCATCCACTTGCTCTCCTCTCTCTCCTCCTCCTAAATCTTCTTCCGTGAAAGAAAGGAGCAGCAGCCATCCGGCCAGCCACCGCTCACCACTTGCCCTAGTTCCAGTCGGATCCGCTGTCTGCCGTCGTCACGACCTGCCGCTCGCTTTGCCGCTGTCCCATTTACACGGCCTCCGTCTTCTTTCTCTTTCCCAAAGAAATCGATTTCGCAACTCCTCCCCATGGCTGCTGGCGACCCCCTGTTCAGCGACGGCAACCTTCTACAGAGGATGAGGAACCCACGATCTCCTCACGGCGACGGCGACGGCGACCACCTCCGATGCGTTAGACCGGACGGCCAGAGGCGATGTTGACGACGCAAATAGCAGAATAAATCAAAGTGAGTAGATCCGTATCATTTCTTTTTTATTTCTCAAGATCTAACTTTCCTGCTTGTGATTTTTGTAGTGCTTTTTGTGTTTGGATTTGGAGTTTAAATGATAGTGAAAGTAGAAATTACATGTGAATGGTGTTTGAAATATTAAGAATCTTAATATTTGCAGGATATGAACAATAATGCAAAATGAAAAAATCACAACAACGTAATAAATGACTCAATTGTATAGGTGAAGGAATTTGTATTGATATTTTTGCTTGTTACACTTGATTTTGTTTGAAGCAGACTCGATTCTGCTTTCTGAATCTACATTGCTGATTTTTTTTCAAAGACTCTCTTCTCTTTTTGTTTTTTTTTTGCTCTAACGTTGTTGCTAATCTCTCCTCTTCTCTTTTTTCTCTGGTGTTCCCCCTTGATATGAGTGGTCTGTGCCCTTTTAAAGATGATGGAGCCTGCTCTTCATTGGCTGAAAATCAGCCTCATTTCAAGGTTGCTGACTGAAATCACGGGCCCTCTTTCTTTTCAAATGGGTGCCCATAAATGGCATCTTTTCCTGCTTCTTTTCATTGAAGACCGAAAATCACACAGTCCCATTAATTTGTCTTTTATTATTTTTGTTGATTTCTGTCTTGGGAGTTGGTTTTTCTCTTGGTTGAAAACTCCCAATTTTGTACATGTCTGGTAAATTGCTTTGCTTTGAGATTATTTTCAGGATTCATTTGAGACTTGATTTGGAGCTGTTGAGGGATGAATTTAATCCCATGTTCACCTGCAAATACAAAAAAAATGTCCATTGATTAGTCTTGTAAATGCAAATTTTATTTCTTAATAAAAGCATTCTATTTTTATCTTTTTGTTTTATTATTTTTTTATAATTAGAATTTATTTTCTGAATATTAATCCATTCATCATTAAATGGTTCCAAAAATAAACTATGTTCTAAATATGACTTTATGTAAAAAATTATCTTTAATAGACAATCTTTTAACAAAAAATTATATCTAAAATCATATCTATTTCTCGAACATTAATTATAAAATGAATGAGTTAAATTCATGATCTTAACTTAACTATTAAGCAAAAATTGAGTTTAACTAACAATTTGAAATATAACCATTGTAAAATTATATTCACAAATAATACATTACATCTCATATATAATTTATAGCAAGATGGAGGATACTTTTATTCCAAAGAATTATATCTTGAATGGGACTTGGTAATTGTATTGAGATATAACCAATTGGTGTACAAAAGCCTCATTTCTCGAATAAACCATATGTAAGAACGAAATGCTTTATTTTTGATATAATATATAAATTTGTTGAAATTTCAAATATTGTCAGTTAAAGCATAAAAATGTTCCGGACAAAAATGGGTATCTACAAGACATATTTAGAGCAGGGAATGAGAATCACAATAATTAATTACCTTTGTTGATGTTTGGTTTTACAAGTTTTGATATAGGAATGGAATCATATTCACCCCATTATGGGAATCAACCATTCCCTATTCCTTCCCGTTCAATCAAATATGATTCCCATTCTTTTATCAAATTTAATTGAAAAAAAATAAAAAATAAAACCGACGTTCTATATTATGTTAACTGCCTATACATAAACTTTCTTAAAAAAAACTGCCTATACATAAACAAAAAATAAAATAAAAAGCTAAACTACTCCATATACATATGTTCTACGTATACTATATTCAATTTTTTTTTTTTTGAAATGTATATTATATTCATTCATATAATATAATATTCTATATTTTTAGAATAATAATTTTTATATATTAGTATATTTTCTTTATTTATTAAAATTTAAGAAATTTTAATTTTATCCGATTTCGATTTTGATTTTGATTCCAATTCCGAAATTTGAACCAAACACTCTTAAAAGTAATCGGATTCCGATTCCGAATTAAACCAAACAAAATAAATAAATAGTCATTCCGATTCTGATTCCGTAACATTCCGATTCCGATTCCAATTCCGATTCCGAAGTTTGAACCAAACGTCCCCTAAAGAAAATGTTATTTAGAATTTATAACTTTTTCTCTATTTTATCAAAGGAGACTTAGGGAGTAGTTCTCTACCCTTTATAACCCTGCTTACGATAGTAAACGATATCAAAATAATAGACGACCCCTGCTTACGATAGTAAACGATATCAAAATAATAGACGACGATCCCTGCTTACGATAGTAAACGATATCAAAATAATAGACGACGATCTCAAAATAGAAAAAATTTTAAGATTTAAAGTTGTTTAGAGCCACATTTCTCATGTAATAACATTTTAGATTTCTAAATCATTATTTTTCGAATTTTCTCTATCTAAATGGTCATTTTCTATATCCTAACAAAACAATGGCTAAATGATTTCACAACCAAAAAGTTTAAGAAATAAAGTTATTTAAAATATAATTTTCATTAATTTTAGAATGAAGGATTATCTGTAGGGATGGTAGAAGAAGTTCTCTACATCCCAAAAGAACAAAAATATTATCATCCTCCAAAAGCAAAGAACACAGTTAGCGACCAAGAACTTCAAAGATCTAGGGAAAGACAAAAGAAACCATCATAATTAGTTAGATGGTATATTTATAATCGATCGTGGAAGACCAATTGTAGCTCGTCTTTATTAGCCGCCATTAAATAAGGATGACTGTTGCTTCATAAAAGGACCCGACACACTTGCTAAACTATTATTGTTTCTAGCAAGCATGAGACACGTATCCAGAAAGACACTATTAAAACCCGTCATTCTTACTAATCCATGCTTGCAAGACACGTGTCTAAAACCCGACACTCCGCAATCAGCTCGCATCTGCAACCTTTGACATATAACACCAAAGAGAACTGAAGACATATCACATCCAGACAAACTAACACATATTCCTCACTACGACTGTCCGATGAGGAGGAACTTCTAATTGAGCATTTGGGCCTCAAAGCCCAGCAACAACGCTCCATATAGAATCTAAGCCTACCAGCTGGGTGAAAGTGCCCTCCGTAGTCACTTTAAGACCCAACTAAGGGATCGCAGTCTGGGAAGAACTAGAGACAGTAAGGGCTTTTCTTACCCATAGCTCAGACTTGTAAATATGAACGTTTTATCCCACAATAAAAGATACGGTTTCTCTCATCTTCCTTACTTTAAAGATATTTTCTCTATACTACGTGATTATTAACTTGATTGTCAACGTGTATTCATGGACACCTCCTCCTGGAGAAGTCAAAAATCAAAGATTTATTTAAAGTTAAAAAAAGGCAGTTGAGATGCTTCTAAGTTGGATTTTAAAATTGATAGTTAATAAGTGCAAGTTAGGGTCAAATGTAGTCTACTCTAATTTCTAATCATAAAAGTAGTGTTGTAAATGGGGTGGGATTGGAGCGAGGGTATGGAACTAGTTTTCCCATCTTCCTTTGTCTTTAGAATGAAAATCTCCATTTTTCCTCGAACTGATTTTTAATTTTCAGTAACTCATAATAACAGTGGAAGGAAATACTGGAGAGAAAATCCCACATCGGAAAGCACGAGCAGGATAATGAACCAGCAACAGTATAAATGAGAGTCAAGAACAATTGGGTAACATACTTACCTGGACGGGGTCAATGTGTGATCAACGAGGCTCATGGCCTAGGGTTGTGACCTCCATTGTACGCTGGAGGGGTGCTTCCCTAAAGTCTCCCCAAGAGGGAGAGCTTATGTTATAATTTGTGCCAGTGGGGGCCTGCGTTCGCGCGGCCCCTTCCAATTCCAGTTTCTGTTCTTATCAGTTTAATATCTGATATGTGGACCAATGGTCCACACGATATTAAATTAATTTTTTTAGGGGAAGGCCTATATTAATGGCTTGCCATTAGGGTCTTCAAGAGTCGCCATTGTGTTGCACTATTGCTTTGGCCTGGCTCACCCCTCCAATTTGAGTTCTATCTTTATAGTTTTTGATTTATAATTTGACTTTTATTTGAAATAGCTGATCGATGTAGATTGATTAAGGATTTATTTTATTAAGATAATCAACTAATAAATAATTAAATAATAAACAAATTATTTCAGTTTCGCTCTACCTTTTTATCTAAAGTTAATTCAGTGATTCAGGATTACAGTTTTATATTTGTGCATATATGCAACTGGTGGAGCTTAAGAATGATTGCAATCATATGGTAAATTGTGATACTTGAATGAATTTCATTTTCGTGAAATGATGCACACTTGATAAGTAATTTGCTCCTCAATCAAAAAGTGTGTTCTTTCATTTAGTTTGATCATATTACGATTCAGTGTCTATAAATTTGCTTTGCTTCATGGTCCCAATTGTCTATGTCTATGTCTTCAATGAAGCATTAGATATGGTGCCTTATGTAGAAGTGCATCCAATGTTGATCATTTAGGGATTGGTTGTTGGCTGACCAGAGAAGTCATTATCCTTTCCTTTGTTTGCTCTGCATATATGGAGTGTTGATTATTACTAAGGAATGGAAATAGAGAAAGAAAATTTCAAACTGGGAACTTTCATGACTTGGTTTTTGTTTTTATAATTATGAATGGAAACGCTTGATGCAATGCAGTTGTCTATTCCCTGTAATTTGATTGCAGTAATACCCAGTGGTAATTTTAGAACTACCATCAATTGATACAGGTCAGTTGTCAGGGTGAAGTAATTGAGAGATGCTAATTTACTTCTCCCTAAACGTCTTCTGTAACCTTTAGTTTTCTCTCTATATAATGGCAATGTTGAGATTATTACTAAATATGTATCAAGAAATGCAAATGCCATTCCTGAGAAGCATATAAACATAATAACTTTGTGTATTACTGGGATTGCAGAAATGCAAGCGTCAGTTTATGGATGCAATATGGTTGTCTTTTCCTTGTGAGTTAATTTCAGTGTATGTCTTGTGGTTCTGTGTGAACTACCGTTATTTGATAGAAGTCAGTTGTCTTGTTGTGATTGAGAGATACTAGGTTACTTCTCATGCTCTTGTAAACGTAGCTGATTTTCTAGCGAGTTTTTTAATTATTATTGTGCACGTTTATGATCTGAATCTTGTCGATTTCTTGACTTGTGGTGTCTCACATTCTTGAACTAAGTTTGTTATTTTGACTTACTTTCTTGCTGATGCTTACATTTGGGTTTGATTCTTAGGGTCATCCATTCCCTTTTGGAGGCTATGTTCTCTCAATATTAAGGGGAATTCATGTTTCAGCTTCCTCTTTCGTTACTAAAAGAAGTTAGAGTTTCATTAGATAGATCCTTGTTAATTAAATGATGATATAGATGATGAGCCGAGGATGGAACTTTTGTTGGTAAATATGTGTCGCAGCTTGCCCCTTTGCGTTAAGTGTAGCCAAGGTTTCTCTCGTATCGTATACCCAGCTTGCAATTCTATTTTAGGTTTACTACTAGCGTGTGAAAACGGATAGACAATCAGCCATATAAGCAATAAGCACAGTCTATCTGGTTCTCACTGACTGTTCAAGTTTATTCTTCTCTAGAAGCTTCGAAGGCATAGTTCTTTTTCTTATTTTCCTAGTATCCAAACATGTAGCTTTACATATATTTCCTCCTTTGTATGCTGTATTTTTCATCCTTTTTGCATAATCTGTTGTTAGTTTATTTGTTTATGATGGTAGGCTATTGCTTTTTGAATTTCTGGGAAGTTGATATTCGATAATCACTAGGTTAAGGCCTGATTGTTTACTGCACATGCTTTGTCATTTATGTTTCAACTTCCTCTTTCGTTACTAGAGGCAGTCCTGAGGCATTCCAATAGGTGAAATTGGGGAGATTCCTTTTAGTTTGATGATTTTTAGGCACTAAAAGAAGATATAGTTAATTTTTGGTACATAAGTTTGGATAGTTAATTTTTGGTAGCATTAGCCAGTATTCTAACATTGTCTGGTGAATTCAAATGCAGCTAATTCATGTCTTGAAACGCATATGATCGTTGTTAATAGAGGAAAGGCACACTTGAGAAGCAGACTCAACCAAAGCCTAGAAATTCGTCAAAGATGAATGAATCAAATACAACTTTGGATTATGAGTTGGATGATACTTTTCCAGGTCATGAGCCTCAATCAGTCAGATCCAAGATGGCAAAGAGGTCAAAGAATAGTGTAAAAATGAAAATCTTGAACCAGCATTTACTGCTACACCCATAGTTTATTCAGCTCAACATCCATTTACTAATGAGTTTGGATTATGAGTTGGAAGATACTTCTACAGGTCCTGAGTCTCGATCGATCAGACCCAAGAGTAACAAAGGTAAATATCTATTGACGGAGCTGCAACTGCAAGTGTTACTTGGTCAGCATATCTCTCTCAGAACAGGGATCACTTTTAGCACTTGATTTAGTTGAAGCATCATCAGAGAAAGCTAAGCTTTTCTCTGTTGTAAAATGTATATATAATTATGCTAGTATATATATTACAGGAGGTTTAGAGCTTTGTTCCACAATCAGAAAATGCTGTAGATTCAAAGACACAGGTGATATTTAGTAGGCTGCGTCTAGAGATGGGGTTTTTGCTGGGAGTTCAATCACCTCAACAACATTGCATAGGGTAAATGCTCTTGATTTTGGATGTAATGCTTTTGCTTCCATAATGTGCAAAATTTGAGCTATAGCATTAAGATTTATGCCCAACTTTACTCTTGGAGCACAGCCTGAGTTTACAGATAGCTGATAGCTTGTGTCATACTGTAATTTTGTAATTTGCTCCTGTTATATAAAATAATTTTTGTTTTTACGAAAGGAAATGCTGGCCTGTGATGCAATGTGGTTGTCTATTTCCTGTAATGTGGCGTGTGATGCAATTACCTAGACCGCTGTCGGGCATCCATTCCAAGGTAAGATGACAGCCGTCGGACATCCATTCCAAGGTAAGATAGCGGAGATGTCTTTTATGTTGTCTTACATCAAATTTGAACTGGTTTTGAGCTGCCTTTGAGTACCGTGTTAGAAAGAAACTTGTGCTTGGGTATATGAATAACTAGGAGTTATAGTTTCAATTTATGATGCTTTTGAAACTGAGGTACTTCAAAGTTAAAAGCATGGAGATCAGATTCGATTGTTTCAATTTATCAGTTAGTTAATCATCTGAACCTTCATTTGTTGGAAGCAGGGGACGGAACCATCCATAGTAAGAGTAGTTTCAACGGTCGAGCAGCAAGGCGAAACCATTTGGGGTGGTTTCGGCGGTTGGCCTAGCCCCCTTTGTCTCCGCGGCTACTCTATGCTGTCTAATGTCTAATGCTTGACTGTTTGCAATTTCCCAAAATATCTTCTTTTGTAAGAATGTTTTTTGCATGTGCATGTATCGAAAACGTATTGAAATAGAGGCAATAATCATATATACGACTTAAAAATACTATATAAATCCAACACAAAGTTAGTGGATTCGTGTTTTATCAAACATGTTAAGATACATGTTATTTTTGGGTTGATACAAGTTTTTAGGTTGGATTTAAGTTAATATACTAATTAAAAAAGGACAAATATTTAAAATTATCATGTGTATACGTATTATTTAACAATGGAAATAAAATATAAATGATTAATGAGTACCACTTAAATCTTTTTTTTTATTTTATTTTATTTTATAGTAGAGTACCACTTAAATCTTTAATCTTTCATAGTTTTATCTGTTATTTCTAGTCTTTCATAGTTAAATCTAGACTTGTTCATGGGTTGGGCCGGGTCTAATCGGGTTTGCCATATATTTACATTGTCCAAACCCAGTCCAACCCGCATTATATTCACATCGGGCTCCGACCGGATTGGGTTGGATTAAAAAAATAAATTTCCAAGTCCAGCCCGGCCCGTCCAACTAATATATATATATATTAAAAAAATTAAAAATAAAAAATAATTATTATTCCAACAAATAAAATTGCAAGTAAAATTTAATTAATTAATCTGTAGTCTAATATGAAGTTATATTTGTAATTCTTTTAATTCTAATAAAAAGTTAACAGTTACTTTCAAAAAAAAAAAAAACAGTTATAATATACATTTTGTAACGATAATATAAATTTTTATAAACCATTATACATATATAATGTATGTGTATAGTATTAAATTTCAATTGATAAAAAAATCATCAACACAGATATTGTTATTCTAAAAAAAACTCAAATATAAATATAAATGTATAAAGGTGGAGCGGACAGGGCCGGGCCGGGCTAATTTGGGTTTTCAAAATAAATCCCAAGCCCAACCCATTTTATATGCGGGCTTGTATGGATTGAGGCCAGATTGGGTCAAATGATGAATATACATGTCCAAACCCAACCCATGATGAACGGGTTTCGACGGGCTGGGCGGGCCAACAGATCTATAAACAGATCTAGTAAATTTGTGATTCCTAATAGAAATAGTAAAATTTTACATATTCTGTTAACATATTACACAAATTATGATATTATTAACGTTTGAGAAATTTGTTGTAGGGGTGGGCATGACTCACTTAACCGGTCAATTAGGAAATTTTTTGAACCTAACTGAATATATCAGTTTTTAAAACATTAAAACCAAAATTGATCCATATATATTGGTTGACCGAAATTTTCGGTTAACTATTTTTAATCATTATCTTTCTTTCTTTCTTTTTTTTTTTTTTGAGAATGCAAACATTTCATTAGATAACAAGGAGAGTACAATGATAGCATGAAAACGGTAAGGAATAAAACCTTACATAAGTATAGGCTATGCCTAATACATAATCCACAAGGGCAAGAAATAAACTACAAAGAGTAAAAAAAGACATTAAAGATACCACTAATACAAACAACAAATGGAACATATATTGCCAATCATTCCAAATTCGCAGAGAAGCAACTGTAGTTCTGATTTCTTCATTTAACCCATTCGAAATTTTTAATCATTGTCTTATCTTAATGGTCAATAAAAAGTAATGGTTAATCCTAATTTTTATCTAAATCTAGTGGTTACCATTTTATCCTTTTTTTTTTTTTGGGTAGAAACAGGAAAAGAAAAAAACAAAACAACAAACACCTAACCTGGAATCAGCCTAGGAAAGCTAATCCCAATTCTATCCTCTAAAAGAAGAGAAGAAAGAAAGATAGGAGGGTCAGAAAGGGTAGACACGCCTAACATCCCCTCGTGACCAGTCGCCGCCAATCGATCCGCAACCCGGTTTTGCTCTCTGAAAATGTGGCTGAACTTAAGGAACTCAAAGGAAGAGCAAAGCCTTTTAATAGCTTTAATAAGGTTGCGGCTATTAAGACTGTCGCGCCCGTACCCGCGGATCGCGAACTTTATATATTCGATTCGACATGGCTCTCGCTCTACTGGTTTGATAACGGTGCTAGACAGTCCCTCCAAGGAGACTAATCAATTGGGTTTTGAGTCGCCACCAATCAGTTTGACGGTCTGATTGGACACCGATTTAATTCCAAATTGACCCATTCGGGTAAGTTCGGATAAGGTAGTGGTCTGCGATGATTCTAAGTTCGGTTTCCGGTTACGTGTAGGGAAGAGACGTAATCTCACCCTACCCCGCCCGATAAATCGGTACTGTTGTACTTATACGTGCTTGCTCTTATGTGTTTGTGTTTATTATTGCTTTGGAGAGTCATTAGTTGTATATATTCAAGCTATTGACAACGCTCGCAAGGTTTTTGTCGTATGTTTACCGAGATCACTATCCAGTGACCAACATGATATGATTGTTATATAATCGTTATACAACGATCGAATATTAAGACATAATAATGTATTAAAATATAATAATCGGTTTCAATTATTTATCGTTTATTTATACGAATCACTATTCAGTGATCGAGGTAATATGTTCGTCATATGACCGCTATTCAGCAATCAAAGCTTGATAATGAAAGTTGTATATTATTAATATTTGTTGATAAAAACATAGTTTTAATGGGATTGACAAGGGAAAATTATTATATTTATTAAAACATAATAATATACGACTTATTAATTATTTATACGAATCACTATTTAGTGATCAAGATACAGACCACTATTCAGTGATCGAGATAGTTGTTTAATAAAAGGATAAATTAGTGCAATGACTAAATTGCACCAAAAGTAGAAATAATTAGCTAATTAACCTAAATGCTTGAATTAAAATAATCTGATATGAATTATAAACTAATTTTTTTTTTTTTTTTTTTTGGTAGAAAAGGAAAAGAAAAATGAATAACAACAAACTACCCAGGAATTAGCCTAGGGAAGCTAACCCCAATCCTATCTTCTAAGAGAAGATGAGAGATGAAACTAGGGGAAACAGGAAGGGTAGTAACGCCTAACGTCCCTTCATGGCCCGCCGCCGCCAAGCGATCAGCAACACGATTCTGCTCTCTAAAAATGTGTCTGAACTCTACGAACTCAAAGGAGGAGCAAAGCCTTATAATAGCTTTGATGAGGTTGCGACTGTTAAGACCCATAGAATGATTCTCAGAAATCATTTTGATTGCTTCCAAATTATCAGACTCCACAGAGAGCCTCTTAACACCCAGCCTTTTAGCAAGATTGATTCCAGTAAGAATAGCCCAGAGCTCCGCAGAAAAGGAAGAACCCAACCCTAAATTCTGGGAGAACCCAGAAAGCCAGACGCCCCCTACATCTCTAAGCACACCTCCAGCCGCAATCTTACCGTTACTGAGGCAGGAACCATCAGTATTCAGCTTCACAACCCCCTCTCTTGGCCTGCTCCATCCCACGAGATGGACATCACAACACTGAGAGGCTCTGGCAAGGGACTCTCCTTTGAAACTATCGATAATAGAGAAAAGTTTTTTCGAGAAGAAATCAGCTAAGTTTGTCATAAAAACAGTTTTATCTCCAAAAATCTCCTCGTTTCTCCATTTCCAAACTTGGTGACAGATAATAGCAAAGAAAATGTCACCATGCTCCATGTATGGAAGCAACTTTCCTCTAACACCATCAGAGAACCAGTCGACCTCAGAATGTGCCATGAAGGAAGAGAAAATATGGTGTGGGAGAATTTTCCTCCAAACCTCTTTACTATTAGAGCAATCTCTAAGAGCATGGCACAAAGTCTCAACATGGCCTCTGCATCTACTGCAAGCTCCAGAATCAGCCAAGTGCCTTCTGTGCCTATCCGAATTAGTAAGAAGCCTGTCCTTAACGCCCAGCCACAGGAAACTCCTAATACGGAAAGGAACTTTAAGGGTCCAAATCGACTTCCACACATCCGAGGGAGGATCAGATCTAAAGAGAGAGAAAGCTTCAAAGGCCGATTTGCAAGAATAAACTCCATTGTTAGTCAGCGCCCAACAGTGCCTATCCAAGTCTTCCTCTTGATTACTCACCTTCACTCCCCGCATTCTAAGGAGAGTCTCAAGGCTAAAGAAAGTATCAAACTTTGACCAGATCCAGTCCCCTTCCGAGTCAACCACATCGGCAATCCTCCAGTTGCGTATATCACTAGGCGGGGGGGAAGAACACACCTCAATTAACGGTTTATCCCCAATCCAGTTATCAAACCAGAAACTAATGGACTTACCATTCCCCACCTCCAGGCCAACTCCCGAGCAGAACTCATCAAACACAGCACTAAGTCCTTTCCAGAGGAAGGAACAATTAGCAACTCTCTCTTTCGGGCCCCCGAAGATTTTGTCTTTCCGATACTTACCACAAAAGAGGCGAACCCAAAGAGAGGAGGGGTTTTGCCACATACGCCAAAGGAGTTTCATTAATAAAACTTTATTATTGTCCTTTGCTTTCCTAATACCCAGACCCCCAGAATCTTTAGGCTGGCAAACCTCACTCCAAGGCACAAGATGGATCTTCCTGCCCTCCGCAGCTTCCCCCCACAGGAACCTACGGTTAATCTTGTCAAGATCATTAAGCACAGGATCCGGAAGCTTACAAGCCTGCATGATGTGATTGGGAGCAGCACAATTAACAGATTGAATTAACGTGAGGCGGCCAGCGAGAGACAGAGTCTTGGCTTTCCAAGTGGCACACTTCGAATTAGCTTTATCCAAAGTCTCTTTGAAGGAGCCTTTAGACACACGCTCACTATGGAGGGGAACGCCCAGATACTTCCCAAGAGAATCAGTAAGAGGAATACCTGAGAGATCACTTAATCTCTTACAGACTCTCTGATTCATATTCTTAGAGCACATCATCCTAGATTTCTGGATATTAAGCTTCTGCCCAGAGGCCGAACAAAAACAATCCAGAATATCCATAATGACTCTCAACTGCTCCTCATTACCCTCAAGAAAGATAAGGACATCATCTGCAAAGAATAAGTGAGTCACCTGGGGACAGAAGCTGTTGATCGCCACAGGGTGGAAACTCCCATTATCAATCGCATCCTGAATCAGGTGAGAGAGCCTCTCCATAGCAATAACAAAAAGGAAAGGGCTCATAGGATCCCCCTGACGGATTCCTCTGCCCGGGGAAAATTCCTCCGACATATCCCCATTGACCATAACTTGAAACACAGGAGAAGAAATACATACCTTAATTAAACTTCTCCAGCTGTCCGGGATTCTAGCTCTCTCAAGGCTCTCCATCAAGAAATCCCAATTAATTCGATCATAGGCCTTCTCTAAATCCAGCTTCAGAGCCACAATTGAAGGAAAGGGAAAAAATTATTTATTAAAGGAAAGGGAAAAAATTAAAGCTTAGATAAGTAAAAGGATGACAATTGTGATAGGGAAGGGGCATAATTGAATCCAATTTTAAAGATTGGGTCAGTGTGCATCGGATTGAATAATTGGGGGTTCAATTTGTAATAATAAAAAGAAATGAGGTAAGAACCTCACATTACGGATTAGGGTTGCATTCCAACCCATTCACCGCCTCCATTTCCTTTTCCTCTCTCTTCTCTCTCAAATTTTTGCTGTTAAAGAAGAAAGCAGCGGTCATCCGACCAGCCGCCGTTCTTTACCGAGTCTGCTTCGTCGTTTCCCGTCCATCCCTTCATCGTTCACCTCGGTCCGCCGCGGCGGAAGCTTCGCGGACGACAGAGGTAACCGGAGACGAGTGGATCCGTGTCTCGGCGTTCCCGTATTTCTTCAGGTACCAGTTTCGTGATTTTCATTTTTTGTATAGAGCTTTACTCGTTTTTTTTTTGTTGTTGACTAAGACCTGATGTTTTTTTTTTTTACTTTTTAGCTCAACTGTGTCGTGTTTCAAGATAGCGGTGAACTGAAATGGTTTCTGGCTAAATGGCGGTTCGGCTGATCAGATCGGTAACCACAGATTCTGAACCCGGTAAGATTTCATCACTGTAACTAAACCTTATTTGTTTTTTTTTTAACCTTATTTGTTTTTATTTATTTATTTAGTTAGATGTTAACTCATGTTTGGAGTTAATATCTTTTATCCGGATTATAATCGTTCTATTCTAAACCTTGCTCGTTTTTCGTAGCTCAGAATACTTGCTATATCAGACAGATAAAGGAAAAACTCGACACATCTAATGAAGACAAGAGTAAAAGGAAAAAGGTAATCAATCTAGCCTAACTAATTTTAATAGTTAATGCTAGCTTATATTTTCTTGGGTTATGACTGAAGTTGCAATATACACTTTACTGAAAAGAGTAAAAAGAGCTCAGGAAAGGGGGTACTGAACTCAGTTGGATTGATATCCTTAACAACGTATTTCAGAAATGATGTTATTATTGAAAGAGTTTCTGTTGTTTTTGCAATTTTAGACATTTTCAGGTCCTTTTTAGAGGTTCTTTTTAGTTTGGCCATTTTTGAAACTTTGTTTGCTGTGTTTCTTTTTATCCCCCATTTTATGTTGGCGTTATGTTTTGTTTCATTTCCAGAAACCCATTTTTCATTATATATTCACAGCTTCATTAAAAAGTAAGGATTAGTAAATCAAAAGTCCAAACAAGTTCCATTATGCCTCTGTTTTATTTTCTATGGACCTGATACATATAAAAAGGTTTTGATTTCATTTTATTTTATTTATTTCTCATTGTTTTGTGTCAACTATTTTGCTATTTGGTTGTTTATTTCAAAACGTAAATGCTATCTTTAAGGAAAGTATAAGGTTTCTGTATGTTAGGGAGAAAGAGCTACACAACTCCATCTCCAGATACGCCCCTCAAGTAACCATCCGGTCACTTCAGGATATACTAAACACTTGTATTAAAAGGTCTCCTTTATTTTTACCCTACTGCATCTTTTCTGGTTTAGATGTTTGTTTTCTTAGGGGTATATGTACATGATTAGAATTCTTTGGTTCATTGTGTTTTTTCAGGGTCCTTCATGACTATGGATTGGGCATTTTAACTATCTTTTGGTTGAAATTTATTCAGCTGGAAAGGGCATTGTTGAGGTTGAAGTGGCTGAGGTTGAAGGATTCTTATCAAATTTGGGTTCTATCTTTCTAAACAGGTATATACAGTGGGTTTTCTCTTACAATTTGTGCTACTACTTGGTATTCTTGCTGGTTGGAACCTTAAATGGGGGAGTCCTTAATTAGTAGATCACATTTTTCACCAATATTGAAAGATAAGAAAAGGCTACATTCTTTCTAATCCTATGAGGGCTTAAGACCTTACTAGAACTCAGAACAAATAAATGGATAGGGGCTGTTAAAGCTTTAAATTAAACAATGTGCAAATAATAAAGCTTTTAAATAAGAATCAGGATAGTAAACTTAAACATTCTACATGTACTGAAACTAAAAGACAGGGACTTAAACTTGCAATAGAAAACTGTATTGTATTACCAACCTTACAAAGTAGGTTTGACTTTGAGCCTGGAGATCCTTAGTTAGAATGCTCCTTGATTACAGATAGATTTTTACAGCCAAGAACCCTCAGTACAGAAGGTTTGATTCTTGAAAGAAAGTACAATTCAAATCAACTCTCTAAAATGTAGAACCCTCTCTATTACAAGCCTAGTAGATTTTGCCTCTCATTTTCTCGCTTTTTTTTCTGTTTTTTCTTGCTCTTTTCTTGCTGATTTTTGCTTTTTTTTTTTTTTTTTTTTGCCTCTTTTGGTCTAATATTCTTGCTGCCCCCTGTTTCAGGTGCTCAACCCCTCTATTTATAGAGGTCCGGACCATCCTGGGATTGAGAAAGATGTTGTCCCTTTTGTGATGAATTGTCTTATCTTCTGCATTTTGCAGTGGCTGGTTTCAAGGTGCAGGCTGCTCAACTTTGGCTCCTTCTTCTTTTGGATTCAAGTCAAGCATAGATCTGTCTTCCTCCTCTCTTTGGACTCAAGCTAAGTAATGCATTTGTCCTTTATTTCAGAATGGCTGTTTTCAAGATGGTTCAGGATGCAGGGACTATCTTCAAGATGGAGAGTTTGTCCTTTCTTGTTTGAATTTTTTGGATAGAAGATTGTTTTGGCTGTACTTTGTGTATGTATTGGCTGTAGAACATCGAAATTAGTTTTTGTAAATGTAGAATTTATTTTTCTTAATAATAATAATAGCACTTTATCTTATTTTTGATAGTGCCTTTATTTTATTTTTATTCCATTGTATTTTCAGTTTATTAATTCATTTGTTGTAAGCTAATTTTGGAAATTATATTCTAAATATAATTTATGAACCAAAATCATTTTAAAAGTAATTATGGATAACTTTTAAAAATTGAATTTGTCATAACTTTGTATTTAGATTATAGGGATTTCCAATATAATTTCACAACTAATGAATTAAAGTTGGAAAATTAATCTAACCAAAAAGATACAAGTTGAAATTAACTAATAAATTTGAAATATAACCATTCCAAAAATCATATTTAGAATACAACTAATTATATTTCAAATATAATTTATGACTGAAAAATAGTTCTATTGCAATAAATCACATCTCTAATATAATTTGATAATTATATCGAGATATAAAAAATTGGTATAAAATATAATTTTTCTTAATAAATTATACTCGTAATAGAAAGTTTGCATTTCTAATATAATTCATGAATTTGTTAGAATTCCAAATATAATCAGTTAAAGTTTTTTTTTTTTAAAAAAATGTCCCGGACAAAAATGGGTATCTACAGCTGCCCCCCTTTGTATATCTGCATTGGAAATGCAGTATACAAAGTACACATAGATAGCCATTTTTGCATTTTATTGAGCGAAAAAATAAAAACTTAGAAACAATGAAAGGTTTAGTAAAACTCCCTGAATGTTTGGATCAATCTGTGTTGATCTGACTTGAGTCGTGTTGATTTGATTTTGGTTTGTGAGTGTTTAGAGCGGCTCCCCGCAACCGATATGTGTGAGTTTTTAGAGCGGCTCCCGGCAACCGATGTATGAGTGTTTATAGCGGCTCCCCGCAACTTGTGTGTGAGTGTTTAGAGCGGCTCCCCGCAACTGATATGGAGTGTTTATAGCGGCTCCCCGCAACTTGTGTGTGAGCTTTTAGAGCGGCTCCCCGCAACCGATATGGAGTATTTTAGAGCGGCTCCTCGCAATCGATATGGAGTATTTAGAGCGGCTCCCCGCAACTTGTGTGTGAGCTTTTAGAGCGGCTCCCCGCAACTTGTGTGAGCTTTTAAAGCGGCTTCCCGCAACCGATATGAGCTTTTATAGCGGTTCCCCGCGACTTTGAATGAGCTTTTATAGCGGCTCCCCGCGACTGGGATATGAGCTTTTATAGCGGCTCCCCGCGACTTGAATGAACTGATGTGGTGGACTTTTTAGTCCACGATGATGTTATTTGAAGTAGTTATTTTTCTGTTATTGATGATGTGATTACGGACATTCTCTATCCATTATTTACATTTGCTTTTGATTTTTTTCAAAGTTTGCTGGGACGATATTGCTGATCGTTCATCAAGCTCTTACTGCATTCCTGCAAAATAACTCGGTGGCTATGCAGGATGAAATGTATTGATGCACATGTTTAAATGCATGAAAAAGTTCTTTTTATCAAGATCATTGTTCGGAATTTTGGAAAAACAAAATTCATCGCCCTTTTTTTTTATTTTATATATGTTCTTTTATTTTTAATTATTTTGCCCATTGGCTGGCATCGTCTCGTGTACTAATATGTTGCTCCCGGACATCGCTGTTTTAGATCGAGGTAAACTGAAGATGTCCGGAAAGTGGTTGGGGAAGCTGTCAACTTGTTTTCAACCTAGCAGGCTCTTTATTTTCTTTGCCCCACTTTTGCCTAAGTTGCCCTTACGGGTTTTCAACCTAGCAGACTTTTTATTTTGCTTGCCTTAACTTTTGCCTAAGCCGCCCTTATGGGTTTTCAACTTAGCAGGCCCTTCATTTTGCTTGCCTTAACTTTTGCCTAGATCGCCCTTACGGGTTTTCAACCTAGCAGGCTTTTCATTCTTGTATGCCTTAACTTTTGCCTAGATTGCCCTCACAGGTTTTCAATCTAGCAGGCTTTTCATTTTGATACTATTTTTCTTTTTCTCTTTTTTTTAAAAAAAAAAAAACTAGAATGAGACTCCATTTCAATGTATTTTATGATTCAACAGTTTATTTATTTCCAGCGAAGTTTTCTTAAGCGCATGTAGATGAAAGGAAAATTTACAAAAGGAAAGTGCGAAAGGAGGTATGGACAAGGGTCAGACGCACATTTTATTTATTCAGAAAAGATTACAATCTTGACATACATGAAAGTCATAATCTACGCATAATATCTCTTAACAACATCTGAGTTTATGGGATTTTCAAGCTGTTCCCCATCCATGTTGGTGAGGACTAAGGCTCCTCCTGAGAATGCTCTCTTCACCACATATGGTCCTTCGTACTTCGGAGTCCATTTTCCTCGTGGGTCTTGATGCCTCAGGAAAATCTTCTTCAGGACGAGATCCCCCTCTTGAAAGTTTTTGGCTCTTACTTTCTTGCCATACGACCTTATCAGTCTTCTCTGGTATAACTGCCCGTGATAGATTGCAGCCAACCTTTTTTCTTCGATAAAGTTCAACTGATCATATCTTCTCTAAACCCATTCCGACTCATCGAGCCCTGACTCCAACATGATTCGTAGCGAAGGAATTTCTACTTCAACAGGTACAACGACTTCCATCCCATAGACCAAAGAGTATGGTGTAGCTCCACTTGATGTCCTCATAGTAGTTCGATACCCATGTAAAGCGAATGGTAACATTTCGTGCCAGTCTTTGTAAGTGAGCGCCATTTTTTGCACTATTTTCTTGATATTTTTATTAGCTGCTTCTACGGCGCCATTCATCTTTGGATGGTACGGGCTCGAGTTATGATGTTTAATCTTGAACTGAGCGCACATCTCCTCCATGGCTTTGTTATTGAAGTTCTTGGCATTATCCATGATGATCCGTTCCGGTAACCCATACCGGCATATGATGTTATTCTTGATGAACTTCTTTACAACTGCAGTGGTTACATTGGTGTATGAGGCTGCTTCTACCCATTTCGTGAAGTAATCGATGGCTACAAGGATGAAGCGATGACCGTTTGATGCTTTTGGTTCGATAGATCCAATAACATCTAACCCCCACATTGCGAAGGGCCATGGAGCCACCATCACATGTAATGGTGTGGTCGGAGCATTTATATTATCTGCGTATATTTGACACTTGTGACATCTCTGAACGTACTTGATGCAGTCCGATTCCATGGTGGACCAATAATATCCCATCCTAAGAATTTTCCTTGACAAGGCATGTCCTCCTAGATGAGTACCACAAAAGCCCCCATGTACTTCTTCTATTAGTCGCTTGCTTTGTGCATGATCAACACATCTTATTAGTGTCGTGTCAGGACTTCTCTTGTAAAGAACGTCTCCGCTAAGGAAGAAATTTGTGGCCAATCGTCGTATTGTCCGCTTATCTGTTTCTGAGGCTTCCAAAGGGTACGCTTGGTATTGGATATATTTCTTAATATCGTAATACCACGGCTTCTCATCAGTCTCTTTTTCTATGTTCCCACAGTACGCCTGAGATCTCCTGAGTTCAATCTCTATTGTTGGGAAGTCTTTGCATTTTTCTAGCTCGAATGCCGCAGCTAGCGTTGCCAAAGCATCTGCCATTTGGTTTTCTAAATGGCACACATGTTCAAAGTGAATGTCGTGGAATTCTTCAGCCATTTCTAAGATGTGTTCTTGATACGGGATTAGTTTGGCATCCCGGGTTTCCCACTCCCCATTTAGTTGATTGATCACCAAAGCGGAATCCCCATAGACCTTTAGCTTGCGGATATTCATCTCCAAAGCTGCTCGAATGCCTAAAGCACATGCTTCATACTCAGCTATGTTGTTTGTGCATTGGAAACAAAGTCTGGCGGTAATCGGAAAATGCTTTCCTTCTGGGGAGATTAGCACCACGCCTACACCATGACCTAGGGCATTTGAAGCTCCATCGAACCTCATGACCCAGTAAGTAGTACCATCTTCTTTTGTGTCTGCCACAGTAAAGACTTCCTCATCTGGGAGAGAAGCATCCAATGGGGTACCATGTTCCACCGGATTATCCGCTAAAAAACTAGATATTGCGGCCCCTTTGATCGCCTTTTGAGGCACGTAAATTATGTCATATTCTGCCAACAACACTTGCCACCTTGCGATTTTTCCTGTCAGTGCCGGCTTCTCAAAGATGAATTTGATTGGATCCATAGGGGAGATCAAATGAGTAGTATTGTTCAACATATAATGCCTCAATCTATGTGCTGCCCATACTAACGCTGCTCAAGTCTTCTCTAACGGAGAATACCGGGTTTCACAATCTGTGAACTTCTTGCTGATATAATAGATGGCACGCTCCTTCTTCTCAGATTCATCTTTTTGTGCCAAGAATGCCCCCATTGAGTTCTCGTGCACCGTTAGATATAATAGTAATGGCTTTTCCGGATTTGGTGGGTGCAACACTGGTGCATTCTGTAAGTATTCTTTGATTTTATCAAAAGCTGTTTGACATTCTAAATCCCATTTTCCTGGATTGTTCTTTCGGAGTAACTTGAAGATGGGTTCACATTTCATCGTCATTTGAGCAATAAAATGGGCAATGTAGTTAAGCCTTCCTAAAAAGCCCCTAACCTCTTTCTCTGTCTTCGGCGGAGGCATCTCCGAGATTGCCTTGATCTTTGTAGGATCTGCTTCAATGCCCCTCCGACTAACAATAAATCCTAACAACTTTCCCGATGTTACCCCGAACACACATTTATTGGGGTTCAGCCGAATACTGTACTTTCGCAGCCTTTGGAAGACTTTCCTTAGTATTTCCACATGATCTTCGTTTTCCCTGGACTTGGCGACCATATCGTCCACGTAAATCTCCATTTCTTTGTGCATCATGTCATGGAACAATGTCACCATGGCCCTTTGATAGGTGGCTCCAGCATTCTTAAGTCCAAAAGGCATCACTTTATAACAGAAGGTTCCCCAATAGGTTATGAAGGTTGTCTTTTCACGGTCTAGCAAATCCATCAATATCTGATTATACCCCGAAAATCCATCCATCAAGGATAACATGTGAAACCCTGCAGTGTTGTCCACCAACACGTCTATATGTGGTAAGGGAAAGTTATCCTTTGGACTTGCTCTGTTTAAATCCCTATAATCCACGCACATTCTAACTTTTCCATCCTTCTTCGGGACTGGGACTATGTTTGCAACCCAATCTGGATAATTTGACACAGCTAGGAAACCAGCGTTAAATTGCTTCTGAACTTCTTCTTTTACTTTAAGGAGAGTTTCTGGCTTCATTCTCCTTAACTTCTGCTTGATAGGTCTAGATTTTGGCCTAAGCGGGAGCTTATGCACTACAATATCTGTATTTAACCCGGGCATGTCTTCATAAGACCAAGCGAACACATCCTTATACTCTCTTAGCAAAGCAATTAGTCTTCCTTTGGTTTCCGCATCTAAGGATCCATTTACTTTGGTCTCTTGTGGCTTATCATCTGTACCCAGGTTTACTATCTCGATATTGTCTGTTTGTGGTTCCATACTCATTTCCTGTCGTTCTAGCATTCTCTCGATTTCAATAGGGACTTCTTCTTCAAATTCTTCATCAGATTCGACCTCATATACTGGACAATCGAAATTATGCGTAGGTTTATGATCATCAATCATGTCAATTTTATGATCGTCCCTAAACAAACATTCATAAAGGAAAAAGGAAAAAGCAATAAGCAATGGAGGGAAAGATGACACAAGAAAGGTGGATTAAAAATGCGCTTTTTATTGATCAACATCAACGAAAACATTGCCTTTTATTTATTATCTTTAAATCTTAGGCATAATTTAAAGATTTCACACAAAATTATTCCATCGAAATGGGAAACTCGTGAACATTCCAATTCTTTAACTCTTCCTGGCAGTCAAAAACCCAATCTTGATCATTTTCAGCTTCATTCCTCTCCAAGATTGCTGCGATTGTGGGCGTGTATGTCGCTGCCTTTGTGAAGGTGACACTAATGTGTGGGATGTTGAGGGGCATGTCTCGCACCAGCTTACCCTCAATCTTGGCTATGCGCTTCTCCTTCATGCGAGCATAGAACTTCCTCATGTCTTCTGGAGTGAGTTCATATCCTAAACCCTCTCGGAAGCGATTCCCCTTAACATCTATAACTTCTCCCATTTTGACTGGTTGTTGCCCCACAACTTGCCCCCGAGTCATTTCTTTGGCGACCATGATGGAAGCAGGTGAGAAGCGAGGCTCAAAATATTTGGGTCCTTTTGCCGTGTATACCACATTTACTGCCTCGAACACCTGAAAGGAGCTCTCGATGACATCCTCCTCTTCTTCTATGTAAGGAAATGATGAACACTGGCTGATCAGCAAATCTTCTTCTCCGGACACCTCCACTAGCTGATTGTCCACAATGAATTTTATCTTCTGGTGCAGAGATGAGGGAACAGCTCCGGCAGAATGGATCCATGGTCTCCCCAGCAACATGCTGTATGCCGGGTGAATATCCATCACTTGGAAAGTGATATTGAAAATGGTCGGTCCGATTTGTATGGGCAAATCGATGTCTCCTATCACCTCCCTTCGGGTACCATCAAAGGCTTTCACGAATATGCGGCTAGGGCGTATGTAGGAGCTATCAATAGGCAGCTTGGCTAGTGTTTTCCTCGGTAGTATATTCAAAGTCGAACCATTATCAACCAATACTTTTGCCACCGAGAACTCCTTGCATTTGACGGTTATATGCAGAGCTTTGCTATGGCCCGTTCCTTCACAGGGCAACTCATCCTCCGTGAAAGTCAAGTAATTTGCTGCAACTATATTGCCGACAATGTTATCCACATTCTCTACAAATATGTCATGACTGACATATGCCCGGTTTAACACCTTAAGAAGCGCATTTTGATGAGATTCCGAGGTCAAGACTAGTGATAGTAATGATATCTTCGCTGGGATTCGATTTAGCTGCTCAATCACCCGATACTCACTTTGTTTCACAATTCTCAAGAATTCCAAAGCGTCATGGTCAGGGACGGTGTTTCTTACCGGAGGTGTATCGAATTCTTCCTGAAAATGAACTTCACCTTCTTTGGCCTTCCCTTTCCTACGCATATCAACTTCTTCTTGGCGATTTCTTCAGAAGAGAAGCAACGGCCGCTTCTGGTCATTCCTGACATTCCAGCGATGTCTTCCCTGGTTTGAGCGCTATTACATGATTGAGGTATTACTTTATTATCGTATATCCACGGCACAGCTTTGTCATTCTCGTAGGGGAAAGGAGAAGGGATTTGGACTTCTAGTTTTACAAAGGACACCCCAAGGTCATCCGACTTCACCGGATCTTTTGGGACCCAATCAATAACTAGCTGAGTTGGCTTCATCAATTCATCCCCATGTAACATATTTATCATATGCATACCTTCATTCCTTCTTCCGAAAGACAGAATTCCTGAGTTCATGCATTCTTGGACCTTTTTCCTAAATAGCTCGCATTTCTGAATTGAGTGGTCAACGTCCCATTCGTGATACCAACAAGTAGTACTTCTTGCGTCCTTCCTTTCTATGATTAAACATGTCTCACATATGGCTTGATATACCTGCTCCATTGGCATAACGACGTTATGCGCCTCAGTCCTATACTCACACCAATCCTCATCCCAAATGGCATTAATACTAGTGTTCCCATGGCTAGGCAAAGGGTTGTTCTTAACATCTGGCTTCTGATTAGTCTGATTGAATTTCAACCAACCTGCCTTTACAAGAGACTGGACTTTTCTCTTGAATGCGATGCAGTCCTCGATGGAATGTCCTACAGCCCCAGCGTGGTATTCACATTTGGCGTTTGCATCATACCATTTCGGATATGGCGGGGTCACAGGAACCGTTGGTGTAATCGATACCTGTCTATTTTGCAATAGTTGCGGGAACAACTCCGTATAAGTGATGGGAATCGGCTCTATAGGCTCCCATTCCCTCGTTCGCCCTCTGGTTCTTTGATTTCCAAAGGTGTTTCCTTGGGGGATGTTTGCTACATAGTTATCCCGAGGTAAAGTCATCCCATAAGTAGGCACTTCATAAGAACGCTCCACCGTGTGAGCCTCTTTTTTGAATCCATTTCCATTTTTCTTCATAATGGACTTATCTGAAGATGCTCCATCCAATTTCCCACTCTTGATGGCTATTTCTACTCTCTCTCCGACCACGACAAAATCAGAGAAACGTGTCGCACTGTGGGCAATCAAAATCCCATAGTATGGGGATTTGAGGGTTTCCAGGAAGATACTGATCATTTCTGTCTCTGTTAGGAGAGGTTTTACCTGAGCCGCCCGGTCTCTCCACATGATGGCGTACTCTCGAAAAGTTTGGTCCCTTTTCTTTTCGGTCATCCTCAAATCCTCCCTAGTAGGAGCTAAGTCCACATTATGCCTGTATTGTTTGATGAAGGCATCGGCTAAATTTCTCCAACTCCGGATGTGGATCTTCTCGAGTTGCATATACCATCTCAAAGCCGCTGCTTGCAAACTTTCTTGGAAGACATGGATCAGCAACTTGTCGTTGCTTGAGTAAGATGCCATCTTGCTGCAGTACATGGTTAAGTGCTCTTTTGGACAGGTTGTCCCGGTAAACTTCTCAAAGTCCGGGGTTTTAAACTTGTAGGGTATTACAATATCGGGAATTAGGCATAGGGATCTCGCGTCTATGACCTCGTGGTTCCCCTCAATGCTCCTCAATCTTTCCTCGAGCGATTCCAATCTTTCATTGCCTGCTTTCACCTTATCAAAGTCTGGCACTACAATTTCAATATTGTCTTTCTGGAGATTTGTGTTATTGTTTCCAGACCCTTCCCCCTCTGCATCGTCCTTATGTCCTTCAGGGTTAGAAGTTTCAGGTCCTCCTGCGGCCGGACCCTTGTCCTTAAGCAACCTCATTAGCATGGCCATTTGCTCCTTCAGTTCTTGAATCCCTGCTAGTTGTCCTTTCATTACATCTACCTCCCGTCGGAGCTCTTCATTCGATCGTTCATCCATAATCCTAGTCTTTGATCGTGTTTGGTAGCGGTAAGCCAGGAAGAATTTTGTACACGAGACTATACTTCCAGGGGTCTGTTTTTTTTCAAAAAAAAAAAGTTTATTTTAAAAGTTTTATTTTAAAAGATTTTTTTTAGAAGAAAAAAACAAAACAAAAAAAAATGCATGAGAAGTGATGCGATGCTGAAACGAAACACAATTCCATTAATTAAAACTTCTTTCATACAAACTATCAAATTAAAACATAAACAACAACATTTGACAACAATCTCATCCTTCAGTTAAATTCACCATAGTGCGCCATGTCACACCCGACCCTAAATGACCTCAATCGGCATCGGGCGTGAAATAGAAAGTTCATAATCAATACTTAGGAGTCTCCAACCTCGCCTAATCTGTCGGCAACCTTCTCTATATCCTGTACTTTATCACCTAAAAACATTAAAACCATTTAAAAACGTGAGACAAAAATCTCAGTAAGAAACTATCAGCTATAAAAACCAACTTTACTTAACATAACTACATTATACCTTTAGAAAGGGATTTAATCAAAACCTTATAAAATATACTCAAAACCAAAGTTCATAATATAGTCAAAGTAGTAAACCAAAAACCAAAAATATATAATCTTGTATCGATTCTTGAGTTCAAAACCTTATAAAATATTATAATCAAATAAGCGTTTTTATCAAACCAAATCGTAATCAATCAAACGTAAAACCTTATATCAAAATCAATCATAACGGAAAACATAATCCAAATGAACTTAAAACATTGTATCCATCCTCGAGTTTCTCCCCTTAAGTATCAATCCATAACCACATATATAATCGAGACGTCTCTTAACATTGCCTATCCCATATGGTCTTACCCGACACTTCTTTGCCATACCCAATAGGTCTTTCAAACTGTGTACACAGGCCATGTCTCTCACTGAACATGGTCTTCAAATATGAAACCACCGATCCGGATAGCTCTCGATGGATATCAAATCATAAAATCATAAAATCATGACGTACTCAAATTTCCTTTCACAATCAAATTCCAAACTATTTCATCACCATAAATCATTTGGCTTCAATTAGCCTTTTTGTATCATAAAAATTATATTTGGACTTCAATCCAAAATAATAACAATAATAACCGCAACAGATTTCTCAATCCAAACACAAATCGTAAGAAATCATCAAATTCATTTTGTTCAATATAGATATATATTGAAACCAAAAACATATATGTATATATGTAAATCAACCAAATTAAGCCTTAAATCAATATAATCATGTAAAATATGAAATCCATAGAAGCATAATCAATAGCTTCATTTGAACCGTAATTTCACAATAAAAAGCAAAATCAGGAAAACACAAATTTTACAAAATTCCTGCATAACCCTAAAATATCAATTTCTGAAACTTCTTTGATTATATATATATGTATACATAAAACTCAAAATATACTTGATAGTTACTTACCTTGGTCACTAATTAAAGACCACAAACCCGTTCAATTCGCCTCTAAACTCTGTCTAAGCCATTTCCTTCCAAACACTGCCGAAACTTAAAAACTCTTCGGCTAGGACTTAGATCTATACATAAGGATGCTATGGTTCCAATTTCAAGTGATTCGGACGGTCGAATCTCCGTAAATCAAAGAAATGGTGGAGAAACGGTTCAGAAAAACTGATGAAGAAGATGAAGAGGCAGAGGCAGAGAAAGGAAAAAAATGGAAAAAAAAGAACCAAAGATGATGATCATCATCATTTCGTATATATATATCCAAATCTGGATAAAATCCAGTTTGATCCTTCATCTTTATATAATCTTTTTAAAATTACCCTAAACTTTTAATTGACACATAAAACCATCAAATTAAGTCCAAACTTTTCCTATAGTACCAAATAAAAATCACACACCTAATAATTATAATATATATTAATATTAAGATATAAATTCTAGAATTTTAGACACGGACGTGACACGCCATCTCCTCGATGAGGTCATTCAAGCGTCCATACAATTCTGCCCCCTGAGCATTGGAAACCACTAGTCCTACTTGTATACCGGCCAATTCACGTGATATGCTTCCTGCTCTAGCCGCTATTGTTCTGAAGATCTTTGTGGCTCGAATGATCTGTTCGTCTCTTACTTTCCCCTCTTGCTGGTATAAATAGTTATGATCTTGCAACTCACGGATCTTGTTGTCATAATCCTCGATTTTTACCGATGTGGTGTCGAGATAGTATCGGTACTCGTCAGAAATACTGTCCCTTTCCTCTTTTATCCACTGATTCTCAACTTCCAATTCAAGAATCCTCCTTTGTAGGCAGTCGATTTCGATCTCCTGGGCTGGATTTATGGGGATATCTAAGTCCATAAGTTCTTCAGATCCTTCCAAGACAGTGAACCTCCTTTCCCGGCTCTGAACCCAGCTCCGATGACCATCGCTTGCTATAGTTCTGAGTTGAAAACGATCAACTTTCCTTATTTTCCCCCAAGCCACGAGTATGGCTTGTACCTTGTTTTTTGCACCAGGTTCTTCATAAGAGAAGTTGGACTGCCCTAACCCGGCGGTCACATGTACAAATTGTCGTGCTCCGAACTGTCTACGCACCATACAAGGCGCATAACCAATCCCACCCCATGGTCCGAGGAGTGGCACCCATAAGTAGTCACCACATCTAAAGATAGCTTCTTCTTCGATGTTCCATTTAGCCACCCATTGTATTTGGTTTTCTCCGAGTCGCTCTAGGAACCTTAGCCAATTTCTCCTAGAAGGTCCAGTTTTGGGCCAACCCACTTTTACAAAGTCATTGATGTAGTTTTTTGCCGGATCGTACGCTTTGTTGTATATCACCCTTGGGAAATTAAAGCGTTCAGGACAGTGCAAGTGACTCAGGGCCCATATGCATAAAAGTTGTGTACATCCTTCAAATCTGCCTCCCAACATTCGGCATTTGTCAAGCGATCGAAACGTCTCTGCTAAAATCCCAATGATCGGATTTTCTCCATATACCCTTCGCTGAACGACTCTAGTGAAGTACAAAACCACTTTTGGGTCGACCTTCCCTTTTCGCTTGGGAAACAGAACCAAGCCATAAACCAAGAGTGCTATCATCTTCAGCCCCTTCTCATTGTCACGGTTCTCATCCGCGAATGCTAGCATTTTGGATGTGTCAAACTTATGACCCGACCTCCATTCTCTGATGTCATCGGACTGCTTCCCAACCATTCTAGTTAATTGCCTCCACAGTTTCTCATCCTTATTATAGACATATACCCTATGCCCATCTGTTAATGGAATATTCAAGAGTTAATGGTATTCCTCCAAGGTCGGGGTCAGATCATGTTCTCCGAAAGTGAAACATTTATAGACTGGGCTCCAAAAGTTTACCAAAGCTCTGATCAATGCAGGCTGTACCGGAACATATAACAAGTGCACAATCCACCCATACTGTATGGTTAGGCTTCTGAGAGCTTCATTTGCCAATCTATCAACAATAGTCTTTAAGCCTTTGAGGTCACTCGGGCTTGAGTCAACATCAACCAAACCTGAAGGTAAAACCATACCACGGGGAGCCTTGCTATCTCCATAAACTTCCTGACTCCTTCGAGACCAATCATCAACTGCTCCTTCGCCTAAAACTTCTATCATGTTTGAGGATGATGCCATGAGATTGTGTCAAAGTATTCCTGTTTATGTTTTTATTCGGTAAATGACATCAAAGAAAGTAAATGAGACATTAATATAAAAGAATTGTGTTTCGCTATGGAACCAATGTATAATAAAATTTCCCCATTTAGGTTGTAGTCAATGCCAATTTAGTATTCATCGGAAGATCCATTTTACTTGTTATTTGATAAATCCTTTTTATATCCCGAGAAATGATTTTTCCTTAAGATAACATTATAAAACCTTTAGGCATGTGTGATTTGTCATTTTACAACCTTTATGGGAAAATCATGTCTTATTAATGTCGACACAAAAAGGGTTAGACATAATCATAGATACGTCAATCAAATCACACCAAACAATTTTATATTATGATGCACATCCTATAGGGTTAACCTGCACAAAAGATTGGCTTCTAGTGGGTAGCTCTTGGATCTAATTCTAAAGGTAGAAAAGTCGTGGTTCGGGTCACAAATCCTTAACCCCAATCATTGCTGAATGGGGAAGTCCAATTTGCGTTGAGTGCGTTTCAGGACCCCAACCTCGGTGTTCCCGAGAGGACAGTCCGTACTTTGCCTCGCCCTAGATCTTAGAAAAAGGGTAAGATCATATACATGACCTTTGAGTGCGAGTGTGATTGTGTAGCTTTAATGATATGTCAATAAAAGCAACTATAAGCAAAGCAACAACACATAATTATGAACACATAGTACAAACATATAGAAATACGCACATAGCCGGGAAAACTAAGGTCCCCAGCAGAGTCGCCAGCTGTCGCGCCTGTGCCCGCGGATCGCGAACTTTATATATTCGATTCGACATGGCTCTCGCTCTACTGGTTTGATAACGGTGCTAGACAGTCCCTCCAAGGAGACTAATCAATTGGGTTTTGAGTCGCCACCAATCAGTTTGACGGTCTGATTGGACACCGATTTAATTCCAAATTGACCCATTCGGGTAAGTTCGGATAAGGTGGTGGTCTGCGATGATTCTAAGTTCGGTTTCCGGTTACGTGTAGGGAAGAGACGTAATCTCACCCTACCCCGCCCGATAAATCGGTACTGTTGTACTTATACGTGCTTGCTCTTATGTGTTTGTGTTTATTATTGCTTTGGAGAGTCATTAGTTGTATATATTCAAGCTATTGACAACGCTCGCAAGGTTTTTGTCGTATGTTTACCGAGATCACTATCCAGTGACCAACATGATATGATTGTTATATAATCGTTATACAACGATCGAATATTAAGACATAATAATGTATTAAAATATAATAATCGGTTTCAATTATTTATCGTTTATTTATACGAATCACTATTCAGTGATCGAGGTAATATGTTCGTCATATGACCGCTATTCAGCAATCAAAGCTTGATAATGGAAGTTGTATATTATTAATATTTGTTGATAAAAACATAGTTTTAATGGGATTGACAAGGGAAAATTATTATATTTATTAAAACATAATAATATACGACTTATTAATTATTTATACGAATCACTATTTAGTGATCAAGATACAGACCACTATTCAGTGATCGAGATAGTTGTTTAATAAAAGGATAAATTAGTGCAATGACTAAATTGCACCAAAAGTAGAAATAATTAGCTAATTAACCTAAATGCTTGAATTAAAATAATCTGATATGAATTATAAACTAATTAACTAAATTATTTATCCATTATTAAAGGAAAGAGAAAAAATTAAAGCTTAGATAAGTAAAAGGATGACAATTGTGATAGGGAAGGGGCATAATTGAATCCAATTTTAAAGATTGGGTCAGTGTGCATCGGATTGAATAATTGGGGGTTCAATTTGTAATAATAAAAAGAAATGAGGTAAGAACCTCACATTACGGATTAGGGTTGCATTCCAACCCATTCACCGCCTCCATTTCCTTTTCCTCTCTCTTCTCTCTCAAATTTTTGCTGTTAAAGAAGAAAGCAGCGGTCATCCGACCAGCCGCCGTTCTTTACCGAGTCTGCTTCGTCGTTTCCCGTCCATCCCTTCATCGTTCACCTCGGTCCGCCGCGGCGGAAGCTTCGCGGACGACAGAGGTAACCGGAGACGAGTGGATCCGTGTCTCGGCGTTCCCGTATTTCTTCAGGTACCAGTTTCGTGATTTTCATTTTTTGTATAGAGCTTTACTCGTTTTTTTTTGTTGTTGACTAAGACCTGATGTTTTTTTTTTACTTTTTAGCTCAACTGTGTCGTGTTTCAAGATAACGGTGAACTGAAATGGTTTCTGGCTAAATGGCGGTTCGGCTGATCAGATCGGTAACCACAGATTCTGAACCCGGTAAGATTTCATCACTGTAACTAAACCTTATTTGTTTTTTTTAACCTTATTTGTTTTTATTTATTTATTTAGTTAGATGTTAACTCATGTTTGGAGTTAATATCTTTTATCCGAATTATAATCGTTCTATTCTAAACCTTGCTCGTTTTTCGTAGCTCAGAATACTCTCTCCTTAGGGCCCCCAAAGATTTTATCTTTACGATACTTCCCACAGAGAAGACGAACCCAGAGAGAGGAGGGGCATTGCCACATTTTCCAGAGAAGCTTCATTAATAAGACTTTGTTATTGTCCTTAGCTTGTCTAATACCTAGACCCCCGTACTTTTCGGCTGGCAAACCTCCTTCCAAGGAACCAGGTGGATCTTTTTCCCTTCTCCAGAATCTCCCCAAAAGAAGCGCCGGTTAATTTTATCAAGCTCATTGAGAACAGACTCAGGCAGTCTGCAGGCTTGCATGATATGATTAGGAGCCGCACAATTGACAGACTGGATTAAAGTCAGACGGCCTGCCAGAGAAAGAGAACTAGCTTTCCAATTTGCACACAACCCATTGGTCTTGTCCAGAGTTTCTTTAAAAGAGGCTTTAGAAACTCTGTCACTATGGAGGGGGAGCCATTTTCCATTTTTCGAGTAACAGCACAAACTACAGTTCTTTTTTTTGTAATAACAAACCAAAAGGGTTTTTTTGGAACAATATCAAACCACATGGGTTTTTTTTGGAATTTACCCTTTGTTTTTTACAATAAATAATTTTAAAATATGTGGTTATTTGTTCACACTAAGTTATAGTAAGCAAAAAATAAATAATTCATATATCATACTATTTTTAAAAAAAAAATACCTTTAATACATTCTATTTAGTCATATCATGTTTATATATTATTATTTTTTTTTAAATTAAAAAAAAGATTACACTTCAAATTTGACTTTAACACACCTATTAGGCTATACTTTAATAACATGTCTTTTTTTTATAGACATAATCTATAACACTATTTCTTTCATTAAATGTTTTGAATGATTAGCGTACTTATTGGCTTTCTTTCTACAATTAGTATTATGGATACTTCTATATAAACACTTTCTCATTAAATATCAAACCATATCTTTTTATTCTTCACTTAATATACTAAAGCTAAAGATTTTGTTTTCTTATATATAATCTTATATTAAGGTAAACTATAATCTTTTTAATTTTATTTTATTATAGAGTCTTCTATTTAATTTTTATTTAGAAACAAAATGTAGATGTCTTTCTTTTATAATACTGTTTAGAGACAAAAAATTTAGTATGGTTTCCATTTTTATTTTTTGTGTTTAGTTACAACACTTATTTCAAAAAAAAAATTCAACTATTATATTTTGGGTAAATTCCAAAAAAAACCCTGTGGTTTGGCCGATTTCCTAAAAAAACCCTTGTGGTTTGTTAATACAAAAAAAAGGAATGTGGTTTACGCCGTTACCCGAAAAACGGAAAATGGCTTAACGGTGTTAAAGTGCTGACGTGGCACAGGGGTAAGGTTGGAAATTCGAATTTTTTTTTTATTTTTTTATTTTTTTCCTCTCTCTCTCCTCCTTCTTCCTTCTTCTTCCTTCTTCCTTCTTCTTCTTCTTCTTCTTCTTCTTCTTTTTCCTTTTTCTTCTTCTTCCTCCTTATTCTTCCTTCTTTTTTTTCTTTTTTTTTAAGTTTCCGGAAATCTGGAAATTTCCAGATTTCTGGAGGATTTTCCAGAAATCTGGAAATTTTCAAAAATCTGAAAATTTTCCAGATTTCTGAAAAATTTCAGAGTGTTCGAAATTAAAAAAAAAAAGAAAAAGGAAGAAGAAAGAAGGAAGAAGGAAGAAGGAGGAAGAAGAAAAATGAAGAAGAAGAAGAAGAAGAGGAGGAGAAGGAGAAGGAGGAAGAAGAATGAGAGAAGGAAGAAGGAAGAAGGGAAGAAGAAGAAGAAGGAAGAAGGAGGTGGAGGAAGAAAGGAGGAAGAAGAAGAAGAAGAAGAAGAAGAGAGAGGGTAAAAAATAAAAAATAAATCGATTTTCCAACTTTACCCCTTGCCACGTCAGCACGTTTAACACCGTTAAGCCATTTTCCGTTTTTCGGGTAACGGCGTAAACCACAGTCCTTTTTGTATTAACAAACCACAAGAGTTTTTTTAGAAATCGGCCAAACCATAAGGTTTTTTTTTGGAATTTACCCTATACTTTTTTAAACAATATTTTATTACAACATGGACATATGTTTTATATAAAAATTTTGTTGATCATCTATTTTCATAAATGTTTACCATAAATATCAATATTCAAAATTCATATTATACTTTTTTTAATTTAAAAAAAAAAACAGATATTGTATTTCTTTTCACGAATGTTTGTATTTAATTTCCTCTTCTCATTTCGTTTTACACTCTTCATTTATTCATTCACTTCATGATATATTTCACTAACTTATACATATACCTTTAATTTACAACTTTTAACGTGAAATTATTTTTCGTTTTCTTTTCAGATGTTCACTACGATAATTCCCTTTGCCACCTTCTTACCGGACATTCTTATTCGATTAAACTTACCACCCTCATATTATGTGGAAAGTGAAGAAATTAAAAATAAAACTTTCACATGTGCTGTTTCTGTGCCATGTTTGGATGAGTTTGGTCGATTTGAAGTATAAAAGTGATTATATGTTCAATTGGTTCAACGAAAGTGAAACTTTAAGTTTAACATTTCACATTTTAAATAAGTGGACAATGGATGAATGTCGTTTTATGGGACGAACCAGCCAGCAAATTCCCTGAGGATGTGATATTTTCTTTTGCTCAAAACACACCAATTGCAGCTGCTTTCGTATCAATGATACCTAAGGCGTTCAATGGTAATAAGTTGTGATCTACGTTGAATTATTATAAATGTTAAGATAAGTATTGACAATTGTATTCTGTAGATGAAGTTAGTTTAAACAGTTCATCCGCAACAAGATTCTACATAAATCCTGAAATCCCAGAAATACAGTCTTTTCTAGAAAGGTAAGATATTTAGTATATTATTTTTGTTAAATATAAACATGTATATATGTATAATATTATTTACTAACATTTAATACACGTATTATAGTGTTGAACCACCATACCCTTTGTTGAAAAAAAGCACCGTATACTCTCCAAAGGTAGTCAACATAGATACTGAGAAAGAAATGAATCGGAAGACAATTGCTGAGTTGATGTCAATAGATATCCATACTGATAAGGTTTCATTAATTTTTTATTTGGCATATATAGTAGAAAAAATTACTTTTACAAAATAAAAGTGAATGTTCTGAAATTTTACTTTTTTTTTTCCTCTTTAGGAAATAAAGTTCACATGCAAAGCAAAAATCAAGGAAGTTGACCCTAGCGATGGTTGGTGGTATCGTGCATGTCCTAAATGCAAAAGTAGTGTTCAAAATTTTGATGACAAGCTATGGTGCAAAAACTGCCGATACATAGACGACATACCACTTCCTTGGTATGCTAATAAATTCTTCATAACATTCCTTCATATATATATTATTTCAGATTGAAATTATAATTGATATATTTGTATATTTAAATTTTAGGTATAGAGTTAAATTGGCTGTTGAAGATGATACAAGGATTTGTGCCTTTGTTGTTTTCGGTCATATGGCTACAGATTTAATTGGTATTCCTGCGAATACTCTTGCAAACAGCTTTAAAGAACGACATGAAGTTCCACCTGCTATGAATAAGATTTCCGGTGTTGAAACTGTATTTCAGATTCAAGTTAGCAATTTAGTTGACGATCCATCTAACATATCTTTTAAGGTGATTTACATTTTCAAAGATACTCTCCTCACACCTAAAAAAGAAATTCTAAGTCTAGATTCAACACCTTCTACTCATTTGAAGTCACCTATATCTCAATGTTCTTTGCAACATGGAGCAAAAAGGAAGCTTCAGTTCCTAGATCAACCATCAAATGTACAACAACCACCGACAGAAAACTCAAAAAAAAAAAGCGAAATGAGTATGTATAAAAATATTTAATTTATTTTTAATAAATAATTTTAATATTAATATGTTCTTTCAGGGGGGCTCAACTTCATCCAAGAAGAAGTAATAGTACCTTAAACATAAAGATTAAGGTTAGTTTATTTTATGTCAAATTAAGTAACTTCGTCCAATTATTTGAAACAAATGTACTTATTATTAATTTTTTTTATGTAATTGACAGGTCATCTGGAATGTCTCTCTAGACATTTTCCAACTACTATCTATATTTCTATCTTCATCTACTTTTGTATTGTATTGAATATTCAAGCATTGTACCTGCACTTACTTAATATGCTACTTTGCTGGAATTATTATCAATCTATTCTGAACAATTTTAAATTAAAAAAAATCAAGAATTGAAAATTTAGAATGCTAATTTATTGAAAATAATATCAATCTATTTTTTAACAATATTATTACAGATCGATATTTTCATACACTTATATATGTATCAAATTAGATGGTAATATAAACGAACTCCAATTCCACACATTATTAAGATTCGAGGACAAAATCAGCATCTCATTTATTTTTTGTGGCCTCCAACTGATCAACCACCTACATTTCTGGAAAATACATTTATCATATAAATAATGAGATTAACAAAAAAAAATTCAACTAATAACCAAACGAAATTTGTTTGGGTGAAAATATTACCTTCTCTAGATCAACGAGGACCAAGGACAATTTCAGGAAGGAAATAGGCGAATACTATAAGGAGGATGACAAGAAGAAGTTGTTGGTCCCTTATAACGTGACAAGGTTAGTTCCAAAGGGGGGGATAGGAACTATTTAAAATTTTATCCGTTAAGGCTGACTTCTTTTCTTAAGAAAAGGTTTACACAGCGGCGCTAAGTAGTTTCAAGACACAAGCTTAGTCAACTTGTGACTAAGTTTGTTTCTTTACTTAAGTCAGGAGATAACACTTAGAGTCTATTCCTGAACTCAACTTCTTAGTACACTCAACTCAGCGTGAGTTCGTTATTTAGTCAGTTTTATAGCAAGCAATATATAAAGGAGTTTAAGGGTTAGAAATATGTTACTCATCAGACATATCCTGGTTCGGCCTCTCCGCCTCCGTCCAGTCCTCGAAACGCATTCCGAGCTTTTTGAATTCTCTACTGAGCTCTTTAAAGGTAGAGCACGAAACCTTTTACAATAGAAGCTGAGTATACAAGAGTACCTTCCTCTATACCTCTACTCACTCCTATATCTACCGCTGAGTACTATAACCGAGTACTCATCCTCTCCTTTCTATTCTTCTAAAAATGATAAAGTGTTTGTCCTAAACAACAATTGCTAAGACACTTTAGATGATTGAAATCACTCTAGACTTTTACACAATAATTGGAAATTGGTGTAAGATTTTGCTTTGCTTTTCTCACAGAACTTTGAGTATGAATTTGGTCAGCGTTTCGACTAATTGAAGATCTGCATCAAATGAAGCAAATGAGAGGCCTTTATATAGTGACACTTGAGGCACCGGTAATTTCGAAATTCGAAATAACCGTTGGAGGGAAACGGCTTCCTGTCGTTGTCACTCAGTACGTGCTCAGTGTCGTTGGCCAATGAGATTCTTGCATCTTCTATCCACGGCAGTGCTCGGCAGCTTTTCGTCCGGTAAACAGAATGTTTCGACATATTTGGCAAAGTCTTCCAGACCGCTTCCTGCGCCTTCTGAACTTTACCCAAAGTAGAAATACTTTGTCTAGAAGTTGGTTCTTGTCTGCCGCTGTCTTATACTTCTTGTCGATACACTCAGCAGCTTCATCTTGAAGCAATTGAGAGAAGGCTTCTCGATCCTTCTTCATGCTGAGCTTGTGCTTTGTACAAAACGACCGCGTTTTGAAATCTTGGGCCGTGATGTCTTGATGTGTTGACTTGGGCTTGACTTCCACTTACGGGCTTTTAGACTTTATATCTTAATGTCTTATAAATCAATAAACTCAACATTGAACAAACACATTAGTATGAATAAATCAAAGCATTTAAATTTAATGTGTTAGAATATTTTTTTATCAATTACATAAATAATTTTGTCAAATCAAAATCATGTGGAAAGGTGTTTCAACAAACTCCCCCATTTTGATGTTGGCAAAAATATTCAGTCAAGAACTCAGTGTTGAGCTCCCCCATGATAGTTGACCTTATTTTACTCAGTATACTCCCCCGTAAGGGTTGAGCTGCTGACTTAGTTTTACTTTAAACATTTCAAGGTTTAATCAAGTAAGTCTAAGGTCAGTTTTCAGAATTAGGTCAGCTCATGGAACATATTCTTTTTAACTCAGTTTATGCGAAAGATTTAGATATCAGAGAGCGCTGAGTATTTCTTTGTTCAATGTGTTTAAGAAGACATATAAAAGAGGTCAACATATTGACCAACACAGCATACAGTCATAAAGCAATGTAGACAATTGATTTAATGAAGATGCGTTAACTATTCAGCACAAAACATAAGTAAGCATCACATAAGATTGGTCAATTTTAAAAAGGATAGATGCATGCATAGTTTTGTATTCTGGATCAGCACAACGAAATACATAAGGAAAGACTACAAGTTTTGAATCTAAGTCTAGCAATCCTAGCCAAGCTATTTTTTCTTGTAGTTGAGTTGAGCTTCATGCTCTTTAGCTTTTCCCTTTCCCTTGCATTTTTGCTGACTACCTGAAGCTTCCTCTGAATGATGAGTTCTTTGAGCTTGTTCTTTCTCCCCCGTTTTGCTACCATCGGGAGGAGGAGGAATGAAGGTGTCTTCAATGGCAGCTTGAGTTAGGCGTTTAGAGAATGCCTTAAGCTTTCGTGTGCTTTCATTTTGTCGCTACCGGATTTTTCGGGCACGAACACCGGAAGCTAAATCGGTTAATAGTTTTTCCTAATTAAAACTATTTTTTAGAGTCGCCACCAATCAAAATTAAGGTGTGATTGGACACCGAGAACTGTTGAATTTTAACGGATAAGGAGGTCTGCGAAATGGAGATTTTAGGTTCGTTTGTCGGTTACGTGTAGGGAAGAAAAACTTGATTAATCACCCTACCTCGCCCAAATATTGGTACTAAAAAATGTGATTTTTGTATTAAATTTATTTGATTTATCTCGATTTTATTTGTACTTAAACATAGACGTATAATTTTATTAATTTTTTATAACATCTAACTTATATTTCTATGATATAGGCATATAAATTAGTTCGTTTTAAATTTTATTACTTTTACCACTCTTACACACCCATAACATAGACGTATAAATTGAGGTATTCCGTTTGAATTAATTTTATTTGAACCACTTTCATACCCCTATGACAATAAAGGTATAAATTGATTCGCCTTAACTTCATTAGTGTGTACACTTTTGGTTTATATCTCTATGACATAGGACTATAAATCAAGTCGTCTAATTTTTATCGACTTAGTAACATTTTAATTCGTATTCCTATAATATAGAACTACGAACCATTTCGTTCACTTTTTCCATTAATTTGATGACGGTTAATTCATATTTCTATGACATAGAGCTATGAATCAACACATTCCTACATGATGTCATTGTCCAAAATCTCGAATCTTCATGGGTTTCAGCACTTTGAGTGCTCCCACCCTGTCGTTGAATAATGAATTTCGTCATCAGAATCAAATGTCATTTTACTTTGATGCTTCAATGATGCCCCCAAAGTGGAGTGTGCTGCAACTTTTGCATAAATCGCCATTTGCGTGTTTTCGACTTAACATGCCTTGATTGTTGCCTGAGTGATTCTTTGTAATTTTCTCACTCAGCGGGCTCTATTTTATTGCCATTTATTTTCTAGTTAGATTGCCCTTGCGGGTTTTCAACCTAACAGGCCAAATTTTCTTTTTTTTTCTTAATCTTTTTTTTTTGTATGCCCGCTTTTAAGATGAACTTACTCCATCCTCTGACTTGATTTATCTTCTTTCGATGCGTTGCTTGACTTCTTTGCACATGTTGTGAATGAATATACGTCATTGAACTCATTCATAGTTGTTGATCTTGATAAATTCTCAATAGTTCTAGAGTAAATGTTTTCCCTTGAATGATGAGAGTATTCCTTTTATCATTTGGCGAGGGAACACTATAACTCTTGCTCTTGTCTATGTGTTCATCTTGATCATAATTTCATCTTCCTCAATCAATGTTTATGATAACATGCAGTCTCAAATAAAATTTCGAGGTTATTGAACCAAATTAATTTTGCATTGAAACTACCATATGCTTATTTTTCATACCCCTCTCCACTAACCGTAACTAACATCATGATTAGGGATCGAAAGGACTTTTTAGGATTTGTAGGAGTTGGGGGTAGCAGTGTGCTAGAAGGGATGGACATGATATGTGAAATAAAAATGATGGATGACTTGAAAGGTATTATATCACCATAAAGGAATCCACTCTTTGATGTGAAAGATTTGAAGATTCATTGTGGTCATCATGTTGACTTCATACATCGTAGCATATGTTGTTGTCATCATATATATTCTTTCTTTTTTTCTCATTGCCTTAATTGTTGCATAGATTGTTCTTTGCGAGTTTCCAATCTATCAGGCATTTTCTTTCTTTTTTTCTCACCCTAACTGTTGCCTAGATTGCCTTTACAGGATTCAATCTAGCAGGCTTTTTTTCTTTGACTCGAGATTTTATATTGTCGAGGTGATCTCACTTAAATCGCTTTGAAGTAAGATTTTATGGTGTCAATGCTTTTTTCTGGTTCATGTCTTCTATCAATTGGCTTTCTCGCTTTGGAAAGCTTTTTTTATGAAAATTTGGTGATATGAAAGAAAGGCTATCAAGGCTCAAAGGGGTGAACAAAGGAATATAATGTAAGGGTAGGTTAAAGGTTGAATGTACGATCCAAAGAAGGCCTAGGTCATTTCCCTAATCATGATTAGTCAGGTATGTCGCCTCGAGGAATAATCAAATAAGTTCTAGAGTTTTGAAATTAATTTAATCCATTAACCAAGATAATTTTTCTAAAACATGCACAAATCACTAACATAACTATCTACAGTAGACTGAGATATCTGAAATTGAGTTTATGTTGCACATGCCTCCTTGATTTTCCCCATATTCGAGTCGATAGTCCTATGCACTTGTTCTCTGAAGATTCTTTTTTTTTACATAGACATATTCATGTATCAACACCAGTCGGAGTCTGAAAACGTCTTCACTCATCAGGCGTGCTAGAACAATGAAAATCTTACCTTTATTCCTAAACAATATAATTTCTCAAATTATTTATGGTCATTTTATAAGGTATGTACAAACATATGGCGAGTATTATGATAAAAATAAGAGAATGAAATACTAAGGCATGACATGGAAATGATAAAGTGCATTCATTATAAAATGATAATCTTGAGAACATTTGAAACGAACTCCCATTTTACAATTCTTTCCTTAAATTGAGGCAGAATTCCAATAAATCAGTGCCAATTATTTCTTCCTTTTTCTGAACAAAAAATATACAAGTTATAACCCCAAATTTGTATGGTAAGGAGAAATCAATTCTTTTCGTTCTATCAAATGTCTTGGTTCTTTCCTTTCATTTGGTTAACCAACAGAGCTTCAAAAGGCTGACGTACATCGCTCCGCTCTTCAACCAGATTCGTCATTATTTTTTCATGTTTCTCTTGTGAACCCAACATCTGAATATCTTCTCAATGTCGTCTTTCATTATTTATCGATGATCTTTGTTTTTTCCTTGGACTATATGAACGAGCCAAATAAAATGGTTATGTATTTTCTTTTAAAAAAAATTATTTATTTAAGTATTGAATAAAAAATAAAAAAAAATGCAAAAAGCTAAAAGAAATGTTGATGATTTTTTTGAAAAATTCCTCGAGAGTTTTTTTTTAATAATAGTTAGAGAGAAAAAAATTGAAGTTTCGAACCGCTTTTTATTAGAGATCTAAACTAGACTAATAGAAGATAATTTTTCATCAATCAGAACCTGACCGATAATGAAGTATATACATATTATGAGTAAGTTTATTTGATTTTTTTTAAAACAAATATAAGAGAAATTAAAAGAACACGACTTAAAAGTATATTAGTATAATTAAAATGATTTTTTTCTTTTTTTTTCGAATTTTCTCTTGAAATAAATAATAACCCACATTATGAAATCAAAGATTTTTCTTACATTTTCACGAAAGAATCAACAATTTATTAGTTAAATGAATTTGACATAAAAATGAAAAGTTACGATATTATACATTTTTTTAAGAAGAATTTAGAAAAAGTAAAATAACATATTTACTAAAATAATAATTATATAATAATTAAATAAACTAGTATTAAAACAAGTAAATAGATAATTAATGTATTTTGTCAGATATAGGACAAATACTATAATCATAATACAAATCCGGGATCCAAGTAATATCATCATAAAATAAAATAGTGCATTCTTAATGGGTATTATTGAAGAAAAATGGATAGCTTCTATGGAATAGCTTTTGGTCTAATTCTAACGGGTGGGTTCTCAAACCATTTTTTGATACTAACTCCCGAATCGGATTTAGTAAAATCTTTCCCGCTAAAACTTGGAAAGAAAGCAGTTTGAGTTGAGAACGTTTCACGGGCCTAACCAGGTTTCCCATGGCGGCACCCCTACTTTGTTCTCACCTAAAATCCTAAAAAAGGGTAAGACCAGAACCTAGCCTTTAAGTGTTCGTGTGATAATGAGGATTATGAAATATACTGAACAATGTGATAAATAAAAAATAAGATAATAATAAATCAAATAAAATAAACAAGCAAATTAACACAAACCACATCTTGGATTAGCTTGACAGTCCCCAGCAGAGTCGCCAGCTGTCGCTACCGGATTTTTCGAGCACGAACACCGGAAGCTAAATCGGTTAATAGTTTTTCCTAATTAAAACTATTTTTTAGAGTCGCCACCAATCAAAATTAAGGTGTGATTGGACACCGAGAACTGTTGAATTTTAACGGATAAGGAGGTCTGCGAAATGGAGATTTTAGGTTCGTTTGTCGGTTACGTGTAGGGAAGAAAAACTTGATTAATCACCCTACCTCGCCCAAATATTGGTACTAAAAAAATGTGATTTTTGTATTAAATTTATTTGATTTATCTCGATTTTATTTGTATTTAAACATAGACGTATAATTTTATTAATTTTTTATAACATCTAACTTATATTTCTATGATATAGGCATATAAATTAGTTCGTTTTAAATTTTATTACTTTTACCACTCTTACACACCCATAACATAGACATATAAATTGAGGTATTCCGTTTGAATTAATTTTATTTGAACCACTTTCATACCCCTATGACAATAAAGGTATAAATTGATTCGCCTTAACTTCATTAGTGTGTACACTTTTGGTTTATATCTCTATGACATAGGACTATAAATCAAGTCGTCTAATTTTTATCGACTTAGTAACATTTTAATTCGTATTCCTATAATATAGAACTACGAACCATTTCGTTCACTTTTTCCATTAATTTGATGACGGTTAATTCATATTTCTATGACATAGAGCTATGAATTAACTCGTTCAATTGCCTTTTATTAATTTGGATAACGTCCAATTCGTATTTCTATAACATAGACCTACGAACTATCTCGGTTAATTTTCCTTTTTTATTAACTTGGTGACGGCTAAACCGTATTTCTATAACATAGAACTACGAATTAACTCGTTCAATTTCCTTTTCATTTTTATTTTGGTAAAATTTAATTCGCATTTTTATAACATAGAACTACGAGCTATTTTGTGGAATATTTTTATTAATTTAGTAGCATTTAATTTATATTTCTATAACATAGGCATATAAATTAAGTCGCTTTAAATCTATATCTTTATGTGTAACATGAATAGAAGATTAGCTGATGTTTATATTCATGTTCGATTCTATACTTTATAAATGTAATTAATTGTTCTACATAAAAAGAAAACTCCAAATCTAATCACGTGATTACAAATACACTTGAAACATTATTTCATAATATATGTCTTCATTATACTTATCAATTCATGCCAATAAAAATTAAATGGGAAAGCAACAAAACAGAAAAATGAGGTAATAAAGGATTAAAGGAAAACGTTGTTTTTTACCTCTATTCTGGATCGGGCTTTCATCAAGAAGACCAACCCAAAACTTGATCCATCTCAAGTTTAGCTTAAACCCAACACCACAGCACTTCACTTTCAATGGTAGCTAATAGAACAAAACCTAATCTTCTCTCATTCACGTCGGCCCCCCTTCACTCTCCCTAATGTTAATTGTAATTTCCGGCATGCTTTCGTCTGTCTAGAAACGGTATTGCCTTCCCCTCCTAACACGAAGAAGGTCACCTTTGTTGTCAAATCCACCGTTGTGATGTAGTCATTCTGCTCCGCCGCTCTCCTGCTTAACGTCGGCGGCTTCGATTAGTGGTGGCTTCCTCTTGAACGGCGACAATGAGGGCTTCCGGCGACGACAGACGACCCCCACGATGACGACTCCTTCTTCCGATGGTTCCCCGTGGTGGTTCTTGTTGGTCCCTTGTTTAGTTGCAAGTATAGTTCCAAGGGGGGTTAGGAACTATTTAAACTTTTTTGCAATTTAGGCAGACTTCTTTTTCTAAAAAAAAAGGTTTGAACAGCGGCGCTGAGTAAAGAGTAAGGTACTGGCTTAGTCAACATGTGACTAGGTCAGTTTCTTAGCTTGAGTCAGGAGACAGCACTTAGAGTCTATTCCTGAGCTCAGACGTTCAACGCGCACAACTCAACTTGACCTCTTTACTTGGTCAGTTTTGATTATTTAAAGCAAGCAATATAAATAAGGAGTTAAGGTAAGAAATACTTCACTCAGCAGATTTATCCAGGTTCGGCTTCTTCTAAGCCTACGTCCTGTCCCCGGAACACGTTCCGAGATTTCAAATACTCTACTGAGCTCTTTAAAGGTAGAGCCTCAAACCTTTTACAATATCAGCAATTGAGTATGACAAGAGTACCTTCCTCTATACTTCTACTCAATCCTAATCTCTCCGCTGAGTACTTAAAATCGAGTACTCAGCCTCTCATTTCTATCTCTATAAATGATAAGTGTTTTGTCCTAATACAAAGATGTGCTAAGACACTTTAGACGATTTACAATCACTCTAGACTTTTACACAGATATGAGAAATGTAGTGTAAGAATTTTTGCTTTGCTTCTTGCTTGCAGAACTTGTAGATATTTGGTCAGCGTAATGGCTTGATCAAGTTCTGTGTGTTGTGAAGCTTGTGATGGCACTATTTATAGAGATGTCTGGGCGTCGGTCATTTCGAATTTCGAAATAACCGTTGGAGGGAAATGGCTATGTGTCGTTGTCATCCTGACTTGCTCAGAGCTATCGGCCAATCACAATCGTGTATCTTCTGTCCTCAGTCAGCTCAGCAGATGGTCTCTCCTTTTATGGTAAAGTCAACTGGACAGTATACTGTGTCATCTGAACTTTGCCAAAAGAGGAAACACTTTGTCTGGAAGTTTTCCTTTGCCAGCTGCTGTCTTGTACGCTTTGTCGAGACGACTCAGCAGCTTCATTGTGAAGTTGTTCCCGAAGGTCTTCTAGATCCTTCCGTTTGCTGAGTTGCGTTTTTGTTCAAAAACGGCAACGTCTTGACATACGCGGGCCGAGTGTACTGAGTTGTTTGACTTGGGCCTTGGCTTCCGTATTGGGCTTGGGCCTTTCGATTCTTATGTCTTATAGTATTTTAACTCAACATTGAACAAACACATTAGTAGAATTAAATCAAAGCATTTAAACTTAGTGTGTTTAGAATATGTATATATATTATACTTAACCAATTTTGTCAAATCAAAATTATGTGGAAAGGTGTTTCAACAAACTCCCCCATTTTGATGTTGGCAAAACTATTCAGCAAGGAACTCAGTATGAGCTCCCCCATGATAGTTGACCTAATATACTTTAGCAAACTCCCCCGTAAGGGTTGAGCTACTGACTTAGTTTTACTTAAAACATTTAAGGATTTAAATGAGTAAGTCTAAGGTCAGTTTTTAGGTATAGGTCAGCTATATCACATATTCTATTTACTCAGTGTTAAGCGGAAGTTTTAGACATATAGAGCGCGCTGAGTAATTTGTTGTTCAATGAGTTCTTATCAGAATGTTTCATAAGTACATAGGTTAATGTCAAACATGTTATCAGCATATCATTAGTCAATAAATATTATATAAATGAAGATACATAATAACTTAGTACTTAATAGCATATATCATAACTCAGTATTGGAATGAGAAAAATAAATATGATATATATTGAAAGAAGTCAGCAAGTACATAGTAAAAGAAATAAACTAGACAAATAGATTACACTGATATGGCCTAAGTTATGCTAGCCTATCTATTTCTTCTTCTTGTCCTGTGACTGACTTCGCTCGTACTGACGTCGCTCATGCTGAGCTCTGGCAGCTTGCGCTTTCTCCCCCATTTTGTCAACTTCAGGGAGCTTGAACGCATCGGTTAAGACAGCACGAGAAAGTTCTTGTGAAAGCTCTTTTAGTTTGTCAGCATTTTCATTTACGCCATCAAAGATGGCAACTCCATCAGCTGATACTTCGACTGGTACGCGAAGATCAGCAGCACTGAGCATATTTACACTGAAAGCTTGAGCTTTTGCTTGCTAAATGAGAGCTTCAGAGAGGCCAGCAAACACTTGGTGGAAAGTTTTCAAGAGAGCTGAGTCATAATGATGACGCTGGATATTATTATGACGGATGTGATTGAAGGATTGCTGTGCGAGAGACAACAACTCATTTTGCTTCAAAGTGTCAGTATCCATCTCTTGCTTGTTGAGGTTAAGTAGCCTGATGGCCTCACCGATTTGCTCGACTGAGCACTGACTATAGGACATCATTTGCTCATTTGTCTTAAGTTGCTCAGTATGAAGCTGAGCAAAAAACATCTTGAGTTCTGAGGAAGTGGCGTAGTCAGTGTTCACAGCAGACAACTTCTGAACTTGCTGATGGAGAGAGTTCAGATGTTGAATTGTTGACAGCTGTATCTCTGCCAACTTGGCAAGTGAATCCTGCTTAGCTTGCTGGGCTTGGAATGACAAGACGACATTCAGCAGATCCTTGAGTCCTTTGACTTCGTTGAGAAGTAGAGTGACCTGGGAGAGCTGAGTTGTCTCAGGAATTGAAGATCCAGCAGCAGGCGAAGCGGAATGTTGAAGATCGTGGATGAGTGCTTGCACTGAGTCAATGAGCTTTTTGCCGGACTCAGTGGCATCCTGATGTACATCAGTATGACCAGAAGAAAGTGGAGTGAAAGGAGTACCCTGGTCAGTGACTGGATGAGTTGGCTCAATCTGCACTTGAGTTGAAGGAATTGTTGATTGATCAGCAGAGAGGTTGTTGATGGAAGACATAACCCGAACACTGTCTGTGCTGACAGCAGAAAGATGGGGAGTCAGCACCATGCTTGAGGAGACAGTATGGACAGTGGTTGGTTCAACGTGACTTGTTAAAGTGGTTGAAGTGGTATGGTCGGCATGTTCCTGTTGAGAAGAAACAGAGGCTTGTTTTTCCAACGGCGTTGTGGTAAAACTCCCTTACCAGGTCAGGATATGTCTCATCTCTGACCGAGAACAGCCCAGTCCATTCGTTCTTGGAGATCCATTCGGCAAATGGTTGTTCATGTTGTACGAAATGCTCAGAGACCCATCTGGAGGGCTCAACCTTCCATTCGCGGACATTTTCGAAGACCTTGGAGTAGGTCCTGATCTTAACAGCTTTCCCTTTTCCAGAAGTTTAGCCAGTTTTACCCTTGCTCAGTGTAGAGGGGTTTTGTGAAGGTTCATCAGAGCTGGACTTTTGGTGGCCGGCACCGGAGACGTTGAAAGATAACTTAGTCATTCTTCGAAGATGGAGGAATTAGAGGAATTTGAGAGAAAAGAAGTTCTAAGTGATTTCTTTGCCTTAAGAATTGATTAAGCGTAAAGAGTAAAAGATGGGGAAATACCCATAATTTATAGACGAAATGAACGGTGTGGATCTTAATCGAATCCATGTGTCAGTTTTGCCTTGGGATCATGTACTGATAACGATCCTGGCATTTATGACACATTACGGCGAATACGTCATCCTAGGCTATATGCGTGCTTTGCATTTATGCTAACGGATTAATCACTCAGTATTTAGAATGTCAAGCGTTTGATATTCTGAGTGGTCAGTGCAATATTTAAGGATGATTTTAAGTTCAAGTTCTAAACTAAGTTTCTCAGCGTGCAAGTTTACTCAGTATTGTATATTCAGTCAGTTTCGATGAGTTACTCAGCAAACAATAAATCATTCAGCATGTAATTCACTCAGCATTCATATTCATTTAGCACAGGAATTTACTGAAGAGGATTAAACATACCAATTGCTTCTCTCAGTATGCTGAACTGCTCACGGGCCAGTGGCTTCGTGAAGATATCCGCAAGCTGTTCGTCCGTTGGGACAAAGGTCAGCTTGATCTCACCCTTGAGTACATGGTCTCTAATGAAGTGATGTCTGATGCTGACATGCTTCATTCTGCTGTGTTGAATTGGGTTCTTGGAAAGATCAATTGCACTTTTGTTGTAACATTTGACTTTAATTGTCTTCGTTTGAACACCATAATCTTCAAGTTGTTGCTTGATCCATAGGACTTGAGCAACACAATGACCAGCAGCGATGTACTCAGCTTCAGTGGTGGACAAGGCTACTGACGCCTGCTTTTTGCTGAACCAGGATACAAGACAGCTTCCTAAGAAGTGGCATCCTCTAGAGGTGCTTTTTCGTTCCAGCTTATCTCGTCCATAGTCAGCGTCAGTGTATCCGATGAGTGTAAAATCATGAGTATTTGGATACCACAAACCTGCGTTCACTGAGCTTTGCAAATATCTAAGGATTCTTTTTACAGCAATGTAATGAGATTCCTTAGGGTTGGATTGATATCTAGCACAGTAGCATACTGAAAACTGGATGTCCGGTCTGCTGGTTGTTAAGTAAAGTAGAGAGCCTATCATACCTCGATATAACTTGCTGTCTACTGACTTACCATTCTCATCAGCGCAGAGGACAGTGTCAGTGCCCATAGGAGTGGATATTGGCTTGCAATTTTCCAAGTCATATTTCTTTAAGATCTCCTTGGCATATTTGGCTTGACTGATGAAGATGCCATTCTTTCCTTGTTTAATTTGAAGACCAAGGAAGAAGTTGAGTTCTCCCATCATAGACATTTCAAACTCAGTCTGCATTTGTTTGCTAAACTCCTTGCACATTGATTCGTTAGTTGCACCAAATATTATATCATCAACATAAATTTGGGCCAGCAGGGTATCTTTACCCTTTTTCTTAATGAATAAGGTTGTATCAGCTTTACCCCTGACGTAATTTCTAGTCAGCAGGAAACTGGTCAGCCTCTCATACCAAGCACGTGGTGCTTGCTTGAGGCTGTACAGAGCCTTTTTGAGTTTGTAAACATGGTTTGGGAACTTAGGGTCCTCAAAACCTGGAGGTTGATTTACATAAACCTCCTCGTTTATAACTCCATTAAGAAATGCACTTTTGATATCCATTTGGAATAATTTAAAATTCATGTAAGATGCATATGCACATAATATTCTAATTGCCTCTAGCGTTGCCACTGGGGCAAAGGTCTCACCGTAGTCTATACCTTCTTGCTGACTGTAGCCCTAAGCTACAAGCCTTGCTTAGTTCCTGACTACGTTTCCTTGTTCGTCCATCTTGTTCCTGAAGAGCCATCTTGTTCCGATGGTCTTTTGACTCTTTGGATGAGGCACTAACTCCCATACATCATTTCTTCGAAATTGATCGAGCTCCTCTTGCATTGCGTTCATCCAGAATTCATCGTACTCAGCTTCAGCGAAATTCTTCGGTTCTTGTACTGAGACGAAAGCAACATTGCTGAGGTACTTCCTGAGTTGATTCCTCATCATCAGGGTATTCCCAGCAGAATCAAGGATTGCACTTTCGGAGTGCCCTCTTGGAATCCTTATTTCTTTGGGTAGATTTATGTCTTGTGTTGTTTCTATTTCAACAATCTCTGCAGAAGTAGATGGGTCAGTAAAAGTAATCTTAGGTTCACTCTTACTCTTGGTCAGCCTTTTCGTGAATGACTCAGTAGCTGGTTCTGGGTCAGCGATGGTTACTGAGTTTGGATCATCTTCGGTCAGCGGCTGGTATCTACCTGCAGGGTCAGTTTCATTGAACTCTACATGTATTGACTCTTCTAACACTTGAGTTCGCTTATTAAAAACTCTGTATGATTTGCTGTTTGTTGAGTAGCCCAAAAAGATAGCCTCATCAGCTTTTGAATCAAACTTTGCTAAGCTATCTTTGGTATTTAAAATAAAACATCTACAGCCAAAGGCACGAAAGTATCCAATATTGGGCCTTCGTCCTTTCCAAAGTTCATAGGGGGTTTTCTTGAGTATAGGTCTAACTAGAGCCCTATTAAGAATGTAGCATGTTGTCTTAACAGCCTCTCCCCAAAAATACTTTGGAAGCCTATGCTCATCCAGCATTGTCCTGGCTATTTCAACCAGAGTTCTGTTCTTCCTTTCCACAACCCCATTTTGCTGAGGTGTTTTAGGAGCAGAAAAATTATGGTCAATGCCGTTGACTTCACAGAATTCAACAAACTTTTGGTTTTTGAACTCTCCACCGTTATCACTACGGATATGAGCTAATTTTAGGTCGTTTTCATTTTCAATTTTTCTAACCAAATTTGAAAATGTCTCAAAAGTCTCATCCTTGCTGGTCAGCAAGATGACCCACGTATACCGAGAGAAGTCATCTACAATGACCAAGGAAAATCTTCTTCCACCCAGACTCAGCGGCTGGACTGGACCAAAGAGATCCAAGTGTAGCAACTCTAACGGACGTTTAGTTGAGACAATGTTTTTACTGTGAAAAGATTGTTTGGTTTGTTTTCCAGCTTGGCAAGCGTGGGATAATTGATCTTTTTGAAATTTAATTTCGGGCAGTCCCTCAACCAATTGCTTTCTTGCTAGTTTGGCCAGGAGGTCCATGCTTACATGACCAAGTCTCCTGTGCCATAGCCAGGAATTTTCTTCATTTGTTACTAAGCACACAGTTTTTGAAAACTTTTTCTCTAAGTCTAGCATAAAGACATTATCTATCCGAGGGGCAGTTAAAATTAACTCATTTGTTTTACCCTCATATATTTTACATCTAGTAGCATCAAATATAACTTTTCTCCCATTGTCACATAGCTGAGCTACGCTGAGTAAGTTATATTTGAGTCCGCTGACTAGGGAGACAGATTCAATAGTAGGATTACCTCCGATGGTTCTTGAGCCTACTATCTTATCCTTCTTGTTGTCTCCAAAACTTACGCTCCCTCCTCGTTTACGTTCAAACGTGATGAACTGAGTTTCATCACCCGTCATATGCCTTGAGCATACGCTGTCAATATACCACATCTTTGACTTCTCGGCACATCTCAGGCTTACCTGCATTGTAACTAGTTACTTTTAGGTACCCAATTCTTTTTGGGTCCTGACTTGTTAGGTGCAACAGGTATAGCATCATACTTTATTTTATGGCGGCATACATGGACAATATGGCCATTCTTTCCACAGAAGTCACAACTGACCTTCTGTTTAGGATTTTTTACTGACTTGTCAGCACCCCAGTGCTGAGCGTGCCAGCACACCTTAGTGGTGTGTCCTAACTTCCCACAAAAGTCACACTGGACTTTTCGCTGGGGATTCCATCTCTGCCGAGTACCTTGGTACTGAGTTCTCAGAGGAATGTTATTTTTATTTGGAACCTTTAGTTGGTTCTGGATGGTTGTGACGTCCTTCCTCAGTTTCTTTGAAACTGTCTGGACTTCAGAGACATACTCATGCATGATCTTCATGTTATCATGTAGAGTCGAATTGTCCTGAAGAAGGTATCTGAGGTCACTCAGTTTGACCTCTTCCACTTCGTCACAACGCCTGCTGAGTGCTCTAACTTTCTTATTACACTTCTTGACAAGTGTATAGAGATCACTCAGGGCATTAACCATATCGTTTCTGAGCTGGGGAAGAGAAATTACCTCATTTGATTGTTCCTCATCATCTGATGCGATGGATGGGTCAGCATGCTCAGAGACGCATGGCTCAGCAAGTTCGTCAGCCATGAAGCATATCTTCGCTGACTCGGTGGCCTCAGTTTCTGTGGATGAAGACTCATCGCTGTCGCTCCAAGTAGCCACCATTGCTTTCTTCCCACTTTTCTTGTCTTTCCTCAGCGTGGGGCAGTTTGACTTAATGTGGCCAGTTTGATGGCACTCAAAGCATGTAATGGGCTTTGAGCTGTCCTTTCTGTATTTGCTGTCACTTGAGTCAGCCTTATACTTATCAAACTTTCTATAAGGCTTTTTAGAGTATTTGTCACTCTTCTTGAATAGCCTTTTCATCTTCCTTGTGAACATAGCCATCTCCTCATCATCAGTTGAACTCCCGTCAGTGGAGTCAGCTTTCATGACAAGTGACTTCTGCTTGTTGTCTTCAGATTTTTCCTTCACCTCAAAGTTTTTCATGGATATCTCATGGGTCAGCAATGAACCGATGAGTTCGTCATATTTATAGGTGGTTAAGTCCTGAGCTTCCTCAACTGCTGTCTTCTTTACTTGCCAGTCCTTCGGAAGACTCCTAAGTATCTTTTTGACTTGTTCTTCCTCAGTGAAGATTTTCCCAAGTCTCTTGAGCTCATTTATGATGTTGGTGAACCTTGAGTTCATGTCTGAAATGCCCTCATCATTGTTCATCTCAAACAGCTCGTACAGTCTCATCTGCTGATTCACCTTGGATTCTTTCACTTTATTTGTTCCCTCGTAGGTGACTTCCAGCTTTTTCCAGATCTCTTGTGCCGACTCGCAACCTGAGATTTTATTATATTCTGCAGCATCGAGCGCACAGTGAAGCATATTGATAGCCGAAGCATGGTTTTGAAGCTTCTTAAGATCATCCTCTGTCCATTTGGCCTCAGCTTTTATAACTGTTTGGCCAGCCACAACCTCGGCAGGTACAAACGGGCCTTGGACTATAGATAGCCAGGCACTCATGTTTGTAGCCTGAATGAAGTTCTTCATCCTATTCTTCCAGAAGGTATAGTTTGACCCGAAGAATAGGGGAGGCCTAGTAATGGACAGCCCCTCAGGCAGTATTTGAGTTGTTTGGTTTCCAGGGAGAAATCGAGTGCTGTTTTCGCCCATGGTAGGGATCAGCTCAAGGTTGTTAGACCTTTTAACGTGAGCTTTTAAGCTCTGATACCACTTGTTGGTCCCTTGTTTAGTTGCAAGTATAGTTCCAAGGGGGGGGTTAGGAACTATTTAAACTTTTTTGCAATTTAGGCAGACTTCTTTTTCTAAAAAAAAGGTTTGAACAGCGGCGCTGAGTAAACAGTAAGGTACTGGCTTAGTCAACAGGTGACTAGGTCAGTTTCTTAGCTTGAGTCAGGAGACAGCACTTAGAGTCTATTCCTGAGCTCAGACGTTCAACGCGCACAACTCAACTTGACCTCTTTACTTGGTCAGTTTTGATTATTTAAAGCAAGCAATATAAATAAGGAGTTAAGGTAAGAAATACTTCACTCAGCAGATTTATCCAGGTTCGGCTTCTTCTAAGCCTACGTCCTGTCCCCGGAACACATTCCGAGATTTCAAATACTCTATTGAGCTCTTTAAAGGTAGAGCCTCAAACCTTTTACAATATCAGCAATTGAGTATGACAAGAGTACCTTCCTCTATACTTCTACTCAATCCTAATCTCTCCGCTGAGTACTTAAAACCGAGTACTCAGCCTCTCCTTTCTATCTCTAGAAATGATAAGTGTTTTGTCCTAATACAAAGATGTGCTAAGACACTTTAGACGATTTACAATCACTCTAGACTTTTACACAGATATGAGAAATGTAGTGTAAGAATTTTTGCTTTGCTTCTTGCTTGCAGAACTTGTAGAGATTTGGTCAGCGTAATGGCTTGATCAAGTTCTGTGTGTTGTGAAGCTTGTGATGGCACTATTTATAGAGATGTCTGGGCGTCGGTCATTTCGAATTTCGAAATAACCGTTGGAGGGAAACGGCTATGTGTCGTTGTCATCCTGACTTGCTCAGAGCTATCGGCCAATCACAATCGTGTATCTTCTGTCCTCGGTCAGCTCAGCAGATGGTCTCTCCTTTTATGGTAAAGTCAACTGGACAGTATACTGTGTCGTCTGAACTTTGCCAAAAGAGGAAACACTTTGTCTGGAAGTTTTCCTTTGCCAGCTGCTGTCTTGTACGCTTTGTCGAGACGACTCAGTAGCTTCATTGTGAAGTTGTTCCCGAAGGTCTTCTAGATCCTTCCATTTGCTGAGTTGCGTTTTTGTTCAAAAATGGCAATGTCTTGACATACGCGGGCCGAGTGTACTGAGTTGTTTGACTTGGGCCTTGGCTTCCGTATTGGGCTTGAGCCTTTCGATTCTTATGTCTTATAGTATTTTAACTCAACATTGAACAAACACATTAGTAGAATTAAATCAAAGCATTTAAACTTAGTGTGTTTAGAATATGTATATATATTATACTTAACCAATTTTGTCAAATCAAAATTATGTGGAAAGGTGTTTCAACAGTTCTTTCCTGAGGATCGAATCTACTTTCAACCTGCTATCTATTGTCTTCTCTTTGATGAATCTGGTTGAATCTCTGGTTTGATTGTTGATGTTGAAAATGGTTTTGTTGATAGGATTTTGATGTTGAAAAATGGGGGAGATTTAAGAGGGGAGGAAAAGAAAGGTTTTGCTCTGTTTTTTGACAGAGCTCCTCCCCAAAAACAGATTTTGGCTTGAAAGCTAGATTAAGGTGAAAATGGCGATTAAGATGAAGAAAATGGTGAAAGATGGAAATTTAGGAATGGAGAAAATGGAAATCACTGTTCTGTTCTCTCCTCAGAATCTGAAGAGCAAGATAAAACTCCTTCAAACCAGAACCCGGTGAAGATGAGGAAGAAAATGGTGAAGATGATGAGGGAAAAGAGGAAATTTAAGAAGGGAGAAGCATAGATCCTCCTCAAAACCAGAACCTGGCTTCAAGATGGATTAGGAAGGAGAAGACTTCTAAACCAGAACCTGGCTTAGAAGTAGAAGTAAACTAGAACTTGGCTTGAACAGATCAAGAAGAAGGAAATGGTGTAGGAGAAGAAAACCAAGATTACAATGAAGAAAAACAGAACTCGAACTAAATACCAAATCTTGAAGAAAATATTAAGAAGAAAAAAAGGATGAAGATGAAGGAGATAAGACATGAAGAAGGAGAAGGAAACAAAGATCACAAAAGAAAAGGGGAAGAATGAGAAGAAGACAAAGATTACAAAGAAGAAAAGCAGAACTCAGACCTGGTTGGGGAAGAAGACACAAGGAAGTTGAGGATGGAGAACTCCAGGCTTTTCTCCTCTTTTCTGTCTGATTTGGGTCTCTATTTATAGAGAACCAACAGAACTTGTTGGCTAAGTAGTATTTTTGTTTTATGTATTACTACTTGTATGTATTGTTATTGTGTATTTTGTGTGTATTTCCTATTTGAGCTTGTATTGTTTTTTAGTATTATTTGGTTGTTGTATTTCAGAATTCATAATGGGTTTGGGCTTTTGGACCCTTGTAATTTCTTAAGTTATTTAATAAACACTTATGTTTATTCATTAAGTGTTCATCACATAAACATTTAGTATATAAGTTTTATTCTTGTCTTTAATTACTTAATCAAGAGTTTACAACTAAAAATTGATTAGTATCTTATAACTTGATTATACATGTTTATATTTTTACTATAACTCTATCAATAAAATTAAATATTATTTCATTCATATTTAATTAAAGAAATAACATTCCTTTAATTAATAATGAACATCCTAATCAATCGAATTAATTTTTATAACATAAACATTTAATCGATTATAGGGATTATATACATAATTTCAGTTTCTTTTCGCAAATATTAGTTTATTAAGTAACTATCCATAATAAAAATATTTATGAAATAAATTGGTTAAAAAACGGTAAAATCACAAAATATGATAATTTACCCCGGACAAAAATGGGTATCTACACATTTATGCCATCAAAAACTGGAACACCATCATCCAAAATAGAACGTGGAATCCTGATAGCTGCGGCACTGAGCATACTCAGGATATATGCTTGAGACTTTCCAACCCAGTGTATACTGTCAGTGAGCATGGAAAATGCTTGATGAAACATCTTCAGCAAGGACGTGTCAAAATACTGACGTTGAGCATTTGAGTGGCGCACGTGGTTAAAAGTAACTCGAGAGTACTTCAGGATTTCGTTCGTTTTGAGCTGGTCAGTTTCCATCTCTTCCTTGCTTAAGTTTAGCAGATGTACAACCTCACTAATTTGCTCAATGGAGCATTGGGAGGAGGAAGAGAGTTGGTGATTGGTTTTCTCTTGCTCAGTGTGAAGCTGGTTGAAGAGTTGATTAACTTCGGCAGAAGTTGCATACATTGTGTTCGCAGTTGACAATTGATGAAGTTGACCCTGTAGAGAGTTCATGTGATTTACCATGGTCAGCTGGAGTTTGGCCAGCTTCGTTATTGATTCCTGTCTGGGCTGTTGAGACTGAAATGAAGTCATGACACTCAGCAGATCCTTAAGACCTTTGATCTCTGTAAGAAGCTGAGTGACAGACGGAAGCTGAGTTGGCTCAACATTAATAGACCCAGCGGCATCAGCGTTTGTTTGATGGAGGTCCTGGAGAAGGGCTTGAGCTGAGTCAATGAATCTTCGACCAGACTCAGAGGCAGTAAGATAACTGAAGGATCCATCATTTGTTGGCCCAGATGCCGGAAGAGGAGTAGAACCGAATGGAGGCGGTGTTTGGTTCTGCTCAATATTAGAAGTGCCAGCATGATCAACGACTGGTCTTGAGTTAAGATTTCCAGTGGAAGCTGACTGGATTAGATTCTGCACTTGGATTTATGGAAGAGGATGATCGGCAGAATGTGTTACTTGCTCAGAGTCAGGCTGAAGCTGACTGGATTTGGGAAGCTGAGGAAGTTCAGTAATGACCTGAGCAGGTATTTCCATAGATTGCTCAACATGTTGAGGAGCAAGAACTTCGAGCACTTGCTCAGGATCATCTTGGCTTAGGAGAGCAGTTAAGTCGGCATGTTCCTTAAGCTGAGAAACAAAGGCTTGCTTTTCCTGTTGCTCTGGTGGAGACTCAATAGGGTTAGAGAAGAACTTAATATGCACATCTGATATGTTAGTGATTTCGTCCCTCAAAGGCGAGTCACTCATTAGATCAATGATGGGGGATCTATGTGCCTTCTTCTTAAGTCTTCGCAGTCTCCTTGTCTTTGGAGGAGAGGGGTCAGCAGGAATAGACTCAATAGAGTCAGTAGGTGAAGTTTCCCTTTGAACAGTGTGTTCTTTTTCTGTTGGCTCAGCTTCATCTTCTTCAACCTCCTCAGTGTAGGTTGTGTCATGCTGTTCAACATCTGATGACTCATGTTGCTCATCATCCACTGTTTCCTCATTATCAAACTGACCACCCAGTTCTTTTTCATCTTGTTCATCCTGTGGTTGCTCAAAGTCATCGCCAAGACTTTGTGCATAGTGTGAATCAGCGGGAATGATGAAGTCAGTGAGAGGTGCATTGATGGGTCTTAACTCAAAAGAGAGTTTCTTCTTCTTCCTTAGTGGTTGCTCATCAGCATCCTCTCTCTTTTACCTCAGGCTCAGCTTGCCTTGGTCTTTTCTCAGCTGACCTAGGTCCATCCTGACCTTGTTGAATTTGGGGCTTAGTTCCTCTAGACACGAACTTAAGCTTTTTAGGTGGAGAGACAACGTCTCTAGAGGGGCTTTGGACATCTTTCCTCTTTCTTTCCTTCTTTCCTTTACGGGTCTGCATCCCCTCAGTTTCCTGGACAGCGACTGCTTTCCCTTTCTTAGGCACAATTGGTTGATCGTAGAATAGAACAAACAGTGCCGCTGCAGTGATCTTTGTTCCTATAGTGTGGATTTCCTCAACCAAGCTTACCCTGTGATCCTTGAGGATTCTGGTGATAATGGAGCCTAGCCTAAGGGTTCCAGTACTTCTTTGAAACCCACCGATTATGAAGACAGGCATGTTTATCGGCGTATAGGTCAGCATGTGCCAGATGAAGCACTGCTCAAAGTTTATCGCTGAGTTGGTGTAGTTGATCTTGGGGAAGATGAAATTGGTCAGTATGTAGTGGGCCATCTTCTGATTCCGACCCATGGAGGTACTCGAAATTTCCCCTACATGACCAAGAGGTTTACAGAACTCAACGGAGTAGTTGGTTTTATCTTGGTCACCAGATTTACAAAGTATTGCTCCTTCGTTTTTCAGCTTGAGTAGTGAGGCAAGATAAGCGGGGTTGATGAATATATCCTTTCCTCGAACCTGGGTGACCATGTAGTCTCGATTATCATCCGCGGCTTTTAGGTTAGCGTAGAATTCCTTCACTAACTCAGGATAGGTCTCTTCGCGAACTGAGAACAGCTCGGTCCAGTCGTTGTTTTTGATCCACTCGCAGAAGGGTTGCTCAGCTTCCACAAAACCCTTTGAAAACCATCTAGAGTGGTCAACCTTATACCCCCTCACACTCTCGTAAACCGGAGAGTAGGTGCGTTCCACGGGCTTCTTTGCTTTATCTTGCTTTTGCTTCCCTTTGGAGGAGGTGGCTTGATCAACCTTGGTTTGCTTCCTCGGTGTAGTGACCTTTGAGTGGTCACGCTGACTCGTTTCTTGAGACTTGGTGGGAGTCTCACCGTGTTCCTACTGAGCAGGGATTTGAGGATTTTCATCGGAGCGATTATCGGTGTAACCGGCACCGGAGACATTCTGAGAATCTTTTGTCATGATTCTTAGAGAGTTTGAGAAGTTTGGGAGTTTTTAGAGAAGAGTATTTGAATACCAGAGATTTCTAAGCGCAAAGAGATAAAAGTGGGAAATCATCCACTATTTATAGAGGTGTCGAATTGATCCTAAGCGTTGAGGTGGCCGTTTGACCTCGAGATACTCAATCGACAAATATTCTGGCATTTATGGCACATTCGGCGCATGTGTTTTCTAATCATCGCGCTTACGTCATCCTAGGTGGCTATTTAATTCGCGTGTTATGTATTAAATTTTGCAACGGATCTTTACTCAGTGTTAAGGATTTCAAATGTTCAAAGTTCTGAGCAGTCAGTGTTACGCAAGGAATAATTCATGTGCTTAGTAGCTCAGCTTAAGATAAACACTCAGCATGTAAATTCACTAAGCATGCATATATCACATATTATACTTGGAATTTACTGAAGAGGATTAAACATACCAATGGCTTCTCTAAGTATGTTGAATTGTTCACGAGCCAGTGGCTTTGTGAAGATATCAGCAAGCTGCTCATCCGTTGGGACATAGGTCAGCTTGATCTCTCCCTTGAGTACATGATCTCTGATGAAGTGATGTCTTATGCTGACGTGCTTCATCCTACTGTGCTGGATTGGGTTCTTTGATAGGTCAATGGCACTCTTGTTGTCACATTTGACTTCAATTGTTTTAGTCTGAACGCCATAATCTTCAAGCTGTTGCTTAATCCATAGGACTTGAGCAACACAGCTTTCAGCAGCAATGTACTCAGCTTCAGTGGTTGACAGGGCTACTAACGCCTGCTTCTTGCTGAACCAGGATACAAGACAGCTTCCAAGGAAGTGGCAACCTCCTGAGGTGCTTTTTCGTTCAAGCTTGTCTCGTCCGTAGTCAGCGTCAGTGTATCCAATAAGTGTGAAATCATGAGTATTGGGATACCACAAACCTGCATTCACTGAGCCTTGCAAATATCTAAGGATTATTTTTACAACTATGTAATGAGATTCCTTAGGGTTAGATTGATATCTAGCATAGTAACATACTGAGAACTGAATGTCCGGCCTACTAGCAGTTAAGTAAAATAGAGAACCAATCATACCTCGGTACAATCTGCTGTCTACTGACTTACCACTTTCGTCAGCGCAGAGGACAGTGTCAGTGCCCCATAGGGGGTAGATATTGACTTGCAATTCTCAAGTTCATACTTCTTCAATATCTCCTTAGCATACTTAGTTTGACCGATAAAGATGCCATTTTTCCCTTGTTTGATTTGAAGTCCAAGGAAGAAGTTGAGTTCTCCCATCATTGACATTTCAAACTCAGTCTGCATCTGCTTACTAAATTCCTTGCACATTGACTCGTTAGTGGCACCAAAAATAATGTCATCAACATATATCTGAGCCAGTAGGGTATCTTTACCCTTTCTCTTAATGAATAAGGTTGTATCAGATTTATCTCTGACATAATTTCTAGTCAGCAGGAAACTGGTCAGCCTCTCATACCAAGCACGTGGTGCTTGCTTGAGACCATACAGAGCCTTTTTGAGTTTATAAACGTGGTTTGGGAACTTGGGATCCTCAAACCCTGGAGGCTGATTAACATAGACTTCCTCGTTTATAACTCCATTAAGAAATGCACTTTTAACATCCATTTGAAACAATTTAAAGTTCATATAACTTGCATATGCACATAAAATTCTTATAGCCTCTAGCCTTGCCACTGGGGCGAAGGTCTCACCGTAGTCAATACCTTCTTGCTGACTGTAGCCCTGAGCTACAAGTCTTGCTTTGTTTCTGACCATATTCCCTTGTTCATCCAGCTTGTTGCGGAAGACCCATCTTGTTCCTATGGTCTTCTGGCTTCTTGGTTTTGGCACTAAGTCCCATACTTCATTTCTTCTGAACTGATCAAGTTCTTCTTGCATTGCATTCATCCAGAATTCATCGTACTCAACTTCAGCGAAATTCTTTGGCTCCTGGACTGAGACGAAGGCAACGTTGCTGAGGTATCTCTTGAGTTGATTTCTTGTCATCAGGGTGTTCTCAGCAGCATCAAGAATGGCACTCTCTGAGTGTCCTCTTGGTATTCTAATCTTTTTTGGTAGATTGATGTCTTGTGCTGGTTGTGTTTCAACAATCTCTGCAGGTGTAGATTGGTCAGTGAAAACAATTTGAGTTTCGCTTTTACCTTTGGTCAGCCCTTGAGGCAATGACTCAGCGGCTGTTTCTTGGTCAGCGGGAGCTAAGTGTGGATCATCCTCAGTCAGCTGCATGTCTCTTCCTGCAGGGTTAGTTTCATCGAACTCAACATGTACTGACTCTTCTAAGACCCGAGTTCGTTTATTGAAAACTCTATATGCTTTGCTGTTTGTTGAGTAGCCTAAAAAGATAGCTTCATCAGCTTTTGAATCAAACTTAGCAAGGCTGTCTTTGGTATTTAGAATAAAACATTTACAACCAAAGGCACGAAAGTATCCAATGTTGGGCTTTCGTCCTTTCCAAAGTTCGTAGGGAGTCTTCTTTAATATGGGTCTAACTAGAGCCCTATTAAGTATGTAGCACGTTGTGTTGACAGCTTCTCCCCAAAAGTACTTTGGAAGCCTATGCTCACTCAGCATTATCCTGGCTATTTCAACCAGGGTTCTGCTTTTCCTTTCAACAACCCCATTTTGTTGAGGCGTTCTAGGAGCAGAAAAGTTATGGTCAATGTCGTTGGCTTCACAGAATTCAACGAACTGTTGGTTCTTGAATTCTCCACCATTATCACTTCGGATGTGAGCTAACTTAAGGTCTTTATCATTTTCAAGTTTTCTTACTAAAGTTGAAAATGTCTCAAAGGTTTCATCCTTGCTACTCAGCAAGATGATCCAAGTGTACCGAGAAAAGTCATCTACAATGACCAAAGAAAATCTTCTACCACCCAAGCTCAGCGGCTGGACTGGACCGAAGAGATCCAAGTGTAGCAACTCTAATGGACGCTTAGTTGAGACAATGTTTTTACTATGAAAAGATTGTTTGGTTTGTTTTCCAGCTTGACAAGCGTTGCATAATTGATCTTTTTCGAACTTAAGTTCTGCCAATCCCTCAACTAGTTGCTTTCTTGCTAGTTTGGCCAGGAGGTCCATGCTTACATGACCAAGTCTCCTGTGCCATAACCAGGAATTTTCTTCCTTTGACACTAAGCATACAGTTTTTGAAAATTTCTTTTCTAAGTTCAGCATAAAGACATTATCAATATGAGGGGCAGTTAAAATCAACTCATTTGTTTTACCCTCGAATATTTTACATCCAGTGTCATCAAATATAACTTTTCTCCCATTGTCACATAGCTGAGCTACGCTGAGTAAGTTGTATTTGAGTCCGCTGACTAGGGAGACTGACTCAATAGTAGGATTACCACCAACGGTTCCTGACCCTACTATTTTACCCTTTTTGTTGTCTCCGAAACTTACTCTTCCTCCTCGTTTACGCACAAATGTGATGAATTGAGTTTCTTCCCACAGAAGTCACACTGGACATTCCGCTGAGGATTCCATCTCTACTTACTAGTACTTCGGTACTGAGTGTTCAGAGGAATATTTCTTTTATTCGAAACCTTTAGTTGATTCTGAATAGATGTGACATCCTTTTTCAGTTTCTTAGAATCTGATTGGACCTCAGAGACAAACTTTTGCATAATTTCTATATTGCTATGCAAAGTTGAGTTGTCTTCGAGAAGATATCGAAGGTCACTCAGTTTGACCTCCTCAATCTCGTCACATCGCCTGCTGAGTGCTCTAACCTTCTTGTTACACTTTTTGATAAGTGTGTAGAGGTCACTCAGGGCATTTATCATTTCATTTCTGAGCAAGGGTAGTGATATTACCTCAGTTGAGTGTATCTCATCGTCAGATGCAATGGAGGGGTCAGCATGCTCAGAAACACAAGGCTCAGCAAGCTCATCTGCCATGAAACAGATCTTTGCTGACTCAGTGGCATCAACTTCTGATGATGATGACTCATCACTATCACTCCAGGTTGCCACCATTGCCTTCTTGTCGTTCTTCCTTTCCTTCCTCAAGGTAGGACAACTTGATTTGATATGGCCAGTTCGATGACATTCAAAGCATGTAATGGGCTTTGAGTTGTCCTTCTTATACTTGATGTCGCTTGACTTAGCTTTGTACTTATCAAACTTCTTGTAAGGCTTCTTAGAATATTTATCATTCTTTCTGAACAGCCTTTTCATCTTTCTAGTGAACATTGCCATTTCTTCATCATCTGTTGAGCTCCCATCAGTGGAGTCAGCTTTCATGACAAGAGACTTTTGCTTTTTGTCTACAGACTTCTCCTTCACCTTGAAGTTCTTCATTGAGATCTCATTGGTCAGTAGCGAGCCAATGAGTTCATCACACTTGTAGGTGGTTAAGTCTTGAGCTTCCTCAACAGCAGTTTTCTTAGCTTGCTAGCTTTTAGGAAGACTCCTCAGTATCTTCTTGACTTGCTCTTCCTCAGTAAAGATCTTGCCAAGTCTCTTGAGCTCGTTGATTATGTTTGTGAATCTTGAGTTCATGTCAGAGATTCCTTCATCATCATTCATTTCAAAGAGCTCGTACAACCTCATGTGCTGGTTCACCTTGGACTCTTTTACTTTGTTGGTTCCTTCGTAGGTGACCTCCAGCTTCTTCCAGATCTCCTGCGCTGACTCACAACCTGAAATTTTGTTGTACTCTGCAGCATCTAACGCACAGTGAAACATGTTTATAGCCGAAGCATGATTTTGTAGCTTCTTGAGATCATCCTCTGTCCATTTAGTCTCAGCTTTAACAACCGTTTGGCCGTCAATAGTTTCAACAGGAACAAATGGGCCTTGGACTATAGAAAGCCATGCACTCATATTTGTTGCCTGAATGAAGTTTTTCATTCTGCTCTTCCAAAAGGTATAGTTAGACCTGAAGAACAGAGGAGGTCGAGTAATGGACAGTCCCTCTGGTAAAATCTGAGTTGTCTGATTTCCTAGGAGGAAACGAGTGCTGTTCTCAGCCATTATGGGGATCAGCTCAAGATAGTTATATCTTGCTCAGTGAGCTGTTAAGCTCTGATACCACTTGTTGGCCCATTATAACGTGATAAGGTTAGTTCCAAAGGGGGGGGGGGATAGGAACTATTTAAAATTTTGTCTGTTAAGGCTGACTTCTTTTCTTAAGAAAAGGTTTACACAGCGGTGCTAAGTAGTTTCAAGACACAAGCTTAGTCAACTTGTGACTAAGTTTGTTTCTTTACTTGAGTCAGGAGATAACACTTAGAGTCTATTCCTGAACTCAGCTTCTTAGTACACTCAACTCAGTGTGAGTTCGTTACTTAGTCAGTTTTATAGCAAGCAATATATAAAGGAGTTTAAGGGTTAGAAATATGTTACTCAGCAGACATATCCTGGTTCGGTCTCTCCGCCTACGTCCAGTCCCCGGAATGTGTTCTAAGCTTTTTGAATTCTCTACTGAGCTCTTTAAAGGTAGAGCACGAAACCTTTTACAATAGAAGCTGAGTATACAAGAGTACCTTCCTCTATACCTCTACTCACTCCTATATCTACCGCTGAGTACTATAACCGAGTACTCAGCCTCTCTTTTTTATTCTTCTAAAAATGATAAAGTGTTTGTCCTAAACAACAATTGCTAAGACACTTTAGATGATTGAAATCACTCTAGACTTTTACACAATGATTGAAAATTGGTGTAAGATTTTGCTTTGCTTTTCTCACAGAACTTCGAGTATGAATTTGGTCAGCGTTTCGACTAATTGAAGATCTGCATCGAATGAAGCAAATGTGAGGCCTTTATATAGTGACACTTGAGGCACCAGTAATTTTGAAATTCGAAATAACCGTTGGAGGGAAACGGCTTCCTGTCGTTGTCACTTAGTACGTGCTCAGTGTCGTTGGCCAATGAGATTCTTGCATCTTCTGTCCACGGCAGTGCTCGGCAGCTTTTCGTCTGGTACACAGAATGTTTTGACATATTTGGCAAAGTCTTCCAAACCGCTTCCTGCGCCTTCTGAATTTTACCCAAAGTAGAAATACTTTGTCTAGAAGTTGGTTCTTGTCTGCCGCTGTCTTGTACTTCTCGTCGATACACTCAGCAGCTTCATCTTGAAGCAATTGAGAGAAGGCTTCTCGATCATTCTTCATGCTGAGCTTGTGCTTTGTACAAAACGACCGCGTTTTGAAATCTTGGGCCGTGATGTCTTGATGTGTTGACTTGGACTTGACTTCCATTTATGGGCTTTTAGACTTTATATCTTAATGTCTTATAAATCAATAAACTCAACATTGAACAAACACGTTAGTATGAATAAATCAAAGCATTTAAATTTAATATGTTAGAATATTTTTTATCAATTACATAAATAATTTTGTCAAATCAAAATCATGTGGAAAGGTGTTTCAACAGAAGTATTTCTGAGATAACCAGGAAAGGGATGTCGTCCATGGGTTCTCGATCTTTCGGATTCGCCATTGTTTAGTGTGGATAAAGAAAGGCAAAAAGATGGGAATATGCAAATTGGTTAATGGATGCGTGGAGATGGAGATACATAAGTTAGTTTATATAGTGGGCGAATTTTAGGGTTGAGTATTTGATTATTGTCGCACGACGTCGTATTTGATATATATTCGTGTTAGGGCAGATGAGAACAGTATGCTGACATTATAATGATGTATTTTTTATAGACGAAAATTATACATTTTATTTTTTTATTTTGTTAGGTAATTTTGATGGAAAATCAATTTATAAAAATTATATATTTTCTTTTAAAAAAAAATTGTATATTTTTTTTATACAATATCATTTAATTATTTTCTGAGTTTTTGTTTACCCGAAGCAAAACAAGGGTATCTTCTAGTTCAAGTTTATATTGAAACATAACTAAATAATATCCAAATCATTATCAATTCTAACACCATTCATAGATATAGCAAGAAATCGATTTTAGAACCATCTTAATCATAATTAAATTCAAAGTAATACCTATAACAATTTTGATATGTGGATTTCTAAATATTGAATTGAACTCCTGAGAGAGAAAAAAACAAGTCATTCTTAGTAAAGTAGGACAGAAGACGAGCAGTGAGTTAGAAAAGAACGACTAAGGTTTCAATTCGAAATTGAGAGAGGGATAATCAAGGATTTTGTGGTGAGAGAGGGCCGACCAAGGATTTTATCGTGAAAGAAAAGAAAATAGGAAAAAAGAGGGCTTAGTCTGCCTACACAGTAGAGATTAGATTAGTTTAGGTTTAAATTTATATTTTTTGGAATCTTACTATGAGAAACGACATTATCATCGTTTCATTTAAGTGGAACGCGGTCGTTTTGTATAGGAAGTTTCAAAAATCAAAATTAAAACCTATCCTATCTGTCTTTTTTCTTACTTGTGCCGTAAACTTCACTCATCAACAATGGCGTCTTTAGTCCGTGATCTTTGGATGCAAACTCAAAATTTCAAAATTAAAATCTGGGTTTTATAGATTTCTAGATCTGGATGACTAAAATCTTGAAGAATTAAGCATTTAGAGAAAAAAAAGACGTATTAATTGAATTGATATTATGTTTGGTCGATTAAAATACTTTTTTTTAAATCGGACAATTTATAGTTTATATAAATTTTTAATTATGATTGCTGCATTTTGTGTATTAAGTATACTAATATTTTATAGATTATATTTATATTGTACGATAAAATTTATATTACACTAAAGAAAATGTTATTTATGATGAATATCTCCACGGATATGTGGAGGGGAATAATTTTTTCTCCATTTCATCAAAGGAGACGAGGTGGAGATTCCCCTATCTAAACATGGAAGTGGATTAGGGAGAAGTTCTCTACCCTTTACAATCCCGCTTACGATAGCAAACAATGTCAAAATGATAGATGATGATCTCAAAATAGAAAAAATTCTAAGATTTAAAGTTGTTTAGAGCCACATTTCTCATGTAATAACATTTTAGATTTCTAAATCATTATTTTCCGAATTTTCTCTATCTAGATGATCACTTTCTCTATCCTAACAAAACAACAACTAAATGATCTTACAACCAAAAAGTTTGAAAAAATTTATTTAGAATATAATTTTCATCAATATTAGAATGAATGGTAAGCTGTAGGGATGACAGAAAAAGTTCTGTACATCCAGAAAAAACAAAATATCATCATCCTCAAAAAACAAAGAATACGGTCAACGAGCAAGAACTTCAAAGCTCTAGGGAAAGGCAAAAGAAATCATCATAGTTAGTTAGATGGTCTATTTATAATCGACCGTGGAAGGCCAATCGTAGCTCGCCTTTATTAGCTGCCATTAAATAAGGATGGCTAGCGCTCCAAAAAAGGACCCGACACGCTTGCAAAACCATTATTGCTTCTGGCAAGCATGAGACATGTATCCAGAAAGGCACTATTAAAGCCCATTCTTAGACACATGTCTGAAACCCGACACTTCGCAGTCAGCTCGCATCCGCAACCTTTGACACATAAAACCAACGAGAACTGAAGACATGTCACCCTCAGACAAACTAACACATATTCCTCATTACGACTGTCCGATGGGGAGGAACTTCTAATTGAGCATTTGAGCCTCAAAGTCTAGCAACAACGCTCCATACGGAATCTAAGCTTACCAGCTAGGTGAAAGTGTCATCCGTAGTCACTTTAAAACCCAACTAGTAAAGACTTTTCTTAACCATAGCTCTGACCTATAAATATAGATGCCTTATCCCTTGTGATTACTAACTTAATCGTTAAAGTGTATTCATAGACACGTCCTTTTGGAGAAGTCAAAAGTCGAAGACTTATTTAAAGTAAAAAAAAGGCCTAATGCTCCCTTAGCCCCTTTAAGTTGTCTAAATTGGTCATTTTACCCCCCTAACTCATCTAATGTCCTATTTACCTTCTTTTAACTCCATACAAGTGGTATTACAACAGGGGTGGGCTTGGAGTGAGGGTATCGAACTAGTTTTCCCATCTTCCTTTGTCTTAGAATGAAAATCTCCATTTTTGTCCCCTTGATTTTTAATTTACAGTAGCCGGTCGTAACTCATTATAACAGTGGAAGAAAAGCCTGGAGAGAAAATCCCACATCGGAAAGCACGAGCAGGATAATGAAGCAGCAACTGTATAAATGAGACTGAAGATCGAAGGAGAAACATACTTACCTGGACGGGGTCAATGGGTGATCAAAGAGGCTTATGGCCTAGGGTTGTGACCTCCATTGCACTCTGGAGGGGTGCTTCCCTAAAGTCTCCCCAAGAGGGAGAGCTTACGTCATAATTTGTGCCAGTGGGGGCCTGCGTTCGCGCGGCCCCCTTCCAATTCTAGTTTCACTTTTATCTTCATCAAATCTACTTCATGTACAAGGTGAGTTTCTGTTATACTTGAAGTATCCAAACAATGGGTGGGTTATTTGTTGAACAATGGATAGGTTATTGATTATTATGCATATATTGGAAGATGATATTCATTAATCATTATTTCTCGTTATCAATTAGGGATTCGATTCTTTCTGTTGGAGGCTAAGTTGAGGCAATGATTATCACCTGGTTTCGTTGGCTATTTGATTCAGCTTCTTCTTTCGTGCTGTAGACATTGCAAGGTAAAATTGAACTGGTTTTAGGTTTTCATCAAATTTTGAACTCCCTTTGTTCATTATTATGTGTTGAAAAGAAGTTTTTGTTTGGGTATGTATATGAATAACTGGAAGGAAGGACTTACAGTTTCATTTTGTCCATGCTTTTGAAACTGAGCCACTTTAAAGTTCAAATCATGGTTAATTTGTTTTATTGTTTCAACATAATCAAAATATTACACTGAGGTTATTTTTTTGTTTTGTTTGCCCTCAAACTGGGCAATCTTTGTCAATTATCATATCTTCTGAGGCACTTTAATGAGCTTAATGTGTTTAGTCCCTCTCTGGAATGATGTTATTTAGTCAAATCAGAAACAGATGTGCTCCATAAGGCAATGCCTTCAAGACTTGGGTTAGTTATTTCAGAGGCAAATAGATGCTTGCTTCCGGTGTAAACTCGACCAAGCATTAGATATGGTGCGTCACTTAGGGATTGGTTGTTGGCTGAAAAGAGTCATTATCTTTTGATTGCTCTGATATACTGGGAATGTTGAGTATTACTCCATATGGAGGAATCAGCAGATAAACTTTGCCTTAGATATGGTATTCAGCTGATATAATTGTTGTTTGATGGAAATACTTTGCCTTGGGTCTGGTATTCAGCGGATCAAATTGTTGAAAGTGAGTGAGGAAGTGTGTCATTTACTTTACAAACATCCCACATTGGAAAGAAAGCTCTTTGAGGACCAAGAAGTGAGATATAAAGAGAGAAGCTTAACAGTGGTAGAAGCATACCTTTCTCGGCCTTTTGGCTAAGATCAAGTGTAGTATCTGTTCTTATCAGTTTAATATCTGATATGTGGACCAATGGTCTGCACGATATTAAATTAATTTTTTTAGGGGGAAGTCCTATATTAATGGCTTGCCATTAGGGTCTTCAAGAGTCGCCATTGTGTTGCACTATAGCATTGGCCTGGCTCACCCCTCCAATTCCAGTTACAGTATTGGCCTTCCGAGTTCTATCTTTAGAGCTTTTGGTTTTTAATTTGTTGACTTCTATTCGAAATTGGAGCTACTAGATTGATGTCAGACTCTTTTTTAGAGCGTTCCTTCCATTGAGTTAGAAGGAATTTTTTGTTTGGGTATATGAATAGCTAAAAGAAGTTAATAATTTCACTAGGTTGATGTTTGTGAAACAGGGGCACTTCAATGAAGATTTGATAGAAAGTGAGGCTGAAGTTACTGGGTCTGAGCAGTGAAAAGAAGCAGAGAAAGCAAAATCCAATAACAAGAAGGTACTCTCTTCTCTCTCTTTCAAGATATATTTATGGTTCGTAAATGTACCAATTTATCCTTAGACAAATGAATAAAATGACGCCAAATGTAATAACTAAAGTAAGATCTTAGATCTTGGCAAAATCTGTTTATGGTACATAAGTACATAAGTTTTGGTAGCATTAGCCAGTATTGTTACATTGTCTGCTGAATCTAAATGCAGCCAATTCATGTCTTGAAAAACTAAGAGTTACGCATATGATCTTTGTTAACAGAGGAAAGGGACACTTGAGAAGCGGACTCAACCAAAGCCTAGAAATTCGTCAAAGATGAACGAATCTGATACAACTTTGAACCTGCATTTACTGCTACACCCATAGTTGATTCAGCTCAACATTCATTGAGTTTGGTCTTGCACATACAAATACATTAACTTAATGGCACAACAAAGTAACAAAGGTAAATATTTATCGACGGAGCTGCAACTGCAAGTGTTACTTGGTGGATTAATTGGTCAGCAGATGGGGTTCAATCAACTCAACAACATTGCATATATAGGTAGGGAAATGCTCTTGATTTTGGATGTAATGATTTTGCTTCCATAATGTGCAAAATTTAAGCTATAGCATTAAGATTTAAGCCAAACTTTACTCTTCGAGCACAGGCTGAGTTTACAGATAGTAGCTTGTGTCATAATGTAATTTTGTAATTTTCTCCTGTTCTATACAATAATTTTTGTTTTTACGAAAGGAAATGCTGGCATGTGATGCAATGTGGTTATCTATTTCCTGTAATGTGGCGTGTGATGCAAATAAATTTCCTTTTATGAAAGGAAATGACGGCGTTCGCCCGGCCCTCTTTCAGTACTAGTTTCAGTTCTGTCAATTTGATTGATTTCAGAAACTTGCAGAAGTTGGCATTCTGTTCAAGCATTGTTTATTTTGAAGTTTGCTCAGTACAAACAGGTGTTTCTACTTGTTAACCTTGCTATATATCTCTTCATCCAATTAGTGGAGACGATTGTATTGCTATTTCTCGTTATCAATTAGGGATTAGATTGTCTCTGTTGGGGCAGTTTGATTATCTACTGGATTTGTTTATGTTTCAGCTTCCTCTTTCGTTGCTAAGACAGCCCCTCAGGCGTCCATTCCAAGGTAAAATAGCGGATATGCCTTTTACGTTTTCTTACATCAAATTTGAACTGGTTTTGAACTCCCTTTACGTACCGTGTTAGAAAGAAGCTTTTGCTTGGCTATATGAATAACTAGGGGTTAATAGTTTCATTAAACTGAGGTACTCCAAAGTTAAAATCATGGAGATCAGATGCTTGTATTTTTTGCTTTTTTTTTTTTTAATCTGTACGTATGGATCTTGCCATCGCGGAGAAGCAGTTGCAGCTGCAAAAATTCGGTTTTTCATGAGAAAACCAAACACATTGACATTATTGTCATGTGGTTAGGGATCACTATGTTTCTTGTTTCAGGAACTCCTCAAAACAAGTTAGTGATTTTCTTGTCTCTTAGCAGTTCTTAAATGATCCCTATGTTGTGCAAGCTGGAGTGTTGCAGTATGAAGATCCAAGTTGTAATTGAAGAAGAATGAAGCAGCAGCAGCAGCACCAGATCATAAGCTACCATTTTGGCAGGAAATTTAGTTAAGCTTCTTGTTTTGTGATATGCCAGCTCAAATACATGACCTTGTCTATTCTCTGTAATTTGATTGCAGTAATACCCAGTGGTAATTTTAGAACTACCATCAATTGATACAGGTCAGTTGTCCGGGCGAAGTAATTGAGAGATGCTAATTCACTTCTCCCTAAACGTCTTCTATAACCTTTAGTTTTCTCTCTATGTAATGGCAATGTGGAGATTATTACTAAATATGTATGAAGAAATGCAAATGCCATTCCTGAGAAGCGTATAAACATGATAATAATGTCTATGGATGCAATATGGTTGTCTTTTCCTTGTGAGTTAATTTTATTGTATGTCTTGTGGTTCTGTGTGAACTACCGTTATTTGATAAAAGTCAGTTGTCTTGTTGAACTTGAAGTGATTGAGAGATACTAGGTTACTTCTCATGCTCTTGTGGCATAGTCCTTTTTGTTATTTTCCTAGTATCCAAACATGTAGCTTTACTTATATTTCCTGCTTTGTATGCTGTATTTTTCATCCTTTTTGCAAAATCTGTTGTTAGTTTATTTATTTATAATGGTAGGTTATTGCTTTTTGCATTTCTGGGAAGTTGATATTCGATAATCACTGAACTCTCTTTATCAATTAGGATTGTTTAATTTTCTTAGCCTTAGGCACTAGGTTAAGGCTGGATTGTTTACTGCACATGCTTTGTCATTTATGTTTCAGCTTCCTCTTTCGTTACTAAAGGCAGTCCCAAGGCATTCCAATAGGTGAAATTGCGGAGATGCCTTTTAGGTTGTCTGGGTATATGAATAACTAAAAGAAGTTCTAAGTTTCAGTAGATTGATGCTTGTGAAACCAAGGCACTTACCAAATCATTGTTATCTGATGCCTGTTCATTTGTCAATTATTTTAACAGAATCACAATATTAGAGTCTCTTTCAAAATGTTACCGGAAAACAATTTACATTAGTTTTGCTTTCTATATCTTTTTCATTTTGGAGTGGTAGATGTACAGGCATCTATGTAGGTGGTGGAGCTTAAGAATGATGGAACTGGCAATCATATGGTGAATTTCATTTGCATGAAAGGATACACACTTGGTAAGTAATTTGCTCCTCAATCAATCAAGAGTGTTCTTTCATTTAGTTAGATCATATTACAATTCAGTGTCTATAAATTTTGATGTGCTTCATGGTCTCAATTTCCCTATAATACCAGAATATTAGAATCTTGATAAGTAATTTGCTCTTCAATCATATTACAATTCAGTGTCTATAATTCATTTGGTCAGAGAAAGCTAAGCTAATGTGATACATCGGTCGGGTATTGTACAGCGCTCTGTTCCTATTATGCTAGTATATATATTACAGGTGGTTTAGAGCTTTGTTCCACAATCAGAAAACGTTGTAGATTCAAGACACAGCTGATATTTAGTAGTAGGCTACGTCGAGTCATGATGCGAAATAATCAGAGAAGGGGGTTTGGGTGAGAGTTCAATCAACTCAACAACATTGCATATATAGGGTAAATGCTCTTGATTTTGGATGTAATGCTTTTGCTTCCGTAATGTGCAAAATTTGAGCTATAGGATTAAGATTTATGCCAAACTTTACTCTTGGAGCACAACCTGAGTTTACAGATTGTGTCATAATATAATTTTGTAATTTGCTCCTGTTCTATAGTTTTTATGGAAGGAAATGCAATGTGGTTGTCTATTTCCTGTAATATAATGTTAGAACTACCATCAAGTGAAGTGATTGAGAGATACTATTACTAGTTTACTTCTCTCGCTCTCCCTAAACGATTTCTATAGCTGATTTTTTAGAGAGTTCATTATAGGGGTGTCAAAACGAGTTGTCATGTGATAATTGTGTCACGTGATTATGTGATGTAAAGGTAACAAAAATGATAATTGTGTCAAACGACTGTCTTTGTAAATTGTGTTAATAATGGACATGCCTAGTTAATTATTGTGCAACTATTATCTGCATCTTGATAATTCGTTAATCGCTCTCTTACATTTTTTAACATGAGTTTTTAATTCGTTAATCGCTCTCTTACATTTTTTAACATGAGTTTTTTCATATTTTGATCTAATTTCTTCTTGCTGATGTTTATATTTGGCTTAACACCGAAAACTACTGTATATGCTTGTGTTGTTTCTGATGATAATTTTCTTTTTATTTTTGATAACCAGAGTTTAAGGTAAAATACATAAATGGCCTTCAACTTTAGCGTTACTAACCTGATGACTCCTGAATTTCAAAACTGGAAATCCATATGACCGTCGAGTAGTGTAAATAGTACATTAATCTTTGTTCTAAACTGACCACATGAAAGGCAACTAAATCACTTTTTGATAGTTGATTCCAACCCTTTATCTCTGCAGTTGGAGCATCTATATCCGCAACCTCATCATCGTTGTCCTCATCTTTCTCTTTCACTCACATCTTTTCAAACTCCAACTAGTCCAAGTCTGTCGACCAATCAAGAATCAAATCTTTCGACATTTTACCTACCAAAAATAAAATAAACAACAAGACAAGTTAGAAGATGCAGCCAGCTCTTCAACCGTGCAACATCTCTATTAACAACCTACTTTCTACATGAGCATATTCAACAACGGTGACTTCGACCGCCTTCAAATTAGCTAGATCTTGCTTCGTCAAACCTCTCCCAGCCATTTTGAAGACCATTTTTCTTCCACCCCTCGAGACAAGCCGCCATCTAGGAAGAATACATAAACTCGTTATCCAAGTAATTCTTAATCAATTCCTCACAGTCACGTTTTGGCCCAGGAAAAGACCTACTGGCCATCTCACCACCTCCAACTCACGCGTAGTCAGCTCTCGGGGAATCATTTGGCTTCGGGGTCCCATTCACATTAAAGGGCAAGACCAAGTCTTCAGTTTTTACTTTGAAGTAGCAATGTTTCCATTCTAGAGGCTTGGAATTTAACCTCTGGATTAGTTTAAAGTGTAGATGCCTCGAGCTCATATGTTGTGACTGCTTTGATGCCATGGGCTAATTAAAATACCGAAAAACCAACCCGATCAACCGAAACCCCTTCAGCCTACACAACGCATACATCGCCACTATCAAATGCCATCTGCTCTCGGTCATCTAGAGAGGAGCCAAATTAAATTCTTGCATCACTTCCATGAAAAATGGAAGTAGAGGAAGCCTTGTCCTCGTATCCAATTGGTCTTCATAAACCACCATCTCGTTTAGGGCGCACCATGTTGGTGTATACCTTTGTCTCGAGACGTTATATTCTTGATAGCATAGTACCCTCAGTTGCAAGGCAATAATCTATTCTATAAGTTCATTTATGTGAAATTAATGTAATAGAGTATTCGAGATTAGTGATGTGCTCACGTTTGACGGGTTGAGGATCCAGACAAGTGAAACCATGAGGCGATGGGATACTAATCTAAATATCTTTGGTCTCTTATTATCATGGGAACTAGAAGTATCAGTTCGATCTAGTTACTAATCGAATTGAATTATCGGTTAACTGAACCAATGTTTGTGTAATTTAAAAATGAACCATACCAAATAACTAAAATAACCGAATTTGACCAAACCAAAAATTTTCCGTTCGGTTACCAACCAAATGTTTAAAATGTTATAAATTATGAAATTTGAGTTTCATTGATTTGGTAATTAACCAAATACCTCACATATTCCAAATTAATTTAATAATATTTAAAACTAAAATTTTCAGTTTTATTGTAGAAATTGAAGTATCAAGAATATATAATATAAGTAAAATTATATTTTTTTTATGTAAACATAAATTCAGTTCAATTTTCGGTTAAACCGATCATTTTTCAGAATAACCGAATTGATAATCGATACCAAATAATGAAAAATTGACAGCTGAACCAAACCAAATTATTAGAATAACTGAACGAAACAAGAATTTCGGTTCGGTTATCGGTTTTTGGACTTTTTGCTCACCATTAGTGGGAACGATAATAAACTAAAAACTAGCATACGATTTAGCTGTTAATGGTGTTTCACCGGTCATGGATATTAGATATCATCGACCACTTGATTAGTGAAGCTGAGAAGCATGTGACCACACTCAGATGAGGCAATTAGATATTGCTCATTCAAACTTATTACTAGTTCAATAAGAGATCAATGAATGACCAAGCAACAGATGAGGGTGACATTGTCATGCCTCATGTTGGACATGATATCGTATAACGTGGATCACTTGAGATTACTATTAGGTTCTCGAGTTACAAATACGAGATATCTATCTAAGTAGGTAGTCATAATGGCTTGCTAGAGTCCACTTATGACTTGTGAAACAAAACTTGATGGACATAATTGATCAACCCCAAACTCTGAAGAGTTCCACACGGAAGAAGGGGCGAACACCCAAGAAAATGAAAAGGAAGAAAAACAACAACTCACAATAAGAATAGCGGAGAAGAAAACCAAGGGGACTGACCTCAGAATTGACTTCGAAACTGCTTCCAGAAAAATGGCAGAAAAAGTTCTCAAAGTCCCAAAAGAAGAAAAATCTCATCAGCCTCCAAAAATCAAAGAACACGGTTAGCGAGGAAGAAGTTCAAAGCTATGGGGAAAGGCAAAGGAAACCAACATAGTTAGTTAGATGTCCTATATATAATCGATCGTGGAAGGCCAACAACCATTCGCCTTTTTTAGCTCCTATTAAAAAAGTATCTGACTCGCTTGCAAAACCATATTGCTTCTATCATGCATGATACATTTATCCAGAAAGGCGCTATTAAAAATCGTTATTCTTACTAATCCATGCGCGCAAGACACGTGCCTGAAACCCGACACCCCATAATCAGCTCGCTTCCGCAACCTCTGACACATAAAACCAACAAGAACCAAAGACATGTCACCTTCAGATAGGGTCACACCTAGTACTCCCGGTCAGGGCTTGGTCGTCGCAATAAGACATAATGTAGCGGTAAGGGCGAAGAAAATAATAGTTTTAGTTACGGGTCAGGGGCTGGTGACTTCTAGGCACACTCGACTTCTTTTTCCCAGAGCTGGTACAAAAGCCTTACGTGATAGGGGTGCTCACCTTATAGCTTCCTGGCTGGGGCCAAGACTCTATCCCTCTCTGCTTTGAATAGCTATAGTACCTCTAGACTCAGCAAGCAAACCTTCTTTGAAGCCAAGAAAGGCTGACTATGATTGTCCAATAGGGAGGAACTTCTAATTGAGCTTTAGGCCTGAAAGCGCAACAACAACACTCCACACAGAATCTAAGCCATGAGCAGGGTCAGAGTGCCCTCTGTAGTCACCTTATGACCCAACTAAGGAACTGCGGCCTGAGGAGAACTAGGGACAATAAGGACTTTTCTTAACCATAGCGCACACATATAAATATGGGCGCATCATCCACCAATAAAGGATACAATTTCTCTCTCACGTCTCTCTATTTTAAAGACATACTCTCTATACCATGTGATTACTAACTTGATCGTCAAAGTGTATTCCATGTAATGCTCTCTCCACAGGTGACCATATACGCCGACAGATCACTACTTGACACCAACATCTCATTATTTCATAAAATACTTATTTTGTATAACTAAGAGCAAGTTTGCCATTGTTTAGCTTTTAAAGAAAGTGATTTTCCATTTACCAAATATTGCTTTTAGTTTTCCCAGCTTCTAGGGAAAATAATTTTATATTTACCAAATGCTACTTTTAGATGGAAAAACTACTTTTATTATATAAGAAACAATATCAATTTGACTCTAAGTGGATGATCCAAATCTTGAAGAATGCTCAGAGAGAAAAGAAGACATATTAATTGAATCAATACTGCACATGCTTTGTCATTTATGTTTCAGCTTCATCTTTCGTTACTAAAGGCAGTCCCGAGGCATTCTAATAGGTGAAATTGCGGAGATGCCTTTTAGGTTGTCTGGGTATATGAATAACTATAAGAAGTTATAATTTAATTAGATTGATGCTTGTGAAACCAAGGCACTTCCAGTCATGGTTATCTGATGCTTGTTCATTTGTCAATTAGTTTAGTTTTGCTTTCTTTATCTTTTACTGTAAAGTTAATTCAGTGATTCAGGCTTGTTGGAGTGGTAGATGTACAGTGTGTATTTGTGCATATATGTAGGTAGTGGAGCTTAAAAATGATGGAACTTGCAGTGAATTTCATTTTCATTTAGGATACACACTTGATAAGTAATTTGCTCCTCAATCAAGAGTGTTCTTTCATTTAGTTAGATCATGTTACAATTCAGTGTTTATAAATTTTGCTGTGCTTCATGGTCTCAATTTTCCTATAATTTCCAGAATTTTAGATCCATGGAATATGTTATCTTGGAGTCTGATAAAGAATGTGATAATGAAATAAGAGGGTAAATTGGGAATCGAATGACATATGGTTTATCGGCTTAGCTAGAGTTTGTTGAGAGAGAAGGAGAGAATACTATAGATACTATACATATGTGAGAGTTTAGATTGTGAAAGACATCTTTTGGGAATTCAGTTAGTATTCGGCTTTATGGTTGGGCAATGGAGTTTTTTCTAATGATAGTTTAGGCAGTAGACCTCTATATTGATTCTATTGTTCTGTTCCTTGTGTTTTTCTATTATGTTTGGTTGATTTGTGTTTTTCTGGTTACAGCCTAAGTTGATAGATCGATCGGGTATTGTACAGGCGGAATTGGTCTGTTCCTATTATGCTAGTATATATATATATTACAGGTGGTTTAGAGCTTTGTTCCACAATCAGAAATACAATACGTTGTAGGTTCAAGACACAGGTGATATTTAGTAGGCTACGTATCGTGATGCGAAATAATCAGAGATGGGGGGTTTGGCTGGGAGTTCAATCAACTCAACAACATTGCATATATAATGCTTTTGCTCCCATTGATTATTGCCAAACTTTACTCTTGGAGCACAGCCTGAGTTTACCTAGAACTGCCATCAATTGATATAGGTAAGTTTTGTGTTTGAAGTGACAGAGAGATACTATTACTAGTTTACTTCTCTCGCTCTCACTAAACGTTCTCTATAGCTGATTTTTTAGAGAGTTAATTATAGGGTTGTCATGTGATTTCAACGTGATTATGTGACGTAAAGGCAACAAAAATGATAATCGTGTCTGGTGATAGTCTTTTTAAATTGTATTGTCGTGTAAATAATTGACGGTTCTAGTTAATTATTGTGCAACTATTATCTGCATCTTGACAATTTCTTAACCCTCTTACATTCTTGAACATAAGTTGTTGCAGGAATTTTCACATGCACGCAAGTGAATTTATCATTCACCTTTAGATATAGGCTTATTAAATCTAAGCCTCATGATGTTTTGAATCTCCACCTTATAATTCTAATAAGCCTAGATCTAACGGTGAATGAGCAAATTCTACTTGCTCATTAAGGTGCATGTGATCAAGACTGTAAGTTGTTGATATGTTTGTGCTATGTTTGACAATACTTTTCTTCTTCTTTAATAATAATAAGGTAAAATACATCAATGACCCTCAACTTTAGTGTTATTAACATGATGACTTCTAAACTTCAAAACTGAAAATCCAAATAACTGTTGATTAGTGTAAATTAGGGATGACAACGGGTAGTGTACTCGCGGGTACCCGACACTACCCGACCCTAATGGGACTACCCGAACCCTGTTTTAGAGGGTATGGGACGGGTATGGGATTAAAAACACTACCTGTCACATGTATGAGATTAAAAACACTACCCGTCACAAGATTTGGTTTGTAATGAAAACACTTCTGTATATATTTATTTGAAATTAACTCTTTCTTTTATTATAAGCTTAATACATGAGGGGCTTCCTTCATTTGTTTAGCTTATTTAATTAACTTTTGGAATTTTAAAGATGTCTTATTAGCCCCTAGATTTTGTTTATAATATCTCATTAGCTCTATAAGTTCACGTGGCCAAACAATTGACTTCATTGGCCATAGTTAAAACATGCATCACTTTAAGCAAGTGCAAGGGTTAATAGATTTCAAAACTAGAAATCCAAATGAGTGTTTGAGTAGTTTAAATAGCACATGATTGAACTTCTAGCTTATCTGATTGACCTTCTGAACTGAACTATGAATATTGTTGGTCCCTTGTAAGGTTGCAAGTATAGTTCCAAGGGGGGTTAGGAACTATTTAAACTTTTTCGCAATTAGGGCAGACTTCTTTTTCTAAGGAAAAAGGTTTTAACAGCGGCGCTGGAGTAAACAGCAAGATACTGGCTTAGTCAACTGGTGACTAGGTCAGTTTCTTAGCTTGAGTCAGGAGATAGCACTTAGAGTCTATTCCTGAGCTCAGATGTTCAACGCGCACAACTCAACTTGACCTCTTTACTTGGTCAGTTTTTGGTTATTTCAAGCAAGCAACATATATAAGGAGTTAAAGGTAAGAAATACTTTACTCAACAGATTTATCCAGGTTCGGCTTCTTCTAAGCCTACGTCCTGTCCCCGGAACACGTTCCGAGATTTCGAATCCTCTACTGAGCTCTTTAAAGGTAGAGCCTCAAACCTTTTACAATCTTAGCAACTGAGTATAACAAGAGTACCTTCCTCTATACCTTTACTCAATCCTAATCTCACGCTGAGTACTATAACCGAGTACTCAGCCTCTCCTTTCTATCTTCTAGAAATGATAAGTGTTTGTCCTATACAAAGATTTGCTAAGACACTTTAGACGATTGAAATAATCACTCTAGACTTTTACACAGATATAAGAATTGTAGTGTAAGATTTGCTTTGCTTCTTTGCTTGCAGAACTTGTGTAGACATTTGGTCAGCGTAATGGCTTGATCAAGTTCTGTGTTGAATGAAGCTTCTGATGGCACTATTTATAGAGACGTCTGGACATCGGTCATTTCGAATTTCGAAATAACCGTTGGAGGGAAACGGCTACCTGTCGTTATCATCCTGACTTGCTCAGAGCTCTCGGCCAATCAGAATTGTGTATCTTCTGTCCTCGGTCAGCTCAGCAGACTGTCTCTCCTTTTATGGTAAAGTCAACTGGACAGCATACTGTGTCGTCTGAACTTTACCCAAAGTAGAAATACTTTGTCTGGAAGTTTTCATTAGCCAGCTGTTGTCTTGTACGCTTTGTCGAGACTACTCAGCAGCTTCATCTTGAAGTTGTTCCCGAAGGTCTTCTAGATCCTTCTCTTGCTGAGTTGCGTTTTGTCCAAAGCGACAACGTTTTAACAAACGCGGGCCGAGTTGTACTGAGTTGTTTGACTTGGGCCTTGACTTCCGTATTGGGCTTGGGCCTTTTAATTCTTGTGTCTTATAAACAATTTAACTCAACATTGAACAAACACATTAGTATAATAAATCAAAGCATTTAAACTTAGTGTGTTTAGAATATGTATTTCAATTATACTTAAACAATTTTGTCAAATCAAAATTATATGGAAAGGTGTTTCAACAAACTCCCCCATTTTGATGTTGGCAAAACTATTCAGCGAAGAACTCAGTATTGAGCTCCCCCATGATAGTTGACCTATTTCATCTTAGCAAACTCCCCCGTAAGGGTTTAGCTACTGACTTAGTTTTACTCTAAACATTTAAAGGTTTAATTCGAGTAAGTCTAAGGTCAGTTTTAGGTCAGCTTATTAAACATATTCTATTTACTCAGTATTAAGCGGAAGGTATAATCATATAGAGTGCGCTGAGTAATTTGTTGTTCAATGAGTTCTTAACAGACAATGTTTTATAAGCACATAAGTCAATGTCAAACATGTTATCAGCATTTGATTCAGTCAATAAGATTTATAAGTATAAAACATAGCTGATTTAATTGAAGATACGTAATGACTCAGTACACAGTAACATATATTAACATATATCATAACTCAGGAATAAGAATCAAAGATGCAGATATGATATATTGATAGTAGTCAGTCGTTACACAACAAAACTTATAGATAAGGCATATAGATTTCATCTGACTTAGTTTATACTGAGCTAGCCTATCTATTTCTTTTTCTTGTGTTGTGACTGACTTCGCTCATGCTGAGCTCTAGCTGCTTGTTCTTTCTCCCCCGTTTTGTCAGCATCAGGAGGAGGAAGTCTGAAAGCATCAGTTAAGACAGCTCAAGTCAGTTCTTTAGACAGCTCATTAAGTTTCTCAGCGCTTTCGTTGACGCTGTCAAAAATTGCAACTCCATCAGCTGATACCTCTTCGGGTACTTTGAGTTCAGCAGCACTGAGCATGTTTACGCTAAACGCTTGAGCTTTGCCTTGCCAGATGAGAGCTTCAGTAAGACCAGCAAAGATTTGGTGAAAGGTCTTTAAAAGGGCTGTGTCGTAATACTGACGTTGAATATTGTTATGACGAATGTGGTTGAAGGTTTGTTGTATGATAGACTGCATCTCATTCTGTTTCATTGCGTCAGTATCCATCTCTTGCTTATTCAGATTCAGCAAGCAAATAGCCTCACCAATTTGCTCTATTGAGCACTGATTGTAAGAAACCATTTGCTCGTTGGTCTTGAGTTGCTCGGTGTGAAGCTGAGCAAAGAGCATCTTAACTTCAGATGAAGTGGCATGGTCGGGGTTCACAGCTGACAAGTTCTGGATTTGTTGTTGTAAGGAGGTCAAGTACTGCACGGTTGTCAGCTGGATCTCAGCCAGTTTGGCGATTGAATCCTGCTTAGCTTGCTGTGCTTGGAAGGTAATGATTACATTCAGCAAGTCCTTGAGTCCCTTAACTTCGTTGAGAAGTTGAGTGACCTGGGAAAGCTGAGTATTCTCAAAAATTGACGACCCAGCAGCAGGAGGAGTGGACTGTTGAAGGTCTCTGATCAATGCTTGCACTGAGTCAATGATCTTTTTGTCGGACTCAGTGGCATTCAGATAGCTTTGTGAGCCTTCAGAGACATCAGTGTGACCGGAAGGAAGAGGAGTGACCTGGTCAGTGACTGGAATAGCATTTTCAATCTGCACTTGAGTTTTAGGTATAGTTGATTGATCGGCAGAGAGTTGAGTTGGAGAAGTGGTAATCCGAATACTGTCTGTGCTGACGGGGGCGGAAGTGGTTGGAGTCAGCACCATGCTTGAAGAAATAGCATGCACAGTAATCGGCTCAACCTGACTGGTTAAGGTGGCGGAAGCATTTTGGTCGGCATGTTCCTGTTGAGAAGAAACAGAGGCTTGCTTTTCTAAGGACGCTGAAGCAGTAGAGGGTTGTTGGCGTTTGAAAAATGTCAGCTTGACTGTAGAGGGGTCCTTAGTTGTCTTTGAGATGACAAAGTCAGGAAGAGTTAGTGGTGGCACAAAATCTTCACTGACAGGCTTCTCACTGGCCTTAACCAACTTTCTTCTTCTACGAGGTGGAGTGACAGTTTGACTAGGATCTCCTGAGTGAGAAGGAGAAGATTCGTGTTGCTCATCATGAGGCTGGTCAGCTTGTTCTTGGACTGGATAAACATTGTGTTAATCAAGTACTTCCTTATCTCCAGCAGCAAACCCAGCATTGGCCTGCTCAGTCTCATGTTCACTGGCTGTCTCTTCAGAATCCTCAGCGTCATCCTGACCGCTGGCCTCTTCTTCTTCTACTTCGGTATTGTCACCATCAAGTTCTTCCTCAACTTGTGAGATGAAATGATCATCCAGTTGTACCTCATGTTCTTCGGACTCAGCTATTGTACCTTGACACTGGGTGAAGTGAGAGTCACCCGGTACAACAAAGTCTGTAGGTATGGCGTTGAGGGGAGTCAGTGTAGAAGGCTTCTGCTTTTTCTGAGGTTGCTCAGCAGTTTCCTCAGTTCCAGGCTCACCTTGCCTACTTCGTTTCTCAGCTGACTTACCAGCTGACTTCTGCCTTTTTGCTGGAGACTCAACATTTTTGGAATGAGTCTCAGCAGTTTTTCTTTTGCGGGAAGCTGGGGCCTTAGTCCTTCGCCCTTTCTTTGGCTCAGCAGTTCCCTCAGCTTGTCCAGCAGCAGCAGCAGCAGCTTTACCTTTCTTCAAAGGTTGTCCGAATTTTAGAGCTCTCAGCGAGGCTGCTGTGATCTCAGATCCTCGAGTCTTCTCCTCACCTTTGAGATCAACCTTGTGGTCAAGTAGGATTCTGGTGATGAGCGATCCTAGCCTCAACGTACCAGAGCTGCATAGGAAGCCAGCGACGAGAAATACTGGCATATTGATTGGAGTGTATGTCAGCATATGCCATATAAAGCATTGCTCGAAGTTAGTTGCTGATGTAGTGCAATTGATCTTTGGGTAGATAAAGTAGGTCAGCAAATAATGAGCCATCTTCTGGTGCTGACCCATGGATGAAGCTGAGACTTCTCCTGAGTGGCCCTCAGGTTTGCAGAAGTTGTGTGCATACCCAGTGCCATCCTGATCTCCAGATCTTCTCAGCCTTGCTCCCTCAGTTTTCAACTTGAGCAGATTTCCTAAGTAGAGAGGGTTGATGAAGATGGTTTTCTTTTTCACCACTGTGCACAGGTAGTCAGTGTTGTCATTTGCAACTCGGAGGTTGTGGTAAAACTCCCTTACCAGGTCAGGGTAGGCGTCATCCCTAACCGAAAACAGCTCCGTCCAGCCATTTTGTGAAATCCACTCGCAGAAGGGTTGTTCGTTTTGTACGAAGTTTTCTGATACCCATCTTGAGGGCTCAACTTTCCATTCGCGGACGTTCTCAAAAACCTTAGAGTAGGTCCTGACTTTTACAGGCTTTCCCTGACCAGAGGTTTGGCCAGCTTGTCCTTTGCTCGGCGAGGTTACTTTGGTAGGTTCCGGCACAGAGGTTTGCCTGGAAGTGTCATCGGAGCTGGGCTTAGAGTGGCCAGCACCGGAGATGTTGTAGGAAACCTTAGTCATTGTTGAGGATGGGAAAGCTTAGAGGGATTTTTAGAGAGAAAGAATTTCTTTGCCAGAGTATTCGATAAGCGTAAAGAATAAAAATGGGGAATTACCCATTATTTATAGATGTGAGGAATGGATCTTATCGAATCCATGTGTCAGTTTTGCCTCGGGATTGTGAACCGACAATAATCCTGGCATTTATGACACACTCGACGCGTACGTCATCCTAGGTGGCTATACGCGTGCTTTTGCAATTATTCTAACGGATCTAACACTCAGCTTTTAGAATGCCAAGCGTTTGATATTCTGAGTGGTCAGTATTGCATTAATAGGATGATTTCTAAGTTTAAGTTTATACTAACTTACTCAGTGTGCAAGTTTACTCAGTATTTGATGTTCAATCAATTTCTATGAGTTATTCAGCAAAACCAATCATTCAGCATAATAATTCACTCAGCATGCATATTCATTTAGCACAGGAATTTTACTGAAGAGGATTAAACATACCAATTGCTTCTCTCAGTATGCTGAACTGCTCACGGGCCAGTGGCTTCGTGGAGATATCCGCAAGCTGTTCGTCCGTTGGGACAAAAGTCAGCTTGATCTCATCCTTGAGTACATGGTCTCTAATGAAGTGATGTCTGATGCTGACATGCTTCATTCTGCTGTGTTGAATTGGGTTCTTTGAAAGATCAATTGCACTTTTGTTGTCACATTTGACTTCAATTGTCTTTGTTTGAACACCATAGTCTTCAAGCTGTTGCTTAATCCATAGGACTTGAGCAACACAATGACCAGCAGCAATGTACTCAGCTTCAGTGGTAGATAAGGCTTTTTGCTGAACCAGGATACAAGACAACTTCCTAAGAAGTGACATCCTCCAGAGGTGCTTTTACGTTCCAGCTTATCCCGTCCATAGTCAGCGTCAGTGTATCCGATGAGTGTAAAATCATGAGTATTGGGATACCATAAACCTGCGTTCACTGAGCTTTGCAAATATCTAAGGATTCTTTTTACAGCAATGTAATGGGATTCCTTAGGGTTAGATTGATATCTAGCACAGTAGCATACTGAAAACTGAATGTCCGGTCTACTGGCTGTTAAGTAAAGTAGAGAGCCTATCATACCTCGATATAATTTGCTATCTACTGACTTACCATTCTCATCAGTGCAGAGGACAGTGTCAGTGCCCATAGGAGTGGATATTGGCTTGCAATTTTCCAAATCATATTTCTTTAATATCTCCTTGGCATATTTGGCTTGACTGAAGAAGATGCCATTCTTTCCTTGTTTAATTTGAAGACCGAGGAAGAAGTTGAGTTCTCCCATCATGGACATTTCAAACTCAGTCTGCATTTGTTTGCTAAACTCCTTGCACATTGATTCGTTAGTTGCACCAAATATTATATCATCAACATAAATTTGGGCCAGCAGGGTATCTTTACCCTTTCTCTTAATGAATAAGGTTGTATCAGCTTTGCCCCTGACATAATTTCTAGTCAGCAGGAAACTGGTCAGCCTCTCATACCAAGCACGTGGTGCTTGCTTGAGGCCGTACAGAGCCTTTTTGAGTTTATAAACGTGGTTAGGGAATTTATGGTCCTCAAAACCTGGAGGTTGATTAACATAAACCTCCTCGTTTATAACTCCATTAAGAAATGCACTTTTGACATCCATTTGGAATAATTTAAAGTTCATGTAAGATGCATATGCACATAGAATTCTAATTGCCTCTAGCCTTGCCACTGGGGCAAAGGTCTCACCGTAGTCAATACCTTCTTGCTGACTGTAACCCTGAGCTACAAGCCTTGCTTTGTTCCTGACTATATTCCCTTGTTCATCCATCTTGTTCCTGAAGACCCATCTTGTTCCAATGGTCTTTTGACTCTTTGGATGAGGCACTAGCTCCCATACATCGTTTCTTCTGAATTGATCGAGCTCCTCTTGCATTGCGTTCATCCAGAATTCATCGTATTCAGCTTCAACGAAATTCTTCGGTTCTTGAACTGAGACGAAAGCAACATTGCTGAGGTACTTCCTGAGTTGATTCCTCGTCATCAGGGTATTCCCAGCAGAATCAAGGATCGCACTCTCTGAGTGCCCTCTTGGGATCCTTATCTCTTTAGGTAGATTCATGTCTTGTGCTGTCTGTGTTTCAACAATCTCTGCAGAAGTAGATGGGTCAGTAAAAGTAATCTTAGGTTCACTCTTACTCTTGGTCAGCCTTTTCGTGAATGACTCAGTAGCTGGTTCTTAGTCAGCGGTGGTTACTGAGTGTGGATCATCTTCGATCAGCGGCTGGTATCTAAGTGCAGTGTTAGTTTCGTCGAACTCTACATGTACTGACTCTTCTAAAACTTGAGTTCGCTTATTAAAAACTCTGTATGCTTTGTTGTTTGTTGAGTAGCCCAAAAAGATAGCCTCATCAGCTTTTGAATCGAACTTTGCTAAGCTATCTTTAGTATTTAAAATAAAACATCTACAGCAAAAGGCACGAAAGTATCCAATATTGGGCTTTCATCCTTTCCAAAGTTCATAGGGGGTTTTCTTGAGTATAGGTCTAACTAGAGCCCTATTAAGAATATAGCACGTTGTGTTAACAACCTCTTCCCAAAAATACTTTGGAAGCCTATGCTCATCCAGCATTGTCCTAGCTATTTCAACCAGAGTTCTGTTCTTCCTTTCTACAACCCCATTTTGTTGAGGTGTTCTAGGAGCAGAAAAATTATGGTCAATGCCGCTGGCTTCACAGAATTCAACAAACTTTTGGTTTTTGAATTCTCCACCATTATCGCTACGGATGTGAGCTAATTTTAGGTCTTTTTCATTTTCAATTTTTCTAACCAAATTTGAAAATGTCTCAAACGTTTCATCCTTGCTGGTCAGCAAGATGACCCACGTATACCGAGAGAAGTCATCTACAATGACCAAGGAAAATCTTCTTCCACCCAGACTCAGCGACTGGACTGGACCGAAGAGATCCAAGTGTAGTAACTCTAACGGACGCTTAGTTGAGACAATATTTTTGCTATGAAAAGATTGTTTGGTTTGTTTTCTAGCTTGGCAAGCGTGGCATAATTGATCTTTTTCAAATTTAAGTTCAGGCAGTCCCTCAACCAATTGCTTTCTTGCTAGTTTGGCCAGGAGGTCCATGCTTACATGACCAAGTCTCATGTGCCATAGCCAGGAATTCTCTTCCTTTGATACTAAGCACACAGTTTTTGAAAACTTTTTCTCTAAGTCTAGCATAAAGACATTATCTATGCGAGGGGCAGTTAAGATTAACTCATTTGTTTTACCCTCATATATTTTACATCCAGTAGCATCAAATATAACTTTTCTCCCATTGTCACATAGCTGAGCTACGCTGAGTAAGTTATATTTGAGTCCGCTGACTAGGGAGACAGATTCAATAGTAGGATTACCTCCGATGGTTCCTGACCCTACTATCTTTCCCTTCTTGTTGTCTCCAAAACTTACACTTCCTCCTCGTTTACGTTCAAACGTGATGAACTGAGTTTCATCACCCGTCATATGCCTTGAGCATGCGCTGTCAATATACCACATCTTTGACTTCTCGGCACATCTCAGGCTTACCTGCACTGTAACTAGTTACTTTTAGGTACCCAATTCTTTTTGGGTCCTTGCTTGTTAGGTGCAACAGGTAAAGCATCATATTTCATTTTATGGCGACATACATGGACAGTATGGCCATTCTTTCCACACAAGTCACAGCTGACCTTCTGTTTAGGATGTTTCACTGACTTGTCAGCACCCCAGTGCTGAGCGTGCCAGCACACCTTAGTGGTGTGTCCTAACTTCCCACAAAAGTCACACTGGACTTTTCGCTGGGAATTCCATCTCTGCTGAGTACCTTGATACTGAGTTCTCAGAGGACTGTTTCTTTTATTTGGAACCTTTAGTTGGTTCTGGATAGTTGTGACGTCCTTTCTCAGTTTCTTTGAAACTGACTGGACTTCAGAGATAGACTCATATATGATCTTCATGTTATCATGCAGAGTTGTATTGTCCTAAAGAAGGAATCTGAGGTCACTCAGTTTGACCTCTTCCACTTCGTCACAGCGCCTGCTGAGTGCTCTAACTTTCTTATTACACTTCTTGACAAGTGTGTAGAGATCACTCAGGGCATTAACCATATCGTTTCTGAGCTGGGGAAGAGAAATTACCTCATTTGATTGCTCCTCGTCATCTGATGTGATGGATAGGTCAGCATACTCAGAGACGCATGGCTCAGCAAGTTCGTCAGCCATGAAGCATATCTTCGTTGACTCGGTGGCCTCAGTTTCTGTGGATGAAGACTCATCACTGTCACTCCATGTAGCCACCATTGCCTTTTTGCCACTCTTCTTTTCTTTCCTCAGTGTGGGGCAACTTGACTTAATATGGCCGGTTTGATGGCACTCAAAGCATGTAATGGGCTTTGAGATGTCCTTTTTGTATTTGCTGTCGCTTGAGTCAGCTTTATACTTATCAAACTTTCTGTAAGGCATCTTAGAGTATTTGTCATTTTTCCTGAATAGCCTTTTCATCTTCCTTGTGAACATAGCCATCTCCTCATCATCAGTTGAGCTCCCGTCAGTGGAGTCAGCTTTCATGACAAGGAATTTCTGCTTCTTGTCTTCAGATTTTTCCTTCACCTCGAAGTTCTTCATAGATATCTCATGGGTCAGCAATGAACCGATGAGTTCGTCATATTTATAGGTGGTTAAATCCTGAGCTTCCTCAACTGCTGTCTTCTTTGCTTGCCAATCTTTAGGAAGACTCCTGAGTATCTTTTTGACTTGTTCTTCCTCAGTGAAGATTTTTCCAAGTCTCTTGAGCTCATTAATGATGTTGGTGAACCTTGCATTCATGTCTGAAATGCCCTCATCATTGTTCATCTCGAACAGCTCGTACAGTCTCATCTGCTGATTCACCTTGGACTCCTTTACTTTATTTGTTCCCTCGTAGGTGACTTCCAGCTTTTTCCAGATCTCTTGTGCCGACTCACAACCTGAGATTTTATTATATTCTGCAGCATCGAGCGCACAGTGAAGCATATTGATAGCCGAAGCATGGTTTTGGAGCTTCTTAAGATCATCCTCTGTCCATTTGGCCTCAGCTTTTACAACTGTTTGGCCAGCCACAACTTCGACAGGTACAAATGGGCCTTGGACTATAGATAGCCAGGCACTCATGTTTGTAGCCTGAATGAAATTTTTCATCCTATTCTTCCAGAAGGTATAGTTTGACCCGAAGAATAGGGGAGGCCTAGTAATGGACAGCCCATCAGGCAGTATCTGAGTTGTTTGGTTTCCAGGGAGAAACCGAGTGCTGTTTTTGCCCATGGTAGGGATCAGCTCAAGGTTGTTAGACCTTTTACAGTGAGCTTTTAAGCTCTGATACCACTTGTTGGTCCCTTGTAAGGTTGCAAGTATAGTTCCAAGGGGGGGTTAGGAACTATTTAAACTTTTTCGCAATTAGGGCAGACTTCTTTTTCTAGGGAAAAAGGTTTTAACAGCGGCGCTGAGTAAACAGCAAGATACTGGCTTAGTCAACTGGTGACTAGGTCAGTTTCTTAGCTTGAGTCAGGAGATAGCACTTAGAGTCTATTCCTGAGCTCAGATGTTCAACGCGCACAACTCAACTTGACCTCTTTACTTGGTCAGTTTTTGGTTATTTCAAGCAAGCAATATATATAAGGAGTTAAAGGTAAGAAATACTTTACTCAGCAGATTTATCCAGGTTCGGCTTCTTCTAAGCCTACGTCCTGTCCCCGGAACACGTTCCGAGATTTCGAATCCTCTACTGAGCTCTTTAAAGATAGAGCCTCAAACCTTTTACAATCTTAGCAACTGAGTATAACAAGAGTACCTTCCTCTATACCTCTACTCAATCCTAATCTCACGCTGAGTACTATAACCGAGTACTCAGCCTCTCCTTTCTATCTTCTAGAAATGATAAGTGTTTGTCCTATACAAAGATATGCTAAGACACTTTAGACGATTGAAATAATCACTCTAGACTTTTACACAGATATAAGAATTGTAGTGTAAGATTTGCTTTGCTTCTTTGCTTGCAGAACTTGTGTAGAAATTTGGTCAGCGTAATGGCTTGATCAAGTTCTGTGTTGAATGAAGCTTCTGATGGCACTATTTATAAAGACGTCTGGGCATCGGTCATTTCGAATTTCGAAATAACTGTTGGAGGGAAACGGCTACCTGTCGTTATCACCAGGACATAGACTTAGAAGAAGTTTATAGGGACTGAACTATGAATATGTCTTATTAGTTCTTTGATTTTTTTTTAAATATATCATTAACCCTCTAAGTTCACATGGTTAAACAAGGACAAATTTGGACAAGTTAAAATATGCATCATTCTAAGTAAGTGCAAGGGCTAATAGATCATTAACCTCTTTAGGGGATCAATTGAGCATTTTAAGCAAGTTTAGAGATCAATAAATATCATCATAAACAAGTTTATAAGGCATCTTCAAAGTTCAGGGGTTAATTAAATAATCTAGCCAAGTACAGTCTTTGGTATATTAAGTCTTTATTTTATCCACAATGAGCACGTATGCAATTGAAAATTCTAAAGGATAAGGTTGTTTCAACGACGTATGTAAAATCTCCATTGTTTTTAAATGTATATTCTAAGATTCTCTCTTTTCTCTACTAGGATTAACAGAATTTCGTTCCATTTTATCATTTTTATGCAAGTTCAAAACTTCATTGGCCATAATTAAAAAAAACCACCAAAAAATGTAGTTAGTCAGATGTCACATATCCTTAATAGCTCGTTTTTTAACTATATGTTCATATATGTAAAATTTATAGATTTAACACTCAGAATTTCCAGAATTCTAGAAAATGAATTCGATTATTAGTAGGAAATTTACTGTAAGTGTCCCCTTGTAGTATTGGAATATATCATTCCCACGAGAAAAAACAGTTATTATTCATTATTATTTAATTTGTTTCTCTTGTTTACAGAAATCAGAATTTGTTGAATAGATTATTATTTGACTAATCTAAACTAAATTATCGAATTAAGAAGATCAAACTAAAGTTTTGCAAATGAAGCAATGAAAATAAAGTCAAATGATAAAATATTTCTTGATTTGCTTTAATGTAGTTACTAGACTTTTTTTTGATAGATTTTCCGATTACTCGGTTCTAGACTCATCAATCACCCTTTAGATGGATCCTTTAGTTTTCTATATACACTAGGACTCAAAGCCGATATCACTAGCTTAAGTGACTGAGACCCTTAACCACTCAAGACAACCTTGATTATATCTTAAGTTGTAATGATTTCTAATTTACTCTATCGACATAAATTAAACTATTAAACAATATAATATAAGGAAACCAATTTTCAGTTCTCACTGGTTGAATGAGTTAATAAAATTACATATACTGCAAGTATTGATCAACATTCTATTGTCTCTCCAGTTGTAGAAGATAATTAATTCTTCATATATTTGATTAAGAATAAATCTTTCAATTTAATTCCTAACTTGTAAAGGTTAATAAATAGATTAACTGAAAATACTAAAACGAAGAAACTTTGTAAAAGTAATTCTATTAAGTAATGAAAACAATATAAACTGCTTGGTGGTTAGCATACAGATATATCAACATAAAATGTAATGGAAGTACAAAAAGAAAACAAGAAGTAAAATAAATATGATGACTCTGACTTCAAAACCAAACATAAAGGTTTATGGACTATTTCTTTTATGTGTCCGCACTAGGTGAATTCGATGGTGTTGGAGAAAATTTCATGTTTTGCTTTCAAAAGTATGACATCAAGTTTCGTGCCAATGACTTGTGTGCAGAATCTCTATTAACAACATGCTTTCTGCAGGAGCATATTCAATGACGATGACTTCGATCTGATGAAGCATCTAGGCCCAAAGTTCCATGTACGACTCCCTAACAAGGAATTATGCCATTAGCGAGAACCTCATTCCCCTCCCGCTCGCACGCATTTGAGGATAGTGATCGTTCCACCCACTAAACCAGGGGCATTAAGGACCTTATACCGCCCCACATACCATGACTATAAATAAAGGGGTCCCATCCCATAATAAATGATCTAATCTTTCTCTCTACATACATTGTTATCTTACCCTCACTGCCTACTAACTTGATCATCAGGGTGTATCCTAGGGACCGCTCCTAGCACATGTATAAGAGATGAACCCAACATAAAGCCATCAATCCCAACTTCTCATTATTTGGTGCGATGAGCATGTATCTAACACTTAAAACTCCTTTAGATTCATCTGAAAAGCATAAAAGAAATAACGAGATGGTAAGAATGCCTCCCTCGATGGGACCAACCCCAGTAAAGAAATAATCGACACCAGCCAGTTAGAGAAACAAAAGGAAGCTGAAGCGACAGTAGTAACACTCAACTTCGAGGACATGGTGATAGTAGCAATGGACTTTGAGGACAAGTCCCATGATCCCACAAATAGGGCTGATGAAGACACTTTGAGACTTTTAGGCATGGTAGGAAGAGGCACAATGGCAGATGATGGTAACTTAGAAAGCCATGCAAGAAGACAACCGAAAACTGTGAGATCCCTTACAGACTAAAAACTTCTATAGGCCCATGTACATATGTAAAACAATTATTGCTTCTAGCATGCATGAGACACGTGTCTGGAAAGACGCTATTAAAAACTGTTATTCTTACTAATCCACGCACGTAAGACATGTTGGAGTTTAGTGTCCTAAAGACAATTGTTTTAGGATATTAATATTAATGAATAAATTGTTTATTTGATCATTTGATTAATCAGATATATAGCATTAAAATGAAACTATATATAAAGGCAAGAATCTTTCATAAAGAAAGTAACCCTAAGTTTATTTAAGTAGTTATAAAGTGTTCATACAAGCATGAAGTGAGACTGTACTTTATAATAGACCAATAGGCTTAAAGTAAACCCAAGTCAAGTGATATGTTATAGGGGTTGACATATTACTGTTGAGACTTGCATGTAACATTGTTTTCTATCGAGACAGAAAGCTGATCTCACAAGCTTTAGATATTTGGATATCTAGACAGTTACATGGATTCGGTGAAGGAGTTCATTAGGATTGGGACCCGACTTGAGATAACAGAATGGCTTGATTTATCTAATGTGTCAACTGTTCATCTCATTGGTATTAGTAGGTATAACTAATCCTCAGACTCAAACATTCGTTAATTAGTGATTCTGGATTATGGAGTCTGATACTTTGATTCTGTGCGAGCACGATCCAATAGGTGAGAGCCTAGGGTGTGTGAGAGCAGGGTTGGGTATCACACAAAGTAATTGCAGAATAGTTAATGTCAGATTGAGCATTCGTCACTCCCGGTAAGTGGGAGATATATCTAAATGGCCGCTTGTGGTGAATTGACTGAAATCCTTGCAAGGTGATACAGTTAAGAGTAGAAATGAACATTTCACTTAACTTATCCTTTCAGAGTGAATTCAACCTGTATAAGTAAAATCGGACTCTTCGTTATATGTAACCTTGACACATTCCATGGTTATAAGAAATTGACCGACAGGATATAGTTGATGAAGGATCGTATTATACTGTACCTAATACAGAAAGGTTAACGTCAGTTATCAACATGACTTCTTAATTGCTCTGGAGGAATATCATAGGTTCTGCTAGTAACAGCTCGCGACGGTATTCCGTTATATATATGTTGGAATTAATCGTGATGAATAATTTCAAAGGATATATACAGCTAGTGGCAATAAAGAACCTAATGGGTCGCATATGGGACTTGGAATCGGAGGACGAAAATGTAATTAGTAAGATACAATATAGGGGGCCAAAATTTATATATATATTAATTAGGGGATAAATTAATTTGATTAATAATTATAATTTGATTATGGTTATGAATTAAATTAAAAGATTATCTGATAATATTAATTAGAAGTTTTTATGTAATTGAAACTTTAATTAATTATCCCTAACATTAATTAATAATTAATTTGATTAATAATAATTATCTAGATATAATTAGTTATTATTTAGATAATAGTAAAATGTTTATTTAATTATCTAATTAGGAATCCTATTCCGAATAAGATTCCAATTATTTAATTACCTAACACAACTGGGATTAGGGTTCTGAGAAGTCTATAAATAGACTCCCTAACCCCATAATTTCGACTGACCTACACGCAAAAGAGGAGAAGGAATTGTTCCGTCGTCGTCTCGGCTAATTTACTTTATTTCTTACCCCCTCTTTGATCTCGTATCGATTTCTGTTAGAGGCAATAATTGCGATTGCTATTTATTAAAGGTTGATTACTGATTAGTTTTGTTTTGTGTTGAATCAAACGTTCGTGGTTCACGAGTTGATAATAACAAGTTGTGGGCACTTCGTTTGCAACGGTAGATAGTTCTTCGATAAAGGTATTACTTTCTATCCCTCTTTATATGAAATAACAATTAACAGATCTTGGAAAAAGGAAATAGATAAAATTTTATTATTCCGCTATGCCTAGACTTGTCTATTTTCCTTCAAGACACGTGTCTGAAATCCGATATCCTGTAGGTATGTCGCGTCCGCAACCTCTGAGTCATAAAACCAATAAGAACTGAAGACATGTCGCCCTTAGACAAGCTAGCACTTAGTGCCTCACTACGACTCTTTGATATGTATGGGACTTTTGATTGGGCATTTGGGGACAACTTAGGATATTCTATTTCGCTCTCATCTTTCTTTCCCTACTTTAAACATATTCTATTTATGCTACGTGATTACTAACTTGATCGTTATAGTGTATTTCAGGGACCGCTCCCGGTACAGGTGACCGTATATAAAGACAGAACACTACTCGATCCCAACATCTCATAATTTCATAAAATTCTTATTCTGTATGTCTGAGAACGAGTTTGACATTGTTGTAACCAAAAGTTCAATTCTAAAGTTGTTTTTCTCAAAAGCTACAAATTGCAGCTTATACTAAAAGCATTTTTTTACAAGTTTCTTAGCTTTTAAGAAAAACGTTTTTTTTTTTTATCAAAAAAATAAATAAATAAATAAAAACGATTTTTTATTTACCAAATATTACTCAGCTCTTAAGGTAAATAATTTTGTATTTACTAAATGTTACTTTTAGATGGAAAGCTATTTTTAAGGTATAAGAAAATAATGTCAAACTTATCTATATTATGAGCATTGAACCAATGTTATGTTTGCTAGGTTAATGTAGTTTTTTAAATTGTATAGTCTATAGTTGATATGAATTTTTAAATGTTTATTTTTAATTACGGTTGATGTATTTTTTGTATTAAGTATACTAATATTTTATAGATTATCTATAATTTAAGTAATGAGGAACATCTACACGGAGATGCTGAGGATTCCAACTCTACCCTTTGCAACCCGACCTATGATTAAGGATAGCAACGGGTAGGATACTCGCGGGTAGTGTCAATCCCAAACCATTATCTTTTTTTTAATTACCTGTGCACATCCCATTACCTTAACAACTATATGTTTTGCATCTCATACCCGGTCCATTTAATTCACGGGTACCCATTAAAAATCAATAAATAAAACAACAATTATTACAAAATTAACAAAGTATAAGTTTAATAAATCATTCATCTAAAAATTGAACAAATTGAACCTTAATCAATAAAAATAAATTAGCTTAGTGGTATCATTATCGAAGAACAAAAGGTTGGCGTTCAAATCTCATATCTTACATCTAAAACACAATAATATTTTTAATATATAAAAAGTCATGCCAAGTAACGGATATTTTACGGGTATTTCTATACCCATCTCATTATCGTAACGAGTATAATCGAATAATGTCGATCATTATCCTAAGGAATATAATCGAATAGGCTTTCGAACTTCTTTTTCCCCTTGTCCTTGTTGCTGTTTAGAATGAAAATCTCCACGTTTGTCCCCTTAAAGAAATCATTATTCCTCCAACTGATTTTTCAATTTTAATTTTCAGTAGCCGGTCGTAACTCGTAACAGTGGAAGAAAATCCTTGAACGCCAATCCCACATCGGAAAGCACGAGCAGATAATGAAGCAGCAACCGCATAAATGAGACTGAAGAGCGAAGGAGAAACATACTTACCTGGACGGGGTCAATGGGTGATCAAAGAGGCTCATGGCCTAGGGTTGTGACCTCCATTGCACTCTGGAGGGGTGCTTCCCTAAAGTCTCCCCAAGAGGGAGAGCTTACGTCATAATTTGTGGCAGTGGGGGCCTGCGTTCGCGCGGCCCCCTTCCAATTCTAGTTTCAGATTTGTTCATTTGATTGATTTCAGAAACTTGCAGAATTTTGTTGTCTTCTGTTCAAGCATTGGTGATGTTGAAGGGTGTTCATTAGTTTTTAAGTTTCCGAACAGGTATTTCTACTTACTACTGTACTTCTAGCTAATATATCTCTTTAATTTTGCTTCTCTTGGAATCTGATATTCGTTTCTCGTTATCAATTAGGGATCGATTGTTTCTGTTGGACGCTATGTTGGGGCAATTTGATTACCTACTGGATTCGTTTATATTTGAGTTCCTATTTCGTTGCTAAAGACAGCCCTCGGGCATCATCCATTCCAAGGTAGAAAATAGTGGATGTGTCTTTTATGTTGTTTTACATCAAATTTGAACTTCTTTAAGTACCGTGTTACAGAAAGAAGCTTTAGCTTGGGTATAGGAATAACTAGAGGAGGAGTTATAGTTTCATCTTATGATGCTTTAGCTTGGGTACTTCAAAGTTAAAATCATGGAGATCAGATGCTTGTATTTTTGTTTTTTGTTTTTATTGTTTCAACAGAATAAAAAATTAAAGTTAATTCAATGCTTCAGGGTTGTTTCACTGGTGAAGCTGAAGAATGATGGAACTTGCAATGTGCATTTCATAAATTTCTGTTTTGTTGAGTGATAAATAGTTAAAAGGTAGTTTTCTATTTTGCTCACTCAAGGGAGCGTTCTTTCATTGAGTTATAATCAATTGTGATTCAAAGTATGCAAAAATGGTTGTTTTAGGACTACACGATGATTGTAAGAAATAATTTGGTAGTGATTGATGGAAATACGGTGGTAAAGTGACTGAGGAAGTGTGTCATTAACTTTACATAAATCCCACATTGGAAAGAAAGCTCTTTGAGGACCAAGAAGTGAAATATAAAAAGAGAAGCCTAACGATGCTAGAAGCATACCTTTCTCGGCCTTTTGGTCCACACGATATTAAATTAATTTTTTTAGGGGGAAGTCCTATATTAATGGCTTGCCATTAGGGTATTTAAGAGTCGCCATTGTGTTGCACTATAGCATTGGCCTGGCTCACCCTTCCAATAACAGTTCTATCTTTAGATTTTTTGATTTATTGTTTGTTGACTTTTAAATAAATAACTAAATAATGTAAACAAATTATTTCAGTTTTGCTTTCTTTACCATTTTGTCTAAAGTTAGTCCAGTGATTCAGGATTACAGTTTTATGTTCGTGCATAAATGCAGCTTAAGAATGATGGAACTTTCGTTAGTGATACAAAGTTCAAGGGTAGTTTGCTCAATCAAGAAAGTATTATCCTTTTCAACGAAGTTAAATTATATTGTGATTCAAGGAGTAATATCTTTTTGTCGTTCATGGTCCCATATTACCTGTGATGCTAGAATTTTACATACATGGAGTATTACTTATCTTGGAGTCCTTGATGATGTTATATTTTTTTTTTTGTTTTCTTTTCCTTCAAACTGTCCAATCTTTGTCAATTATAATATCTTCAGAGGCATTTTAATGAGCTTAATGTGTTCACCCCTCCTTCTTTGAAATGATGTTATTTAACCAAATTAGAAACAGATATGCTCCATAAGGCAATGCCTTCAAGGGCCTGGGTTAGTCATTGCAGAGGCACATAGATGCCTCTCGTGTAACCTCGACCAAACATTAGATATGGTGCCTTATGTAGAAGCGCATCCTCTGTTGATCACTTAGGGACAAGTTGTTGGCTGACCAGAGTCATTATCTTTTGTTTGCACTGTTGATTATTACTCCATATGGAGGAAGAACGGCAAAGCCATTGCTGAAAAGCGGATAAACAAAATCACATTGTGTATTACTGGGATTGCATGCGTCAGTTAGTGGATGGAATGTTGTCGTCTTTTCCTTATAACTTAATTCTAGTGTATGCTTTTTGATTCTGTGTAAAGTACCATTAGTTGATACAAGTTAGTTGTCTGGTTGAAGTGATTGAGAGATACTAGTTTACTTGTCCTGCTGATTTTCTAGGGACTATCAAATTATTATTCTGGACTTCTACTATCAGAATCTTGACCCGTTGTGTCTCACATTCTTGAACTAAGTTTGTTCATCAGATGCTTATATTTGGCTTTGATACTTCTGTGTCACCAATACCTTATTGGAGGCTAAGTTCTCTCAATGTTCAGGGGAATTTAATTACCAGGGGCGCGGTTTCCATCAATCATGCCAGAGAGGTTCTGAATATAGACTAATTGAAAATACTCATATGAATATAAAATAGTTGGTTTCCTGTAGGAATTTGCTCTCCATGTGTGGACCCTTTTTGCATCAATTTTTATCACATCTTCTGTGGAATGAAGTTAATGTTGTTTAGTCTGGAATGATGTTGTATTCTTATCTGTTAATTATTTAGGGATTAGTTGTTGGCTGACCAGACTCATTATTATCCTTTGTTTGCTTTGTATCAGGCCAGTGTTGATTGTTTCTCTGTATGCAGTGATTAAATGGAGAATTAGCCCTGTGCAGACCTTCTTTTTTACCATGAAGATTTCTTTAATGAATGTAAGCTATTTTGTTGTGAAGCATTATGGCCATCTTGATATGCTAGATGATGATACTAACTTACTAAGGGGATTAGAGGGAAAGCTAGTTGTTGCTAAAAATCCCACATTGGAAAGAAAGGTTCTTGAGGACCAAGAAGTGAAATATAAAAAGAGAAACCTAACACTAGTAGAAGCATACCTTTCTCGGCCTTTTGGCTAAGATCAAGTGTAGTATCTGTTCTTATCAGTTTAATATCTGATATGTGGACCAATGGTCCGCACGATATTAAATTAATTTTTAAGGGGGAAGGCCTATATTAATGGCTTGCCATTAGGGTCTTCAAGAGTCGCCATTGCGTTGCACTATAGCATTGGTCTGGCTCACCCCTCCAATTCCAGTTCTGTCTTTAGAGTTTCTGATTTATAATTTCTTAGACTTTTATTTGAAATAGCAATGTATTAGTCATCTTTAGAGTTTTCGATTTATAATTTGTGGACTTTTATTTGAAATTGTAAATTATTGGTTGATATTGGTGCTAATAGATTGTCAGACTGTTTTTGGGGTAAATAATTAATTAGTACAGATTTATTTTATTAAGATAATCAACTAATAAATAAATAATATAAACTAAATTAATTCAGTTTGGCTTTCCTTACCTTTTTATCTAAAGTTAATTCAGTGATTCAGGCTTACAGTTTTATATTCCTGCATTTATGCAGCAGGTGGAGGTTAAGGTGATGGAAGTTGCAATCTTATGGTAAATAGTGATAAAGGTTGGCCCCGTACACTTGGCATCCCCGCTAAGCAAGGGTCCGGGGAGGGGTCCCACCACAAGGGTGCACTGGGGGCAAGCATTCCCCTGCCAATTTTTTGGCAAGAGGCCGCTCCTAAGACTCGAACCCGTGACTTGTCGGTCACACGACAACAACGTTTTACCGTTGCGCCAAGGCTCGCCTTCATATGGTAAATAGTGATACTTGAATGAATTTCATTTTCATGAAATGATGCACACTTGATAAGTGATTTCATCCTCAATCAAAAGTGTTTTCTTTCATTTCACTGTGCTTCATGGGCTCAATTTTCCTATAATTTCCAGAAGTTTCCATGAAATATTAATTATCTTGGAGTCTGATAAAGAATGTGATAATGGAAAAAGAGGGTAAATTGGGAATCGAATGACGTGGTTTAGATTGTGAAAGATATCTTTTGGGAATTCAGTTAGTATTCGGCTTTATGGTTGGCAATGGAGTTTTTTCCACTGATAGTTAGTTTAGGCAGTACATCTCTATATTGATTCTATTGTTCTGTTCCTTGTGTTCTTCTATTCTGTTTGGTTGATTTGTTGTTGGGGAATAGAATTTCTAGTTCCAATTCATGAAGCTCAGTTCATTTTCTATTTTCAATGTCTTTGTATCGCGTTATCCATCAGAGTATCCATGAATGAATCCTTGCTTTTCATGGAAGAATACTGCTTATTGTAATGTCTGAAATGAAAGTTTGATTGCTGAGAAGCTATGTTGCATGGACAATTCTCTTTAGTAGCGTTTCTGCATTTTGTGTCGGTGTTGCTTCCGTGTATGCTTTTGTTTGAAGGGTTTTTTAGGAAGGTTGTGTTGTAGAAGTAACGTTCCACTGTTCGTTTCTGTATCCGTCTGTTTACATAGCTGAGAAGTGGTTGAAAAGATCACATTTTTTTGTGTTACTTGGAGTGTGTGCTAACAGAAGATTTAGTTCTATCAGTTACCAATCGTTCTAATTCTTTTTGAAGGAATGGAGATAAAAAAAAGTTCATAGAAAATCTCAAACTGGGCCTTTTCTGACTTGATTTCTTTTTTCTTTTTTTTTTAATTATGAAAGGAAATGCGTGCATGTGATGCAATGTGGTTGTCTATTTCCTGTAATTAGATTTTAGTAATACCTAGTTGTAATGTTAAAACTACCATTACTAGTTTTGTGGTTGAAGTGATTGAGAAATACTATTACTAGTTTGCTTCTCTCGCTCTCCCTAAACGTCCTCCATAGCTGATTTTTTAGAGAGCTAATTATAGGGGCATCAAAACGGATTATCATGTGATAATCGTGTCATGCGATCTATAGATTCAACGTGATTACGTGACGTAAAGGCATAAAAAATTGTAATCTTATCAGACGGTTGTTTTTGTAAATTGTGTTGTCGTGTTAATATTTGTCAGGCCTAGTTAATTATTGTGCAACTATTATATGCACCTTGACGATTTGTTAACCCCTCTCTCTTACATTCTTGAATGTAAGTTTCTTCATATTTTGATCCACTTTCTTCTTGTTGATGTTTTTATTTGGCTGTGACAGAATACTGAGATCATATACTGCTGTATATGCTTGTGTTATGTCTCACAATAATTTTATTTTTCTTTTTATTGTGATGATCAGAAATAATAATAATAATGGTAAAATAAGGTAAAATATATACACCAATAGCCCTCAACTTTAACATTATTAACATGATGACCTTTGAATTTCAACATTGGAAATCCAAATGACATCTTCTATGTACTCTTTTACAATAAGAAAATTAAAACTTTATACACAGTTCAGTAAAGTTTTCCAACAGTTTCATTAAAGTTTTACTGCGCGCGATTAGTGAATGATCAAGCGACCTTCCGTTTCCTCTAAATCCCAAGGCAGTCAACTTGATGTAAGAAATGCTTTGTGGTACATCATGTGCCTCCTTTGTCTAGCTTATTTGATTGATTTTCTGAACTTTAAATTTATTAACTTACTGAATTTGTTCATCTGATGCTTACATTTGGCTTTGATACTTCTTGTTCATTCAGTGGCGCAGTTTATCATTCATAGGTATTGCCAGAGAGGTTCTGAATATTTATTCTCTGTTCACGTGGCGCCGTCCATCTCTAGTTTCAGTTTTTCTTTTTGGATCCCGCAACCTTTCAAGGATCTTATTAAATGATGATATAGATGATGAGCTGAGGATGGAGCTTTTGTTGGTAAGTAATGTCGTTTGTTCTAGCATTATTTGTTTTGCAGCTTGCTCCTTTGTGTTAAGTGTAGCCAAGGTTTCTCTCGTATTGTATACCTGGGTTGCAATTTTTGTTTTAGGTTTATCCGTTCTCGCCAACTGCTCAAGTTTATTCTTCTCTAGACTCTTCAAAGGTATAGTCCTTTTGTTATTTTCTAGTATTTAAACATGTAGCTTCACATATATTTCCTGCATTGTATACCTGTATTTTTCATCCTTTTTACAAAATCTATTGTTTATTTATTTATTATGGTAGGCTATTGCTTCTTTTGCATTTCTGGGAAGATGATATTCGATAATCACTGAACTCTCTTTATCAATTAGGATTTTGATACCTAGCCTTAGACACTATGTTAAGGCTTGATTGTTTACTGCCCATCTTTGTCATTTATGTTTCAGCTTACTCTTTCGTTACGGGGAAAAAGCTGATTTTCCAAGAAGCAGAGTTTCCGTGCTTTTGTAAAAAGCTACTTTTCAAGTTCCCTTCAAAGTGAAAAAGCAAATAGGGGTTGAAAAGGAAGTAAACCAAAACCCCGGCTTAAAAGGCAGTCTTGGGGCATTCCAATAGGTGAAGTGAAATTGAAGTTGTTTAATCTTATGGCAATTTTACTTCACCTTTGTTTGTTATATATATATGGCAACTTTTTATTTTCAATCTCTGTGCACGGAGAGATGCAAATGCGATCGCTAAGCAGAGGTTACAGCTGCAAATCCGACTTTTCACGAGAAAACCAAACACATTGTAACGTGGATAGGGATCACTAAGTTTGTTGTTTCATTGAAAATCACTTCTTAAAACAAGTTAGTGATTTTCTTTTCTCTTGTTAGCTCTTAAATGATCCCTATGTTGTGCAAGCTGGAGTGTTGCAATATGAAGATCTAGGTTGTAATTGAAGAAGAATGAAGCAGCAGCAGATCATAAGCTCTACTTTACCATTTTGACAGGAAATTTAGTTTGTTATTTTGCTCAAGCTGATATGCCAGCTCATATATCTGATTTTGTTATTTCATTTTGTAACATTTTGCAGTTTGGCACCCTGTAGTTATACTTGCACCTATCACTGGCGCGGTCTTAAACATTTTTTGTGCTTGTGTTAAATGAAAAAATTAGGGACTATTCATTTAAAAAAAATTAATAACATTTAAGATGAAATACCAAAATACTTCAACTTGATTTTGATATAATAAAAATAATTTGATTAGATATTCTACAATAATAATAATAAAAAATTTGGGTCTCTTAATTTCTAAGTAAGTTAACATTTACCAAATATTTGACATAATAAATAATGAAAATAATTTAGTTAGACATTGTATAATAAAAAATAAATTGGATTCTATGCGTGGAAGTTGTTTATACTCTCTCCTCCTTAGAGATGTAAGTAAGACAGGGTTCTTCCACAAGGCTGGATACAAGAACCTTAATTACTAAAAAAATGTCTTCGTCTCAACTGCGAAATGCATTTTCCATCCCCATCCCCGACTAGTCGGAGATTCACCATTCCCATCCCCGTGAACTAAACGGGGACAAACTGATCCCCATCTCCATCTCCACGGGGATCCTTATTTCCCGTTTACAAATATTCTAAAAACGTTTCCACATTTTCAGTTCACCATTCACTACGGGAATCATCGTTTATGTTTAAAAAATCAGTAAAGGTTAAAACGTTTAAAAAACAGTGACTAATAATACCAAGTATTAACAATCATTCTCAAATTTTACAAATAAAAATTGAAAACAACCAATTACCTAATTAAAATATACTTAAATCATCCAAAAAAATCAATTATCACGGGGAATAATCGGGGATCCTCATCGGGGATTAACGGGGTGAGGACGGGGATCCCCGTGGGGCGGGGATACCTTTCCCATCCCCGTCCCATGGGGATCCTTATCGGGGATTCCCCGTCCCATTTGTATCCCTACTCTTATGCTACTGCGTATTACACCCTTAAACTTGTAACTTTAGCGGTTTGGCACCCTTTAACCTGTCAATTTTGGGTCTTTAAGATGCTGGATAACTCAAACAATGTAGACGTTACAAAAAATGATTTTATATTAAACCTTCATTTACCATGGTAATTACCAAACTAATTATGTAATTCTTGCATCAATCAATGAGAACCCATTTCATTCTATTATCTTTCTCTTAGCTCTATAAATTACAAGAGGAACTGAACTGTCTTAGTTCTCTTATCCGAATAACAAAATTTTTTCTTTCAGGCCAAGTGATTCATGAAAAACAAAAGCTTTAGTTACTCGGTCAATTTGATTTAAGAAATGCTTTGTTCTACTTCACAACCCAATAATGTTGATACATTCCATTATCAGACACAAAAGAGTATTTTTGGGTTGATACGAGATTGATATGCAAATCCTAACAAAAGAGTTTCTTGAAGATGCTCTTAGTTTTAAGGAAAACGATTTTTCATTAATGTTAGTTTTCACATTTTTTAAGAAAAGCAATTTTGCATTTACCAAATGGTATTTTTAGGCATGTGAAAACATTATCAAACTAGCCTGAAGAGAATGATCCAAATCTTGAAGAATTAAACATTGAAAGAAAAGAAAATATATTAATTGAATCACTATTATTTTTAGTAGATTAATGTATTTTATTAAATTAGACTATTTATAGATTGCTTTGATAGAATGAGCCAGATTGAACTCCTGCAACACTTCCACAAAAATTGGAAGTAGAGCGAGCCTAATCCCCGCATCCAGTCGATCTTTATAAACCACCATCTCGTACAAGGCGCATTGAGTTGGTGTATGTCCTAGTTTCGAGACATTACAATCTTGATAGTACCCTTAATATTAAGGCAATAATCTATTCTATCAGTTCCCTTGTGCAAATTAATCTAATGGATTATCTGAGATTAGTGATCTACTCATGTTTGACAAGTTGAGGACCTAGGTAAGTGAAACCATGAGGCAATGAGATACTAATATAAATATCCCTAGTATGTTATTACCATAGGAACAATAATAAACTAAAGATCCGTATGTGCTTTAGTTGTTAATGGTGTTTCACCGGTTATGGACATTAGATATCAGTCAAAAGCATATGGGCTTATGAAATAGTAAGCACTAGATCAGTCCGCTATGAGAACATCACATCGTAACAATGTCATAGGTGGTTCTTATGTAATGCTCATAGTTGAGTTCTTAGACCCAAATTCACTATGGGGCCTAGATGAGACATATCATACTTAGACTATTCGTCTACTAGGCCGATGACAAGGTGCCAAGTATGAGTTTAGTTGTATATTCTGAATCATGTTGAGGAACCATGAGTGAAGTGCATGGAAATCTACTCTCCTATAAGAGAGAAGATATCACCGACCATTTAATTAGTGAAGATGAGAAGCGCGTGGCTACACTCGGATCACTAAGGGATCAAGGAGTTTTCAAGCAACAAATGAGGGTGACATTGTCATGCCTTATGCTGGGCATGATATCGTATATCAGGGATCACTTAAGATTACCATTAGTTTCTCAAGTTACAAATACGAGATATCTATCTGATGAAGCATCTAGGCCCAAAGTCCCATGTACGACTCCCTAACAAGGAATTATGCCCGTTAACAAGAACCTCATGACACTCCTGCTCGCGCGCATTTGAGGATAGCGATCATTCCACCCACTAAACCAGGGGCATTAAGGACCTAATATCGCCCCACATGCCATGACTATAAATAAGGGGATCCCATCCCGTAATAAATGATCTAATCTTTCTCTCTACATACATCATTATCTTACCCTTACTGCCTACTAACTTGATCATTGGGGTGTATCCTAGGGACCGCTCCTAGTACATGTACAAGAGATGAACCCAACATAAAGCCATCAATCTCAACTTCTCATTATTTGGTGCGATGAGCATGTATCTAACACTTAAAACTCCTTTAGATTCATCTGAAAAGCATAAAAGGAATAACAAGATGGTAAGAATGCCTCCCTCGATGGGACCAACCCCCAGTAAATAAATAATCGACACCAGCCACCTAGAGAAACAAAAGGAAGCCGAAGCGACAATAGTAACACTCAACTTCGAGAACATGATGACAGTAGCAATGGACTTTGAGGACAAGTCCCATAATCCCACAAATAGGGTTGATGAAGACACTTTGAGACTTTCAGGCATGGTAGGAAGAGGCATAATGGCAGATGATGGTAACCTAGAAAGCCATGCAAGAAGACAACCGAAAACTGTGAGATCTCTTACAGACTAAAAACTTCTATAGGCCCATGTACGTATGTAAAACAATTATTGCTTCTAGTATGCATGAGACACGTGTCCAGAAAGATGCTATTAAAAACTGTAATTCTTACTAATCCACACGCGCAAGACATGTGTCTAAAATCCGATACCCCGCAGGTATGTCGCGTCCATAACCTCCGAGTCATAAAACCAATGAGAACTGAAGACATGTCGCCCTCAGAGAAGCTAGCACTTAGTGCCTCACTAGAGTGTATTTCAAGGACCGCTCCCAGTACAGGTGACGATATATGAAGACAGAACACTACTCGATCCCAACATATCATAATTTCATAAAATATTTATTTTGTCTGCCTGAGACCGAGTTTGACATTGTTGTAACCAAACGTTCAACTCTAAAGTTGTTTTTTTTCAAAAGCTACAACTTGCCGTTTATACTAAAAGCATTTTTACAAGTTTTTTAGCTTTTAAGAAAAACGATTTTTCATTTTACCAAATACTAGTCGAAAACCTGTGCGATGCACAAGATATGGAACTTTTATATATAATTTGGATAAATAAATAAATTGACATATTTTACTTTTGAGTAATTTTATATTATGCTATAAAAAAATTGTATACTATGTATATTTGAATTTAATATATATTTTTATTGATACTTCAAATCAAATTAAATTAATTTTAAAAATAAAAATTTGATTAATTGTTTTATAAAATTTTAATTAAAGGTGAATGATTTATTTATTTTTACAAAATTTAATGATTTGTACTTTTTAGTAGTTTTAATACATTTTCAAAAAATTTTCTAATTGGAATTCTGTGAAACAATGATAATAAAATATGAGATTAATTAAGAAATATATTAGAGTACAATAGAAAACCAAAAATTGAATTAAACTACAATTAAAATTAAATATTTTATCTACTATACAAAAGAATTACAATATATATGTTGAATGGAAGCAACATCAATATATTATAAATTAGTACAATTAGTACTTTTCTAATGGTACACATGAAGACTTTATCAATTCAATATGTTACATATATATATTTAGCATTTGTCTTAAAAAACTTCAAATACATATAAAAAAAATCATCTTGATGATAATCATTTTGCTTGATGATATTTTATGATCACCAAGTATTCGAATTCAATTATTCATTAGGCTACAATAACCTAATATATCCAATTGAATCAGCTTAAGGTGATGATTTCTCCTATTTTCATCTCGTAATATCTTATCAAGACATTCAATCAATTTGTTCTTCGTTATTTCACTAATAGAATATCAGCATGCTCGCAAATATCACTTCTTTGACTTTATTAATATTTTCTAATAATTATAGTTTCTTGAATTTCGTAAGCAAGAACATGAAACAAAAAAAGGAATAGAAAACAAAAATGAAAGGGCAAAAAAGACAATTAGGAGAGAATTATCTTTCTCTCGTTTTTGTTATTTCGAAAATAAAAGAGAATGTCAAGATATATGCATATAAAGAGGAGAGTGAAAATATTTTTTGCCCATTAATTAAAAAATTTATTTTTTTCTTAATGAAGTATTAAGTCCATAAATTAATCCCCTGGTTCACCCCTCCCCGGTTAAAGAGGTCCAGTTAGTTGGTTGGAGGAAGCCCAGGGAAGGGGTTGTCAAGTTGAATACGGATGGCTCCTGCCTTAGTAATGGCAGAATTGCTGCTGGTGGAGTTCTTCGGGATGCTGGTGGCGCCTGGCTGGCTGGGTTTACCCATAACTTAGGTACGGGCTCCTCCTTTACTGCAGAGCTCTGGGGGATCTTGTCTGGCATTAAACTCGCCATTCGCATGGGTGTTAAAAGACTTTCGGTGGAGTCTGACAATTTGGAGGCTATCAACAGGATTTCGGATAGACAGGTTGTTTGTCTTAAGAGTCAGAATCTCATTAAAGCCATCTTGAGGCTTCGTCCTGCCTTCGATTCTCTTACCTTCTCCCATATTTATAGGGAGCAAAACCGCGTGGCGGATCGCTTGGTAGCTGCTGGGCATGGGGGGATGTTAGGTGTTTCTACCCTTTCCGTTCCTCCTTCTTTTCTGTTACCTTCTCTTCTTGAGGATAGGATTGGGGTCAGTCTTCCTAGACTGATCCCGGGTTAGGTTTTTGTTTGTTTGTTTTTTTTCTTCCCTTCTTACCAAAAAAAGTCCATAAATTAATTCTTTTTCAGATATGTCTTCTCTCTCTCAGATCTGTTGTCATGGTGAAGAATTTTTATGAAGATTGAGAGTTTTGAGATCTATCGCTTCTCTTTTAGATCTTTCCCTCTCTTTTAGATCCATCTTCTCTTTTTCAGATCTGTCTTCTCTCTCTCAGATCTGTTGTCATGGTGAAGAATTTTTATGAAGATTGAGAGTTTTGAGATCTATCTCTTCTCTTTTAGATCTTTCTCTCTCTTTTAGATCTATCTTCTCTTTTTCAGATCTGTCTTCTCTCTCTCAAATTTGTTGTCATGGTGAAGAATTTTTATGAAGATGGAGAATTTTGAGATCTATCTTCTCTCTCTCAGATCTATTTCTCTCTTTTAGATCTTTTTCTCTATTTTGATCTATCTCCTCTCTTTCAGATCTCTCTTCTCTCTCTAAAACACAGGATCAATTTTATAACTCAATTTTTTTCTCTCTCTCTCTCTCTCAATTAGTTATAACTAAATTAACTATAACTAATAGTAGAATTTAAGACCTAATTCCTAAAAACAAACGGGCGATTCTTTTGGCGATTTTTCATGGTGAAGGAACGGGAGGCTAGGTCTAGGGTGACGATGGGAGAAGCGGGCGGCCGGGCTGCGAAGGAGGCGATGGCTCGTGTGGCGGCAAAAGGGCTGGGCGTGGATCTAGATCCGGATGGAAGATTGGCGGAGGAGGCTAGGAGATCGGCGGATATTTCTCCACGGGTTAGACGGTTCAGTACAGACCGTATCCGTGAAAGGTCGAGGGAACGGGTTTCTATTCTGGAGGAAGGCGTTGCTGGGGCGGGGCTTGGTGGCTCGGAGTGTGGCCAGATTACAGCCGCGGTTTCAGGGGCGCTGGGACTGGTTGATGGTGTAGGCGGGAGCGCTGGCTCCGGTTCTCTGCCAGCTGTAGGAGAGGGAGAGCATGAGCGGGGGGCGGGATCCTTGGCCTGCATTGCGGATTTTATCGCCCCAGCTGGGGAGGGCGGTAGGCCTTCGCCTGGCTCTCCTACGAGTGTAGGCAGCGACACGGGGTTGCCGGCACTAAAGGTGGATGCCCAAGGCGAGGCCCCGAAGGATGGCACGGAGTTTAGGGATGTTGGGGATTTTATGGCTCCCCCGTTGAGCGGGGCTTTGGCCCAGGGGGCTGTTTGCCTAAAAATCTCAGTTCCTAGGTCTAATCCCGGTATTCATGGTAACCCTGGATTAGGGCTGGGGAATTTATCCTGGAAAGACAAGGTAATGGGGGTGGTAGAGGAAGAACCCATGATTGAGGATGACATTATCGAGGAGGTTTCTGAGGGAGATGTTTCTAACTCAGATATTGAGGATGGTGAGCAAGAGGACCCTTTGTGTCCTGTTATCCGGCTTTCATCGGAAGACAATCGGGTTCTTAGATCCAAATGGAAACTCTCCTTAATTGTCACTGTTCTTGGGAAAAGGATAAGCTTCAATTACTTTGCCCAGAGGATCCAGGCCCAATGGGCAAAGAAAGGGAAGGTTACCATCACGGATCTGGAGAATGACTATTATGTCATAAAATTTACAAGGGCAGAAGATTACAATTCAGTGATTAATGGTGGACCTTATATCATATCCAATCATGTTTTAGCGCTGAGGCCTTGGGTACCAAATTTTAATCCGCATGATTGCTCTGTTAATAGGATCCTTACTTGGGTTAGATTCACAGGTCTACCCATTGAATACTATAATGAAAGATTTCTGAATAAGATTGGTGGCCTGGTTGGGAAAGTTCACCACGTTGACAAGACTACCGTGGGGGCAGAAAGAGGCAAGTTTGCCAGGGTTTGTATTGACATTGATCTTGCTAAGCCTCTTCTGTCTAAATTCTCCGTTCAGAATAAGGTCTTTTATATTGAATACGAAGGTATTCACAATATCTGTTATGAATCCGGTATGTTTGGCCATACCTATGATGGCTGCCCCAGAAGAAGGAAAGTGGTCGAGGAGGTGGTGGTGCCTATCATAGGCAGAGATGAAGGTAGCAAAGGTGAGGAGAAGAATTTTGGGCCATGGATGTTGGCCAAAAGGTCAGCCCGAAGGAAGCCACGTGCTTATGCTTCTCGGAATCAAGTTCCAGACATCAGCAAGGAGATGACCTCTCTCCAAATTGCTCCTGAGATCAAGGCTAGGCCTCCTAATACTAAGAGTGGTGTTAGTAGGGACTCAGCTTCCGGTTCAGGATCTAGATTCGGAGCCCTGTCTATTGTGGATGGTCAGGATTCGGAGTTACCAGCTGAACACATGGAGTTAAGTATGCCAAGCCTGGAATCTGCTGAGCCAGCTACCATCCTTGGTGACTCTATTAATGAGGTTAGTGTCCTGAATCCCCTTGTAGACCCCCTAATTGGGAAGTCTATAGGAGCTAATAAGTCTCTTTTGAAGAAACCTAAGGCTAACCTTAAAAAGAACCTTGGTTCTTTGGATTCTTGGGATAAAAGAGGGCCGGCTGGCACCTCTTCTAGGCTCTCAGGAGCCCCAAATAAATCATTGCTCTAGGGTGTGTGCCTGTGATCAGTTGTCTTCCTTCTGATGGACTTCTTTGTTTGGAATGTTAGAGGTGCGGCTAGCAAGGCAACCCACATCCATGTTAATGATCTTATTAAGCAATTTAACCCTTCTTATTTTGCTCTTCTTGAAACCAAGGTTAGTGGTTCTAAAGCAGATGAGGTGGTTAAAAAGTTTAAGAATTGGAAGTGTGTCAGGTCGGAGGCGACTGGTCGAGCAGGGGGGATCTGGCTTTTTTGGAAGCCAGGTCGTGTAAGTATTGATATTATTACTATTGATAACCAATTCATTCATAGCAAGGTGTGTTATCCTGGCAACAAACCTTTCTTTGTGTCCTTTGTCTATGCCGATTCGATCCTGACTAACCGGAAGAGGCTTTGGGAGATCCTGTTCTCTATTAGTACGAATATGATGGATCCTTGGTTGGTCGCTGGTGACTTTAATGATATTGCCCGGATGAGTGATCAGAAAGGGGGGGGGGCAATCATTATATCAACCGGTGCCTTAACCATAAGCAGAATATGGATCTTTGCGGGCTATCGGACCTTGGTGCGGCTGGCCACAAGTTCACCTGGAAAAGGAACAACGTGTTTGTTTGGTTGGATAAAGTGTATACGAATGTAGCGGCGATCTATAGATTTCCTGAGGTAAACGTGCTGAACCTCACTTTTCGCCACTCGGACCATAGTCCTATCCTCGTTAAGCTGGTTAAAGGTCATCGGCCCAAAGGGAATAGACTGTTTAGGTACCTTGTTGCTTGGGACACCCATCCTGAGTTCAGGAACTTTGTTAAGGATAATTGGTAACCCCATTCTAATGTTCTCCTTGCTGCTGAGGAGTTTAGAAGAAATGTGGTGGGATGAAATAAAAACATCTTTGGCCATATTATCCGAAGGAAAAATAAACTCTTAAGGAGGATGGAAGGCATTCAACGCTGTTTGGAGATCCGTTTTGACCACAGTATGAATTGTCATCTTAGATCTCTCCAGAACGAGCTGGGAGCGGTCCTTAGACAGGAAGAGCTCCTTTGGTTCCAGAAATCTAGGAAGGCTTGGATTAAGGATGGTGACCAGAACACCAGATTCTTCCACCTTTCTACTATTATTAGAAGGCAAAGGAACCAGATCGATGCTATTAAAGATTCTAATGGTGACTGGATTTATGAGGAAGAAGATATTCGTCGCCTTGCTCTTGAGTTCTATAAAAACCTTTTTAAAGAGGAAGTTGTGGATCTGGACAAAGCCCACTCTGGGATCACCTTTCCTAGGCTGGAGGAGGAGGTAATTGTTGATGTCTTTCATCCTATCGACCGGAAAGAAATTGATCTTGCCTTCACCAGTATTGGAGCTACTAAAGCTCCAGGGATCGATGGTATCCCTGCTAGTTTCTAGCATAAACACTGGGACTCGGTGAAGGAAGGTGTCTATAATTTTATCTTTGGAATCTTCCGCGGTTCCAACGAGATTAGCCTGGTGAATAAAACCCTCCTGGTTCTGATCCCTAAGGTTGAAAAGCCCTCCTCCTTTTTACAAATGAGGCCGATCAGCCTATGTAATGTTTTATACAAAGCTATCACTAAGATTGTGGCGAATAGGATCCGGCGGATCCTTCCTAAGATTATTAGCCAAAATCAAGGTAGCTTTGTTCCTGGTAGGCAAATGATGGACAATGTGGTAATTGCCCAGGAGATGGTCCATTCCATGAAAATGAGGAAGGGTAAGAAAGGGATCGTGGCTCTCAAGCTTGATCTGGAGAAAGCTTATGATCGTTTAAACTGGAGCTTTCTTTTGGATAGCTTAAGTAAAGCTGGTATTCCTGAGAACTGGAGGAGTTTGATTGAAGGTTGCGTGTCTTCTCCTGTTTTCCAGGTTCTGATCAATGGAGATATGTCTGATGAGTTTTCTCCTTCTAGGGGTATCCGTCAAGGAGATCCTATGAGCCCTTTCCTTTTTGTGATAGCAATGGAAAGGCTGGCTCACCTAATTCAAGAAGCTGTGAATAAGGGGAGTCTCCATCCTGTGTCCATTAACATATTTTTCCCTCCTATTTCCCACTTGTTCTTCGCTGACGATGTGATGATCTTTGTGGAAGGGAATGAGGAGCAAATTGGTGTGGTCATGAATATCCTGGAGTGCTTTTGCGTTGCTTCTGGCTAGAAGATCAATGTCCACAAGTCCCAGATGCTTTGCTCTAAGAACATGGATAGAAGCCTCTGTAATAAGCTTAGCGATCTTTCAGGTATCCCTCTTACCCAATCCTTAGGAAAGTATCTTGGGATCCCCCTTCATAGTGACAGAGTTTCCAAAGCCTCCTTTAAGGAGACTCTGGACAAATCTAATGGGTTGTGTGCTAGTTGGAAGGCCAATTCTCTTTCCTTGGCTGGCCGTCTAACCTTAATTCAGTCTGTCAACTACGCAGCTCCCAATCATATCATGTAAGCATGTAAGTTGCCTGAGCCGGTTCTCAATGAGCTTGATAAAATCAACCGGCGTTTTCTTTGGGGTGAGTCTGGAGAGGGTAGGAAGATTCACCTAGTCCCTTGGAAGGAGGTCTGCCAACCTAAAAGCAGAGGGGGTCTTGGCATCAGACAAGCTAAAGATAACAATAAGGTCTTGTTGATGAAGCTCCTCTGGAGAATGTGGCAGAACCCTTCTTCTCTTTGGGTTCGATTGCTTTGTGGCAAGTATCGAAAGGACAAAATCTTTGGGGGCCCTAAAGAGAGGATTGGCAATTGTTCTTTCCTTTGGAAAGGGCTCAGTGATGTGTTTGATGAGTTCTGCATGGGGGTTGGCCTGGAGGTGGGTAATGGTAAGTCCATAAGCTTCTGGTATGACACCTGGATCGGAGATAAACCTCTTATAGAGGTTTGCTGCTCTCCCCCGCCTAGCAATTTCCGCAACTGGAGGATTGCCGATGTGGTGGACTCCGATGGGGACTGGATTTGGTCTATGTTTGACTCCTTCTTGAGCCTTGATTCTCTCCTCAGAATCAGGGGAGTGAAGATTAGTAACCTTGAGGAGGACAAGGATAGGCATTGCTGGGCCCTGACAAAAAATGGAGCTTACTCTTGCAAGTCTGCCTTTGAAGCTTTTACTCTTGACAGATCTGACCCTCTTTCGGACACTTGGAAATCCATTTGGGCTCTGAAAATCCCTTACCGAATGAGGAGCTTCCTGTGGCTTGGAGTCAAGGACAGGTTGCTGACTAATTCGGATAGACATAGACGTCACTTGGCGGATTCAGGTGCTTGCAGTAGATGCAGAGGCCAAGTTGAATCTTTGTGCCATGCCCTTAGGGACTGCCCTAAGAGTAAGGAGGTTTGGCAGAAAGTTCTTCTGCACCACATTCTCCCCTCCTTCTTTGCCTACCCTGAGAATGACTGGTTCTCCAATGGGGTTAAAGGTAGGTTAATGGCTAGCATGGAGCAGGGAGACATTTTATTTGCTATTATCTGCCACCACCTTTGGAAGTGGAGAAACGAGGAGATCTTTGGTGAGAAGACTGTTTTTATTCAGAACTTACCCGAGTTCTTCTCTAAAAAGCTCCTTACCATTACGGGGAGCTTCAAAGGGGACCCCCTTGCCAATTCTACCCAGAATAAAGAGGTTCAACTTGTTGGGTGGTGTAGGCCGAAGGATGGGGTGGTTAAGTTGAACACGGATGGCTCATGTCTCAACAATGGAAAGATCGCGGCTGGAGGCGTGCTCAGGGACGCGGGAAGTGCCTGGTTGTCTGGATTCACCCATAACCTGGGTTTAGGCTCATCCTTTTCAGCGGAACTTTGGGGTATTCTTTCTGGAGTCAAGCTTGCCAGAAATCTGGGTATTAAAAGGCTTGCTGTGGAGTCTGATAATATGGAGGCTATTAGTATGATCTCTAATAATCATGCTTTTTGTCTTAGTAGCCAGAACCTTATCAAAGCAATAAGAAGTCTTGGCTCCTCCTTTGAGAGATGTTCTCGAAGGAAAGCTTTAATGGCTCTCGAAGGAAAGCTTTGATGGCTCTCGAAGGCCTAAAGCCGGGCGAGTTATTGATGTGAGATGGATCCAGAGAAAGGGGGGAAAGATGATACGGAAATTCATTCCGAGCGAGGAAGGAAGTGCGATGGGGAGACCTTCTTTGTTGAATGAAGAAAAAAAAGTGGTGGTTTGAGCTAACTAATAGTAGTTTGACGTAAAGAATAGTAGTTTGAAAGAAGCAGCTCTAGCCTGCTAGCGGTATGGTATTTCTTCTCACATAGTACCAGAAGAATGTAAGAAAGAGGGATAAGACCGAGGCCTCGGACTCTCTAGACTCCTCTGGTCTCTATGGGAAGGAGTAGGTCTTGCTTCATATTTGTTAATTCATTTCTGGTTTACACGACTTCAGGCGGATAAAGCAGCTATAAAAGCTATGCTTGTCAATCGAGTAGGTGATTTTGGATTAGCTCCTGGGATTTCGGGTCGTTTTACTCTTCGACTCTACTCTATTCGAAAACCGATCGAGAAAGTACTTGATGATAGGGAAAAATATCTTCTCAAAGAGTTATCTATCGGAACAATACTCTTATTGATCTATTAACAATAAGTAGATCTACGCCAGCGGAAAAAAAAATCTTTTTCAAGTCAAGCTCTTAATAGGGCAGTATCCGTACCTCCAGAGTTCGGTATAAAAGATAAGATGGTTGCCTAATGAATACGGAATAGGCAGAAAAAAAGGGATTATATTTGAAGCAGCCTCAAGGAAAGCCCCGCATAAAAAAAGAGTATGTTGATTATATCAAAACTAGATAAAAAAAAAAATTTTAGTTTATCATGGGTAGGGATCCTATTGCTGGCATAGTAACCTCTATACGAATATAGTTATCGTAATATTAAGTATTTCTAGTATAATATATATAGTACTCTACGGATAGAGGAATACATAGAGTTGAACATAGTAAAATAAGAAATTGAAAGATTTCGTTAGAGTTCAGCCACATCTACAGAGAACAAAATCGAATTACGGATCGCTTGGCGGCGGCTGGGCACGAGGGGATGTTAGGTGTTTCCACCCTTTCTGATCCTCCTATCTATCTTTCTTCTCTCCTTTTAGAGGACAGAGTTGGGGTTAGCTTTCCTAGGCTGATCCCAGGTTAGCTTTTGTCTCGGTGTTGGTTTGTTTTCTTTCCTGTTTCTACCAAAAAAAAAGTCCATAAATTAATTTTATTTAAATATAATTAAATCGCAATTATAACCACTTAGTATAAAAAAACGTTTTATAATTAATATGTGAAATTAATTATATTAATTTGAATCATTATGCTCAGCACTTGAGAAATTGAAGAGTTCAAATAATAATATTTTTAATTAATGATTCGGAATATCACTTAGGCCCAAAAGGCCCAACGATGCCCGACCAGCGAAAGGGCCAGGACAACAGAAGGCCCACAGGCCCAAGACAATTCACTATAAATATACCAATGAAGGAAGGAAACGGGACCGGGTAACTATTTTTTACCTCACTCTCATTTGATTAGAATACACTCTTGAACCACTAACTGTCTTGATCGTCGGAGTTTCCGCAGGGACCGTTCCCCGCGCAGAGACGACCCCCGAAGAAGCCAAACCTTCCCGACGAAGCCCCAGATCACTGTTCCGCATTCCCAGATTATTTGGTGTGGTGAAGGTGGACTACAAGTGACCTCGGAGCTTCAAACAAAATGCAAACCCCAACTGGATCTGTTCCGACGCTAGCGCCGGAAGTAGGAGCAACTAGCTCCAAGACTAACATCGAGCGTTCCGTTCCGACCATTCCAATTTCCCCCAGAAACCTGGGACCACTGATGGAGGAGGTGAGCCCTGAAGAAGAAGAGACTTACAATACAACACAGCTCCTCAGTGCGATACAAGGTTTTCAAACCACCCAGGCTATTCATACGGCGGCTCAGATGAAGATCATAGACCAACAGAGAAGCTTGCAGGAGGAGAACGCCAAAATCTGGCAGTATCTTAAAGAAGCAGCGGAAATACAAAGAGAGGGGGCACTGCCAGGAGAGCCCGTAGGACCCAGGGTCCTCGCAGGGAGGGGCACCGGAGCTGCCATGGCCGGAGAGAGCGGTGCGCGGCGCGATGAGGCAGCGGCCGCAAGTAATGAAGACATGTTGGAACTAAAGATCCAGAGTTTTCTTGACAAGAGGGCCCTCGGGGGCGTCATGGGAGGAAGCATCACCTCCAGTAAAACACCACTAGTACAAAGGATCATCGAGACGAGGTTCCCATGAGACTGGAAGGCTCCGCGGCTATCGCAGTATTCGGGAACCGAGGACCCAAACGACCACGTGGCATCTTTCATGAGTACCATCAACTTGTACTCAAAAGACGAGGACATCATGTGCAAAGTTTTTCCGACCACACTCTCTTCAAGTGCCCAAGAGTGGTATCGAGGACTCACTCCGGAATCAATTGACTCATTCGACCTCCTAAAGGACCTTTTCCTCTCCCATTTCGCCGCGACAGCGAAGGTAAGGAAGATCAGTTCGGACCTCAACGGGCTCAAACAACGAGCAACTGAGCCACTACGCAACTTTCTTTCCAGATTTCACCATATGGCCTCTCAGGTCAAGGGTCTCAACCTCGAAGTGGCTCATGATGCCTTAGCAAAAGGGACCTCGTGTGAGCCCCTAAAGTAGAAGTGCTTCAGAAAGATGCCGCGATCCTTCGAAGAACTCATGACCATGGCACAAACATTCGTCCAGTATGACGACTGCGACCGGCCCGCCGGGTACGAAGAATCAGAAAGAGACAAGGTCAGAGGCGACACGCACAAGCAGGAAAGGAGCAGGCCGACCGCAGAGGCACGTGACGAAGGCAAGGCGCGCAAGGAGGCCCCGATGCCTTTCCCAGCTCGAGTCGAGCGAACTAACATTAAGCACAAAGGGGACCGATCCCTTGGGAAGGAGGTGCATTATGCTCAGAGCCAGCCTTGCCGATTTGCACACCCGGCTCCGCCGGTCGATAAAGGCAAAACCCGTGTAGAAAAGGAATACTGCAAGTATCACAAATCCTCCGGGCACTCCACGGAGAACTGCTGCCAACTCTAGAAAGAGATTGAGCGGATCACCGAGCAAGGTGCGCCACCAAAAGCGGTTAGGCAGAGGGAGCAGAGCCCGAAGCAGCGGGACGCCGGCTGAGTAGAGGAGCCAAAGCGACCTAGGTACAACGGGGAGATCCACGTCATAAGGGAGGGAGCTCCGGCACTCTACATGCCTCCAGAGAGCTCCCAAAAGAGGAAAGCAGTTGACCAGACTCTGACGTTGCAGCCACCACTCCGGACCAGCCATTCGGAGGCACTTGTGGTCACCATCAACATCGCCGGCTTTAAAACGCATCGAGTGCTGGTGGATATAGGCAGTTCGGTAAACTTGCTCACTTGGAAGGCACTCCGCGTAATGAAAAATGCTCACACAGCCCTCCGAGCAGGGACTTTCCCCCTGGTTGGCCTGTCGGAAATCGAAGTCCCAGTGAAGGGAGTCATCTCCCTATCAACCGTCTTTACCGAAAGTGATAAGGAAGTAGAAGACACTGCAGAGTGGGTGGTGGTCGATATCCCCTTGGCCTACAATGCCATCATCGGAAGACCTCTGCTAGCTAACCTGAAGGCCATGGTTGATATCTCCGAATTATGCTTGACGTTGCCGGTCCAGGATGGCAGAATCACCATCCAAGGGGATCACATCTTGGCCAAGAGACTGCAGTGGGAGACTACTCAACCTCGGACAGCGCTTTACCTGGAGGATGGTCTGATGGACATGAGGGGTTACAATCCCATACCTATTGAACTGGTCAGCGACTGTGCCATCGCAGACACCAAGACAGTGAAAATTGGGACCAGACTCACGCCCCATTTGGCCGACGAGATCAAGGCTGTTCTATCAGAGCATGCAGACGTGTTCGCTTGGTGCACCGAGGATATCACGGGAGTCTCACTCGAGCAAGCAATGCACAGACTAAGCATAGACCCCTCCGTGGAGCCCCTGAAGCAGAAGATGGGAGTGCAAGCGAAGGACAAACAAGCTGCAGTCAAGGAAGAGATCGAGAAGCTTCTGGCTGTAAAATTTATTCGCGAGGTTCACTATCCGGACTGGCTTTCTAACGTCGTACTTGTAAAGAAAGCCAGCGGAAAGTACCACATGTGTGTAGATTTTACGAATGTTAATAAAGCATGCCCAAAGGATTCTTACCCGCTGCCTAACATAGATCAGCTTCTCGACCAGACAGCTGGTCAGAAAATCTTATCTCAGTTTGACGCCATCGCTGGTTTTCAGCAGATCCCTATGGACCCGGCCGATGCCGAGAAAACTTCATTCATTACGCATGAAGGCACTTATTGCTACAACGTCATGCCTTTTGGGTTGAAGAACGCGGGGGCCACTTACCAGCGACTGATAGATAAGATGTTTACTCACCTCATCGGCAATACTGTGCAAGTATACATCGATGACATGGTTGTCCTAAGCACCGTTGAAAGCGACCATCCGCATGACTTGGCGGAAGTGTTTAAAATTTTCATTAATTACAACCTCAACCTGAACCCGGAGAAATGTTTCTTCGGAATTCGTAGCGGCAAGTTCCTTGGCTGCGTGGTGTCTGAGAAAGGTATCGAGCCAAACCCCGCAAAGATCGAGGCAATCTTAGCAATGGAAGCACCGCGCAACTTACAGGGAGTTCAGAGGCTCAACGGAAGGATAATCACATTGGGACGGTTCATTTCCTGCTCGGCACAGCGATGTTTGCCCTTTTACAAGGCAATCAAGAAGGAGCATCCTTTCAGGTGGTCTACGGATTGCCAGGCGGCATTCAGCGCCATCAAAACTTTCCTCGCTACCCCTCCCCTACTGTCAGTACCAAAGCAGGGATGGGACATCCTCTTATACTTCACCATCACCGATGAAACGGTAGCTATCATTTTGGCTCAAGAAGAGGAGCCGGAGCTTTACCCAATTTACTTCTTGAGCAAGGTCCTGAAGGGTGCTGAGATCCGATACTCCGAGGTAGAAAAAGCTCTTTTCGCCATCACGCAGGCGTCCGAACGCCTCCGACCATATTTCCAAGCACATACGATCGTGGTCAGGACCAATTACCCTCTCAAAAAGGCAGTCCAAAAACCAGAAGTCTCTGGGCGGATCACCAACTGGTCGGTCCGGCTATCCCAGTTCGACATACGTTTTGAACCTCGCACTGCGATCAAAGCCCAAGTGCTGTCCGACTTCATAGTGGAGTTTACCGGGTCATCAACCAGCAGCCCCACGCCGATAAACGTTCGCAACAATAACATATGGACAATGAGTGTGGACTGATCTTGCGGCCTAGGACGGGCAGGAGCAGGCATTGCGATTCAGGGACCCAATAATCTCCGGATAAGATACGCCATTCGTCTTGACTTCCCGACCACGAATAATCAAACAGAGTACGAGGCACTGGTCGCAGCTCTTCGGTTATCCAAAGCGATGGTGAACGGACATCTGACGATATATTCGGACTCCAAACTCGTCGTTAGCCACATCAGCGGCACTTACAAGGCAAAGGACCCGATGATGTGTCAATACTTGGCACTCGTAAAATCCTTGTTAAAGGATCTCGAAGACAAAGGAGTAACCTTTGACCTTATGCTTGTCCCACGAGAGGAGAACGAAGAGGCGGATGCTATTACCGCTCTCGCAGTAGGAGAGCAGTCCAGTGATCTGCATACCTTCATTGAAACTGCTGTGGCCCCGGCCATTCACGTAGAGTGCTCGCTACAGATCGACACAGCGGATGCAGCGGCTAGCGGGTGGAGAAGTCCGATAATCAGGTATCTTCAACATGGAACACTGCCCGAAGATCGAACGCAGGCATCCTTCGTGGTCCGGCGTTCCTGGCGATACGCGATACACGATGGCTTACTCTATCGGAAGTCCGCCACACACCCTTGGCTACGCTGTATATCCAAAGAAGAAGGGGATCACTGTCTAAAGGAGATACATCAGGGCGTCTGTAGCTCGCATCAGGGCACCCGGACGATTGCGAAGAAAGTCCGGCTCCAGGGGCTTTATTAGCAGACCATGGATTCCGATGCGATGCGTCTAGTTCGCAGTTGCCAGGCGTGTCAACTATACGCCAATACTCATCACGCCCCGGCGACTCCATTCAAAGGCATTATCACACCTTGGCCATTTGCAGTATGGGGCATTGACCTGCTCGGCCCGTTTCCAATGGCTTTAGCACAGAAGCGCTTTGTAGTGGTAGTAGTCGATCACTTTACCAAGTGGATCGAGGCTGAGGCAATCGCCAAAATAACCGCTGACAACGTAATTGATTTCCTCAAACGAACAATCATATACCGATTCGGGGTCCCTCACTCATTCATCACCGATAACGGGAGGCAGTTCGACTGCAGTCAATTCCGCGAATTTTGCACAGAGTGGGGTATCAAAGGGCGATACACCTCGGTGGCACACCCTCGGAGCAACGGCCTCACTGAGGTGAGCAACCGAACAATCCTACGAGGAATTAAAACACGCCTATCCGACCAAGGCCTAGCATGGCCTGACCACATCGCGGCAATATTATGGTCATACCGCACAACCCCTCATTCGGGTACAGGGCGCACTCCTTTTTTCCTCACCTATGGGGCAGAAGCGATGGCACCATCTGAGGTCATCCTTCGTTCTCCTCGACAGACCACCTACGAAGAGATCGACAACAACGCGGCACTTGCGGAAGCAAGTGAACGGCTAGAGGAAGAACGCGTTAATGCTTTATTACACATCACGGCCCATAAGCAGAGTATAGTTCGTTACCACGATAGGCGGGTTCGTCCTCGCACTTTTCAGGTCGGAGATCTTGTGCTTAGAGACGCCGCCGCTGCCCAGTCCCCGCTAGCTCACGACAAGCTCGGCCAATCATGGGAGGGGCCGTACAAGATCGACATTGTCCTCCACAACGGAGCCTACAAAATCGCCTCTTTAGACGGCTTGGTCTATGACAATAGCTGGAACATCCAGACATTGAAGAAGTATTATCAATAGCCTCCTGTAATGTGAATCATGAATAAAGAATTTGTTTTTTGTTTTCAAACAACCCCATGTTGTTGTCGATTAAACAAGAAGCGAGCTACCCGATCCGGTCCTCGCAATGAATAACTCCATACGTTATTCACCTGGCCTCTCGATCATCTCGAAACGCCCATTAAATCGCACAAACAACCCCATGTTGTTCCGATTAAACAAGAAGCGAGCTACCTGATCCGGTCCTCGCGATGAATAACTCCATACGTTATTCACCTGGCCTCTCGATCATCTCGAAACGCCCATTAAATCGCACAAATAACCCCATGTTGTTGCCGATTAAACAAGAAGCGAGCTGTTGAGCGATTTCCGCAAGTGCACGGTATACGCTTGTAGTAATAAAAGATATCGATCCCACATGGAACGTTTTTTAACTAAACTTTATTTAATTCGGTTTTAATCACGTGTTTAGGTTTAATAAAAGAAATTCGTTTAATTGATTGTATTGGTTTTGGTAAATTAGGATTAGATAGAAGCATTATATCGAGTTTAGAGAACAATTCTGTCTTGAGATTTTGATTACAAGATAGATACTTCCGTAATTGGAATAAATAGTAAGTATAAAACTTATTTTCATAAAGCAAAGAAAGCAACTTTAACTTTGTAAAGATTATGGACATGTAACAATATAAGGATTTACTCAATTAAATGGCTTTGAACCGTAGAAATCTCTCTGGATCGGAGCAGATTGCTACCTTAATCAAACTAGTATTTTATGTCTGATAAGCCGCGATCAGCGATCATGTCATCCATAAAAACTAAATCTGTCAAGTGTTCAACAAAGTTCTTATATGAATAAGATGGGATAGAACGTTTTAATAAAAACACCAATTTATCATTTTGAAAATCATTTTGTCAGAACAATATCAAAATAACAACAGTAAGAATGTATTGAATAAATAAGTATATCATTAATGAAATGTGAATTTTCACAAGTTAACAGAGAAGTAGAAACTTGGATAGCATTGTAACGAAAACTTTGAGATCCGGGTCGTCAATCTTTCCCTCAAACTCCGTAGGTGCGTCAAACCTCATGCGCTTCAGCCGTCAATTCTTCTCGCTAGATCTTCGGAATAGAGACTGGTCAGTCCACTACTAGAATGAAAACTTGTCTCTGATCAACCTTAGAAACTAAACTAATACTGTGTTTATAACTAATCTAATAACAACTTGTGTATAGCAAGTTTGTTTACACAGAAATGAAATCTAACTTTCTGATTGTTTTCTGAATCAGAAACTCAACATAATAACTTTCTTCTCTAATTTCTCTAACTTTTTCCAACCTTCCTAATTTCTGAAATGGATCACTTATTTATAGTTGTTGAAGGGTTGTAAATGATGAGCCGTGTCCGCTGGTGAAGGGTCGCTTTTATCCAAACGAACAGACGCGTTTCTCGGATTAAAACATGTGAATTATGTGCAAAATACTTCGCTGTCGTGACTGAGATTCTGAAAATCTCAATCGCGACAGGGGGTACAGGGGCGAGTTGAAGACTTCGTTCTTCTTCCGTGACGCCTTTCGTAAGTCGCGACTGAGATTATGAAAATCTCAGTCACGACAGAGAGTTATCTCCCTGTCTCTCGACTGCTTCTCGTCCTCCTTGAGCGTTCTTCTGGCTGATATGCATTCTCGGTACGTTTTTTAGGTTTTTCCTCCATTTTAGCTCCGTTTTAGCTCCTATTTGGATTTAACCAAATAATTAAGTACCTTGCATCAAAGAAGTAAATAAAGACGTAAAAGTATTCCAAATGAATATAATTAGCACGATTTCAATGTAAATTTAATGTATTTATATATGATATTTTAGGTATATTTTGGGCTTAACAAACTCCCACACTTAAGCTTTTGCTAGTCCCGAGCAAAATTTCACTGAATTTATTCTTTAATCAATCTCTTTATAAATAGAACATATATCCATATATTCCTCTTTGAATTAGTTAAACCGAAAGATAAACTTTCATGGTAAATTTATACGCAAAGTATCAAACTAGCTTGTATAAAAGAGATATATTACTCGTCTTGTATTTAAATTTTTATATTGAAGTATTCGGGACGGTGTAAGCACGCATGTTTTTGAATCTATCGTCTCAAGGCATTTCTAGGCACAAAATTTCCTTTCCCAAACCTAAACTATTACAAATGTAGATTTATTAAGGACTTAGGTTTAATATATTTGCTTAGTCACGCCCGTGATAAGGGTGGTCTCGTCCGTGACTTTTTATGAATTTATTTGCTTTCGTGTTCGTTTAAGAGGTACCGACCATGCCATGGGTGGACGCAATCGTTACTTAAAACTTTAAACACGTTTAATTTTGCTTTAATTTTTTAACGTTCCTTTCATACCTCGACCGTGATAAGGGTGGTCGCAATCGTGGCCAAAAGTAAACGGTACTTAATGTTCTTCCCTTTCATACCTCGATTGTGATAAGGTTGGTCTCAATCGTGGCCAAAAGTTAAGAATACGACTACTTGATTTAATTAACACGAAAATAAAATTGGGAAAGAAAAATAGCACATTCATCCTATATTGACTTGAAATTCAACATGTATTATGGCTAAAGTTTCCTTAAAAACTCCAATTGGTTTTTAATGTAAGACGAAAAATAATATCGAGCTAAAAGGCTAAAGTTGTTAGTTTGATTTATGCCTATAAACCTAATTGAAAACTGAAAATAAGATTTATATTTATCATGAATTCATGATATAAAATAGAGATTTGAAACTAAAGAAATTTTACTTATATACATTTACTCGAGACGTTTTTGATAAAATCGTATCAGAGATTTGTAAAAATATTTGTAAAAATATAGCCCGTATAGAAATATTATTTCTATCAATAATGATAACCTTAAAATATGCTTAACATTATTTTTGAAAGTTAAAGTGTTTGAAACATATGAAAAATATAGTTAACAAAAATTTATGTTTATGAAAAATTGCTATTATTTTTAAAAGTGTTGCACTTTATAAGCAAAAATGTTGCATTTGTTTTTGAAAAATGTTGTACTTGACTTAAAATTGAATAACAATATGCAAAATAAATAACATTCATTCTCATTCGTTGCATTCATTTGTACTTAAAATTAAAAATGAATATGAAATATCTCCTCCCACACTTAATTTGGACCATGTCCTCATTGGTGCAAAAAGCGATAAAACACGAAAAATAGTACGAAATAAACCATACGAATTAGAATTAAAAATATAGTACGATAACATTCAAACATAATAATAAAGAGAATTGTACCAAACATAATTAAAAATATTGTACCAAACTTAACAAGACATAATAATAATAACAAAAATGAGTGAAAGATAGAAAGGATAAAACCTATCAAGGTGAACTCGGTGGAGAAGGCGTAGTCTCAACTCCTTGGCGTCGGAAGAAAGATAGCAACCGGCGACGAGTAGATTTGTCACTTATAGAGGGGAACGCAGTGAAAGTTACACGAGAATCAATTCACACAATTATTCCTTGATTTTGCATCTGCTACATCTTCTTGATATGCTAGATGATGATACTAAGTTACTATGGGGATCAGAAGGAAAGCAAAAATGGTTGTTTTAGGATTACATGCTTGTAAGAAATAATTTGGTTGTGATTGATGGAAATAATTTTGAAACATCCCACATTGGTAAAAAAGCTCTTTGAGGACCAAGAAGTGAAATATAAAAAGAGCAACCTAACTGAAGTTAAAGCATACCTTTCTCGGCCTTTTGGCTAAGATCAAGTGTAGTATCTGTTCTTATCAGTTTAATATCTGATATGTGGACCAATGGTCCACACGATATTAAATTAATTTTTTTAGGGGGAAGGCCTATATCAATGGCTTGCCATTGGGGTTTTCAAGATTTGCCATTGCCTTGCACTATAGCATTGTCCTGGCTCACCCCTCCAATTCCACTTCTATTTTTAGAGTTTTTGATTTATAATTTGTTGATTTTTATTTGAATTAGCAAAGCATTAGTTGATATATGAGCTAATAGTTTGATGTCAGACTGTGTTTTGATAACCAACTAAATAATTAAATAATATAAACAAACTATTTCAGTTTCGCTTTCTTTTACCTTTTTATCTAAAGTTAATTTAGTGATTCAGGCTTACAGTTGTATATTCGTGCATATGTGCAACTAGTGAAGCTTAAGAATGATGGAACTTGCAATCGTGTGGTAAATTGTGATACTTGGATGAATTTCATTTTCATGAAATGATGCACTCTTGATAAGTAATTTGATCCTCAATCAAAACTGTGTTGTTTCATTTAGTTAGATCATATTAGGATTCAGTGTCTATAAATTTTTCTGTGCTTCATGGTCTCAATTGTCTATGTCTTCAATCAAGCATTAGATGTGGTGCCTTATGTAGAAGTGCATCCACTGTTGATCATTTAGGGATTGGTTCTTGGCTAACCAGAGAAGTTATTATCCTTTGTTTGCACTGTTTGTCTAGGTGAAATTGCAGATGTGTCTTTTAGGCGTTAAAAGGATTTTTTTGTTTGGTTATATGAATAGCTAAAAGAAGTTAATAATTTCATTAGGTTGATGTTTATGAAACCAAGGCACTTCAATTCATGGTTATCCGATGCTTGTTTATTTATCAATTATTTTAACAGAATCACAATATTAGAGTCTCTTTCAAAATGTTACTTAACAAATTACTCTAGTTTTTCTTTTTTTACCTTTTTTTTCTTTCTAAAGTTCATTCAGTGATTCAGGCTTGTTGAAGGGGTAGATGTATACAGTTGTTTATTTGTGCATATATGTAGGTGGTGGAGCTTAAGAATGATGGAACTTGCAATCATATGGTGAATTTCATTTGCATGAAAGGATACACACTTGATAAGTAATTTGCTCCTAAATATATATGTGAGAGTTTAGATTGTGGAAGACATCTCTTGGGAATTCAGTTAGTATTCGTCTTTATGCTTGGACAATGGAATTTTTTCCACTGATACTTAGTTTAGGCAGTTGATCTCTCTTTTGATTCTATTATTTTGTTCCTTGTGTTTTTCAATTCTGTCCGGTTGATTTGTGTTTTTCTGGTTACAGCCTAAGGTGATATAGATCGGTCGGGTATTGTACAGGCGGAATTGCTCCGCTCCTATTATGCTAGTATATATATTACAGGTGGTTTAGAGCTTTGTTCCACAATCAGAAGACGTTGTAGGTTCAAGACACATGTGATATTTAGTAGGCTGCATAGAGTCGTGCTGCGAAATAATCAGAGATGAACTCAACAACATTGCATATATATATAGGGTAAATGCTCTTAATTTTGGAACTTTACTGTTGGAGCATAGCCTGAGTTTACAGATAGCTGATAGCTTGTGTCAGTGTCATAATATTATTATGTAAATCGCGAGTTGACCGCATGTTAGTAAAGGAGTGTGATCTATCAGTATTACACGTAGTTGATGGGTCATTATGTTAATAATTTCAAAGTTGAGAGACCATCTATCATGTTAGTAAAGGAGTGTGATTTATCGGTATTACACGTAGTTGACCAGTATTTATATTGTTCAATGGTCGTTTGAACTTTTATGACAGTACATGTCAAAATTCAAGGACTTTTATGTCTAATTGTGAAGTTGGGGTAAAGGGACCCCCCGGAAGAGTTCTCGGGAGTTGGGTAAGTTCAATTACAATATGGTTTTTTTTCTTTTAGCCCTCGGGGGCCCTTTCAGATAATATTAACAACAACCGAGGTAAGTGTAAATGATTCAATCTCAGAGGCATTCTTATCATTTGGTAGATCCAAGTCCATGGCCTATTTCGGATTCACTCGGAACTTTGGCAACCCAGCTTCCCCTTTCGAAAAGTCAACGCCCAAAGGTGCTTTATTGAGCCGGTCACCGTCTGGTAGAGTAGAAACGGAAGTAGCGGACTGATCGCTTGAGAAAGAAGCTAATTGAGTGCTTAACACATGAGAGTTGATGTTAGAGTTTAGGAAGAAAACTAGGAACAAGTCTCAGTTTGCTCAAATTGGTATGAGCATTTTGAAGCTATTTCATCTGGAATCTAAAAAGCGTTAGGGGAAAAAGCGGCTTCTCCAAGCGAGCCAATAAAGGATCGTGTTATTAACATCAAAGTTGAGACCAATAAATCCATATGTTTTATTTTAGGTTCAATACCCCAACAAGGGACATCATGTATTTGTCTAGCTTATCTAATTATCTTTTTGAGTTTTAAAGATCTCTTATTAGAACATGTAACATTTTAAGCAAGTGTAGCGAACTAAATGACCCATAGATCATTCTAAATAAGTTTAGAGAGTTAATGATACATTTCTAAAATTTAGAAGGGCAATCGAATAATTTGAATAAATATAATGGACCTCTCCTAAAAAAACAATCAACTTCTGATATATTAATTCTTTATTTTATCCGGAATGAGCACTTGTGTAAATGACAATTCTTAAGAACAAGGTTCTTCCAAATAACATACGTAGAATCTCCATTGCTTTTTATATAACGATACAGAGTGTTGGGATAAAGGTCCGAGTAAAGAGTGTTTTTAAGGAATGACGCGATATGAGTAGAAATGAACTGAATCCCATATCGGATATTGTGAGAGAGGGATTGATGTTTATTTAGTAAGGTGAGAATCCAATATATGCGGCCACGTTTTAAAGTCACGTGGTCCAAAGTGTTGGATTTTGACCAAAGCGGATAATATCTATATAATATTGGACTAGGTTGTTACATTCTAAGTGTAAATAGGGCTCTAATCAGACTAGCTTGTCAACGAGTCTTGCTCGTGAGTAGCTCATTAATTCAGTTCATGAATTTCGCTCGCGAAAAAACTACATAGTTTTGAAATCAACAAAACTAAATTTTACGCAAAACTACGTTGTTTTATATTTCCCATTTATATAAATATTATTATTTAAAAAATAATTGAACCAAACATACTCACGAGCAAAATCATCAATTAGGTTCATGAACTAAGCAAAAATCATTAATTGAGTCATCATCCTATCCTAACATCAGAAACTGTGTCTATTTGACATGGACAGTAATGATTTCTATGTTGGCTTAAAATGGATTTGGGGAAGAGAGTCTAAAACTGTTCAACCGAATGATTTTCGATAAAGACTTAATTGATACTTTTTATTTATGACGGGGATTCAATTGATGATTTTTACTTAGTTCGATCTGATTGATGATTTTGATAGTTTAAAGTCGTGATTGACTTTGAAGTTTTAGTTTGAGGATCCAAATGGGTGTTATGTCATTTTTAATTTACTCCCTTGACGTGAATAAATTAATAAAGTATATTATTGAATCAATTAATATGGTAAGTATATTGATTCGATAATCATCTTATTAACTAAGAAAAAATCTCTCAATTTAATTTCTAACTTGTAATGATCATTGAATAGATTAATTGAAAATGAAACCTTGAAAAAGTAATTCTTTTAAGTAAAAACAACATAAATCCTTTGGTAATTATACAGAAACATCAAAATAAAATATAACGAAAGTATAAGAAGAAAAGAGGAGGTAAAATAAACTTCATGACTTGGACTTCAAAATCGGATATAAAAATTCATAAAATGTTTTTTTAAGCGTCATCACTAAATGGATCTGGTGGTGTTGGAGAAAATTCCATGTTTTGCTTTCGGAAGGATGACATCAAATTCGGATCAATGACTTGTGCTCATGGTGCATCTCCTTCACTTCATGCTCGATCGTACCAATTTGTGTCACCAAATTTTGGTGATTTCCTTCCATGACAATCAACCTCTGAAGCACTTGCTTCCAACCCTCTATTTCTATAGTCGGACTATTTCATATCCGTATCCTCTTCATCTTTCACTCACATCTTCATTAGTGACATTTGTCTTTCTTTTACCTTTACCCGCCATCTCAATAGTTAGAGAATCCATATATATATGTATCCTTATCATCATTAGAAAGTTTTTAATTTTATTGCAAGTCTATAAGATTTTATATTATTCAAATCATTAATTTTATGATTAATTAAGATTTGAATTTCTTAAAGATTCCTAAAACAAATCTCCATTTCAGTAGACATGTATCAAACTTCTGAATTATATAATGATATTCAACTACAACTTAATTATACAAACATATGTTCAGACCTGAAATAATAACCAATAGCAATATTGAATTATATTGATATTCGCACACTTTTGGATTATGTAATAACACTTGATTCAATTCTATCAAATATCAAATTACCTTTCAAATCTCAATGAACATAATATTATTAGTTGTTTACTTCGCCATTCGCCATGACAATAAATAAGAGAAAAAAACAATTGCTTACACATATCGAAATACATCTTTTTGCTCTTTATTCATCCATGATCAAACCTATGTTACAATTTGAAGAGTTGCAACATGAATTTTTTATTTATAATAAGGACAAAAATATATATAACTCTACTCAAAATTTAGTTTTTTTAATATTAATAATATAGAGTGAGCTGCATAATTATATTACTTCAATATTTTACATGATGTTTAATTATATTTACCTATATATATATATATATATACATATATATATATATATATATATATATATATATATATATATATATATATATGCATCTACTTAGGTGAGTCCTCCGAGGAGGGTTCGTGTTACATCCGTATCTGAAATTTCTAGTCCTTGGACTCTAATAATAGATCGGATTATATTTTTAAGTGAGAAAATAATTAATAAAATTTTAGGTAGTCTTTATTAGAATATAGGTTTGGGTTTCAGGCTGTCCGAAGTTCGTTATCCTATATTCCGTTCATACCCGATGCCGTTTTGGGTCGGGTGTGACATTTTCGGGTTTCATGCTGTCCGAAGTTCGTTATCCTATATTCCGTTCATACCCGATGCCGTTTTAGGTCGGGTGTGACATTTACGTAGGAAGCTTGATAGAATTATCGAGTTCAAGCCAAATAAATAAATAAAACTTTAGGTAGTCCAAATAAATTTTTTCTAATAAAAATTGGTTCGCCTTCTAGACTTATACGTTCGTTATCCTATGTTCCATTCATACCCGATGCCAATTTGGGTCGGGTGTGACATTTTGGTATCAGAGCAAAGGTTATTTTCTTCGGACCTAAAATGAGTTGTGATTTAGGAATATGAATATTTGGGAATAAAAATTTAGAGGGTTATATAGTTCGATACCGAGTTAAAAAAAATTCAAAGAAAAATCGATATGAATTTCGAGGACGAAATTCTTTAAAGTGGGTAGAATTGTCACATCCGTGTCTGAAATTTCTAGTCCTTGGACTCTAATAATAGATCAGATTATATTTTTAAGTGAGAAAATAATTAATAAAATTTTAAGTAGTCTTTATGAAATTTTTATATATTAGAATATAGGTTCGGGTTTCAGGCTGTCCGAAGTTCGTTATCCTATATTCCGTTCATATCCGATGCCGTTTTGGGTCGGGTGTGACATTTTCGGGTTTCAGGCTGTCCGAAGTTCGTTATCCTATATTCCGTTCATACCCGATGCCGTTTTGGGTCGGGTGTGACAGTTCGTCTTGCTCACTGTCTTGGCATCCGTCTGGAGTCTCTCCCATTGAGTTACTTAGGAGTCCTTCTATTTAAAGGAGCTCCAAGAGCTTGTTACCTCAGCAGCCTTGCAGACAAATTTCTCTCTCAATTTAGCAAGTGGAAAGGTAGCTCTCTCTCTCCTTTGCAGGGCTTTTAACTCTTATTAAATATGCTATTACTAGTTCTCTGATTCACTCATTCTTGATCTATAAGTGGCTAGTGGGTTTGTTGAATAAGCTCAATAGAAGTGTTAGGAATTTCCTTTGGACGAGTTGTGTTGACCAGAGGAAGTCAATCACGGTTCCAGGCAAACTTGTTGCAAAAGTTTGGTGGATGGAGGTTTGGGCATTAAGAACTTTAGGATCTTTAACCAAGCTCTTTTGGATAAGATATGTTGGGAATTAATTCAAGGCACCAGTATTGCTATTTCTCTAATGAAGTCTAGATTTTTGGTTGTCTCTGGTTTGCCTAAAGCTTCCATTGCACCGTCCTCGATTTGGTCTTCTTGTAAGTTTGTTTATTCATCCATTTGGGACCAGACCTTTTGGTGGATTGGCCAGTCTTCAAAGCTCAATTTCTGGACGGATAGGTGGATCATTCCATCGGTGGCGGACAAATTGGGTCTTGATCATCAGGATAAGCGTTCACGCTTTAATTCTGTTGATGAATTTTTGGTTAATTCGGAGTGGCTTGACTTAGAAACCATTCCTTTGGTTGTTCAAGACAGTATTCGATCTATTCACATGGGTAGAGATGATCTTGATTTCTGCGCTTGGCAGCCCTCTACGAAGGGTATTTTCTCTGCCCAAAGAGTACTATTCGATTATCAGTCCTAGTTCCTCTTCGGTGGACTGGTTTAAAATGCCTTTTTTATTTCGTATTGATTGAATTATTAAATTATGGATTTTGTTTAAAATGCATTTTTTATTTATTTTTCTTTCGTTTTTGTTTAGATAATCGACCAGAAAGTCTTACTGAAGTAGTAAGAGGTTATATGGTGAATTGTGATATACATGTTAGCTTGAAATAATCTTTTTGGATGCTCAAATGATGCTGCCAAAAATAGGGTCTGCAAATAGAGATGGTGATGTAAATTCGAATAGTGGTCAGTTGCTTCGAGAATTCTAGAAATTTCTCCAGAATTTCTGGAAATTTCCAGAATTCCGCTGAAAATTTTCAGAAATTCTGGAATCCGAATTTTTTTTTTAAAAAAAAAAGGAAAAAAGGAGAAGAAGAAGAAGAGAGAGAGAGAGAAAGAAAAATAAAAAAATAAAAAAAATGGTTTTTCCCGTTTTACACTTTGCTACGCATCACTTTTAACACTGTTAAGCCATTTTTCATTTTCGGGTAATGACGTATAACACGGTCTTTTTTTAGTAAAAACAAATCACAAGGGTTTTTTTGTGAAATACATGAAACCACATGGGTTCTTTTTGGAATTTACCCTAAAAAATTAAGACAATATATAAATAAAAAAAACTTACCATATTCTCTCTCCTGTTCTCCAGACATCACGATGGAGAAGCGTCGCTCTCCTTAGGTCTTCCTGTTTTTCACTGCAGATCAAAATCTAAGATATGAATTCTTTCTCGGTTCACCCATTCATTTCCTCTCCGTTTATCGTTGTTCTTACTTTCTTTTGCTTGTATGTGTATTTTTTTCGTTTTTCTTCTAATCGACTACGCTACTGCAAACTAGAGGATTATAGAGACAGAGAGAGAGAGAGAGCAAGAAGCAACCAGCAAAATTTCACTCGTGAGAGGTAACTTTAATTCTTTCTTGTTTACTGCATTTCCAAGATTTGTAGGGTTTTTAGGGGTTTTCTTTCTACATTTGTTTGAAATTTATTTTGATTTAGACGTGTTTCTTATATGAGTTGCTTCATTGATATGATTTGATTTCTATGTTTTTTTTTAATTTGCTAAAGCAGAGGTAAGTTTAATCTGGTCATTAGATGTTGAGGTGCTCTTGTTTTTTTCAAAACTTGTTACCTTTTATATTCTACATTTTTTGTTAAATCAACGGGAATGTTTTGTGAAACATGTCTGAATCGAAATTGTAGTGGAGCAAGTTTTGGACACCTAAAATTAAGAGACTATCTGCTTATATTGGGTTTTGGGATGTTTTGTTATAGTTTTGATTTATTGAATTTAATTGCTGGTTTTGCAAAGTTTAGGGACCTTTTTTTTATGATTTTAATAGAATGAAGAGCTAATTGTTTTGACTTTATAGTTTTGGGGGGTCAAATGAGCTTTATGCTTTTTTGTGGTCTTTATAGTTTCTTAATCTCCTCTTTGGGTGTAAAATTGGATTTCATTGATAGACCATGTCAGTTGTTTCGTTTTCCACTAAACTCGTTAAACTGTTCAAATGAATTTTCAATCTCATAGATTTATTGATTGTGGATAATATGCCATGAAATGTAAAAGTAGTGTTTATATACTGTAAGGTATGTGGTCACGCAAGGTACAAGACGAGACGTGGTTAAGGGAACACAAAATGATTCCTTTTAGGAAGATGTTTTATTTTCCTCTAACTCCAAGACTGAGAAGGTTGTATGCTTCTAGAGCAACTGCTGAGCATCTGAGGTGGCATCATGAACATGTTTGTGATGAGGGAAAGATGTGTCATACATATGATTCAGAGGCTTGAAAACACTTCAATATTAACTAGGACATTTGCAAAGTTAAATATTAGTTTAAATCAAAACTTTTAGTGCCTTAAGAAAAGATAATTCATGTTTTGAAAAAACAATTGGACAACACATCAAATCCTCTTGTTTTTGTTCTGGTGACTCACTTTTCAAACCTAAAAAAACGGTTTTCTTGTAAAAGACTTCATGGAATATTGCAGCTCATTCAAATTTAAATCAAAAGAATTCAAACAACTTACAAAATAGAATGATTATGTCTGAGTTTAAAAATAAACTTTGAAATTCATTGCCATCTTAAAAGAATTATTTGAAATACAATAAACAATAAGGATGAAAAAGGGATTAGTTAGTTCCACTTTCATTCATGTGTAGTCACTAAATTCAATTGTTCTTATAAAGATTAAATCAATTTTACTATGAATTGAATTTTTTTCTCCATCTCGAAGTCATCGGTTCAAGATCCAATTCATGAATATCAGCTAATAATTTAAAGGAATTTTAGAAAGAATAGTGAAATTGAACACCATCTATGAAGAATTTAAAAATTCACATGGAGGATAAACACAGGAATAAAACGGTGTGTAGATACCCATTTTTGTCCGGGATATTTTTATGCTTTAACTGACAATATTTGAAATTTCGACAAGTTTATAAATTATATCAGAAATAAAATATTTCATTCTCACGTATGATTTATCCGAGAAATGAGGCTTTTGTATAGCAATTTGTTATATCTTAATATAATTATCAAATCACATTCAAAATATAATTTATTGAAACAAAAGTGTTTTTCATCTTGCTATGAATTATATATTTGAGATATAATGTGTTGTTTCTGAATATAATTTTGAAATTGTTATATTTCATATTATAATTTTTAGTTAAACTCAATTTTTATAGTTAATTTATATCTTGAATTTAATCCATTCATTTAAAATTATTCTCAAGAGAGAGATATAGTTTTAGATATGATTTTTGATAAAGTTTTATCTAAGTCATATTTAGAGCAAAATTTATTCTTAGAACCAATTAATTCTAATGATGAATGAATTAATATTCAGAAAATAAATTATAAAAATAATAAAACAAAAAATAAAAATATAGGATGCTTTTATTAAAAAATAAAATTTGCATTTACAAAACTAATCTATTACATCTTTTTCTTTTGTAGATAAAACATAAAATTGAAAGGCTCCTAATCCAAGCTTCAACTCAAATGAAATGTGGATAAGAATCCAAAGTTCAAATATCAAGAGTCAAATCCAAAAGTGGACGATATTATAATTTCTCCTTTCAAGAGAAAAATCTACTTCCAAGGCAGTAAAGACAAAATACTCCTCTTAAGACTAAAGAGACAAATTGATATGGGAAATCTGAAAACTAAAGACAAAAACCATGCAGAAATCTCATTTTCAAGGCAAAAGAAACAAAAATATTCATTGAAAAGGAGACATACTGAAAGAGAAGCCCATGCTCAAATCAAGTTATAAATAGAGCTTTCTTTTGCTCAAAACAGGGGGAGGTTTTGAGAAAGAAGAGACCAATTTGGAGAGGACTTTGGGCCAAAGTTTAGAGAGAGCAATTTTTTAGAGTTGTGTTTTTAGGCAGAAGAAATCAGAAAGAAATTCATGTAATAGTTTCAAATTTGAGAGTATCCAAAGAGTGAAAATCTTGTATTCACCAAAATTCAATATAAATCAGTTTTTTTCTCCATCTCCAAAGCTTTGAACTAAGGGTTTTTATTCCTAGTTTATAAAAACAGTTATTAAAAGTATCCATTTTACTTTTAAAATGAGCTGATTTTATAAACTTTGAATAAAAATCTATTAGTTTTCAGCTCACTTAAACATGTTTATTTAGTGCATTTTAAATTTTCTGATACTAACTAACCATTTATTACTCTTATTAATTCTATATATATATATATACTATTAACATTATTAACATTATATTGTATATTTGTGCTAACCTTGTATATTTCTCCATAAATCAAACAGGTTTGCATTTTGTAAATATCAAAGTTTAGAACTAAGTTATTCACAAATTATTTTATGACTACCCTTAAAACAAATTCAACCCGTTTTCAGTAAAAGCGCACTCGTAACCTCACTCAGCCTCTCACGATCGGAATAGGTAAGTTCCATTAGTCTGCTCTCTTGTTACAGAATAAAGAAAAAGCAATAAAAACTTCACAGAAGCGAAACTCGAAAACAAAAAAAAAAAAACTATCCTAATAAACCGGTAATAAAAAATTAGGCTTGAAAAAATTATTAATGAAAATATAAATTAGAAAATTCTATTATATATATAAAAAAAACTATCCTATTATATATTTTCATCAAGATAAGTGTTAAATTAGGCTAAAGATGTATTTATATGGGAAGTTAAGGTAGGGTAAATCGTGGTCATCTGTTTAATTTTGATATTCTAAAAGATCATAAAATCATAAATCTATTTTTTTATTGTGATTTTTTATCCAATGATTTATGATCTTTTCCTTTTCCCGTGCTTTGGATTAACTTGCTTGTGAAATTCTATTTCATCTGTGCAGGCACAATTTTCACAAATGCATCATTCTGTAGGCCCTCTAATGAGATAATGAGACATCTCCAAAGTTTAGGTGTCAATTCGGATAATTTTGATGGGATAAGCTAGCATGTTTGTACTGGAGTTACTAAGTATTTAGTATTTGTAAGAGGCTTAGTTGCTCTTCAATTTAATAAGTTAAAGGAACTTTGTCTAGATACTTCTTGGTTCATTAATATAACCTGCATATTGTTTTTAATTATTCTAAAATAACTGTAATTTTATTTCAATTTTCAATATTGTAGGTTATTATAAATGGCATTGCTAATGGAGGAACTGAATGTTGTTACAGAGTCACTGGTTTTGAAACATGATCATCAGATGGGCGCTTGCAAGTTCTTCTCTGTAAAATCTTCAGTCGTTTCAAGGTAATGGGAGACACACAGCAGAATAGCAACATTTGATATTGTAATCTCAACATGGAACAAGCTTAAAAGCCTCTGTTCCACCTAGAACAGGCGGTATATTTATGCGCGAGGCTAGAATTGCTCGATCCAGTTGAAGGCTGATTGGTCTCTCCAAATCAGATATGTAATGAGTTGTTGCTGATGCTGCAATTGCAGTTTTCAACATACTAAAAGAAAAAACCAATGGTACTAGACCGTTTCTAGATTGAGTTGGTAGTAAGCTAACTGTTGCTTCAACAATTACCCTTTGTTTCTTCTGCAACTCCAAATAAGGGTCTCTTACAATTAGGCCAAACAGAATGGACGACATAGGCTTTCTTCTTATATTCAGTAAATTTCTTTTTGATTTTTATCAATTGGCATATAGTTAAAACTATGCAGAAGTTTTGATAGCTGCAACTTTTCTAATATGTTATTTTCTATGGTCTCGAGTTGAATCAATGTCATTTTTGCACTTGAAATTCAAGTACAAGAAATCAGAAAAATGATGTGTAGAATACAATCATATATGAAAGGCCTGATTATAAATTAGAAAAGTAATGGGCAGAATAAAATCATATAGGAAAGGCATCATATGGGAAGGCATTTGGTAGTTCATGATGCCAATTAGGGTATTTCTTGCATACTTTGCATTTTTAGGGTATTTTATGCCTACTTTACATTCTTTGTGAGGTTTTTAGAATGATTGCACAGTTCATTTACATTAGTATTGTAATTTGCATTTTTAGTGAGGTTGGAAGAATGATAGCATGTTAATTTATTTTTACACAGTTCATTTATATGAGTATTGTAACTATGCATGCCAAACTGAAAATCTTATTAAGTTATAAGTATTATTCCAATAATTTATAGATATATACATGTGTATATATATGACCTCTTACTAAGTTATAAGTATTATTCCAATAATTTATAAATATAATTGTTTTTTGGAATTTCACTTGCTTAGTATGTCTTTCGCTTAACTTTTTTTTATTATAAATAAATAATTAACTACAATTTAGTTAGATGGGTTATTAAAAAATAAAATAAAAAAGTAATTATATGATTATTAAAAATAAAAAAAATATCTCAAAGTTAAGTTTAAAATAACTAATTTTTTTTTTCTTAAATGTGATCTTGATTTAATGATGTCTTAAGGCTCATGAGGTTTCAATTGGTGTATTCGTCCATTTCAAGACGTGCGCAACGCACCTTCCCCATGTAGCTTATTTGTTTTACAATTGAATGATTAAATTGACTCTATATTTTAAACAAGTTGATAGGCTTTCGGTACATTTTAAACAAATTGATAAGTTTATCGAAATATTTTAAAAGTTTAGAAGCCAATTGAATTTTTTAGACAAATTCAAAATATATTAAGTTTTTGTTTTATCTAAAGTTCAAAGTGGGGTTGGATTAAAATTATTACTAGTTGTTGGCCCGTGCGATGCACGGATTCATCTTAATATATAAATATTAATAAAAATACAATCTAATAATTACAATTAATGACATAAATGTGTTATATAAATTAAATATTATTATTTCATTTTCATATTTACTTTAAATAATATTTTTATAGATAAATATAATAATAAAATAAAAACTAATATATTATATATTATATTATATTTTTTATCAGTAAAAAAGGAGGAAGTGACACCTCAGTTCCATCGTTACTGTTTTATATTATATATAGATATGTAGAGAATTAGAGAGATTTTAGGGATTAATTTAAATTCTGTAGTACTCTTAGATATATGGGATAAAATAATCTTTTTATAGATAAATATACATAATAAAATTAAAATTAATATATTAAATTTTTTATCACTAAAAAATGAGGAAGTGACACCTCAGTTCCATCGTTACTGTTTTATATTATATATAGATGTGTAGAGAATTAGAGAGATTTTAGGGATTAATTTAAATTATGTAAAACTCTTAGATATAGTACGGATAAAATAATCTTTTTATAGATAAATATATATAATAAAATTAAAATTAATATATTAAATTTTTTATCACTAAAAAAGGAGGAAGTGACACCTCAGTTCCATCGTTACTGTTTTATATTATATATAGATATAGATGTGTAAAGAATTAGCGAGATTTTAGGGATTAATTTAAATTCTGTAGAACTCTTAGATATAGTAGGGATAAAATAATCTTTTTATAGATAAATATATATAATAAAATTAAAATTAATTTATTAAATTTTTTATCACTAAAAAAGGAGGAAGTGACACCCCAGTTCCATCGTTATTGTTTTATATTATATATATAGATAGATGTGTAGAGAATTAGAGAGATTTTAGGGATTAATTTAAATTCTGTAGAACTCTTAGATATAGTACGGATAAAATAATCTTTTTATAGATAAATATATATAATAAAATTAAAATTAATATATTAAATTTTTTATCACTAAAAAATGAGGAAGTGACACCTCAGTTCCATCGTTACTGTTTTATATTATATATAGATGTGTAGAGAATTAGAGAGATTTTAGGGATTAATTTAAATTCTGTAGAACTCTTAGATATAATACAGATAAAATAATCTTTTTATAGATAAATATATATAATAAAATTAAAATTAATATATTAAATTTTTTATCACTAAAAAAGGAGGAAGTGACACATCAGTTCCATCGTTACTGTTTTATATTATATATAGATTTCAAATAATTTTTTTTTTAAAATTGTTATTTCAAATCATATATACAATATTGTTTGGATACAACAAATCCATCTAATATATTCAGTAATATTATAATGTTAAAAAATAAATACAGTTTTACAAATAAAAAATTGGGCAATTTATACGTTTAAAGCTATCTCGATAAAATTGAAAAGTTATTAATCGAACTTATAAATATGTATTATTAAATAAGCATATTTTCATTATTCATAAGTTTTGGTCTACAAAACAAACTCTTAAATAACAGAAAGCAATATACATCGTGAAAGGGTAGAATGATCTCTATGTGTGCATGCATGCTTTAAATCATAGAATGCTCTCTAAAGGGATTGTTGGTAACGATCAGTTTAAAAAACTCTTCTTTGCTGATTACTTTTAATTTTTTAGGGCATTATCAAATATTTTATATTATAATTGTATTTTTTTTATTGTGATTTTTTATCCAATGATTTTTTCAAGCCGATAAAACGACTAGGTATTGATGACCCGCGAAGCCAAACCGGGCCGAATTCATTACACGGGCCCAGCCCATACTTAGATCCATGGTCTAAGATGGGATGGGACCCGAATAGAGGAAGCGGGTGAAGTGAGTAACCGCCCCGAATTCCTAAATGGAGCATTAAAACTCCCACTCAGGACAAACGACACCACGTTTGTTGCCACGAAAGCCACGAGAGGGGGCATGACCTAAAAAGGAGTAACCGCCCTCGGAACATGGCCTGGAAGGGGTAACCGCCCTCGGCGGTTACTTAAGAACACTTATAAAAAGCCCTAAGGCCAAAGGGGGAAAGGTACATTCACATTTTTCCCACAATACTATTGTCAATTTACCAACCCTCCTACAAAAACTGACTTGATCGTCGGAGAGTTTTCCCGGAGATCCTGTCTCCGGTTCTGTTTTGCAGGTAACTACGGCGGAGATCATCAAATCGGATCCAGCAAGTTATCATTGGTGCGGTGAACGTGGACCTTTTTTACCAACATTTGGTTAAAGGTACACAAAGAACATGTCAGAACCATCACGAACGACCGGCGTTACAACCAGATCCACTAGTATGAACTCAAGGGGTCCACGGATTGCGAATTCGCAACCTGCAAGTACGCAGCCTGTGGTGCCTAGCTCGTCAAGCCCTTCGGGACAATTGAGTCCCTTATTGGAGGTTCAAGTTCAAAATGAAATGGAGATGTCCAATAGCGATTTCGTACAAATGGCAGGATAAGTTTTGGCTTCAAATATGAGCCAAGCGGCGGGGGATCGAATGATTAGTTTGTTAACCGCAATGGCCGATCATAATACCGCCGTGGCGGCTGCTCCTCAACAACCTGTTGTTGTCTCCACACAACCATCGACTACTGCCGCCATATCTGCGATTCCGCAGCCATCTCGAGAGCTAACCCAGATAGGTCAGAATAGTCGCATGAACCCACGTAGCCATCCAAGCAACTACTCGTACCACGATCCTAGTATGACGATCCATCCGACCTGGCAAACATCCCAACCGACATCGGGAATGCCAGGAATCCTTCCACTACAACACACGGAACCCGTGGTTAACGGGCATTCAGAATTAATGGCGTCTGGGGCGAATACGTTTGGGCAGGAGCACACCTGGAACTTTGATCCTATAACCGGACGACGGCTAGAACCACGGCGAGAACAAATCTCAACATCAATTGGCGGGTGGATGCCACCTAGAGTTCACCAACAGCGGATGGAAGAGGTTCGGCGAATACCCAATCTTGAGTTGGAAGATCAACTACGGAACATGATGGAGCGAATGGGGTACACGCCTAGGGCGAGAGCAGAGGTGCAGAGTGATTCGCCTTTTGCTCCATCGTTGCGAGAATTTATACCAGATCACAGGATAAAGGCCCCGGCGATACCTAAATACTATGGGGATCCTAATTCTGATCCTGAGGCTCATGTCAGGAACTACAGAGAATTAATGGATGTTGCGGGAGCGAGTGAAAGTATAATTTGCAGATTATTCTCGACCACTTTGGGCGGGGCGGCATCTGATTGGTTTCGGTCTTTATCTGCTGAATCTATTCACAACTGGAATCAATACAGTCGTGATTTCTGTGCCAAGTTCGTGGGCTGTAAAGCAGCAGATGTGATGGATAGGCAGCTGAAGAAGATCAAACAGAGGAACTATAATTCCCTAAGGGAATTTGTTGTCGCATTCAATGATATTCTGGTGCAGTTGCAGAACCCGGATATCGTGAGCATCCGCAACATCATGGCGGATGGAACCACGGATTGGAGCATGCGGGAGGAAATCATCCGCAACAAGCCACGCACAGTGGCCGAACTCATGAAGATAGCAAAGGAATTCATGGAAGTGGACGATGTCAACAGAGAACATAGAGCTCAAACCCGGAGAGAGAGAGATGCTGCTAGATCCACTTCGGACAATCGACGCCAGACCCAGTCCAAGGGTAATTTTATTCGCAGAGGCGATCGCTCCTTTCAAGGGGGAGGATATCAAACACCATTGAATATGACTCGCCAGGAGGTGTTACTTTGGATCGAAAAGAACCCCCTGAAGAAGGATGTGCGGTTCCCCGAGGCGAAAGGCCGAACTAGTTTGGGGCGATATCCTAACAAATATTGCAGGTTCCACAGATTGAACGGCCATGACACGAACGATTGCTATGAACTGAAGAAGGAAATAGAAAAGCTGATTGAGAGGGGCAAGCTAGGCCAATTCGTAAGAAAAGAAACGATTGATGAGAAAACAACGCTCCCGCATGAGGGAGAAGCAAGGCCCGAAAAGAAACAGAAGAAAGGGGTGATAAACATGATAGATGGTGGGATCTATGAGCCGCCAATAAAAAGGGCTCGCCGTGAACAGCGAAAAAGCAACACGCATAGGGGGGATGCCCTCAATTACTCATTTGCGCGAATCACGGAGCCGCATGCGGATGCTTTGGTGATTACGATGGCTGTAGAAGGATGGGACGTCAAGCGAGTCCTTATTGATACTGGCAGTTCTTGTAATGTTATTACTCGGACTGCATTCAACAAGTTGGGAATTAATGACGAGCGAGTGGAACATACATTCATGGATGTAACTGGTTTTGGAGGTCAATCGTCTCAAACAAGTGGACAAGTGGTGTTGGAAGCAGAAATGGGCGATAAGAATCTAAAATGGCGAGGTGATCTAGAATTCGCAATTGTTGATCTCCCGTTGGCCTACAACATAATTCTGGGGCGTCCGTTCCTATCGAAAACGGAATCGCTCATCTCAATGAAGCACTTGACGTTACATTTGCCAACACACCAAGGGCGAGTCATAGTTGAAGGTGATCAACTTGTATCTCAACAAGCCTATACATTGTCACTTGAACCAAAGCCAGGTGAAGAGGATAAAGTTGATGAGAAGTTACCGGCAGAAGCATTAGGAGAAACAGAACTATTCGCCATCTCAAATGACAAGAATGTACGAATAGCGGCAGGACTCCCCGAGGAAACGAAGAAAGCCATTACCGAGGTGTTGATCCAATGCGAGTCGGCATTCGCCGCTCCGAATGAAGTGCTGAAAGGAATAAGTCCAGATATAGCAACCCATCATTTGAATGTGGACAAAGGTGCAACCCCAGTGCGACAGAAAAAGAGAGGACACGCTCCAGAGCGGCAGAAGGCGATTGAAAAAGCTGTGGCGGATTTGCTGAAATCAGATGCAATTCGAGAAGTCACCTATCCGGAGTGGCTAGCCAATGTGGTGCTAGTCAAAAAGCCAAATGGAACGTACAGAATGTGTGTCGACTTCAAGGATCTGAATAAAGCTTGTCCGAAGGATATGTATCCGCTACCTAACATTGATATATTGGTAGATGGAACTGCAGGATTTGAAGCTTTATCGTTCACCGACGTGAAATCCAGTTACCACCAGATACCCATGGAGAAGGCGGATGAAATTAAAACATCATTCATAACTCATCAGGCGACTTATTGCTTCAAGGTGATGCCCTTCGGATTGAAAAACGCAGGAGCAACATACCAGAGGATGATGAACAAGATATTTTCAGACAAGTCGGGCGAGAACTTCTCAATCTACGTAGATGACATGATCATCAAAAGCAAGAAGATGCGAGACCACCCGCAGGATATCAAAGAAATCCTGGAAGTGCTAATCAAATATGGCCTCAAGTTGAACCCAGAAAAATGCACGTTCGGAGCAAGGGCAGGAAAATTCCTGGGTTTCATTGTTAGTGGCAAGGGAGTTGAGGCGAATCCTGAGAAGGTTAAAGCAGTAATGGAGATGAAAACTCCGAGGAATGTAAGAGAAGTACAAAGACTAAATGGGTGGTTGGTGGCATTAGGGCGATTCATATCATGCTCGGCTAGAAGATGTCTACCTTTCTACAATGCCATCAAAAAATCTAAGTCCTTTGAATGGACGCCGGATTGTCAAGAGGCATTTGAGGGTATAAAGCGACTGCTATGCTATCCGCCCTTAATGAGCAGGCCGGAGGACGGAGAAGATTTATTTCTTTACGTATCCATCACCAGTATGGCGATATGCACTGTAATGGTGCGAGAAGAAGAGGGCCAACAATATCCAGTGTACTATGTGAGCAAGGTCTTGAAGGATGCAGAACTTCGGTATTCGAAGTTAGACAAAATGGCTCTCGCGGTGATAACCACGGCGGCTAGGCTAAAACCATACTTTCAGGCGCATACTATCATTGTGAGAACCAGAATTCCAATGCGGAAGGTACTGCAGAAACATGACGCATCCGGCCGATTAATGGAATGGTCAATTCGCCTGGGGGAATTCGATATTCGCTACGAAGGAAGACCAGCACTAAAGGGTCAAGTACTTGCCGATTTCGTGAATGAATTCACGTGGGATGAAGATGAACGTCCAAAGGCACAAAAAGAAGAGTGGAGCATGTTCACAGATGGGGCATTATCCACAGATGGGGCTGGACTGGGAGTCGTCATCAAAGGCCCGGAGGTTATTCGCCTGTACTATGCGGCAAAGTTAACTTTCAAAACTACCAATAATGCCGCAGAGTATGAAGCAATGATATGCGGATTGAAGCTGCTTAATGAACTTACGCCAGAAAGAGTGGTGATCTACAGCGATTCTAAACTCATGATAAATCAGATCACAAAAAACTATCTGGTGAAACAAGAAGATCTGGTCAAATACCATCAGATAGTCGGCAGATTGACGCAGGAGTTAACACACAAGGGAGTCGTCTGGGAAATGGTGCATGTTCCAAGAGGCCAAAACACAAAGGCTGATGAACTGGCAAAAGCAGCGGCGAGTAGAGAACCATGGAATCAAAAAGCATGCAATTTGGAGATAAGATCCGCACCGGCATTTGAAGTCGATCAGATTATGGTCATTGAAGAGCTGGAAGATGATGAAGATTGGCGGATACCTATCCGCCAATATCTGGAGCAGGGAGATTTGCCAGATGACAAAAGCCTAGCCAGAAAGCTAATTGGACAATCAGCAAGATACTCAATTCGAGATGGGACTTTATATCGAAAATCATATACATGTCCATGGTTGAAATGTGTTAGCCGCAATGAAGGAGACTACGTACTGCGAGAACTCCATGAAGGAATGTGCGGCGCACATGAAGCATCCGCGGCGTTGGCAAGAAAGGTCAAGTTAATGGGATACTATTGGCCAAAGGTGATGGAGGATTCCCAGAAGATGGTAGCGGAATGTCACAGCTGTCAAATCCATACGAATGAAAAGCACGTTCCCGGAGCCGAACAAATCTCTATAATGACGGCATGGCCATTCGCAACATGGGGAATCGATATAGTGGGTCCATTCCCAGAAACGACAAAGAAAAGGAAGTACTTGGTAGTCGCAGTTGACCACTTCAGCAAATGGGTAGAAGCGGAGGCAGTAACCGCTCAAACACCTGAACGAATGATCGAGTTCTTACGAGAGAACATTATCATGCGATTTGGAATCCCACAAAAGCTTATAACTGACAACGGCACCTAGTTCAACTGTGTCAAGTTCAAAGCATACTGCGAAAGCATGGGGATCAAGAATCATTTTTCTTCCGTAAACCATCCCCAATCGAATGGTATGACAGAGGTTACCAACAGGGCCATGATTCAAGGTATCAAGAAGCGGCTAGGTGATAAAAAAATAGGTTGGGCGGATGAGATACCCCATATGTTATGGGCATACAGAACTTCTGTAAAAGCAGCAACTAGCGAAACACCTTTCTCGCTGGTTTATGGAGCCGAAGCAGTCCTACCTGTTGAAATCAAGTCGCCTACAGATCGAATAATTTATTATTACGACACACAAAATCCTATCAACATTAGAGATGCATTGGATTCTGTTGAAGAACGAAGAGAAAAAGCTTACATGCGAATGGCAGTGTACCGCAATAGAATCAAGAAATATCATGACAGAAGGGTGCGAAAAGTGATAATCAACGAGAACGACTTGGTCTTGAAAAAAGCTGACAAAATACAATCCAGAGATGGCAAAGGCAAATTAGGCGTCAAATGGATCGGACCATACAGAGTATCCAAGAAGCTGGGACCATCAGCTTTTGAAATAGAAGAAATGAGCAGAAAAAAGCTCATGCGCACCTGGAATCTAGAAAATCTGCGCCTATATAAACGGGCCGGGTAGTTCAGGGAAATGACGAGTACTCTTTTTCCTTTTATGAGTTTTTTCCCACTGGGTTTTCTGATAAAAGGTTTTAATGAGGCTTTGATCCCGCACATTTCATATACCAATGTAACAAAAAGTCTTTTCTTTTATCAATAAAGATATTCAATTGTTGCATACGGCGTTTGAGTGCGGATCCTTTTTAGGACAACCACTTCAGTGTGTTATCTACAAACAAAAGGCGAGTAAATCGCGCAAAAACCTTATGGTTGAACTTAAAAACACATAAATGTGTTGCCTATTAAGAAAGGCGGATGCATGATTACGCATCACTCGCAAAAAACCTTATGGTTGAACTTAAAAACACATAAATGTGTTGCCTATTAAGAAAGGCGGATGCATGATTACGCATCACTCGCAAAAAACCTTATGGTTGAACTTAAAAACACATAAATGTGTTGCCTCTTAAAGAAAGGCGGATGCATGATTACGCATCACTCGCAAAACCTTATGATTAACCTTATGATTATATTATTTTCGAAAGAAAAATTATAAGATAAGGCATAAAATTAAGCGAATTAACGAGTACTCAAAAAATTGCAAAAAGGGTCTGGCCACCCTAGCGGAAACGAAACTAAACTACGAGGAAATACAAATATGGAGTCGGCAAAAGGGCAAGGGTCACGTATGAAAACAAAGGGCAATAAGGAATAAAGCAACAATCGCACGGCAAGCAAAATAAAATATATATATATGGGCAGTTTGTTACATACAACAGTCCAGATATAAATCAAACTATGCTACAGCTTCCTCTCCTTCACCCCTATGGCCCTCCTCGCCTTCAGCGGCTCCCTCATCTCCTCCAGTGGGCGGATCTGCTTCAAGCGAATCCTCAACCCTCGAATCAGTAACCGCTTCAGAGGGCGGTACCTCTTGCTCAGGCTGAGAAAGGTCTTGTGGTGCCTCTTTTTCCGCGTTCTGAGTAGGGATCTCGTAGCTAATTGGAGGGTTCTGAAAACTCTGCCAATCTAAGAAGAGTACCTCATCCATATCAGCATCCTCGGCTTCCAGCTTGTCCCACTTCTCAGTTAGATCCTTTTCGGGGATGGGAACCTTGGGGCGGCTAAGTACTCGATCTGGATGCCCATGCTCATAAGCAGCATGAATTCGCTCCCCATACCAATAGATGCGAGCACCATCTTCGGCTAGAATCTCCTCAGCTTTCTTCTTTTGCATCTCCAGAGCCTCTTTGGATGAATTTAGATCATCAAGGACCTTTTGCAGCTCATCGGACTTAGCCTGGAGGGATCTGAGAGCTTCCTCCTTCTCGCTCATAACCTTCTGACAAGCGCCTTCAAGAGCCTTTACCTTCCCTTGGACATCATCATAAAGCGACTTCTGAGTCGCCAATTCAGTACCAAGGTTCTCCAACTCTTTAGCGCGTTCAGCGTCCCTTAGGAGAGCACCCTCCGCGAAGTTAATAATCTGCATAAAAGATGATTCGCAGATAATAAGAGTGGATAGAAATGTGCGGTTACTACAAATGCAAGATCCTTGAAAGAGAATATCACAAGTAACAATATACCTCTATGGCCCGCTTCTCAATCCCCTCCATAGCAGTAGGAAGCGGCACTTGCTCTCGCACGCGGGAAGCAGAGGGGAGTCGCCCAAGGACATTGCATATGGAAGAAACAATGTCCCTACACGAGAAGCTCACAGCCATGCCAAAGGTCCTAGTCCACCACCCGCTGATATCGGGAATTGGCTGCGAATGCATAAGGAGAAAGATCTCATAAGGAAAAATTAACAACATAAAAAAGGGGAATAGATCAATATACCTCGTGGATTGGTGTACTGCTTTTTCCTTTGGACGAGGCGGATACAGGTGTACCGCCAACAGTGAGGGACACAGAAGCGTTTTTCTTTCTGGGACGAGAAGACTCTGTATCCGCAGTATTCTTCTGCTTCCTAGTTAAGGGAAGGTCCTCGGAAGCAGAAGCTGGACCTTGTGAAACGGAGGCCCTTGCGGGAGAAGCCGCCTCGATAGAAGTAATCGCCCCTCCAGGAGAATTCGCCGCTACGACTGAAGTGTTTCCCTCCATTCGCCTCTTCCTTCTCGCTAGGGCTTTAGCCTCCCGATCTGCAGCGAGTTGAGATAAAGGATCACCCCTGCAAAGGGTTAAAAGAAATCATCAACTTGGAAATAAAAAGTACCTTGTACAAAAACGCGATAAGGGATATAGACAACGTGATCCCCCTCGCGATAGGCAATCGCCACTCGGCTCCTTAGCATGTGGAAAGCCTGATCATATGTCCATACAAAGGGAGGAGTACCCTTCAAAAACTTGATCACAGTAGATTCTTCCTCGCTGGGATAACCGAAGTTCAAACTCTTTATATTTGGTCGGCCCCAACGGCGAAGGAAGTTCGGATTCCCTTCGTGAAACTTGATGAAGAAATAAGATCGGTCCCACTCGTGGATTTTGTTCAGCTTCTCGTCAAAACCATAGTAACCGCTCTGACGGATGAAAGTAAAATACCCCGCCGAACTTTTGAAATGATGAAGCTTGGAGAAAATTTTGAGCGAGAAGGGAACCTCCAGACAATCTGCCAGAAATTTGTCCAGAGTTAAATCGGCCCATCCATTGGGATGCAACTGACCGGGTGTGATTCCGTAACCACCAAGGATGGAGGCAACCTCATCCGCCAGCGGATACGTGAAGCCGCAGATGATCTGGGCGACGAAAATGGTGAAATACCCCTTTGGATAGTCGCCCGGTCCTTTATCCTCCCCGGGAATAAGGGTTTCGAGGCCTTGGAGCCAAGGATACTGCTCCCGCAAATCGTCAATTGTCTCTTGACAAACTAGACTTCCCGACCTGTCCTTCTTCGGTAATAAACGGGGGGTTGGGACAGGTGGCGGACTCAACTTTTTAGGGTCAAAACCTAGGCCCTCATCGGTTGTATTCGCCAGGTGGAGGAAGTCGGCGGGATGAGAATCAGACCCAGGAGAGCTGGTTGAAGCTTCATCAACCATCTCCTCGACCTCATGGGAGACCTCGCGGACGTAATTTTCGTCGAATGGTGCGAAGTCGAGGTCAGGGTTCGACATATTGATGAAGGAAAGTGAACAGAAGTAAAGAATCGAGCGAGGTACAAATTCTGGAAAGGAACACTTACATATGAAAGACGACACAGAGAAGAACGGACGCAAAAAGGTTGATGCCGAAAGAGAAACGACGCAAAAGGTGGATGCCGGAAAAGAAACGACGGGAAAGGGAAAGTCACAATTTTTGAATTTTGAAAATCCAGACAAAAACGAAGAGTCTCCTATAAAAAAGACCCTAAAGGGCTCTTGCCAAACTAAGGGGGAGGCATGTGATGACCCGCGAAGCCAAACCGGACCGAATTCATTACACGGGCCCAGCCCATACTTAGATCCATGGTCTAAGATGGGATGGGACCCGAATAGAGGAAGCGGGTGAAGTGAGTAACCGCCCCGAATTCCTAAATGGAGCATTAAAACTCCCACTCAGGATAAACGACACCACGTTTGTTGCCACGAAAGCCACGAGAGGGGGCATGACCTAAAAAGGAGTAACCGCCCTCGGAACATGGCCTGGAAGGGGTAACCGCCCTCGGCGGTTACTTAAGAACACTTATAAAAAGCCCTAAGGCCAAAGGGGGAAAGGTACATTCACATTTTTCCCACAATACTATTGTCAATTTACCAACCCTCCTACAAAAACTGACTTGATCGCCGGAGAGTTTTCCCGGAGATCCTGTCTCCGGTTCTGTTTTGCAGGTAACTACGGCGGAGATCATCAAATCGGATCCAGCAAGTTATCAGGTATATATCATGTCTTATATTTCTATATTCTATTATATATAAAATTATCCTATTATATATTTTTAATGTAATTGTGTCAAGATATTTCTATAATCTATTTACAAAAACTAAACAGATGACCACGATTTACCCTACCTTAACTTCTATAATCTATTTACAAAAATTATTAATACATTAAAAATAGATAATAGGATAGTTTTCAAAATTAGATAATTTTTGTAAAACTATCCTATTATATATTTTTAATGTAAATATATTTCTATAATCTATTATATATAAAAAAAATTATCCAATTATATATTTTCATTAAGATAAGTGTTAAATTAGGCCATACTTTTATTACACGTATTTTTATTCATTAAAAAAAAGTGTTAAATTAGGCTAAAGATGTATTTATATGGGAAGTTAAGGTAGGGTAAATCGTGATCATCTGTTTAATTTTGATATTCTTTTTTTTATATAAAAATTTTAATATTCCTGAATTAGGATCAGGAATGGCCTTGCTTTTTTTTTTAAATCAATTTTGGGTCAAGCCTCGTTAGAGATGGATTAGTTAGCTTAATCGAATTCTTATTAGTTTAACTTAATTTTTATTAATGTTGTTAGATTGATTAGAGTTCCTTTTTTATTAATAAATTTCTTTTATAATTAATAAATGCTTTTTAATGAATTAACTTAGGTGATATAAATTATTCATTGACTTATTTCTAATCCAATGTATAAGATTATGTTATAATCGTATACACGGTTATCAAAGTCATTTTTACAATTTATAAATATTATAATACGACATTATGTTCTTGATATCTTTCAATTAATGAATCCGCTACACGTGGTTATGTGATAATTACGTAAATGGTTCACGGGTATTATTCCCGCTGATGACATTCACAAAATATACCCTTGCGACAATTTCACTTTTAAGCTCTCTGTACAAGGTTATGTGATAACCGTGTATAAAGTTATGAAACTTAAAACGCGATGGAAATTGTTAAACGAACTCAAAGAGTCATCTCGGAATTAAAAGCGACGCGTAAGGTTATGTGATAATTCATACGCAATTAAAATTCGAGCGAGATAACCAATGTTATCGTGCATTGAAACCTCCTCATACCAGTGGGTATGGTCATGTTATGACCCATATCCATTCCCAAATCCATGATACTTCATAAAAAACGATGAAAGGCTTGGAACCCAGTCAACAATCAAAGCAATATCAAACACGAACACGTAAAACAAGCATGCAGAAATACGACAGTACCGATTTATCAGGCCGGGTAGGGTGAGATTATATCTCTTCCCTACACGTAATCAGAAACCGAACCTAAAATCATCGCAGACCATTACCTTATCCAAATTACCCAAAAGGGTCAATTTCAAATCAAATTGGTGTCCAATTAGACCGTCAAACTGATTGGTGGCGACTCGAAAACCCCTTGAATAGTCTCCCTGGAGGGACTATCCAGCAACGTTGATAAACCAGTAGAGCGGAAGCCATATCGAAAATATAAGAGTTCGCAGTCCGCGGGCACGGGTGCGACACGGTGCTTTCAGTTTTTTTTTCAAAATAGGAATTGTTTTTATTTTTTTATTATTATAAATATTTAAAAATATTAAAATAATAATTATCCCCTTTTTACAGGGATGCTGAGATATTTGGTTGAAGTTGTTGTATAATACTAGATTTAGACCCGTGCAATGCACGAAATATTTTTTCATTTTAATTAAATTATATTTTTTATTATAATTTTATTATAGACATCTATTATAGATTTTCAATACTACGTTATAAATTAAAAAAATTAAATAAATTTATTTAAAAGTATACAATAAATGATTCAATTGATATTATTAAAAACTTCCTTGAAAACTACATTCTGAGTACAATTTTTTGTTTTATTTTTTTCATCACAAATAAGGATTTTCAATCCTCCTTTACTTGTAACTCTAGAAACTGCTACATACATTTGACCATGGCTAAAAATTGGTCGAGAAAGATATAATCCAATATGTGCAAGCGACTGACCTTGGCTTTTATTTATTGTCATGGCAAAGCAGACAACCAATGGATACTGTCTTCTTTGAAATCTGAATGGTAACATTATATCTGAGGGAGTCAAAGCAAGTCGAGCAATGAAAACCTTTTGTCCAATATTACAACCCGTAATTTTCCTTGCTTCAATGACATGTTTTCATAATTGAGTTACCACTAAACGGGTGCCATTACATGAGCCTGAAGTTTGATCTATATTGCGAAGTAGCATGACAGGTATTCCAATTTTCAATTTTAACTTGTGATTCGGCAAATCCGATGATTTTATACTATTTAGAAATTCTGGAGTGTAGACATCATCCCGACTTGATGAAGCATTTTCAACTCGACAAATAGTATCTGAACTTAAATAGCATACTTCATCACCGGGCCAAGCAGACAACATGTATTCATTGACTCTATTTACAATATCCAATGTTGGTGCAAGAATTGCATGCTCTTATAAGTACTTTGGATTGGCGCTATTCTCCAACAGACTTGGATATGTGCTTTGGACAATTGCTCCAATTGGATCCCCTGTATCTTTAATGAGCAAATCTTCAGGTATGCAAAATATAACTTCACCATCATTTGGCTCACCAACGGTTCCATTCCCAATGCTTAAAATCCATTCAGAAAACCATCTTAACTCTTCTGTATCCTTAAGTGTATCCCCAGATTGAAGTCGCATGTTTTTCGCTAGCTTAAGCATTTTACAGTATTTCCACAAATAAGAAGCATTTATAGTAGCTGATACTATATTTTGTTTACTTCCTTTTGGAATGACATGCAATATTTGTCTGAAGTCTCCACAAAAAACAACCACCTTTCCACCAAATGGCAAACTTATGCTATTACTGTTATGAAATTGTAGGATATCTCGTAAAGTTCTATCAAAAGCTTCAAAACAATGTTTATGTACCATTGGTGCTCATCCCATATAATAAGTCGTGCTCTAATAATTAGCTCAGCCAAAGGACTTCCTTGCTTAATGTTGCAAGTTGAATCTTCATTTATAACAATGGTTACCAAACCTTGAATGTGCAGTCCTGCCACCAGGCATAAGAAGTGAAGCTATTCCGCTTGACGCTACTGTGAGTACAATATTGATAGGGGTCAAAAACCCCTATCTTTGGGTACGGTTTTAGGACGGGTTTTAGCGTTATTTAGTTAATAAGCGAGCAATTCTCGCATTTAAATGCTTTTGTGTGAGTTAGTTAGAAATTGAAAATGTTTTATTTACTTTTCGTTGTTTAGGCTCGTTTTATGATCGATTAAGGCAAATACGGCCAAAATGGCATGCATATTATAATTCTGTTATCTTTTGAAGCTAATTGATCCGTCAAAAGTCGCACCAAATGAAGCGTTTGCTCAAAATAAGCGATTGGTGGGTCAATTTAGCCTTTGGACTAATGTTGTTTGGAGTTTATGTGCGTGTGTAGGTTAAAACATGATCAATTTCAGGCAAAAATCGTGTCTCGGGGACCCCCGACAGTCGCTCGGCGAGCAGCCCATGCGCTGCTCGTTGAGCTGCCCAGGCACTGCCCAGGCACCCCCCAGGCACTGCGCCTGCTCGCCGAGCAGGCAGTGCCTGCTCACCGAGCAGCTCGCCCTGCTCGCCGAGCAGACCTGCGGGAATTGGTCAAAAAGACCAATTCCACCCCCACGACTTCACGATGGACCCCACGACTTCCTACCTGCATAAGGACACGAAATAGGTCAAGAAAAGGGCCCGAGCCACGCCTATAAATAGGATTTTTCTAATGTAATTAGGCATCTTTTATCTTTTGTAATTTTCTTAGCTTTTCATCTTGAGAAATCCTCTCCACCTCCTCCATATCCTTCAAACCCCCATTGAAGACACCTCCGAAGCTCCGTTCACCAAGGATTGCTCAAGCTCCATCCTTAAGTCCTAGGAAGACGCCTGCATTGGTAGACAGGTTCCCTGAAAGTGATTTTTCTTCTTTTACATTCTGTCCAGCCTCTGATACATGTTATGAATCCTAGGCTCATTGTAACTTCGTGACAATACTTTCATCTTTGATATATATTATGGTTTTTGTTCATTCAATTGTTTTAATGCTTTAATCTTTCTCTTACGCTTTGTTTGATTGGTTTAACTCATTCGATAATCCCAAAATCAAGTTGGCACATATTGCGAGCTGAATCTGACCTAGTCAGTGCCTATAGGATTGACGACCCTATAGAAGATTAAGCCCAAATTGCTGAGCCTTAGAGCTAGTTTCGACCTTACAAGGGAATCACGAACTAGGGGCTTTAGGAGGATAGGTCGGGTTAATCGCCTCGGACATAAGTGACTTAGGTTTTAATTCAATTGCTTAAACAATCTATTTTCATTATCATCGTATCCCTTCGTGTTCCTTCGGATAATTGCATTGATAAAAGATCACTTAGGAGTAGTTTAACTTAATTAGGGGTAGAGTAACTTAATTAGGCGTAGAATAACTTAGTTAGAATCAGATAACTTAGCTAGGAGTAGTATACTTCAACCTAGGAGTAGATTAATTTAAGAAAAACCAACTCAAAACCCCCTAAGCCTAGATAACACCTGAAACCAAGTAACTCGATACTTGCAGAAATAAATCCTGTGGACGATACCTGGACTTTCCAGAATTTTATTACTTGATAACGACGGGGTACACTTATCCCTTAGTGAGTCTCGCGGTGCGAACGCCGTGAGGCGCATCAAGTTTTTGGCGCCGTTGTCGGGGATTTATTTCTTCTGCAATATCGAACCAAAGGTTGATTTGTTAGTTTAGGCATTCCTTTGTGAATATCTTTGTTTATATCGTCTATACTTATTGATATATAATTTCTTTATACTTTTCTATACTTGTTCATATCTGTATACTGTTACTTATCAACTTTTGTGCTAGAACTTCACTTTTTCTCAGCATTCTCTGATCAATGAATGGGCAAGAAAAAGTCGAGTGGCAAGCTCAAAAGTTCACTATCCCATCAAGACAATACATTCATCATGCCCTGGAGAATGAGGCTCCCAATCCCTCCATGGCCGACTTAAATGAGAAAATGGATATCTTGATGGCGAAACTGAGCCTCAACACCAATGAAAGTGTAAGTTTTATGGGTAATCACCAAAGGTATAATTCTAACCCCAATTCTTATAGCTTTTATGGTAGTGATTGGAGCAGACCTCAACACTCAAGTCTGTCCTACGGGAACCCTAACATGTTGAGGCCTCCAAATAGGTTTGTTAATGAGCACAGGGAAAACGAATTGGGAATGTTCCCTTACGAACAAGCAAGCCAAGTTCCTCCACAACCCTCAAGCTCACGAGATGAGGTGTTGTCCCTTTTGAAAGGAATATCAGCCCGACTTACAATCAACGAGGAGGTTTGCAAAGACTTGAGCAATCAATTGGCTCAAATAAACCATGAGATGCAAGAGCAATCCCGAGATGCTCTCCCAGGCATAAAGGAAAACATAGAAATCACATAAAGGGAATTAGCTCAAGCCATCTCCTTGAGGAATGACAAAAAGGTAGAACCAAGTCCACTATCACATGCATCACTCGAGGTAAGTAAGGAACTGGAAGCGGTAAGCAACCCCGGTTCAAAATCTGAAATTCAAAATCATGTGATAGAGATAAAAGATCAAATCAAAACTTGTGTATCTCAACTACCTTTTCCTCAAAAATTAGAAAAGTTTAGGTTTGCTTCATGCTCAGAAGTTTTCATTCTCTTCGACCTACCAAGAGAATCCAAAAGGGAGCAAACCAAACTTTTTCATAATATGTTTAAATTCGACCTCCTGCTTTCATTAAACTTATTAGAGGCTCTTAATCTGTTTTGTAGGTACGGGTTATTTCTCAAGGAGTTCGAGTTCCTAACGCGAGTAGAAGCTTACACCTAGGAAGGAACTCCATGTCGAGCTAACTGACTATAACGTAGCGCTTCTTGGGAGGCAACCCAAGTTTTGATAAAACTTCTCAGGTTTATTTTATTTATATTATACATTGATATTTTAGTTTAGTTGTTTAGTTTTCTTTTATTTTTATTTTTTTATTTTTTTTATTTTTTTTTTTGTGTTCAGGTTTAAAATAAAATTTAAAAAAAAAAAAATTGGCCCTAGGAGGCCCAGCTCGCCGCGAGCTGGGCGCTGGCGCCCAGCCCGCTGCTCGGCCGAGATAAGCAACGGTTCGGGATTTTTTCCCGAACGGAGCTGAAATAAATAAATAAAAAATTGGCACCGCAAATCATCAAGTTTTTGGCGATTGCGATAAAATCCGTAAGTTGTCTTCTCCACCCTAACTTTTTGCACTTGTACTTTATGGTTTGTGATGCAATGTTGGAACTTATTGCATATTTTTAGTGTGAGGAGGAGGGGTAGACAAACTTACAAAAATTGTATAATTTTTAAATTTTTGTTGCGTCGTGTCTAGTTTAGTTTTGCGTTTTTCGGGTTTTATTTAGGTTTTGCATGTTTAGGACCTAAAACCGTGAACATCCTTCGAATATAAACTTCGTTATTTGTACTTGAGGACTGAGAACCGAATCTAAGATTGCATGACAACTAGTTTAGGTGTAGGACACAACCCTTGTATCTGTAAAAGCATGAGCTAAAGTTTGCATTTAGACCCTACTTTTGAAGAAATGCTAAAATCATTACTTAGGTAGATAACTTAAGAATTGAAGGCATGTGATATTAAACTTGAGTTTGGGGAGAACTAGTAAACACAAAATTGAAACCCAAAGAATTGTGAGTTGAATTTGAGCCCAAGAGCGAACATCAAAAAGCTCTTTTTCTTGACATTTTTGTGTGAATGCTTTGACTTGTGGAAAGATTACAGATTTTGCACCTAATACTGTGTTGAACCTACATGCAATGATTTGAGATGATAAACGATGAATCAGCCTCATTAGAATTAACCCTTTTCTTTACCTTATTTTCTCTTTTTCAACCACTCTAGGAAGCCCCTTTGAGCCTGTATTTTTGTAGTTTGTAGAATTTTTCTTTCGTTTTAACCCTTATTTTTGCAAACTATCACGTAGTTTGTTACCTAACCTAAGTTTTTATAAAGCTCAAATTGAGCCTTTGTTTTCTTCTAGCGCTTTTTCTTTGTTTATGGCATTATAGTAGCAAGCCAAAAGGCTAAGAAGTGAATGAGCATCACTATCCAAAAAAAAAAAAGAAAAAAAAAGGAAAAGAGACGAACTAAAAGGGAAGAACTTCATTCCCCAGTTCTTAAAATCAAAATGTCTCAAGAAAACGTCCCAAAAAGAGAATAATGGATGAATAAAAAGCTCAGTCACTTCATATTTGCTAAAGCCATTTGAACTTTGTTTTTCTAGCGCTAGAACTATTAACCCTTGTTGTACCTTTAACCCTCTAACCACATTACAACCCCAATTCGAGGCTGTTTTTGAAATCATCGGAGTCATATAGCATAGTAGAGGAACTCGGATGAACGTGCAAAATCAATGTAATCCTAAGCAAGAACATAAGCCGAGAGTAAACACCTTAGCCACTAAAATTATGTGAAATGAGTGAACTACCTATGGTGAGGTGTCTTACTTAGCGATCCCCTCAAGCTCGTTTAATTGAACATGTTTCCTTTTTCTTAAAACATATGACCTATGATAATTGAAATGCGGCTTTTGGATATCGTGTCTCTACTTTGTATTTCCGAATGCATGTAATTACAGATGCTCAAAATTGTGTCAAGCACCTAGTCAAACCGGGAGGTTTTCTAGCTTGCTTGTGATTGCGGGTTTAGTTTTTTAGTTTACTTGGGTACAAGTAAAGTTTTAAGTGCGAGGAGGTTTGATAGGGGTCAAAAACCCCTATCTTTGGGTACGGTTTTAGAACGGGTTTTAGCGTTATTTAGTTAATAAGCGAGTAATTCTCGCATTTAAATGCTTTTGTGTGAGTTAGTTAGAAATTGGAAATGTTTTATTTAATTTTCGTTGTTTAGGCTCGTTTCATGATCGATTAAGGCAAATACGGCCAAAATGGCATGCATATTATAATTCTGTTATCTTTTGAAGCTAATTGATCCGTCAAAAGTCGCACCAAATGAAGCGTTTGCTCAAAATAAGCGATTGGCGGGTCAATTTAGCCTTTGGACTAATGTTGTTTGGAGTTTATGTGCGTGTGCAGGTTAAAACATGATCAATTTCAGGCAAAAATCATGTCTCGGGGACCCCCGACAGTCGCTCTACGAATTGAGCATCGGTGAGCAGCCCAGGCGCTGCTCGGCGAGCTGCCCAGGCACTGCCCAGGAACTGTGCCTATTCGCCGAGCAGGCTGTGCCTGCTCGCGACGAGCAGTGCCTGCTCACCGAGCAGCTCGCCCTGCTCGATGAGCAGTGCCTGCTCGCCGAGCAGCTCGTCCTGCTCGGCGAGCAGACTTGCGGGAATTTGTCAAAAAGACCAATTTTGCCCCCACGACTTCACGATGGACCCCACGACTTCCTACCTGTATAAGGACACGAAATAAGTCAAGAAAAGGGCCCGAGCCACGCCTATAAATAGGATTTTTCTAATGTAATTAGGCATCTTTTATCTTTTGTAATTTTCTTAGCTTTTCATCTTGGGAAATCCTCTCCACCTCCTCCATATCCTTCAAACCTCCATTGAAGACACCTCTGAAGCTCCGTTCACCGAGGATTGCTCAAGCTCCATTCTTAAGTCCTAGGAAGACGCCTACATTAGTAGACAGGTTCCCTAAAAGGGATTTTTCTTCTTTTACATTCTGTCCAGCCTCTGATACATGTTATGAATCCTAGGCTCATTGTAACTTCGTGACAATACTTTCATCTTTGATATATATTATGGTTTTTGTTCATTCAATTGTTTTAATACTTTAATCTTTGTCTTACGCTTTGTCTGATTGGTTTAACTCATTCGATAATCCCAAAATCAAGTTGGCACATATTGCGAGCTGAATCTGACCTAGTCAGTGCCTATAGGATTGACGACCCTATAGAAGATTAAGCCCAAATTGCTGAGCCTTAGAGCTAGTTTCGGCCTTACAAGGGAATCACGAACTAGGGGCTTTAGGAGGATAGGTCGGGTTAATCGCCTCGGACACAAGTGACTTAGGTTTTAATTCAATTGCTTAAACAATATATTTTCATTATCATCGTATCCCTTCATGTTCCTTCGGATAATTGCATTGATAAAAAGATCACTTAGGAGTAGTTTAACTTAATTAGGGGTAGAGTAACTTAATTAGGCGTAGAATAACTTAGTTAGAATCAGATAACTTAGCTAGGAGTAGTATAATTCAACCTAGGAGTAGATTAATTTAAGAAAAACCAACTCAAAACCCCCTAAGCCTAGATAACACCTGAAACCAAGTAACTCGATACTTGCAGAAATAAATCCTGTGGACGATACCTGGACTTTCTAGAATTTTATTACTTGATAACGACGGGGTACACTTATCCCTTAGTGAGTCTCGCGGTGCGAACGCCGTGAGGCGCATCAAATATCACATTTGGATCTTAAAACAGATGAAAGAGTTCTCCATATGAATGTCTTCCCAGTACCTCCATATCCATAAACAAAAAAAAAACCCCACCATCTTTCTTTGCTATTGCATCAATGATTGCTTGGAAAACCATTCTTTGATCATTGTTCAACAACAACATAAGATTTTGACTTTCTTTTGCCAATAACCGTCTATCGTAACAAAGTTCATCATGAATGAGACTGTTGCTTCATTCATAGATAAGATCTACATCTGGGAATGGTAGTGTAGGGTAATCCCTCAAGCTTCTTCCATTTCTATTCAGGATTTTCTCTATCTCAAAAATTGCAAGGTTCTTCAATTGCTCATCGTTCATCAATAGATCTATAAAAAGAAATATGAAATATTAGTAAATATTCTACTTCTAGACTGCTTAGTGTATGATTATATTATGTATATATGTTTGGAAATTAATGTAGCCTAAAATGTATCACCTTGATTATTAAGGAGATTTCGTTGACAATGTAGAATGTCATCGGAAAGATGTTGCCATGTCTGATTCCAAACTATTTCAGGGCTTATGATGCAGTTAGAAAACAACAAAGAGGCAAACAATAAGCGAAGAAAATGACATGTTCCCTAAAAAGATGCTTCTTCCATTGTATATATGTACTCTTTATCATCATCAAGTAAACCCAATGCAAAGCACGCCTCCTTAAAAGTGGGGTATAAAACACCATTCACAGTTTTTATGTCATCATATTTGGTTGGCCCTTTTACAACATTCAACAATATTCTTAGATAGTATAATTCTCCTGCCCCAGGATGGACGTAAAATATTCTACCTACATTCAATCCGCGTTGTCTAGGACACCATTTTTTGATCTTTTTCACTGTGCTGGTAGTGTGATCATTTAATTCAACTACTTTCCAAATAAACTTATTTGGAAACTCAACATAAGTCAATTGTCTTGCTTCTGGGTATTCCTCATTTGCTTTCATCCATTGCAAAAACATAGTTTGTACTTCCCCACCTTTTTTAACAACATCCTCAATTGGATCATCATCATGAAATGTGATACTTTGTTGATCTGGAAGATGAAATGTAAGTCTTTCCACAGCAGGTTCACGGTAATTAATTAGAAATGCAAATATTCTCCAAGCTGCCTCACAAGGAGAAATGTATCTACAATCATAATACATTTTAACTTCATCCTCTGTGTCTTCATTATCCCCGTGTCCTTTTTTTTTTATAAAACGCAGTGGTTATCCGATCATTGCCTTTGTTTATGTACTTGAACAAATATTTGATTGCCCTATGTTGGTTACACCATTCGACATTGATATGAGCATTAAACTTCAATAACAACTGACTATTGTATGGCACCACAAATCTATTATCAAGAAGAATGTGATTTTTCTCAACCGTCCTCCCATTATCCCTTCTCATATACACTGGATATCCATTTTCATCAATAGTCGTCTCCTTATTAAACTTCTTGGGGAAGTGTTTGGTACACCTTCCATCTTTCATGCATGGTGACCGTACATTATCAACACCACAAGGGTCATGAATCATAAACTTTTGTACTATATCATATAATTGCGGCTTCTCTAGAATATCGGGAATCTCAGCACAAATAATCTTTTCAATGTCCTTTCCAGATGGATGCTTATCTTCTGGGTGCAAAAACAACAGTATATGCGTATGAGGGAGACCATGTTTCTGGAATTCAATTGTGTAAATTACTGAAAAAAAAACATGTAAGAGTGTATAAAGTAATATATGTTTTCTACATTATAAAAAAATGTGTAATTTTTTTAAAATGTCTTACATGCTCGTACTCTTCCAAATATTGTCTCATTTTTCAAGTCACGAATAAACTTATCCAACTTCATCTTAAAAACTCTTGTTATTATATCAGGCATGTCTTCTGGTCTCAAGCTATCTTTCTCAATGCATCTTTAAATTTCAGGCCACTTTGAATTGCATGTGAAAGTAATAAAGATGTCTGGATATCCGATCCATCTACATATTGCCATAGCATCTTGATAGTTTTGTATCATGTACCTTCAAAAAGTGGTAAATATTTATATATCAAATAATTTTAAAGAATTATGTTGTACCAATTATTTATATACCATATGTGTTTCAACAATTTAAAAAATACCATATGACTTATTAAGCATAATTTAGAAAATATATGTACCTGGCACTACCAACATATGACGATGGAAGAATGATCCTTTTTCCACTTGAAAATGGATTGGTTTCACCTCTCAATACAGCTTCTAATAATCCCTTATATAAATCCGCTCTTAGATGTTTCTGGTTATATCTAATAAAGTTCAATCTTTCAGCCTCTATCATTGTGTAAGCATCAACCAAAAATTGCTGAAATAACTTCTTTGAATTCAAAATTGTTGAACGTTCATTGGTTCGTTGTTGGATCCTGAAGCAAAAAAAATCACGCATACAAAAGTGTTTGGTTCTATTAAGGACTGAAATTCGTAATTAGTTTGGAATCTATTGTTGTACATATCACTAAGGAATTATTATTTATTATATTTGGAGGTATAATTGTTTGGTTGCACTAATATCTACCTACAATAGATACGTTAGATATTGTTATTTATTTTAATTTTTTTAAAGAGTTTAATTTGAAATATATATATATATATATAGCTAGTGTAGTGTAGATTGATTAGACTTCATAATTAGTTCCAATGCTTTACGTGTCAAAAGCTGTCAGTGTAGGTACCTTAGGCCATCTATTCTACTATAGTTCTCTTTTCTTTTTTAATTTTATAAAAGGTAATTTATTAAAGGGTAAATTCCAAAAAAAAAAACCATGTGGTTTGATGTTGTTCTAAAAAACCCTTTGTGGTTTGTTATTACAAAAAAAAGGACTGTTTTTTACGCCGTTACCCGAAAAACGGAAATTGGCTTAACACCGTTAAAGTGATGACGTGGCACAGGGGTAAAACGGGAAAATCGAATTTTTTTTTATTTTTTTTCCTCTTCTCTCTCCTCCTTCATCTTCTTCCTTCTCCCTTCTTCTTATTCCTTCTTCTTCTTCTTCCTTCACTCCTTCCTTCTTCCTTCTCTCCTCATTCTTCTTCTTCCTTCTCCCTTCTTCTTCTCCCTTTTTCTTCTTCCTCCTCCTCCTTCTTCTTCTTTTTTTCTATTCTTTTTTTAAAAAAAATTCCCTTAGATTTCGGGAAAATTCCAGATTTCTTCGGAAATTTTTTAGAAATCTGGAAAATTTCCAGATTTCCGTCGGAAATCTGAAAATTTCCGAAACTTAAAAAAAAGAAAAAAAAAAGAAGGAAGCAGAAGAGGGATGAAAAAGAAGAAGAAGAATGGAGGAGGGGAGAAGAAGAAGAAGAAGAAGAAGAAAGAAGAAGAAGAAGAAGAAGAAGAAGAAGGAAGAGGAGAGAAGAAGAAAGAAGAAAGAAGAAGAAGAAGAAGAAAAGGAAGAGGAGAGAAGAAGAAGAAAGAAGAATGAGGAGAAGAAGAAGAAGAAGAAGAGGGAAAAAAATAAAAAAAATTCCATTTTCCCGTTTTACCCTTGTGCCACGTCAGCACTTTAACAGTGTTAAGCCAATTTCCATTTTTCGGGTAACGGCGCAAACCACAGTCCTTTTTTTTTGTAATAACAAATCACAATAGTTTTTTTGGAACAACATCAAACCACAGAGGTTTTTTTTTGGAATTTACCCTTTATTAAAATAATAAATAACAAAATGCACTTTCGGAAAATTAAATTAATTAATATGTAAAATAACAATATAGGTACAATACTTATTTAGCTCACAAACTAAGTAAAATCATCAATTAAGTTTTCATTCTAAATAAAAATCATTAATTGAGGCCTCACCAAAAATCACTGAGTTAATAGTTTCAAACCCTCTTTTCGAAGCTAATTTTGAACCAACACAAAGATTATTACAGTCTATATCTAATAGTCACATTTTCTGATTTTAAGATATGATTAGAACTTAATTCATGATTTTTGCTTAGTTTAAGGACCGGATTGATGATTTTAATAGTTTACGGTGCTAATTGACTTTGAAACTTTAGTTTGCAAGGACAAATAGATGTAATGCCAATAATATATAATAGTTTAGGGTGATAATTCACTAATTCATCTTTGTCCAGTCTATCTAATTCATTCTTTAGATTGATTAAAATACATAGCTAGTTCCACCTCTTCAACTGTACATGAATAATATCTATTTATAAGATAAATTATACCTATGGTCACTGAACTTTATCCATTTTCACATTATGGCCACTAATCTTTATTTTTTCCTGGTATGGCCATTGAACTTTACACTTTTTAACATCGGTGGTCACTTAACGTCTCAAAACGACCGTTGATGGTTAAAAATAAAAAATCCAAAGAGTTAATGATATTCTAAGGAACTTTAATTCTTGAAATTTTTCGTTTTGAGGCCATTTGGGTGTTGTTTGGTTAGGAGAGATAAAGTGAATTTTTAGAGAGAGAAAGCTCCCAAAAATGTGATTTTCGAAAATAAAAAATGTGGTTTCATGGTAAATGTCGTTCTGAACAACTGTAATTCTTGAACATTTTCATTTTGAGGTCGTTAACGATCGATAACAGTCATTTTGAGAAGTTAGTTAAAATTGAGTGGCCACCGGTGTTAAAAAGTGCAAAGTTCAGTGGCCATACCGGGAAGAAAAGAAGTTCAGTGGCCATAATGTGAAAATGGGTAAAGTTTAGTGGCCATGAGTGTAATTTACCCTCTATTTATATATAAAACATAAACACCAACAACAATTTGAGATATGCAAGTATACATTGTCACGGAAATGCACGGGATTAGCAAGTTGAGATTAATATCAATAGATATATGATTTATATTAATGGTTTTAAAATTCTATTAGACTTCGTGTCTCTCAGCCTGACACATCAGATTCGAGATTTCATTGTATTTTTTTCATTTGATCCCTAATATATTATTTGGTCACATTTGTCCGTTACAATGTACGTATTGCATTATTTTTTTATATTCCATTCTATTGATGAAACTATAATAATTTTTAAGGATAAGGTGCAAAAATACTATCAACGTTTATATTCAGGAGCAATTTTACCCCTAGCGTCTAAACTGGTGCAATTTTAGTCCTCACGTTGGCAAGTAAGAGTAATTTTACCCCTAAAATTGACAAACTTACTTGCGACAATGATCTTTAAGTCAACTTGTTTGATCTCTCATATTATTAACTTTATTTTTCTAGAGCTTGATTCATATTGTTATGGGTTAAGGTGCAAAAATACCCCTAACGTTTTGCATCAGGAGCAATTTTACCCCCTAACGTTTAAAATGGTGCAATTTTACCTCTAATGTTGGAAGCCAATAGCAATTTTACCCCTAACGTTGATAAATTGGATCAATTTGAGAAATAATTCATCAAATTGTGTTCTCGGTCATGAATCTTGTATCTACACTTCACAAGTGCATCATTTTATCAGTAAAAATCACAAACATATCTTGGGATGTGAAAAAAAATAACAAATAAAAAAAATATATATATTATCTTTTGTATGAATTAGACAAAAAAATCAAAAAATTCACCGAATTTATAAATATTAATCTTCAATTCTATTATTAAATTATAAAAAAAAACATGAAATCCTTTGTTTATAACGAATCGATATGCAATTGGTGAAAATAAGGAATAAAAATATATGTGTTTTATAATAGTGTCTGAAATTGACCCAAATTATCAATGTTATGGGTAAAATTGCTCTTGGCTACAAACGTTAGGGGTAAAATTGCACAATTTTACACGTTAGGGGTATTTTTGTACCTTAAACTTATTTTTATTAAATTTATTTTAGGGTCACCATTAGAATGGGTTCCCATAAAAATCACAGGCCCTCCAAAACATCTAAAAGGTCTCATATTGGAGTGTTGTGCAGCAGATATGTAATTAAAAGTTGATTTGTGCAGCAGGTATGTAATTAATAGTTAATAAAATTAGTCAATGAACAGTTTATGTTGTTTTGTGCATTCACTAAATTATATTATTATAAATTGGAAAGGAAGTCCATTGGGATGTTCTAATGCTTTCCACACCAATTAATTCCAAAGCCATTTTTTTAATAAGGTGGGATCAAACAATCCGCTTAAATAGTATTGTCAGTATAATAATAGGGAATTAATCCGTACTTATCTTCTTCTGGAATTAATTTTTACATCAGGTATACCAATTAATTTCGAAGCCATTTTTTTTTAATAAAGTCGGATCAAACAGTCCGTCCAAATAGTATTGTCAAGCTTTGAAATTAATTGGAATAATAAAATCTGAAGTGGAAAACTAATTACACTAGACCAACAGATTATGATGAAACACAACATTATATAATTAAAAAAATATCCAATTATAAATACCAAATAATAACATATGGAAATTAAAAACTCCCAAATTAAAAACTACAATAAAAATCTGTTAAAAAAATCTAATAGAAATAAAAGCTAACAATTAAATAATAATGCCATCAATCTTTTTTTTTGAACAGAATAATGCATCAATCTTATTTCTCAATTTTAATTTTTTTGGAGAAGCACTTGGATGTTGAACTTCCATCATGTGCAAAACTACTTTCATCTGAATCTGCACCTTCTATTCGCTTTCCCTTTGAACTTGTAGGGGTGGTAAAATTATCTTGCTCTTGAAGGTCATCAATACCACCAAGTGATTCTTATATGAAAATTTGTATTAAAAAATATTATTGCACAGGTCATTGTAAAATGTTAAAAACTAAAAGAAATTGTCATTTTTCAATTCATACTTGGTTTTCTTCTCCATTTTTTGTATATTTTGCAATCAAATCGGCATCATCAGTGATCTTCGTAATGCTATAAGGGGCTGACTCATATTGCAAGTTGAAGTTACTTATTCGAATCTTAAAGATGAATTTTTTTCCGAACAATTCTTTAAGCTCAATTGGGTATTCTTCCAAGTTACCCTCCTATATTTTTTTTTGCAACAAAATAACAAATAAAAATAAATAAATAAAGTTGGAGACGTCATTATCTTATAGAGTTCTTAATTTTGTGAAAATTAATTTACAATTATATAATTATCTAACCTCATTGTGCTTTTCTTTCAGACAAGTAGCAGTTTTACTAATTAATTCCAAAGCTTGACGATCGAAAAGAGTAAACGAAGCATTTAATGTTTCATCACTTACACGCATTTGAATCTTATACCTAATAAGTTTTCAAATTCTCTAATATAATTTTTACATCACGTATCACAATTAATAACAATGTAGTTATTAAAATTACCTTATCACGGCGACAGTGCTCTCACTGTTACATTTGTGACAAATATATTTATTGTCCTCCTCAAAAACCTTTTTTGGACACTTTTTTTTAAGAATGAATCAATCTTATAAATCAGAAATCAGAGCTGTACAGATACAGGAGGGAGGGTCTGAGAACCAAACCGTCCTATCAGTGCCTGATGTAACTGCACGAGCTAAAGAATGAGCAGCCGAATTAGCTGTTTTACGAACAAAGGAGAGAGAAGCATCTCCGAGATCCTTCAGGAGAAGTCTGCAATCCTCGATAATTAGATCAAGAGCTGAATGTCCACTAGTTTCTCACTTCACGGCATACACTAGCAATTGGGAATCAGTCTCTATTAACACATTTCGTCTCCATGTCTCCTTTAACTAACTCAGCACCTCGCGATAAGTCATTGCCTCCACTAGAAAAGGATCTAGTCTGCAATGTAAGGTACCGTTGCCCGCTGCAATGAATTCTCTCGAACTGCCCCTTAACACAAAACAGAAGCCTGCGTGACCACTTTCAGCGAAGATTGCACCATCCATATTTATCTTGTACAGCCCGTGCGGCGGACGGCACCATTTCAGCTAGGCCGACGCCTCCCTGCTGTTATCAGCCGTAATTCGAACCTGGGCCGCACGCCAGTTCGACAGAAATTGCGTTACAGAAGCATAAATAACAGCTGGTGTAGAAGATTTTTGGGACCAAACCTGATTGTTACGGTTTATCCATAAAAACCAGCAGCCCGTCGCCACCATATCTGCTTTGCTTGGTACAACCGACACCACTTTTCTCCAGAAATCCAAGAATGATGTGTTGGTCCCTTATAACGTTGCAAGTATAGTGCCAATGGGGGGTTAGGAACTATTTAAACTTTTTTAACCTTAGGGCAGAATTCTTTTCATAAAGAGAAAAGGATTTAACAGCGGCGCTGAGTGATCAGTAAGATACTGGCTTAGTCAACTAGTGACTAGGTCAGTTTCTTGACTTGAGTCAGGAGATAGCACTTAAAGTCTATTCCTGAGCTCAGATGTTCGATGCGCACAACTCAGCTTGACCTCTTTACTTGGTCAGTTTTTGGTTATTTAAGCAAGCAATATATATAAGGAGTTTAAGATAAGAAATACGTTACTCAGCAGATTTATCCAGGTTCGGCTTCTTCTAAGCCTACGTCCTGTCCTCGAAACACGTTCCGAGATTTCGAATCCTCTACTGAGCTCTTTAAAGGTAGAGCTTCAAACCTTTTACAATCTTAGCAACTGAGTATAACAAGAGTACCTTCCTCTATACCTCTACTCAATCCTAATCTCTCGCTGAGTTCTATAACCGAGTACTCAGCCTCTCCTTTCTAATCTCTAGAAATGATAAGTGTTTATCCTAAACAATGGTTGCTAAGACACCTTAGATGATTGAATAATCACTCTAGAATTTTACACAAATATATGAAATGTAGTGTAAGATTGCTTTGCTTCTTTCTTGCAGAACTTGCGTAGAAATTTGGTCAGCATAATGGCTTGATTAAGTTCTGTGTTGAATGAAGCTTCTGATGGCACTATTTATAGAGACGTCTTGAGGCATTGGTCATTTCGAATTTCGAAATAACCGTTGGAGGGAAACGGCTTCCTGTCGTTGTCATCCTGACTTGCTCAGAGCTCTCGGCCAATCAGATTTGTGTATCTTCTATCCTCGGTCAGCTTTTGGTCAGCTCAGCAGAATGTCTCTCCTTTTATGGTAAAGTCAACTAGACAGCATACTGTGTCGTCTGAACTTTACCCAAAGTGGAAATACTTTGTCTGGAAGTTTTCCTTAGCCAGCTGCTGTCTTGTACGCTTTGTCGAATCAACTCAGCAGCTTCGTTCCGAAGTTGTTCCTTGAAGGTCTTCTAGATCCTTCTCATGCTGAGTTGCGTTTTGCACACAGCGACATCGTTTTGATAAACGCGGGCCGAGTTGTCTTGAGTTGTTTGACTTGGGCTTTGACTTTCGTATTGGGCTTGGGCCTTTTAATCCTTATGTCTTATAAACAATTTTAACTCAACATTGAACAAACACATTAGTAGAATAAATCAAAGCATTTAAACTTAGTGTGTTTAGAATATGTTCATAATTATACTTCAACAATTTTGTCAAATCAAAATTATGTGGAAAGGTGTCTCAACAAACTCCCCCATTTTGATGTTGGCAAAACTATTCAGCGAGGAACTCAGTATTGAGCTCCCCCATGATAGTTGACCTATTATAACTTAGCAAACTCCCCCATAAGAGTTGAGCTGCTGACTTAGTTTTACTCTAAACATTTAAAGGTTTAATCGAGTAAGTCTAAGGTCAGTTTTTCAGATATAGGTCAGCTCATGGAACATATTCTATTTTACTCAGTGTTTAAGCGGAAGGTTTTATCATTCAGAGGGCGCTGAGTAATTTGTTGTTCAATGAGTTTTATAGACATATAGGTCAGTGTCAAACATGTTATCAACATTTAGTTCAATCAATGAATTTTATAGGCCTTAAACATAGCTGATTTAATTGAAGATACAAAATAACATAATACACGGCATCGTATACAAATAATTCATAACTCAGTGTTTGAACAGAAGATGCAAGTATTGATATTTAATATAGGTAGTCAGTGTTTATAATCAAAAGTTCAAAGATAGGCATTCAGACTACATATACAAACTACTTACTTAGCCTATACTTAGCTAGCATATATATCTATTTCTTTTTCTTCTGTTGGGACTGACTAGACCCATGCTGTGTTCTCGCTTGTTCTTTCTCCCCCGTTTTGTCAGCATCGGGAGGAGGAATCCTAAAGCTGTCGGTTAGGACGGCCCTGGTCAGTTCTTTGGACAGTGCTTTAAGTCCGTCAGCGCTTTCATTGACTCCATCAAAAATAGCCACACCATTATCTGAGACCTCGGCGGTTATATTAAGCTCAGCAGCACTGATCATGCTGACTGTGAAGGCTTCAGCTTTGCCTATCTATGTAAGTGCATCGGTCATGCCAGCAATGACTTGGTGGAATGTTTTGAGTAAGTAGGTGTCAAAATACTGACGCTGAACATTGCTATGACGAATATGGTTGAAGGTTTGTCTGGTGATGGACAACATTTCATTCTGTTTCATAGCGTCAGTATCCATCTCTTGCTTGTTCAGATTCAACAATCGAACAGCCTCACCAATTTGCTCAACTGAGCACTGAGAATAGGAAGTCATTTGCTCGTTGGTTTTGATTTGCTCGGTGTGAAGCTGAGCAAAGAGCATCTTGACTTCATCAAAGGTAGCGTAGCATGTGTTCTCAGCTGACAAGGTCTGAACTTGTTGTTGTAGAGCGTTTAAGTGTTGAACAGTTGTCAGCTGGATCTCAGCCAGCTTTGCAATGGAATCCTGCTTAGCTTGCTGTGTTTGATAGGAGATGATGATACTCAGCAAGTCCTTAAATCCCTTAACTTCATTCAGAAGTTGAGTTACTTGGGAAAGCTGAGTAGTCTCTACATTAGAAGACTCAGCAGCAGGAGTAGACGATTGTTGGAGGTCTTTGATCAAGGTTTGTACTGAGTCGATGATGCGTTTGCCAGACTCAGTGACATTCATGTAGCTTAAAGAACCTTCATTCAGTTGTCCAGTTGCATCAGTATGACCGATGGGAGGAGGAGTCAAAGGAATGACATGGTCAGTGACTGGAGTGGTGTTTTCAATCTGCATTTGGTTGATTTGAGGACAAGTTTGATCGGCAGATAGATTAATTGGAGAAGTAGAAACTCGAATACTGTCTGTGCTGACGGGGGCAGATGTATTTGGAGTCAGCACAATGCTTGGATGGACAGCATTGACAGTAATCGGCTCAACTTGACTTGTTGAGTTGGCGGAGGCATTTAAGTCGGCATGTTCCTGTTGGGAAGAAACAGAGGCTTGCTTTTCGATAGATGCCGATGTAGTAGAGGTTGGTTGTCTTTTGAAATTTTTTAGCTTAAGTGCAGAAGGGTCCTGGGATGGCTTTTGAATAACGAAGTCAGGAAGAGTTGGTGGTTGTACAGGATGCTCACTGACTGTCTTTTCACTTGCTTTAACCAATCTTCTTTTGCGAGGAGGATTGTCAGCCAGAATAGATTCACCTGAGTGAGATGGAGAAGTTTCTTCTTGCTCAGTATTTAGCTGGTTAGCTAGCTCTTGGACTTGATCAACATTGTGTTGGTCAAGTTCTTGTTCTTCTCCAGCAGCCAACACAGTATTGGTTTGCTCAGCTTTATTTTTACTAGCTGTCTCCTCGGAGTCAGCATCATCGTTGTTCTCATCAACGTCATCAGAATCCCCATCCAATTCTTCCTCTACTTGGGAGATGAACTGGTCATCCAGTTCCACATTATCCTCTTGCTGTTGATCAGCAGCAGCTCCCTGACACTGAGTGTAGTGAGAGTCATCAGGAACTATGAAGTCTGATGGGATGGCATCTATGGGAGTCAGTTGTGAAGACTTCTGCTTCTTCTGAGGTTGCACATTAGCATCAGTTCTGTCCTCAGTTTCAGGCTCATCTTGCCTGCTTCGTTTATCAGCTGACTTAGGTCTCTCCTGACCCTTAGTACCAACTGACTTTTGCCTCTTAGCTGGAGACTCAGTATCTGAGAAGGAGTCTCAACAGCTTTCCTCTTACGAGAAGCGGGGGCCTTATAGTTCATTTCCCTTTCTGTGGAACAACTGTTTCCTCAGCTTGTCCAGCAGCAGCAGCAGTAGCAGCTTTTCCTTTCTTTAGAGGCTGACCGAACTTCAATGCTCTCAGCGAAGCTGCTGTGATCTCAGATCCTTTAGCTTTTACTTCATCAGTCAGGTCTATCTGATGATCAATGAGGATCCTGGTGATGAGTGATCCCAGCCTTAGAGTTCCTGAACTCCTTAGGAAGCCAGTAATGAGGAATACTAGCATGTTGATTGGTTTGTACGTCAGCATATGCCAGATGAAGCATTGCTCAAAGTTTGTTGCTGAGGTGGTGCAGTTAATCTTGAGATAGATAAAATAACTCAGCAGATAATAAGCCATCTTCTGGTGCTGACCCATGGAGGAACTGGATACTTCTCCTGAGTGGCCTTTAGGCTTACAGAAGTTGACCAAGTACTCAGTTTTGTCCTGATCTCCAGATCTTCTTAGCCTTGCTCCCTCAGTTTTTAACTTGAGCAGATTTCTTAGGTAGAGAGGGTTGATGAAAATGGTTTTCTCTTTCACCACGGTTACCAGGTAGTCCTGGTTATCATCAGCAATGCGGAGGTTGTGGTAAAACTCCTTTACAAGGTCAGGATAGGTGGGATCCCTAATTGAAAACAGCTCAGTCCATCCATTCTGTGAAATCCACTCACAGAAGGGTTGCTTGGATTGTACGAATGCTTCAGATACCCATCTTGAGGGCTCAACCTTCCATTCTCGGACGTTTTCGAAGACCTTTGAATAGGTCCTGACTTTGTCAGGCTTTCCCTTACTAGAGGAGGTTTGGCCAGTTTTTTCTTTGTTCGACGTAGTGACCTTGGTAGATTCCGGCACAGAGGTTTGCCTAGAGGTTTCATCAGAGCTGGGCTTAGGGTGGCCGGCACCAGAAATGTTGAATGAAACTTTAGTCATAGTTGAAGATGGGAAAGCTTAGAAGGTTTTTTAGAGAGAGAGTTCTTTGCCAGGAGATTCGATAAACGTAAAGAGGAAACAATGGGGATTTACCCATTATTTATAGCGGTGGAGAATGGATCTTATCGAATCCATGTGTCAGTTTTGCCTCGGGATTGTGAACCGACAATGTTCCTGGCATTTATGACACATTCGACGTGTACATCATCCTAGGTGGCTATACGCGTGCTTTTGCATTTATTCTAACGGATCTAACACTCAGCGTTTAGAATACTAAGCGTTTGATATTCTGAGCGGTCAGTATTGCATAAAGGGATGATTTCTAAGTTTAAACTAACTTACTCAGTGTGCAAATTTACTCAGTATTTGCTGTTTAATCAATTTCAAAGAGTACTCAGCAAAGACAATCATTCAGCATAGTAATTCACTCAGCATGCATATTCATTTAGTACAGGAATTTACTGAAGAGGATTAAACATACCAATGGCTTCTCTCAGTATGTTGAACTGTTCACGAGCCAGTGGCTTTGTGAAGATATCTGCAAGCTGCTCATCCGTTGGGACGTAGGTCAGCTTTATCTCACCTTTGAGTACATGGTCTCTAATGAAGTGATGCCTTATGCTGACGTGCTTCATTCTGCTGTGTTGAATTGGGTTCTTTGATAGATCAATTGCACTTTTGCTGTCGCATTTGACCTCAATTGTCTTTGTTTGAACACCATAGACTTCAAGCTGTTGCTTAATCCATAGGACTTGAGCAACACAGTGACCAGCAGCAATGTACTCGGCTTCAGTGGTAGACAGGGCTACTGACGCATGCTTCTTGCTGAACCAAGATACAAGACATCTTCCTAAGAAATGACATCCTCCAGAGGTGCTTTTCCATTCTAGCTTGTCTCGACCATAGTCAGCGTCAGTGTATCCAACGAGTGTAAAGCCATGTGTGTTGGGATACCATAAACCTGCGTTCACTGAGCTTTGCAAGTATCTAAGGATTCTTTTTACAGCTATGTAATGAGATTCCTTAGGGTTATATTGATATCTAGCACAGTAGCATACTAAGAACTGAATGTCCGGTCTACTGGCTGTTAAGTAAAGTAGAGAGCCTATCATACCTCGATACAATTTGCTGTCTACTGACTTACCATTCTCGTCAGCGCAGAGGACAGTGTCAGTGCCCATAGGAGTGGATATTGGCTTGCAATTCTCCAAGTCATATTTCTTTAATATCTCCTTGGCATATTTAGCTTGACTGATAAAGATGCCATTCTTTCCTTATTTTATTTGAAGTCCGAGGAAGAAGTTGAGTTCTCCCATCATTGACATTTCAAACTCAGTCTGCATTTGTTTGCTAAATTCCTTGCACATTGATTCGTTAGTTGCACCAAATATTATATCATCAACATAAATTTGAGCCAGCAGGGTATCTTTACCCTTTCTCTTAATGAATAATGTTGTATCAGCTTTGCCCCTGACGTAATTTCTAGTCAGCAGGAAACTGGTCAGCCTCTCATACCATGCACGTGGTGCTTGCTTGAGACCGTACAGAGCCTTTTTGAGTTTATAAACATGGTTTGGGAATTTTGGATCCTCAAACCCTGGAGGTTGATTAACATAAACTTCCTCGTTTATAACTCCATTAAGAAATGCACTCTTAACATCCATTTGGAATAATTTAAAGTTCATGTAAGATGCATACGCACATAAGATCCTAATAGCTTCTAGCCTTGCCACTGGGGCAAAGGTCTCACCGTAGTCAATACCTTCTTGCTGACTGTAGCCCTGAGCTACAAGCCTTGCTTTGTTCCTGACTACATTTCCTTACGGAAGACCCATCTTGTTCCAATGGTCTTCTAACTCCTTGGATGTGGCACTAGCTCCCATACATCGTTTCTTCTGAATTGGTCAAGTTCCTCTTGCATTGCGCTCATCCAGAATTCATCTTCCTCAGCATCAGCGAAGTTCTTAGGTTCCTATACTGAGACGAAGGCTACATTGCTGAGGTACTTCCTGAGTTGATTCCTCGTCATCAGGGTATTCCCAGCAGAATCAAGGATTGCACTCTCTGAGTGCCCTCTTGGAATCCTTATCTCTTTAGGTAGATTTATGTCTTGTGCTGTCTGTGTTTCAACAATCTCTACAGAAGTAGATGGGTCAGTGAAAGTAATCTTAGGTTCACTCTTACTCTTGGTCAGCCTTTTAGTGAATGACTCGGTAGCTGGTTCTTGGTCAGCGGTTACTGAGTGTGGATCATCCTCGGTCAGTGGCTGGTATCTACCTTCAGGGTTAGTTTCGTCGAACTCAACATGTACTGACTCTTCTAAAACTTGAGTTCGTTTATTAAAAACTCTGTATGCTTTGTTGTTTGCTGAGTAGCCTAGAAAGATAGCCTCATCAACTTTTGAATCAAACTTTGCTATTCTATCTTTGGTATTTAAAATAAAACATTTACAGACAAAAGCACGAAAGTATCCAATATTGGGCTTTCGTCCTTTCCAAAGTTCATAGGGGGTTTTCTTTAATATAGGTCTAACTAGAGCCCTATTAAGAATATAGCACGCTGTGTTAACAGCCTCTCCCCAAAAATACTTTGGAAGCCTATGCTCATCCAGCATTGTCCTGGCTATTTCAACCAGAGTTCTGTTCTTCCTTTCAACAACCCCATTTTGTTGAGGTGTTCTAGGAGCAGAGAAATTATGGTCAATGCCGCTGGCTTCACAGAATTCAACAAACTTTTGGTTTTTAAATTCTCCACAATTATCACTTCGGATGTGAGCCAGTTTTAGGTCTTTATCATTTTCAATTTTTCTAACCAAATTTGAAAATGTCTCAAAGGTCTCATCCTTGCTACTCAGCAAGATGACCCAAGTGTACCGAGAGAAGTCATCTACAATGACCAAGGAAAATCTTCTTCCACCCAGACTCAGCGGCTGGACTGGACCGAAGAGATCCAAGTGTAGTAACTCTAACGGACGCTTAGTTGAGACAATATTTTTGCTGTGAAAAGATTGTTTGGTTTGTTTTCCAGCTTGGCAAGCGTGGCATAATTGATCTTTTTCAAATTTAAGTCCAGGCAGTCCCTCAACCAATTGCTTTCTTGCTAATTTGGCCAGGAGGTCCATGCTTACATGACCAAGTCTCTTGTGCCATAGCCAGGAATTTTCTTCCTTTGAGACTAAGCATACAATTTTTGAAAACTTTTTCTCTAAGTCTAGTATAAAGACATTATCTATGCGAGGGGCAGTTAAAATTAACTCATTTGATTCACCCTCGTATATTTTACATCCAGTAGCATCAAATATAACTTTTCTCCCATTGTCACATAGCTGAGCTACGCTGAGTAAGTTATATTTGAGTCCGCTGACTAGGGAGACAGATTCAATAGTAGGATTACCTCCAATGGTTTCTGACCCTACTATCTTACCCTTCTTGTTGTCTCCAAAACATACACTTCCTCCTCGTTTACGCTCAAACGTGATGAACTGAGTTTCATCACCAGTCATATGCCTCGAGCATGCGCCGTCAATATACCACATCTTTGACTTCTCGACACATCTCAGGCTTACCTGCATTGTAACTAGTTACTTTTAGGTACCCAATTCTTTTTGGGTCCTTGCTTGTTAGGTGCAACAGGTAAAGCATCATATTTTATTTTATGGCGACATACATGGACAGTATGGCCATTCTTTCCACAGAAGTCACAACTGACCTTCTGTTTAGGTTGTCTCACTAACTGGTCAGCACCCCAGTGTTGAGCATGCCAGCACACCTTTGTGGTGTAACCTTTCTTCCCACAGAAGTCACACTGGACGTTCCGCTGGGGATTCCATCTCTGATGAGTACCTTGGTACTGAGTTCTTAGAGGAATGTTTCTTTTATTTGGAACCTTTAATTGGTTCTGGATAGTTGTGACGTCCTTTCTCAGTTTCTTCGAAACTGATTGGACTTCAGAGACAGACTCATGTATGATCTTCATGTTATCATGCAAAGATGAGTTGTCCTGAAGAAGGTATCTGAGGTCACTCAGCTTAACCTCATCACAGCGCCTGCTGAGTGCTCTAATTTTCTTATTACACTTTTTAATAAGTGTATAGAGATCACTCAGGGCATTACCCATTTCATTTCTGAGCAGAGAAAGTGATATTACCTCATTTTATTGCTCCTCATCGTCAGATTCAACGGAGGGGTCAGCATGCTCAGAGACGCATGGCTCAGCAAGTTCGTCAGCCATGAAGCATATCTTCGCTGACTCGGTGGCCTCAGCTTCTGTTGATGAAGACTCATCACTATCGCTCCATGTAGCCACCATTGCCTTTTTGTCATTCTTCTTATCTTTCCTCAGCGTGGGGCAGCTTGACTTTATATGGCCAGTTTGATGACATTCAAAGCATGTAATGGGCTTTGAGTTGTCTTTCTTGTATTTGCTGTCGCTGGAGTCAGCTTTATACTTATCAAACTTTCTGTATGGCTTCTTAGAATATTTGTCATTCTTCCTGAAGAGCCTTTTCATCTTCCTTGTGAACATAGCCATCTCCTCATCATCTGTTGAGCTCCCGTCAGTGGAGTCAGCTTTCATGACAAGAGACTTCTGCTTCTTGTCTTCAGATTTTTCCTTCACCTCGAAGTTTTTCATAGATATCTCATGGGTCAGCAATAAGCCGATGAGTTCGTCATATTTGTAGATGGTTAAATCCTGAGCTTCCTCAACAGCGGTCTTCTTTGCTTGCCAGTCTTTAGGAAGACTCCTGAGTATCTTTTTGACTTGTTCTTCCTCAGTGAAGATTTTCCCAAGTCTCTTGAGCTCATTAATGATGTTGGTAAACCTTGCATTCATGTCAGATATGCCCTCATCATTGTTCATCTCGAACAGCTCATACAGTCTCATCTGCTGGTTCACCTTGGACTCCTTTACTTTATTTGTTCCTTCGTAGGTGACTTCTAGCTTCTTCCAGATCTCTTGCGCTGACTCACAACTTGAGATTTTATTATATTCTGCAGCATCGAGCGCACAGTGAAGCATATTAATAGCCGAAGCGTGATTTTGAAGCTTCTTGAGATCATCCTCTGTCCATTTGGCCTCAGCTTTTACAACTGTTAGGCCAGCCACAACTTCGACAGGTACAAATGGGCCTTGAACTATAGATAGCCAGTCACTCATATTTGTAGCCTGAATGAAATTTTTCATCCTATTCTTCCAGAAGGTATAGTTAGACCCGAAGAATAGGGGAGGCCGAGTGATGGACAGCCCCTCAGGCAGTATCTGAGTTGTTTGGTTTCCTGGGAGAAACCGAGTACTGTTTTCGCCCATGGTAGGGATCAGCTCAAGGTTGTTAGACCTTTTACAGTGAGCTTTTAGTGCTCTGATACCACTTGTTGGTCCCTTATAACATTGCAAGTATAGTTCCAAGGGGGGTTAGGAACTATTTAAACTTTTTTAACCTTAGGGCAGAATTCTTTTCATAAAGAGAAAAGGATTTAACAGCGGCGCTGAGTGATCAGTAAGATACTGGCTTATTCAACTGGTGACTAGGTCAGTTTCTTGACTTGAGTCAAGAGATAGCACTTAAAGTCTATTCCTGAGCTCAGATGTTCGATGCGCACAACTCAGCTTGACCTCTTTACTTGGTCAGTTTTTGGTTATTTAAGCAAGCAATATATATAAGGAGTTTAAGGTAAGAAATACGTTACTCAGCAGATTTATCCAGGTTCAGCTTCTTCTAAGCCTACGTCCTGTCCCCGGAACACGTTCCGAGATTTCGAATCCTCTACTGAGCTCTTTAAAGGTAGAGCATCAAACCTTTTACAATCTTAGCAAGTGAGTATAACAAGAGTACCTTCCTCTATACCTCTACTCAATCCTAATCTCTCGCTGAGTACTATAACCGAGTACTCAGCCTCTCCTTTCTAATCTCTAGAAATGATAAGTGTTTGTCCTAAACAATGATTGCTAAGACACCTTAGATGATTGAATAATCACTCTAGACTTTTACACAAATATATGAAATGTAGTGTAAGATTGCTTTGCTTCTTGCTTGCAGAACTTGCGTAGAAATTTGGTCAGCGTAATGGCTTGATCAAGTTCTGTGTTGAATGAAGCTTCTGATGGCACTATTTATAGAGACGTCTTGAGGCATTGGTCATTTCGAATTTCGAAATAACCGTTGGAGGGAAACGGCTTCCTGTCGTTGTCATCCTGACTTGCTCAGAGCTCTCGGCCAATCAGATTTGTGTATCTTCTGTCCTCGGTCAGCTTTTGGTCAGCTCAGCAGAATGTCTCTCCTTTTATGGTAAAGTCAACTAGACAGCATACTGTGTCGTCTGAACTTTACCCAAAGTGGAAATACTTTGTCTGGAAGTTTTCCTTAGCCAGCTGCTGTCTTGTACGCTTTGTCGAATCAACTCAGCAGCTTCGTTCCGAAGTTGTTCCCTGAAGGTCTTCTAGATCCTTCTCATGCTGAGTTGCGTTTTGCACACAGCGACATCGTTTTGATAAACGCGGGCTGAGTTGTCTTGAGTTGTTTGAATTGGGCTTTGACTTTCGTATTGGGCTTGGGCCTTTTAATCCTTATGTCTTATAAACAATTTTAACTCAACATTGAACAAACACATTAGTAGAATAAATCAAAGCATTTAAACTTAGTGTGTTTAGAATATGTTCATAATTATACTTCAACAATTTTGTCAAATCAAAATTATGTGGAAAGGTGTTTCAACATGATGAACATCCGTCGATCAGCTGGGACAGACCCGTCAGACACCAAAATGGTCGGGCTCTTCTGCATGTAATTAACGCATGAAAATTATCCTCTTCCATTACATTGCACATGGGACAAGTGCTACTAATCGGGACCTTACGAGTTCTGAGGGCTTTTAGTGACGGGAGGCAGTCGGATAAGGTTCACCACAACATGTTTTTTACCTTAGGGGGGGCCTTAAGAGACCAAACTGATTCCCACTAAATTCCGACATCTACCGAGTTCACTTGGGGCCCGATCTGACCTAACTGCAATTGCCGATAAGCATTCTTAACCGAGAATTTCCCTCTAGAGTCCCAAAACCACTCCCACGAGTCTCCAACAGCCCACAAACTAAGAGGAATACTGCGAATGAGCTCAACATCTCTCTCTACAAAAATACCTCTTATGAGCTGTAGGTCCCAACCTCTTGATTCAGAATGAAGGCTCTCCACCCTGTCGCTACCCAAATCAGTGAGAGGGTAACTTTCAACATACAGATTCACCGGATCTAGGAGCCATGGCTCATCCCATATTATAATAGAATCCCCAGAACCAACCACTCTCCTAGCTCTAGACGAAACTAGTGACTGGGCTGCGTGGACACTGCGCCAAATGAAGCTGGGCTTAGTACCAACCTCAGCTTCTAGAAATGAAGTAACAGGGTAGTACCTAGCTTTATAGACACGAGCCACTAACGAGTCTGGGTTGGTAAGCAAGCGCTAGCCCTATTTAGCCAATAAAGCAATGTTAAAGAGATGCAAACTACGGAATCCCATACCTCCTTCAGCCTTTGGAACACACAACTTCTCCCACGACTTCCAATGGATACCTCTCTCAGCTGAACCAGACGAGCCCCACCAAAATGAGTTCATCATCCGCTCTAGATCCACACAAAGAAGTTGGGGTAGTAGAAATAAGCTCATGGCATATGAGGGGAGAGCCTGGATGACAGATTTAAGAAGAACTTCTTTACCTGCTCTAGATAAAGTTTAGATTTCCAGCTTGTTACTCTAGCCCTTACCCTATCAGCAATGTACTGAAAGACTTGAGATTTACACCTTCCCACTAGCGCCGGCAGGCCCAAATATGTAGCAGTACTCGTCCCCTGAGGGATCCCTAGTAAGGAACTTAACTCAAGACGCAATCCGGCATTACAATTCTTACTGAAGGATATAGAAGATTTAGAGAAATTCACTTTTTGCCCAGAAGCAGCTTCATATTGGTGTAAGCAGTTGAGCACCTCTAAACTCTCCTCTCTGTTGGCTTTGAAGAATAGATAGCTGTCATCAGCAAAAAATAGGTGAGAAATAGATGGAGCTGACCTGGCAATACGGCACCCGTGAATCAAGTCTTGAGCTTCAAAAGCCTGGAGAGAAGCAGACAACCCCTCCGCACAAATAAGGAAGAGATAGAGGGAGATAGGATCCCCTTGTCGAAGCCCGCGTTGTGGCAAAATGGGGCCAATGGTCTGATTGTTGTGAATAACGTTGTACCTGACCTTAGTAACACACTGCATAACCAAGGAAATCCATCTGTCATCAAACCCCAGACTCTGCATCATCTGTCTCAAGAAATCCCACTCAACTCGGTCATAAGCTTTAGCCATATCAAGCTTGAGAGACACAAATTCGTGTCGCCCCCGGGTTTTGTGCTCTAAGTAGTGGTTGACCTCAAAGGCCAGTATAACATTGTCAGTAATAAGACGCCCTGGGATAAAAGCACTTTGGGTAGGTGAGATAATGGTATTCAGTACCCTTTTGAGTCTATTAGCAATTACTTTTGCCAGAATTTTGTAAATGACATTACATAGTGCAATTGGTCTTAGATCAGAGACTCTTTCAGGCGCCGCCTTCTTTGGAATCAGGACAATGTTGGTATCATGGATACTCTCAGGAAAAACCCCCTCATTCAGCCACCGTATACAAGACTGAACAACATCCAGTCCAACCAAACCCCAGTAGTGTTGGTAAAAGCAAGGATTAAACCCATCAGGACCTGGGCTTTTATCCGGATGCATGGAAAAAACTGCCTTTTTTACTTCATCCTCTGTAAAGGGTTGCAACAGATCAACATTCATTTCAGCATAAATTTTAGAAGAAACATTGATAACAAGTAGAGAATTTCTGAGCAACTTCCGTCCCTGTGGGGGCGTCGTTGGGTTCGACGGGGGGAAGCTCCGATGCCAAAGTTAGTAAGGTGAATCAAGGAAACAAACTGAATTGACAAAGGTTGTGAGAATGTGTACCTTAGTAGCCTAGGGAATCAGGCTATATATAGCTGAGAAGTTGTAACCTTCAGACAACTAGAAAGTCTCCATTAATGCTCCATTAATGGCTGTTACGAGTTATCTTTAATCTGGCGGTTAGCTAATTGATAACCCATTAATGTTCTTTATGGCCGAGTCGGCGGCCAGCCGTTATAGTGGCGAATCAGGTGAACGGAGAGATTCGCCTCATAGGTTCGCCAGCGGATCTCTCAGAGCTGATCCGTGGAGATCCGTCTGACGGCTTCCCTTTGGGGATCACTACGCGGCGTACTTTGAGGTGAATATCTCTTTTAGTCCTCGGGATAATATCTCGATGTTATCAGAAGCCCCCCCCAAAATGCCCTTAAAGTCCTTTAGGGCTTTTGAGCTTCCGCGCGCCGTCATAAACACCTGCATTAATGATCACATTGTTCAACGCCAATGGATGAAGGACACGTGTAGTGGACACACTGTCCTAGGAAGGAGAAAACTTTCTTCTTCCTCTTTCGATTTCTCTTTCTTCTTCACTTTTTCGTTTTTATCTCCATTGCTCGAAGCTTTTCCCAGGATTTCTTCAGAGTTTCGCATCAAGCTTCTGATTTCTCATGTAAGTTCATTTTTCTTTTGCTTAACTTTTCTCTGGATGTTTAGGAGTTTGTCTTCATCCTCTAGATCAACTTTAGAACTTTTTAATTCAACCCCTTCTTCTGAAATAGAAGTTAATTTTAGCTGGACCACTTCATCGGAGAACTCTTCTTCTTCCAAGGGCACGATTAATTCTGATTTAGCTGGGTTTAGTAACTCGGCGCATAATCATTATCAAACTCATTCCACTAGGAACCCGACTCTTTTTACTTCTGTCTCCGGCGCCACTCCGGTTAGTGCATCTAGGTGTTTTCCGGGGACAATGGCCTCTTCTTCAATTCCTCCTAGGAAAAAGAATCCCCGAGCGGAGTCCACTCCGTCTCGTATGAGCGCCACGGATCTAGTGGATCTGGCGAATCGCTTTCCCTGGATCAAGAACTATGAGACTCAGCTTGCCGCATCTCATCAACGTCCTTCTTGTCCGCCTAGCGGTTTCCTTACAGTATACTATAGTCATATGGAGAGAGGGTTCCGACTTCCTCTTCCAAAGATGATGGCAGACATCCTCTCCTACTTTGACATCACGGTCAGCCAGCTACATCCCAACTGCTGGTTGGATATCGCTTTAGATTGCTACCTCGCCTCAAACTTAGGAGTGGTATATACGGGTCGTATCTTTAGAGCTTTTCACAAACCATCAAAACGGAAGTCCGAATCCTATCTCACGTTCGCCAAATTCGGGGTATATTCGCCCTTTAGTGACAAAATGTCCAATGTCCATTGCTGGGATGAGAGATTCTTCTATGTGAAGATAAAAGATGGCGAACCACTGGGTTTTGCTTCAGTTTGGAATCCCAGACCGTTACACATGGCGGGCGATATGCGAATTTTAACGAACATTGATGAGGAGGTGGTGGAGCTCATGAAGCAGATCAAGGCGGATGCATGGACTTATGCAGATGCCTTAGCTTTCATGATGAGTGATATTACATTGATTCGCCGGGAAGGGGATCAATTCATTTACTCAAAGATTATGCAATTTGACCAAGGTACCCTTCATTTCTTCATGAACTTTGATTACTTTAATGTTTTCTTTGGCATGGGTTTATCTAAGGCCAATCATGATCTTGCAGAGAAGCGTAGGAAGTTTTTGGAGGCCGAAGCACGCAAGAAAGGTCAAGCGGCGAATCCTCAAACTGATACTGGTAAACGTCCTGCAGAAATGGTGGTTGAGCCGCCACTAAAGAGGAGGAAGCCTAACACCACTGGAGGCCCTAAGCTTATGGCGGATGCCATGAGGTCCGCCAGGCCTGCTGGGTAGATTGCACAGGTAGTTTACCTTTTATCTTTATTTGTTCATATCCCTTTTGAACTTGAGTTCTGACTTTTGAACGTTTGTGTAGACGGCGAAGCCCGATATTGGAGGATACTGGTCCGCCAAATTTGGGGCCCAAGGCTCTTTCGAGAATGAATCCATCCTAAACGATTTGGATGAGGCCTTGGGTCAGGTCGGCGAAGTGCAGAGGAACAATAACCAGATTCCTGGTTCCATTCACGCACAAAAGGGGAAATCGGAGCTCCTCATGGTGAGTTCCTTTAGAAAGGATACAGAAAATACCAGTCCTTCATTCCTTTTTGCCTTTTGATTGAATTGTTTGTTTTTGACAGTTGTATACTCTCATACGTACCATGGAAACAGAGCTCCTTCAAAATGTGGCGGATAAGGCAACCATCGAGAAGTTAGAGAAAGAGGTAGCAGAGGCCAATGCGAATATCGCTTCCGCTAATGCAAACATTGCTTCTGCGAACGCAAACCTTGCTTCCACCACAACCGCCTTGGTTCTTAGGGATGGGGAAATTGAGAGGCTAAAAGCAAAGATCACGTCTGATGCCAAAAACCACGAGGATGCCCTCGGAGAAGCTGAATATATGGCAGGTGAGCAAGCCTTTTATTACGGCGAAATGCTCATGGCGTACTTCTCACTGGCGCATCCTGAGACTAATTTCACAGATCCGCAATTCGCCGTCCCTGAACCAGAAGGTGTGGCGAAATTCAACAAAATGCTAGATGCCAAGGAGTACCTCCGTGATTATGTTCGGAGATGGATGAAGGGGCCTATGGAAGAAACCAAGCCGTCCACTACTGTTATGTTAGATGAGCTTGAGGAAGTGCCCCCTAAGGCGGATGCAGAACTGATTCCTGACCAGACTCTTCCCCTGGGTCCCACATCCTCTATGGATAAGGAGGTATCTCCGGCTGGCGTATCTGTAGATGTGGAGAAGGAAGATCCCTAAGCAAGCGCCGTGAGCAAGGAAAGCGCAAAGGAGGATGCTCCCATTGTTACTTAGTTTTGTTTTTATTTGTGATATTGTAAAAACGCCTTTAAGTACAATTTGTTTTGATCCTTTATGGAAACTATGTTATTTTACCTTTACGTTTGCGTAAGGAAATATATAGGCATCTAGGATTTGGAGTAGGTGGCTGATAGGGGTCAAAAACCCCTATCTTTGGGTACGGTTTTAGGACGGGTTTTAGAGTTATTTGGTTAATAAGCGAGCAATTCTCGCATTTAAATGCTTTTGTGTGAGTTAGTTAGGAATTGGAAACGTTCTATTTACTTTTCGTCGTTTAGGCTCGTTTTATGATCAATTTAGGCAAATACGGCCGAAATAGCATGCATAATAGAATTCCGTTATCTTTTGAAGCTAATTGGTCCGTCAAAAGTCGCACCAAACGAAGCGTTTGCTTAAAATGAGCGATTGACGGATCAATTTGGCTTTTGGACTAATGTTTTCCGGAGTTTTTATGCGTGTGCAGGTGTAAAGTCGGACGAAAAAGGGCATGGAACTCATCAAGCTTGAATCGAGCATGCTTCGGGCGAAAACGCTCGGCGAGCAGGGCCCCACGGGCCATTTCTGCTCGCCGAGCAGGGCGCCAGGCGCATGCTCGGTGAGCAGGAGCCTGCTCGCCGAGCAGGCCACCAGGCGCCTGCTCGGCGAGCAGGGGGCTGCTCGGCGCGAGCAGCCCTGCTCGCCGAGCAACCCTGTGGGAATTGGTCAAAAAGACCAATTCCGCCCCCACGAAGCCACGTTCGGCCCCACGTCTTCCTACACCAACAAGGACACGAAAATAGGTCAAAACGAGGCCCGAGATGCGTCTATAAATAGGATTTTTCCATTGTAATTTAGATATCTTTTACTTTTGTAATTAGCTTAGCTTCCACCTTGAGAAATCCTCTCCACCTCCTCCATATCCTTCAAACCTCCATTGAAGATACCTTCGAAGCTCCGTTCACCGAGGATTACTCAAGCTCCATCCTTAAATCCTAGAAAGACGCCTGCATTAGTAGACAGGTTCCCTGAAAGGGATTTTTCTTCTTTTATATTCTGTCTAGCCTCTGATACATGCTATGAATTCTAGGTTTATTGTAACTTCGTGACAATACATTCATCTTTGGTATATAATATAGTTTTTGTTCATTCAATTGTTTTGATGTTTTAATCTTTGTCTCATGCTTTGTCTGATTGGTTTAACTCATTCGATAATCCCAAAATTAGGTTGGCACATATTGCGAGCTGAATCTGACCTAGTCAGTGCCTATAGGATTGACGACCCTATAGAAGATTAAGCCCAAATTACTGAGCCTTAGAGCTAGTTTCGGCCTTACAAGGGAATCACGAACTAGGGACTTTAGGAGGATAGGTCGGGTTAATCGCCTTGGACACAAGCGACTTAGTTTCAATTCAATTGCTTAAACATTCTATCATTGTTATCATCGTATTCCTTCATGTTCATTCAGTTAATTGCTTTGGTAAAAGATCAATTAGGGGTAGAGTAACTTAGTTAGGGTTAGAATAACTTAGTTAGAATTAGATAACTTAGCTAGGATTAGCATAATTCAACATAGGAGTAGATTAATTAAACAAACCAAACTCAAACCCCCTAAGCCTAGATAACATCCGAGATCGAGTAGCTTGATACTTGCAGAAATAAATCCTGTGGACGATAACCTGGACTTAAACCAGAAATTTATTACTTGATAACGACGGGGTACACTTATCCCTCAGATCGGGTTCTTCGCAGAATCCGCATCAAGTTTTTGGCACCGTTGCCGGGGATTTATTTCTTCTGCAATATCGAACCAAATGTCGACTTGTTAGTTTAGGCATTCTTTGTGAATATCCTTTGTTAATATCATACATACTTGTTTATAATCATGATTCTTTTTATTACGTATCTATACCGTTTATACTTGTTTATATACACATATTTATATATACTCATTTATGATAACCATCCTTGTTAATACTCACGCTTGTTTATATTCGTTTGTACGAACATATAGTTATTAATTTCATCTATACATGTCTGTATGTGTTTTTATACTGTTCTTATACTTGTACAAAACTGTATGATTTGTATGATTTTTCCTTCAGCTTTCATTTATTTCTGTATTTATCTTTTCTCAGCGTATGCCTACGAGATCAGAGAAAATACCGATTGTCCCTCTTAACCCTGAACTTGAACGTACTCTTCGCATGAGCAAACAGATCAGAAAGCTGAAGCAAGACGAGATCATCGAGCCTATCGAGCCCATCAAGATGACTGACAATGAACGGAACAATGAGAACACCGGACCAGAGAGCGACACTCGTCTGATGAGTGAGATCCTGGCACCCCACCGACATCAGCATCTGTCAGGCATTGCTGCTCCAAACATTCCGGCAAACACATACGAAATCAAGTCTGGTATAATTCACTTGATCCAACAGACCGGACTGTTTGGAGGAGAAGCACACGAGAGCCCGAATGATCATCTGGATCGCTTCCTAATGTGCGCAGACACTGCAAGGACCAATGGGGTCCCCCAAGATGCTGCTAGACTGAAACTGTTCCCGTTCTCTCTGACGGGGCAAGCTTTGGAATGGCTGAGAACACTGGAGCCCGGTTCAATCACGACATGGGCAGGGTTGGAGAAGGAATTCTTGTCCTACTACTTCCCTCCCTCGAAGACAGCAATGCTCAGGGGTGAGATCACATCCTTCCACCAACCCGAGCATGAGGCGCTCCACACATCTTGGACTCGATTCAGGAAAATGCTGCGCATGTGCCCTCATCATGACATACCCAAGCATCAGTTAGTGAGCGTCTTCTATCACGGACTAACACCCACCAACAGAGCCATTGTGGACTCCGCAGCGGGTGGAGATTTGTTTAGAAAGACAGCAATAGAGGCATATGACATGATTAACGAGCTAGCCAGGAAGAGTGTGCAGTGGCAAGAACAGAAGCTCGCCGGCCCCACAAGGCAGCGGGTATTTGCTGTGGAAGAACAGGAACAGAATCCGGTTGTTGCGGATTTGAGTAGGAAAATGGACGTACTGTTGGCTACGCTCAGCCGACCTCCCACCTGCGTGCACTGTGGCGGTGACCATAATGGAAAAGATTGTCAAGCAGGTAGCCCTTTCGCTGGAGATGGGGTGGAGATGGTCAACTATGTTGGGGGGCAGCCGAGATACAATCAGAACTATAACAACTCCAACCCCAACAACTACAACTCCTACAACAACAACAACAATGGCAACTATAGGAGGCCTCAGCACCTGAACCTCTCTTACGGGAATTCAAATCAAAATGTGCTCCGACCTCCTAGCGGATTTGTTCAAGAGCATAGAGAGCAGGGGCTTGGCATGCCCCCATACCAACAGCAAAATCAAGGGCCAGTGCAACACCCTAAGGAATCTGACGAAGTGATCACTCTTTTGAAGGAGATCTCGGCTAGGCTTGCCAACAACGAAGCCTTCTGCAAGGATTTGAGCAATCAGGTGGCTCAGATTAATAGGGACAGGCAGGAAAGGCCACAGGGTTCTCTCCCGAGCACAACGGAGAAGAACCCAAAGATCCTGAGAAAGGATTGAGTAAGGGGGAGAAATCGGGTTCTCCTCGGTTTTTAATTCAAAGTTTGAACAATTTGATTCTGCATTTTCTTTTCTTTTTGCTTTTATTTTGCTTTTATTTTCTTTTATTATTTTGGTTAATTAAATTTTGATCTCGTTTGTTTATTTACACTGTCAAACTTTGTTCCCCCGCACTCTAAAAAAAAAAAAACGAATTTCGCCCAACCCGGGCGAGTTGGGCAATGCCCAGCTCGCCGGGCTGGTCGGCCGAGTCAGCCGGCTAGGCCGACACGGGCTGGTCGGCCGAGTCAGCCGGCTAAGCCGACACGGGCTGTTCGGGATTTTAAAAATCCCGAACCAAAAAAAAGAGAGAAAGAAAGAAGAAAAAAATAAATAAAAGAAAAAAGAATAAGAAAAGAAAAAAAGGGGGGTGACTCATCATCCCCTTCCCCACCTTCTTCTTCCCTTCTCTCTTCTTTCTTTTTATTATATTTTTCCATTCTTCCCTTCTCCTTCCCCTTTTGCTTCTTCAAAAAACCTAACCCCCCAAATTCACCATTCTAACCCGAAGTCAAGATATAAGGTATGAATCTTTACCTATTTTTGATTTCTAACATGTTTCTAGGCTTAGATTTTAGCTTAGGGTGATAATTTTTTAGTTTTAAGAAAAACCTAGGTTTTAAGTTTCTCTCTCTTTTCTCAAATTAATCTCTTGTTTGCTTTTAAATTCTTGATTTCTTTGCAATTTGTGTTGACATGATGATTAATTTATAGTTTGGGTGTGATTTCCATTCTCAATTTGTGGATATTTGGAGAAATTGCTCAATTTGGGTAAAATCCCCATTTTAGCTCAAAGTTCAACTATTCAAATTATAGTTAAAAACGTATCAATGGAGTTGTGAATTGCATTCTTTTTATGTTTTAGTCATTGGGTATCTCAAATTTTGCATGAATTTGTGAATTTCGGGTGAAACACTTAGGGACCAAATACTTATGGTTTAGTCCCTAAGTTCCTAAAGCTATGATTTTTGCCTATGAATGGTTGTTTGGGGGTTTATGTTGAAACTTGTAAATATGTTCTAACTCTTCCATTTTTGGTCTATTCCTCAGGAACTATGGGTCGGAAAGGCAAAGCTAAGGTCGTCGTCGAGAATGAAGCCGAATCTGAGGTCGAGTTCGACGAAAGCCTCCAAGCTAAGTATGATCCACCCTTTGGTCTTATTGATGAACGTGAGGGAATATTGTACGATAGGTTTTCCAAGCAAGACCTTGCTACACACATAGTTGTTGATCAAACTTATTTATCAAGTATAGGTTTAAAGAAGGATTTCAATGAAATCCTCAAATTCCACGGTTGGTATAGACTAGCCACCAAACAGACTCCAGTTTATCACAACTTTACCATGGAATTCTTCCACTTGGAAAAAAGAGCTACCCTTGGGCGGTGGGAAACACTCTTTTAGACTAAACGGTAAACCCTACCGTCTCGATGGCACCACACTAGCAGCCCTAATGGGAGTTTACAACGACCCAGAGGCAATCTCAGACTTTGAGAAGCCTATAACAAAAGATATAGCTTGGGAACAACTCACAAACATATCAGACTTTAACTCCCAGACTGCTAGCCCAGTCGCTCTCCTAGACCCACTTCTCAATCTTGTTCACAAATTTGTGGCCCACAACTTATTGGGCAAAAACGAGAGCAATAAAGTCTCAAAGACGGAATTGCTCATACTATGGTGCGTGGCCAACCACAAACACGTGGACAATGTCAAGACCATATTTAAAGGCTTCTCAAGCCAAACAAGTAGAAAACGCGGTTCCCTAGGCCTTGGGCACTTAGTTACCAACCTACTTGAGAGCCAATTCAAAAATTTGGACAATCCCGAAATTGCTATTTACCCCACTTTGCTTAACTCCAAGTTTTTGGGGAAATCTACTTTTCAAGAAGTCTTAAACAGGAACCCAACCGGAGGAGCAAGCTCTAGCGCAGGGGGAAGAAAAAGAGCACGAGTTCCACAACAGCAAAGGGACGAAGAACCTGCGACAGCAGGAGACCAAAGGGAACACCAAGCGTCGGGGACGGAGGCCCAGTTCCAAGCCATCAACACTATGATGGCAGAAATGCGAGATCTTAACCTACGGACCTTTGACATTGTTCAGCAGATGGACCGACGGTTCACCAACTTTGAGCAGAACATGGACCGAAGGCTTTCGGGTCTTGAATACGTAGCAGCAGACTACTGCGAGCGCTACAACATGCCTTGACCATACCCCCCGGCCGATCAGTAAGTTGTCTTCTCCACCCTAACTCTTTACACTCGTACTTCATGATTTGTGATGCAATGTTGGAACTTATTGCATGTTTTAGTGTGAGGAGGAGGGGTAGACAAACTTACAAAAATTGTATAAATTTTAAATTTTTGTTGCGTCGTGTCTAGTTTAGTTTAGCGTTTTTAGGTTTTGTTTATGTTTTTTTCATGTTTAGGACCTAAAACCGTGAACCCCCTTCGAATCTAAACTTTGTTATTTGTCTTTGAGGGCTGAGAACCGAATCTAAAATTGCATGACAACTAGTTTAGGCGTAGGACACAACTCTTGTATCTGTAAAAGCATGAGCTACAGTTTGCATTTAGACCCTACTTTTGAAGAAATGCTAAAATCATTACTTAGGTAGATAACTTAAGAATTGAAGGCATGTGATATTAAACTTGAGTTTGGGGAAAACTAGTAAACACAAAATTGAAACCCAAAGAATTGTGAGTTGAATTTGAGCCTAAGAGCGAACATCAAAAAGCTCTTTTTCTTGACATTTTTGTGTGAAAGCTTTGACTTGTGGAAGATTACAGATTTTGCACCTAATACTGTGTTGAACCTACATGCAATGATTTGAGATGATAAACGATGAATCAACCTCATTAGAATTAATCCTTTTCTTTACTTTATTTTTTCTTTTTCATCCACTCTAGGAAGCCCCTTTGAGCCGACATTTTTATAGTTTGTAGATTTTCCTTTCGTTCTAACCCATTTTTTGCAAACCACAGCTTGGTTCGCTATTTAACCTTTGTTTTTGCAAAGCTCGAAATTGAGCCTTTGCTTTCTTCTAGTGCTTTACCTTTGTTTATGGCATTTCAGTAGCAAGCCAAAAGGCTAAGAAGTGAATGAGCATCACTACCCCAAAAGGAAAAAGAGAAAAACAGAAACAGAAAAAGAAAAGAAAAGAGACGAACAAAAGGGGAAAAACTTCATTCCCCAGTTCCTAAAAATCAAAAACGTCTCAAGAAAACATCCCAAAAGAAAAAAAAAAAATAAGGGATGAATAAAAAGCTCAGTCACTTCGTATTTGCTAAAGTCATTTTAATTTTATTTTTGTAGCGCTAGAGCTTTTAACCCTTGTTGTACCTTTAACCCTCTAACCACATTACAACCCCAATTAGAGGCTGTTTTTGATGTCATCGGAGTCATATAGCATAGTAGAGGAACTCGGATGAACGTGCAAAATCAATGTAATCCTAAGCAAGAACATAAGACGAGAGTAAACACTTTAGCCACCAAAATTGTGTGAATGAGTGAACTACCTATGGTGAGGTGTTTTACTTAGTGATCCCCTTAAACTCGTTTAATTGAACTGTGTCCATTTGCTTAAAACTATGACCCATGATAATTGAAATGCGGCTTTTGGATATCGTGTCTCTACTTTGTATTTCCGAATGCATGTAATTACAGATGCTCGAAGTTGTGTCAAGCACCTAGTCAAACCGGGAGGTTTTCTAGCTTGCTTGTGATGGCGGGTTTAGTTTTTAGTTTACTTGGGGACAAGTAAAGTTTTAAGTGCGAGGAGGTTTGATAGGGGTCAAAAACCCCTATCTTTGGGTACGGTTTTAGGACGGGTTTTAGAGTTATTTGGTTAATAAGCGAGCAATTCTCGCATTTAAATGCTTTTGTGTGAGTTAGTTAGGAATTGGAAACGTTCTATTTACTTTTCGTCGTTTAGGCTCGTTTTATGATCAATTTAGGCAAATACGGCCGAAATAGCATGCATAATATAATTCCGTTATCTTTTGAAGCTAATTGGTCCGTCAAAAGTCGCACCAAACGAAGCGTTTGCTTAAAATGAGCGATTGACGGATCAATTTGGCTTTTGGACTAATGTTTTCCGGAGTTTTTATGCGTGTGCAGGTGTAAAGTCGGACGAAAAAGGGCATGGAACTCATCAAGCTTGAATCGAGCATGCTTCGGGCGAAAACGCTTGGCGAGCAGGGCCCCACGGGCCATTTCTGCTCGCCGAGCAGGCCCCTGGTGGCCTGCTCGCTGAGCAGGCCACCAGGCGCCTGCTCGACGCGAGCAGCCCTGCTCGCCGAGCAGCCTTCCCTGCTCGGCGAGCAGCCCTGCGGGAATTGGTCAAAAAGACCAATTCCGCCCCCACGAAGCCACGTTCGGCCCCACATCTTCCTACGCCAACAAGGACACGAAAATAGGTCAAAACGAGGCCCGAGATGCGTCTATAAATAGGATTTTTCCATTGTAATTTAGATATCTTTTACTTTTGTAATTAGCTTAGCTTCCACCTTGAGAAATCCTCTCCACCTCCTCCATATCCTTCAAACCTCCATTGAAGATACCTTCGAAGCTCCGTTCACCGAGGATTACTCAAGCTCCATCCTTAAATCCTAGAAAGACGCCTGCATTGGTAGACAGGTTCCCTGAAAGGGGTTTTTCTTCTTTTATATTCTGTCTAGCCTCTGATACATGCTATGAATTCTAGGTTTATTGTAACTTCGTGACAATACATTCATCTTTGGTATATAATATAGTTTTTGTTCATTCAATTGTTTTGATGTTTTAATCTTTGTCTCACGCTTTGTCTGATTGGTTTAACTCATTCGATAATCCCAAAATTAGGTTGGCACATATTGCGAGCTGAATCTGACCTAGTCAGTGCCTATAGGATTGACGACCCTATAGAAGATTAAGCCCAAATTACTGAGCCTTAGAGCTAGTTTCGGCCTTACAAGGGAATCACGAACTAGGGACTTTAGGAGGATAGGTCGGGTTAATCGCCTTGGACACAAGCGACTTAGTTTCAATTCAATTGCTTAAACATTCTATCATTGTTATCATCGTATTCCTTCATGTTCATTCAGTTAATTGCTTTGGTAAAAGATCAATTAGGGGTAGAGTAACTTAGTTAGGGTTAGAATAACTTAGTTAGAATTAGATAACTTAGCTAGGATTAGCATAATTCAACATAGGAGTAGATTAATTAAACAAACCAAACTCAAACCCCCTAAGCCTAGATAACATCCGAGATCGAGTAGCTTGATACTTGCAGAAATAAATCCTGTGGACGATAACCTGGACTTAAACCAGAAATTTATTACTTGATAACGACGGGGTACACTTATCCCTCAGATCGGGTTCTTCGCAGAATCCGCATCAGTGGCCAGCCATACTCCACTGTATGAACCTTTGTGAAGGTTAGAAGCTGTTCTATTCCTTCTAGAGGAAGTAAAGCTGCCCATGGGATCAATTTGCTACCTATCTTTGAGGTGAAATGATCCGCCCGTAGGACTTGTGAATCCTTTTCTGGGAAGGATAAGAGAGTGTAAAGACCTTGCGTCCAAGGATCGTTTTAACTCTATTGGAGATTGGGATCCGCTTAGAGACGGATCCGCCCATAAGATTGATCCTCTTATGTCTTTAAGGCGAAAAGAATGTAGCTATAAGATAGCGATACATTGTAGATGTGGAGAGCATTGGATGCCCCCCTTCTTTTTAAGACTGGAATATTGATATTACTGCAATAAATGATAAAAAGAACATAGATAATAGAACAAATGATGTCTATTAATGGAAGAAATGCTTTATTACAGCAAGTAGGTTTTATAGGTGAGCCTTGTTAAAACCTTTAATAAGAAAAACCACATGGGAAAAGGCTTATTAAAGGAAAAAGAGTACTCAAGGCCGTGTATACTTCATTTTCTGACAAAATATTTGCGGAGATTTTGGAGATTCCACGTGCGTGGCAATGTATTGCCCTCCATGTCTTGGATTTTAAATGTGGCGAATCCAATTTTGTCCACTATCTGATATGGACCCGTCCAGTTGAGTCCTAACTTGCCCTTGCCTTCTCGAGACTGGAATTTGTCAGCCTTTCGGAGCACAAGATCACCCACATTTAGATCCACAAGCTTGGCATTTTTATCATGGTAAGCTACAATCCGCTGTTTATACGCCGCCATGCGCACATAGGATTGGTCCCTGCGATCTTCTATCTGATCTAGATGCTCCCTTAGCCGTTTGCCGTTGTCCTCTTCACAATAAAAGGCCACTCGATCACTGGAGACCTGTATTTCGACTGGGATCACGGCTTCGACACCATGAGAAAGGGCGAATGGTGTTTCCCCTGTGGTCGTCCTTAGGGTGGTGCGATAAGCCCATAGAACACTTGTCAGCTGGTCCGCCCACTTCTTATCATGCTCTCCCAATCTCTTCTTTATCCCCTTTACGATCGTCCGATTGGTAACTTCAGTCATCCCGTTGGACTGGGGATAATAAATGGAGGCGAATCTGTTCAAGATGCCCAACCCTTCACAGAAAGCCTTGAATTCGCCACAGTTGAACTGTGTTCCGTTATCGGTGATGATGGTATGTGGAACACCGTATCTTCCCACGATGTTGTCTTTGACGAATTCCACCATTCGTTCTGCAGTGATGGAGGAAACAGCTTCGGCTTCTACCCATTTGGTGAAATGGTCCACTGCTACTACCACGTACTTCCTCTATCGGCGAGTCGGGGGAAATGGGCCAACAATGTCTATTCCCCAGATGGCGAATGGTCGTCCCTCTATGATGGGCCTCTGGAGATGTTTGGCAGTATGTGATTCATTTGCATGAATCTGGTAACTGTGACAAGATTCTACCAATTTTTGGGCATCCAATTCAGCCGTGGGCCAGTAGAAACCTGCTAACCTGGATTTCTTCAAGATGGTGGCGGATGCTTCATGAGCTCCACATGATCCCTCATGTAGCTCCTTGAGGATTTGTTGTCCCTCTTCTGGCAGAATGCACTTCAACCAGGGATGGCTAAAGGATTTTCTATAAAGGCCGTCATTGATCATGGAGAAATAAGCCTCTCTCCTCACTATCCGCCGTGCCTCTTCTTTGTCCTCAGGTAAGGTTCCATTTAGCATATATTGGCGGATGGTCGTCCTCCAATCATCTTCTACTGTTGTGAGTAGGGATACTTCCTCTGAGGCGAAGGCTGGAGCTATTTTAACTTCAAAGGGACAATCCAGATCTGTCCAGTTCTCCTCACAAGAGGCCATTTTGGCCAAATGATCCGCCTCTGTGTTGGACTCCCTTAGTACGTGAATCAGTTCCCATTTAGTTTCCTTAGTCTCAAGGTGATCCAGCAATTTTTTGACTTCTGCTACGTATTTGGCCAGAACCTCGTCTTTCACCTCGTAATTCTTGATTACTTGGTTGACCATTAGTTTAGAATCACTATAGATCACAATCCGCTCAGGAGTGATTTCTTTGAGTAGGCGTAATCCCAATATTAGAGCTTCATATTCTGCAGCATTATTAGTTGCATGGAAATTTAATTTTGCTACGTATCGTAATTTTATGTATTGGGGACCCTTGATCACAACGCCTACACCAACTCCATCCGCCGAGGAAGCGCCATCGGTGTACATTGTCCATTCCTCTATCGGAGGCTTGGGATGATCCATCCCTTCATCAGTAAATTCATTCACAAAGTCCGCCAGGACCTGACTCTTTAAAGTTGACCTGCTTTCATATCTCACATCAAATTCGCCTAGGCGAATTGCCCATTCCATCAACCTTTTCGAAGTGTCTGCTTTCTGCAACACCTTTCTCATTGGTATATTTGTTCGAACCACTACAGTATGCGCCTGAAAATATGGCCTAAGGAGGATTGCCGTGGTGACAACAGCCAGCGCCATTTTATCAAGTTTAGAATATCTGGTTTCGGCGTCTTTCAGAATATTGCTCACATAATAAATTGGAAATTGCTGGCCATCTTCCTCTCGTATCATGACCGTGCATACGACTTTATCCGTAACCGATACATACATATAGAGGTCTTCTCCCTTCAAAGGTCGACTCATCATGGGTGGCTCTGTGAGGAACCGCTTGATTCCTTCGAAGGCCCTTTCACAATCCTCATTCCACTCAAATGCCTTTTGCTTCTTAATGACCTCGTAAAAGGGCTGACATCTGCGGGCTGAACAAGAGATAAACTTGTCCAAGGCTATGATACGCCCATTAAGGCGTTGTACTTCTTTGATATTCCGTGGTACTTGCATTTCTAGGACAGCCTTAACCTTGTCAGGATTTGGGCTAACTCCTTTTTCGCTGATCATGAATCCTAAGAATTTCCCATACGTTGCACCAAAAGTGCACTTCTCTGGGTTCAGCTTAATATTGTGGCGTCGGAGTACGTCCAGTACCTCCTTTATATCATCCGCATGCTTTTCTATGGTCGTACTTTTGATGATCATGTCATCCACATAGACAGAATAGTTATCCCATTTACTATCTGCGAATATCTTGTTCATCATCCTCTGATAAGTTTCACCCGCGTTCTTAAGCCCAAAGGGCATAACCTTGAAACAATAAGTGGCCTGATGTGTTACGAACGAGGTCTTGATTCTATCTGAGGGCTCCATGGGGATCTGATGATAACTTGACTTCACATCAGTAAAGGAGTGCATGGCGTGACCAGCAGTTCCGTCTACCAGCATGTCAATGCATGGCAAAGGATAGTTGTCTTTGGGGCAAGCTTTATTGAGATCTGTAAAATCAATGCACATGCGGTAAGATCCGCCCGCTTTTTTCACCAAAACGACGTTCGCCAGCCACTGTGTGTATAAAGGGCCGTCCGATGATGATATTGTAAGCTAGCTGACCATCCAAGACAGAAAATTCTAGATCTCCCTTCCAGACTTGATCATCGTCTGTAAGCTCACAATCCAAAGTGACTTGGCCTTTTGTTTGAATAGTATGTCCCGTCACTCCCAAGATATCGACCACAGTTGGCTCTACTTGAACAGGATCAATCATGAGTTTGGCGAAAGCTCCTCTGGTGATGACATTGCATGAACTCCCAGTATCAATCATTACTCTTTTCATCTCCCAGCCTTCCACCATCATAGTGACGACCAGTGCATCCGCATGGGGAGGTATTTCAGGACCTACATCGAAAAAGGGGCGATTTAACGACGCTTTATCAAGGGCGGTAGTCCTTGCCTTTTTTAACATTGGCTGGTACCCAGGTCCGCCTGCTATGACATTGATGGTACCCTTTCCTTTCTTCTTTGGGTCCTCCTTGGATCTATCACCATCTCCTCTTTTGCCTTTAGTTTGGATGAACCGATCCAATTTGCCCCTCTCTATGAGACGCTCGATTTCTCGAGCTAACTCCCAGCATGCGTCAGTGTCATGGCCATTTTTCCTGTGATATTTACAATAGTTTTTAGGATTTTTACCATTATTGGTGTACTCCCCTCCCTTTGGTTCGGGGTATGAAATGCTCCATTTGTGTTGACTGTTTTCGATCCACATAAGGACTTCACTTTTAGAAGCATTGAGAGGTGTGAAAGAGGTGACAAACGTTGATTTGTTCTTAGAATCTCTTCGCCTGTTTCTAGAGGAAGAGTCCTGACGCTTGTCCCTGTCTCTGTCTCGGGGACGAGATTCGCCTTTGTCTCTCCTCGGCGATGATGGTGAACTTCGGCGAATGTCATCCACCTCTATAAAATCCTTACAACGCTCCATCAACTCTGCCATACTGGTGGGTTTCTTTCGAATGAGATCTTCCTGCAAACTCTTACAGGTGGTGTTTCTTACGAAACATTCCACAGCTACGGAGATATCCACATCAACAATTTGTATGCACAATTGGTTGAAAGTGTCCACATACTCCCGAAGGGACTCATTCACCTTTTGCTTTAACTCAAAAAGCTTCCCAGATTTCACTATTGGAGGAATACAACCAGCGAACTTAGCGCAAAATTCCCTGCTCAATTGATCAAAGCTGTTTATCGAACCTGGAGGTAAAGATTGAAACCACAAATAGGCTGGGCCCCCAGTGTGGTAACAAACATTTTGCAGAGCACGGGCTCGGTGGCACGGTTGAGTCTGAGCAGTAATCGATATTTTCTGACATGAGCTTCTAGATTGTCACTTCCTGTGTATATTGCAAGATTGGGAATTTTAAAAGCTCTGTCTGTTTCCTCCGCCTCAATCCAAGCTGCGAAAGGCGAATCCCTATTGGCGAACGGGTTATGCCTAGCATTTTCTTCATTCATACGGAGCACCAGGGCTCTAACTCTATCATCAAAATTTTCCGGATTCGCCCTGGGATGACCTCTTCGTGGCGATCTACTCGGAGAAGAAGAAGAAGAACTTGAATCAGACGAGGGATCTGATGGCGAACGCCCTCCTCCAATACCGCGTCCGCCTCCTCCTCCGCTTCCTCCTCCACCACCACCTCCTCCTCCATTCATTCCACCTGGGGGAGCCGGCCCATTTCCTCCCCCCTGGCTTCCCGACGGGATGTGTCCAACAGTTCCTGGAGGTGGCGGCGGGGGCAGTCCGCTTGAATGGGGTGTTCTTTCTGGCCTTTTACTCCGTCTACGGCCAGTAGATGGGGGCGATCTGCCACGACGAGAGGATCTCGCTCGTCAGGGCGAAGGTGACCTTGTCCGCCTACCTTTCTCCTTTATATGCTTCTTGTGAGTTCGCCCTTTAGATCCGCCAAGGGATAAATTCGTCCGTGGACGCCTGGGTATATCGGACCCACCAAGATTTAACCCTGGACCCCTGATCCGCCAGGAAGGGTCGTATCATTTCTTTGACTTCCTTCACCAGGGAATAACTCCCGATTGATTGGTCGTTCGCCACTCGATGTAATGGCGGTTACCGTGGAGTCCTTGTTATGAGCTTGGAGGAACGAAGAACTTTGGGCACCTAGTCCGAGGCCGAAGTTTAACAAAGGCCAAGATGAAACGGCTGATGTGGACGTCGTGCTCCATCGTGGAGGAAGTGTCATGAATGCTCGGAGGCGATTCCCTACCTCGGGTCCATATCGCGCCTCAATATCTTGAGCACACATATCGATGAAAGCAGCCGTGGGCATGCTACTGTCGACATGCGTTATAGGAGCAGTTGAATCGGTGCGGCCAGCACTAGATGGTGTAACTAATGGTGTTTCAATCCCTGAGGTGGGATTTCGATCTCCGTTTGTCATAGTTTCTTTAGTGTGAACGAAAAACCCTTTGTTTGATTAAGGATTCCACGCTCACCGCACCAATTGATAACAAGTAGAGAATTTCTGAGCAACTTCCGTCCCTGTGGGGGCGTCGTTGGGTTCGACGGGGGGAAGCTCCGATGCCAAAGTCATTAAGGTGAATCAAGGAAACAAACTGAATTGACAAAGGTTGTGAGAATGTGTACCTTAGTAGCCTAGGGAATCAGGCTATATATAGCTGAGAAGTTGTAACCTTCAGACAACTAGAAAGTCTCCATTAATGCTCCATTAATGGCGGTTACGAGTTATCTTTAACCTGGCGGTTAGCTAATTGATAACCCATTAATGTTCTTTATGGCCGAGTCGGCGGCCAGCCGTTATAGTGGCGAATCAGGTGAACAGAGAGATTCGCCTCATAGGTTCGCCAGCGGATCTCTCAGAGCTGATCCGTGGAGATCCGCCTGACGGCTTCCCTTTGGGGATCACTACGCGGCGTACTTTGAGGTGAATATCTCTTTTGGTCCTCGGGATAATATCTCGATGTTATCAAACATTATTCAACACAGGGGCAGCCACACAACCAGAGGAAGTGAATATGTCATTGAAGTAATTAAAAATAAGAGAAGACAAACCCGAATTCCAGTCGATCCAGATACCTGCCTCATCTTTTAGTTTACTGATCTCATTCTTCTTTCGCCTGATACTAGCTGCGGAGTGGAAAAATTTGGAGTTTAGATCCCCTGCCTTAAGCCAAAGTGTCTTACTTCTATGTTTCCAGTACATCTCTTGCTGAAGGAGAAGTTCATCAAGCCGACTACGGGCTTGTGCAAAGGCCTCGCGGTCTGAAGCACTTTCTTTGTCTTTCAGTCGCTTAATAACCTGTCGACACTGCCGAATCTCCTTTTTAAAACGGTTCCGAACAGCCATCCCCCACTTCTCAAGTAATGCGCCACACTTTCCTTGCTTATCCAGAAGACAGTTGTCAGAACGATCTTGCCAAGCTGTTTTAATCTGATCAAGGCAGTCCGCCTCCTCAATCCAAGAGTTTTCAAACCGAAATCGTCTAGCCCCGGGCCCCGTGTTGCTTCATAGTGATAAGAAGAGATAGAGTGATCGCTATAGTGAGCATCTTCATTACTGACATATGCAGAACTGAACAGAGAGAACCAACTAGTGTTAGCAAGTGCTCGATCAATTTTCTCTTCAATAGCATTAGCAGAACCCCTACCTCTCTCCCAAGTATACTCATATCCTATCATATGAACTTCAGCCAAGCCACAATCTGTGACCGCTGTATTAAAGCTGTTATCGTCATAATTTATAGCATTTTTAGTATTTAATTACTAGCTATTTTGTACCATTTTAATAAATTTTAATGATGGTTTTTGTATTTTTCTTCATTTTATGTATCTAAGCCACTTTATGTGTTTTCTAGGCACTTTCGCAAGGTTTTCGGTACAAATAACCAAGTCGGGGCTTAAGGCGGCAACTCGGGAGTAAAAGGGACAAGAAAAGAGGATCTTTAGTGACACCCAGCGTGCACTTCGTCGCGGATAGGTGCTGCAAGATAAGAGTCTAATTGTTCACACTAGGACAGATTTGACACATTTTCGTATTTTCAACTTTTCTCCCTCATACGGACTCGGATTGAGGCAATTCAAAATGCGTTGGAAATCTAAGAGAAAGATGAACAAATATCTAATAATAATCATCTCAAAATTCGAAGTGCATCAGGCCCAGAAAATTATCCAAAGTTGATGAATATGTTGAAGCCTAAGATTCCTTTGACATTTCAACTCCTAAATTATTAAAATCTTCCCCCATGCTCTCTTAAATGCTAAATTCAGATGATAAGGAGTGGGAGGCCATAAGGATGACTTGGTCTTTGGAATTTTGTGTACCATTTTACTATAAAAGGAGGCCTTGGGTGCCATTTGAAGACACACCAAGCTTAGGCTTAATTCTTCCCTCTATAATGTTATTTTGTTGATTCTTCTCCTTAAGAATCAGTTGTTTATGTTGTTGTTATTGTTGTTGAAGTGTTGTTTGTGCACAAGTTCATCTAATAAAAGTAAGTTTCAAGTTACCGAAGAAGTTCGTTCGGTAATCGTCATTACGGTTTCTTCTAAACTTTAATCTCTTTTATTAATATGAACTCTATTATCTATCTTTCTAAAGTGTGTTTTAATTTAATGATGGGCTAAACCCCTCTTAACTAAGGCTAAAAGCGGATCTTAACCTTAATTATGTGGTAATTATTAACCTATTTAAGTTATCTTTATCATTTTTAAGAACTAACTTATGATTCTTAATGCTTGTAGGAGATGGGCCAACTCTCTACTTGAATATAATTAATCGTTTATATTGATCGTGATTAAATTGATTAATCGAAATTCATAAGTTGGACCTAACGACCATTTAGTATGGCTTATTGGTTTTCCAAGGTTTTTCATGTATCTTATTACAAATCTTAGATTTATTACTTGAGCTGGACCAAGGGAAAGTAATAAATCGAAGGTTTGGAACTAAGAGAACGTAATGCTTCTTTGGGTTAATTACTTGAGCCGGACCAAGGGAAAGTAATTAATCGAAAGTTTAGAACTAATTACTTGAGCGGTTTTTTTTCTTGAATCTTAAGTAATCACTTTAGCCGGACCAAGGTAAAGAAGGTTAAAAAGGTTTAGATTAAATCTTATTACAAATCTTAGATTTATTACTTGAGCCGGACCAAGGAAAAGTAATAAATCGAAGGTTTGGAACTAAGAAAACTTAATGCTTCTCTTGATTAATTACTTGAGCCGGACCAAGGGAAAGTAATTAGTCAAGAGTTTAGAACCAATCTCGAGAACTAATAGTTAATAAGAAAAATCGCCATCTTAAGAAGGATAAAACAACTTAAAAGGGGTTAAGTGTTATTACCAAGCAAAAAGGTTAAGTGAAGCTAAAAGCCTTAGTTTCTTTTATTATAAGTAATCTCTCACTTAATTTGTGTAATTTTTATTTCATTTCTTGCTTAAGTCTTAGTTTGGTTGTCCAACAAACACTACATTTCGGTTGTTTAAATAATAGATAGTAAGCAAAGAGATTAGTACTTATAATCACCATCCTCGTGGGAACGATACTCTACTTTCACTTTATTACTTGATACACGACTAAGGTACACTTGCCTTCATATGCACGTATACGTAAAACGCGCATCAAGTTTTTGGCGCCGTTGCCGGGGATAGTAGAATTATAATATTAATCTAGTCGAGCTTCTATTAATTTAGACGTTTTATTTTCCTTTTTTTGTTGTTTTATGAATACAAGAAGATTAAGTTGGCCTTTATTATTTCCCGATCCTGAAATTGAGCGTACTTTCCACAGGAACTTGGCTAATCGAAGAGCAAACATGGCACAAGAGGAACGTTCCATCATGGATCTACTCACTCCGAACCGTTTGGACATGAATTCAAGTATCGTGGAACCTACCATTGGAGCAAACAACTTCGAGATCAAGCCGGCAATGATCCAACTTATACAAAACTCCGGTCAATTTGGCGGAGATCCGAGAGAAGATCCAAACTCCCATTTAAATAAATTTGTTAAACATTGTTCTATGCTTAAGCAAAATGGGGTACCACCAGAAGCTATTAAACTAAAATTGTTTTCTTTTTCTTTAAGGGATGATGCAGCTGACTGGTTGGATTCTCTCGAGGCCGGATCCATTGGAACATGGGATGAGTTAGTTAAGAAATTCTTAGCTAAGTACTTCCCTCCATCTAAAACGGCGATGTACAAAAACGAGATAAGTTCTTTTCGCCAAACCGAGAGAGAGACATTATATGATGCATGGGAGCGATTCCGTCGACTATTGAAGAAATGCCCACATCATGGATTTGAGAAGTGGCAACAGGTTAGTATTTTCTATAATGGTTTATCTTCCGCTAACTGTGCCACAATTGATTCCGCCACAGGTGGAAACATCATTAAGAAGACCCAAACAGAGGCTTATGATTTAATCCAAGAATTGGCGGAAAGGTGCTCTCATTGGCAAGCGGAGAAAAACCTCGAAACAAGAGCGGGAACATATTTGGTTGATTCGTCATCAAGATCCGGCATTGATGAGTTAAATAAAAAATTGGATCTATTAATGGCTAATTTGAACCAAAATAATTTGTGTGATTTATGTGGTTTAAGTGGACATAAGAGTGAGGATTGTCAAGCGGCAAACCCATTTCTTGGGGATACCGCTAGTGCAAACTTTGTGGGAAATTTTAAGCAATCTAATCCGTATTCCAACACATACAATAATGGTTGGAGAAATCACCCTAATTTCTCATGGACTAATAATCAAAATGTGCAAAATCCGCAAAGACCTCCACCCGGATTTAATCCTAATGAAAAGAGAAATGTTGGTGATGAAGCTTCGGCTATTGTAACAATTCTTGCAAAAATGGAATCTCGTCTTGCAGGTATGGAGGAGTGGAAGAGAAATCAAGAGACGTTTACAAAAGGGCTTGAAACGAGCATAAGCCAATTAGCAAAAGCCATATCCGAACGTCCTATGGGATCCCTTCCAAGCAACACGGAAACAAACCCAAGGGAGCATGTGAAAGCCATCACATTGAGAAACAACAAAGAGTTACAATCGGCTCCGAGCAAACAGGTAAAAGATACCACGGATGAGGTAAGTACTTCTAAACCTCAAGATTCATCTCCTCCAAAGCTTTTTGCGGATCCACTTGTTCAACCTTACAAAACAAAAATTCCATTTCCCCAAAGGTTGAACAAGGAGAAACAAGAAAAACAATTCTCCAAATTTCTCGACATTTTCAAGAAATTACATATAAATATTCCGTTTGCGGAAGCCTTGGAAAATATGCCCATGTATGCTAAATTTTTAAAAGATATACTTTCCAAAAAGAGAAAATTGGAGGATAATGAAACAGTGAAATTAACGGAAGGATGTTCGGCTATCCTACTCAATAAACTACCACCCAAATTGAAGGACCCGGGAAGTTTCTCTATCCCGTGTACTATCGGTGGTATGTATTTCGAAAGAGCTCTATGTGATCTTGGAGCAAGCATAAATCTCATGCCATTAAGTATCTTTCGAAAATTGGGTTTAAGAGAGCCGAAACCCACTAAGGTTTCCTTACAATTAGCCGACCGTTCTCTTGCATACCCCAAAGGGTTTGTAGAAGATGTGTTGGTTAAAGTGGATAAATTCATCTTTCCGGCTGATTTTATTGTTCTTGATATGGAGGAGGATGATCGAGTCCCGATAGTTTTGGGTCGTCCTTTTCTAGCAACCGGGAGAACACTTATAGATGTGCAACAAGGGAAATTAATTCTCCGGTTACAAGATGAGGAAGTGATTTTTAATGTTTTCAATTCTTTAAAGTATCCTTCCGACAATATTGACCATTGCAACTTTCTTGATATAACAGACGAAGTTGTTAAAGATGTTTTTCAAAATGACATGTGTGAAGACCCATTGGAAAAAGTAATGTTAAATGGTCTCGGGTTAAATCAAGAGGAGGTCGTGATAGATCGAGAAATTGCCAATTTGACTTATGACCCCGAGGATTGCATGTGGATCCGTGACCAATATGAGAAAATCATTCGAGGGGACAAACCAAGGCCCAAATCATCATTGGAAGAGCCACCCGAATTAGACCTTAAACCCTTACCATCTCATTTGAAATATGCATTTTTAAGTGAAAACTCAAACTTACCTGTTGTAATTTCTTCTTCTTTGACAGGTGAAATGGAAGAGAAATTGATTAATGTGCTCAAAGATCACAAGAAAGCTTTCGGATGGACATTGGCGGACATCAAAGGAATAAGTCCTTCTATTTGCACACACAAAATTTTCATGGAAGAACAAGTTAAACCGACGGCCCAACCTCAAAGACGCCTAAACCCAAGCATGAAGGAAGTGGTGAAAACTGAAATTCTAAAACTCCTTGATGCAGGTATCATCTATCCAATCTCGGATAGTAGTTGGGTAAGTCCGATACAAGTCGTACCTAAAAAGGGAGGTATAACTGTTCAAGCTAATGAAAAAAATGAACTAATCCCGGTAAGAAAGGTAACCGGGTGGCGCATGTGTATTGATTACCGAAAATTGAATGATGCCACTCGGAAAGACCATTTTCCTTTACCTTTCATCGATCAAATGCTTGAAATATTGTCGGGACATGCTTATATGTGTAATTTAGATGGCTATTCCGGATACATGCAAATCCCGGTTGCTCCAAGCGACCAAGAGAAAACAACTTTTACATGTCCATATGGAACTTTTGCCTATCGTAGAATGCCTTTCGGATTATGTAATGCCCTGGCTACCTTTCAAAGGTGCATGATGGCAATTTTTGATGACATGATTGAAAACTTCATGGAGGTTTTCATGGACGATTTTTCCGTGTTTGGAAAAACATTTGATAGTTGCTTGCATAATTTGGAACTAGTGCTTAAAAGATGTGAAGATACTAATTTGATTCTAAATTGGGAAAAATGTCAGTTTATGGTCAATGAATCAATTGTTCTAGGCCATAAAGTATCATGTCAAGGCATAGAAGTAGATCCGGCAAAGGTGGAGGTAATTGCAAAATTGCCACCGTCTAATTCTGTTAAGGCTATCCGAAGCTTTCTCGGGCATGTAGGATTCTATAGGCGTTTCATAAAAGATTTCTCGAAAATTTCAAAGCCATTGACCCAACTGTTGATGAAAGATGTTGAGTTTAACTTTTCTAAAGAATGCTTATCCGCCTTTGAACTATTGAAAGAAAAGTTAATTGATGCACCAATAATGATTAGTCCCGATTGGAGTTTACCTTTTGAACTAATGTGTGACGCCAGTGATTTGGCAGTTGGAGCATGTTTGGGACAGCGGAAAGATAAGAATTTTCAACCGATATACTTTGCTAGTAGGACGTTGAATGAAGCACAACAAAATTATACAACAACCGAAAAGGAGCTACTAGCAATTGTTTTCGCTTTTGATAAATTTCGTTCTTATCTTGTGCTTTCAAAAGTTATCGTTTACACTGATCATTCCGCACTAAAATATCTCTTATCTAAACAGGATGCAAAACCGAGATTGATCAGATGGGTTCTCCTACTCCAGGAATTTGATTTGGAGATACGAGACACGAAAGGGGTAGCTAATGTGGTTGCCGATCACCTTTCACGATTGGAGTTTGAACCACATAAAACCAAAGTGCAAAGAGAGATCAAGGAGTTCTTTCCAGATGAATCATTGTTTAGCGTATCAACATTACCATGGTTCGCCGATTTCGTAAACTTTCAAGCAGGTAATATACTTCCTCACGGGCTCACATACCAACAAAGACGTAAGTTTTTCGCCGATGCAAAACACTATCTATGGGATGAGCCTTTCCTTTTTAAGGTTTGTGGAGACAATGTAATTCGTAGGTGTGTCCCAGAAGAAGAGGTAAGATCTATACTTGAGTTTTGTCACTCACGTGAACCCGGTGGCCACCACGGTCCAAACCGTACGGCTGCGAAAGTCCTACAGTGTGGGTTTTATTGGCCTACGATCTTTAAAGATGCATATGAGTTCGTAAAATCTTGCGATAAGTGCCAACGAACGGGTAACATATCACGTAGACACGAAATGCCGCTATCAAGTATATTGGTTTGTGAAATTTTTGATGTGTGGGGCATTGATTTTATGGGTCCTTTTCCGAATTCATTTGGTAACCAGTTTGTGCTTGTTGCAGTTGATTACGTATCAAAATGGGTAGAGGCGATTGCTTCACCTACTAATGATGCTCGGGTGGTTACGAAGTTCCTAAAGAAAAACATTTTCACTAGATTCGGAACACCCCGAGCAATCATTAGTGATGGTGGCACGCACTTTTGCAACAAGCAATTTGACCAATTGTTGGCGAAATACGGAGTCACCCATCGGGTAGCCACCCCGTATCATCCCCAAACAAGTGGTCAAGTTGAAATATCAAACCGGGAATTAAAGAGCATTTTAGAAAAAACGGTAAATTCATCCCGAAAGGATTGGTCGATTAAGTTAGACGATGCTTTGTGGGCTTATAGGACGGCTTTTAAAACCCCTATAGGTGCCTCACCGTATCGTCTAGTTTTCGGAAAAGCATGCCATCTACCCGTAGAGTTAGAACACAAGTCGTTTTGGGCTCTAAAGTTTTTAAATTTTGATATGTGTTCTGCAGGAGAAAAACGTTTGATGCAGCTCAACGAACTCGATGAATTCCGCCTTTCGTCATATGAAAACGCGAAATTATATAAAGAACGGACTAAACGTTGGCATGACAAGCATATCATTCCACGAACATTCAAAACGGGGGATAAAGTTCTTCTATACAACTCTCGGTTACGACTTTTTCCCGGTAAGTTGAAGTCAAGATGGCACGGGCCGTATGAAGTAACCGAAACATTCCCTTCGGGAGTGGTCGCGGTTCAACGAAAAGGTGTGGCACCATTCAAAGTAAACGGACAACGAGTGAAACTATATGAGGCCGGAGACACAAGCATGAACGATTCTGTCGTATACCTCAATGCCCCGACCACGAGCAACTAGCCACTCAATAACGTCGAGCTGATCGACGTTAAACTTAGCGCTTGTCGGGAGGCAACCCGATATTTCTAACCTCTTTATCTCAACTTTCACTCTTACTTTTATAATATATATTTATTTCAATTTTATTTTCGTTTTATTTTTTATCTTTAAAAAAAAAAAAAAAAAAAAGAGGCTACAGGTACACCTCGTCGAGGTGAACATCACCTCGTCGAAGTGTAAAGTTCCAGAGACTTTGCAAGTCTCTGGAACTCCTCACCTCGACGAGGTGAACATCACCTCGTCGAAGTGTAAAGTTCCAGAGACTTTGCAAGTCTCTGGAACTCATCACCTCGACGAGGTTCATCCCGACCTCGACGAGGCTGGGATCAACCTCGACGAGGTAGGTGATTAGGAGGGCTTAATGCCTCACTTTTGTTCTCTTCCTTATTTCTAACTTCTTCTCTCTTTTTGCAGCGCAGCCGTCCATCCCCCCATCCATCTCCGGTGACTTTTCCAGCGATAACCTCCATTAATCATTTAATTTCTACCTCCGATCAACCCCACACACTATAATCCTCACAGTTGCCTTCGACAGGGAGTCCTTCTATCCTTTACTTTCTACTTTAGTGTTAGTTTTTATTTCGCATTTCGGGACTAAATGCTACACTAATGGGGGATGGGAGTAAAGGATAGAACGTTATTTTTATTTTCTCTTTTATTGTTCTTTTCGTACTTTTGTTTCAGTCGTGTGACGTACCTCTAATTTTAATGTTGTTTTACACTTTATTTTTACTTTGGTGTTATTTTGCACCTTATTTTCACCACCTTTATTTTTCTCTTTATTTTTACTATCTTTATTTAGCTTTTAAATAAATATTTTTGTTAAATAATTTTGAATAAAAACCCCACTCTAAAGTTTTGCTTTAATCGAACAAGAAAATCAAACAAAATTTTGTCTAGAATAAATGTTAAATTTTGATAGGATGAAACTTTATTTGAAAATCTTAAATTTTGTAAACGAATTTTGGACTATTTTGAATACGTAAATTTTTTTTGATTTCACTCAGTATTTAACAAATCGACATTTACATTTTGAGGAATAAAATTGAGTTAATTGGCACACATTACCTTTCCAAAGTGAGTTTTTGAGCCTAATTTAAAAAGCATTCACTAATGCTTCATTTTTTTTTCTCACGAGTGTTCCATAATTACACGAAACTTGAGAATTTGCATCAAATACCGGTCAAAACCTCACGCGTCTAGCTCAAAACACGACATGATTAAGGCCTTCCTTGTTTTACCCCCACATTTCATACTCAAAATGATAGCCCACCTTAAACATATTTTCCGTCGTTCACCCCTTCGAGCCTAGACATTCCATTCATTTCACCACGTTACAAGCCGCATTTCCTTCATAAATACCATTTTTGTTCCCCCTAAATTTATGGGTAATTAGTAACCAATATGCTTGAGATGATGATTCACAATAAATACGAAATTCAGACAAACACTTCTACCGATATATAACGGTTATACCTCTCTATTTTCGTATATTTCATACTTTCTATATATATATATACATATAAATAAAATTCATATTGATATTTATATATAAAGTCAAAAAAAAAAGAGAAAAAAAATATATATATATAAATAAAAATATATAGTATCATATATATAAATAAAAATAAAAGAGAGATTTCCGTTACAAAATTTTGAATTTCTGAAAGAGAAAATCTCTCTTGAGAATCTATCAAATAATTACCCGTGAATTTATTTACCCACAAATTTCCTTTTCTCCATACCTTTACCCCCAACCAACGTTACAACCCGTTAAAGACCTTTTGATCGTGTTTATAGTCAGTCGTGTTTGGTAAAGATTTGGATGACCATGCAAATTTTTAATAGTTAGTGTTTTTATCGGATTTGAGCGAAAATTTAATGCCCTAAACACTTGAGCGTAAGAGTGACTTCCATGTGAGGTGTTTAAATTGGTTCAATTTTATTCAACATAATGAAAAATGTCGGTTTGGAAAATAAGAGTGTAAAAACAAATCATTTTATCCAAAGAAATAGTCCGAGATTTGAATATAGAATTTTTGCTCATTTTCGATTGAAATAATTCCTGTCTTTACGTTAACTTATTCGACGATAAATTGTTTTCCGCTTTTCTTTGCTTGAGGACAAGCAAAGCTTAAGTTTGGGGGTGTTGTTATTGTCATAATTTATAGCATTTTTAGTATTTAATTACTAGCTATTTTGTACTATTTTAATAAATTTTAATGATGGTTTTTGTATTTTTCTTCATTTTATGTATCTAAGCCACTTTATGTGTTTTCTAGGCACTTTCGCAAGGTTTTCGGTACAAATAACCAAGTCGGGGCTTAAGGCGGCAACTCGGGAGTAAAAGGGACAAGAAAAGAGGATCTTTAGTGACACCCAGCGTGCACTTCGTCACGGATAGGTGCTGCAAGATAAGAGTCTAATTGTTCACACTAGGACAGATTTGATACATTTTCGTATTTTCAACTTTTCTCCCTCATACGGACTCGGATTGAGGCGATTCAAAATGCGTTGGAAAGCTAAGAGAAAGATGAACAAATGTCTAATAATAATCATCTCCAAATTCGAAGTGAATCAGGCCCAGAAAATTATCCAAAGTTGATGAATATGTTGAAGCCTAAGATTCCTTTGACATTTCAACTCCTAAATTATTAAAATCTTCCCCCATGCTCTCTTAAATGCTAAATTCAAATGATAAGGAGTGGGAGGCCATAAGGATGACTTGGTCTTTGGAATTTTGTGTACCATTTTACTATAAAAGGAGGCCTTGGGTGCCATTTGAAGACACACCAAGCTTAGGCTTAATTCTTCCCTCTATAATGTTATTTTGTTGATTCTTCTCCTTAAGAATCAGTTGTTTATGTTGTTGTTATTGTTGTTGAAGTGTTGTTTGTGCAAAAATTCATCTAATAAAAGTAAGTTTCAAGTTACCGAAGAAGTTCGTTCGGTAATCGTCATTACGGTTTCTTCTAAACTTTAATCTCTTTTATTAATATGAACTCTATTATCTATCTTTCTAAAGTGTGTTTTAATTTAATGATGGGCTAAACCCCTCTTAACTAAGGCTAAAAGCGGATCTTAACCTTAATTATGTGGTAATTATTAACCTATTTAAGTTATCTTTATCATTTTTAAGAACTAACTTATGATTCTTAATGCTTGTAGGAGATGAGCCAACTCTCTACTTGAATATAATTAATCGTTTATATTGATCGTGATTAAATTGATTAATCGAAATTCATAAGTTGGACCTAACGACCATTTAGTATGGCTTATTGGTTTTCCAAGGTTTTTCATGTATCTTATTACAAATCTTAGATTTATTACTTGAGCCGGACCAAGGGAAAGTAATAAATCGAAGGTTTGGAACTAAGAGAACGTAATGCTTCTTTGGGTTAATTACTTGAGCCGGACCAAGGGAAAGTAATTAATCGAAAGTTTAGAACTAATTACTTGAGCGGTTTTTTTTCTTGAATCTTAAGTAATCACTTTAGCCGGACCAAGGTAAAGAAGGTTAAAAAGGTTTAGATTAAATCTTATTACAAATCTTAGATTTATTACTTGAGCCGGACCAAGGAAAAGTAATAAATCGAAGGTTTGGAACTAAGAAAACTTAATGCTTCTCTTGATTAATTACTTGAGCCGGACCAAGGGAAAGTAATTAGTCAAGAGTTTAGAACCAATCTCGAGAACTAATAGTTAATAAGAAAAATCGCCATCTTAAGAAGGATAAAACAACTTAAAAGGGGTTAAGTGTTATTACCAAGCAAAAAGGTTAAGTGAAGCTAAAAGCCTTAGTTTCTTTTATTATAAGTAATCTCTCACTTAATTTGTGTAATTTTTATTTCATTTCTTGCTTAAGTCTTAGTTTGGTTGTCCAACAAACACTACATTTCGGTTGTTTAAATAATAGATAGTAAGCAAAGAGATTAGTACTTATAATCACCATCCTTGTGGGAACGATACTCTACTTTCACTTTATTACTTGATACACGACTAAGGTACACTTGCCTTCACATGCACGTATACGTAAAATGCGCATCAAAAGCCTCTCAGAAGTGCAGGAGGTTGTCTATTTCCGCCCCGCTTTTCAGATTGAGAGAGGATATCATTAAAATCACCAATAACAACCCAAGGTTCATCATTGTTTGAATACAGGCTCCTTAACAGCTGCCAAGAATCAGCCCTCCGAGACCTTTCAGGAAAACCATAAAAATTGGTTAATCGATACTCCGGCAAACCAAGTAAAGTAACTTTAAAGTCAATAAATTTAGAAGTGAACCCCAACAACTGGACCGAGTTAGGCGTTTTCCAAAGAAGAGATAAACCCCCTCCATTATTAACAGGCTCGACGAAAAACAATCCGTGAAATGAGAGCTTCTTCTTTAGTGCTTCAACTTTTGAACGGCTCCATTTAACCTCCATAAGAAAAATGAATTCGGGCTGGTGACTTCTAGCAAAGTCAACAAGCTGATGAACTTTCCGGGCATTCCCAATCCCCCGGCAGTTCCAAGATAAAAGGCTCATTGCTCATCGTGAGCCGAGGGTCCGCGGCTCGCCTCTGGGTTTTCATTATTTCCAAAAATACTGCCCTGCATACTATTCCTCTCTAATTCCCTAAGCAATGTCAAGTTACTCTATTTACTATCAACCCCGGTCCGCTTCCGCTTAGGGTCAGAGAGCTCGATACCTTCTTTCTCAAATCCTTCTATATTGCAACTGTCTAACTTGATACCACCCCACAGACCGTTTTCCTTGCCCCCTGCCCCAGCTGAACCCTTACCTCTAGTACCAAAGCCTGGCGGGACTACCGACGCTACCTTTGGAATACACACTGGACGAATTATTGATTCCACCCCTGTATTACTGATAGGCCCAACAGAACTACTGGTTTGAGGCACCAATTAAAGGGGACGATTCAACAGGAACTTTGACTATGGCTGAACCGAGGAGCAGCGCGTGGGAGCTCTAAGCCTTGGTCCATACGGTCTCTCCACTACTGATGGATCCGCCACCTGTAGTAGGGCAGGGCAGAATTTATCAGCATGCCCGATGTGCCCACAGACAAAACAGAACATTGGCAAATGTTCATACTTAAAGTTGACCCAAAACACAGTACCACCGGCTACACTAATCTGCATTTTCCGTTTCAACGGGGAGAAAACATTGATTGACACTCTGATGCGCAAATACGTTCTAGCAATCCTGAAAAATTATTCGGGTCTGCTTCAATGAAAGCTCCTACGAAATTACCAATGCTGGCTGCAACACGCTCAGACATAAAGCCAGCTGGAAGATCATGCACCTGAATCCAGAAATCAGCCTGAGATAAATCGACATCCATTGGATTTTGACCCTCCTCAAACGGTTTGAGGATTAATAAATGTTGCTCAAAGGTCCATGGACCTCCCTGCACAACTCTATCTCGCTCCCACAGATGATAGAACTCAAATCGGAATAGGTTTGGCCCCATATCTTCAACAAACAGACCCTTAGAAGGGCTCCAAACATCAGCTAAGGTCGTTTTCATAAATAAACTTTTAATCGGGCGGTCCGTGAGGAAAGTCCCAATTAGACTCCAACTCTGTAGCCGTGGTTGCAATTCCGCTTCTTCCTGTTCCAGCACAAGCCTAGAATTAGCTTCCTCCTTTAATGTAATTCGAGAGCTTCTATCAATAATTGAATCCATCCCAGATGATTTGCAGCTTAAGAGGAGAGACAGGAGAGAACGGGCAGCCCGGATTGGCATCGGGTCGGCGAGTGAGAGTTCCTAAATTGGGGGAAGCTGCTTCGAAACTAGCAAGGGGGGAGATGGCCAAATCTGATAGGGGAGATGAAGAATAACCAGGTGAAAGTGGGATGAAAGGGGCGGAGACGGTCAGAACGGAGGACGGAAGAGGGTAGTCTGCGGCAAGGGTTGGCTCGACAGCTGCGAGAAATTCTTAGGTTCTTAATTTTTTATTTATTTAATCTTACCTTTTTTGGACACTTATTACATGAGAAATAGTACCAATTGTTATTTGTTTGAATACCCACCACGTTTGCAATCACTACACAGTGACTCTCCTCCTGAGACAAAAAAAAAAAAAAATAGTATATGATGTTCAATAAAAACACAAAAGTCCATTTTAAAAAAAACAATAATAATTTAAAAAAGAATTAATGTACATGAATAATAATAAGATAAATAATTTTAAAAAATTGTTACTTTGCACTTGTTTTGGTTTGTGCTTTTTTTATAATACAATAAAAGGAAATACCTCTGTAGCTTCTTTTAATTCTTCCAAGTATTTTGGTGTACAGTTTTGCAAATCAATGAATGTGCTTGATGGACTGATATTGGAAAAATGGCTTAACGGTTTCTTGTCATTGAAAATCAACTTCAAACTGTTCATTCATTTAATTTAAATGAGTATTAATCTAACAAAAAAAATAGATGCTTTTTAATAGATAAAATTAATGTTTACATCTATTTTTTAAATCGTACATTTCTTTGTAGGTATCAATCTATGGATGATTATAGAAGATCCTTGAACTATACGAATTGGACAGTGTAGCGAGTCCTAAAATACAATTTTTGCATTGAAGGGGTTGTGATTCCAATTGTAAAATACAATTCTATGTTTTCACCATTGGATTAATTTTCTAATCCATCATCCAATGGTGAAAACACACCAAGTAATGGTACTTTGCCAAAAACAAAGTAATCATAGAAGGCACTATATATATATATAATAGACATATTTATCTTGAAATTCTCCAATTTTTGCATATTGGATCATGTTAATTACTGGCCAATCACTCTATTTAATATGTTTTTCAAAATTCATAGCAAATTGATCCCAAAGTGTACATTTAATCATGTGTTTCCTGTGTGTATATATATAAACAAATATTACCATTACATAAGTAAATATTACCATTACATATAATTACTTTTCATGATAATTATATATAGACGTGATAACAAATTTAGTTTAAAAAACTTACTCTTGATCTTCTAAAGAAATTGTTATGCGAGATTTACCATCTTTATTGAATAATAGACCTTTATCAATCACTTGTGCCATTACATCTGTGAATAGAGTAAAAAAAATATAATTTAATATATTAAAATTGTACGATTTAATTTTAATTTAGTGTTTGTGTGAAAGCTTACCCACTAAAAAATTTGGATCTAAGATTTTGGATCTAATGACATCTAATTTTGTGAACCGAATGATTTCAGTCTGAATCTCCGAACAATCTGTTTCTTGAACTTAATTTGTATTTATGTGTCGTCGTCCTGAAAGTACCCTTATTTTCGAAAACATCAAAAAACTGAAAAGCATAAGCTTTGCCTTCTTTCAAGTCCGTTCCGAACTTTTCAATCAAATTTCCTCTGGTTTGAGCTTCGATAGTAAAATCCTAGAAATAAAAACGGTTGTAAAAAAAAGCCAGCTAAATATCAAATAAAAGAATAATTTAAATTATATAATGGAAATAAATAAAAATAACATTTTCATCGCACAAAACCATATCAATAGAATATAATCCTCTCCATAATGTCAGAATTCTAACTCTGATCCTCCAATTTTCTTTAGTTGTATTAGTATCAGATATAAAATCATATCTCGGTGACATGTTTACCTACATAAAAAGCAAATATGAATATAGAAAGAGTAGATACAAAAAGAGAAAAAACAGAAAAGGAAAAAAATCAGACTGAGCTTTGAACCAAAAATCAACCGGCAAAAAAAAAGAAAAAAATGTCAGATTAGAAAAGACACTAAGAAATAAAAATAGAAAAAACAAATAAAATATTGTCTCATTATAACATCACTTACGAAAGATGAAGCCTTTAATTAGTTGATGTCAAATAGTATTATTTATAGGTCCAATAGTGTTTGGTTCTATCAAGGACTGAAATTTCGTAATTAGTTTGGAATCTATTGTTGTACATATCACTGAATATATAAGTGTTTAATCAGGTCTCTCCCTTTTGGAGTGATTTAGTCTGCTCTCCTGAGCAGTTTTCTAACCTAACTTAAACCCTAAGAAACCCTCCGTCGACGGTAAGTTTGCGGCGGCATCACCCATCGCCATCAGCAATACTCCAACAATGAATAAAGGAAAAGGCTTAGCAGAAGCTTACGCGCGACTCTGTCTTGCTGAGGATGACGCAGAGGGACTGGTTTTGAACGACGCGTTGCTGCAACCTCCTGAACTTCAACAATACTTCATCGTCGGACAATTTCTCTCAGCCAAGTCCACCCACTTCGAATCTATGAAAAATACCTTGGCTGCTATATGGAGACCAGTGAAGGGCGTAACGATCACAGAAACTAAAGTTGAAGGAAGATATTTGTTTCAGTTCTACCATGCCCTAGATTTAGCCCGAGTTTTGAATGACGGCCCATAGACCTTTAACCAGAATCTTCTTATCATACGCGAACTGAAGGAATCAGAACAGGTAGCGCTAATCGAGTTGAATGATCTTATTATCTGGCTTCATATTTTCGAATTACCAATAGGTTTTCAAACTGAGGCAACCTGTCAGGCTCTGGGAAATCGGATAGGGACATTCCTTGAGGCAGACGCAAAAAACTTCACTGGAGCACGTCGTAGTTACTTACGGATCAAGGTGGCTATGGATGTTCGGAAACCGGTCAAAAGGGGACAGAAATTGAAAAGGAGTGGAGGGGACTGGATATGGATCTCGTTCCGGTATGAACGTCTCCCTCAATTCTGCTTTTATTGCGGTATTATCGGTCATGCAAACAAATTTTGCGTACAGTTATTCGATAATCCAGAAGCTCCCCAAGAACGCCCGTATGACAGCAACTTAAGGGAAATTAACAGACGTAACGAAATTTAGATAGGAAGAGAATGGCTACGTGAGTCGGCAGAGGTGGAATACCAGGTAGCCCAAGAGGGTCAATTACAGGTTGTCGATCCAAACAAACAGGATAATAAAGATACAGAAAAGGAGCTTGAGGAAGGGATCATAATGGGGCCGAAACGACAACGCACAGGGATAGGGGACATGGATACAGACTGTACCGACCAGCCAAAAAATGGGAGAGAAGTGGGACCTGGGAGCCAGGCCCGCCCAGGGCTATGAGTATCCTAAGTTGGAACTGCCGGGATTGGCCAACCCTCGGATAGTTAACGTCCTAAGGGACATGGTGGGGGCCTACAAGCCAATGTTTCTATTTCTTATAGAAATAATGGCCGTGGAGGATAAAGTGGTGGCAATAGGCAAACGTCTGGGTTATGAAGGTCACATTATGGTAGATAGACAGGGTCACGGGGGCGGATTGGCATTATTATGGAAGGATAATATTACTGTTACTCTACAGGTTTCCTCTGCAAACTACATTGATGTGATGGTATTTATGTATCCACTTGAGCCTTGGAGGTTAACGGGTTTCTACGGCTACCCCGAAAGAAGAAGAAGAAGAAGAAGAGAGGCGTGGGACTTGTTGAGGAGCCTAAATGGGAACGGGAATGGGGCTTGGTATTGTATCGGAGATTTTAACGATATCCTAAGACACTCGGACAAGAAGGGAGGGAACCATCATCCCAATTGGCTCATTGATGGTTTCCAGCAAGCGGTGGAGGATTGTGATCTTTCTAGCTTACATATATGCAAGGTCACAGGTTTACTTGGGAGGTGAGCAGAGGCTCAGAGAGGTGGATTGAAGAAAGGTTAGATTGGGCCTTTGTAAATGCAAAATGGAGAGAATACTTCCAGAATTCAATGCTAAGAAACATCACTACGATCTCTTCTGACCACTCGGCCTTACTGTTCGAAATTAAAGCCTGGGTTAGATGCAACACAGTGAAGTGCTTTTGTTTCGAGAACTTATGGTTGATCGAGGAGGGCTGTGAGTCAACAGTACAACGTGCCTGGGGTACCAACGTGGGAAGCATTACATCAAAGATTGAACTTTGTTCGAAGGAACTGCTAAAGTGGAGCGCCATACTTAACACAAACTTCTGCAAATCTCTAGCTGATCTCCGGAATGAGTTGAACAGGATCAGGGACAGAACCGATGCATATCACATTAATCTCTTCAGGAAGCTCTCGGATAATTATCATTCTACTCTACAGAAACAGGCTGACTTCTGGAACCAGCGGGCAAAGCTCTTTTGGCTCCGCGATGGAGACTCAAACTCCAAGTACTATCATTCTTATGCATCAGCTAGAAGGAAAAAAATACAATTACAGCACTTAAAGATGATCGAGGGGTCTGGCGGGAATGGGGGAACGGTTTGGAGGACCTGCTGTTCGACTACTTTCAAGAAATATTCACGAGCTCAGCAAGTCAGACAATAGATATTGCAGCAAAAGTGGTATTGAGAATCTCGGTGGATGATTGTAATATGTTAATGGAGTCATTCGACAAAGAGGATGTGAAGGAGGCGTGTTTCTCAATGCACCCTAACAAAAGTCCGTGACCGGACGGACTAAACCCCACATTCTTTCAACATTTTTGGCACATCATCGGTTCTGCGGTTTCTGAAGATTGTCTCTCAATCCTAAACAATTCGGCTATGCCGCCAAATTTGAATGATACCTGAATCGTTCTCATACCAAAGAAGAAAGAAGTGGAATCAGTAACCGACCTCCGTCCAATCTTGTTATGCAACGTCCTCTTTAAAATAGTCTCAAAGATGCTAGCTCAGAGACTGAAACGTGTGCTTCCCTCAGTTATCTCTGAACATCAAAGTGTGTTTCTCCCTGGCAGGCTTATAACCGATAATATCATTATTGCATACGAGGCGATACACAAGCTAAAGGGTCTAAGACAAGGCAAGCATGGTCTATCAGCGCTGAAGCTAGATATGAGTAAGGCTTACGACAGGGTCGAGTGGAGATTTCTAAGGAGTATGATTAAAGCGATGAGCTTTCCAGATCGGTGGGTCGAATGGTTAATGATGGGTGTAGTCTCAGTGAAATACTCAATTACTCATGGAGGAAGAGAAATTGGCCCGATTACCCCTATGAGGGGCCTCCGTCAGGGTGATCCCCTCTCTCCATTTTTATTTCTGATATGCGCAGAAGGCCTATCAATCCTATTAGCAGAACAATAGAGGGCAGGAAGGATCCACGGATGCAGAGTTACGAGAACAACCCCAAGCGTCACTCACCTCTTCTTTGCTGACGACTGTATGATCTTTTTCCGAGCCAACAGGTCTGAAGCAGAAAAGATACAAGAAGCCATTCGCACCTACGAGTCAGAATCCGGACAAAAAGTGAACTTCCTGAAGTCGTCATTAGTATTCAGTAAAAACACAAGTGCAGAAGATAAAAACCAAGTGTTGGGTGTGTTGGGGGTACAAGAGGCTGAAAATCATGGGCTTTACCTTGGGGCTCCAATTGAGGTAGGCAGAAGCAAAAACCAGACTTTTGGTTTTATAAAGGATAGAATCAGAAACCGTATCACTAATTGGAGAGAGAAATTTCTATCCAGAGCTGGTAAAGAGGTCCTAATTAAATCAGTTATTCAGGCCATCCCTTCTTTTATTATGAGCATCTTCTATATGCCTGAGCAATTCTGTTCGGAGATTGAGAGCATGGTAAGCCAGTTTTGGTGGAAGAGTTCAAATAGTGCTAACAAGGGAATCCACTGGATCAGATAGAAGCGTTTATGTGTGTCCAAATCTATTGGTGGCCTTGGTTTTAGGGACCTTAAGGGCTTTAACCTGGCCCTCTTAGCGAAACAAGGGTGGCGTCTCCTACAACATCCTACCTCGTTAGTGGCTCGTATCATTAAGGCAAGATATTTCCCTGAGTCACAATTTCTTCAAGCAGAGACGGGCAGTAATCCCTCGTATATTTGGCGCAGCATACTAAGGGGCAGGGAGATTTTATTCAATGGCTTAAGGAAGAAGATTGGGAATGGAGTGAATACTGTCATCTGGAGCGAGCCTTGGCTCCCTGACCTGGATTCTCCATATACTGACAGTGTACCGAACCTTACGTTTGGAGATGGAACAGTTCGCTCGCTCCTCCTTAGCGATGGCAGATGGAATTTGAACATACTGGAGTCCCACTTCACTCAGCGGGATCAGCTATTGATACGTTCTATCCCCCGTCGTCAGCTATCCAAAGAGGATGGTTGGACTTGGAAAGCGGAACGAGATGGGTGCTACTCTGTTCGAAGCGGCTATAAATTATTAATGGAAGAGCATAAGGTCTCAAAGGCACAAACGCATGTTCAGTGGAGTTCAATCTAGAGTCTACAGGCTGGCCCTAAGATAAAAAAATTCCTATGGCGTCTGATGTCTAAAAGTCTCCCAACTATGTCAAACTTGGAGTGGCGACACAGCACCTTAGCCAATTTCTGCCCGATCTGCAAAGAACCGGGGGAAGACGAATCTCATGTTTTTATTTTTTACAGCATAGGGCTACAAACCTGGGAGATGTTCTATGGGGATAACAGGATGTCACGAGTCGACTCATGGTATAAATGGGTGAAGGCTGGACTCGAAGATATCAGAAAGGAGGAGTTCCCCTTGATCATTTGTATTATGTGGACCCTATGGGGAAACCGAAATCAAGAGGTGTGGCAAGGAAATTCAGAACGAGCAGAGCGGATTGTTGAACTTGCGAAACAAGAGCAAAGCAATTAGAAAGCCGCACGGGATACTCGTCGGCACAACGGGATCATAAATGCAGTACCAATTAATAATTGGATCCTGCCTCAGGGAGAGGCCCTTGCTTGCAATGTCGACGCAGGGATTTTCAGAGAAGAAGGATACAGTTCTTACGACTTTCTGATACGGAACTCTCAGGGTCAGTGCAAGTTCGCTGCACACGCATCATTCGATGGTTTGTACGAACCAATTTTGGCGGAAGTGATGGGGCGTACGTGCGGTAGAGTTTCTACGACGAAATATTTGTTTGTATTATGATAAGTGCGTTATGACTATGGATGTGAACTTTCTAGATGCTCTATCTCTACTATACGCCACAACTTAGGGGCAAGTGTACCCCGTCGTATCAAGTAATAATCCGGTTAAGATCGGGTATCGAATCCACAGGATTTATAACTACAAGTATTAGACAACTCGGTTTTATACGTTATCTAGGCGGTGAATACTTTGAGTTGATTTGGGAAACAACTACAAACTACTCCTAACTACGGTTGAGATAAATTTATATAACAAAAACTCTACGAAATGATGCAAATGGCGATAAGTTATAAATATGACAAATAATGACTCCCAATATATATACGGTTAACGATTTACTCTTGCAATGACGACTACGTGTAGTGTGACCGGCCCGTGAAGTACTTAGACTACGTGGTTCCTAGTCAAGACGTGTCTAATGCTCGAGATCAGAAATTAGGGCCCGTAAGTTCCGTGGCTTGTCAATTCCTACGGTTTCCGGAGCGTCACTTCCGGTAAGGCAACACCTATATGAATCCCTAAAGATAGCCCGAATGGCGTCGGAAATCGTGTTCTCCTACACAATAATCAATTACGAGTATCAAAACAAGCAATAAACATCAACACGTATATAAAAACGGAAATTGCAAATCATATATTATAAATATGGAAAGCGTAAATACGGAATACAACCAAGCCTAGTACATAGAAAGAGTGCAAGCTAGTTAGCAAGTAAAAAGGGAAGAATCCACCCTCGGAACTAGCTAACCGGACTCAAGGCCGTCTCTTAGAACTTGGAGGTGGAGCTTTCGAGCTTGGTGAGTGGAGATGGAGCGGAACTTTGATGGAACGCCGGAATCAACGAACAAGCTCTCAAGGTGGAAGAGTTTTTCTCTACAAATACAATCTCAAACAAAAATAACAAGAGCTTTAACTATAGTAAAGTTGTATATCAATGGTGTCTCTAAAACTTAAGATTCAGCCCCTATTTATACACATCAAGCTAGGGGTAGAATTGTAATTTCACAAAATACAAGCATGGAGGAACATGATTTTCTGTAGATTTCCCATGACACGCCTCGCGTATGGTGGAGTACGCCTCGCGTAGTTGCCCATTCCGTCAGAAATCTCCTGCATGTGGACCAAATCCAGATCTTGTTGTCTCAACCACGCCCCGCGTAGACTTGGGTGCGCCTCGCGTGGTTGAGTTTCTGAGATTTTATTGCTTGAATTGGGTCTTTCACGCCTCGCGTAGCTGAAGCACGCCCCGCGTAAATGAGTCTCTGAGCTTTTTGGATTGAAGAACTTCCTTACACGCCCTGCGTGTAAGGTGGTACGTCTCGCGTATGGTAGTTGACTCAGGGAGACCATGCAGTCTGACTTTCAGGATTAGGCTTATGATTTCTGACACATGTTCCACGCCTCGCGTGGTTGTTGATACGCCCCGCGTATTGGTGAGTAGATTCCACGTGGTGCCTGTGGATTGAGCAATTATTTCTGACCAAGTGTTCCACGCCCCGTGTGAAGGGAGATACGCCCCGCGTATGTCGGTGGAATTTCACTCCTTGCTCGTACCTGAAATACAATTCTCGAGAGCCGAGTTAGCTTGACGTTTTTATTTCTAATTAAGTCAAAAATAGGGAAAATTAACCGAAAGTACGAAATTTATTTTTATTTCGTTATTTTATTAAAACACTCTATTTTTACAATTAAACTTATTTATTTCATCTAAAATTAAACCGTAAATCACGCTAAAAGATAGGGACGAAACGCCCCTATCAGGAAGCAATGGCAATCAAAGAGGCACTATCATGGATTAAAGAAAACAACTTATCTAATGTGGATATTCGTTCTAACTGCCTTTCCATAGTTCAAGCAATCAACAAGCCTTCTTTTCAGCTTTCCTATTCCTATTTATGCGACATTATTTCTGACTGTATTTTGTTATTGCAAGCATTGTTTAATGTCTCAATTTCTTTTGTCAAACGATCAGCTAATACTGCAACTCATAGCTTAGCAAGGACTGTAGTATCATCTTCTGTTCGTGGGGAGTGGGTTGGTCGACCCCCGTTTTTGACCGATATTCTTTTGTCTGATAGTTCTTAATAAAGCTTCTATTTCAAAAAAAAAAAGAATATATAAGTGTTTGGTTCGTAATTAGTTTAGATATTGTTATTTATTTTAATTTGTTTTAAAGAGTTTAATTTGAAATATAAATAGTTAATGTAGTGTAAATTGATTAGACTGCATAATTAGTTCCAATGCTTTAGGTGTCAAAAGCCGTCAGTGTAGGTACCTTAGTCCATCTATTATACTATAGTTCTCTTTTCTTTTTTTTTTTAATTTTATAAAAGGTAGTTTATTAAAATAATGTAGGTACCTTAATCCATCTATTCTACTATATTTCTTTTTTCTTTTTTAATTTTATAAAAGGTAGTTTATTAAAATAATATTAAAAAAATAAATAACAAAATGCATCAAATCATTGATCTTTTATTTAGATACATTGAGCCTCTGATCATTTTTTTTTTGCCTTTTTAAACCCTTCATAACCATAAAAGTAATTTTAAATATTTTTTTTTAATAATTTCAAATACAGATGAAGTTAATAACGTATTTTTACCAGAATTAGATATTCACAACTTACTAATTTGGCCATCAAGGGTTTAATGAGATAAAAAAATAAATGATCAGGGGCTCAATATATCAAGGGCTTAATGAGACAAATAAGGGCCGATTAGATGTTTGGGAATAAGGGCCGAATATCTTTTTAAGCCCTTAGGCCCTGTTTGGGAATTAGCTGTTAGCTGATTACATTAGCTGTTAGTTGTTAGCTGATTACGAGGGTGTTTGTTTCAGCTTTTCGGAGGAGCATTTAGCGTTTCACTTCAAACCGCAGAAAATATAGTGTTTGGTTAGGTTTATATAACCGCAGCGTTTAGCATTTTCTCTGGAAACTGCAGCGTTTTGTAGCGTTTCACGAAAATCTCCTATTTAGAGCTTTTCATAAACAGCTGTTTGTAGTTAGTTGTTATTAACAGAATTATCCTTCTTATTTCTACAAAATATGTTTATTCTTTAACATTATTTATATTTTTACAACATAATTACCGAAAAAAATAAGGTTTTGTTGCGTTCAATAAATCTTTTATTTTTTATATAGATTATTTTTATTAATTTGTGTAACACATTTTTTATTTTATAATAGGATAAGGTGCAAAAATGCCCTCAACATTTATAGTTAGGAACAAATTTACCCTTAACGTCTAAAATGGTGCAACTATACTCCTAATTTTGGCAGCCAAAAGCAATTTTGTCACACCCGACCCTAAACGGCATCGGGCATGAAGGAAAAATAGGATAACAAAAGTCTATCTGTCAAAAGGCGAACCTATTTTCTAATAAATAAAAATTCATTTGGACTACCTAAAGTTTTATTTAATTATTTGGCTTGAACTTGATAATTCTATCAAGCTTCCTACGTATCCCGAACATCTTTTAACATTTAAACTGGGAATTAAAGCCACGTAGTTCTACCAATTTTAGGTAATTCTGATAGGTAGTTCTCTTAACTTATTAACTCGTTTCAACCTATTGACACTTTGAATAACACGCTAATACTTTAATTATACATTTCACTTTGTTATAGTTTATATATATATATATATCATTTCATCAAAACGAATCGAATTAAACAACATTTTATCAGAACAAATCAAATCGAACAACGTTTTATCAAAACGAATCAAATTAAATAACCGTTTTATTAAACCAGCTCATAAACAAGTTGTTAAGAATAATTGAAATTACGATAAACGAAAAATAAGCAAACACACAAGAATTGTTAACCCAGTTCGCCACTCGATTAGAATGACTACGTCTGGGGGCACTACCAAGCCAGAATATTTCACTATAATGAATGAGATCCAGATTACAGAGAAAGAGGTTACATTTATACTCCTGAAACCCTAACCGTCTGAAACCCTAATCGCCCAAAAAAGCCCAAAAATTTATCAAACCAAATAGACGTTTTATCAAACCAATTCGTAATTAAATAAATTGCTTTATCAAACCAACTCGTAGTCAAATAAACATTTTATCAAACAAACTCGTAATCAATCAAACGTTAAACCTTGTATCAAAATCAACTCATAATCGAAGACATAAAACCTTATATCAAAATCATCTCATATCCGAAAACATAAAACCTTATATCCATTCTAGAGTTTCTTCTCTTATGTATCAATCCATAACCACATATATCACATAGTCGAGACGTCTCTTTAACCTTGCCTAATCCTGTATTGGTCTTACCCCACACTTCGCTGCCAATACCCGACTAGGTCTTTACACTGTGTACACAGGCCATGTCCCTCACTGAACATGGTCTTCAAATATCAAAACCACCCGTCCGGATTACTCTAGATGGATATAAAAATCAGAAAATCATAACGTACTCAAATCTCTTTCCACAATCAAATTTCCAAGTTACTCCATAATCATAAACCATTTGCCTTCAATTAACTATTTTACAAATAATCACAATTATTCAAAATAGCTTGCAAACAAAATACCCAAAATCCTTTAAAAATTAAATATTCTTTTAATATAAGTAAAATTCTTAAAACTCGTATAAAATCACCGATTTATAATTTAATCGAACTCCAAGAATTAAATAGCTCAAAATATTATATCAATAAAATTTAATATCGTTTAAAAGTAAATATTCTTATCGGATTATTTCCGGTCACCGAACCAAAAATTCTAAACTGAATAATTGATTAGAACTTTGAATACTATTAGACTCGTTACATTGATTAACCTGAACACTTTTACCGGATTATTCTTGTTTGTCACCGAAATTATAACGTGTAAACTAAACTGGTATCATTAATTCCGACCGAAGGTTCAGTTAGACTCGTGACATGGCTAGGAGTCCATAAGGACACGTTTTTACTTTTAGACTGTGACAATTTAATAACTTACTAGTGTTAATGATTGAAATGTCTAACTAATCGTCTACTTTAATATCTAACTACTAACTGTTTAATCAAATAATATTAGTTCTTATAAAATACTATTAGTTCTTATTGAGGTAAACATTACAAATTCTACACAAGACCTAACTCGAGATTCCGAATCGTCGTTATTATTTTCTTACTTATTTTTCCAATCAAAACCTTTAATCAACCCTTTCTTTTGATATATCCCAATCAAAACCTTTAATCAACCCTTTCTTTTGATATATCCCCTGATTAGGTACAAACCCTCAAACCATATTGCTTACCATTATGGGCGTTTGGTTCACAAGGGTAAGGGAAAAGGAATCTAGAAAGGGAAATCAAAGGAAAAGAAAGGAATAACCATTATTTCCCCTATGTGTTTGGATATGTTTAGGAAAGAGAATGGGGCAAAGGGAATCCAATTCCCTAGAAGGCATGGAGGTAATGGCTTAACCTAAAGTGAGGTAATGACTTAACCTAAAGTGGATAAAAGGAATGAGTTTTTTTTGTAAACAAAAAAGAACAAATGGAATGAAACCCTCCCATTCCATTCCTAAAGACCCTAAACCAAACGCCCAAAAATCTAAATTATTTGGATAACCTCACCTACTCCTCACAAATCCGTGGCCTCCTCTTTCTTTTCCTTTTTCTTTCTTAATTTTATTCTAAACCAGCCCCTCCACAACCTAAATTTCTAATCCCATCACCCTCAACAATATAAACCCCTGAAGTTACAAACTCTCCCAACTTTCCTACATTAATAAGCTATAACATTTTGACAGAAAATCAATTTACTCTTTTAATCAATAATTACATAAATTTATATACCTAACAACTTTATATTTTTAGGTAGTTTTTCACCTTTGACCTTATGTTGATAAAAATATATAAAATACTACACACAGAGATATTATATGAATAATCTAATAATTATAAACATAAGTAAAAACAAGTGATCACCTCTTTCGATTCCACTCTCAGGAACCCAAATAGAATGATCAAACATGCAGCTATCTCCATATTTTCAGGTTCGTGTTTTTGCTTGAAGCTCAAATAAAAGAATGAATAGATAAGAAAAGTATGGAGAAGGAAAGTGATTTATTTTCCTTGAAGATTATCTGGTCTTCTTTTGTTTTGAATTCTCCAAAATCCCCCTTGGAACTTACCCTTCTTTTCCTTTATTATATCCATGACACATGTTAATTCATAATTTTGACACTTCACTTTTGAGAAACCATTACTTGACGCCTAATTATTCACAACATCATCACTTGAGACCTAATTACTCATATTTACTTATTTGTTTATGATTCATAATATTGTTTTTATTATTATTATTTATAAACCCAATTTAGTTTAATAAAATATTAAAATATGACTATAAACTACTTATTAATTGTTAGCTTGTTTCCATAATATCACTTAAAAATCAAAGTGAAAAGTAGTAAAAAGATGAAGTAGATAAATTGAACTCAATTTTAAACTCAACATTTTTAATAATAATCATTCAAATAATATAAAGTTTAATTGTCAACTACAACTTACACATACTTTAATGTATAAGGTTTCCTAATTGAATGTATTTTTTTTTTCTATTTCTTTCCCGGAGATCTAAGAAGTATATAATTCAAAAATTTGTAAAATATCAATTAAGGTCATTTAAATTTATATTTTCTTTCGAAATATACTCCATGTCACGTCTGTGTCTAAATTTGTAAAATTTATATTTTGATATTAGTATATATTATAATTATTGGGTGTGTGATGTTTATTTGGTGTTATAGAAAAAGTTTGAAGTTAATTTGAGGGTTTTATGTGTAAATTAAAAGTTTAGAGTAATTTTTAAAGATTATATAAAGATGGAGGACCAAATGGGATATTTGCCGAATTTGGGATATATATCCCAAATTCCAGCGGCGTCTCTTATCTCCGATTCTTTTCTTTTTTTTCTTTTCCTTTTTCTTTTTCTTTCTGCTTCATCTGCAGATTATCGATTCCGAACCGTTTCTCCACCGTTTCTTTGATTTACGGAGATTCGACCGTCCGAATCACTCAAAATTGAAAACATAGGATCCTTATTTATAGATCGAAGTCCTAACCAAAGAGTTTTTGAGTTTCGGCAGTGTTTGGAGGCAAATGGCTTAGACAGAGTTTAGATGCGAATTGAACGGGTTTGTGGTCTTTAATTAGTAGCCAAGGTAAGTAACTATCAACTATATTTTGAGTTTTATGTATACAGATATATATATTGATATTTTAGGGTCATGCAGGAATTTTGTAAAATTGGGGGTTTTCCTAATTTTGCTTTTTATTGTGAAATTATGGTTCAAATGAAGCTATTGATTATGCTTCTATGTGAATTTCAGATTTTACTTGATTATGTTGATTAAAGGCTTAATTTGGTTGATTTACATATATACATATATGTTTTTGGTTTCAATATATATCTATATTGAACAAAATGAATTTGATGATTTCTTACGATTTGTGTTTGGATTGAGAAATCTGTTGCGGTTATCAAAAATATTAAATGGACATCCAAATGAGGTTATCATATCTTCTGAGGCACTTTAATGTGTTTAGTCTTCCCTCTCTGGAATGATGTTATTTAGTCAAATCAGAAACAGATGTGCTCCATAAGGCAATGCCTTTAAGGCTTGGTTTAGTTATTTCAGATGCTTCCCGTGTAAACTTGACCAAGCATTAGATATGGTGCATCACTTAGGGATTGGTTGTTGGCTGACAAGAGTTATTATCTTTTGTTTGCTCTGATATACTGGGAATGTTGATTATTACTCCATATGGAGGAATTAGCAGATAAACTTTGCCTTAGATATGCTATTCAGCGGATAAAATTGTTGAAAGTGTGTCATTTACTTTACAAACATCCCACATTGGAAAGAAAGCTCTTTGGGGACCAAGAGGTGAAGTATAAAGAGAGAAGCCTTACAATGGTATAAGCATACCTTTCTCGGCCTTTTGGCTAAGATCAAGTGTAGTATCTGTTCTTATCAGTTTAATATCTGATATGTGGACCAATGGTCCACACGATATTAAATTAATTTTTTTAGGGGGAAGGCCTATATTAATGGCTTGCCATTAGGGTCTTCAAGAGTCGCCATTGTGTTGCACTATAGCATTGGCCTGGCTCGCCCCTCCGATTCCAGTTATAGTATTGGCCGAGTTCCATCTTTAGAGCTTTTGATTTTTAATTTGTTGACTTCTATTTAAAATAGTAGCACAGTACTGGTTGATTATTGGAGCTAATAGACTGATGTCAGACAACAGGGGTAAATTTGCTAATAGATTGTGATTCAAAGTATTAGGTCCTGGTGAGGTTATTTTTGTTCTGTTTGCGTCTCAAACAATCTTTATCATTCCAAATGAGCTTAATATTTTTAGTCACCCATCTCTGGAATGATGTTATTTAGCCAAATCAGAAACAGATGTGCTCCATAAGGCAATGTCTATGTCATCAAGGCTTCGGTTAGTTATTGCAACAGCATATAGATGAGTCTTGTGTAACGTCAACCAATCGTTAGATCACTTAGGGATTGGTTCTTGGCTGACCAGAGTCATTATCCTTAGTTTGCTTTTGCAATATAGAGAAAGAAGTTCAAAGCAAATTTCAAACTAGGACTTTCGTGACTTGGTTTTTGTTTTTATAATTAGGAACGGAAACGCTTGATGCAATGCGGTTGTCTATTCCCTTTAATTTGATTGCAGTAATACCCAGTGGTACTTTGTCCGGGTGAAGTAATTGAGAGATGCTAATTTACTTCTCCCTAAACCTCTTCTATAACCTTTAGTTTTCTCTCTATATAATGGCAATGTTGAGATTATTACTAAATATGTATGAAGAAATGCAAATGTGATTCCTGAGAAGCGTATAAACATGATAACATTGTGTATTACTGGGATTGCAGAAATGCAAGTGTCAATTCGTGGATGCAATATGGTTGTCTTTTCCTTATGTCTTGTCTTTTCCACATGATAACATAGTTTCATTAGATTGATGCTTGTGAAACCAAGGCACTTCCAATCATGGTTATCTGATGCTTGTTCATTTGTCAATTATTTTAACAGATTCAATATATTGAAGTCTCTTTCAAAATGTTAATTCAGTGATTCAGGCTTGTTGGAGTGGAGCTTAAGAATGATGGAACTTGCAATCATATGGTGAATTTCATTTGCATGAAAGGATACACACTTGGTAAGTAATTTCCTCAATCAAAGTGTTCTTTGATTTGATGTGCTTCATATTACAATTCAGTGTCTATAAATTTTGATGTGCTTCATGGTCTCAATTTCCCTATAACACCAGAATCTTAGATCCATGGAATATTAATTATCTCGGAGTCTCATAAAGAATGTGATAATGGAATAAGAGGGTAAATTGGGAATCGAAGGACATATGGTTTATCGGCTTAGCTGGAGTTTGTTGAGAGAGAAGGAGAGAATACTATAGGTTATGTACATATGTGATGTGAGAGTTTAGATTGTTAAAGACATGTTTTGGGAATTCAGTTAGTATTCGGCTTTATGCTTGGGCAATGGAGTTTTTTCCACTGATAGTTAGTTTAGGCAGTTGATCTCTCTATCAATTATATTATTCTGTTCCTTATATATAAGTAACGATGGAGGTCCTATTTTGATGACTTATTTAATGGAGATCGCAGCCAAGATGTGGGAGATATAAGTATCCATCACGATATGATAAATCATGAATGCCTGCGGAGAATTCAAAAAGGTGAAGTCAAAATGACATTAAGTAAGATGAAGTTGAAGAAAGCAGTAGGACCTGATGGCATCCCTATTGAGATTTGGAGATGTTTGGGAGAAAGAGGAATCGAATGGTTGACAACGTTCTTCAACAAAATTTGGAGAAACAATAAGATGCCATCAGAATGGAGGAAAAGTATCTTAATCCCTTTGTATAAGAACAAAGGCGATGTCCAAGATTGTGCCAACTATCGGGGAATCAAATTAATGAGTCACACTATGAAACTTTGGGAGCGAGTGATCGAACAAAGGCTAAGGAGGACGGTCAAGATCTCGGAAAACCAGTTTGGCTTTATGCCTGGAAGATCAACTATGGAAGCCATCCATCTAATGAGACAATTAATGGAGCACTATCGAAATAAGAAGAAAGACTTGCATATGGTTTTTATTGACTTGGAGAAAGCATATGATAAGGTACCAAGGAAGTACTTTGGTGGGCCTTGATAAGGAAAGGCATTTCGCGGAAATATATTGACATCATGAAGGACATGTATGAGGGAGCATGCACGAGTGTACGTACTAGTGTTGGGAAGACTCAAGAGTTCCCTATTACGATTGGAGTGCATCAAGGCTCCGCACTAAGCCCATTTCTTTTTGCCATCGTTATGGATGAACTAACAAGTTCACTTCAAGATGGTATACCATGGTGCATGCTGTTTGCAGATGATATTGTGTTGGTTGATGAGACGAAAGAAGGAGTGGAGAGAAAGTTGGAACTATGGAGACAAACTCTAGAATCTAGAGGCTTTAAGTTGAGCCGAAGCAAGACGGAATATTTGGAGTGTAAGTTTAGCGGCCATAGGAGTAGGGAGGCAGGGACAATCACCCTAGATGGGAGAGTTGTTCAGGCCTCGGATTGCTTCCACTATTTAGGATCTATTATCCAAACGGATGGAAAAGTAGATGGAGATGTTGCTCATAGGATTAAAGCTGGTTGGTCGAAGTGGAAGAGTGCTACGGGTTTCCTTTGTGACCCCAGCATGCCTAATAGATTGAAGGGGAAATTCTACCGGACGGCAATTAGACCAGCATTGTTATATGGTACGGAGTGTTGGGCAGTGAAACACTGCCACATCCATAAGATGTCGGTGGCGGAGATGCGTATGTTGAGATGGATGTGTGGTCATACGAGAAAGGATCGGGTGAGTAACGAAATAATTAGGACAAAAGTAGGAGTCACATCTATGAGAATAAAATATGAGAAAACCGACTAAGGTGGTTTGGCCATGTGAGACGTAGAGCGCTTGATGCGTCGGTTAGGAGAACCGAAGAGTGGCAAAGGGATGTAGTGGTGAGGGGTAGGGGAAGACCTAAGCAAACTTGGAGGAGGGTGATCGAGAGTGATATGAGTTTACTGGGAATTGAGGAAAATATGGTAGTGGATAGGACGGAGTGGAGGGAGCGAATTTGTGTTGCTGACTCGACTTGATTTCACGGTTTTATATAATGGTTCATGTAAGCCGACCCCGAATCATTTCGGGACTAAGGCTTTGTTGTTGTTGTTTGTTGTTCCTTATATATGCGAGAGTTTAGATTGTGAAAGACATCTCTTAGTATTCGGCTTTATGCTTGGGCTATGGAGTTTTTTCCACTGATAGTTAGTTTAGGCAGTAGATCTCTCTATTGATTCTATTATTCTGTTCCTTGTGTTTTTCTAGTTCCAATTCATTAAGCTCAGTTCATTTTCTATTTTCAATGTCTTTGTATCGCGTTATCCATCAGAGTATCCATGAACGAATCCTTGCTTTTCATGGAAGAATACTGCTTATTGTAATGTCTGAAATGAAAGTGTGATTGCTGAGAATACTTGCTTTTCATGGAAGAATACTGCTTATTGTAATGAAGCAGCAACCGCATAAATGAGACTCAGGATCGAAGGAGAAACATACTTACCTGGACGGGGTCAATGGGTGATCAATGAGGCTCATTGCCTAGGGTTGTGACCTCCATTGCACTCAGTAGGGGTGCTTCCCTAAAGTCTCCCCAAGAGGGAGAGCTTACGTCATAATTTGTGCCAGTAGGGGCCTGCGTTCGCGCGGCCCCCTTCCAATTCTAGTTTCAGTTTTTTGTTCATCTAATCGAATCAAAAGGTGAGTTTCTGTTATATTCTCAGTATACAAACAATGTCTAGGTTATTTGTTGAGCAAACAATGGGTAGGTTATTGATTATTGATTTTTATGCTTCTATTGGAAGATGATGTTCATCAATCATACTATTTCTCGTAATCAATTTAGGGATTCGTTTCTTTCTATGGGAGACTAAGTTGAGGCAAAGATTATCTACTGGACTATGTTTTTCAGCTTCTTCTTTCGTGCTGTAGACAGCCCTTGGGCATCCATTGCAAGGTAAAATTGAACTGGTTTTAGGTTTTCATGAAATTTTGAACTCCTTTTGTTCATTATGAATAACTGGAAGTTTTTGTTTGGGTATATGAATAACTGGAAGTAGTTATATGTTCATTTGATCGACTTCGTACCCATGCAAAAAAGATGAGTTTCTGTTGTTTTCTCAGTATCCAAACAAGAATTTAACATGCAATTCCTGTTAATCTAGCTATATCATTTCATTAGTTCAGCAAAAGCGATTGTTTAGATATTTATTGAGCAAGCAGTGGTTATTGCTTATTTTGCTTCTCTTGGAAGATCATTATTTCTCGTTATTAGGATTCAATTCTGTCTGTTGGGGCAAAGATTATCTACTGGATTCGTTGTTTATGTTTTTCATCCATTCCAAGATAAAAATTGCGGAGGTGCCTTTTAGGTTTTCATCAAATTTGAACTGGTTTTGAAATCCCTTCGTGCATTAGTATCTATTGAAAGAAGTTTTTGCTTGGGTATATGAATAAATCAAAGGAGTTATAGTTTCATTTTGTCGATGCTTTTGAAACTGTGCCACCTCAAAGTTCAAATCACAGAATCAGATGCTTCATCCAAAAGTCTCAACATATTATCCTCTGTTGGCTTTGCATCATGCCAGTGTTGATTGCAGACCTTCTTGTTAACCATGAATATTTCTTTGATGAATGTAAGCAACCAGCTTGCTATTTTGTTGTGAAGATACGCTGGATGATGATATTAACTTACTAAGTATTATAGGGAAAGCAAAAATGGTTGTTTTAGGACAATTGTAAGAAATAATTTGGTTGTGATTGATGGAAATACTTTGCCTTGGGTCTGGTACTCCGCGGATAAAATTGTTGACAAGGCGTTAAAGTGGGTGAGGAAATGTGTCATTTACTTTACAAACATCCCACATTGGAAAAAAAAAGCTCTTTGAGGACCAAGAAGTGAAATTATAAAGAGAGAAGCCTAACAATGGTAGAAGCATACCTTTCTCAGCCTTTTGGCTAAGATCAAGTGTAGTATCTGTTCTTATGAGTTTAATATCTGATATGTGGACCAATGGTCCACACGATATTAAATTAATTTTTTTAGGGGGAAGTCCTATATTAATGGCTTGCCATTAGGGTCTTCAAGAGTCGCCATTGTGTTGCACTATAGCATTGGCCTGGCTCACACCTCCAATTCCAGTTCTACCTTTAGAGCTTTTGATTTATAATTTGTTGACTTTTATATTATTTAATAGATTCATTTCAGATTGTTTTAGGGGTAACTAATTAAATAGTACAGATTGATTAAGTATTTATTTTATTAATGATAATCAAATAATAAATAAATAATTAGATAATATAAACAAACTATTTCAGTTTTGTTTTCTTTACCTTTTTTTCTAAGGTTAATTCAGTGATTCGGGCTTACAGTTTTATATTCGTGCATATATGCAGCTGGTGGAACTTAAGAATGATGGAACTTGCAATCATATGGTAAATTGTGATACTTGAATGAATTTCATTTTCATGAAATGATGCACACTTGATAAGTAATGGGAAGACAGTAGCTTGGGTTATGGAGGAATCAACAAGTGTGTTCTTTCATTTACTATAAACTTTGCTGTGCTTCATGGTCTCAATTTTCCTATAATTTCCAGAATTTTAGATCCATAGAATATTGATTATCTGGAGTCTGAGAAAGAATGTGATAATGGAATGAAAGGGTAAATTGGGAACCGAAGGACATGGTTTATCGGTAAATTGTAAAATGTATATATAATTTTTTTTGGATACAGTCTAAGCTTATTGGTCAGCATTTCTCTCTCAGAATAGGCATCAGAGAAAGCTAAGCTTTCCTTTGTTGTAAAATGTATATTTAGATCGGTCGGGTATTGTATAGGCGGAATTGCTCTGTTCCTATTATGCTAGTATATATATTACAGGTGGTTTAGAGCTTTGTTCCACAATCAGAAAACGCTGTAGATTCAAGACACAGGTGATATTTACTACTTATAGGCTGCATCTAGTCATGATGCGAAATAATCACATATGGGGTTTTGGCTGTAATGCTTTTGCTCCCATAATGTGCAAAATTTGAGCTATAGCCAAACTTTACTCTTGGAGCACAGGCTGAGTTTACAGATAGTTGATAGCTTGGGTCATAATATAATTTTCTAATTTGCTCCTGTTCTATAGTCTATTTCCTGTAACTAGATTGCAGTTTTACCAAGTTGTAATGTTAGAACTACCATCAATTGATATAGCTCAGTTTACTTCTCCCGCTCTCCCTAAACGATTTCTATAGCTGATTTTTTAGAGAGTTAATTATTGGGTTGTCATTTGATAATTGTGTCACGTGATTATGTGACATAAAGGCAACAAAAAGGATAATTGTGTCAGGCGAAAGATGGGCTTCTCTTATTTCCTCAGTATCCAAACAAGTAATATAAACTCCATAGCCCAAGCATAAAGCCGAACACTAAGAGATGTCTTTCACAATCTAAACTCTCACATATATAAGGAACAACAAACAACAAACAACAACAAAGCCTTAGTCCCGAAATGATTCGGGGTCGGCTAACATGAACCATCTTATAAAACCGTGAAATCAAGTCGTGTCAGCGACACAAATTCGCTCCCTCCACTTCGTCCTATTCACTACCATATTTTCCTCAATTCCCAGTAAACTCATATCACTCTCGATCACCCTCCTCCAAGTTTGCTTAGGTCTTCCCCTACCCTCACCACTACATCAAGCGCTCTACGTCTCACATGGCCAAACCACCTTAGTCGGTTTTCTCTCATTTTATTCTCAATAGATGTGACCCCTACTTTTGTCCTAATTATTTCATTACGCACCCGGTCCTTTCTCGTATGACCACACATCCATCTCAACATACGCATCTCCGCCACCGACATCTTATGGATGTGGCAGTGTTTCACTGCCCAACACTCCGTACCATATAACAATGTTGGTCTAATTGCCGTCCGGTAGAATTTTCCCTTCAATCTATTAGGCATGCCGGGATCACAAAGGAAACCCGTAGCACTCTTCCACTTCGACCAACCAGCTTTAATCCTATGAGCAACATCTCCATCTACTTCTCCATCCGTTTGGATAATAGATCCTAAATACCGGAAGCAATCCGAGGCCTGAACAACTCTCCCATCTAGGGTGATTGTCCCTGCCTCCCTACTCCTATGGCCGCTAAACTTACACTCCAAATATTCTGTCTTACTTCGACTCAACTTAAAGCCTTTAGATTCTAGAGTTTGTCTCCATAGTTCCAACTTTCTCTCCACTCCTTCTTTCGTCTCATCAACCAACACAATATCATCTGCAAACAGCATGCACCATGGTATACCATCTTGAAGTGAACTTGTTAGTTCATCCATAACGATGGAAAAAAGAAATGGGCTTAGTGCGGAACCTTGATGCACTCCAATCGTAATAGGAAACTCTTTAGTATGTACACTTGTGCATACTCCCTCATACATGTCCACACGATATTAAATTAATTTTTTTAGAAGGAAGTCCTATATCAATGGCTTGCCATTGGGGTCTTCAAGAGTTGCCATTGTGTTGCACTATAGCATTAACCTGGCTCACCCCTCCAATTCCAGTTCTATATTTACAGTTTTTGATTTATAATTTGTTAACTTTTATTTGAAATAGCAAAGTATTGGTTAATGTTGGAGCTGATAGATTGATATAGACTGTTTTTAGAGGTAAATAGTTAAGCAGTACAGATTAATTAAGGATTTATTTTATTAAGATAATCAACTAATAAATAAATAATATAGAAAAATTATTCAGTTTCGCTTTCTTTACCTTTTTTTCTAAAGTTAATTTAGTGATTCTGGCTTACAGTTTTATTTTCGTGCATATAGATATGGCAGATACTTAGATTTTTCGGTTTTTAATTTGTTAACTTTTATTTGAAATAGCTAAGTACTGGTAAATTTCATACTGGGGTGGTGAACTTTCATTTTTGTGGAGTGATACGCAATTCAAAGGTAGTTTGCTCAATCAAGAAAGTCTTATCCTTCAATAAATTATTATTCTGGACATCTACTATCTGAATCTTGACGCTTTGTTGAGCTGTTGTGTCTCATATTTCTTGAACTAAGTTTGTTCATATGATGCTTATATTTGGCTTTGATACTTCGTGTCATCCATTCCCTTATTGGATGCTAAGTTCTCTCAATTTTCAGGGGAATTTAAGTACCGGGAGTGCGGTTTCCATCAATCATTGGTATGGCCAGAGAGGTTCTGAATATAGATTAACTGAAAATACACATATGAAGATCTAGATGCCTCGTCTTATCCCTCCAACTGATTTTTTAATTTTAATTTTCAGTAGACGGTCGTAACTGATAACAGTTTGCAAAATCTGTTGTTAGTTTATTAGGCTATTGCTTTTTGCATTTCTGGGAAGTTGATATTGGATAATCACTGAACTCTCTTTATCAATTAGGATTTTGATACTTAGCCTTAGGCACTAGGTTAAGGCTTGATTGTTTAGTGCACATGCTTTGTCATTTATGTTTCAGCTTTCTCTTTCGTTACTAAAGGCAGTCCTGAGGCATTCCAATAGGTGAAATTGCGGAGATGCCTGGGTGTATGAATAACTACAAGAAGTTCTAGTTTCATTAGATTGATGCTTGTGAAACCAAGGCACTTCCAATCATTGTTATCTGATGTTTGTTCATTTGTCAATTATTTTAACAGAATCACAATATTAGACTCTCTTTCAACATGTTACCGGAGAACAATTTACATTAGTTTTTCTTTCTATATCTTTTTCTTTTTGGAGTGATAGATGTACAGTTGTGTATTTGTGCATATATGTAGGTGCTGGAGCTTAAGAATGATGGTGAATTTCATTTGCATGAAAGGATACACACTTGATAAGTAGTTTGCTCCTCAATCAAGTGTGTTCTTTCATTTAGTTAGATCATATTACAATTCAGTGTCTATAAATTTTGATGTGCTTCATGGTCTCAATTTCCCTATAATTCCAGAATTTTAGATCCATGGAATATTAATTATCTCGGAGTCTGATAAAGAATGTGATAATGGAATAAGAGGGTAAATTCAGAATCGAAGGACATATGGTTTATCGGCTTAGCTGGAGTCTGTTGAGAGAGAAGGACAGAATGCTATAGGTTATATATATGTGAGAGTTTATATTGTGAAAGACATCTCTTGGGAATTCAGTTAGTATTCGGCTTTATGCTTGGGCTATGGAGTTTTTTCCACTGATAGTTAGTTTAGGCAGTAGATCTCTCTATTGATTCTATTATTCTGTTCCTTGTGTTTTCTAGTTCCAATTCATTAAGCTCAGTTCATTTTCTATTTTCAATGTCTTTGTATAGCATTATCCATCAGGGTATCCACGAATGAATCTTGCTTTTCATGGAAAGAATACTGCTTATTGTAATGTCTGAAATGAAAGTGTGATTGCTGAGAATACTTGCTTTTCATGGAAGAATACTGCTTATTGTAAAAGTTATGAGAGAAAATCCCACATCAGAAAGCACGAGCAGGATAATGAAGCAACAACAGTATAAATGAGAGTCAAGAACCAATGTGTAACATACTTACCTGGACGGGGTCAATGGGTGATCAATGAGGCTCATGGCCTAGGGTTGTGACCTACATTGCACTCTGGAGGGGTGCTTCCTTAAAGTCTCCCCAAGAGGGAGAGCTTACGTCATAATTTGTGCCAGTGGGGGCCTGTGTTCGCGCGGCCCCCTTCCAATTCTAGTTTCAGTTTTATGTTCATCGAATCCACTTCATAAACATGTAAAAGGTGAAGTTTCTGTTATATTCTCAGTATCCAAACAATGTGTAGGTTATTGATTATTATGCTTATTTTGTTGAGCAAACATATATATGACATTTCATTAATCATTATTTCTCTTTATCAATTAGGGATTTCGATTCTTTCTGCTGGAGGCTATGTTGAGGCAGAGATTATCTACTGGTTTCGTTGTCTCTGTCTTTCAGCTTCTTCTTTCATGCTGTAGATAGCCGGGCATCCGTTGCAAGGTAAAAACTTGAACTTTTGAACTCCTTTGTTCATTATTATGCGTTGAAAATAAGTTTTTGTTTGGGTATATGAATAACTGGAGATTAGATGCTTGTTAATTTGTTTTATTGTTTCAACATAATCAAAATATTAAATTGGACATCCAAAGTCTCAACATATTATGCTATCTGTACTGGTGGTTACACGTTTTTAATATTTTATGGGTCGTTGATTGGTGAAGCTGAAGAATGATACGCAGTTCAAGGGTAGTTTGCTCAATCAATGAAGTTAAATTATATTGTGATTCAAGGAGTAATATCTTTTGTCATTCATGGTCCCATATTGCCTGTGATGCTAGAATTTTACATACATGGAGTATTAATTATCTTGGAGTCCTGAAACAGATGTTCTCCATAAAGCAATGCCTTAAGGCTTGGGTTTAGTTATTTCAGAGGCACATAGATGCATCCCGTGTAAACTCGACCAAGCATTAGATATGGTGCATCACTTAGGGATTGGTTGTTGGCAGACGAGAGTCGTTATCTTTTGTTTGCTCTGATATACTGAGAATGTTGATTATTACTCCATATGGAGGAATAACTGCAAATGCCATTGCTGAGAAGCTGATAAACTTTGCCTTTGGTCTGGTATTCAGCGGATAAAATTGTTGATTGATGGAAATACTTTGCCTTTGGGTCTGGTATTCAGCGGATAAAATTGTTGACAAGGCGTTAAAGTGAGTGAGGACCAAGAAGTGAAATATAAAGACAGAAGCCTAAAAATGGTAGAAGCATACCTTTCTCGGCCTTTTGGCTAAGATCAAGTGTAGTATCTGTTCTTATCAGTTTAATATCTGATATGTGGTCCAATGGTCCACACGATATTAAATTAATTTTTTTTAGGGGGAAGACCTATATTAATGGCTTGCCATTAGGGTCTTCAAGAGTTGCTTTGCACTATAGCATTGGCCTGGCTCACCTCTCCAATTCCAGTTCTATCTTTTGACTGATTTATAATTTTTTTTTACTTTGATTTGAATTTGAATAGTATTGGTTGACATTGGAGCTAATAGATCGATGTTTCTATATTTATCCTTTTTGTTTGCACTGTTTCTCTGGAAGGCATTTCTAGGTGAAATTGCAGATGTGCCTTTTAGGGTGTTTAACAAAAAAACTTAAAGTTGTTTAAACTCCCTTGATTGATTTTTAGGCGTTAAAAGGAATTTTTTGTTTGGATATATGAATAACTAAAAGAAGTTAATAACCGAGGCACTTCAAATCATGGTTATCCGATGATTGTTTATTTGTCAATTATTTTAACAGAATCACAATATTAGAGTCTCTTTCAAAATTTTACTGGAGAACAAATTACTTTAGTTTTTCTTTTTTTACCTTTTTTTTTTCTAAAGTTCATTCAGTGATTAAGGCTTAAGAATGATGGGACTTGCAATCATATGGTGAATTTCATTTGCATGAAAGGATACACACTTGATAAGTAATTTACTCCTCAATCAAGTGTGTTCTTTCATTTAGTTAGATCATATTACAATTCAGTGTCTATAAATTTTACTGTGCTTCATGGTCTCAATTTTCCTATAATTTCCAGAATCAATTTTCCTATAATTTCCAGAATCTTAGATCCATGGAATATTTATTATCTTGGAGTCTGATAAAGAATGTGATGATGGAATAAGAGGGTAAGTTGAGAATTGAAGGACATGGTTTATCGGCTTAACTAGAGTTTGTTGAGAGAGAAGGAGAGAATACTATATAGGTTATATATATATATATATATGTGAGAGTTTAGATTGTGAAAGACATTTTGGGAATTCAGTTAGTATTCAGCTTTATGCTTGGGTAAAAAGGACGGCCTGGTGCATTACGCGTCCCCGCTAAGCGAGGGTCCAGGGAGGGGTCCCACCACAAGGGTGTACTGGGGGCAAGTCTTCCCTTACCAATTATTTTGGCAAGAGGCCGCTCCTAAGACTCGAACCCGTGACCTTCGGTCACACGACAACAACGTTTTACCGTTGCGCCAAGGCTCGCTCTCTAGCTTTATGCTTGGGTAATGGAGTTTTTTCCACTGATAGTTAGTTTAGGAAGTTGATCTCTCTATTGATTCTATTATTCTGTTCCTTGTGTTTTTCAATTCTGTCCGGTTGATTTGTGATTTTCTGGTTACAGCCTGAGGTGATATAGATCGATGGGTCCGGTATTGTACAGGTGGATTTGCTCTGTTCCTATTATGCTAGTATATATTCCTGGTGGTTTAGAGCTTTCTTCCACAATCAGAAAACGTTGTAGATTCAAGACACAGGTGATATTTAGTAGGCTGCGTAGAGTCGCGATGCGAAATAATCAGAGATGGGGGTTTGGCTGGAAGTTCAATCAACTCAACAACATTGCATATATAGGGTAAATGCTCTTAATTTTGGAACTTTACTCTTGGAGCACAGCCTGAGTTTACAGATAGCTGATCTATAGATTCACATGATCTATAGATTCAATGTGATTATGTGACGTAAAGGCAACAAAAATGATAATCGTGTCCGATAATTTGTCTTTTTTCGTTGTTGTGTTATAATTGAAAGGCATAGTTAATTATTGTGCAACTAATAGCTGAGATCATATACTTGAGTTGAGACACAGAATCCTGTTGTGTATGCTTGTGTTATGTCTGACAATAATTTTTTTTTTTTTTTTATTATTATTTGTGATAATCAGAGTTTCTAATAATAATAATAGTAAGGTGAACTACACCAATGGCCCTCAATTTTAGTATTATTAACATGATGGGCCCTAAACTTCAAAACTGAAAATCCAAATAGTTGTTGAGTAGTGTAAATAGCGGCTTGATCGCATGAAATGCCACTAGATCACTCTTTGATGGATCAATTATGTTAATAATTTCAAAGTTAGAGACCATCATTTTAGTAAAGGAGTGTGATCTATCGGTATCATAGTTGTGAAAGGCGACCGAGGCGATCGCCTGAGGCGAGAGGCGGCCCAGGCGATCAAGCCACCGCCTTCTGTAATGGGAGGCGGGCGAAATTCGAAAGGCGACCACCTTTCCTCCGCAGGCGAGAGGCGATTCTAGGCGAGAGGCTGTCGCCTTTGGATCTCAGGTGAAATTTAGGTTAAAAATTGAAGTAACTGTAATCAGATGGTTCGTGCAACTGCCATAGAAAGGGTTCTCTGTGTCTCGGTTCGTAGACTTCATCTCCTCCAGGCTTAATTCATCCACTTCGACAACTTCACTTCATCTCCTCCAACAGCACCGTCGATCTAAAAGGTACATACTTCGACAACTTTACTTGTCTCTCTTCTCTGTTCTGTTCTAATTTCTATTGTTTACTTCATCTTCTTAGTTTCTTTTCTTCCTCTCTTACTTTTCTTGGTTCTAAGTGTTATGCTGCCCAAATTTTCATGATTTGTTCTAAATGTTAAGCTGCTCAAATTTTTATGAAATTTTTGTTAAGTTTTTACAGTTTTATTATGGGTAAATTTCATCAGTGGTGTATAACCTTTACCCCACTTCACACTTTGATGTACAACCTTCAATTTGTCTCACTAATATGTACACCTTATAGGTGACCTCCCACTTTGGTGTACAGCCGGTAAAAATGACCGGTCAACGACTGGTCAACGCGCCACCTCATCATTTTCATTCAAGTCATTATTAAAGTGAGCCCACAAATTATAAAAAAAAATCAATTTTTATCTCTCTCTTTTACCCTTATCTCTTTGTCTCTTCATCTTCTTCCCTCTATTTCTTTTTCTCTTTTCAAATTTCTTTCTCTCTCTTTAAATTTCTCTCTCTAACTCACCTCTATTCTATATTGATATCTTCCAACAAAATCATAAGCCAATACAGAAAATGTTGGAGACTCCATTATATTCCCTCCCTCGTTGATGTTATTATGGTTTTTGAGGGATTTGTACCACTTATTGTTATGAATGGCTTATCGGCAGTCGGCAGGAACAACAATCTTTTTACTGTTTAATTAATTAAACTCATAATTAGCATAAGTAAAAGAAAATTAATTAATTGTGATATAAAACCAGTACAAACCTGTATGTTCCTGGCTTAACCCAGATGAAGACCAAATCAGAATTATTAGGTGGAACAGAATCGATTAGAATTACATTAGACAAGTCAACTGCACCACTAATATGACTATTAATATCATCATAATAAAACAACATATCTTCATTATTGTAGCTGCTGCACCCATTTCTTGATTTAACAATAACTTAGGTCGTGTTTGCTAAAAAGCGTTTTGGGATAAAAAGAGCGGTTTTGACTAACTTTAGCGGTTTGACCACTGAAACCGTTGATTGGAGTTTTGGTGGAGAGAGGTTTGGGATGAAAACGCTAATTTAGATAAAGCTCATTGTAGGAGCTTTTTTAATTTGCGTTTTGCAATATTAAAATTAATGGATTTCTTTAACTCTAATAGATAGACTCATCCTCCAATATTAAAAAAAAAAATGCTCCTATTCGTCTTTTTCCACAAACCGCTATTATCAATCAGCTAATTTTTACCAAAAAGGTCTACACAAACAGCTAGTCAAATCAGCTAACAGGTAATGTAATCAGCTATCAGCTAACGGCTAATTCCCAAACAGGGTCTTAGTAATTTGAAGTGTGTTTTTTCTGATAATTTATAAAGCTTAATTAATTAAGTCTTCCATGTATTTATATTGTGATTATAGATATAATATTAATTCTTCATAAAAAAAAGGTCAATGAAATTGGTGGTCCAAAACATTGTCAGCTAAACAAGTATTAATATTAATGGAGATCATGGCAAGGACATCAAAAGCCTCATGCCCGTCAAAACAGCTTCTGAATTTTATTTATTTTTTCTTTTTTTCTTTTTACTTTTGGATGAGTTGAATTCTGAAAACGGTTTGGAACCATTAGAAAAGTGATATCAATACAGAATGTTAGAGAGATAGGGCTAAGTTTGAGATTGAAAGAAATTTAGAGAGAGAGAGAGAGGGGTTAGAGAGGGAAGGAAATTTGAAGAGAGAGAAACAAATGGAGAGAAGAAGATGAAGAGATAGATGGATAAGGGTAAAAGAGAGAAAGTACAAAAATTGATTATTTTTTTATAATTTGTGGGTCCCACTTTATTAATGGCTTGAAAATGATGAGGTGGTGCGTTGACCAGATATCGACCGGTCATTATTAGAACTGCCCCTTCCACCCGTGGTGGAAACGGCACGGCCGTTCGTTCCACCGTAAGGTGGAACGACCGGCGCTCTCGTTCCACCGTACGGTGGAACGAAAGGCGCAATCGTTCCACCGTACGGTGGAACGAAAGGCGCAATCGTTCCACCGTACGGTGGAACGAGCGGCGCATCCATTCCACCGTACGGTGGAACGGTGCGCGCTGCCCATTTAGGCCAAAAAAAAAATTAGAAATTCAAAAAACAAAATTTAAATTTAAATTTATATCGTAGGACTACCTCGTGTTCGAAATCATGGTCTTCGGGAATGTTCGGGTCCATTTTTGTCCAATTCGGGTTTTTAGGCTTGGGAGAGAAAGAGAGGAAAAAAAAAGTTTTGGTTTTTGATAAAAAAAATTATGACAATGGCATAAATGTCAAAAGAGTGCGGTGGGTGGAAAAAATATTGCGGTATATAGCAATACCCCAAGCAAATGAAGCTCATCATGTCCCTCATATTGGCCCTGTTTGGTAAAGAGCGTTTTGGGATAAAAATAGCGATTTTGACCAACTTTAGAGGTTTGACCACTGAAACCGCTAATTGGAGTGTTTGGTGGAGAGAGGTTTGGGAGAGAGTTTTGGGATGAAAACGATAATTTAGAAAAAGCTCTTAAAATGAGTTTTTTCAATTAACGTTTTGAAATATTAAAATTAATGGACTTCTTTAACCCTAATAGAACCATCTATGACGAATTTAAAAATTTACATGGAGGATAAACACAGGAATAAAACGGTGCTTTCAGTTTTTATTTTCAAATTAGAAATTGTTTTTTTTTATTATTATTATAAATATTTTTAAAAGTATTAAAAAGAATAATTATCCCCTTTTTAGAGGGATGTTGAGATATTTGGTTGAAGTTGTTGTATAATATGCTCTCAAATATAAACCCAACCCAGCAACGTTGAACCACTTTTAATTCAAGAAATCAAAAAATAAAACACATACAAAAGGAAATTTCAAGCAAATGAAGCTCATCATGTCCCTCATATTAATATAGCCTTACATCAAAATAATTTAATTTTAACTTTGATTTTAATTTTTTATATAAATATATTAGTTGGATGAGTTAGGTTGGATTTGAAATTAGTTTTCCCAGTCCAGTCCGGTGTAAATATCGTACCGATTGAGCTGAGTTTGAACAATGTAATTACATATCAAATCCGGTTAGAACAGACGTGCTGGTACTGGTTGGATTAATTAGTTTTAGAGCTTACGTCGTGTGAGAATATACAACTATTTTTTTTTTCTTAAAAAGAATATGCAACTAGTTTTAGAGCTTGCGAAAAAGAGATTTTTGTTACTAGGCTCCTCTCTCTATCCCCCGGACAGCGAACCGAAGGGACCCCGGCTCATACATCTAGCATGCGGCTTATAGTCCTTCTGGTCATAACAGGAAGAAAAGTTATGAGAGCATATCCCACATCGGAAAGCACGAGCAGGATAATGAACCAGCAAACGGATAAATGAGACTGAAGATCGATGGAGAAACATACTTACCTGGACGGGTTCAATGGGTGATCAATGAGGCTCATGGCCTAGGGTTGTGACCTCCATTGCACTCTGGAGGGGTGCTTCCCTAAAGTCTCCCCAAGAGGGAGAGCTTACGTCATAATTTGTGGCAGTGGGGGCCTGCGTTCGCGCGGCCCCCTTCCAATTCTAGTTTCACTTTCTTGTTCATCTAATCAATGTAAAAGGTGAGTTTCTGTTATATTCTGAGTTTCCAAACAATGGGTGGGTTATTGATTATTATGCTTATATTGGAAGATGATATTTCTCGTTATCAATTAGGGATTAGATTCTCTGTTGGAGGCAATGATTATCTACTCGTTTCTCAGCTTCTTCTTTCGTGCTATAGACATTGCAAGGTAAAATTGAACTGGTTTTAGGTTTTCATCAAATTTTGAACTCCCTAAATTCATTATTATGCGTTGAGAAGAAGTTTTTGTTTATAGTTTCATTTTGTCCATGCTTTTGAAAGTGAGCCACTTCAAAGTTCAAATCATGGAGATTAGATGCTTGTTAATTTGTTTTATTGTTTCAACATAATCAAAATATTAAATTGGGCATCCAAATGAGGTTAAACTGTGCAATCTTTGTCAATTATCATATCTTCTGAGGCACTTTAATGAGCTTAATGTGTTTAGTTCCTCCCTCTCTGGAACAGATGTTATTTAGTCAAATCAGAAACAGATGTGCTCCATAAGGCAATGCCTTCAAAGCTTGGGTTAGTTATCTCAGAGGCACATAGATGCTTCCCGTGTAAACTCGACCAAGCATTAGATATGGATATGGTTCATCACTTAGGGATTGGTTGTTGGCTGACAAGAGTCATTATCTTTTGCTTGCTCAGTTTAACTTTGCCTTAGATGTGGTATTTAGCTGATAAAATTGTTGTTTGATGGAAATACTTTGCCTTGGGTCTGGTATTCAGCGGATAAAATTGTTGAAAGTGAGTGAGGAAGTGTGTCATTTACTTTACAAACATCCCACATTGGAAAGAAAGCTCTTTGAGGACCAAGAAGTGAAGTATAAAGAGAGAAGCCTTACAATGGTTGAGAAGAAGTTTTTGTTTATAGTTTCATTTTGTCCATGCTTTTGAAAGTGAGCCACTTCAAAGTTCAAATCATGGAGATTAGATGCTTGTTAATTTGTTTTATTGTTTCAACATAATCAAAATATTAAATTGGGCATCCAAATGAGGTTAAACTGTGCAATCTTTGTCAATTATCATATCTTCTGAGGCACTTTAATGAGCTTAATGTGTTTAGTTCCTCCCTCTCTGGAACAGATGTTATTTAGTCAAATCAGAAACAGATGTGCTCCATAAGGCAATGCCTTCAAAGCTTGGGTTAGTTATCTCAGAGGCACATAGATGCTTCCCGTGTAAACTCGACCAAGCATTAGATATGGATATGGTTCATCACTTAGGGATTGGTTGTTGGCTGACAAGAGTCATTATCTTTTGCTTGCTCAGTTTAACTTTGCCTTAGATGTGGTATTTAGCTGATAAAATTGTTGTTTGATGGAAATACTTTGCCTTGGGTCTGGTATTCAGCGGATAAAATTGTTGAAAGTGAGTGAGGAAGTGTGTCATTTACTTTACAAACATCCCACATTGGAAAGAAAGCTCTTTGAGGACCAAGAAGTGAAGTATAAAGAGAGAAGCCTTACAATGGTTGAGAAGAAGTTTTTGTTTATAGTTTCATTTTGTCCATGCTTTTGAAAGTGAGCCACTTCAAAGTTCAAATCATGGAGATTAGATGCTTGTTAATTTGTTTTATTGTTTCAACATAATCAAAATATTAAATTGGGCATCCAAATGAGGTTAAACTGTGCAATCTTTGTCAATTATCATATCTTCTGAGGCACTTTAATGAGCTTAATGTGTTTAGTTCCTCCCTCTCTGGAACAGATGTTATTTAGTCAAATCAGAAACAGATGTGCTCCATAAGGCAATGCCTTCAAAGCTTGGGTTAGTTATCTCAGAGGCACATAGATGCTTCCCGTGTAAACTCGACCAAGCATTAGATATGGATATGGTTCATCACTTAGGGATTGGTTGTTGGCTGACAAGAGTCATTATCTTTTGCTTGCTCAGTTTAACTTTGCCTTAGATGTGGTATTTAGCTGATAAAATTGTTGTTTGATGGAAATACTTTGCCTTGGGTCTGGTATTCAGCGGATAAAATTGTTGAAAGTGAGTGAGGAAGTGTGTCATTTACTTTACAAACATCCCACATTGGAAAGAAAGCTCTTTGAGGACCAAGAAGTGAAGTATAAAGAGAGAAGCCTTACAATGGTTGAGAAGAAGTTTTTGTTTATAGTTTCATTTTGTCCATGCTTTTGAAAGTGAGCCACTTCAAAGTTCAAATCATGGAGATTAGATGCTTGTTAATTTGTTTTATTGTTTCAACATAATCAAAATATTAAATTGGGCATCCAAATGAGGTTAAACTGTGCAATCTTTGTCAATTATCATATCTTCTGAGGCACTTTAATGAGCTTAATGTGTTTAGTTCCTCCCTCTCTGGAACAGATGTTATTTAGTCAAATCAGAAACAGATGTGCTCCATAAGGCAATGCCTTCAAAGCTTGGGTTAGTTATCTCAGAGGCACATAGATGCTTCCCGTGTAAACTCGACCAAGCATTAGATATGGATATGGTTCATCACTTAGGGATTGGTTGTTGGCTGACAAGAGTCATTATCTTTTGCTTGCTCAGTTTAACTTTGCCTTAGATGTGGTATTTAGCTGATAAAATTGTTGTTTGATGGAAATACTTTGCCTTGGGTCTGGTATTCAGCGGATAAAATTGTTGAAAGTGAGTGAGGAAGTGTGTCATTTACTTTACAAACATCCCACATTGGAAAGAAAGCTCTTTGAGGACCAAGAAGTGAAGTATAAAGAGAGAAGCCTTACAATGGTAGAAGCATACCTTTCTCGGCCTTTTGGCTAAGATCAAGTGTAGTATCTGTTCTTATCAGTTTAATATCTGATATGTAGACCATTGGTCCACACGATATTAAATTAATTTTTTTAGGGGGAAGACCTATTTTAATGGCTTGCCATTAGGGTCTTCAAGAGTCGCCATTGTGTTGCACTATGGCATTGGCCTGGCTCACCCCTCCAATTCCAGTTATAGTATTGGCCCTTCGAGTTCAATCTTTTAATTTTTAATTTGTTGACTTCTATTTAAAATAGCAGCATAGCACTGGTTGATTATTGGAGCTAATAGACTGATGTCAGACTCTGGGATAAATTTGTTCACGCAGTTGAGTTAGACAACAGGGGTAAATTTGCTAATAGATTGTGATTCAAAGTATTAGGTCCTGGTGAGGTTATTTTTGGTAATAGATTGTGTAACGTCAACCAATCATTAGATCACTTAGGGATTGGTTGTTGGCTGACCAGAGTCATTATCCTTAGTTTGCTTTTGCAATATAGAGAAAGAAGTTCAAAGCAAATTTCAAACTAGAACTTTCGTGACTTGGTTTTTGTTTTTATAATTATGAACGGAAACGCTTGATGCAATGCGGTTGTCTATTACCTGTAATTTGATTGCAGTAATACCCAGTGGTACTTTGTCCGGGTGAAGTATTTGAGAGATGCTAATTTACTTCTCCCTAAACGTGTTCTATAACCTTTAGTTTTCTCTGTATATAAGGGCAATGTTGAGATTATTACTAAATATGTATGAAGAAATGCAAATGGGATTCCTGAGAAGCGTATAAACATGGTGACATTGTGTATTACTGGGATTGCAGGAATGCAAGTGTCAATTTGTGGATGCAATATGGTTGTCTTTTCCTTATGAGTTAATTTTAGTGTATGTCCTGTCTTTTCCACATGATAACATAGTTTCATTAGATTGATGCTTGTGAAACCAAGGCACTTCCAATCATGGTTATCTGATGCTTGTTCATTTGTCAATTATTTTAACAGATTCAATATATTGAAGTCTCTTTCAAAATGTTAATTCAGTGATTCAGGCTTGTTGGAGTGGAGCTTAAGAATGATGGAACTTGCAATCATATGGTGAATTTCATTTGCATGAAAGGATACACACTTGGTAAGTAATTTCCTCAATCAAGAGTGTTCTTTGATTTGATGTGCTTCATATTACAATTCAGTGTCTAAATTTTGATGTGCTTCATGGTCTCAATTTCCCTATAACACCAGAATCTTAGATCCATGGAATATTAATTATCTCGGAGTCTGATAAAGAATGTGATAATGGAATAAGAGGGTAAATTGGGAATCGAAGGACATATGGTTTATCGGCTTAGCTGGAGTTTGTTGAGAGAGAAGGAAAGAATACTATAGGTTATGTACATATGTGATGTGAGAGTTTAGATTGTTAAAGACATGTTTTGGGGATTCAGTTAGTATTCGGCTTTATGCTTGGGCAATGGAGTTTTTTCCACTGATAGTTAGTTTAGGCAGTTGATCTCTCTTTTGATTCTATTATTCTGTTGCTTGTGTTTTTCTAGTTCCAATTCATTAAGCTCAGTTCATTTTCTATTTTCAATGTCTTTGTATCGCGTTATCCATCAGAGTATCCATGAATGAATCCTTGCTTTTCATGGAAGAATACTGCTTATTGTAATGTCTGAAATGAAAGTGTGATTGCTGAGAATACTTGCTTTTCATGGAAGAATAGTGCTTATTGTAAAAGCCTTGAGAGCAATGCTTTAGGAAAACAAAAAATTTCTGGATGGGTATTAAGCAATGCTTTAGGAAAACGAAAAACGATAGCTTTAGGAAAAGGAAGGATCGTGATTGAAGGGAAGAAAGAAGGAGAAGCAGAGCAAAATCCCCATTGAAGCTAAGAAGAGCAAAATCACCATTGAAGCTAAGAAGGAGAAGGAGATGAGAGCAGAATCAAAATCGCAATTGAAGGGAAAAAAAAGAAGAGCATAATCGTGACTGAACGGAAGAAGATGAAAGAGAGCATATTCAAAATCGTAATTAAAGGAGAAGAATCTGGTGAATCACGATTACGGGGAAGAAGATGGAAGGATGGGTGTAATTCCACGTGACAATCCCAAATATAAATTTCTGACATGGCATACAATTTTTAACAGTGTTAAAGTTTTCCATCCAACAGGCCTAAAATTGCACCTTTATAAAAACCATAGACCTAAAATTTTGCTATTTCATACTTAAGGGGTAAATCTGATCCTCCCTAAAAACGTTAGGGGCAAATTTGCACCTTATCCCTAAGAATAATAAATGGTTAGTATTAGAAATTTCAAACGCATTAAGTAATCAACATATATATTTAAAGAGTTGAAAACTAATGGATTTTTATTCAAAGTTTACAAAATCAGTTCATTTCAAAAGCAAAATAGATGCTTTCAATCACTGTTTTTACAAATTAAGAATAAAAACCCTTAGCTCAAAGCTTTGGAGATCAAATAGAGAAGAATTGGTTTGTATTGAACTTTGGTGAATATAAGATTTCACTCTTTAGATTTTCACTCACTTTTTGGATTTTCACTCAGATTTGAAACAATCACATGAATTTCTTTTTGATTTCTGTCTAAAAAAAATACAACTCTAAAAAATGGCTTTCTAAACTTTGGTTCCAAAATCTCTCTCCAAATTGGCCTCCTCCTTTTTGGTGTTCAAAACCCCTCTATTTATAGATATACAAGTCATGGTTGGATTTGAGGAAATTGTCTTTTACTATGAATTTTTCTGCATTGTTGATCTTTGTGCATTTGTCTCTAGTGATGGTCTCCTATTTTCAAGATGTAGGGGATTGGTTGCTTATTCACGCTGAATTTGTCTCTTTAGTCTTTGAGGTGTGAATTTTCTCTTAGATTGAAGACCAATGATGCTGTCCATTTTTGGCTTTGTCCACAAATTTGAAATTTGGGTTTTGTTTGAGTTGAAGCTTCATTTGGAACCTTGATGCTGTCCATTTTTGGCTTTGTCCACAAATTTGAAATTTGGGTTTTGTTTGAGTTGAAGCTTCATTTGGAACCTTGAGAGGTTTATTTTTATGTTTCCTGCAAAACAAAAATTGTAATTTGATTAGTTTTACTAAAATGTAAATTTTATTTCTTAATAAAAACATTCTATTTTATTTTTATTTTATTATTTTTTATAATTTTTTGTGAATATTAATTCATTCATAACTAATTAATTCTAAGAATAAATTATGTTCTAAACATGACTTTATGTAAAAAAAATCATCTTCAATAGCAATCTCTTAACAATAAATCATACCTAGAACTATATTTATTCCTTGAATATTAATTATAAAATGAATGAGCTAAATTCATGACATTAACTTAACTATTAAACAAAAATTGATTTTTAACTAATAATCATAATTTGAAATATAACAATTTCAAAATTATATTTAGAAAATAATACATTATATCTCATATATAGTTTATAAAAAGATGGAAAATTCATTTATTTCAATGAATTATACCTTGAGTGCGATTTGATAATTATATTGAGATATAACAAATTGGCACACAAAAACTCCATTTTTGATAAATCATATGTGAGAATGAAGTGTTTTATTTCCGATATAATATATGAATTTGTTGAAATTTCAAATATTGTCAGTTAAAACATAAAAAAATCCTGGACAAAAATGGGTATCTACACAATGTCTTTTCGTTATAACTTAATTTTAGTCCTTTCCTTATAACTTAATTTTAGTGTATGTCTTGTGGTTTTGTCTTTTCCTTATAACTTAACTTTAGTTATTTGATAAAAGTCAGTTGTCCGGTTGAACTTGAAATGATTGAGACATACTAATTTAATTCTCTTGCTCTCGTAAACGTAGCTGATTTCCTAGTGAGTTTATTAATTATTGTTGTGCACGTTTACTATCTGAATCTTGATGATTTCTTGACCTGTGGTTTCTCACATTCTTGAACTAAGTTTGTTATTTTGACTTACTTTCTTGCTGATGCTCATATTGGGCTTTGATTGTTGGGATCAATCATCCATTCCCTTGTTCGAGAAGTTCTCTGAATATTCAGGGAATTCATGTTTTAGCTTCCTCTTTCCTTATTAAAGGCAGCCTTTTTAGGTTGTTTTACATCAAACTTGAAGTTGTTTAAACTCTGTTTGATGATTTTTGGGCGTTAAAATGATTTTTTTGTTTGGGTATATGAATAAAAAGGGCGGCCCGGTGCACTACGCGTCCCCGCTAAGCGAGGGTCCAGGAGGGGTCCCACCATAAGGGTGTACTGGGGCAAGTCTTTGCCAATTTTTTTGGCAAGAGGCCGCTCCTAAGACTCGAATCCGTGACCTCTCGGTCACACGACAACAACGTTATTTTGTTTGGGTATATGAATAAGTAAAAGAAATTATAGTTTCATTAGATTGATGCTTGTTAATTAAATGATGATATAGATGATGAGCCGAGGATGGAGCTTTTGTTGGTAAATAATGTCGTTTGTTCTAGCTTTATTTATGTGTCGCAGCTTGCTCCTTTGCGTTAAGTGTAGCCAAGGTTTCTCTCGTATCATATACCCAGCTTGCAATTCTATTTTAGGTTTAATACTAGCGTGTGAAAACGGATAGACAATCAGCCATATAAGCAATAAGCACAATCTATCTGGTTCTCACTGACTGTTCAAGTTTATTCTTGGCATAGTCCTTTTTGTTATTTTCCTAGTATCCAAACATGTAGCTTTACATATATTTCCTGCTTTGTATGCTGTATTTTTCATCCTTTTTGCAAAATCTATTGTTTATTTATTTATTATGGTAGGCTATTGCTTCTTTTGCATTTCTGGGAAGATGATATTCGATAATCACTGAAGTCTCTTTATCAATTAGGATTTTGATTTTAGCCTTAGGCACTATGTTAAGGCTTGATTGTTTATTACACATGCTTTGTCATTTATGGTTTAGCCTCCTCTTTTGTTATTAAAGGCAGCCCCCAGGCATTCGTAGGTGAAATTGCGGATATGCCTTTTATTTTCTGTATCTTACATTGTGCTATCTATTTTGACGAAGTAATTTTTGTTTCATTTGCCCTTCAAACTACGCAATCTTTGTCATATCTTCTGACGAATGAATGTCTATGTCTTCGCGGCTTAGATTAGTTATTTGGTCACATTTGTGCACCCTCTGTTGATCATTTAGGGATTGATTGTTGGCTGACCAGTGTCATTATCTGTGTTCCCTCTATGTAGGAAGAAATGCAAAATGTGATTGCTGAGAACTTGAATAAACTAAATCGCAACATGTGTTACTGGGAACACGGAAGATGAATGGAACATCTAGCCATATGCAGATCTGGTTGATCGAAAGATGATCCATGCAATGTGGTCGTCTATTCCCTTGTTTAGGCTATGGATCTTGTTTTGATGCATCTAAACCAGCAGCCCTGAACCCGTAAGCAAATGGGACTAGAAGATTTCTTTTCTCCCGTGCCAAACAGAAACAGCTTGCTGGATCATATAAGCTGAGACACACAATGCTGCTGTAATTTCTTACACTATGTATGGCATTATTGATTTGTGACAATCAGAGTTTCTAATAATATTAATACCAGGAAATCGACATGTTTGCGTACACGTATGAATTCCTTTGGATGATGTACTTCCCGGTGAAGGCTGCCTGGGTTTATGTGGGAAGCAAGCATAAGGAATAGACGGTGGCGGAGCCAGAAACCACTGGCTGAGGGTGCAAAAAAATGGTCCAGTTCCCCCGATGAAGATGAAGATGCAGGCGACGGCATCAACGGAACCAGCTAACAATTCTTCACCAATGAATGATTTGCCTTGGATAAGGAAGACTTCATCCTGAGTTGCCCCAAACTTCAACGACCTTATAGATTTATTAGGCATATCTTCATCTTCCATTGACATTTCTGGAAGCAGCTCACTCAAAAAATTTCCATAAACCAAACCTTCATATATGGAGGACTTGATCCCATTGATAACGGGTGGGACCAAATAATTCAATTGGAGTTGCGGAACCATATCACATAGTTCCAACAACAACAAATGCTGCAAACCGTTACAACCCTGCACAATTCTCAGAATTCTTAAAAAAATCATTATTGGTAGGAATTTTATTAAAAGATATTATTCCCACCAGAAAATACAGTTATTACTTAATCACTTTCTCCTTATTACTCTTGTTTACAGAAATCTGAATTAACTGGGTAGCATAGTTGTGAAATCGAGAATAGAAATCCTCATTTTGTGAATAGTGACTCATGAGTCGAATCGTCAAATTCATAATATTATAAAAAATAAAATATTATCATATTGAATTTAAAATATTGAGGGCGAGTCTTGGCGCAACAGTAAACGTTGTTGTCGGAAGGCTTTCCCCCACTACACCCTTGTGGTGGGACCCCTCCTCATAACAGAGTAAATATGTTTTTATTTGTTAATGAATTATAATACTCTAATTTCTTATTATTTAAATTTCTTATTGGTTCCTTTTCCTCGTCCTTCTTTAATTAGAGTAATAGTTTTCCTAAAAAACAATATAGGAATTGTAATAATTTAGATTTGTCTTATAGATCCGGCTCGGAATAGAGCTGAATCGACTTAAATCGTACAATTCGAATCATGAATCACAAGATTCTGTGATAATTTAGATTCGCCTTATAGATCCAGTTCAAAATAGAACTGAATCGAATCGTACAAATCGAATCTTGAATCGTAAGATTCTAATACCATTGTTGGTAGATATTATCTAATTAAACTAAATTATCATATTATAAATCAAACTAAAGTTTTGCAAATGAAATAATGAAAACAGGATCAAATGATAAAATTACTTATTGATTTTTTTTTTTTTCAATAAGTAAATTTATCAATTACTTATTGATTTGATTAAGGTATTAAACTAAGTTGTAATGATTTTTAATTTGTTCTCTTGACATTAATTAGAATACTAAACAATGTGATAGGAAAAACCTAATTTATTCGACAATCATCCTATTATCTCGGCCTCCCTCCCGTTCTATTATCCCGGCCTCCCTGGTGATAGAAGATGACTAATTCTTTATATACTTGATTAAGAATAAATTCTTCAATTTAATTCCTAACTTGTAAAGATCAATAAATAGATTAATTGACAATACTCATATATAAGAAACTTGGTAAAAGTAATTATGTTAAGTAATGAAAACAACATAAACTGTTTGGTGATTGATTATGGGACAAAACGTCCATGAACTGTCCCTTTTACGTGTCATTACTAGGTGAACCCGGTGGTGTTAGAGAAAATTCCATGTTTTGGTATGACATCACGTTTCTTGTCAATGATTTGTGCTCTCGGCGCATCTTCTTCACTTCGTGCTCAATCCTACCAAGTTGTCCCACCAAATTTTGGTGGTTTCTATCCATGATATCCAACCTTTGAAGCACTTGCTTCCAACCCTCTATCTCTGTAGTGGGAGCATCCATAACCGCAGCCTCATCATCGTCATCCTCATCTTTCTCTTCACTCATATCTTGATTGGTGACATCCGCCTTCCTTTTACCTTTACCTATTATCTCCGTAATTGGAGCATCCATATTCGCAGCCTCATCGTCTTCCTCCTCATTTTTCTCTTCACTCACATGTTGATTGGTGACATCCGCCTTCCTTTTACCTTTACCTATTATCTCCGTAATTGGAGCATCCATATTCATAGCCTCATCATCTTCCTCCTCGTCTTCCTCTTCACTCACATCTTGATTGGTGACAGTCGCCTTCCCTTTATCTTTACCCGCCAAAAATTTGGCAGTGCGCGCCTCATAAGAAACAAATTTAAGCCCCCCATTCGTTGTAGATACCAAATGGGCGTTTTTCAAAAGCCCTTCATTCAAATACTGAATCTGCTCCCCCTCATTCGGCTCAAAACCACGCAACTGTCCAAGACAACCCAATATAATCCCGGTGATCATATGCCCCATGCCGACTGTTTTCTGTTTTGATTTTGAAGCAGCGAACAAGCCCTCGAAAATAGAAGAGATCGAGCAAGGCGTCTTGTTCTCCTGCAATAAAGACAACACGAACACATCCTTCAATTGTACCTTGCTGCTTTCCACTCTGCCAAATAAGGCATGAGACAGAAACTTGTGGAAAAGCATAAGGCAATTGTCTTTGATCAATCGGTTAGACGAGTTTTTCGGGTAAAAACGACCGGAACCCGTAATTGCATTCCAAAATGGAGTTGCTTGATATTTAGGTGGCATCATTGTGACTCCTTCCAATGGAAACTTGAACCAGGTATGCATATCCTTAAAACCACAAACATATTCATCACCAGCATGACGAAACTTAAATTGGTTCTTTTTCTGCACATCAACATACTCTAAAGTAACTAGAAATTCGATCATCCATTCCTTCCTAACCGGTAATTTCATATCAATAAAAGTATCCCACTTCATTAATTTAACATATTTCAAAAAATCATCAGAGAGATTATGACTTTCTAACATTTGATAATCAATATGCAACATTCCTACGAAACTTTTATTGTTAAATTCCTTAAACTTTTCACCTTCTCCAATAGTAAACAAAGGAAAAGGGCAACCAAAATCTTTAGCAAGTTCCATACCTGGGTTTTCATCTTTCACAGATGAAGATGGAATGCCCTTGCCCTTCCTTGTGTCTACAACCCTTTTCACCATTGATAAGAGGAAAAGAGATGAAATAGTGAAAATAAAAGTTACGATTTGAGAGTTCTAGGAATTGTAGAAGAAAGGGATGGGTGAAATCAAGGATTTTGGAGAGCCCTAATTGAATTTGTTAGGGTTTGGAAGGTTAGGGTTTCTGATTTGGGGAAGAAATTTGGGATTTTGGTGTTAGGGATTTGAAATAAGAGGGGGAATGGTGTTAGCGATTTGAAAATAATGGAAAAAGTAAGGTGAAAATTAGTTGGTCGCCATCGCGACAGAGAGTTCGAATATTTTTTTTTTTTTTTTTTAGCTCTCGAAGTGATTCTAATAGGTGTGTATCAGTTCAAAACCGAACTGAAAAAACATAAACACCGAAATTATCAAAATGATACATACTAATACCGAATCGAATAATATATACAACCGAACTAAAATATTTGATGCGGTTCTGTTTTAAACTAAATTTAATTAAAAAATAAAAATAATAAAGAAAAATTATTATATTTCATTATTAAATTTACTTCAACAATTAAAAAAATTTAAAATACTTTCAAAATATATTCATATAATCTTATTATCTCAACAAAAACAAACAAAACAAAACTTGTAAAATTCAAATATGTGTATATATATAAAATATGTGTAATTTGGTGCAATTTGGGCTTTTTACATTTTTTCCAAACCGAACCGAATACCGAAATACACCAAAAAAACTGATGTCAAACCAAAGTGTAAAAAAACGAACCAAAAAACCGAATTCGATATGCGATTTAAACTGCATCGATATACACCCGTAGATTCTATGCTTTGTGGTGTTTGTTATTTCTTCGATATCAAAACAAGAAGTTTTACATATATTATTACTCATTCCTGTTATTCTTGCTAGCTCTATCTTTTTATTTTTCTTTTTTTTTAATTGATCTTTTCATCCTATTAATGAAAGCTATTTTTTTATTTAACAGCAATGCATTAAATTAAGAGTCGGAGGCTAAAATGTTACAAGCAAAGGTGGGAGGAGTAATACTCCACTTCCCACTATCAAACGTTGAAACCATCCCTGAGCAAACATATGGATTAAGCGGTTCGCGGATCGACAAGTGAAATTGACAGTACAATTTCCTATATCTTTTGTTCAAATTTACAAAGTGATAAACTGAGAAAAATATCTCAAAATGAATCTTATTAATTGATGAAAAATACAGAGTATAAAATGACCTTTATATAGAAAAAGAGAAGGGAAAAACTAGCCTGCATTACATCCTATATTTCATAGTATGGACCTTTATTAAATGCTCAATTCCAGGGTAAATTTCATCAATGGTGTACAACATTTGCTCTATTTCACACTTTGGTGTACAACCTTCAATTTATCTCACTAATATGTACGAACTTATAGGTGACCTCCCACTTTAGTGTACAGCAGGTAAAAATGACCGGTCAACACGAAGTCAACGCGCCATGTCACCCATTTTCAACTCATTCTTTAAAAAAGTGGGACCCACTAAATATGTAATTACAATATTACCCCTAAATAAGATCCACCAAATAGACATTACTTTTTTACCCCTTTTCTCCTTCACCGAAATTACCTTTCCTTTTTCATTGCTTATTTTCTTGTCTCTCACATTTTCCTTCTCTCTCAACTGTAATATTTTTTCCTCTCTCACACTTTCCTTTTCATCTCCCTCCCTCTTTTTATTACTGTTAAAAAGAATTGGAAAACACAACCTGGTTATATACTATAGGTGAGCAAAACAAAAAACCTGATTTCGCAAAAGAGAAAATCGCAACTCAAATCCAAGGCCAATTCGTATAATCTACTATAATCTACTTTCTATCATTATTTAAAGAGAGTCTTCTACTTCAGGCTCTCATGATCGGTCTCAATCGCTTAGTATTTCTTCGTCAGGAAGTTTGAGTCCCCGACCGAAGTTGTCGGAATCTAATGTTGTTCAGGCTACTCCTCCACGATTAGTTGTTTTGTATTTGAAGTAGAGATGAGAAATCAAAGTAACTCATATGCATATTGATAATTTAGATAAACTATTGCATTAGATAAGCATGTATAACGAAGCACTTGCGCATAAAATAATTAAAAATTTGTTTGTGTTGAAGAAACTGAAAAGGAGATGTGAGAGAGACATAATGGGTCACATGCAGTAAAAATAGTGATGAAGTTCTCATATGATGTAGATAGGAAACCATTTATCATATATTCCCTTACCACATGACAATCGATAGCAATGTGTTTCGTTTGTTCATGGAAAACTGGATTAGATGCAATATAAATTGCAGATTGATTATCACATCTGAGGGGTACTAGTACATGTAATTCAATATTGAACTCTTTAAGTAGATAAGCTAACCATTTGATCTCACATACAGTCATGGCCATTGCTCTATATTCAGCCTCTGCTGAAGATTTTGTCACAGTGCTTTGTTTCTTGGACTTCCATGAAATAATAGCATTTCCCATAAGAATGCAATAACCAGTTACAAATCTTCTAGTAATCTTGCATCTCCCCCAATCTGAGTCACAATAAGCATGTAGCTGAAAATCATTATCACTAGGATAAAATAATCCTAAAGACGTTGTCCCCTTGAGATACTTCAGAACATGTAATGACATCTGCATATGAACTTCTAATGGTTTGTCATGAATTGACTTAACTGTTGAGTTACAAAACCTATGTCAGGGCGTGTAAAACCTAAATAGAGTAGTTTACCTACTAATCTTCTGTACCTATCTGGTTCAGAACAAATGGGAGATACATCAGTGAATTGTAAACTACTAGAACAAGGGCTTGATGTTTCTTTAGCACCCTGCAAACCAGCTTTCGCTATCATATTTTTAATATACTTCTGCTGAGACAATATAACCCCAGAAGATGACCTTGCAAGTTCTATCCCAAGGAAAAACTTTGCAAACCCCATATCTTTAATAGTGAATGCCCTGTCCAATTCTTCTTTAACTTCTTGAATAAGTTCATCAGATGTTCCTGATATCAGGATGTCATCTACATAAACTATAAGCACTAGAAACTCTCCTCCACTCTGCTTAGTAAACAAACAATAGTCATGAATGGATTTTTTAAAACCCATTGATAGCAGCCTGTTAATGAATTCTAGATTCCACTGTCTCCCAGCCTGCTTCAAACCATACAATGATTTCACCAATTTGCAACATTGACCTGGCTTTGCTTTATCATACCCTTCTGTTGGTACTAGGTAAAGATCTTCATCAACATGACCATGTAAGTACACATTATTAATGTCAGTCTGATGTATATTCCACCCTTTAGTTGCTGCAATAGCAATGAAAATTCTAACTATAGTTACCTTTGTAACAAGAGAAAAACAATCAGTGTAATCCTCTCCATATGTCTGTGTAAACCCTCTAGCCACTAGTCTGGCCTTGTATTTGTCAACTGTGCCATCTTGATTGTATTTGATTCTAAAAAGCCATCTTGAAGTGATTGGCTTCTTACCTGCTGGTAAAATCAGTTAGAATCCAAGTTTCATTGGACTCAAGTGCTTGTAACTCCTTATTCATGGCCTTCTGCCATTTGGGATCATGACATGCCTGATCATAAGTTTTAGGTTTTTTATTTTTAGTAATATTGGCTAGAAAGGATTTATGATTTGATGAGTAGGCTAAACAAGACATTTGGTTAAGAGGATGAGCTTTTGATTGAAGAACAAAATCATTGAATTTCACTAGTTGTTTACACACTCTATTTGACTGCCAGATTGAAGGAGGAGCTGGTGGAATAGAGACAGGCTGATCACTATCAGGTGTGGTTATGGCCTCAGATGAAGACTCCGATGAATTGTCAAGGGTTGGTGATAGGAGAGTATTTTGGTTGTGACTGTTTTGGTTTTGAAGTTGGATGGAACTTTGGTTGTTTGTTTCTTTTTGTGGTTCAGGAATTGAAACAAAACTTCTCCCGTCGGATCATTATAGAAAGAGGTTGAGGTAGATGGAATTAAGACAGAATTGGGAGTATTAAATGAATCAGTAGCTTGGAATGGGAATTGAGTTTCATGGAAAATAATGTCTCTAGACACACATAACTTCTTAGAGTCTAGATTATATACCTTATAACCCTTCTGATTCAATGAATTTTCAACATATACTGATCTGTAAGCTCTAACTTCAAACTTATCCTTATGAGGATTGATATTGGTGATGTGGCAAGCACTACCAAATACCTTGTTCCTGTCGTAATTTGGTTCTTTACCATATAACTTCTGATATGGTGTCTCCCAATCCAGCACCTTGGTTGGCATAACATTGATCAAAGTTGTTACATGTCAGATGGCTTCACCCCAAAAATATGTTGGCATTTTAGCTTGAAACAAAAAGTGCCCTGGCCACTTCTGTTAAGTGTCTATGTTTCCTTTCAGCAACTCCATTCTGATGGGGAGTATAAACACAAGTCTTCTGATGTTTAATTCCAAAAGACTGAAATACAGACTGGCATGACTGCCCTACAAACTCCATCCCATTATCAGTCCTAACACGCTTCAGAGTGAGCTCAAATTGATTTTTTTATCATCTGTATGAAGCTTGTAAGTAAGTTTGGGACTTGATCTTTAGTTTTGAATAAAACTATCCATGTGGATCTGGTGTAATCATCTACAAGAGTAAGCATGAATCTATCTCTAGTAATAGATTTTTGTTTATATAGACCCCAGCAATCCACATACATAAGTTCAAAAGGCTTAGATGTCTATATTGTACTAGATGCAAAAGGCATTCTGTGTTGTTTGGACTGTTAACAAATATTACACTCTCTGATTACATCATCTTTATTGAAAACTCGTAAATGCTTTTATTTCTCAACTGAAACATGACCTAATCTATGATGCCATAGCCAATCATTAAAAGGCCTAGACTTATTTATTGTAGTACTACTATGTAAAGCAATATTAGACTTACAGGGAAAAATTGGATCAAGTTGATATAACCCTTGACGCAGTGTCCCTGTAGCTAAAATTGCTTCAATGTGCTGGTCCTGCAGATAGCATTTATGTCCAACAAAAATCAACTTTACTGTCATTTTGGAGTAATTGTAGTACAGATAATAAATTGTATTGGAAATTCTCCAAGTACAACACATCTGTGATTGTGAAATCATGTGAATAAGTCACAGATCCTATTATGTTAACCATCTGAGAAGATCCATTTGGAAGAGTGGCATCCCTTGGAGGACATATCTCTTTCACACCATGAAATAAGTTAATGCAATAACTCATATGTGATGTAGCTCCGGAATCCACTATCCAGGCTTCTACATCATTTGCATTTGCAAACAACACCAAATGAGATTTAGAGATACCTGAAGCAGATACAAAAGCACTGAAATCATGAGAGTTCTGTGAATTCTGCTGCTTCATTCCGTTGTTCTTGCTTTTTAAGTATTTTTGAATTTCGATCTGCATGATTTTCTGCATTTCTTTTTGTACACCTTGAGAAATATGCATGCTTCATCATGTTGAAACACCTTTCCACATGATTTTGATTTGACAAAATTATTTAAGTTAATCCATGATTACGGGACAATTAAATTTAAGTGCTTTGATTTAATTGTACTAATATGTTTGTTCAATGTTGAGTATAAATATAAATGGAAATAGAAATAAAAAGAAAGACAGGACGAAGACAGCATGAGAAAAACAGCACAAGCTGAGTGGAGTGTAACTCAGCGTGATAAAAGAAAAGTCATCTTCAGAACAGAAGCTTAAAGATCAAACAAATCAACGAAGTTGAGTGGAACGCAACTCAGTATCAAAAGTAGAGAAGTCTTCTTGAAGAACTGTGTCTTGCAGAATGAAGCTGACCATGGAAGCTGAGTAAAAGAGAACTCAGTATTTGTATTAGCAACAATCGAAGACAACGGCTATCAAAGTCATGCTGAGTAATCTTCAGGACAGCGCGAATGATCCGTTTGCTAAAAGACAAGCTCCGACAACTGTCTGCACTAATAATAGAAACCTTGGAATTATACAAAAGCTAATTTCGAGATGCATGGGTCAACTGTTCTTTCGCTAAAAGACAAACTGGCACAAGAAGATGAAACCTGCGAGAAGAAGACAAACCTGACGCCTGCGGAATTCAGACAACAGGATTGGCCTGCAAATCTGAAGCTGACCAGAGCCTTGTCAAAAAAAGAAGCCGTTTGGATTCAACGGACAAATCCAGAATTCAAATGAATAAGTCTTCAGAATACAACTATAAAAGGACAAGTATACTTCTTAGATCCTTTGCAGATTGCTGAAATACAAGAGAACAAAAAGCATACATACAAAGCACACCAAAACAAGAAAAAGATCTTACACCAAACTTCCATATCTGTGTAAATGCTAGAGTGATTTTCTTTGTAATCATCTAAAGTGTTCTTTATTTGAAAAAGAACAATCTTGTATCAATCATAGTATTGAGAGAGTGTGCTGAGTACTCGGTTTGGTACTCAGTGGTAGAGAAAATCTAAGTGCTGGGTTGTAGCGCTTAGTGGAGTTGAGTAGACGAATAGAGGACGGTACTCTTGCATATTCAACTGCCTTGTAAACGGTTTGTGCTACCTTTAAAGAGCTCAGTATTGGATTTAAAAAGCCCGGAGGGATTCTGGGGACTGGACGTAGGCGGAGAGGCCGAACCAGGGTAAGTCGTGCTGAGTAATTTCTAACTCTCCTTCAATATATATCTGTATGTGTTGCTTGCTATATTTACTCAGTATATAAATTGCTTAAGCTGACACTGAGTAAATCAGAGTGCTGAGTTGGAAGCTGACTACAAAAGTGTCATTTCCCAACTCACAAGTAAAACAGCTCTAGTCAGTATCTGACTAAAGCCGTCTTACGCCTCACTCGGCCACGCTGACCAAAACTGAGTTGCGAAACTCAAAGAATTCAATTAAGTCAGCGCAATTAAAATGAAAAACTTACATTAGTTCCTAACCCCCCCTGGAACTAATCACAAGGGACCAACAAGTGGTATCAGAGCTAAATAGCTCACTACTCAAAGATATAACTATCTTGAGCTGATCCCGATAAATGGCTGAGAATAGCACTCGTTTCCTTCCAGGGAACCAAACAACACAGATACTGCCTGAGGGATTATCAATTAGTCGGCCTCCCCTATTCTTTGGATCTAATTATACGTTCTGGAAGAATAGGATGAAGAACTTTATTCAAGCCACAAACATGAGTGCATGGCTTGCAATAGTTCAAGGCCCATATGTGCCTTATAAAACTGTTGACAATGAGAAAATTGTCAAGAGTGAAACTGAGTGGTCAGAAGATGACCTTAAGAAACTACAAAATAATGCTTCGGCTATCAATATGATTCACTGTGCGCTGGACGCTGCAGAATACAATAAGATTTCAGGTTGCGAGTCAGCACAAGAGATTTGGAAAAAGCTTGAAGTAATCTATGAAGGTACAAGCAAGGTCAAGGAATCAAAGGTGAACCAACATATGAGATTATACGAGCTGTTCGAGATGAACGACAATAAGGACATCTCTGGAATGAACGCTAGATTCACCAACATCATAAATGAGCTAAAGAGGCTCGGCAAGAACTTCACTGAAGAAGAGCAGGTGAAGAAAATCCTGAGAAGCTTACCCAAGAGCTGGCAAGCTAAGAAAACTGCCGTGGAGGAAGCTCAAGACTTGACCACATATAAATACGATGAGCTGATCGGATCTCTGCTGACTCATGAGATCTCTATGAAAAATTTTGAAGCAAAAGAAAAGTTAGAAGACAAGAAACAAAAATCACTCGTCATAAAAGCTGACTCAACCGAAGCTGACTCATCGGATGATGAGGAAATGGCCATGTTCACAAGGAAGATGAAGAAGCTGATCAGAAAGAATGAAAAGAACAGCAAGAGGCCATTCAGAAGAGGCGACAGGTACAAAGCTGAGTTCAGTGACAAATACAAAAAGGACAGCTCCAAGTCTATCATATGCTTTGAGTGCCATCAAACCGGGCACATTAAGTCAAGCTGTCCTAATCTGAAGAAAGAAAAGAAGGGAAGCAAAAAGGCAATGGTGGCCACATGGAGTGACAGCGATGAGTCAACATCATCTGAAGCTGATGCCACCGAGTCAGCAAACATATGCTTCATGGCTGATGCGCCTTCCGTAAAGAAGACTCACTAAGGGATAAGTGTACCCCGTCGTTATCAAGTAATAAATCTGGAAAGTCCAGGTATCGAATCCACATGACTTATTTACCACAAGTATCGAATTACTTGGTCTCAGGTGTTATCTAGGCTTTGTGGGTTTTGAATTTGTTTGCTTAAGTTAATCTACTCCTAAGTTGAATTACGCTACTCCTAGCTAAGTTATACTAGTTCTAACTAAGTTATTCTATGCCTAATTAAGTTAAACTACTCCTAATTAAGTTATACTACTCCTAGGTGATCTTTCACTAATGCAATTACCCGAAGGAACATGGTATGGACGATAATAATGAAGTTAGGTTATTAGGTCTATTGATTAAAAACCTAATCTAAGTCACTTGTATTCAAGGCGATTAACCCTACTTACCCTCCTGAAGTTCCTAGTGCGTGATTCCCTTGTAAGGCCGGAACTAGGTCTAAGGCTCAGCAATTTGGGCTTAATCAACTAAGAGGTCGTCAATCTCCTAGGCTCTGACTAGGTCAGATTCAGCTCACAATATGTGCCTACTAGATTTTGGGGCTTTTGAATGAGTTAAACCAATTGAATAAAGCGTAAGACAAAGATTAAACAAATAAGCATAGAACAAAATAAGAGCTAAAATATTATTAAAGATGAAGAATAATATCACAGGATACAATTAGCCTAGGATTCATAGATTGTATCAAAGAGTACAAACAAAGTAAGGTAAAAGGAGATACGAAAATCCCTTTCAAGGAACCTGTCTACTCTGCAATCGGCTTCCTAGATCTTAAGGACGGACCTTGAATATTCCTCGAAGAACAGCTTTGAAGGAGCTTCAATGGAGGTCGATGAAGATGGAGGAGATGGAGAGGAAATTCAAGGGGAAAGCTAAAGTAATTTACAAATAATGAAAGATCCTAATTTGCATTGAAAAAATCCTATTTATAGGCGTGGCTCGGGCCCTTTTGATGACCTATTTCGTGTCCTTATGCAGGTAGGAAGTCGTGGGGTCGATCGTGAAGTCGTGGGGGCGGAATTGGTCTTTTTGACCAATTCCCGCAGGTCTGCTCGCCGAGCAGGGCGAGCTGCTCGGCGAGCAGGCACTGCTCGTCGCGAGCAGGCTCCCTGCTCGCCCGAGCAGGCCTCTGAGGCCCTGCTCGGCGAGCTGGCCTACGAAGGCCAGTTCGTCGAGCAGTCTTGCCCGATACGCCCCCGCGCGGTCGGCGAATGCCAAACATGCGTTTCTTCGCCCAAACTTATCCCTGCGCATGCACAAAAACTCCAGATAACATTAGTCCAAAGGCTAAATTGACCCGCCAATCGCTTATTTTGAGCAAACGCTTCATTCGGTGCGACTTTTGACGGCTCAATTAGCTTCAAAAGATAACGGAATTATAACACGCATGCCATTTTGGCCGTATTTGCCCAAATTGATCATAAAACGAGCCTAAACAACGAAAAGTAAATAAAACGTTTCCAATTTCTAACTAACTCACACAAAAGCATTTAGATGCGAGAATTGCTCGCTTATTGACTAAATAACGCTAAAACCCGTCCTAAAACCGTACCCAAAGATAGGGGTTTTTGACCCCTATCAATGGCCGATGACGCTGCTGACCACACTCGATCTGAGCAAGCCGACCTCTCTGAAGAATCTGAACAAGAGGAGTACTCAAATGAGGTAACATCCTTACACTTGCTTAGAAATGAAATGATTAACGCCCTGAGTGATTTATATACACTGACTAAAAAGTGTAACAAGAAAATAAAGGCACTCAGCAGGCGATGTGACGAGATTGAAGAGGTCAAACTCAGTGACCTTCGATATCTTCTCCAAGACAACTCAACTTTGCATAGCAACATGGAAATTATGCACAAGTTTGTCTCGGAAGTCCAATCAAATTCAAAGAAACTGAAAAAGGATGTCACAAACCTACAGAACCAAATAAAAAGTTCAAATAAATCCCATGCTGAGTACTTAAGTACTGGTAAGCGTAGACAGTTTACTCAGTGTGACTGTTGTGGAAAAAGGGGACACACAACAGATGTGTGTTGGTACAACAAACGGATTTTCCAATGTGACTTCTGCGGAAAGAAAGGACATACCACTAAGGTATGTTGGCATGCTCAGCACAATGGTGCTGACCAAAAACAAAGTCACCCCAAAAGGGTAGCATTTTGTGACTTCTGTGGTAAAGATGGGCACACAATAAAAGTATGCCGTCACAAATTAAAACATGACTTTGCACCTGTCTATGCTAACCCACGAGGACCCAAAAAGAATTGGGTACCTAAAGATGAATGATTTAAAATGCAGGTGAGCATCAGATGCGTGGAAAAATCGAAACTATGGTATATTGATAGCGCATGCTTGAGGCACATGATGAAGGAAATTAAGACTAAGGTATAGCAGCGGAAATATAAAAATTTTAGCCTACTTCCTTATAACCATAGGATCCATTAATCGTTATTTCATATAAAGAGGGATAAGAAAAAATACCTTTCGATGATCAATCTACCGTTGTAAACGAAGTGCCCACAACTTCAAAGGAGATGTCACTACAAGAAAAACGCGTTTTACCAGCGGAATATTCCGTCGGTGATCTGTCCAATTCCGTCGGAAATCGACGTTACCGACGGATTAGTAGCGGATTGTATTCCGCTGGTAAAAGGCTCGCTGGTACCGCATACCGACCACAAAACTCTTTCCGTCGGAGATCTATTCCGACCAAAATTGGGTCGGAAGATTCCTCTGGTAAATTTTAAACTCCGACCAACTGTTACCGACCCCAATTTGGCCGGTGAATATTTCAAACGGATATTTCCGACCATTTTCCGTCGGTGATTAATATTGAAAATTAAAAAGAAATATATTTTTTTTAATTATTCAATTTATTTGGATTGAAGGGAACTCGTATATGATATATGTACAAATTTGAGTCTTATGATTAACACGATTACAACTCATGATTTTTATTGCCTTCAACACAATTCCTGCCATAAATTGACTGAACCTAATTTGCTCTAAACTTACACCTAATTGCTAAGGACTTATGAATAGACAGTATGTAATAATCACATTTTTCTAATATTTCTTACACAACAGTTTCAAAATAAATATCGGCATCATGTATGTGACAACAGAAAATAAAAGTCCTTCCCTGCTCGTATATAATATACAATTTCATCGTTTCTTCATGTTTGTGCAAGTCCTCGTAACCATCCAAATCTTCATCTATGAATCTTCACACCTCCCTCTGCTTGCTAATCATACACGCTGCAGAATAAGGGGTTTCCACAAGGATTGAAATAGCTCATCTAAATTCCTGCGAATTCATGCCTAGATCAGAACTCAAAAGGACAAAAATAAACTAATATTGAGCAACCCAGTTTATTAACTAAAGTTATAAATTACCATTATGCTTTGCTGGGGATTGTAGTAACCATTATGGCTTGGAGCTACTAAGTTTAATTGTCCCTGCAAATTTGAACCCAAATTACAATTCCATTAATTTTGAACCCAAAATCGAATTACAATTCCAGTAATATGCTCAATATAATTATGAATTAGATAGATATCAATATTGGAAAATGGAATAAGAAAAATAACCCTCAAAATTTGTGGAATTCTCATTTGATAGAGAAAAACTATACAGATACTTAAATTCAGCTTCACATGAATTCCGTCTAATTTTCAAGCTTTCTTCTACATTGTCAAATCAAGTTTGATAACTAACTTGCAAGGGTTTAATGTGTGCGATTATAATGGTGTAATGTGTCAAATTGAAAAAGTACAAAATAATGACCTGTGTGAGCTAATGTTGATGCTGATATGAGGTGAAGTAAGAAGAGGTTTTCAGTTTTAACTATACTTGGCCAAAACATAAAATTCTTACCATTTGAAGTTGCAGATAAGCACATTAGAAGCACCTCCATATGCATTAAATTGTGGTTCAAAAACGTAATTAATTGAAGGTGAGAAACAACTGAAAATACATACCTCTTCAAACGGAACAAATACAAAAGGTGCAAGACCCCTCTTATGTGATGTGCGTGAATTTTCGTCTTCCTGCCAATCCTCGACCACTCCAATGACGTCCTTCTCAGGCCCAATGACCCTATAACTGTCCATCTTACTAGTTACGAGTGTGAATATCCATCTGATTGTTAGCCCCTGATGCTGTTCCTCTTAATATATAGAGAGAATAATCAAAATGGTTATCAACATGGATGAGATAAGAAGGAAAAAAAAGGTAATAGAAGTTCCCCCATGATAAACTATAATACGAGTTTTTCTATCTATTCGTGCATAATCCAAACCGAATTATAGATTGATTCACTGCCTATTCGAATGAAGAACCAGACACAAAGCTGAGAATCCAGTTGAACCAGATAGATATATTACCATTGACTAGAGTACATAAACAAGCATTATTTCACCATAATAATTACAAAATTCTCCAAACACAGACATACTTTCATTTCATCAGGAAATTGACACATTTTTGGTTAATTACAAAAGAATTACTTCATTTAGGATAGATTTCAAACTATTTCCATGGATGTGGTGATTTTGACTCGTCCCGTTGGTCAGGAACGCGGACAGGGGAGCTGGGGATATTTTCTATCAGCTGTGTAACAGGCGGAGTGACATTTTGAAGAAACTCCGGATGCAAGACAAATATTTAAAATGTGAAGTACACAAACATATGTCATGGAACCGATTGAACTAAAAGCTCGAGCTTATAGTTAAGGCCCAATCACCGAAATCCTTAATCTTCTGGGACGGCTCGATGAATGTCCTTGCTACATAGTGTGATCTTATTAAGCCTATTTTGTATGGAACTCCTGCTTTGGCTGCATAACCATTGGCAGCCACAACCCCTGAATCAGGAACAACAATCACAATATCACAATCAACAGGAGCCTCCGTGGCTAGAATTTCCCCAAAATACTCCCTTGACTCGTAAACAGACTTACCAAATACAACTGAATTAGGCAAAGAGAAGTAAATATGCTCGAAAATGCATTGTTTCGGTTCAGGGTGAGTCATTAAGCAAAGAGATTGAACACCATCTTTATCAACAACCAAAACCTCCCCAGGATAAACCTCTCGTAAGTGGCCTCAATTAAATCAAGAGCACAAGTTTCAGAGGCAAAAACAACAGCACCATTACTTCTCCTACCCATAACTAAAGGCCTAAAACCATAAGGATCTCTAACAGCAACCAATTTATCCTGTGTAGCAAACACCATAGAATAAGCCCCTTTTAACTTCTCACAAGCATCAACTATCCTTAGAAAGAAAGGTCTAGCCTTGGAAATAGCAATTAAATGCAAAACAACCTCAGTATCAGAACTAGTATTAAAAATAGAACCATTATCTTCAAGCATAGCCCTCAATTCTCTATAATTAACTAAATTCCCATTGTGAGAAACCCCAACAGAACCAAACCTGTAACCAGCAACAAAAGGTTGAACATTTTTTAGCATAGAAGAGCCAGCAGTAGAGTAGCGAACATAGCCAATAGCTAAATCGTCGGGCAATTGGTCAAGCTTAGAGGAATTGAAGACTTCGGAGACTAACCCAACACCAGTAATAGACTGCAAAACCTTATTATTAACAGCACCAGTACCGGCCCCTTCTTGGCCACGGTGCTGGAGAGCATGAAGAGCTAAATAGCAAAGACGGGAGGCTTCAGAGTCGCCGTAAATACCAACAACACCACACTCCTCACGGGGCTTATCCTCATCATCAAAGTAAGAAGAATCAGCAGAGGATTCGACATCACCGGAAATTACATGAGAAAGGAGATTTTGAGAGGAGAAAGAGATGTGGGATTTGTGGGGATGAGAAAGGAGAGAAGGTTTAAGGAGGGAAATAGGGGATTTGCGGGGAAGTTGAGGATTAGAGTTGAAAGAAAGAGAAGGGTTAGAAAGAGGGGAAAGATTGGAGGTAGCCATGGGAGAAGGAGGAAGAGGCAGGTTCTAGGTTACAGATGCAACTTCATAGTTAATTGAGATGCATGAATCAGAATAACAATAAAAACAAGTTCCTTAAATGTGAAATTTCGGTTTGCAGTGGCAAGTGAATGCCACATATGATATAATTCAAGAAAAGAGAGACTAAGTGAAATTGGACCTTGAGAGCAAACATATGATCTTTGTAGCTATACCAAGCACCGTTCTTTACCACAACATCCATCATTTCGACCAGGGCACAAGATGACACAATACTATACAATTATAAGACCAGGGCACAATTGTAGCCCGATAAAAATTGAACTAACCAAAGTCAAAACAATGCAAGATTCTGTATATGCTATTTAAGTCTCCTTTGGAAGAAGAAAATGAGTTGAAGTGTATATATCTACATTTAGTTGTTAGGTACAGTGGGATGATCCATTATGGCTACCTTTTTTAAGGTTTTAGCATTCAGTCTAGGGCTTAAAGAAATATCGACTTCCATCTCCTCAAAACCATTTTCTAACTTCATTACTACACTTATTCTTGAAGACCAACCAAAACTAAACAACTATGGAAAACCAAATACTCATAACCTAGCCAACACAAAACAACTAACACAAACACACAACACCCGAAAAACCAAACAGCTTCCAATTTCAAATCATAAAATGAACCTAGACTCTACAATCAGCCCATGAATCTATTAATAACTACCTTATTAGCATTTAGACACATGATAATGACAAATTTATATACGAACCTAGAATCTGAAGAGTCCGTATCAATCCCAGCTCTCTCCGCCTTCAGAATCAAATATAATGCAACTTCCCTTTGAAGGACTTGAACTGCCAAATCAATATTGTAATCGGTTATGAACTGTAGAATCCGTTGAAGCAGTATCAAACTAAACCCTAAATCCTAGATTAGGGGAAATCTCTAAATCAATTCAAAATCAAAGCAAATCCATTCAAATAAACCAAATCCATTCAAAAATTAAGAAGTTAACTCACCTAAATTGAAGGAAAGTTCGCAAAATCCAGCGGCTTGATGGCAGAGAGAAGTTCGAATTCAGCTGTTGAGTAAATCGAACTCAACAACATCTTGATGGCTTTGAGTTTCAGAGAAAAAGAGGAGAGGGATGGTTGGTACTGAGAAATTGCTTTGAGAGAGAAAGAGGAGAGAGAGGGATGAGCAAAGAGAAAGAATTCTAGCTAAAGTTGTTCCAGAGCTGCGATATGATGGACAAAGGTGAGAGAATAGAAAAGAAAGTAGAAAAAAAGAGGGGGAACCAAAATTTGTTTCCCGCTTTTTCGAAAAAAAGAAAAAAAAATTTGCAGGGACAGAATTCCGCCGGTATGATAAATTTTTCGCTGGTGAATTCACGGGTGGAATTTTTTACCAGCGGTTACGCTGGTGAGATTAGAATTCACCGATGGAATTACAATTTTGCTACTGTTCCGCCAGTAATTTGCAGCGGAAATCATTCCGCTGCTATTCCGCCGGTGATCAGCAGCGGAAATTAATCCGCTGGTAAATTCCGCTGGTAATTTGTGATTTTCTTGTAGTGTGTAAACTGTTTTACCAATCTGCTCCTATCCGAAACAGACCTTCCAGTCCTCCGAACGACAATCCCTTCGGTGGAAACGTGGAAGAATATGTCTAGAAGCTACTGTCCAAAAATCGTGACGATCCGACGGTTCAATCTCCGGGAATCCGCGAAATAGTGAACTGATCTGATGTAGGCGAAGAAAAACGAATCTCTCCCTTTTGTTTGTTTTTCCTTCTTTCGTGAACACGGTGAGATTAAGTTAGAATCAACCCTTATGAGATGCAACCAAAATAGATTGCCTCTAATTAACCAACACAAGATCAAAGAGAAAAGGAGATGAATGAAAATTAATCAATCGACGGAAGTCGTATGAATTCTTGTCCTCAAACTGGGGGAGTCGAATTCTCTTTCTCTCTAATAGGGGATTTCGAAAATCCACTAGGGTTGGTTAGGGAGCATTGGCCGAAATTCTAATAACAAGGGGTATATATAATCACTTGTATCTAAACCCTAGTTAGATAGGATTAGGTTACTTAATAAGAATTCAATTCGGAATAGAATTCATAATTATTATCTCACTATATATCTAATATATCTAGGATAATAATAAATAACCTTATTGGATAATAATAGGAGTATATTAATCTAATTAAAACTCCTAACTTAATTATCTCTTAATTAATTTAATTCATATTCCTAATCAAATTAGGATTAATAGAATTAAAATAATTACTCACTAATTATATATAAATTTCGCCCCCCTTGTTTAAATGGGCCTTACTGGGCTCAATTGGGCTTCCATCTATTAATTACATCCATCTCTCTTTTGGTTCCAAGTCTTATGTGTGATCCATTAGGTTCTTACTACTTCTGGCCGTATGCAACTATTAAATTAATTTCTTCAAGAATTATATTTAATCCTTGCATAACGGAATGATGTACTGAGTATGTTATAGGCAAGTCTGTAATCATTCCCCCAGAGTCCGTTAACAAGACAGGTTGATTCTGTCGTTAACCCTTCCGTATTAGTTACAGTATAATTCGATCCTTTATCAACTACATCCTTGAACTGAATCTTATGACTATGGGTGATGTCAAGTCACATATAGCGAGACGTTCGTTTTACTTGTACAGGCCGAGTCAACTCAAATATATAGGTTAAGTGAAATCTGTATTTCTACTCTTAAGCTATCACCTTGCAAGGATTTAGAGTCGAGTCTTCCACAAGCGATCCTTGGATGTATCTCCCATTAATCGGGAGTGATAAATGCTCAATCCAATGTATAACTACCCTGACATTACCTCCTGTGACACCCAACCTTTGCAGTTCACACCCCAGAGTCATCTCTGTTAAGGATCGTGGGACCACAGGATCAAAGTCTCACATTCAGTAATTCAGGATGACCAATTAACATTCATTTGAGTCTGAGGATTAGTTATACCTATTAATACCAATGAGATGAACAGGTGACAAGGAAGAATCTACCCATCCTGTTATCTCAAATCGGATCCCCAATCCTAATGAACGACGTTTCATCGGATCTATGTAACTGTCCAGATATCTATATATATGAAGCTTGTGAGATCAGCTTTCTGTCGAACAAAAGACATTGTTACATACAAGTCTCAACAGTGATATATCAATCCTAAACATATCACTTGACTTGGGGTGGTTTTAAGTTTATTAGTTTATTATAAAGTTTTGTCTCATTTCATGCTTGTATGAACACTTTATAATCACTTTAAACAAACTTACGGATTTCCTTTTATTAGACTTTATTTAGTGCTTAAAAGGGATTGCCTTTATATAGTTATAAAACATATATCTCATTAAAACAAATGATATAAAGAACAATTCATTTACATTAAGTTTGTATCCTGCAACAATTGTCTATAGGACACTAAACCCCAACATACTCCCACTTGGACTAAAGCCAATTGTTTCTAAAACTTATCCCAGTAGAAGTTAAATGACGATCATGTACTTTCTGGGTTAAAGGCTTTGTCAACGGATCTGCAACGTTGTCCTCTGTAGGTACTCTTTCTATTCTCACATCTCCTCTAGCCACAATCTCTCTTATGATGTGGTATCGCTTTAGGTAGTGCTTGGATGCATTATGAGACTGTGGTTCCTTTGCTTGCGCAATGGCTCCATTGTTATCACAGTACAGAGTAATGGGATTGACAATGTCAGGCACCACTCCTAGTTCTGTAATGAACTTTCTAATCCAAACGGCTTCCTTTACTGCTTCCGCAGCAGCGATGTACTCTGACTCGGTCGTAGAGAAAGCTACGCTTCCCTGCTTGGAACTTTTCCAACTGACCGCGCCCCCATTCAAGATAAACAGGTATCCTGATTGGGATTTAAAATCATTCTCATCTGTGAGATGACTAGCGTCTGAAAATCCTTCAATTTTCAGATCTCCTTCTCCGTACACTAGGAACATATCTTTAGTCCTTCTCAAGTACTTAAGAATGTTCTTGACGGCAATCCAATGCTCGTCTCCCGGATTCCCTTGGTAATGACTCGTTACAGATAACGCGAACGCTACGTCAGGTCTAGTGCATAGCATAGCATACATAATCGAACCGATCGCGCTGGCATACGGGACTACAGCCATGCGTCGTTTGTCATCATCAGTTTTAGGACATTGATGATTGTTTAACTTTACTCCATGTACCATGGGTAAGTTACCTCGTTTCGATTCAAGCATGCTAAACCGATTTAGCACCTTTTCAATGTATGTAGCCTATGAAAGACCAAGCAGTCTACGCGATCTATCCCTGTAGATCTTTATACCAAGTATATAGGCTGCTTCACCAAGGTCTTTCATTGAGAAGTTACCGGATAACCATACTTTCACCGATTGTAATAGAGCAATGTCATTTCCCATTAACAGTATATCGTCCACATATAGTATGAGAAATGCTATAGAGCTCCCACTTGCTTTCTTGTAAATGCAAGCTTCTTCGCAATTTTGTTCGAAACCAAATTGTTTTATGGTTTCGTCAAAACGCTTGTTCCAGCTTCTAGATGCTTGCTTGAGTCCATAAATGGATCTCTGAAGTTTGCAAACTTTATTTGCATCCTTTGATATGAAACCTTCAGGCTGCATCATGTATACATCCTCAAGCAGATTTCCATTTAGGAAAGTTGTTTTCACATCCATTTGCCAAATCTTATAATTGTAGTGAGCGACAATAGTAAGCATGATTCTGATTGATTTGGACATAGCAACAGGAGAGAAGGTTTCGTCATAATCAACACCTTGTTTCTGACGATATCCTTTCGCTACCAACCTAGCCTTGTAGGTGCTAACCTTTCCATCCATGTCAGTCTTCTTTTTGAAGATCCACCTGCACCCAATGGGAATTATCCCTTCGGGTGGATCAACCAAAGTCCAAACTTGGTTAGTATACATGGAATCCATTTCAGAATCCATGGCCTCAAGCCATGCTTTAGAATCTGGACTAGTAAGAGCCTCTTCGTAGTTTTCGGGTTCGTCGTCTAACACGGGAACCTCGTCATCATCTCCCACTAGAAAACCATATCTAACTGGGAGTTCACGAACTCTTCGTGATCTACGAATAGGTGCCACTGGAGTCTCATCTAATGGAACTTCTTCGGGTACCTCAACCGCTTCTGTTGTTTCAGTCGGTGTTTCTTCCTCTTGAACTTCGTCGAGTTCAATCACGCTTCCCTTTTGTGTTTCTTCGAGAAACTCTTTCTCTAAGAAGGTTGCGTGCTTGGATACTATTAATTTCTGATCATCTGGATGATAGAAGTAATACCCTATGGTTTCCCTGGGATATCCAATGAAGAAACATTTATCAGATTTAGAATCTAATTTGTCGGACGCAATGCGTTTGACATATGCTGAACAACCCCATATTCTCATAAACGAGAACACGGGTTTCTTACCAACGAACAATTCATATGGTGTGGAACTAGCGGATTTAGTTGGTACTCGGTTCAGGGTGAAGAGGGCAGTTTTTAAGGCATAGCCCCATAACGTCTTTGGAAGTAAGGCCATGCTCATCATGGATCGTACCATATCTAATAGGGTACGGTTTCTCCTCTCGGATACACCATTGTGTTGTGGTGTATAGGGAGGTGTCCATTGTGAGCATATCCCACATTCAGTTAGATAATTCAGAAAATCATCTGAAAGATATTTGCCACCTCGATCGGATCGAAGCGTCTTTATTTTCCTTTCTAATTGATTTTCTACTTCATTCTTGATGCATTTGAACTTGTCAAAGGCTTCTGATTTGTGCCTCATCAAGTAGATGTAACCATATCGAATATGGTCATCTATGAAGCTTATGAAGAATCTGAATCCTCCTCTTGCTTAGACTGACATAGGACCGCATACATCTGAATGAATAAGTCCTAGAGTGTCTTATACATGCTCACCTTTATTGCTAAAGGGTGTCTTTGTCATTTTACCTTTTAAACATGATTCGCATGTTTCCAATGATTCAGGATCAATTGGATCTATAAGCCCATCTGAATGTAGCTTTAGCATGCGTCTCTTGTTTATATGACAATGCCACAAGTAAGTTGAATTATCTAGCTTATGTCTTTTGGTATCAATTGCGAAAACAGAAATCAACACATAAATCCCATTTTGTGATATTCCTGAGAAATAGAAAATCGAATCTCTATAAAAATTACAATGTTTGTTCTTTATAGAACATACCAGACGTTGGAGTACCGGCTTTTCCCTTCTGGAGGGTAGCTCGGTACAAAGAACAATTTCTCTTCCAATGCCCCACGTCACCACAATAGTGGCACTTTCTTTTAGGCTTCTTCACTTCCTTTCCCTTAACTTTAGTGGGCATGACTTTCTTACCTTTCTTGGGATGTTTAGGATTGGGAGAATTCCCTTTCCACTTCTTTGATCCCTCTATGACAATAGCCGGTATTGCCTTGTCTTTCTTCATATTGGGCTCAACTGACTTGAGCATATTTGCAAGCTCTTCAAGAGAGGTTTGCAAGTCATTCATCTGATAGTTCATGATGAACTATGAATAACTCTTTGGGAGGGATTGAAGAATTAAGTCTACACTTAGTTCGTTATCCATCGCGAATCCAATACTAGAAAGTTTGGTAATGTAGCCAATCATCTTGACACAATGTGTCATTACAGATGTGCCCTCTTGCATCTTACAACGATATAGCAACTTGGATATCTCGTAGCGTTTGCACCTGGTCTGTTTCCCAAACAGTTCCTTTAGGTGCATGATGATGGAACAGTCATAGTTGCCTTTGTAATTCCGATGTCATCGATGCAAGTATGATGCTTTCGGCATGATCGTCATCAGCCTTGTGCTTCTGGTAAGCATCGATTGAGAGCATCATCCTCATGGATAGGGGGTATCGATGTATCAAATACATACCCTATTTTATCGAACTTCAAAACGATTTTGAGGTTACGAAACCAGTCGGTGAAGTTTGAACTATTCAACTTGTTATCGGTAAGTATATTTTGCAGATTGGTGTTAGTCATGATTTTAAGAGTGTTTAATTAAACTTGAGAGTGAGAAAGAGTAGACGTATGTTATTCATTTGCTTTAAAGTATAACAATCTAAAATTATAGGCCTTTTAATTTATTTCAGATTGCTCCCACTATTTTGCCAAATTAATAGCCCTCCATATTAATTCGAAGAATTTCACAAATCCTTTAGTGAGCTAGGATCCTAACTCCTGAGATTTCGCCTTGAGTTTGCTCAACAAGCTAGTCTCATTTGTTAGGTAGATTCATGTAATCAATCACATCTTGAATGTGACTCCTAGGTTATTGGGTTACTAACCACATTAGTAACTAATATGCTATTCACATTAATCCCAACCATATTGCCCATTAGTTTATGACAACATGAGTTTGCTCATCCAATTATCATAATCTAATTTAAGTATTACCCCATATTCATGAAAGAATAACTTTCGATAATTCAGGTGTTACCATAAGACCCCGAGCTTGAGTTTGCTCAACAACCCAAAGGCCCCCAGTACTGCCGGCTGAATTATAATATTAGGGAGGGGCAACCGATTTTAATAACTTACTTATTTACTTAACTTTTTAACGAGGGATTTTATTTAAGTCTCATAATCTAACTTAGTCTTGATTTGCTTTAGCATACATCAGACATACATACATTCACATACATTGGCGTTATAGACATATCATCTAAATTATTCCGTCGAGCCAGAGACGGAATAAAAGGCCAAACCTAAGGAAATACTAACTATTACATATTTCTCTTTAGGTCCTCCGTCTTCTCCATGGCGCCTTGAAATTACATATTGATTTCTATACTACTATAAGAAAACTTCAATTGAATTGAAGCGAATCAGATGAGAGGAGAAATTACAATAGATAGTAGAAAGGCAGGACGCGCAGGCCCTATTTCAAAAATACCAAAAAACTAAAAGAGGGTCCAAATATGTCCATAACTCCAAACATGCATAGACTCAATTAAATAAATTTAATTGGTTGATTACATAACCGGCTTATGTAATATTTAGGTTAATCACATTAACTCGTCAAATTAACTTTCATCCAATTTTACTTCTAATCGTTTTGTATCTTTATATTAATCCTTAGATTAATATAACCATATAAAACGTCGATTATGCACGTCCCAATTATTTTGATTTCAATTCATTTTAATTTTTTTTTTATAAATATATATATATATATATATCAGATTTTAAAACGGTTTTAAAAAACAATTTTCAGAAATAGGAAAAACTACAATAGATTTCCGTTTTATCATTTAGAATTAATAAAACTAATTTTATTAACCTAACTATAAAACTAATAGATTTTGTTACAATGATTATCAACCGAAATAATTAGGAACATACGCATAATCAATTTTAATTAACAATTAACTAAAATTTATTTATCTTTAGAATTAATTAATCAAACAATTTGTTAATTAATCCTAACCATAAATATTTATTCAATCCTATTGAAAACCTTCTAAATTTTCATATATGAAATAACGGATTTAACGATGGCTCTGATACCACTGAAGGAAATTAAGGCTAAGGTATAGCAGCGGAAATATAAAAATTTTAGTCTACTTCCTTTTAACCATAGGATCCGTTAATCGTTATTTCATATAAAGAGGGATAAGAAGAAATACCTTTCGATGATCAATCTACCGTTGCAAACGAAGTGCCCACAACTTCAAAGGAGATGTAAACTGTTTTACCAATCTGCCCCTATCCGAAACAGAACTTCCAGACCTCCGAACGACAATCCCTTCGGTGGAAACGTGGAAGAATATGTCTAGAAGCTACTGTCCAAAAATCGCGACGATCCGACGGTTCAATCTCCGGGAATCCACGAAATAGTGAACTGACCTGATGTAGGCGAAGAAAAACGAATTTCTCCCTTTTGTTTGTTTTTCCTTCTTTCGTGAACACGGTGAGATTAAGTTAGAATCAACCCTTATGAGATGCAACCAAAATAGATTGCCTCTAATTAACCAACACAAGATCAAAGAAAAAAGGAGATGAATGAAAATTAATCAATCGACGGAAGCCGTATGAATTCTTGTCCTCAAACTGGGGGAGTCGAATTCTCTTTCTCTCTAATAGGGGATTTCGAAAATCCACTAGGGTTGGTTAGGGAGCATTGGCCGAAATTCTAATAGCAAGGGGTATATATAATCACTTGTATCTAAACCCTAGTTAGATAGGATTAGGTTACTTAATAGGAATTCAATTCGGAATAGAATTCCTAATTATTATCTCACTATATATCTAATATATCTATGATAATAATAAATAACGTTATTGGATAATAATAGGAGTATATTAATCTAATTAAAACTCCTAACTTAATTATCTCTTAATTAATTTAATTCATATTCCTAATCAAATTAGGATTAATAGAATTAAAATAATTACTCACTAATTATATATAAATTTCGCCCCCCTTGTTTAAATGGGCCTTACTGGGCTCAATTGGGCTTCCATCTATTAATTACATCCATCTCTCTTTTGGTTCCAAGTCTTATGTGTGATCCATTAGGTTCTTACTACTTCTGGCCGTATGCAACTATTAAATTAATTTCTTCAAGAATTATATTTAATCCTTGCATAACGGAATGATGTACTGAGTATGTTATAGGCAAGTCTGTAATCATTCCCCCAGAGTCCGTTAAGAAGACAGGTTGATTCTGTCGTTAACCCTTCCGTATTAGTTACAGTATAATTCGATCCTTTATCAACTACATCCTTGAACCGAATCTTATGACTATGGGTGATGTCAAGTCACATATAGCGAGACGTTCGTTTTACTTGTACAGGCCGAGTCAACTCAAATAGATAGGTTAAGTGAAATCTGTATTTCTACTCTTAAGCTATCACCTTGCAAGGATTTAGAGTCAAGTCTTCCACAAGCGATCCTTGGATGTATCTCCCATTAATCGGGAGTGATAAATGCTCAATCCAATGTATAACTACCCTGACATTACCTCATGTGACACCCAACCTTTGCAGTTCACACCCCAGAGTCATCTCTGTTAAGGATCGTGGGACCACAGGATCAAAGTCTCACATTCAGTAATTCAGGATGACCAATTAACATTCCTTTGAGTCTGAGGATTAGTTATACCTATTAATACCAATGAGATGAACAGGTGACAAGGAAGAATCTACCCATCCTGTTATCTCAAATCGGATCCCCAATCCTAATGAACGACGTTTCATCGGATCTATGTAACTGTCCAGATATCTATATATATGAAGCTTGTGAGATCAGCTTTCTGTCGGACAGGAGACATTGTTACATACAAGTCTCAACAGTGATATATCAATCCTAAACATATCACTTGACTTGGGGTGGTTTTAAGTTTATTAGTTTATTATAAAGTTTTGTCTCACTTCATGCTTGTATGAACACTTTATAATCACTTTAAACAAACTTACGGATTTCCTTTTATTAGACTTTATTTAGTGCTTAAAAGGGATTGTCTTTATATAGTTATAAAACATATATCTCATTAAAACAAATGATATAAAGAACAATTCATTTACATTAAGTTTGTATCCTGCAACAATTGTCTATAGGACACTAAACCCCAACACATGACTGGTGATGAAACTCAGTTCATCACACTTGAGCTTAAACGAGGTGGAAACGTAAGCTTTGGAGACAATAAGAAGGGTAAGATAGTAGGATCTGATACTATCGGAGGTAACCCCACCATTGAGTCAGTATCCTTAGTTAAGGGTCTCAAATATAACCTATTGAGCGTAGCTCAGCTTTGTGATAGCGGTAGACAGGTTATATTTGATGCTACTCAGTGTCGGATACTCGAGGGAAAAACAAATAATTTGATTTTAACTGCCCCTCGTGTTGACAATGTATATATGTTGAGTTTAGAAAAACAGTTTTCCAAAAATATATGCTTAGTATCTAAAGAGGATAACTCCTGGCTATGGCATAGGAGACTTGGTCATGTAAGCATGGACCTCCTTGCCAAATTAGCTAGAAAGCAACTAGTTGAGGGATTGCCCAAATTGAAATTTGAAAAAGATCAATTATGTAATGCTTGCCAGCAAGGTAAACAAACGAAAAAGTCTTTTCAAAGTAAAAACATTGTCTCAACCAAGAGACCATTGGAATTACTACATTTGGACATTTTCGGACCTGTCCAGCCACTCAGCTTGGGCGGTAAGAAATTCTCCTTAGTCATTGTAGATGATTTCTCTCGCTATACTTGGATCATCTTGCTGAGTATCAAGGATAAAACGTTTGAGATGTTCACAACGTTGGTTAAAAAGCTTGAAAATGACAAAGACCTAAGAGTAGCTCATATTAGAAGTGACAATGGCGGAGAATTCAAAAACCAACAGTTTGATGAATTCTGTGAAGTCAGTGGCATTGACCACAACTTTTCTGCTCCTAGGACACCTCAACAAAATGGGGTTGTTGAAAGGAAGAACAGAACAATAGTTGAAATTGCTAGGACAATGCTGGGCGAAAATAGGCTTCCAAAGTATTTTCTGGGGTGAAGCTGTCCACACAGCATTCTATATACTCAATAGGGCTTTAGTTAGACCTATTCTTAAGAAAACCCCATATGAACTTTGGAAAGGACGAAAGCCCAACATTGGCTACTTTCGTGCCTTTGGGTGCAAATGTTTTATACTCAATACAAAAGATAACCTTGCAAAATTTGATGCTAAAGCTGACGAAGCGATCTTTTTAGGGTACTCAACTAACATTAAAGCATATAGGGTGTATAATAAACGAACTCAAGTTGTTGAAGAGTCTGTCCATATAGAGTTCGATGAAACTGACCCTGCAGGAAAGACAGCTCAGTCCGCCGAAGATGAACCGAGCTCAGCTTCCGCTAACCAAACAGGAGCCACTGAGTCATCAGTACAAGGGCTGACCAAAGGTAAATATGAACCTGAAATTACCTTTGCTGACCAATCTATTCCTGCAGATATTGTAGAAACACCTATTCCAGACAACTCAACATTACCTAAAGAAATAAAAATTCCAAGAGGACATTTGGAGAAGTCCATTCTTGATGCTGCTGACAACAAGCTGATGACAAGAGATCAGCTTAGAAAGTATCTTGGCAATGTTGCATTCGTCTTAGTGCAGGAGCCAAAGAACTTCTCAGAAGCTGAGCACGACGAACATTGGATCAATGCTATGCAAGAGGAGCTTGATCAATTCAAAAGAAATGAGGTATGGGATTTAGTACCAAAACCTAAGAATCAAAAGACCATAGGAACTAAGTGGGTCTTTAGAAATAAACTAGATGAGCAAGGCAATGTAGTCAGGAACAAAGCTCGACTTGTAGCCCAAGGCTATAGTTAGCAAGAAGGCATTGACTACGGTGAGACCTTTGCTCCCGTTGCTAGGTTAGAGGCTATACGAATATTGTGTGCATATGCTAGCTATATGAACTTTAAACTATATCAAATGGATGTCAAAAGTGCTTTTCTTAATGGCTTTATAAACGAAGAGGTATATGTTAGTCAGCCTCCAGGGTTTGAAGATCCAAAACTTCCAAACCACGTTTATAAACTCAAGAAGGCCCTATATGGGCTGAAACAAGCTCCAAGAGCTTGGTATGAAAGGTTGACCAACTTCCTGCTGACCAGAAATTATGTCAGAGGCAAAGCTGACACAACCTTGTTCATTAAGAAAAAGGGTAAAAATACCCCGCTGGCACAAATTTACGTAGATGATATAATCTTTAGTGCTACTGACGAATCTATGTGCAAAGAATTTAGTAAACAGATGCAAACTGAGTTCGAAATGTCCATGATGGGTGAACTCAACTTCTTCCTTGGTTTACAAATCAAGCAAGGGAAAAACGGCATCTTCATTAGTCAGTCCAAGTACGCCAAAGAAATGTTAAAGAAATTTGATATCAAGCTGACCCCAGAGAATCTCATCTTATAGCTGTAAAAAGAATTTTCAGATATTTGCAGAGCTCAGTTAATGCAGGTTTATGGTATCCAAATACAAATGACTTCACACTCATTGGATACACTAACGCTGACTATGGACAAGATAAGCTAGAACGTAAAAGCACTTCAGGAGGATGTCACTTCCTAGGAAGCTGTCTAGTATCTTGGTTCAATAAGAAGCAACCGTCAGTAGCCCTGTCTACAACTGAAGCTGAGTACATTGCTGCTGGAAGCTGTGTGGCCCAGGTCCTATGGATTAAGCAACAGCTAGAGGATTATGGAGTCAAAACAGAAACAATAGAGGTCAAATGTGACAACAAGAGTGCCATTGACCTATCTAAAAATCCAATCCAACACAGCAGGATAAAGCATGTCAGCATAAGGCATCACTTCATCAGAGATCATGTACTCAAGGGTGAGATCAAGCTGACCTACGTACCAACAGATGAACAGCTTGCGGATATCTTCACTAAGCCTCTGGCTCGTGTGCAATTTAACATACTAAGGGAAGCAATCGGTATGTCTAATCCTCTTCAATAAAATTCTATGTTTAAATTGAATGCTGAATGATTACCATGCTGAGTGGTTTGTGCTAAATTAGTAACTATTGCATGCTGAGTCAAACATAATATAAAATCACTTCATACTGAGTAGACTTACACACTGAGTGATTATCTTAAGCTAAGTTACTAAGCACACGAATAATTCTCCTACGTAAAACTGACTACTCAGAACTCCAAACGTTTAGAATTCTTAACACTGAGTAAAGATCCGTTGCACAATTAATGCTGGCACGCGTATTAAATAGCCACCTAGGATGACATAAGCGCAATAATTAAAAAACACATGCACCGATTGTGTCACAAATGCCAGAATCATTGTCGGTTGATTATCTCGAGGTCAAACCACCACCTCAACGCTTCAGATCAACTCGACACCCCTATAAATAGTGGATGAATTCCCACTTCTACCTCTTTACACTTGAAATCTCTAGCAATCGATCTCTCTCCATCTAAAATTCCAAAACCTCTCAAAATCTTTCTAAGAATCATGTCAAACGATTCACAAAATATCTCCGGTGCCGGTTACGACGACAACCGCTCCGATGAAAACCCTAAATCTCCTGCTCAGCAGGAATATAGCGAGACTCCCACCAAGTCTCAAGAACATGGTCAGCATGATCATACTCCGAGAAAGAGACCCCACGCTGACCTTGCAGCTTCGTCGAAAAAGAACCAGAAAAAGGATAAGGGGAAGAAACCAAGAGAGAGAACCTACTCGATGGTCTACAACAGTGTAAGAGGCTACAAAGTTGACCATTCACGTTGGTTCTTTGAGGGATTTGTAAATGCGGAAAAACCGTTCTGCGAATGGATTTCTAAGAATGGCTGGACCGAGCTATTCTCTATTCGAGAAGCTACTTACCCAGAGTTGGTAAAGGAATTCTATGCTAATTTGAGAGCCGCTGATGATAACAGGGATTACATGATCACAAAGGTTCAAGGGAAATATATCTTTGTCAATCCTCATTACCTCGCTAAGCTGCTCAAACTGACCAATAGCGGAGCCGAACTCAGAACCACAAGTGACCACGGAAAGATTGATTACCCTGTTGAATTTTGCAAACCTAAATCCCACAAAGGCGAAATTGCGAGTACCTGTATGGGTCAGAATTAGAAGATGGCCCACTACATACTGACCAACTTCCTCTTCCCAAAAATCAACGCCACATCCTCAGTGTCAAACTTCAAGCAGTGCTTCATTTGGCACATGCTGACCTACCAGCCGATCAACATGCCGATCTTTCTCATCGGTGGCTTCCAACGTAGTACTGGTACCCTTAGGTTAGGCTCTCTAATCACCAGGATCCTCAAAGACCACCAAGTAAGCTTAGTGGAGGAAATCAACATCTGGGGTACGGAGATTACAGCTGCAGTATTGTTCGGTCTGGCCTTTGACCAATCGATAGTGCCCAAGAAAGGAAAAGGGGCCACAGTTGAAGAAGGTCAGGATGAGTTAGCCAAGAAAGGAAAGAAACCTGCTGACCGCACTCGGCAGGATAAAAAGAGGAAAGCTGACCAGGCAGCTAGGGACATTAACATAGCTCTGAAGAAGCTGAGAATTGTGTCAAGGGGAAAGAAAGCTGAAGCTGAGCAAGGTCAGGAGGAACCTAAGTCACCATAAAAACAAAAGAGGCAAGCTGAGCCTGAGGAAGACGAACAAGAAGACACTCCCGAGCAGCCTCTGCAAAAGAAGAAAAAGACTTCATCTGGGTTGAACCCTATCAACGCAGCCCCACTTGCCTCGATGATCTCTGAAGACTCACATTTTGTAAGAAGTCAAGGCATTGATCTCGAGAAACCACCTGCTGACCAAGAGGAAGAGTTGGGTAATTTTGAAGGTCAGTTCGACACTGAGGAGACAGTGGATGTTGAGCCAACAAGGGCCGCTGAGCAGGTTGAAGAACAAGCTGAGCCAACAGCAAAGGATCATGCTGACCTAGGGGTAAATTCACCTTCTGAATCTCTTGACTCTATTCAAGCTGACCCCTCTCCTCCAAAGGCTAAGAAATTAAGGCGACTCAAGAAAAAGGCTAATAAATCTCCAGTCATTGACCTTCTGGATGATTCTCCTCTACGGGATCCCATCATTGATCTCTCTGACATGCAATTCAAATTCTTCTCCAATCCCACTGAGCCTTCTCTAAGGAAACTCCAGCAAAAGCAAGCCTCTGTTTCTCAAGCTGAGGAACAAGCCGATCCCAAGACTCCAAAAAGTCAAATCTTTACCAAGCAAGTGCTTGAAGTTCCTGTTGGTCAAACCTCTAAGTCAGCGCAAGAAAAGTCTGCTCGAGTCAGCTTTGAAATTCCTCAATCTCCAAGTCCAATTCCTGCTGACACTGAGCAAGTAAATAACTCTGCAGATCAACCTCTTCCAAATCCATTAACACAAAATGCAAACCAGTCAGCTCCTAATTTAAATAAAAGTCCAGCCGCTGACCTCGCTGGCACATCTGCTTCTGGACAGCACCAAACACAAGGTGCTACTCATATTCCGGCATCTGGGCCACAAAATGATGAACCCTACGCATACTTGCATGCTACTGAGTCTGGACGCCGAATCATCGACTCCGCTCAAGCCTTACTTCAGGATATTCATCAATCCAATGTCGAAGCCGCTGGGTCTGTACATGTTGAGCCAACTCAACTTTCTTCGGTCACTCAGCTTTTAACTGAAATCAAAGGTCTTAAGGATCTGCTGAGTGTCATGACATCTCTCCAATCTCAACAGCCCAAGCAGGAATCTATCATAAAGCTGGCTGAACTCCAGCTGACAATGGTAAACCATATGAACTCTCTCCAGGGTCAACTCAACAATTTGTCAGCTGTGAACTCAATGTATGCAACCTCCGCTGAGGTTCATCAACTTTTCACCCAGCTACATACTGAGCAAACAAGAACTCGTGAGTTAATCTCTTCTTCGTCTCAGTGTTCCATTGAGCAAATAAGTGAGGCAGTCCGCCTACTCAACCTGAGTAAGGAAGAAATGGAAACTGATCAACTCAAGACGAATGAACTTTTGCAATACTCCCGAGCCACCTTCAAACATGTGCGCCACACCAATGCTCAGTTCTATGATTCGGCTTTGCTTAAGATGTATCATCAAGCTTATGCCATGCTGACTGACACTATCACCTGGGTAGGCAAATCCCAAGAATATATTTTGAGTATGCTCAGTGCCTCTATCCGAATTCCCAGTTCTGTCTTGGACGATGGTGTTCCTGTTTTCGATGGTCTAAGTGAAAGCACGAAAAGGCTTAAGGCGTATTCTGTGCGATTAACTCGTGCTGCTCTCAACGACACTTTCGTCCCTCCTCCACCCGATGCTGGCAAAACAAGAGAGAACGAACAAGATGATAGAACTCAGCACCACTCAAGGGAAACAGGAGGCGCATCTAGTAGTCAGCAACAACAAAAGGGAAAAGGCAAAATTAATCCTGCCCAAGTCAATAGGAAGAAATAGCTTGGCTAGTTTTTATTCTTGACTTGTATTTTTTGTGTGATGTATCTTGTCTTGCTGACTATCTATAAACTTATGCATCTCTTATTCAAATTGACTAATCTTATGTGATGCTTATTTACGTATAATGCTGATATGTCTTAAATTGAACAAACAAACAAAAGAAAAAGGAATATACTCAACACACATTAGATTTGATACATCTGCTCTGATAATGTTTTCCCATAACTCTGATACCAAACTGACCATGTATCAAAACTGAGTAAAAATGTGTTCCATACACTAACCCCTTCTGAAAAGCTGACCTAGGCTCATCTGAATTAGATCTTGGAAGCTCTAGAATTGAACTAAGTCTGTATAAGCATATCTTAATCAAACTCAATTAAATCTTAGAAGGTTTAGAGTCAAGTTAAGTCAATATATGCAACCCTTACGGGGGAGTAATTTCAGAAGCATAAAAAGAATTTCAATCATGGGGAATCTCAACACTGAGTTCCATCAATTAAATATTTTGCCAACATCAAAATGGGGGAGTTTGTTGAAACACCTTTCCACATGATTTTAATTTGACAAAATTATTTAAGTTAATCCATGATTACGGGACAATTAAATTTAAGTGCTTTGATTTAATTGTACTAATATGTTTGTTCAATGTTGAGTATAAATATAAATGGAAATAGAAATAAAAAGTAAGACAGGACGAAGACATCATGAGAAAAACAGCACAAGCTGAGTGGAGTGTAACTCAGCGTGATAAAAGAAAAGTCATCTTCAGAACAGAAGCTTAAAGATCAAACAAATCAACGAAGTTGAGTGGAACGCAACTCAGTATCAAAAGTAGAGAAGTCTTCTTGAAGAACTGTGTCTTGCAGAATGAAGCTGACCATGGAAGCTGAGTAAAAGAGAACTCAGTATTTGTATTAGCAACAATCGAAGACAACGGCTATCAAAGTCATGCTGAATAATCTTCAGGACAGCGCGAATGATCCGTTTGCTAAAAGACAAGCTCCGACAACTGTCTGCACCAATAATAGAAACCTTGGAATTATGCAAAAGCCAATTTCGAGATGCATGGGTCAACTGTTCTTTCGCTAAAAGACAAACTGGCACAAGAAGATGAAACCTGCGAGAAGAAGACAAACCTGACGCCTGTGGAATTTAGACGACAGGATTGGCCTGCAAATCTGAAGCTGACCAGAGCCTTGTCGAAAAAAGAAGCCGTTTGGATTCAACGGACAAATCCAGAATTCAAATGAACAAGTCTTCAGAATACAACTATAAAAGGACAAGTATACTTCTTGGATCCTTTGCCGATTGCTGAAATACAAGAGAACAAAAAGCATACATACAAAGCACACCAAAACAAGAAAAAGATCTTACACCAAACTTCCATATCTGTGTAAATGCTAGAGTGATTTTCTTTGTAATCATCTAAAGTGTTCTTTATTTGAAAAAGAACAATCTTGTATCAATCATAGTATTGAGAGAGTGTGCTAAGTACTCGGTTTGGTACTCAGTGGTAGAGAAAATCTAAGTGCTGGGTTGTAGCGCTTAGTGGAGTTGAGTAGACGAATAGAGGACGGTACTCTTGCATATTCAACTGCCTTGTAAACGATTTGTGCTCTACCTTTAAAGAGCTCAGTATTGGATTTAAAAATCCCGGAGGGATTTTGGGGACTGGACGTAGGCGGAGAGGCCGAACCAGGATAAGTCGTGCTGAGTAATTTCTAACTCTCCTTCAATATATATCTGTATGTGTTGCTTGCTATATTTACTCAGTATATAAATTGCTTAAGCTGACACTGAGTAAATCAGAGTGCTGAGTTGGAAGCTGACTACAAAAGTGTCATTTCCCAACTCACAAGTAAAACAGCTCTAGTCAGTATCTGACTAAAGCCGTCTTATGCCTCACTCGGCCACGCTGACCAAAACTGGGTTGCGAAACTCAAAGAATTCAATTAAGTCAGCGCAATTAAAACAAAAAACTTACATTAGTTCCTAACCCCCCCTTTGGAACTAATCATAAGGGACCAACACATCATACCATCATCATCTTTTGAATCTTCATACTCATCAAAAGAAGTATTAAATCCTTGAGTGAGCATTGCTTTGCCATTATTGCTTGTAGAAGCTCCTCTAGATGTCATAGCAGGCTTTGGTCCCTTCCACCATTCTGGATATCCATGGACCTTAAAACAGTAGTTCTATCATGCCTCGATCGTTTGCATATATCACAAAACAACTTGCTCTTATCTTCTTTCTCTTTGTTGTTTTTGTTATTGGAATTTCCGGTGCGTTTATTATTGACAACTTTTGAACTTGTGGATAAATTTGCAAAATCACTACTAGACACATCGACAACGATGATTTCTTTCTGCTTTTCAATTCTCACGAACATTGAACAAGCCTTATTCAATTTTGGCGGTGGATCCATAAAGAGTACATGATTTCGAACATGCTCATATTCAACATTCAAGCCACATAAGAATTGCATAAGCTTATCTTCTTCGTATAAATTATGAATCAGAGATCTGGCTTCATTGCATCTACAATTAGGCGTAGGCTTCAAAATAGCTATCTCATCCCATAGCCTCTTTAATTTGTTGTAGAACACTGTAACAGATGAATTTCCTTAAACTACATTGCTCAATTCCTTCCTCAAATGAAAGTACAAGTGTTCGTCCTTCTCACCATAGCGAGCTTCTAGTTCCTTCCATAAATCCCTAGCAGTAGGAGCATAGAGAAAAATCGGGTAAATTTCACCAATGATGTACAACCTTTGACTCATTTCACACTTTGGTATACAACCTTTAATTTGTCTCACTAATATGTACGACCTTATAGGTGACCTCTCACTATGGTGTCTAGCATGTAAAAATGACCAGTCAACGCGTCATGTCAGCATTTTTTAACTCTTAAAAAATTGAATTGTGGGACCACCAATTAAAATTACTTTTATACCCATTTCTTTTTCCTTAATTAAAAACCCTACTTCTATCTCTTGCACTCTCTCTCTAACTCCTATTTCTCTCTCATCTATTTCGGCTTCATTCCTCTTCTCTCTCTTCCACTTTCTCTCTCTAGTCTATTCTGCCATAACCAATAAATTTGTAACATACGAAAATCACAAACTGTATTGTCACTAACTCAATTCATATTGAAACCTTTTGCTCTTGTAATTTGGCAGAATAATAGAGAGAGAAAAAAGAGTTAGAGAGAGAAAGTCTTATTTCATTAGATCAATATCGCCCTCTTATTTCATTTTGATCATTGTCTAGCACCTCCATCAAGTACCACCACAAGTGGTTTTGTTCCGTCAATCCACGTGTTATCACCGTTGACATTGGTGGTTACGGCAAGTTCCGGTCCGTCCAGGCTGCTGTTGATTCTGTCGCTGAAAATAATACAAAAAACGTGCTCCTCTAATTGTTGCTGGATATTACATATAATGCTTCAATTTGGGTTAAGATTGAATTATACATATCATAAAAATGACAGTTGAATTTATTGATATCAGTTCCAAAATTTTATCCTATCACCATTTAACAATTAAATTAATCCTAAACTTATTAATTAAAATTTGAAAATGGTCCATGATATCCATTGAATTGTAAATATGTTGGATACAAGTAAAAGTAAATGATAGGCAAGGAACAAGTGGTGGTGTTGAAGACGAAACCGTACATGACGTTTCAAGGAGCAGGAAATCACTTGGCTTTTATATCGAATGGATATTACAGCTTATGTTTTACATCATATTTTTGTATTAATTTATTTGTGTAAATGCATGAGCACAGTAATAAATTCATCATGGTTGAAAAACATTATTTCTGGTTTTGACGGAGAAATAAGGGGGAGAGAGGGGATTAGAGAGAGAAATGAAATGGGGAAGGGGGGGGGGGGGAAGAGGGTATACAAGTAATTTTATTTAGGTGGTCAAATTTTGACTTTTTGACTGGTCAAAATGCTGACGTGGCTCATTGACTTCGCGTTGACCAGTCATTTTTACCTGCTATACATCAAAGTGAGAGGTCACCTATAAGTTCGTACATATTAGTGAGACAAATTGAAGGCTGTACACCAAAGTGTGAAATGAGGCAAATGTTGTACACCATTGATGAAATTTACCCGAGAAAAGTTTCTGCTAAATCCTTAGCTAGAGTGTTGATTATCCAAGCAAAAACAAGGTTATGACCTTAAAGCCAGGTTTTATACTCAGTTGATTCAATTTTCAGGTGCTAAATCATCTTTTAGAACTAAATTAGTTCATTTTTTAGCTGTCAGTGCTATAGGCATAGATCATTGCCAGGATAAGTAATTGCTTCCGATTAAAGGTGAATGAACCAGAATCAATCCTGGATTATCTGTGTGATGATTCGATTCAGACTGATTTCGATTCTGATTCTCAGCTTCTGAGTTGTTACGATCACGATTCATCTCATATCCAGAACTATCTTCAATTTCCGGTGAATTAGTTTCAATTTCCGGTGACTTTTGATCGTCTTCTTCTTCTTCTTTTTCTTCTTCAGATCTATTGGATTGATCAACACCTTCAGCGTAGCTTTTCTTTCTTTTCACCATGAAAGAAATGCCCTAAATACCGCGAAGCTCTGATACCATGTTCAAATTCACAAAGTGATAAACTGAGAAAAATATCTCAGAATGAATCTTATTAATTGATGAAAAATACAGAGTATAGAATGGCCTTTATATAGGCAAAGAGAAGGGAAAAACTAGCCTGCATTATATCCTATATTTCATAGTATGAACCTTTATTAAATGCTCAATTCCAACATCTTTCATTAAAGATTGATAGTCTCCTATAATAATATTAAGGATCGAATCACTACTAAAATCTCGCAATAACGTATAAATTAGAACCTAAGAATCTGATTCCACATTCTTTATTTATTTATTAAAAAATAAAATCTAAATTTACTCGTGATAAATTGTATATTTATTTAACTTATGATTACTTCTAATGTTTTTAAATAAGATTAATTTTACTAAATTATAACTCGTAAACTCTAAAAAAAACTATATTAAATATTTCAAACTCCAAATTATGTTTAAAAATATTTATTATTTACTATCATAATTGTAAATAGCGTGTTAAAATATCAAAAATTAAGTATGTCACGTTAATTATAAAAATTGTCTAAAATATTTACTATATTATTGACATAGTTATAAACCACTTACCAAAATACATAAACTAATAAACTTATTTCCAGTGTCTGGCGTGACAGTTAAATAATGATTAAATCGACCCGTTCAAATTTTCTAGTGGATAAAATTATTTCTAAAATGTGTTCTACACTTTATCCCCTCATTAAACAAATAAGGTTATTGTTTATTTTGCTTCTCTTCCTAGAGGATCTTCGTTAATCATTATTTCTCAACAACAATTAGGGATTCACTTTTTTCTGTTAGACGTTATGTTGGGGTTTGATGCTCTACTAGATATATCATTTATGTTTCAGTTTCCTTTTTTGTTGCAATCAATAACTTCAGGGCATCCATGATCCATCCCAAGGAGATGCGGATAAGGACAATTTTTTTTATCCATTTCACAGCGATAGGGATTCTCCATCTAGACGGGAACGTGGATAGAGGAGTATTTCTCATCCCTACCCACCCTTTGTTACCCACTTATAGTAAACAACCTCAAAATGATTGTTGGTGATCTCAAAATGGAAAACTCTAAGATCTAAAGTTGTTTAGAATTATATTTCTTATGGAACAACATTTTAATTTTATAAATCGTTATTTTTCGGGTTTACTCTATCTTAACTGTATTGACTAAACAATAACTAAATAACTTTAAAACCAAAAAATTCAAAAATTAAACAAGAATATTATTTCCACCAACTCTAAAATAAAGGGCTAATCTCACACGTGATGTTATAGTGAGACCCATGAATGACCATGTGCAAGGTTATTAATTGTACAAGGACTCCAAATTGGAAGGACCCAATTTTTATTTTTATTTATATATATATAGTGTAAGTTATGGTTACTTTGTTTTTTATTATTTTATTTTTGTCCACCATTGGATTCTTTACTGTATTTTTTTTAACATTAGATTAATTTTCTACAAATGAATATATAAAAAAAGTAAAATATTGCCTGAAATATTATTATAATAGTTATTTGTTTACATTTACTTTTTAGTTTTTGATACGTTAGATTAGCTTCAATCCTGACAATGCTTAAATTGGGAGGACTTGATTTTTTTATTTTTTTATTTTGGAATACGGAATTCAAAAAATGTATTATATAATATTTTCGAAAATAAAACTGAAAATCTCACGGTAATTTCTTTTTTTTTATGATTTTTTTTATAAGAGTACGTGTTCAAATCATAATCTTCCACCTCTGATTCCAGAAATATATTAACTGAATTATATTTGTTTTGGCATAGTAATTGTCATCTGCTAAATACCGCAACCAAATTCCTTATTACCGTCTCTTTTGGACTTTTTTGCCCTTCTCATAATTTTGATAAAAAACTGAAAATTCTCTCTCTAAAATCATAAATCAGAACAACAATAATTGAAATTATGAAAATAATTGATGTGTGACAATCCGAACCCCGAAAATGGATGATTACGAGTCGGAAACATTAAGATTTACATCTTTTTATCAAAGAACTCAGGAAAATAATACATATTTTTCATGACGATTTTACATTTTTCGTCACAAAAAATATGAGAAGTTTTCATTTTTCGTCATAAAAAAGTGAATGATTTAGTATTTTTCGTCACTAAAATTTTTACAATTTTTCGTATTTCAAAATTTGGTCTAAACGGATGCGGCACACCGTTCGACCCATGGTGGGAACGGATGCGGCACACCGTTCGACCTATGGCGGGAATAGATGCGGCGTACCGCTCGATCCATAGTGGGAACGGATGCGGCATACCGTTCGACCCATAGCGGGAACGGATGCGGCATACCGTTCGACCCATGGCGGGAACGGATGCAGCATCCGTTACCGCCATGGGTCGAACGGTATGCCGCATCCGTTTAGGCTAAATTTTGAATTTTCTCTCAATTTTTTTTCCCAATTGCGAATTTTAAGGGTAAAATTGTCCAATGGGTGCGGTGATAAGGAATTTAGTTACGGTAAATAGCAATACCTTAGTAATTTCATTTTCAAATCAGATTAAAATTATATAAATATATTTTTAAAATATTAAAAATCTAAATTACAGAATTTGAGAATTTTAGGACCTTAGGACGGACTTGAGTGGTCAGAAGTTAAATGACAGAGTTTGAGAAATATTTATATTCGATTTTTTTTTTTGATTGATTCGATTTTTAAAATTGAGGAATTATCATAAGAGCAAAGTTAGGAGCCATGTTGTACTTTAATTTTAATCATGTTGGTCATATCTATATTCTATTTGAATGAAATTAGTATTGTAATTGGGGTAAATGGGGTGGATTGGAGTGAGGGTATGAAACTACTTTTACATAATCGTTCCTCTTTATCCCCTTGAAGAAATCATTATTCCTCCACCTGATTTTTTAACTTTTAATTTTCTAACAGCGGGCTGTAACTCGTAACAAGGGATGAAAAGTCTGTTAGAGAAATCCCACATCGGAAAGCACCAGCAGGATAATGAAGCAGCAGCGGTATAAATAAGAGTCAAGATCGAAAGAGAAACATACTTACCTGGACGGGGTCAATGGGTGATCAATGAGGCTCATGGCCTAGGGTTGTGACCTCCATTGCACTCTGGAGGGGTGCTTCCCTAAAGTCTCCCCAAGAGGGAGAGCTTACGTCATAATTTGTGATAGTGGGGGCCTGCGTTCGCGCGGCCCCTTCCAATCCTAGTTTCAGTTTCATGTTCATCTAATCGACTTCATAAGCATGTTGAAATAAGTCTCTTATATTCTCTCAGTACCCAAAAAAGAAATTGCATATATTTATTGTTTCATTTGTAAGTGTTTGTTTATTTATTAGTTGAGCAAACAAACAATGGGTAGGTTATTGATATTTATCAGTTCATTTATCATTATTTCTCGTTATCAATTAGGAGGGTTTGATTCTTTCTGTAGGACGCTATGTTGGCGCTTGATTATGTAGTGGATTCTTCGTTTGTGTTTCATCTTCCTCTTTCGTGCTAATGACAGCCCCGGGGCGACCATTCCTAGGTAAAACTTGCGGAGATGTCTTTTAGGTTGTTTTACATCAAATTCGAACTGGTTTTTCGCTCTTTAAGTACGTGTTAGAAAGAAGTTTTTGCTTCGGTATATGATTTCAGGCTTTTTTCACTGGTGCTTACATGCTTTTAATATTTATGGGTCTATGTATGGTTGGTGAAGCTGAAGAATGATGGAACTTGCAATGTGCTTTTGGTAAATTTCATAGTTGGGTGAGCTTTCAATTTTGCGGAGATGTGCACAGTTACAAAGGTAGTTTGCTCGATTAAGAAAGCTTTTTCCTTGGATGAAGTTAAATTATATTGTGATTCAAAGAGTAATACCTTTTTCTGCTTCATGGTCCGATTTTAAGAGCAGTATTCTTGGAGTCCCTGATGAGGGTACTTTTTGATTTGTTTGCCTCTCAAATCACGCATTCTTGTGATTCATGGTCTTAATCAAGAAAGTCTTATTCTTCAATGAAGTCTTATCCTTTTTGTTTGCCTCCCAATCAAGGAAGTCTCATATCCTTCAATGAAGTTAAATTATAGTGATTCAAAGAGTAATATTTTTTTTTTGTGATTCATGGTCCCATATTACCTGTGATGCTAGAATTTTACATACATGGAGTATTAATTATCTTGGAGTTCCTGATGAAACTATTTTTTGTTTTGTTTGCCCTCAAACTGTGCAATCTTTATCAATTATCATATCTTCAGAGTCAGTTTAATGAGCTTAATGCGTTTACCCACCCCTCCCTCTCTGGAATGATGTTATTTAGCCAAATCAGAAACAGATGTGCTCCATAAGGCAATGCCTTCGAGGCTTGGATTAGTTATTGCAGAGACACATAGATGCCTCTCGTGTAACCTGGACCAAGTATTAGATATGGTGGCTTATGTAGAAGCGTGTCCTCTGTTGATCACTTAGGGATTGGTGGTTGGCTGACCAGAGTCGTTATCTTTTGTTTGCTCTGTATATACTGGCAATTGATTATTACTCCATATGGAGGAAGAACTGCAAATGCCATTGCTTAGAAGCGGATAAACAATATCATGTGACTGAATTGTCTTTTCCTTGTAACTGAATTTTAGTGTATGTTTTTTGGTTCTATGTGAACTACCATTTGTTGATACAAGTTAGTTGTCTGGTTGAAGTGATTGAGAGATACTAGTTTACTTGTCTTGCTCTTCCTAAACCTAGCTGATTTTCTAGGGAGTTAATTAAATTATTATTCTGGACGTCTACTATCTGAATCTTGACGATTTCTTAAACTAAGTTTGTTCAGCCGATGCTTATATTTGTCTTTGATACTTGGGGTCATCCATTCTCTTGTTGGAGGCTACGTTCTCTCAATATTCAGGGGAATTCATGTTTCAGCTTCCTTTTCGTTATTAAAGGGAGCCCTGAGGCATGCCTAGGTGAGATTGCGGAGATGCCTTTTAGGTTGCTTTACATCAAATTTGAAGTTGTTTAAACTCCGTTTGATTATTTTTAGGTGTTAAAAGGAATTTTTTGTTAGGGTAAAAGAAGTTATAGTTTCATTAGATTGCTGCTTGTTAATTAAATGATGAGATGAGGATGGAGCTTTTGTTGGTAAATAATGTCGTTTGTTCTAGCATTATTTATGTGTTGCAGCTTTCTCCTTTGCGTTAAGTGTAGCCAAGGTTTCTCTCGTATCATATACCCAGCTTGCAACTCTATTTTAGGTTTACTAGTAGCATGTAAAAACTGATCAACAATCAGCCATATAAGCAATAAGCAGTCCTGAGGCATAGTCCTTTTTGTTATTTTCTAGTATCCAAACATGTAATTTTACATATATTTCCTGCTTTGTATGCTGTATTTTTCATCCTTTCTGCAAAATCATTGTTAGTTTATTTATTTTGCCTTTCTGGGAAGATGATACTCGATAATCACTGAACTCTCTTTATCGATTAGGGTTTTGATACTTAGCCTTAGGCACTATGTTGAGGCTTGATTGTTTACTGCACATGCTTTGTCATTTATGTTTCAGCTTCCTCTTTCGTTACTAAAAGCAGTCCTGAGGCATTCGAAGGTGAAATATTGGAGATGCCTTAGGTTGTTTTACGACAAACTTTAAGTTGTTAAATTCCGTTTGATGTTCTTTTGGCGCTAAAAGGAGTTGTTTATTTGGTATATGAATAACTAAAAGAAGTATAGTTTCACTAGATTGATGCTTGTGAAACCAAGGCACTTCCCAATAATGGTTATCTGATGCTTGTTCATTTGTCAATTATTTTAACAGAATCAAGATATTGAAGTCACTTTCGGTGATTGACTTACAGTTTTATAATTTTGCATATATGTAGCTGGTGGAGCTTAAGAATGATGGAATGGAACTTGCAACGTATGGTAAAATGTGATAATGGGATGAATTTCAAATACATGAAATGATACACACTTCATAAGTAATTTGCTCCTCAATCAAGAGTGTTCTTTCCTTTAGTTAGATGATATTATGATCCAGTGTCTATAAATTTTTATGTGCTTCACAGTCTCAATTTTCCTGCAATACCAGCATTTTAAATCCATGGAATATTAATTATCTTGGAGTTCGATAAAGAATGTGATAATGGGAATAAAGGGTAAATTGGGAACTAAGGGACGTGTGGTTTTATGGGCTTAGCTGGCCTTCATTGAGAGGAGGAGGGAGTACTATAGGTTATATATATGTGATATTTAGATTGTGAAAGACATCTCCGCTAATCATTTTTTCTCGTTATCAATTAGGGCTTCAATTTTTTCTGTTGGAGGCTATGTTTGTGGCTTGATTATCTACTGGATTCCAGGTTTATGTCTCAGCTTCCTCTTTTGTTGCAATCGACAGCCCCTGGCCATCCATAAAAAAAAGGGCGGCCCGGTGCATTACGCGTCCCCGCTAAGCGAGGGTCCGGGGAGGGGTCCCACCACAAGGGTGTACTGGGGGCAAGCCTTCCCTTGCCATTTTTTTTGGCAAGAGGCCGCTCCTAAGACTCGAACCCGTGACCTTCGGTCACACGACAACAACGTATTACCGTTGCGCCAAGGCTCGCCCTCAGCCCCTGGCCATCCATCCCAAGGTAAAATTGCGGAGATGCCTTTAGGTTGTTTTACATCAAATTTGAACTGGTATAAACTCCCTTTGTTTATTAGTATGTTTTAAAAGTAAGTTTTCGTTTGGGTGTATGGATAACTAGAAGGAGTTATAGTTTCATTTTGTGGATGCTTTTGAAACTGAGGCAAGACAATCAAAGCTCAAATCATAGAGGTCAGATGATTGTTAATTTGGAGATTAGATGCTTGTTAATTTGTTTTATTGTTTCTACAGAATCAAAATTTTAAATTGGACATCCAAAAGTCTCTGTTCGAAATGGTATCATATTTTCAAAGGTAATTCAATGATTTAGGGTCTATGTATGGTTGGTGAAGCTGAAAAAAAGATGGAACTTGCAATGTGCATTTGTTGAATTTCATACTTGGGTGGTGAACTTTCAGTTTTGTGGAGTGATACACAGTTCAAAGATAGTTTGCTCGATCAAGAAAGCCTTTTTCCTTAAATGAAGTTAAATTTTTATTGCGATTCAAAGAGTAATACCTTTTTTGTGCTTCATGGTCCCATTTTACCTGTAATGCTAGAAGTCTTGCATCCATTGAGTATTAACTATCTTGGAGTCCTTGATGAGGTTATTTTTGGTTTTGTTTGCCCTTCAAATCTCAATCTTTATCATATCTTCTGAGGCATTCTAATGTTTTTAGTTCCCCCTCTCTGGAATGATGTTATTTAGCCAAATCAGAAACAGATGTGCTCCATAAGGCAATGCCTTCGAGGCTTGGGTTAGTTATTGCAGAGGCACATAGATGTCTCTCTTGTAACCTTGACCAAGCATTGGCTATGGCTTCTTATGTAGAAGCGCGTCCTCTGTTGATCACTTAGGGATTGGTTGTTGGCTGACCAGAGTCATTATCTTCGGATAAACAAAATCACATTGTGTATCACTTGGATTGCAGAAATGCAGGCGTCAGTTCATGGATGCAATGTGGCTGTCTTTTCCTTTTAACTTAAGCCTAGTGTATTGCGGTTCTGTGTGGACTACCATTAGTTGATACAAGTCAGTTATCTGGTTGAAGTGATTGAGAAATGCTTGTTGACTTATCCTGCTTTTTCCAGACGTAACTGATTTTCTATAGTGATTGAGAAATCTATTGTTAGTTTATTTATTTATTATGGTATGCTATTGTTAGTTTTGATACTTAGCCTTAGGCACTATGTTAATTCAGCTTCCTCTTACTAAAGGCAGTCCTAGCGTGGGGCATTCCAAGGTGAAATTGTGAAGATGCCTTTTAGGTTGTTTTACAAAAAAACTTGAGTAGTTTAAACTTTAAACTCCCTTCATTGGTTTTTAGGCATTAAATAAAAGATTTTGCTTGGGTATATGAATAACTAAAAGAACTAGTAGTTTCATTAGATTGATGCTTGTGCAACCGAGGCACTTCAAATCATGGTTATCCGATGCTTGTTCATTTTTCAATTAACTTAAAAGAATCAAAATATCAAGTCTCTTTCGAAATGATACCGAAGAACATATTACTCTAGTTTTGCTTTGTTTTACCTTTTTTTACTAAAGTCAATTCAGTGATATAGGAAGCACAGCCAATGCCCTGTCAAGCGCTTGCACTGAAACTTGCCATATCAGATAATCTGCTTCTGTACCAGAAACCTCTGATCTGATAGCAGCAGCAGTTAAAAGAGGTACGGGAATGGCATTCGGAGAATATGGTTTTGCACCTTACCTTAGCCCTGAAAGTGAAAGTACTGGTGTCAGATTGATTTGTATATAGTTTATATTTGTGCATATATATAGCTTGTGGAGCTTAAGAATGATGGAACTGGCGACATATGGTAAATTGTGATACTTGGATGAACTTCATTTTCATGTGATGATGCACACTTCATAAGTAATTTGCTCCTCAATCAAGATTGTTCCTTCATTTAGTTAGAAGTGTCTATAAAATTTTCCATGTTTCATGGTCTCAATTTTCCTGTAATACCAGAATTTTGGATCCATTGAATATTAATTGTCTTAGAGTCTCTGATAATGGGAATAAAGTGTAAATTGGGAATTAGAGGACATGTGGTTTTTTGGGCTTAGCTGGAGAGAAGGAAAGAGTACTATAGGTTATATATATGTGAGTTTAGATTGTGAAAGACAACTTCTGCGAATTCCTTTAGTAATCGGATTTATGCTTGGGAAATGGAGTTTTCTCCACTGATAGTTAGTTTAGACAGTAGATTTCTCTATTGATTTTTACTATTCCATTCTTTGTGTTTTTTGTTCTGTTTGATTGATTTGTTGTTGGGGAATACAATTTCTAGTTTCAATAAATTGCATGAGCTTTGTTCATCTTCTATTTTCCATATCTTTATATCGCGTTATCCATCAGTCCCTGACGAGGTAATTTTGTTTTGTATGCTCTTCAAACCAAGCAATCTTTATCCTATCTTCTGTGGAATGCAGCTGATGTTTTTAGTCTTGAGACCTCTCCCGCTTTGGGTTGATGTTATTTAGCCAAATCAGAAATAGATTTGCTCCATAAGGCAATGTCTATGTCCTCAAGGCTTAGGTTAGATTGTAAGCTCAACCAAGCATTAGTTATGGTGCCTTATCTAGAAGTGCATCTTCTGTTGATCATTTAGGGACTGCTTGTTGGTTGACCAGTCATTATCTTTTGTTTGCTCACATATATGGAAATGTTGATTTTTAGTCTGTATGTACGAAGAAATGCAAATGCTATATCTGAGAAGCGGTTACAGGTTACAGATGCAAATGCGATTTTTCATGAGAAAACCAAACACATTGACATTGATTGCCACGTTGGTTAGGGATCACTAAGTTTCTTATATCATTTGCACTCCTTATGTCACTTTTCAGAACCAGTTGGTGATTTTCTTGTCTCTCACTAGCTTTTAAATGACCCCTATATTGTGCAAGCTGGAGACTGGAGTGTTGCAGTATGAAGATCGAAGTTGTAATTGAAGAAGAATGAAGAAGCAACAGCAGATCTTAAAGCTACCATTTGGCAGGAAATTTAGTTTGGGATTAATATTTTACACACCTTAATTTGCAACGTTTTGTTGTTTGGCACCCTGCACTTATATTTGGAACTATCACATTCTTAAACTTCTAAGTTTTTGTCGTTTGACACCCTTAACTTGTCAATTATGTATTAAATCTTCATTTACCATGCTAATGACTAAGCTAATTCTGTAATTCTTGCATCAATCAATGAGAATTATTATCTTTCTCTTAGCTTTAAACATTACAAGAGGAACTGAACTAATGAACTCTCTTGGTTATCTACACAAGTAACACTGAATAACTGAATTGTATTCCAAGAGAAGTGAATCGTGGAACAACAAATGCTTTGGTTAGGCAGTCAATTTGATTTAAGAAATGCTTTGTTGTACTCACAACCCAACAATGTTAGACATCTTCTGTGACAACACATAAAAGAATCAATTGAAACAAAAGCTTTAACTATCAATCAAACAATACCTTCTGTGAAGAATCAATAAATAATGGCCTAATACACCTGCTCTCATGTACTTAAAAAAAAAAAAAAAAAGCATATTTACTCCTATTAACTTGTTTAAAATGATCAATTGACTCGTTAAAAGGTGGGTAAGGAGCACGAAGACCAAAGCGAATAGAGAATGATAAAGAACGGACAGACTGGATTTGATTTATTAGGTACCTTGAACTTTTTTAAAATTATCTATTAGTCCCTTGAACTTGTTTAAAGTGTACACATTTTAATTTTTTTAAAAATCTTTCCTTACTCCGCCATGTGAATTTTAAGGGTTAATAGGTTACTTTAAACAAGTTCAGAGAGTAAATTGAACATTTTAAAAGTATAGTGGAGCAATTAAATGTTTTTGGACAAGTATAAGATCTAGGGATGTATTATGCTTTCAATAATATTTTTTATATTAATTTCTTACAAGTACTAAAACTAGAAATTGCTATCTCTAATTTAAATTTGTACGGTCCTAGGAACCACAAGACTAATTTTGTACCTTATCACGTCTTACTTGAAATTCCACAGACACGGAGGGAATTTATGTGACATTGTTAGAGAGCTAAATTTATGCGTGAGTTCTAATACGTTGTTTCCAAATAACAACAAGATTTTTTTTTATAGAAGGAATTGGATTATGATTCCACCAGTTCAGACTATTGTTTAAAAAATGTAGGGGCCTAATTTGAAATTTTTATTTTTATTTTTTTGGAAATTATAATATACTATTTCTTGGTTGAAAAAAGTTAAAGTAATTTATTGCTGTTTCCCCCAACTGAATTTTTACTTTAGCTATTATGAATTTCCAATACCAGGCCAGGGCGTATCAAAAGAGGAAAAGAAGTGAGAGCAAATCCCACATCGCAAATAACGAAGCAGGATAATGAAGCAGCAGGTATAAATAATACTGGAGATCGAAGTTGTAACATACTTACCTGGACGGGGTCAATGGGCGATCATTAAGGTTCATGGCCTAGGGTTGTGACCTCCATTGCACTCTGGAGGGGTGCTCCCCTAAGGTCTCCTCAAGTAGGAGAGCCTACGTCATAATTTGTTGCCGTGGGGGCCTGCGTTCGCGCGGCCCCTATCAATTCCAGTTTTAATTTCCTTGTTGATCAATAGTTGGGCTTTTCTGTGTAGATGATAAAAATGTTCTTTAATGTCTTAAGCTGGCTGATTGTAGCAAGAGGTGAAGTTTTCCTACGCTGCTCAAGTTTATTCTTCTGAAGAAGCTTTTGGAGGTATCAGGTTTTTCGTATTTTTTCAGCAGTTAGTTTCTTGGTTTGTGTTTCAGCTTCCTCTTTCATTGCAAAAGTTAGGTTTGGGGCATGGTAAAGTTGCAGAGATGCCTTTCAGGTTTTCTTACCTCAAATTGGAAGTTGTTTAAAGTCTCTGTTGATTAGTAGGTGTGTCAAATAAGTTTTTGTTTGGGTATATGAATCACTAAAGAAATTTTTAGTTTCATCACATTGGTGCTTTTGAAAAGGTCATGGAGATCTGATACCAAAGACAAATTACTCCAGTGTTTCTTTTTCTTTTTTATAGCTTTTCTGTGAAGTTAATTCAATGAAATAGGCTTGTTGTATTTATGCATCTGTGCATTTCGTGAAGCTGAATAACGATGGAACTTGCAATATGCATTTGGTAAATTGTGATAGTTGGCTGAATTTTCATTTTCGTGAGGTAATGCACAGTTCAAGCCAGAAACCGTTCCTTCATTGAGTTATATTACATTATGATTCTAAGTGATCTTTCTGTGCTTCATGGTCACAGTTCACCTGTAATGTCAGAATTTTAGAACCATGAAATGTTAATTATCTTGGTGTCCCTGATGTATTTTTTGTTTTGTTTGCCTCTTCATACCAATACCATATCTTCTGAGAAAGCGTTCCTTCGGTGAGTTATATTACATTGTGATTCTAAGTGATCTTTCTGGGCTTCATGGTCCCAGTTCACCTTTAATGTCAGAATGTTAGATCCATGAAATGCTAATTATCCTGGAGTCCCTGATGATGTACTTTTTGTTTTGTTTTCCTCTTCATACCAATCAATCTTTACCATATCAGGCATTTCAATTGGAAGTGTCAAAGTGGGTTATCATGTCCTAATTGTGTTATATGATCTATATATTTCACATTATTATATATGGTACAAATGGAATTAAAATGTACTTGTATCAAAACAGATCATGTAAATTTTCGTATTAGAAATTCACAACCCTAAGTCCAAAGAAGCTAATGTTTTTAGTCTTGAAACCTCTCCAGCTCTGGAATGATGTTATTTAGCCAAATCAGAAAAAAGATGTGCTCCATAAGGCAATGTCTATGTCTTCAACCAAGCATTAGATATGGTGCCTTTTGTAGAAGCGCATCCTCTGTTGATCACTTAGGGATTGGTTGTTGGCTGACCAGAGTCATTATGTTTTGTTTGCTCTGCATATATGGCAATATTCCTTTTTAATCTGCATGTACGAAGAAATGCAAATGGGATCGCATTGAGTAGCGGATACAGCTGCAAATTCGTTTTTTCATGAGAAAACCAAGCACAATCACGTTGACATTGATTGTCATATGGTTCGGGATCACTATGTTTCTTGTCTCTTAATAGCTTTCAAATAATCCATGTGCTGTGCAACCTTGGATTCCTCGTTGGCCTATTGCTCAGTTAAGTGTTTGGAGGTATAGTCATTTTTCTTATTTTCTCAGTATCCAAACAGAGGGCGAGCCTTGGCGCAACGGTAAACGTTGTTGTCGCGTGACCAATAGTGCGACCGGGCCGCCTTTTTTTTTTTTTTTTTTCTCAGTATCCAAACAAATACTATTTCCTGTTGATGTATTATTCAATTTGGATAGGATGTTATTTTGCTTTTCTTTATCGATTAGGGTTCATGGCTTAGTCATTTGTGATTCAACTTCTTCTTTCATTGCTTTACTCGGCTTTGGGAATTCAAAGTTGTTTAAAGTCTCTTTGTTGATTAGTAAGTGCTAAAAGAAGTTTTTGTTTGGGTATATAAATATAGTTTCATCACATTGATGCTTTCGGAATGGTCATGGAGATCTGAGCCATGTTCTTGTTAATTGCTGTAACAGAACCAAAATATTAAACGGGAGATGTAAAAGTCTCCATCGACCAAAGAACAAATTACTTCAGTGTATTGTTAGACAATATTTATTATGTATACATTGCCTCACATATATAAAGAATCATATAGTTCTCTAATTTATCAAATCAGAAAGAGTTGTGCTCCTTAAGGCAGTGCCTTTAAGGCTTGGGTTAGTTATTGCAGAGGGACATATGCCTCTCATAACCTTGACCAAGCATTAGATATGATGCCTTATATAGAACTGCGTCCTCCATTGATTACTTATGGATCGGTTGTTGGCTGACCAAAGTCATTATCTTCTTTTTGCTCCGTATATAATGGCAATGGTAATTATTATTCTATATGTAGGAAGAAATGCAAATGCCATTCCTGAGAAGCGTATTAACAAAATCCATTGACTATTACTGGGAATGTGAGTGATTGATTAAAAATCTAGCCCTATGAAGATCTGGCTGGTGGAAAAATAATCCATTAGTGGATCCTTGATTTATTATGGCTGAATACTTATGAGCAGAAATGCATGTGTCAGTTCGTGGATGCGATGTGGTTGTCTATTCCTTGTAATTTTATTCTAGTATGCCTTGTGATTATGTGTGAACTAATCATTAGTTGATACAAGCAGTGATTGAGATATACTTGTTTACTTCTCCTGCTCTTCTTAATCGTAGCTGATTTTCTAGGGAGTTCATTAAATTATTATTGTGCACACATCTACTATCTGAATCTTGACGATTTGTTGATCCGTTGTGTCTTCTTGAACTGATCTTTACATTTTGATCTAGTTTCTTCTTGCTGATGCTTATATTTGGTTTTTATAATGAGGTTCTGAATATGTATTCTCCATTCGAGCAGCCTCGTTCATCTCTAGTTTCAGTTTTTCTTTTTGGATTCCGTATCCTTTGAAGGATGTATTAAACGATGAGCCAAGGATGAAGCTTTTGTTCTACCATTATTTATGTGTTGAAGCTTGTTCCTTCGCGCTAAGTGTACACAAGATTTTCTCTCGTACCGTAATACCCAGCGTGCAATTCTATTTTAGGTTTAATACTAGCGCGTCAAAACTGATCAGCAATTCGCCATATAAGCAGTAAGCACAGTTTATTCGGTTCTCGTCCAACTGTCAAGTTTATTATTCTCTAGAAGCCTTTAAGGTATAGTCCTTTTATTATTCTCCAGTATCCATACGTGTAGCTTTATGTATACTTCTTGCTTTGTTTGCTGTCTTTTTCATCCTTTTTATGAAATCTATTGTTAGTTTGTTTATTTATTATGGTAGGCTATTACTTATTCTGCATTTCTAGGAAGATGATATTCGAATAATCACTTAACTCTCTTTATCAATCTGGTTACGATACTTAGTGTTAGGCACTATGTTAAGGCTTGATTGCTTACTGTACTGGCTTTGTCGTTAATGTTTCAGCTTCCTCTTCATTACTAGACAGTCTTGGGGCATTCCAAGGTCAAATTGCGGAGACGCCCTTTAAGTTGTTTAAACTCCCTTCGTTAACTTTTAGGCGTTAAAAAGAAGTTTTTGCTTTGAGTATATAACTAAAGAAGTTATAGTTTCATTAGATTGATGCTTGTGAAATCAAGGCACTTGAAATCATGGTTATCTGATGCTTGTTCATTTGTCAATTATTTTAACAGAATCAAAATATTAGTCTCTTTCGAAATGATACAAACGGACACATTACTTTAGATTTGCTTTCTTTACCTTTTTCTAAAGTTAATTCAGTGATTCAGGCTTGTGTATAGTTATATTTGTGCATATATGTAGCTGGTGGAGCTTAAGAATGATGGAGTTGGCAAGCTGATCCCTGTTTTGTGCAAGCTGGACTACTCTTTGATTTTTCTTCAGCTTGAAAGGGTTGTAGTAATTGAAGAAGAATGAAGCAGCAGCAGAAGCAGACCATAAGCTACCATTTTGGCAGGAAATTTAGTTTGTTATTTTGCTCACATGCATGATCTTGTTATTTCATTTTGGGCTTAATGTATAATTACGGCAAATTATTAGAAGCATCTGTCAGAGAGTAATATAAGATATATGATTGGGCCTTAACTATCAGTTCGAGCTTTTAGTTCAATCGGTTCCATGACATGGTATCAGGTCCGCTAGGACCAGACGGTCGAGGGTTCGAGTCCCGGCAACCTCATTAATTTGTGGAAATAAAACACATGGCGGGATGGGCCTGTGTTGTGCACGCTGCAAGCCCAAGGGGCATTTGCGTGTGGGGGTGTGTCAGAGAGTAATATAAGATATATGATTGGGTCTTAACTATCAGTTCGAGCTTTTAGTTCAATCGGTTCCATGACAGTATCTGGTTTCTCCATGTCAAATGGAGGATCTCCAACTCGTATAATTACACCTTTTATTTATACTTGACCTATCACATTTTTAAACTTAGTAACTTTTTGCCGTTTGACACCCTTATTTAGTTCTCTAAGACCCTGATTTGATTGTCAATTTTATCACATATCTAAACTATAAATACAACCCAACAATGTCAACACATTCCATGATCAGACACGAGAGATTGTTTATAGAATTTGCTTTCAATGCCGTATAATAGTTTTTATATTAATTTCTAAACATTATGCACGTAAATGCTAATTGGATTTGAGCGATAATACATGTTTGTCTTATCATTTGTTGAAATTTAGTCAACAAATGAGGTTGTTAGGAATTGAATTCTCGACCTATTGGTCTAAGAGACTCAAGTGTATGTAATACATGTCTATCTTACCATGTATTAAAATTTAATCACTAATTAGGGTTCATAATTTAAATAAAGTTTAAATCTAAATAGATAGTTAACTTTTTTTTATTAATTTCTTACATAATGTATTCTGTACAATTTTTCAGAATATCTGCTTTTGTAAGAACAATTTTTTTTATTAAGAGTATTTTGATTAAATTTTGATAATGTACGAGAAAATTCGTTTGTATAGGATTTGGTAGTCTGATTAGGAAGATCTAGATAGCAATTATAAGCAATTATAAGGATGTATTTGGTTGTCCTAAATAAGAGATATCACTCTTGTCCTACAAAGATAAGGTTTGGTTGGATCCGATGAAGGATATTTTTACGCTGAAGTCAGATCTGGTGTAAAGAGTCATGAATAAAGAAAATAGTAGAGTAACGCTAAGATCGATAAAGTTACATTTGTGAAGAAAGTTGGACCTTTTTAGGTAGGAGTGGTGACTCCTAATGTAGACAAGGGTAATCTGACTCTGAATCATTATAAAGAAAAGACATAATATATCTGACTAGGGGAATAATCTATTATCCCTGAGGATACCATGTTCGATTCAATGGAAATATATCCGATGAACTTCGATGTGGATTATCACTATCACGCTCACCGCACCAATGATAACGTAGTGGGAAAATTTCACTGTAGGGGATCCAATTGTGTTCTTATAAAGATCTGACATAGTTTAATTAAGACAAGATCTCCACATATTCACATGTGTTATTATAAGTACAATAAAAAAATAAAGGGATAATTACTAATCTAACCCAATAAAGGACCTCAATTTACATATCTAACCCACATTGCTTCCATTTTACCAAATTAGACATTTAAACTCATTTTGGACAAAACTACCCTTATTCTTATATAACAACCATCTCCTCCTTCCCTTTCATTTACTTTCACATTCTCACAGCAAAATTCATCAACTCAACCCAAGATCTAAGCACATCCATACTCCATTCAAGTTCATGTAAATCTTCATTTTTCATACACATTACTAGAAATACACAGTTGGTATTCGAATGCATCTGTTTGAATCTTGACATTTTTCGATTCCGCCATTGTCGCCCGATGTGTCGCATTCTGGTGCTCAAATGCGACACAGAGAATCAAATGCGACAAGGACTAACATATAGCTTGTCGCATTCATAGCCATGTCGCATTTGCGGTCGCATTTGGCGGTCGCAGTTGATGTAGCATGTCGCATTTGGCGGTCGCATTTTGGTATAGCTTGTCGCATTTGAGTCACATTTTGGTGTATCATGTCGCATTTGAGCATCATTTACATATGAATTGGCTTTATTATGTTTTGATCACGTGTCCATTTTACTAAATGTAGAAGTATGTCAACCAAAGAGAGGTGTACATGTTTTTTTATCTTGGAACAGACTGTGGACCACAGAAGGAACTGTGATGACATACGTGGGTGGTAAAGCAAAGTTGTTGGTTTTGCCAACAGAGATTGACTTGCAAAAGTTGAAAGAGAAAGTTTATGGTGCACTTCGCGTTGATTCAACTTCGTATGATCTCCAAATGTCCATGAAGGCGACATATGGTCCAAATAAACTGCGTGGTGGGATAGCACATATTGATGACGATGAAGATGCCATGGGATTCATAGAGTATTGCCGAATGAATCCGACGATTTGATTCCATTGTATGTTACTCTAAACATGCGAACAACAGAAGCTTCAGCATTGCGACCTAACAAGGATGGACATGTTAACAAGGATGGACATGTTGGTCAAAGCAAACCAACGGAAGTAGTAAGTAATGATCCCACCATCGAACTGGATGCTCCTATACATGGTAAGGATGACAACGATGGTGGAAATGGTATCGATTATCAGAACTACAATAGTGATGATTATCTGAATAATGATAATCATGATCATTATGATGAGCATTATGATAATGATTATTGTTACGATAATGGTGACAATGTGGAGAATGAAGATATCACTCTGAATGAAATTCCTGTTAAAAGTGTTCATGAAACAGCTAAGCAATCTGCATGCGTCCAACGTATCCCATATGAGGATGGTGATGAAGATAGAATGAAAAGGATGACTGATCCATTTCGATGGTGTCCAAAGCCATGTGATGTGCCCGTGAATATGATTGCACCTAAGCAATCAAACAGAGGGACTACTTTGAGGGTCAATGATATATTTTCAAACAAAGTTGAATTGCAAGATTCACTTGAAAAATATGCAATTGAAAATTCGTTTGAATGGAAGGTTTACAAATCAAACAAGTCTTTGTTTGAGGTGAAATGTAAGGATGTGGACAAATGTAAATGGAGGGCTAGAGGGATCGTCATTCCAGGTTCCAATTTGTTCAGGCTTTCAAGAATGGATGGTATGGACATGCACACTTGTGGGAGAGATCAGATATGTCCGCACCATAGGCAAGCGGGGAAACATGTTGCAGGGATACTACTCCGAAATAGGTTTGATTTGGAAAATCAGGTGCATCGACCAAAGGATATTGTTTTTGATTTTGAACGAGATTTTTCTGTTAATCTCTCTTATATGCAAGCTTGGAGAGCAAGACACTGGGCATTGGAAGCGCAGAGTGGTTCGCCGGAAGAATCGTTCATGTTGTTACCGGACTACTGTGAGATGTTGAAGAGTACAAATCCGGGAACCGTGACACATATAGAGACAGATAATGATGATCAATTTAGATTTTTCTTTATGGCTATGGGTGCTTCATTGAGAGGTTTTAAACAACATATTCGACCTGTCTTAGCCGTTGATGGAACTTTTCTAAAAGGTAAATATCCCGGCATATTATACATTGCAGTTGCCATTGATGGGAACAAAATGATCTTTCCTATTGCATTTGGTGTTGGCCCGAAAGAAAGTAATGAATCATGGCTTTGGTTTATGAATAAATTGAAAGAGTGTCTGCACGATGTTGAAGATCTAGCCATTATATCAGATCGAAATTAGAGCATTATACATGTAGTTAATTTGGGTTTTTCCTAATGCTGTACATGGGGCATGCGCTCGTCATCTACAACAAAATGTGAAGGCCAAATTTTGTGGAATTCGTAAGATAGATGAGGCATTTTGGAAATGTGCAAAATCCTATCGGGTATCTGATTTTGAGGAAAACTTTGCAACACTTCGTTCACTACATTCTGGTGCTACCGACTATTTACTGCAAGTTGGAAAAGAGAAATGGTCACGTGCATTCTTCTGTGGTCATCGGTATAACATTATCACCACGAATGTTGCAGAATCATTCAACGCGTTAATGGTGGAGGCTAGACGTCTACCAATAACAATGTTGGTTGAGTTCATACGCATGATACTACAGAAATGGTTTTACGAGAGGCGTACAGAAGCAGGTTATAAACGTGTCTTTTATTTTATTTTATTTATCATACATAACTATTTATGAGATTAATATGTTTCTGCAGAAGAACGTGTGGGGTATTTGGCCAAGTTGCCGGAAAAAAGATGATAAAGCGTGTAGGGGCAGCAGTACGTTGTTCGTATTTCCCTATGGATAATCACACCTTTCAAATCGGTGATCGGGTAAAGGGGGGATTTGTTGATTTAAATGCAGGAACATGTACGTGTAGGAAATGGCAACTAGCACAATTTCCATGTGAACACGTATGCAAAGTTGCTTCCAAACACGGGATGGACAACGCCTATAGATGGGTGCATCGTTACTACACCAACGAGTCACTTAAGTTGGCATGGGGTGACTCGATATATCCACTTGGTCACCAATCGGAATGGAAAATGAACGAGAATCCTATGAAGGTGCTTCCTCCTAAGAAGGAGGGGCGGTCTGCTGGTCGACCAAAAAGTCAGAAAAGAAGGCCATCAGTGGGTGAAGATGTAATTCGCACAAGGTGTAGCAGATGCGGGAGCATCGGTCATAATCGTTTGAATTGTCCATCCATGCTTCCAAACACTACACGGCTTCCTAGTGTAATCTCAAGTTCAGCAAGTTGTTCTAACACTACTACCTCAAAGCATTTATGACCGAGTTGATTAATATCATTTGTCCTTAACATTGTGCTTGTTTTAAGACTTTATAATTCTATGGGGCAGCCAACTTTACTTTGTTTTTTCAGAAAATTCCTTTTTGAATATTACTTGTCGCATTTGAGCGCATTCCAGTCAAATGCGACAAGGTTAGAAACAAACCTCGTCGCATTTGAGTGTTGAATGCGCTCAAATGCGATTCAGAAAATTCCCTTTTGAATATTACTTGTCGCATTTGAGCGCATTCCATTCAAATGCGACAAGGTTAGAAACAAACCTCGTTGCATTTGAGTGTTGAATGCGCTCAAATGCGGTTCAGAAAATTCCCTTTTGAATATTACTTGTCGCATTTGAGCGCATTCCATTCAAATGCGACAAGGTTTTTAAATGAGAACATACAACACAATAGACTTACATAAATAAAACATAATATACAACAAAAAACATGCTATTACAATATGATTTGAAATCTAACAACCGTCCATGAAACAACTCAACTGCAAGGCGCAAACGGAAGAAAGTGCCATCCGTAGAGTTGTATGGATATACATATGAGTCATCATGTGGGAGATCATGTAATCCACTTAAGACTTGTGCGTTTATGCAAGTCCAAACACCACAGTCATTTGAGCCGGACATTTGTTGTGGCACCCCTGTAACTCTACTCCAAGTGATCATCCGTCTCACATTTTCACGCCCATCTACAAAATAGCCGCTCAATTCCATGACTCTAACAATGACTTGTAAGGGTGTTTGGAGGAACGCATCCAAAGGTTGCTTCGACATGTTTGAGATAAGGCTGTCATTTATGTGCAGGTGCATAGACCGCAACTCTAACACTCCTAGGATCCAGTGCTCTTGCTTGTAGTTGATCGGAATGAACAATCTTTTCACTGTGTGCCAAGGGCAAACAAAATTATCTGTATCACCTTTTACTCTTTGTATGAAATAGTCTTCACTATCCCACCCCGGTTCATTAAACCCCTTCATATACATGGCTTGGCCCATTAATCCAACAAAATCTGTATCAATTGCAGTCCATTCTGCATCCACCTCATTTTGTACTGACTGTCGTCTCAGTAAATAGAACCAACCAGTGATATGCTGCAACAGTGATTATGTAACCCTTTAATACTATAGTAAAAGACACCTAATTACAAATGAAAAGGGAATATTGGATAGATTAATGTTACCTCATTGCATATATACGTCCCATCGGCCCGAAGGGTATTGAAAAACTTTGGTTCAAGCAGGTACATATCTAAACCACCCAAACGTATTCCCTCAGTTGATTCAGGCCCGTTGAGCCACGCATCTAGCTCCTCTATCAAACATGCATCTATTCGGTGGCGCTGATCATCAACATTACAAATAACTAGTCTTTCCTCAAACCCGCCAATGTATTGGCCACCATATAAGGCTAATGGATCGGTGAACGGTGAATTCAAATACTAGCTCATCTTAGGAACCCATTTACCTTTTCCACCTGCTCTCCCTCTACCTCTAACTCTGCCTCCACCTCGGGTTGGAACTTTACCTCCTCGGGTTGGACCCTTATCTTCACCTTTCCCAGTCCCTCTACCCCTCATTGGACTTTTATCTTCTTTTATGGAAACCACCTACAAAAGGAAAAATATGGTAATGAGCTTATCTCCTTGAAGCTTTCAGGTAATAGCCTGTCGCATTGGAGGTGAATGCGCTCCAATGCGACAAGAATTCAGGTAATAGCCTGTCGCATTGGAGGTGAATGCGCTCCAATGCGACACGCATTCAGGTAATAGCTTGTCGCATTCCATTTGAATACGCTCTAATGCGACAAGCTTTCAGGTAATAGCTTGTCGCATTTGAGCGCATTCCATAAGAAAATGCGACCCAGAGATACGATTTCATGTATAAATTCAACCAACTTCTACCTTTTGGACTTCTTGGACTTGCTGCAACTTTGGTGCAACCTCTTTTGGCACTTCATGGACAACCTCCCCTACTTGGGCAACTTCCTCAGGAACAGAATCATCAAGATGGACAACTTCATCGGGCACAGAATCGTCTAATACGACAATAACACTCTGGACCTCCTCTCGATTTCCACCCCTATTAACCTCATCGCCCTCCTTTTGAACGTTTGCCTCCTTCTAAACGTTTCCATCTTTACTTGACTCCTCCTGAACCATAACAGCTGCCTCTTGCTCCTTTCCATTACTTGTCTCCTCTTGGACCATGCCTACCTCCTCCCGAACAATACTGGTCTCAGCCTCCTCATTCTCCCGATTAGTATTGGGTCGACCCATCGCCTTTAAGTCTTTTATATCCCCCTCAATCAATGATACTCGTTCCTCTAGGCTGCCCAACCTACTACCGACCTTGCTAAATTCTCCTTTGCACCACCTATGATGCCTATCAAGCACATCCATCAAAACTTTCTGAAGTTGATTTATCTCGGTCGTTTGTGACCGTGATGCAATGATATATCTATCAACTTCATCATCCCCTTCCTCATCATCTTCAGCTCCCTCACCACCCTCTTCATCATCACCTCCCTCTTTAACATGTCCCTTCTCACCATCACCCTCCTCATCACCTTCCTCCTCCTCATCACCTTCCACTTCCTCACCTTCAACCTTCTCCTTACCTTTCCCTATTTGGGCAAATATTGCATCTATATCAACTTCACGTCCTTCAACATGGTCCACCAAATACGTGTACCAATCGAACTCTTTCTCTTTATCCTCGACCATAAGACGCGCGTCTAGAGGATCACCAACCTTACATTGCAAAAAAATAGCAGTGTATTGGTAAACAAATACAAAATAAATGGAAACATACAAATCTCATTCCACTTACAGAAAATGTTTCTCCGACTGCTTTGTTTGAGGGGACTATTCTCTGGGTCCATCTCAGCAAACGTGGAAGTGGGTTGCCACTTCTCCTTGTGTAATATGCATGAGTCACATTCCACAACTCAAGAATCCAACTCTGCAAATAAGAGGTATCCCTTGATAAGAATTATAAACTTGTCGCATTCCATTTGAATGCGCTCGAATGCGACAAGGTTAGCAACCCAACCTTGTCGCATTCTATTTGAATGCGCTCAAATGCGACAAGTTTAGCAACCCAACCTTGTCGCATTATATTTGAATGCGCTCAAATGCGACAAGTTTAGCAACCCAACCTTGTCGCATTTGAGCGCATTCAACACTAAATACGACACAGATGTAACTTTGGTGATCGCATTCGGGCGCATTTATACACCAAACATATATACACAAATCATACCTGGAATACGTGTGCAAATCCGATAAGTTGATATGGAACACGTTTCCTATTTCCCGCTGCATTTGCCTCTAATTGTTTCAGTCTTTTGCTAATGGCCCAGTCCAAGAACCTATATGTCTCCTCCCAAGCCAACGTACCCCATGGAAACTCATTAAACAGTCTTGGATAATCTGCAAGATCCAAAACCCAATCCTTTGCATGCCTATCGTTAGCATTGTCCAGTACATTGCCATGCACAAAGTACAACATGGCAATCATCACAGCATCTTGGTTAAATCTGTCAGTCGCATCCTTCTTCTTCCATTCTATACTTTGCAAAACTTCCAAGAAGTTAATTGTCGTTATTGTCTCGTATTGCTTGAAGTACTTATTTCGCAACCTATGTGGCATCTCTAATTCAGACATTCTTTCCATGAATTCTCCCATGTTTACCCCAAACCTTAAACCACTTATCAGGCCAAAATCCCAATCTCCAAACCTCATATCAACTCCCCTCACCTTGAACCACATCTCACTGTGTTTACTTTCTTTATGTTTAATCTCTCGCGATAGGACATGATGAACTATTCCAGGAGAGAAACTAGCAATCTTCATATCCAAATATTGACCAAAACATGTTTTCCTATACATTTCTAACTGCATTTCACTCAAGTACTCCTTTATCATGACCCCAGAATCCACATTAAACCTCACTGTTACTTGAGCATCCAAAGCGGTGCCTTGGGATATTTGAAAATGGAACTATGTTTTCCCTTTTTGGCTTCCCTGGGATCATGCTGTAACAATTTTAAACATACACATATTAAATTCACTAACAAATCTAACATATTCTATGTATAATTCCTTGTCTCACTTACAATCTTGTCGCATTCGTCTGTGAATGCGCTCAAATGCGACAATATTCAAGGATGTAGCTTGTCGCATTTGAGCGCATTTAGGTAATAAATGCGACAGTTTAAGGTAATGGCTCGTCGCATTTGAGCGCATTTAGGTAACAAATGCGACGGTGTTCACGTAATTGAATGTCGCATTTGAGCGCATTTAGGCAACAAATGCGACCATATTTACATACAGTTAAAATATGATCGCATTCGAGCGCATTCGAGCTTCATTAATGGCGAAAACAACAAGGAAGAAGATGATGCATGCTTACCTTATGTTTCGTCCGTCCTTCCTCTTCGTTTGCCGCCGCCGTCGCCTTTCGTTTTCTCGCCATAACCTCCGCGCGCAGTAGATGAAAACAGGCCGAGCCAAGGTAGGAGATGAAAATAAAAATGAAAATGCAGAGAAGAACGACCGGATTATATATAGTGATGAATTCAAAACGTAAAATGCAGTTGAAACGAACTGAAACCGAAGAAGATGAACCACAATGAAGTTGAATGGGAAAGGTCAGGTGAGGAAATTGAAGTGGAAGCAGCGGGAGGTAGGAGATGAACGTTCAAACTAAAATAAGGGTAGTTTTGTCCAAAATGGGTTTAAATGTCTAATTTGGTAAAATGGAAACAAGGTGGGTTAGATATGTAAATTGGGGTCTTTGATTGGGTTAGATTAGTAATTATCCCAAAAATAAAAAAAACTAACAATTTCATTAGATTAAAAAAATTTATGTGTTTATAATAATGAAATTTTGTTAGATCTACTCTTAATGAAACTAGAAATTACCTTCTCTATAAAAGTTCCAACATTACACATACTTTTATACATTTATACGTGGAGTTTAAATTTGTTTTGCACCCCACGTCTTGGCCACATGGATACAGGGAGAACTTATATGACATTGTTGTGGGTTAACAACAAATTTGCTTTATGTGAACTCTACCCTTAATAGAGCCTGAAATTGCTCCATTTTGCTAACATTAAGGCTAAATTTGTACGACTTTATTTATGAAGTCTAAATATATTCTTTTTCCTAATAACCATATGACTTTTTTTTATTCTATTCTAAAGATAATGAATTCTATTTTTTTCGTAAACATAAAAAGAAAACACACAAAAAAGACTAAGGCAAAATCATCCTCAGAAAGCTAACACCCAAAAGGTCATCTAACAGCAGCTTTCGAACCTCATGTGGCAGGAAAGAAAGAACAGAGACTCCGAAGTCAAAATTATGAGCCATACCAGCTAAAAAATCAGCAACTTGATTCTGCTCTCGAAAAACATGACGAACCCGAACACACTCAAAATTCATGATAAGATACTTAATACCTTTAAAGAGATTCCGACCAATGCAACCAGCAATGTCATCTCCATTAAGAGCATCCACACTCTTAGAATTATTCGACTCAATCTCAATCAAACGGTAGCCCTTATTTGAAGCAAGAGAGATACCAGAGAAGAGCCCCAAAACTCCGCATCATAGGAGGACCCTTTACCAATCTTCTGATCGAAACCAGCCACCCAATCCCCATGACAGTCACGAATGACCCCGCCAACCGAAATGGATCCGTCACTCATCCTCGAGCCATCGGTATTAAGTTTGAGGCACTCCACAGGAGGTCTCACCCAGTGAACATTAGCCTCAACACGAGAAGGCCTACAACTGCCTTCCCTCGAGTTATTCCATGCCGCCTGAAAGTCATTAGCAGTCGAATGGATTACCAATAAAAAATTAGAGGGGATTTCCTCTTTTCTATCAAACACAAAATAATTACGCCACCGCCACAAGAGCCAGCAGCAAGTGATAAAAGTAATTTGCCAATTATTAATCGAGTTTAGCTCCTTATCCTAGAGACACCATGAAAACCAGTCTAGATTCGGTTTTGCAAAGAAGACAAACATCAGGCAAATCAGAACAAGATATCACCATACATTCCTATTCTGCTGACAGTCACGAAGCGTGTGAGTTATATTTTATTATGATTTCACCATTTTGCTGATTGGTGTTACTTTAAACTAATTGGTTGTAAAATAAATAAAAAAAAATAGGCTCATAATTTGAAATTCAATTGATTGTTAAAAAAAAGGGCCGTAATTTGAAATTTTTGTTTAATTAAAATATACTTCTTGGTTATTATTTCATAATAGCTACGGGTATTCCATCAAACGGAAAAAAAAAGCCAAGGATCCTAAGAACCAAAAAGAAAAAAAGGCAAAATAATTCATTGCTGTTTCCCCAACTAATTCTTTTAGCTATTATGCATTTCCAATACCAGGCCGGAGCGTATCAAGAGAGGAAAACTATTGAGAGAAAATCAATCCCACATCGAAAGTAACCAGCAGGATAATGAAACAGCAGAGTATAAATACAACTATAGATCGAAAGAGTAACATACTTACCTGGACGGGGTCAATGGGTGATCCTTAAGGCTCATGGCCTAGGGTTGTGACCTCCATTGCACTCTGGAGGGGTGCTTCCCTAAGGTCTCCTCAAGTAGGAGAGCCTACGTCATAATTTGTTACTGTGGGGGCCTGCGTTCGCGCGGCCCCTGTCCATTCCTAGTTTCAGTGTTTGTGCATTTCTAGTTTCAGTAATTTTGATTAATAGCAGTGCTTTTTTGGTTAGATAATGGTTATGTTCGTTAATTTCTGAAGCTAAGGGAAGTAGGTATCCTGATATGAGGTATGGTCGTGTTTCGCATTTTCTCAGCTTACTAGTTTAGTTTTGTTCATGTATTTCCTGATAATGTAATTGCTTCTTTTGCATTTTATTAATTAGGGTTTTTTATTCTGTGTTGGAGACATATTTTTTGCGTTTTTTTTTTTTTTATTAATTAGGGTTTTTATTCTTTCTATAGGAGACTGTGAAGGCTTGACTTATCACTGGCTTCTTCGCCGTTTTTGTTTCAGCTTCCTCTTTCATTGCTAAAGTCAGCCTTGGGCATCGAACTGTAAAGTTGCAGAGATGCCTTTCAGGTTTTGTTGAGAGTTGTTTGAAGTCTCTTTGTTGATTAGGTGTGAAAAATAAGTTTTTGTTTGGGTATATGAATCATTTAAGAAGCTATTAGTTTCATCTCGTCGGTGCTTGTGAAACTGTCATGGAGATCTGATCGTTCTTGTTAATTGTTGTAATAGAATCAAAATGTTAAACCGGAGATCTAATAGTCTCGGTCCAAATCATACCAAAGACAAATTACTCCAGTGTGTGCGTGTTTTTTATTTATAGTTTTTCTGTAAAGTTAATTCAATGATATAGGCCTGTTGTATTTATGCATCTGTGTAATTCAACGATGGAACTTGCAAATATGCATATGGCAAATTGTGATAGTTGGGTGAATTTTCATTTTCGTGAGGTGATACACAGTTCAAAGGTGTCAATCCTGAAACCGTTCCTTCATTGAGTTAAATTACATTGTGATTCTAAGTGTATAATCTTTCTGTGCTTCATGGTCGCAGTTCACCTGTAATGCCAGAACTTTAGATCCATGAAACGTTAATTATCTTGGAGTCCTTAATGAGGTATTTTTTGTTTTTTTCTGCTTCTTCATATCAGTCAATCTATACCATATTTTCTAAGGCAATTCAATTTAGAGGTATCCAGATGGGTTATTGTGTTCTAATCATGTTATGTGATTTATGTGTCTTAATCATGTCATGTGATCTATGTGATCTATATATTTCACATGATTATATATGGTACAAATGTAATTGTATTAAACGGGGTCATCTAAACCGTGTTGAGGTATTAGAAATTGACAGCCGTAAGTCCAAAGAAGCTAATGTTTTTAGTCTTGAAACCTCTCCAGTCTGGAATGATGTTGTTTAGCCAAATCAGAAAAAAGATGTGCTCCATAAGGCAATGTCTATGTCTTCAACGAAGCATTAGATATGGTGCCTTATGTAGAAGTGCTTCCTCTGTTGATCATTTAGGGATTGGTTCTTGGCTGACCAGACTCATTATCCTTTATTTCCTTTGTATCTATGGCAGTATTGAATATTACTCTGTATGTAGGAAGAAATGCAAATGCGATTGCTGAGAAGCGATTAAACAAAATCAAATTGTGTTTATTTGAGTTATTTATTATTGTAATGTCTGATATGAATGTGTGATTGCTGAGAAGCGTATAAGAATATCACGTTTTCTGGTGTTACTTGGAAGTTGTGGTAATAGACTGTATAGCTCTACGAGTTACCATGAATCGAACGGTGTAATTCCCTAAATTGATGCAACTTGTTCACTTCTCCTGTGAGTTTTCATTTCATCTTTAGTAGTATATGCCTTGTGATTATGTGTGAGGGATCCCAGTTCACCTGTAATGCTAGAATTTAGATCCATGAAACGTTAATTATCTTGGAGTTCCCTGATGAGGTAGCTTTTGTTTTGTTTGCCCCTTCATACCAATCATCTTTACCATTTCTGAGGCATTTTCAATTAGGAGTGTTAAAATGGGTTTTAGTGTATATTATATGAATGGAATACAAATAATAACTGTATCAAACTGTTTGTCTAAATCGTGTTGTTGTGTCAGAATCGTGTCGTGGTTTCAGAAATTCACACCCCTAAGTCCAATGAAGCTAATGTTCTTAGTTTGTAAACCTCTCTAGCTCTGGAATGATGTTTAGCCAAATCAGAAAAAAGATGTGCTCCATAAGGCAATGTCTATCTCTTCAACCAAGCATTAGATATGGTGCCTTATGTAGAAGTGCATCCTCTGTTGATCATTTAGGGATTGGTTCTTGGCTGACCAGAGAAGTCATTTATTTATTTTTATTTTTTGCTTTGCATCTATATGACACTGTTGGAATGTGATTGCTGAGAAGCCGTTAAACAAATCACATTGTGTTTTATGAGTGATTAGTTATTGTAATGTTTGATATGGACGTGTGATTGTTGAGAAGCTATGTTGCAGGGTAACTCTTCTTCGTTAGCCTTTCCGCGTTTCGTGTCCGTTTCTTTTCCATTTTCATTACCGTTTCCTACCTAAATTTTCTTAGAAATAACATTTCCAGCATCTGTTTCCGTTTCAATTTGCGTTTCCGTATCCATGCAAGATAGCTGAAGTGTATAAGATCACATTTTCTGTGTTACATGGAATCTGTGCTGATAGACTGTATAGCTCCATTAGTTACCAACCATGAACTGAACAGTGTAATTCACTCAACCAATAAATTGATGCAACTTGTGAGTTAGTAAACCTTGTGATTATGTGTGGAATAACATTCTCCTATGCCAAATCAACTTGTTGGATGATATATTCGAGCTGAAACCCTGAATGTTGTTGTGTTTGTCTAGTTGTCTATTTAAGTCGTGTTTATCGTGTCAGAAATTGTTTACTCTTTTATGCAATTGTGATTATTAGGAACTCTTTTATGTAAAAGTTCTTCAAGGTTGCTTGACACCATCCACTTGCTGCTTTCTGCTCTGTCACCTGTTCATATTCAAGTATTTCTGATGGATTTTCTACTGAAGATGGAAACTTTCCAGGAATGAATAGTCTCAAAACAATTCTTACTGTGATTCATGTTTTCTGGCAAGGATGGGCAGAGGAGAGAGTCCGACATTGCCGACACATAGAAGTATTTTTCCAGAAATTTCATATTCCATAGCTAAGCTTTTTCCAGAAAACTGACTAGCAAGTCTAGAAAGAAATTTGATTGATTCAGATGTTTTTCCAATTGATGTTCCATAAATGTATTATATTGCTTGAAGATTGAAGCTTCAGGAAACATTTCAAGATTTGAGCAACCATTGAGGTCAAGCAATGGCAAAGATTTTAGAGCCTTGGTGCTGGGAACACTCCTAATATTCTTACAGAGTTGCAAAATCAAATGCTTAAGGTTCTTCAGATACTGAATAGATGGAGTTACATCTCTTAAATTTATACAGCCTCCGACAATGTATAGTCGAAAGGTTTTGAGCTCTTGACAAGTCAGGCATTTCAATTAGACGTCTAGAATGTCAGAGTTCGATGACTGATAGATTTGCGAGATTCTATTCCAAAAGCAAGATTTTAAAGTACGAGGAGGGAATTATTGTGTACTAAATAGGTAATTACGAGGGAATTAGCGAGCCACAATCAAAAGCAGTTTAATTGCCTTTGATGGCGCCACACGCACCGTTCTGGCGTGTCTTACACGCGTCAGATGCAGCGCATTTGGCATCTGCAAGATCCATAATTTTCAAACTGTTTTTAAATTTTACATTTTCAAAGTGTGACAAATAAAGTAGTAATAGTTATTTCTTATACACACTTTAATGCTTTTACAAACTCACTTAATATTCTTAGTTGTATAGACAAGCAACACATCATTATCCAATTGCATTTTAGGGTTTAGAAATAACAGAAAAATTTGTTTTATTATTCGAAACTACAAAAAATAAATAAAATTACATAATACTTTTGAACTTCCAAATGAACAGAAAACACGAGTAGGAAAAAGTTGATGTCTTTATGAGACAATTTTTTAAGACAAATTTTTTTGTCGTTGTCAATCGTTGGTCGAACAGAATCATATATCATAGTAGCAGAACAGAACAAAAGAAAGAAATGGAGGATGAAATTATATAGGATTTTGTAAGGCGGTATATTTTTCTACTTTCAGAAATTCTACTTTCAGAATTGAAGAAGAAAGGATCATTCAAATAGCAAACGTTTGTCAATTTAATTTTCGAAATTAATCACATACTTTTTTTTTTTTTTGAATAACCATTAAGTTCTTTGTACCTGTTGGCAGTTTCAAAATAAAATAATAATAAAGAAGAATTATGCATGTGAGAAAATAAAAAGTTGCAGATTGGACCAAAAGGAGGCTGGCGCGAGAGGGCTCAATTTGGTTCGTGTTGCCTATAACATGTGGATGCGCTCTCAAGTCTATTGAGGTTTGATTTGTACCCTCATGCACGAGACACACTTCTAGTTAGTTATTAGTTAAGATCTTGTAAATGGCATTGAGATTGCTTTATAACCCTTTGAATTCCTCACAAAGAGGCAATGTGAGATTGGGTTTTTATACCTCAACAATATCATTTCAAGTGACTTGCTTTGAAAATCAATTTCTTATTAATTATTCATTATTTATGGCTTCTGAGATTATAATATGTCGTTGGAAGGTCTCGTAGACTAAAATAGAAAAATAACTTAGTTGTTCAAAATTCCATCTATCCATTATATTTTTTAAGTTTTGAGTATACAAAATAATCATTATAGATGGTGTAAGAGTCAAAAAGGGATTCATATCAAAATGAAAATGAAGCTTTCTATTTTTCAGTATGGATCACAGTTTGATCTAACGTGTTCTACTCGTTATTCACCCAACGATTGGTTGGAGATTTCCGTATCGGAATCTTCTCCATCTGAGGCTATTCGGCTATTAACAAGAATTTAACAAGATAGTTAGTTGTTATTATGAAATTTAGTCATCAATGTGTTACTCGTTAACTTTACGTTTGAAATCAATTTTTTTCAGTTTAAAATTAGATTTTTACAGTAAGTATGCATTACATATTTATATATAATTGTTTTACAACTATTACAATTTTAAATACATATGAAATGATTTTAACTATGTATTTTTTAAGGATGACATATGATCAAAACCGGATATATGAGTATTCTAAATTTTTTCCGGAATTTAGTTCAATGCTTCTTATAATCTGAAAATATAGCTTTGGTATTAATTCATTCAGAAATATAATAATTACTGACTTTTGGTATAATTAATACAAATGGGTCCATAGCTCAGTGGTAGAGCATTTGACTGCAGATCAAGAGGTCACCGGTTCGAATCCGGTTGGGCCCTTTTTTTATCTCAAAAGTCATTTTCTGGTTCGAATCCGGTATAAGAAATTTTTTTTCTCATCCGCTTTTATGGTTAATTTTTTTCTCATCTTTGTTCGTTCGGTTATTTGCACCGAACCTTTTTAATCTCAAAGTCCTCTTCCGGTTCGAACCTGGTATAAGAATTTTTATCTCATCCTTTTTTATGCTTAATTATTTTCTCATCTTTGTTCGTTCGGTTATTTGCAGCTAAAATTGTTAATTATTGTAGAAAATCATAAACCGCAATTAAGCTATGAATAAAGTTATCCATAAAGAATCCTTCGGTTGGTCCCTTTTTAATCTCAAAAGTCATTTTCTGGTTCGAATCCGGTATAAGAAATTTTTTTCTCCTCCTTTTTCATGGTTAACTTTTTTCTCATCTTTGTTCGTTCGGTTATTTGCTACGGGCCTTTTTAATCTCAAAGTCCTCTTCCTGTTCGAACCCGGTATAAGAATTTTTTTCTCATCTTTGTTCGTTCGGTTATTTGCAGCTAAAATTGTTAATTTTGGTTAATTATTATAGAAAATCATAAACCGCAATTAAGCTATGAATAAAGTTATTCCATAAAGAATCCTTCGGTTGGGCCCTTTTTAATCTCAAAGTCCTCTTCCGGTTCAAACCCGGTATAAGAATTTTTTTCTCATCCTTGTCTTTCGGTTATTTGCAGCAACAATTGTTAATTTTGGTTAATCATTGTGGAAAATCATAAACTGCAATTAAGCTATGAATAAAGTTATTCCATAAAGAATCCTTCAGTTGCCCCCTTTTTAATCTCAAAGTCCTCTTCTGGTTCGAACCCGGTATAAGAATTTTTTCTCATGGTTATTTGCAGCTAAAATTGTTAATTTTGGTTAATTATTGTAGAAAATCATAAACCGCAATTAAACTATGAATAAATTTATTTCATAAAGAATCGTTTTTTATACCAATTTTAATAATTTTATCTAATACTAGAAGGATACCTCGCTTCGCTTCGGTTAAAAGAATAACTTTATTTATTTAATAAATCTAAATTATTTATCAAATAATAAATTTGCATTTAAAAAAATGAAATTGCCAATTCTTCCATCAATAAAAAGAATATAAAAAATATTGAAATAGAAAATAATATTTTCAATTGGTAAAATATAAATTTCTTTCATTTGATTGGAATGTAATAAACTGAAGGTTTTTATGTTTATGCTTATAATAGGCTGTTTAAGGATATTTTTGTGCCTTGCAAATTTATGCAATTAATGTTCTATCTATTAATGAAGGCCAAATTTAACTTAAAACATTTTTGAAGAATTATAAAGTTTTTTTTCTTTGAAAAAAAAGGAGAAATATAGATTTAGAACATACAAAATGGTGTAAATTTAACTGCTACAGTTTATCGATAAAATTATTTGGAAAGTCCGATGTGACAGTTAAAATATTGCAGTAAGGTAGATCTAAAATTGACCGTGCATGAAAACGTTAGGATTAAATTTATACTGTTTATATATGTTGAGATAAAATCTGTATTTTTTAAAAAATGTTAGGATCAAATTTGACCTTTATCCTTTATACATTCAACCTGTAATAATTTATAAATTTACATAGACTCTGCTCTATTTGTGTGATGACCCATAATTTTTTTCCTATGATGAAACTCATATTCTGCAATCCGGAGAGGGAAAAAATAATAGCCAGAGGAAGGCAAAAACGAAAGAAAGGATGAAAAGGCAGTGAGAGACGGGAACGAAAGAAGAAAGGCAAGAAGTACAAGTACAATTAAACCATTAAACTTTATCTATTTTAAGAATTAAGCTCATGTTCAATTATTTTTTCATATTGAGCTATTGATTATTGAGTTTGTTATGGATTTGGCTCTTATTTAACTTTTCCATCGAGTTTGGGAAAGGAGAATATCGATTTGACGATTATAATGCTGAAAATCACAAAATGAGAGAGGAAAAGATCGAATTTGGAAGAATCTACTGGAAATTAATTTATGTAATTTCTTGTTACTTTTTACTCTTTATCTATCCTAATTAATAAACTTTTATTTTTATTTGTCTACGTCAATAAGCCGAATCGCCCTAATGATACGTGTCATCGATGAAAAAGTTAAATAAGGATCGAATTCATAACAAAATCAATGATCAATGATTCAATATGGAAAAATAATTATCAAGAGTTTAATCCTTAAATAGATAAAGTTCAGAAGCTTAATTATGTTTTTGTGAAAAAAAAAAAGAAAAAAAAGAAAGAGGCGTGAAATACTAAAGATGGAAGTCGGGAGTAATTAGAAGCCCTAATAATGTTCTAAAACGACACCGTTTAACACCTGGTTAGATGGGAGCTGTGAAGAAAAAAAGAAATTAGCAAGGATGGATGTGGAAGTAAATTTTAAGGGTAAATGTGGCAGAAGAAAAACGACACCGTTTAACACCCGGTTAGATGGGGAGCTGTGAAGAAAAAATGAAATTAGCAAGGATAGATGTGGAAGTAAATTTTAAGGGTAAATCTGACTGAGAATTTTTTGGAATTGGCACTGTTCAATCCAATTTTATAAGTATATATAATTATATAGATATTATCCATTTTAATTTGAATCCCAATAATTACAGTCTAACGGCTTTAAATCACTTTTATTTATTAATATAGCCAAATAACTCATTCTTCTCTCTTCATTTCCAACATAGAATTTAGTTCATTCCTAACTGTCATCATCTTTTAAAACCGCTCTTTACTCATACCTTCCAATTTGATACCATCTCTTCAAGACCGGGTTATTACAATGAACTGGATATCAATTTTGTTTTTGAACTTGCGGTTTTTTTTTTTTTAATCAAATTAGTTGAAAAGGGCACTTATCAGTGGAAATCGGCACATGTAAAAATAAAAAGACAAAACACGTATTTGAGTGTCTGATTAATTCATTTTTATTGATTAAGCCCTTAAACTTTTAAATAAATACACTAAGCCATTGATCAATTTTCTTTAACACATCAAACCCTGTTAGACAGACCAGCCATATAATTAATTGAAACTCTGTTTAACAAAAACAATGCGTAAAACTGTCAGTATATCACTATTCTTCTAAACTAAAACAGTTAAGAAATTATTGCACGTGAAATCTATATGTCAATTGACGTGTTAAAATAGTAACATGTAACTGGATCGTTTAAAAAGGTTTAATGTGTTAAAAGATAAATGATCACAACCTTAATGTCGCATTTAAAAGGTTAAGAGCTTAATCAGTAAAAATTAAATTCACCAGGGCTTAATTTTTCAAATAAAAACTACTAATTATATGCATCATGTTTGGACTAAAAATAACGAGTTATGAACTAAATTATATACAAAGTTCATTGTGTAGCAAATTAATTGTGAGCGCTAAATCGAAAGACTGACACCATTATCATTTTTGTTGCCTTTACATCAAATAATCACGTTGACTTTATAAATCATGTAACACAATTATCAAATAACAACCCGTTTTGACACCTTTATAATTAACTCTCTAAAAAATCAGCTATAGAGGACGTTTAGAGAAAGCGAGAGAAGTAAACTAGTAATAGCATCTTTCAATCACTTCAACCACAAAAACTGAGATGGTTACAACTAGGTAACCACATTGCATCACACGCCAGCATTTCCTTTCATAAAAACTATAGAACAGGAGCTACAAAATTATATTATGACACAAGCTATCAGCTATCTGTAAGCTCAGACTGTGCTCCAAGACTAAAGTTTGGCATAAATCTTAAATGCTATAGCTCAAATTTTGCACATTATGGGAGCAAAGAGCATTACACATCCAAAATCAAGAGCATGTACCCTATATATATATATATATATATATGCAATGTTGTTGAGTTGATTGAACCCCGAGCCAAACCCCCCATCTCTGATTATTTCGCATAACGGCTTGACGCAGCCTACTAAATATCACCTGTGTCTTGAACCTACAAAGTTTTCTGATTGTGGAACAAAGCTCTAAACCACCTGTAATATATATATATATATACTAGCATAATAGGAACGGAGCAATTCCGCCTGTACCTGACCGATCTATCACATTAGGCTGTAACCAGAAAAATTATATATACATTTTACTAGAAAATCAGCTATGTTTACGCGAGCATGAGAAGTAACCTAGTATCTCTCAATCACTTCAAGTTCAACAAGACAACTGACTTCTATCAAATAACAGTAGTTCACACAGAACCACAAGACATACACTAAAATTAACTCATAAGGAAAAGACAACCATATTTGCATCCACGGACTAACGCTTGCATTTCTGCAATCCCAGTAATACACAATGTTATTATGTTTATATGCTTCTCAGGAATGGATTTGCATTTCTTCATACATATATAGTAATAATCTCAACATTGCCATTATATAGAGAGAAAACTAAAGGTTATAGAATACGTTTAGGGAGAAGTAAATTAGCGTCTCTTAATTACTTCACCCAGACAACTGACGTGTATCAATTGATGGTAGTTCTAAAATTACCACTAGGTATTTACTGCAATCAAATTACAGTAACAACCAATCCCTAAGGTGCCGTTTGGTAAGATGTAATGACCTTCGTAATGGAATGACCATTACATTGAAAGCTCATTACCATGTTTGGTTGCATGTTACAATTTCATTGTAATGGAATGAGAAAACATTGAGTTAAATTTTATTGAAGAAACCTTGTAATCCCCATTACATGGAAAAATGACTTGAATTCTCATTACATTGTCATCTAACCTCTCATTTCTCAAATCTCACTTCTCATTCTTGTCAAAAACGCAAAAAGTAGAAAAACATGAAAATTGAAAACGAGAAAAATGAAAAACCGAAAAACCGAAAAACCGAAAAAATGCGAAAAATGAAAAAAAGATGAAAAACCGGAGAAATGAGAAAATAGAAAAACGGTGAAAAATGTTAAAAATGGAAATTAAAAGAAACAAGAAAAATGTAAAAAATATGAAAAGGCGAAAAACTATATACTAAAATATTGATTTCGGTTAATCTAATTTTGTATTTGATTTCGATTCGATTTTTCACATTTTTCGTTGATTTTAATTATGTAAATAAAATTTTATGATTGTATTTAATTAGGAAAATATAAGTATTGTAATGGTTATTACATTACATCATAATTGTCAATCAAACATGGTAATAGAATCACTATTCCATTCCATTACATTACAACTTTGATTACATTACAACCTTGATTACATTACATTGCATTACGGCATACCAAACGGACCCTAAGTGATCTAACTATTAGTTGACGTTTGCAATAACTAACCGAAGCCTTGATGACATAGACATTGCCTTATGGAGCACATCTGTTTCTGATTTGGCTAAATAACATCATTCCAGAGATGGGGGACTAAAAACATTAAGCTCATTTGGAATGCCTCAGAAAATATGGCGTGGTTTGAGAGGCAAACAGAACAAAAATAACATCATCAGGACCTAAAATTCTAGCATTACAGGTAAAATGGAACACCATGAGGCACAAAAAAGACTATATACTTTGAACCACAGTCTATCAGCAAATAGAACTCTAGGGGTCAATACTGTAACTGGAATTGGAGGGGTGAGCCAGGCCACTGCTATAGTGCAACGCAGTGGCGACTCTTGAAGACCCTAATGGCAAGCCATTAATATAGGACTTCCCCCTAAAAAAATTAATTTAATATCGTGTGAACCATTGGTCCACGTATCAGATATTAAACTGATAAGAACAGATACTACACTTGATCTTAGCCAAAAGGCCGAGAAAGGTATGCTTTTACTTGTGTTAGGTTTCTCCTTTTATATTTCACTTCTTGGTCCTCAGAGAGCTTTCTTTCCAATGTGGGATTTTTGTATACACTAGCAACAACTAGCTTTCCCTCTGTTCCCCTTAGTAAGTTAAAATCATCATCTAGCATATCAAGATGGCAATAATGCTTCACATCAAAATAGCAAGCCGGTAGCTTACATTCATTACAGAAATCTTCATGGTTAACAAGAAGGTCTGCACTACATACAGAGAAACAATCAACACTGGCATGATGCAAAGCAAACAAAGGATAATAATTAACAGACAAGAATCCAACATCATTAACATAATTCCAGAGCAGGAGAGGTTTGAAGACTAAACTTCATTCCTCACAAGATGTGATAAAAATTGATGCAAAAGGCTAAACACATGGCGAGCAAATTCCAAAAGGAAACCAACCTATGATTGATGGAAAAAAGTTAATCTATATGAGTATTTTCAGTTAATCTATATTCAGAACCTCTCTGGCCATACCTATGATTGATGGAAACCGCACCCCTGCTAATTAAATTCCCCTGAAAATTGAGAAAACTTAGCCTCCAATAAGGCAACGGATGACCCGAAGTATCAAGACAAATGTTGAAATGTAAGCATCAGATGAACAAACTTAGTTCAAGAATGTGCGACACAACCAGTCAAGATTCTGATAGTAGACGTCCAGAATAATAAATAAAAATGAACTCCCTTGAAAAAATCAACTAGGTTTCGGAAGAGCAGGACAGCTAAACTTTAACAAAAAAACATACACTAGAATTAGGTTACAAGGAAAAGACAACCACATTCCATCCATCAACTGACGCATGCATTCTGTAATCCCAATAAGACACATTGTGATTTTGTTTATCGGCTTCTCAGCAATGGCATTTGCAGTTCTTCCTCCATATGGAGTAATAATCAACATTCGCAGTATATGATCATATGTTGAGACTTTTGGATATCCAATTTAATATTTTTTATTATGTTGAAACAATAAAACAAATTAATGAGCATATGATCTCCATGATTTGAACTTTGAAGTGGCACAGTCTCAAAAGCATGACAAAATGAAACTACAACTTCCAGTTATTCATATGCCCAAACAAAAACCTCCTTTTCAACACACATACTAGTGAACAAAGCGAGTTCAAAACTAGTTCAAATTTGACGAAAACCTAAATGGCACCTTCGCCATTTTTACCTTGGAATGGATGCCGATGGCTGAAAAACATAAACAGCGAATCCAGTAGAAAACTTTTGCCTCCAACAGAAAAAAAAATCGTATCCCTAATCGATAACGAGAAATAATGATTAATGAATATCATATTCCAAGAGAAGCAAAGCTCAATCAATAAACAAACAATCGCTTTTTGCTGAACTAATGAAATGATATAGCTAGGATAACAGGAACACAAACTAGAACTAGGATTGGAAGGGGCTGCGCGAACGCAGGCCCCCACTACCACAAATTATGACGTAAGCTCTCCCTCTTGGGGAGACTTTAAGGAAGCACCCCTCCAGGGTGCAATGGAGGTCACAACCCTAGGCCATGAGTCTCATTGATCACCCATTGACCCCGTCCAGGTAAGTATATTGCTCTATCGATCTAGAGTCTAATTTATACCCTGATGCTTCATTGTTCTGGTCACGCGTTTCCGATGTGGGATTCTCTCTCCACAGGCTAGATGTATGAGCCGGATCCCTATGGTTCGCTGTCCAGGGGATAGAGAGAGGAACATAGAACAAAAATCTCCTTTCACTAGCTCTCTTATGATACGCAGAGAATATTTAAAGAGAAGGAAGAAGAATCTAAACAGAGAGAAGATTCTGCAAATTCATTTCTTAATGAGCTCATTACCGGAGATGCTAAATAACCGGATAGACGCTCAAGCACGCTACGTGTGGCTTACAGAAATAACAAACTCACTAGAGACAAAATTAATCAAAACACCTAAACAAGTTAAAACGACTAACAATCAAATTCCACATAACAATTTCTCCCCCTTAAGAACCTTGTCCTCAAGGTTCAAGAACTTGAAAAAGCTGGATAACGCTGCTGAATGTCAAATGCAAATTCTCAAGTGAATTCTCCAGGATCCCTAACCAGTGAACAAGTATCTTCGTAGCAGCTTGGTTGCCTCTTTTTACCAATTTCCTAACCAGTATTGCTATTGGAAACGGTTCTGCATTATAATTGTTTGGAAGCTGAGTAGAAGACATGACTTGAGTTGACACCTTCTTAAGTTGTGAAACGTGGAAAAGTGGATGTATTGAAGAGCCAGAAGGAAATTTGAGCCTGTAAGCTACCTTCCCGATCTTATCTTCAACCACATAGGGACCATAGAACAATGGAGCAAGTTTCTGACTCATCCTGAACACAGTAATCTGCTGCCTATAAGGTCGCAGCTTAACAAAGACCTCATCTCCAGTATCTGTCCTGTGCAAATCAGCTTGTTGTTTCATACGATAATGAGCCCTCTTCAATTGTTCCAACAATGAAATTATTAAATTCTTTTAGTTATTCATATACCCAAGCAAAATATTCCTTTTAATGCCTAAAAATCAATGAAAGGAGTTTAAACAACTTCAAGTTTTTTTGTAAAACACCCTAAAAGGAACATCTGCAATTTCACCTAGAAACGCCTTCTAGACAAACAATGCAAACAAAAAGGATAATGACTTCTCTGGTCAGCCAACAACAAATCCCTAAATGATCAACAGTGGGTGCACTCCTACATAAGGCACATAATGGAACACCATAAGGACCTAAAACTCAGCATTACAGGTAAAATGGAACACGATCAGCACAAAAAAGATTAAATACTATTAGCAAATTTACCCCTGATGTCTAACTCAATGAAGGAACGCTCTCTTGTGTGAGCAAATTGACCCCTAAAACAGTCTGACACCAATCTATTAGCTCCAATATCAACAAGTCCCATGCTATTTCAAATAGAAGTCAACAAATTGAAAATCAAAAGCTCTAAAAATTGAACACGAGGGGCGAGAAAGGCAAAATGGCGACTCTTGAAGACCCTAATGGCAAGCCATTAATATAGGCCTTCCCCCTTAAAAAATTAATTTAATATCGTGTGGACCATTGGTCCACATATCAGATATTAAACTGATAAGAACAGATATTACACTTGATCTTAGCCAAACGGCCGAGAAAGGTATGATTCTACCATTGTTAGGCTTCTCTCTTTATATTTCACTTCTTGGTCCTCAAAGAGTTTCTTTCCAATGTGGGATGTTTCTAAAGTAAATGACACACTTCCTCACTCACTTTCAACAATTTTATCCGCTGAATATCAGACCCAAGGCAAAGTATTTCCATCAAACAACAATTATATCAGCTGAATACCATATCTAAGGCAAAGTTTATCTGCTGATTCCTCCATATGGACTAATAATCAACATTCTCATTCCAGAGAGGGAGGGACTAAACACATTAAGCTCATTCAAGTGCCTCAGAAGAGAGGATAATTGACAAAGATTGTGCAGTTTGAGGGAAAACAAAACAAAAAAATAACCTCATTTGGATGTCCAATTAAATATTTTGATTATGTTGAAACAATAAAACAAATTAACAAGCATCTAATTCTCCATGATTTGAACTTTGAAGTGACTCAGTTTCAAAAGCATGGACAAAATGAAACTATAACTCCTTCCAGTTATTCATATACCCAAACAAAAACTTCCTTGCAACACATAATAATGAACAAAGGGAGTTCAAAATTTGATGAAAACCTAAAACCAGTTCAATTTTACCTTGCAATGTCTACAGCACGAAAGAAGAAGCTGAAAAACATAGCCAGTAGATCATCATTGCCACAACGTAGCCTCGAACAGTAGGAATCGAATCCCTAATTGATAACAAGAAATAATGGTTAATGAATATCATCTTCCAATGGAAGCATAAAAAACATACACATCGGGAATATAGCATAAACTCACCTTGTACATGGAGTCAATTAGATGAACAAAAAACTGAAACTGGAATTGGAAGGGGGCCGCGCGAACGCAGGCCCCCACTGGCACAAATAATGACGTAAGCTCTCTCTCTTGGGGAGACTTTAGGGAAGCACCCCTCCAGAGTGCAATGGAGATCACTACCCTAGGCCATGAGCCTCATTGATCACCCATTGACCCCGTCCAGGTAAGTATGTTTCTCCTTCGATCTTCAGTCTCATTTATACGGTTGCTGCTTCATTATCCTGCTCGTGCTTTCCGATGTGGGATTTTCTCTCCGGGCTTTTCTTCCACTGTTACGATGAGTTACGACCGGCTACTGAAAATTAAAAAATCAGTGGGAGGAATAATGATTTCTTTAAGGGGACAACATGGATATTGTCGATCTAGACAGGAACCAGTTTGAACACCCTAGTTCCATATCCTAACTCCAATCCTCCCCATCTACAGTACTTTATTTCTTGATCATTGTGAGTGAGATCGTTTTCGTTCGGGAAAATTACAAAATTGGATTAAATTAGGAGAACCATTTATATTTTTAACTAATTTACTCAAACCATTATATATTTAGACTGTGTTCCCAAAATTGGATCAGTTTTGTTGATTTTTAAGAGAAATAAACGTGGCATTGCCTTTATTTCTTTAAAAATAGACCACAATTATAAATCTTCATCTTCAACCTCCTACTCTGCAGTTGTGTTCGACAGAAACTGTAATATTTTTTTTGTTTTGGCCGGAATTCATGAGGACAAACATATATGGGGGTTTAAAATTCAATGCGGTCAAGTACCCATATTCCCCCGCTATAGATCTGTCTCTAATTACAGTTATACTCTTTACACTTCTCAATAAATTTCATATTTTTATATTTTAAAATGTTTCAAATTGTATAATTTTCACATAAACTCGCCAACTTTTAAATTATACAATTTGACTAAAATATAAATAGTCGTAAAAAAGGGGATGTTTATACTTTTAATAATAGCTATTTGATAAAAATATATTGACTAATATATTCAGGATTAATCAAATATTTCTATCTCTTGCAAAACTTTAATACCCTTGAATATTATAGTGTTTATCAAGCAATTTGATCACTAAACAATTCCAGCATTTACCGTAATACATACTTAAAATTTATTAATCCAATTTTTTTAGCCTTTTCAAGATTGAACACTATTATATATGCTAGTTAAAATTATTAAAGGGTAAATATTTTTGTTAAATTACAGATAGAAGAACATTGATAAAAAAAAACATGCCAAATGTCATTATATTTAGGGGTGAGCAAAACCGAACCGAAAACCGAAAACCGAAAAAACCAAACCGAACCAAACCCAACCAATCCTAACCATTCTTAGTTTGGTTTGGTTTGGTTTCTGATTTTTAAAGATTTCGGTTTTCGGTTTGGTTCGGTTAAAAACCGAAAAACCGAACAAACCGAAATCCATTTAATTAAATTAATAGTTACAGTGTGATATTTATTTCTTTCTTTTCCCTATCTATCTACTAAATCGATCGACAGAACAGAACCCACGCCACATTCTCTCTCACTCACCCTTCAAAAAACCCTAGCCGCCTCCGCCTCAACTCCCTCCCACCGCCGGCGCCACGAAATTTGTTCACCGTCGCCGACTCTACTACTCTATCTAGGTACGTATGTCTCTCTTGATCCTTCGTATTTGTCTCGCTTCTCTATATTTTGCTTTCTCTGAGGTCAATATACCCTGTAAACTTGAGTTTTTATTGATTGGAAATTTGGAATTGGGTTCTCGACTTTGCACAAGAGGTGTTTGATAAATTGTCTGTTAGAGGATACTTCATGTAATATTTATGATGGATGGAGATATCAGGTATGGCATTTGCCAGTTTTATTTATAAACTGAGGAGATTTATGCTATATTTATATCAATCTCCCTTTTTGTCTTTCAGTTTTATGTGTCTTGGCTAAAGATAAAAATGGCTCATTGAACTTGCATTTTATTACGTGCTTGAAATAATATCCACCAGTTCTGAGCAGTTATACTTAATCATCGCCTTCTCTTTTATCTGTAGTATATAACATGTTGTCAATGTTTGTTGCTATACAACAGACCTATTTTGATATTTTCTTTATATTGATGAGCATTCTGAGTGATTTAGATTGAATTAGAAAAACCAGTTTAATGAGGTTAAAAGGTAACTGGTGTTAGGTACACTATTGCGTTATATTGGTAAGCCGAGGGGTTCTTACTCTGGTTTCTTTTTTTGTTTGCTATAGAAATTGTTTGGCTGGACTTTTATTTTTAAAGCCTTTAACTTTGGCATGTTTGGGTTCACCAAGACCTATGCATAGATATTGTTAATTTATTATCACATATTTATCACCAAGACCTGTACACTATATATATATATATATATATATATATATATATATATATATATTTATTTATGTTTAATGTTTTTTATATTTACCATTTTCACTTTGTTGATTTTATCCCACAAAAATTTAGGAAAAAATTAATTGATGAATTTCTTAAGTTCTTCGTTTCACCCTCTTATTTTTAGTAGTTAGCTCGATTCAAAGGTTCATATTGCACTTGTACAGTCTAAATAAGAGTCTTCTTAGGTCTAATCTCTAATTAACATTCTCTATAATCGGTTCTTTGATAACTAAACTGATTATTTTCTTGTATAATTTGTTTTAGATGTCAAAATCAATGCATCCTCCTCCAATTTCAATTGACCTTGACGACGAAGAAAATAGAGATGAGGCAAATGATTCGAATACTACTGGGATTGAGATTGAAAGCAAGGCAACTGGCAAGAAGATGGTAAAAAGATCAGTAGTTTGGAAACATTTTACTCTGATCGATGTTGGAAATGGAAAAACTAGAGGTAAGTGTAACTATTGTGAGAAAAGCTATGTGTATGTAGTTACAAGTGGGACAACTACCCTTAAAACCCACATGAAGAAATGCATGAAAAACCCTGAAAATAACAAAGCAAAACAAAGCCAATTATCTTTGCAACCTTCTCTTTCTGGGTTTGGGGATAGTGAGAATCCGATTCCGGGTACTTTAACTACTTGGAAATTCGATCAATTAGCAATGAGAGCTAGCATAATTAGATGGATTATTAAGGAGGAACAACCTTTTAGAGTTGTAGAAACTGAAGGGTTTAGAGAAATGTTTGCAATATGTTGTCCACAGTTAAAAATTCCTTCTAGATGGACTGCTAGTAGAGACTGTTCCAAATTGTTTTTTGAGGAAAAAAAGAAATTGAAAAATTATTTGAAGGAACATGTTCATAGAGTTTCAATAACAACTGATACTTGGACCTCAGTGGCTAGAGATAATTACATGGTTATTACTGGTCATTTTGTTGATAGTAATTGGGTTATACAAAAGAAAGTTTTGAGTTTTGTTAAGATAGATTCACACAAAGGCCAAGATATTGGGATGTCAACTGAGAATTGTTTGAATGATTGGGAAATTAAGCGAGTGTTTACTATTACTGTTGACAATGCTAGTTCAAATAATGTTGATGTTGATTATGTGAGAAATATTCTTGTGCAATGGGGGACTTCAGTTTCATCTGGTAAGTACATACACATGAGATGCATGGCACACATAATTAATTTAGTTGTACAAGATGGTTTGAAAGAAGTTAATTTGTCAGTGGTAAGGGTTAGAGATGCAATAAAATTTGTTAGATTTTCTCCTCAAAGACTTTCAAGATTTAAGGAATGTGTGAAATATAGGAAGATAGAGAGTAAGAGCTTGCTATGTATGGATCTCCCTACTAGGTGGAATTCAACCTATTTAATGTTGTCAACAGCTGAAAATTTTGAGGCAGCATTTGAGAGGTTTGCCATGATAGATCCTATTTTTGTTCACGAGTTGAGTCTTTCTAAAGGGGTGCCTACAGCTGAGGATTGGGATATTGTTAGAAAAATTGCTGTCATGTTGAAAACATTTTACACTGTCACACTAAAAATTTCAGGTTCAAAATATGTCACATCTAATAGTTTCTGGACTGAAATTAGTAACTTATACTTGGCATTAGAATTTTGGAACAAGAGTGATGATGATCAATTAAGAGCAATGAGTGTTAGAATGAAGGAGAAGTTTGATAAGTATTGGGGGGATCCATCTAAAATGAACAAGATCATTTGGTTTGCAGCTGCTTTTTGACCCAAGAGAAAAATTTGAAGTTGTTAAGATTTCTCTTACTCAAATATATGAAGAATCACTGGGCACCAAAATTTTTGATAATATGCAAAGTTCTTTTTTTGAGTTGTTTCAAGAATATCAAAAGGTACATGATGTGAGTGAAAAGACATGTGATGTCCTGATTGAGCCACAAATGGTTGATGTGGAAAAATCAAATGCTAGCAAGTATGAACCTCCAAAATATGTGTTCCATGGAATTCATAAGAAACTGAGAGTGAACAGTGGGGGAGTTAGAGGGGGTAAGAGAACAGAACTTGATGCATATCTAGAAGAGGTATTAGTAGAGGATACTAAAGGGTTTGATGTATTGAACTGGTGGAGGATTCATTCGACAAGATTTCCTATTCTTAGTATCATGGCTAGAGATATATTAGCAGTGCCCGTTTCTACAGTGGCTTCTGAGTCTACTTTTAGCACTGGTGGGCGAGTTCTAGATGATTATAGGAGTTCTCTATCTCCTGAAGTTGCAGAAGCTTTGATTTGCACACAAGATTGGATTCGGAAAACGCCTCATCCTTTATTTAAGGAAGAAAATGTATATGATGCCGACAGAATACGAACAGGTAATTTATTATTTATTTATTTTGATAAAATTGTCCGTTTGTACTTTCTTATATTTAACTTGGTTTAAGGAACAATTATATTTATAATTGATAACTGAATTTATTATTTTACAGAGTTTGAAAACCTCGCGCTCGGTGATCTTGTACCTACTGATCCTACTGCCAATCCAATTGAAAATGAAACTCCTATGTTTAGTAAGTCTAATACTTACTAATCATTTAAACACAAATTTTTCATTTATCTTATATTTGTAATTTGTTTTGTATTTCTTTTTATCTAATGATTTTACTTTATTATTTTGTAGGTTCAGAATTCTTTGATTTAAGTTCAAATGTGGTTGATTGAGATTGACAATTGAATTTGGAGATGAATATCGGGTTTAGAATGTTCAGTTTGGAAGACTTATTTTAATTATTTTGTAATTTTTTTTGTGTTAAATTATTTTTCTATTGAATTTTACTAGACTATTATTATGGGATTTGTAATTTCACGAATTTGTATCGGTAATTTTTTTTTTTTGTGGAATTATAGAATAATTTTTAAGTTTTTTTTTAAAACAAAAATAATTAGGTTTTAATCCGAACCGAATCAGACCAAACCGAATTAATTTCGGTTTTAACCGAACCGAACCGAATTTTGTATGGTTTGGTTTGGTTTTGAAAATAACCCCTTGTTAGGTTCGGTTTTTATTCGGTTCGGTTCGGTTTTTTAATCGAACCGGACCATGCTCACCCCTAATTAAATTGGTACATCGTCAAATGTCATAAGCCAATGATAAAAACTACATAAATTAATTAGGAAATATAAATTGGATGAACTGAGTCACTAATATGTTAAGCTGATATAAAGACATCAAGAGACTTAAAAGTTTATCATTTAAATTGTATTTGGAACTTGAATCTTAAAAGTTTGGCAGATGCAGTTCATGGCCATCAAACCGATACCGAGTCCATCGTAACCGAACTCGGTGCTATAACTGTTTAAATAAATCCAATATTCTATAGTTTTACCTGCTAGTACTCCGTAGCCAAGCAACACAACATTATGGCGTTGGTTGAATCCATAACTAGCAGTGTTTGTATGTCTATAATTGAAATCTCCATCAAATGAATAATCATTAGTAAGTTTAATGGAAGCTATTATTGGACCTTGATTAGAAAGTAGTCTTTTATGTCCTTAATTATTTATGAGCTATTTTCGGAGTTCATGTATATCTTTTCGCTTTGTTCAAACCCACTCACCTTGTAAACTTCCATTCTATCAACCTATAATAAGTGAATAAAAGAAAAAATAATAATTTTCAAGAAATATACATATATTCATATAATGAAAATACAATGAAAAGATTCTTACAAATTGATTGGCATCGTTTTTTAGTCCGAGGTACGGAATGTTTGTTTCTATGGTAACCTCATCTGATTTGAGCTAAGGAAGAACTGAGTAGGGATCATCCTTAGAGCCAATGCGATGTTGCACTGACAACTGTGGCATACGAATTTGAGATCCGTATAATTGTCTTAATCGGATTTCCAGGCAATTAACGGCTGCATGGTGTTGACAATAACCTACATTATTTCAAAACAAATGATGGTAGATAAGGGTAAGGATCAGACAAACAAAATTAAAGCACCAGATTAAAAATCAACAACTAAAAATTTACTTACTTTATCTTTGCTAGCGAGGAAATGACAGTAAATGTTGCCCTCCTACAGTCCTATTGTGGTATGTAAACATCATTTTCATTTTAGGAAAATCTCTTCGTCGTGGAGTTGGAGGTGGAGATGGTGATGGAATGTGATATCTACGTTTAGCTTGTTGTGCTCGTCGACGGGCACGTCATCCTTCACCTTCAAGAGCAGGAGAGGTAGCTCTATTTCTAGACATGGTTTGGTTCAGTGTCGAAGTCCCCGCTTTCCAGACAACAAATCAAACAAAAGTTAATACTTACTCAACTAAGATATAAAAATAATAGCACCAGGATGTTTTATCAAACAATTGGTTGTTGGACTATCTCTAATAATTAATAACTTGATAATCAGCTACAACACCTCGAGTCTTCAAAAAATTGATTAAACACAAACAATATCAACATATAATCAAAATTATCTCAAAATTTGATTGAAATATTGCTAATGTTACAAAATTGAGTCAAAACCAATAGAAAATTTTAAATCAGTAACAAACTAACCATAGGTATGATAATAAACATTATAAAATGAAATAATAGAATTTAACTTATTAAAAAGGATGAATTCGAGCCTTGGTTAATAGTTTCTATATCACATCTTATTTTCCTTCTTAATACATGTGAGTGGATAAACATGCTATTTAATTTTGGTAAATTGGCAATAACATGTAAGTAGCCTTTTGTCACTTCAATTAACTAATATTCCTCATGTAAGTATTTTGACCAATTTTTTCAACAAAATCATATTTTGGTATTCTAATCATGAGTAAGTTTGGTGTTTGTATTTTGTTTCTCATAATGGGAATCTTGTTGATCTAATTGTCTTTGATTGAAAAAAGGTTCTACTTAGGTAAGAAATAGAGCTTCAAATGGAACAAAATGAAAATAAATATAAGAACTCATTCAAAACAATTTACAATTTGTAAAAAACAAAGCTTCAAAGCTAATAAATACTCAATCTTCAATCATCTCAACTTCTTCGAAAATCGTAGATTATGTTGCATATTGTCATTACTCTCTAATCGGGTCAAAATGGCGATTACCATATCAATTCAATGTAAACAAAAAAAGAACTCCTTTAGAACAAAATTAAATGCACAAAAATGGTATAGCAACCCGTGAAATTACTTAACTAATTAATTAAGTGGAAAGATTTACTTACCACAAGAAATCAAAGACTCAAAGTTAGATATGACCAAATTGGAAGCAGCAAGACAGCAATAGAAGAGAAGCAAAATTATAGAGAAAAATATTAGAAGCAAATCAATCGCAAAGATCAAAGATTAGAAGCAACCTGTAGAGATTAAAAAGCAAGATGTAAGAGATATTACAAGAATTTTGGAAATTGTAGACCCTAAAACTGTAGCTCTCTCTAATCGCCCAAGATAACCACCTATGGAAGTGAATCATGTTGTAATTATCTCAGGCATTAATTACGAAATTAATGATTCAGGCGTATTTTCTAAATTTTAGAATTAAATTATTTATGTTAGAATTAATTTATATGTAATAGTTGAAATATAATAAACATGATCTCTTAACTTAAAACTCAACTTGAAAGAATTCATATTTGACTCATTTATACTTAAAATAAGGAAATTTATATAGAGATTAAAAAGCAAAACAAAATAGGTATAACAAGCTCAAAAGGATTCATGCATTTTCAAAACCTACTTGGCTCACATAAAAAAAAGGTTTTTCAATGGTATGACAAGTATGTACAAAAAGAGAAACATATTTCAATGTTAATTCATTTGATAAAAAAAATTTACTTTTACTAATTTATTAATTGGATTCCTAGAGCTAATAAAATCATAAAACTACCACCAAACACTAGTCAACTCTAGCAAAACTGTAAAATTCACACACTTTATCACTGAGCACAACAATGCCATTTAATTGTAAATTCCATCTACTATTAATGTTTAATCAACAAATATTTTCAAAATAATAGTAAAAAAGTTCATAAGGCAGTTGTAAATATATAGAAATAGGGCTATAAAATGAGCCAAATCGAGCTTTGGCTTGCTCGAGCTCAGCTCGACATAATATCAATGAGCTCGATTCGAGCTTAAAATTATGTTCAAGCTCGGCTCGAACATGAGCTCGTTTGATTAAGTACTAATTAGAAAATATATCATATATATGGATTGATGTCATCCTTCGGATTAAGAAGATTCACATGAATAATCCAATTCGAAGAAAGGAATATCCTCTAAAGATGCTAAAGTTATCCTCCGGCCACGTTCATCAATCTTCAATGTGCATCTCGTTATCAGTACAATGGAAGAAGTAGAGCTATTGGATTGTAAAAGGCAATTATATAAAGAACAATTGATGCATGGCAATATGCGTTGTCTAACGTCATAACGGTCCGAAAGCTTTAGGACCAATCAGATGATGACATCTGCCAGGACGCCTGCTATATAGCAGGGTACACCATCCGACATTATAGCAATCAAGAGGTTTCAAAACCAACCGAATGCCAACACGTGTGCAGTAAGTCATTAGGGTGCACTCCTAAAATTGCACCAATCGCCTCTGAGAACTAATATATATATATATATATATATATATATATGGTGAGCACAGTTTGAAAGGTATTTAAATATCACAGTTATAAATATTGGTATTATCTTCAATTTTCCTTTAACCTTCTCTAATTTAAGTATCAAAACGAATTCCATATACCAGTTCCTTTTTTTATCTGCTGTTACTTCATTTTAGTTTACTTAACAAGACATTATAAGACAATATATATTGAACAATATCAACGTACGTTATAAAGGAACAACATAATAAGAATAAGAAGTATAAAAATAAGAGGTATAGGTGAAGCTATATATGGTAGTTAGGATATTAATGAAGTCAAATATAACTGCTACTAATATAAGAGATCTAGAGTTTCTTATTTCTTTTTTTTTAATTAATTACAACGAATGATTGATAATGATTGGAGTTGCTTTCTTAATGATTTTATTCTTGTGACTTTGATCTTGAGCCCAACAAGATCGATCGACCCTGGTTTCCAGAAAAGTGCAGAAACTGAAATAAAACCAACCAAAGGAAAATAATATGCATAAGATGGTTCCCGTCCTCAAATCCTATAGCCAAAACTCCCTTAACTCGAACAAGAAAAACTGAAGGTTTTTATGATTTCAACACCTCTTCACGAATCCAAGAGTGTTATATTTGTAAACTCAAGCTTGTGAACGTATTATGTAATTTAGTAATTGATTTTGATAGTATTTTGGTGGGATTAATTCTTAGAACTCAAGAAATTTCACTTTCACTCTCAAGAATGATTTCAAGAATTAGGAACTAGAAGTATCTCTCTCTCTAATGAATAAAACAAAGTTGATCTACTAAATAAATTTGACCCAAAGTTTTGCTTCTTTTGTCATTCAAATTCAATAATCTGTCAAATTCAATAAATCAAAGCAGCAAAATCAAATTCAATAACCAAAGCAGCAAAAAATCAAATCCAATAATGAAAGCAGCAAAACTAGAAACCAGCAAAAATAATAAAAACAAAGAAACTTACCAGAGACAAAAAGGAAGGTAGCAAATTGAACGTAGCAAAACAAAACCGAAGGCAGACGCCGGAATGTAGCAGGCAAGGGCAATTGGAAGGCACAACAAAAGGGAAGGACGGAAGGCTAAATCGCAAAACGGAAGGACGGAAGGCTAAATCGCTAAATCGCAAAAAGGAAGGACGGAAGGCTAAATCGCTAAATCTAAAAAAAAGGACGGAAGGCTAAGATGCAGCAAAAGCAGACGCATCACATAGGAGCTAAATCAGAAGAAATCTATGAATCACGATTAGAAGAAGAATACAATTTTGGGAAGAAATTTTTTTAATCATAAATCTCGCAGACGACGTTCCTTCCTTCTCCTCCTCAACATATACAGTAGGTAGGTAGGTTAGCATGTTTAATAAAAAAATTAAATATATTAATGAATTAAAAAAAAACTTTTTGGGCCTCTTAGATTTATGGGCCCTGGGCCTGCGCCCCAAAAATCAAGGCTCTGAGCCGGCCTTGAGCACAATGCCATTTAATTGTAAATTCCATCTACCATTAATGTTTAATCAACAAATATTTTCAAAATAATAGTAAAAAAGTTCATAAGGCAGTTGTAAATATATAGAAATAGGGTTATAAAATGAGCCGAGCTTTAGTTTGCTCGAGCTCGATTCGAGCTTAAAATTATGTTCAAGCTCGGCTCGAACAGGAGCTCGTTTGATTAAGTACTAATTAGAAAATATATCATATATATGGACTAATGTCATCCTTCGGATTAAGAAGATTCACATGAATAGTCTAATTCGAAGAAAAGAATATCCTCTGAAGATGCTAAAGTTATCCCCCAGCCACATTCATCAATCTCCACTGTGCATCCTGTTATCAGTACAATGGAAGAAGTAGAGCTATTGGATTAAAAAAAAGGCAATTACATAAAGAACAATTGCTGCATGGCAAGGTGTGTTGTCTGACGTCATAACAGTCTGAAAGCTTTAGGACCAATCAGATGATGACATCTGTCAAGACGCCTGGTATATAGCAGGGTACACCACCCTACATTATAGCAATCAAGAGGTTTCAAAACCAACCGAATGCCAACACGTGTGCAGTGACAACGGACATTCCATATGACATATTTAATTTCCTTTCTTTTAAGGCGGTAGTTGAACGTATTGGTTTGTTGGACTATCTAATCGGTACGTTTTTTTTTATATAAATAACAATGATTTATAATTTTTTCTTTAATTCAACTTTTTTTAAATTTTTTCAACTAACATAAATTACACATATTAGATACCTTCGGTTTAATTACAATGGTTGGAAATGTAGAAGATATCCGAGTTAATGACTAAATTAAGAAGAAATAGGACATAAACCTCAAAGACTCCAAGTAAGTTTTAAATTAATATATAAATTAAGCGCATGATTGCTATATTAGAATAAAATAATAAAAATTTGACATTTTTATTTGTAAATAAGTGGACAAGAAATGAACATTGTTTTGTGGGACAAAGAAGCTATCACTTTTTCTGAAGATTTAATTTTTTCTGTTACTCAAGACAAACTAATTGCAGCAGCCTTTGTGTCAATGATACCTAAGGCTTTCAATGGTATATCTTAAACATACAAAAAAATAATATTAATTTAATATGAACATTGACATTTCTACTATTGTAGATGGAGTTAGCTTAAACAGTTCGTCCGCCACCAGATGCTACATAAATCCAGAAATCCCTGAAATCATTTCTTTTTTGGAAAAGTAACTTTTGTTTATCTATTTTTAATTACAACACACACACACACCACCATTCCTATCTTTCGCCACCATTCCCCTCATGCATTACTAGCGTATTAGCTCTTTAAACGCGTGCATGCCAGCATCGTGATGGGAGGTGAGGTTGTTCAAGGAAGTATCCTTGGGGAAGGCCGGGCAGTCAAGCGGGCTTAAGAGAGATTGAGATTCTATTCTTCGGGAAGGGAAGTTATTACGAAGAGAGCGCATTCATCCATGGTAATTTCCCAAGAGCTCAAGTCTACGAATAGTAGTTACTACACACACACACACACACACACACACACACACACATATATATATATATATTAGTTGCTAACATTTATTACACTCATTTTTATGTTAAAAAACCTTACCCTTTGTTGGAAAAAATCATGTTACACTTCCCAAAAGTCATGACTATAGAAGATGAGAAAGAAGCAAATCGAAAGTCAATTGCTGAGTTACTACAAATAGATATTCACACCGATAAAGTTTTATTTAAGATTATATTAATAAAAATTAACATTAACAATCTCAATTTCATTTTCATTTTCCTTAAGGAAATCAAATTCACATTTAAGGCAAAAATCAAAAAAATTGACCCCGTTGATGGTTGGTGGTACCGGGCATGTCCTAGATGTAAAAGTAATATTCAAAACTTTGATGACAAATTGTGGTGTAAAAATTGCAGATTCATTGATGATCTACCGTTGCTATGGTAAATTTTTAAATTCTTTATAATATTCATACATATTTCAATTATTTCCTACTAAAATTATTGTTGCTTATTATATAACAAATATTACAGGTATAGAGTGAAATTGGTTGTTGAAGATGCTACAGGTACAAGCACATTTGTAGTTTTTGGACATATGGCATCAGATTTAATTAGCATTCCTGCAGCTACTCTTGTAAATAGTTTTAAAGAAAGATATGTAATGACAAAGATTTATGGTGTCAAAACTGTATTTCAGATTCAAGTTAGTAATTTAGTTGATGATCCATCCAACATATCATTTAAAGTGATTTATATTTTTAAGAACACTCTGGTAACACCTAAAGAAGAAGTTCCAAGTCCAAATTCAACACCTTCCACTCATTTGAAGTCACACATATTGATGAGCGCCTCTAGTAGAGCGGTAAACTATGTGTGTATGTGTTACGGTTATGATCTCTCTACGTGATTTAACTCTACTAGACGCTACGTAGGGGCAAGTGTACCTCGTCGTATCAAGTAATAAATCCGGTTAAGACTGGGTATCGAATCCACAGGATTTATACCTACAAGTATTAAACTACTCGGTTCTATGCGTTATCTAAACGGTGAATACTTTAGACTTAAGTTGGGTGACAACTATAAACTACTCATAAACTATGGGTGAGACAATTTTCATGTATTTCAAATCCTTGTGGAATGATACGGATAATGATAAGTTATAACATATGACAAACAACTCGAAACATATACGATTGATAATTTACTCTTACAAAGATGACTATATATAGACCGAACAACTCCGTGAGGTTCTTAGGTCGTGATTTCCTCTTAAGGCAACTCTAATTCTTAGGATCAGAAACTAGGGCCCGTAAGTTCCGTGGCTCGTCAATTCCAACGGTTTCTGGATTGTCAACTCTAGTAAGGCAACACCTATGTGATTCCTAATAGATTTCGGAGCTCGTAAGCGACCTACACAATAATCAATTATAAGTATCAAAGCAAGCAATAAAGAATAACTCGTATAGTGAAACTGAAATTGTAAATCATATATTATAAATGTGGAACACGTAAATATGGAATACAACCAAGCCTAGTACATAGAAAGAGTACAAGCTAATTAACAAATGCAAAGGGAAGAAGAATCGACCCTTAGAACTAGCTAACCGGACTCAAAGTCGTCTTATAGGACTTGGAGGTGGAACTCTCGAGCTTGGTGAATGCGGATGGAACGGAATTTCGACAGAGTGACAGGAGGATTATACAAGCTCTCAAGGTGTAAGGAACTTTAGTACATGGAAAATTGAATATGATAGAGTTTTATTACACAAAATCTCCATTCTAAATGAGTGCAAGCACTCCTATTTATATACAAATCAAGCTTGGGTCATAATTATAATTACATTAAGTATGAAGACTTTGAATGTGGAGAGAAGACTTTGAAGGAAGACTTTGAATGTGAAGGGAGACTTTGAATGTGAAGGAAGACTTTGAATTTGATGTAGAAGATGGGCCCACACGAAATAATGAAACATATGATGCTTCATTATTTGCCTATTTTCTCCATTGCACACCTTGTTCCTTTTTCTTGTCTTTTCCTTTGAATTGGGTGTCTTTTTCTCTTTGGTCTAGAAAGTTGATTCGTCGTCGCTAAAGGTCATTATTCTGCCGCTGAAAATCAATATTTCGTGCTGAAACGAATTGCGTCGTCGCTAAAGATGGAGCTGCTGCCGCAGCTTTGATCACCCTCCTTGTGGTGCTGGCCAAGCTCCACATTGACCAGGGACAAAGATTAGGTTGACTGTCGTATTTCAACGGGCACCGTGTGAAGACCGACCAAGCTCCACGTGGACGTCGAAAATTAGACCTGTTTTCATCGCCTTTTCGGTCTCGTACGTTTATCCCGCAAAGCACAATTATGAACAGCGAGATTACTTGATTTATTTATTTACTTTATTTATAACAAAATGAGATTCAAAATGACGAAAATTAACTAAAGGTACATAATTAATTTATTTCTTATTGATTTATTGAAATATGCATAAAACTAACACTAAACCTAATAATTTAGCTCAAAATAAACCATAAATTATCCCAAAAGATAGGGATAAAATGTCTCTATCACATATCTCGATGTTCTTTGTCACCAATAGCAAAACGAAAGTTACCGATTGTTGAAAACCAACCAAATGTTCATCAATCATCAACAGAGGTTCAAAAAAAAAAGAACGTAACTAGTAAGTGCATGAGTAATAGTTAATTTTGTTTTGTGAATCACATTTTGAATATTAATATGCTTTCTCAGAGTGACCCTAACTTCATCAAAAAAAAGAAGTAAATGTTAGATCAAATACGATCAATGAGGTTAGTTTTTTCAAATATCTTTTCCAATTACATTTTTGGTGTATTTTCATCATAACTATTTAATTTGTTTTTCCAGGGCAATTGAAGTTGCAGCCACTTCTCAACTATCTTTCCTAATTGTTTCTTTACGATTATTTATGAATTGTACATGAATTTATTTATTAAAAAATGTTTAATCAGATTACCTACTTTTCCAAATCCTCTAACTTATCTTGCACTCTTTTAAACAATGAAGTTAACGCAACGTATACTAAATTCATGGATAATATACGACTTCACAGTTTAGTGTTTTCAGTCACTTCTATATGTCCCAAAATAGATAACAATATAGATAAAACATCAAATCCATATGTTTTTAGAATTTGCGGACAAAATCACAATCTAATTGGTTTTTTTATTGCCTTCAATTCATCAACCATCTAAACTTCTCCAGGATATCTTGACGATATAGATACTGAAATCACAACAAAACTTCTAATTTCAACTCATAATCAAACGGAAATTTTATTGCTAAAGATATTACCTTCTCTTGGTTAATGAGGACCTAGGACGATATTAGGAAGGAAATAGGCAAATAATATGAGGAGGATGACAAGAAGCAGTATCTCTGTGATTATGAGGTAAGGGATTTCGTCCATGGATTCACGCTCTTTCAGATTTGCCATTCTTTGGTGTGGATCAAGAGAGACAGAAAGATAGTGGATATGCAGTTGGATTAGCAAAGACGTGGAGATATATCTATATAAGTGACATTATATAGTGTGCAATTTTTAGGGTTGAATATGGGTTATCTTATTGTACGACGACGTATTTGATACGTACATATATTAGGACAGAATTATGACGGTATGCTGACATTATAATAACGTATTTGATACAGACAATAATTATACACTTCAAATATATTACAAAATTTAATTTTGTTAGCTAATATTCATAAAAATATGCATAAAAATATTAATAAAAATATATACAAAAATATACTCTTTATTTTGTTAGGTAATATTCATAAAAATATATTACAAAATTTAATTTTTTTTTTCTACTATATTATTTAATTTTTTTTTTCCAAAGCAAAACGAGGATATCTTCTAGTATTAAGTTAGAGTTAACCAACATTATTTTACAACAGGGGTTAGGCTATGCTTACTTTGTTTTTGACAAAGTAAGCCTTACTTTGTTTTTTCCACCATTGGATGATGATGAACTTTGACAAAGTAAGCTCATCCAATGGTAGAAAAAACAAAGTAAAACTTACTTTGTCAAAAACAAAGTAAGCATAGAAAACACATTTACAACAGTATGATGGGCAGAACCAGTCCCCATCTGAAACATCCTATAGAATAAACGGAAGTTGTCAACCATACAAATCAACAAATTGAAGACCAAATATTATGAATTAGACATACCACTAGACCAAGGCAGCTTTTATGGAACGATGAAGGATAACAATCACATAACAAAAGTTCCACGCTGTAGAGACAAGCGAAACATATAATACCATTTTCACCTTTGAAATTTCCCAGTGCTTCTTCTTCCACAAAATTTGCAATATCTTTGTGTACAATTTTCTTGAAGCAGTCTATTAAAGAGCTTCCATCTTCCAAACAGATTCTGACAGTTGAATCAAATTTAAAGCCTGTGGCATGAAATGTAAATCCAGTAAGAATATAGAGCTTGCAACAGCAATTGCACTGGATTAATTCCTTCTCAAGTTATACGACCTCCACCAGTTAATGAAATGTACTCTTGCTCTTGGTAACACAATACCATTGTCTATCAACCAAGACATGAGTGTTAGAGCCTTCTTAGGAGCTGCAACCTGCTTCCCTCTTTTGAAGGTTGTCCTTAACGGACTTGGACTTCCATTTTCATCTCGGACAAAAGCAAACAGACTTGACGAAGAAGAAGTGTAACAAAGTCTCACATATCCTTGTCTTGAATAGTTGATTTTCCAATGCAGATGTAAAAGATGTTTCCTAACATTAAGAATGACATAATCTTGATTTTTCTTATTGTCTCTTTGTAATTGTAGGTATTCAATGACAGCATCTGGACAAAAGTCAGGTTGAGGAACCATGTCCGAGCCAACAGGTAGCCAATTGTTTTTCTTGTACTTGTACTTTCCACTAAAAGTAGAATAAGCTTCCATAATAGTTTATCAAAACAAGTCAAGTCACCAAGTTTGTGAATTTGTTTTGTGATTCATTCTTCACTGAAACCATAATTTGTTTGGTGAAAAATGAAAACAATGTCCGTGCGTTCAAGTTGAAGTTCCTATTCTGAGAGAGATATGCTGACCAGTTAATCCACCAAGTAACACTTGCAGTTGAAACTCTAAATATTTACCTTTGTTACTCTCTTGCCATTACGTTGTATGTGCAAGATCAAACTCACTAGTAAATGCTGGTTCAACTATGGGTGTAGTAGTAAATGCTGGTTCAAGACTTATTTATTTACACCCTAAAACAAGATCAATCTGCTATTTCAAATAAAATTCAAAAAATTATAAATCAATAACTCTAAAGATTGAACTGGAATTGGAGGGGTGAGCCAGCCAATGCTATAGTGCAACACAATGGCGACTCTTGAAGACCCTAATGGCAAGCCATTAATATAGGACTTCCCCCTAAAAAATTTAATTTAATATCGTGTGGACCATTAGTCCACATATCAGATATTAAACTGATAAGAACAGATACTACACTTGATCTTAGCCAAAAGGCCGAGAAAGGTATGCTTCTATCATTCTTAGGCTTCTCTCTTTATAGTTCACTTCTTGGTCCTCAAAGAGCTTTCTTTCCAATGTGGGATGTTTGTAAAGTAAATGACACACTTCCTCACTCACTTTCAACAATTATATCCGTTGAATACCAGACCCAAGGCAAAGTATTTCCATAAAACAACAATTATATCAGCTGAATACCATATCTAAGGCAAAGTTTATCTGCTGATTCGTCCATATGGAGTAATAATCAACATTCCCAGTATATCAGAGCAAACAAAAGATAAATGACTCTTGTCAGCCAACAACCATTCCCTAAGTTATCACAACCATTCCCTAAGTGATCAACATCTGTTTACAAGAGAGACATCTATGTGCCTCTGCAATAACTAACCCAAGCCTCGAAGACATTGCCTTATGGAGCACATCTGTTTCTGATTTGGCTAAATAACATCATTCCGGAGACGGACTAAACACATTAAGCTCATTAAAGTGCCTCGGAAGATATGATAATTCATAAAGATTGTGCAGTTTGAGGGCAAACAAAACAAAAAAATAACCTCATCAAGTATGTAAAATTCTAGCATCACAGGTAATATAATTTAACTTCATTGAAGGATAAGACTTTCTTGATTGAGCAAACTCCCTTTGATGAAAGTTCACCACCCAAGTATGAAATTTACCAAATGCAAATTGAGAATTCCACCATTCTTCAGCTTCACCAATCATACGTAACCAGCAGTACTACAAGCCTGAAACAATAAAAAAAAAGGTACAGAAATCAAATCTAAAGTAATACGTTGAGACTTTTGGATGTCCAGTTTAATATTTTTGATTATGTTGAAACAATAAAACAAATTAACAAGCATCTGATCTCCATGATTTGAACTTTGAAGTGGCACAGCCTCAATCGACAAAATGAAACTACAACTCCTTTTCAAGACACATACTAATGAACAAAGCGAGTTCAAAACCAGTTAAAATTTGATGAAAACCTAAATGGCACCTCCACCATTTTTACCTTGGAATGGATGCCGATGGCTGTCTATAGCACAAAAGAAGAAGCTGAAAAACATAAACAACATATCACTAATCAATCAATAAATCGCTTTTGCTGAACTAATGAAATGATATAGCTAGGATAACAGGAATTACATGTTAAATCTCTTGTTTGGATACTGAGAACATAACAGAAACTCAACTTTTTTGCATGTTTATGAAGCCAATCAAATGAACACAAACTGGAACTAGGATTGGAAGGGGCTGCGCGAACGCAGGCCCCCACTACCACAAATTATGACGTAAGCTCTCCCTCTTGGGGAGACTTTAGGGAAGCACCCCTCCAGAGTGCAATGGAGGTCACAACCCTAGGCCATGAGCCTCATTGATCACCCATTGACCCTGTCCAGGTAAGTATGTTGCTCTATCGATCTAGAGTCAGATTTATACCCTGATGCTTCATTGTTCTGGTCACACGTTTCCGATGTGGGATTCTCTCTCCACAGGCTAGATGTATGAGCTGGATCCCTATGGTTCGCTGTCCAGGGGATAGAGAGAGGAACATAGAACAAAAATATCCTTTCACTAGCTCTCATATGATACACAGAGAATATTTAAAGAGAAGGAAGAAGAATCTAAACAGAGAGAGAAGATTTTGCAAATTCATTTCTTAATGAGCTCATTACCGAAGATGCTAAATAACCGGATAGACGCTCATGCAGGCTACACGTGGCTTACAGAAATAACAAACTCACTAGAGCCAAATTAATCAAAACACCTAAACAAGCTAAAACGACTAACAATCAAATTCCATGTAACAATTCATCCCCCTTAAGAACCTTATCCTCAAGGTTCAACAACTTGAAAAGCCGGATAGCGCTGCTGAATGTCAAATGCAAATTCTCAAGTGAATTCTCCAGATCCCTGTCAGACCAGTGAACAAGTATCTTCGTAGCAGCTTGGTTGCCCCTTTTTACCAATTTCCTATCCAGTATTGCTATTGGAAACGGTGCTGCCTTATAATTGTTTGGGAGCTGAGTAGAAGACATGACTTGAGTTGACACCTTCTTCTTAAGTTTTGAAACGTGGAAAATTGGATGTATTGAAGAGCGAGAAGGCAATTTGAGCCTGTAAGCTACCTTCCCGATCTCATCTTCAACCACATAGGGACCATAGAACAACAGAGCAAGTTTCTGACTCATCTTGAACACAGTACTCTGCCGCCTATAAGGTTGCAGCTTAACAAAGACCTCATCTCCAATAGCAAACTCCCTATCTGTCCTGTGCAAATCAGCTGCTTGTTTCATACAATGCTGAGCCCTCTTCAGCGGTTCCTTCATGATCTTATGATTTGAAGTGCCTCAGTTTCACAAACATCAATAATGAAATTATTAACTTCTTTTAGTTATTCATATACCCAAGCAAAAAATTCCTTTTAACACCTAAAAATCAATGAAGGGAGTTTAAACAACTTCAAGTTTTTTTGTAGAACACCCTAAAACTAAAAGGCACCTCTGCAGTTTCACCTAGAAATGCCTTCTAGACAAACAATGCAAACAAAGGATAATGACTTCTCTGGTCAGCCAACAACCAATCCCTAAATGATCAATATTGGATGCACTTCTACATAAGGCATCATATCAAATGCTTTGATTGAAGACATAGACAATTGAGACCATGAAGCACAGCTAATTTATAGACACTGAATCGTAATATGATTTAACTAAATGAACACAATTTTGATTGAGGAGCAAATTACTTATCAAGTGTGCATCATTTCGAAAATGAAATTCATTCAAGTATCACAATTTACCATATGAATGCAAGTTCCATCGTTCTCCAGTTCCACCAACTGCATATATGCACCAATATAAAACTGTAAGCCTGAATCACTGAATTAACTTTAGAAAAAAAGGTAAAGAAAGTGAAACTGAAATAATTTGTTTATATTATTTAATTATTAGTTGATTATCTTGATAAATTAAATCCTTAATCAATCTGTACTATTTAATTATTTACCCCTGAAACACAGTCTGACATCAATTTATTAGCTCAAATAACAACCAATACTTTGTTAATTCAAATAAAAGTAAACAAAACATAAATAAGAAAAAACTCTAAAGATAGAACTGGAACTGGAGGGGTGAGCCAGGCCAATGCTATAGTGCAACACAATGGCGACTCTTGAAGACCCTAATGGCAAGCCATTAATATAGGTCTTCCCCCTAAAAAAATTAATTTAATATCGTGTGGACCATTGGTCCACATATCAGATATTAAACTGATAAGAACAGATACTACACTTGATCTTAGCCACAAGCTATTACCTGAAAGCTTGTCGCATTAGAGCGCATTCAAATGGAATGCGACAAGCTATTACCTGAATGCGTGTCGCATTGGAGCGCATTCACCTCCAATGCGACAGGCTATTACCTGAATTCTTGTCGCATTGGAGCGCATTCACCTCCAATGCGACAGGCTATTACCTGAAAGCTTCAAGGAGATAAGCTCATTACCATGTTTTTCCTTTTGTAGGTGGTTTCCATAAAAGAAGATAAAGGTCCAATGAGGGGTAGAGGGACTGGGAAAGGTGAAGATAAGGGTCCAACCCGAGGAGGTAAAGTTCCAACCCGGGGTGGAGGTAGAGGGAGAGCAGGTGGAAAAGGTAAATGGGTTCCTAAGATGAGCTAGTATTTGAATTCACCGTTCACCGATCCATTAGCCTTATATGGTGGCCAATACATTGGCGGGTTTGAGGAAAGACTAGTTATTTGTAATGTTGATGATCAGCGCCACCGAATAGATGCATGTTTGATAGAGGAGCTAGATGCGTGGCTCAACGGGCCTGAATCAACTGAGGGAATACGTTTGGGTGGTTTAGATATGTACCTGCTTGAACCAAAGTTTTTCAATACCCTTCGGGCCGATGGGACGTATATATGCAATGAGGTAACATTAATCTATCCAATATTCCCTTTTCATTTGTAATTAGGTGTCTTTTACTATAGTATTAAAGGGTTACATAATCACTGTTGCAGCATATCACTGGTTGGTTCTATTTACTGAGACGACAGTCAGTACAAAATGAGGTGGATGCAGAATGGACTGCAATTGATACAGATTTTGTTGGATTAATGGGCCAAGCCATGTATATGAAGGGGTTTAATGAACCGGGGTGGGATAGTGAAGACTATTTCATACAAAGAGTAAAAGGTGATATAGATAATTTTGTTTGCCCTTGGCACACAGTGAAAAGATTGTTCATTCCGATCAACTACAAGCAAGAGCACTGGATCCTAGGAGTGTTAGAGTTGCGGTCTATGCACCTGCACATAAATGACAGCCTTATCTCAAACATGTCGAAGCAACCTTTGGATGCGTTCCTCCAAACACCCTTACAAGTCATTGTTAGAGTCGTGGAATTGAGCGGCTATTTTGTAGATGGGCGTGAAAATGTGAGACGGATGATCACTTGGAGTAGAGTTACAGGGGTGCCACAACAAATGTCCGGCTCAAATGACTGTGGTGTTTGGACTTGCATAAACGCACAAGTCTTAAGTGGATTACATGATCTCCCACATGATGACTCATATGTATATCCATACAACTCTACGGATGGCACTTTCTTCCGTTTGCGCCTTGCAGTTGAGTTGTTTCATGGACGGTTGTTAGATTTCAAATCATATTGTAATAGCATGTTTTTTGTTGTATATTATGTTTTATTTATGTAAGTCTATTGTGTTGTATGTTCTCATTTAAAAACCTTGTCGCATTTGAATGGAATGCGCTCAAATGCGACAATTAATATTCAAAAGGGAATTTTCTGAACCGCATTTGAGCGCATTCAACACTCAAATGCAACGAGGTTTGTTTCTAACCTTGTCGCATTTGAATGGAATGCGCTCAAATGCGACAAGTAATATTCAAAAGGGAATTTTCTGAATCGCATTTGAGCGCATTCAACACTCAAATGCGATGAGGTTTGTTTCTAACCTTGTCGCATTTGACTGGAATGCGCTCAAATGCGACAAGTAATATTCAAAAAGGAATTTTCTGAAAAAACAAAGTAAAGTTGGCTGCCCCATAGAATCATAAAGTCTTAAAACAAGCACAATGTTAAGGACAAATGATATTAATCAACTCGGTCATAAATGCTTTGAGGTAGTAGTGTTAGAACAACTTGCTGAACTTGAGATTACACTAGGAAGCCGTGTAGTGTTTGGAAGCATGGATGGACAATTCAAACGATTATGACCGATGCTCCCGCATCTGCTACACCTTGTGCGAATTACATCTTCACCCACTGATGGCCTTCTTTTCTGACTTTTTGGTCGACCAGCAGACCGCCCCTCCTTCTTAGGAGGAAGCACCTTCATAGGATTCTCGTTCACTTTCCATTCCGATTGGTGACCAAGTGGATATATCGAGTCACCCCATGCCAACTTAAGTGACTCGTTGGTGTAGTAACGATGCACCCATCTATAGGCGTTGTCCATCCCGTGTTTGGAAGCAACTTTGCATACGTGTTCACATGGAAATTGTGCTAGTTGCCATTTCCTGCACGTACATGTTCCTGCATTTAAATCAACAAATCCCCCCTTTACCCAATCACCGATTTGAAAGGTGTGATTATCCATAGGGAAATACGAACAACGTACTGCTGCCCCTACACGCTTTATCATCTTTTTTCCGGCAACTTGGCCAAATACTCCACACGTTCTTCTGCAGAAACATATTAATCTCATAAATAGTTATGTATGATAAATAAAATAAAATAAAAGACACGTTTATAACATGCTTCTGTACGCCTCTCGTAAAACCATTTCTGTAGTATCATGCGTATGAACTCAACCAACATTGTTATTGGTAGACGTCTAGCCTCCACCATTAACGCGTTGAATGATTCTGCAACATTCGTGGTGATAATGTTATACCGATGACCACAGAAGAATGCACGTGACCATTTCTCTTTTCCAACTTGCAGTAAATAGTCGGTAGCACCAGAATGTAGTGAACGAAGTGTTGCAAAGTTTTCCTCAAAATCAGATACCCGATAGGATTTTGCACATTTCCAAAACGCCTCATCTATCTTACGAATTCCACAAAATTTGGCCTTCACATTTTGTTGCAGATGACGAGCGCATGCCCCATGTACAGCATTAGGAAAAACCCAAATTAACTACATGTATAATGCTCTAATTTCGATCTGATATAATGGCTAGATCTTCAACATCGTGCAGACACTCTTTCAATTTATTCATAAACCAAAGCCATGATTTATTACTTTCTTTCGGGCCAACACCAAATGCAATAGGAAAGATCATTTTGTTCCCATCAATGGCAACTGCAATGTATAATTTGCCGGGATATTTACCTTTTAGAAAAGTTCCATCAACGGCTAAGACAGGTCGAATATGTTGTTTAAAACCTCTCAATGAAGCACCCATAGCCATAAAGAAAAATCTAAATTGATCATCATCATCTGTCTCTATATGTGTCACGGTTCCCGGATTTGTACTCTTCAACATCTCACAGTAGTCCAGTAACAACATGAACGATTCTTCCGGCGAACCACTCTGCGCTTCCAATGCCCAGTGTCTTGCTCTCCAAGCTTGCATATAAGAGAGATTAACAGAAAAATCTCGTTCAAAATCAAAAACAATATCCTTTGGTCGATGCACCTGATTTTCCAAATCAAACCTATTTCGGAGTAGTATCCCTGCAACACGCTTCCCCGCTTGCCTATGGTGCGGACATATCTGATCTCTCCCACAAGTGTGCATGTCCATACCATCCATTCTTGAAAGCCTGAACAAATTGGAACCTGGAATGACGATCCCTCTAGCCCTCCATTTACATTTGTCCACATCCTTACATTTCACCTCAAACAAAGACTTGTTTGATTTGTAAACCTTCCATTCAAACGAATTTTCAATTGCATATTTTTCAAGTGAATCTTGCAATTCAACTTTGTTTGAAAATATATCATTGACCCTCAAAGTAGTCCCTCCGTTTGATTTCTTAGGTGCAATCATATTCACGGGCACATCACATGGCTTTGGACACCATCGAAATGGATCAGTCATCCTTTTCATTCTATCTTCATCACCATCCTCATATGGGATACGTTGGACGCATGCAGATTGCTTAGCTGTTTCATGAACACTTTTAACAGGAATTTCATTCAGAGTGATATCTTCATTCTCCACATTGTCACCATTATCGTAACAATAATCATTATCATAATGCTCATCATAATGATCATGATTATCATTATTCAGATAATCATCACTATTGTAGTTCTGATAATCGATACCATTTCCACCATCGTTGTCATCCTTACCATGTATAGGAGCATCCAGTTCGATGGTGGGATCATTACTTACTACTTCCGTTGGTTTGCTTTGACCAACATGTCCATCCTTGTTAACATGTCCATCCTTGTTAGGTCGCAATGCTGAAGCTTCTGTTGTTCGCATGTTTAGAGTAACATACAATGGAATCAAATCGGTCGGATTCATTCGGCAATACTCTATGAATCCCATGGCATCTTCATCGTCATCAATATGTGCTATCCCACCACGCAGTTTATTTGGACCATATGTCGCCTGCATGGACATTTGGAGATCATACGAAGTTGAATCAACGCGAAGTGCACCATAAACTTTCTCTTTCAACTTTTGCAAGTCAATCTCTGTTGGCAAAACCAACAACTTCGCTTTACCACCCACGTATGTCATCACAGTTCCTTTTGTGGTCCACAGTCTGTTCCAAGATAAAAAAAACATGTACACCTCTCTTTGGTTGACATACTTCTACATTTAGTAAAATGGACACGTGATCAAAACATAATAAAGCCAATTCATATGTAAATGATGCTCAAATGCGACATGATACACCAAAATGCGACTCAAATGCGACAAGCTATACCAAAATGCGACCGCCAAATGCGACATGCTACATCAACTGCGACCGCCAAATGCGACATGGCTATGAATGCGACAAGCTATATGTTAGTCCTTGTCGTATTTGATTCTCTGTGTCACATTTGAGCACCAGAATGCGACACATCGGGCGACAATGGCGGAATCGAAAAATGTCAAGATTCAAACAGATGCATTCGAATACCAACTGTGTATTTCTAGTAATGTGTATGAAAAATGAAGAAATGATACTTACATGAACTTGAATGGAGTATGGATGTGCTTAGATCTTGGGTTGAGTTGATGAATTTTGCTGTGAGAATGTGAAAGTAAATGAAAGGGAAGGAGGAGATGGTTGTTATATAAGAATAAGGGTAGTTTTGTCCAAAATGGGTTTAAATGTCTAATTTGGTAAAATGGAAGCAAGGTGGGTTAGATATGTAAATTGGGGTCCTTGATTGGGTTAGATTAGTAATTATCCTTTTATTTTTTTATTGTACTTATAATAACACATGTGAATATGTGGAGATCTTGTCTTAATTAAACTATGTCAGATCTTTATAAGAACACAATTGGATCCCCTACAGTGAAATTTTCCCACTACGTTATCATTGGTGCGGTGAGCGTGATAGTGATAATCCACATCGAAGTTTGATGACCCGCGAGGCTAAACCGGGTCATATTCATTTCGCAGGCCCAGCCCATACTTAGACCTATGGTCTAAGATCGGATGAGACCCGAATAAAGGAAGCGGGCGCAGCGAGTAACCGCCCCGAATTCCTAAACGAAGCATCAAGACTCCCACTCAGAACCACGTTCGTTGCCATGAAAGCCACGAAAGGGACATGGCCTAAAAAGGGGGAACCGCCCTCAGAACGTGGCCCACTAAGGAGTAACCGCCCTCGGCGGTTACCTAAAAAACACCTATAAAAGGCCTTAAGAACGAGGGAAAAAGGTACGCTCACAATTTTCCCCGCAATACTATTGTCAAATTACCAACCTTCTTACAAAAACTGACTTGATCGTCGGAGAGTTTTTCCGGAGATCCTGTCTCCGGTTCTGTTTTGCAGGTAACTCTGGCAGAGAATATCAAATCGGATCCGGCAAGTTATCATTGGTGCGGTGAACGTGGACCTTTTTTACCAACATTTGGTTAAAGGTACGCGAAGAACATGTCAGAACCATCACGAACGACCGGCGTTACCACTAGATCAACCAGTATGAACTCTAGGGGACCACGGATTGCGAATTCGCAACCTGCAAGTACACAGCCTGTGGTGCCTAGCTCATCAGGTCCTTCGGGACAATTGAGTCCCTTATTGGAAGTCCAAGTGCAAACTGAGATGGAAATGTCCAATAGTGATTTCGTGCAGATGGCAGGACAAGTCTTGGCTTCGAACATGAGCCAGACGGCTGGAGATCGAATGATTAATTTACTAACTGCCCTCGCCGAACACAATACCGCCGTGGCGGCTGCTCCTCAAGAACCTGTGGTTATCTCAACACAATCACCGACTATCCCTGTCATATCGGCCCTCCCGCAGCCATCTCAGGCGCCAAATCAAGTGGGCCAGAGTAGTCGCACAAACCCACACAGCCACCCGAGCAACTACTCGCACCCAGATCTCATTACGACGATACATCCGACCTGGCAGCCATCCCAACCGTTGCCAGGAGTGCAAGGCACTCTTCCGCTACAGCAAGTGGAACCTTTTCCTCACAGACATTCGGAGTTGATGACTCCTGGGCGATAGCACACATGGAACTTTGATCCTATAACGGGACAGCGGTTAGTCCCCCAACAGGCACACGTCTCAACACCGATGGGCGGATGGATGCCACCCAGAATTCACCAGCAGCGGATGGAAGAAGTCCGGCGAATACCCGATATTGACTTAGAAGATCAATTACGAAGCATGATGGAGCGAATGGGGTACTCGCCTAGGCCGAGAGCAGAGGTCCAGAGCGATTCACCTTTTGCCCCTTCGTTGCGGGAATTCATTCCAGATCACAGAATCAAAGCGCCCGCGATACCTAAATACTATGGGGATCCAAATTCTGATCCTGAGGCTCATGTCAGGAACTACAGAGAACTAATGGATGTTGCAGGAGCGAGTGAAAGCATCATTTGCAGGTTATTCTCGACAACTTTGGGCGGAGCCGCATCTGATTGGTTTTGATCTTTACCCGCAGAATCTATTCACAATTGGCATCAATATAGTCGGGATTTCTGTGCGAAATTTGTGGGCTGTAAAGCAGCGGATGTGACGGATAGGCAGCTGAAGGAGATCAAACAGAGGAACTATAATTCCCTAAGGGAATTTGTTGTCGCATTCAACGATATTCTGGTGCGATTGCAAAACCCGGATATCGTGAGCATCCGCAACATCATGGCAGATGGAACCACAGATTGGAGTATGCGGGAGGAAATCATCCGCAACAAGCCGCACACAGTGGCCGAACTCATGAAAATAGCAAAGGAATTCATGGAAGTGGATGATGTCAACAGGGAACATAGGGCTCAAACCCGGCGAGAAAGAGATGCCGCTAGATCCACTTCGGACAATCGGCGCCAGACCCAGTCCAAAAGTAATTTTGTTCGAAGAGGCGATCGCCCCTTTCAAAGTGGCGGATATCAGACACCATTAAACACGACTCGCCAGGAGGTGTTACTTTGGATCGAAAAGAGCCCCCTGAAGAAGGATGTGCGGTTCCCCGAGGTAAAAGGTCGAACCAGTTTGGGGCGACATCCTAACAAATATTGCAGGTTCCACAGACTGAACGGCCACGACACGAACGATTGCTATGAATTGAAGAAGGAGATTGAAAGGCTGATCGAAAGGGGCAAGCTGAATCAATTTGTACGAAAGGAGACTAGTGACGAGAAAGCAACGTTACCACATCAAGAAGAGGCAAGGCCCGAAAAGAAGCAGAAAAAATGAGTGATAAACGTGATAGCCGGTGGGATCTATGAGCCTCCAACAAAAAGAGCTCGCCGTGAACAGCGAAAAAGCAACACTCATAGGGGGGATGCCCTCAATTACTCATTCGCGCGAATCACGGAGTCGCATGCGGATGCTTTGGTGATTACAATGGCTGTAGAAGGATGGGACGTCAAGCGGGTCCTTATTGATACTGGAAGTTCTTGTAATGTTATTACTCGGACTGCATTCAACAAGTTGGGAATTAATGACGAGCGAGTGGAACATACATTCATGGATGTAACAGGTTTTGGGGGTCAATCCTCTCAAACAAGTGGACAGGTGGTGTTGGAGGCAGAAATGGGCGATAAAAAGCTAAAATGGCGAGGTGATTTAGAATTCACAATTGTTGATCTCCCATTGGCCTACAACATAATTCTGGGACGCCCATTCCTGTCAGAAACGGAGTCGCTCATCTCAATGAAGCATTTAAAATTACATTTACCAACACACCAAGGGCGAGTCATAGTTGAAGGTGATCAACTTGTATCTCAACAGGCCTATACATTATCACTTGAACCAAAGCCAGACGAGGAAGATAGGGTAGAGGAGAAGTTGCCAGCGGAAGCATTGGGAGAAACGGAACTATTCGCCATCTCAAGCGACAAAAATGTGCGAATAGCGATGGGCCTCCCTGAAGAAACGAAGAAAGCCATTGCCGAGGTGCTGGTCCAATGTGAGTCGGCATTTGCCGCCCCAAATGAAATACTGAAAGGAATAAGTCCAGACGTAGCAACCCATCGTTTGAATGTAGACAAAGGTGCAACCCCAGTGCGACAGAAAAAGAGAGGACATGCTCCTGAGCGGCAAAAGGCGATTGAAAAAGCAGTGGCGGATTTGCTAAAGTCAGATGCAATTCGAGAAGTCACCTATCCGGAGTGGTTAGCCAATGTGGTGCTAGTCAAAAAGCCAAATGGAATGTACAGAATGTGCGTCGACTTCAAAGATCTGAACAAGGCATATCCGAAGGATATGTATCCGCTTCCTAACATTGATATATTGGTAGATGGAACTGCAGGATATGAAGCTTTATCATTCACCGACGTGAAATCCAGTTACCATCAGATACCCATGGAGAAGGCGGATGAAATCAAAACATCGTTCATAACTCACCAGGCGACTTATTGCTTCAAGGTGATGCCCTTTGGATTGAAAAACGCGGGAGCAACATACCAGAGGATGATGAACAAGATATTTTCAGACAAATCCGGCGAGAACTTCTCGATCTACGTTGATGACATGATCATCAAAAGCAAGAAAATGCAAGACCACCCGCAGGATATCAAAGAAATCCTGGAAGTGCTAATCAAATATGGCCTCAAATTGAACCCAGAGAAATGCACATTCGGAGCAAGAGCGGGAAAGTTCCTGGGTTTCATTGTTAGCGGCAAGGGAGTTGAGGCGAATCCCGAGAAGGTTAAAGCAGTAATGGAGATGAAAATGCCGAGGAGCATAAGAGAAGTACAGAGACTAAATGGGCGGTTGGTGGCATTAGGGCGATTCATATCATGCTCAGCTAGGAGATGTCTACCTTTCTACAATGCCATCAAAAAATCCAAGTCCTTTGAATGGACGCCGGATTGTCAAGAAGCATTCGAGGGGATAAAACGATTACTGTGTTATCCGCCCTTAATGAGTAGGCCGGAGGATGGAGAAGATTTATTTCTCTACGTATCCGTCACCAATATGGCGATATGCACTGTGATGGTGCGAGAAGAAGAAGGGCAACAATATCCAGTGTACTACGTGAGCAAAGTCCTGAAGGATGCAGAACTCCGGTATTCGAAGTTGGACAAAATGGCCCTCGCAGTGATAACCACGGCGGCTAGATTGAAACCATACTTTCAGGCGCATACTATCATTGTGAGAACTGGCATCCCAATGCGAAAGGTATTACAGAAACCTGACGCATCCGGCCGGTTGATGGAATGGTCAATTCGCCTGGGAGAATTCGATATTCGCTATGAAGGGAGACCAGCGCTAAAGAGCCAAGTACTCGCCGATTTCGTGAACGAATTCACCTGGGATGACGATGAATGTCCGAAGGCACAAAAAGAAGAGTGGAGCATGTACACAGATGGGGCATTATCTATAGATGGAGCTGGGCTGGGAGTCGTCATCAAGGGCCCGGAGGTTATTCGCATGTGCTATGCAGCAAAATTAATTTTCAAAACTACCAATAATGCCGCAGAGTATGAAGCAATGATATGCGGATTGAAGTTGCTCAATGAACTCACCCCAGAAAGAGTGGTAATCTACAGCGATTCCAAACTCATGATAAACCAGATCACAAAAAATTATCTGGTGAAACAGGAGGAGCTAGTAAAATACCATCAGGTAGTCGGCAGATTGACACAAGAGTTAACGCACAAGGGAGTCGTTTGGGAGATGGTGCATGTTCCGCGAGGCCAAAATGCAAAGGCTGACGAATTGGCAAAAGCAGCGGCAAGTAGAGAACCATGGAGTCAAAAGGCATGCAATTTGGAAATAAAATCGGCACCAGCATTCGAGGTCGATCAGATTATGGTCATCGAAGAACTGGAAGACGATGAAGATTGACGGATGCCCATTCGCCAATATCTGGAGCAGGGAGATTTACCAGTTGATAAGAGCTTAGCCAGAAAGCTAATTGGGCAGTCAGCTCGATACTCAATTCGGGATGGAACTTTGTATCGGAAATCGTACACATGTCCATGGTTGAAATGCATTAGTCGCAACGAAGGAGACTACGTGCTGCGAGAATTACATGAAGGAATTTGTGGCGCGCACGAAGCTTCGGCGGCGTTGGCAAGAAAGGTCAAACTGATGGGATACTACTGGCCCAAGGTGGTGGAAGATTCCCAGAAGATGGTTGCGGAATGTCACAATTGTCAAATACATGCGAATGAAAAGCATGTTCCCGGAGCCGAACAAATCGCTATAATGACGGCGTGGCCATTCGCAACATGGGGAATCGATATAGTGGATCCATTCCCAGAAACGATAAAGAAAAGGAAGTACTTGATAGTCGCAGTTGACCACTTCAGCAAATGGGTAGAAGCGGAGGCAGTAACCGCACAAACACCTGAGCGAATGATCGAGTTCTTACGAGAGAACATTATCATGCGATTTGGAATCCCGCAAAAGCTTATAACCGACAATGGCACCCAGTTCAACTGTGCCAAGTTCAAAGCATACTGCGAAAGCATGGGGATCAAAAATCATTTTTCTTCCGTAAACCATCCCCAATCGAATGGTATGACGGAGGTTACCAACAGGGCCATGATTCAAGGCATCAAGAAGCGGCTAGGAGACAAAAAAACAGGTTGGGCGGATGAGATACCCCATATGTTGTGGGCATACAGAACCTCTATAAAGGCAGCAACAGGCGAAACACCTTTCTCGCTAGTTTATGGAGCCGAAGCAGTCCTACCTGTTGAAATCAAGTCGCCCACAGATCGGATAATTTATTATTGCGACACATAAAATCCTATCAACATTAGAGATGCTCTGGATTCTGTGGAGGAACGAAGAGAAAAAGCTTACATGCGAATGGCAGTATACCGCAATAGAATCAAGAAATATCATGACAGAAGAATGCGAAAAGTAATAATCAACGAGAACGACTTGGTCTTGAAAAAAGCGGATAAAATACAATCCAGAGATGGCAAAGGCAAGCTGGGCGTCAACTGGATCGGACCATACAAAGTATCCAAGAAGCTGGGACCAGCCACTTTTGAAATAGAAGAAATGAGCGGAAAGAAGCTCCCGCGCACCTGGAATCTAGAGAATCTACGCCTATATAAAAAGGCCGAGTAGTTCGAGGAAATGACGAGTACTCTTTTTCCTTTTATGAGTTTTTCCCATTGGGTTTTCTGATAAAAGGTTTTAATGAGGCTTTGATCCCACACAGTTGGTGTACCTATGTAATAAACCTTTTCTCTTTATCAATAAAGGTATTCAATTATTACATTTATTCAATATGTTACGCCCGAATGCGGATTGTTCTTAAAAACACATAAATGTGTTGCCTATTAAAGAAAGGCGGATGCATGATTACGCATCACTCGCAAAACCCTTAGGGTTAAACTCAAAAAACACATAAATGTGTTGCCTATTAAAGAAAGGCGGATGCATGATTACGCATCACTCGCAAAACCCTTAGGGTTAAACTCAAAAAACACATAAATGTGTTGCCTATTAAAGAAAGGCGGATGCATGATTACACATCACTCGCAAAACCTTATGATTAACCTTATGATTATATTATTTTCGAAAGAAAAATAATAGAGTAAGGCATAAAATTAAGCGAATAAACGAGTACTCAAAAATTACAAAAAGGGTTTGGCCACCCTAGCGAAAGCAAAAATTACTATGAAGAATTACAAGTATGAAGTCGGCAAAAGGCAAGGATCATACATGAAAATAAAGTGACAATAATCGCACGTATAGGCAAAGCGGCAAGTGAAAGAAAATTAATATATACGGGCAGTTTGTTACATACAAAAAGTCCAAATATAAATTAAACTATGCTACAGCTTCCTCTCCTTCACCCATATTGCTTTCCTCGCCTCCAGCGACTCCCTCATCTCCTCCAGTGGGCGGATCTACTTCAAGCGAATCCTCAACCCTCGAATCAATAACTGCTTCAGAGGGCGGTACCTCTTGCTCAGGCTGAGAGATGTCCTGCGGTGCCCCTTCTTCCGCATTCTGGGTAGGGATCTCACCGATAATTGGAGATTCCTGAAAACTCTTCCAATCTAAGAGGAGTACCTCATCCATATCAGCATCCTCGGCTTCCAGCTTGTCCCACTTCTCAGTTAAATCCTTTTCAGGGATGGGAACCTTGGAGCGGTTAAGTACGAGACCCTGATGTCCATGCTCATAAGCGGCATGAATCTGCTCCCCATACCAGTAGATGCGGGCACCGTCTTCAGCCAGAATTTCCTCAGCCCTCTTCTTTTGTGTCTCCTTGGAATCAGCTAGATCATCGAGGGCCTTTCGCAGCTCATCGGACTTAGCCTGAAGAGATTTAAGAGCCTCCTCCTTCTCGCTCACAGCCTTCTGAAGGGCGCCTTCTAGGACCTTCACCTTCCCTTGGACATCATCATAAAGCGACTTCTGAGTCGCCAATTCAGTACCAAGACCTTCCAACTCCTTGGCTCGCTCGGCATCCCTTCGGAGAATGCCCTCAGTGAAATTGATAATCTGCATATAAAACGGCTCACGAATAAAAAAGGGCGAATAGAAATAGGCGGTTACAATGGACATAAGATCCTTGAAAGAGAATGACAAGCAACAATATACCTCTACAGAACGCTTCTCGATCCCCTCCACAGCGGTAGGGAGCGGTACTTGTTCGCGTACACGGGAAGCAGAGGGAAGCCGCCCGAGGACATTGCATATGGAAGAGACAATGTCCTTGCAAGAAAAACTCACGGCCATGCCAAAGGTCCTAGTCCACCATCCGCTGATGTCGGGAATTGGCTGCAAAGGCGTAAAGAAAAATATCAAGAGAACAGCAGATAGCTCATAAGGAAAAAAGTAGCAATATAGAAAGAGGGAATAGATCAGGATACCTCATGAATTGGGGTACTGCTCTTTCCTTTGGATGAGGCGGATACGGGTGTACCGCCAACAATAAGGGACACGGAGGTGTTCTTCTTCTTGGGACGAGAAGACTATGTATCCGCACTTATCTTCCGCTTCTTCGTCAAAGGAAGATCCTCGGAGGCAGAAGTGGGACCTTGTGAAACGGAGGCCCTTACAGGAGAAGCCGCCTCAATGGAAGGAATCGTTCCTCCAGAAGAATCCTCCCCTACAACGGAGGCGGTTCCCGCCATCCGCTTCTTCCTTCTCGCTAGGGCTTTAGCCTCCCGATCTGCAGCGATTTGAGATAAAGGATCACCCCTGCAAAGGGTTAAAAGAAATCATCAACTTGGAAATAAAAAGTACCTTGTACAAAAACGCGATAAGGGATATAGACCACGCGATCCCCCTCGCGGTAGGCAATCGCTACTCGGCTCCTTAGCATATGGAAGGCCTGATCATATGTCCATACAAAAGGAGGGGTACTCTTCAGGAACTTGATGACGGCGGATTCTTCCTCGCTGGGATAACCGAAGTTCAAACTCTTCACATTGGGCCGGCCCCAATGGCGAAGGAAGTTCGGATTTCCCTCATTAAACTTGATAAAAAAGTAAGAGCGATCCCACTCGCGGATCTTGTTCAGTTTCTCGTCAAAACCATAGTATCCGCTCTGGCGGATGAAAGTGAAATACCCCGCCGAACTCTTGAAATGATGAAGCTTGGAGAAAATTTTAAGCGAGAAAGGAACCTCTAAACAATTCGCCAGAAATTTATCCAGGGTCAAGTCGGCCCATCCATTTGGATGTAACTGCCCGGGTGCGATTCCGTAACCGCCGAGGATGGAAGCAATCTCATCCGCCAGCGGATAAGTGAAGCCGCAGATAATCTGGGCGACGAAAATGGTGAAATACCCCTTTGGGTAATCGCCCGGTCCTCTATCCTCCCCGGGAATGATGGTCTCGAGACCTTGGAGCCAAGGATATTGCACCCGTAAATCCTCAATGGTCTCGCGACAAACTAGGCTTCCCGACCTGTCCCTCTTTGGTAACAAACGGGGGGTTGGGACAGGTGGCGGAATCAACTTCTTAGGGTCAAAACCTAGACCCTCGTCGGTTGTATTCGCCAGGTGGAGGAAGTCAGCGGGGTGGGAATCAGACCCATGAGAACTGGTTGAAACTTCATCAACCATCTCATCAACTTCATGAGAAACCTCGCGGACGTAGCTCTCATCGAACGGTGCGAAGTCAAGGTCGGGGTTCGACATGTTGAGGAAAAGAAATAAACAGAAGTAAAAAGCCGAACGAGGTACAAATTATGAAGAGGAAAACTTACATGAGAAAGACAACACAGAGAAATGACGGAAATAAGAGGTCAACGCCGGAAAAGATGACGTCGGAAAAGAAATAACGAAAGAGGAAAAATTCACAAGTTTTTGAATTTCGAATAGACAAGCAAAAACGAAGCGTCCCCTATGAACAGACCCTAAAGGGCTCTTGTATCAAACTAAAGGGGAGGCATGTGATGACCCGCGAGGCTAAACCGGGTCATATTCATTTCGCAGGCCCAGCCCATACTTAGACCTATGGTCTAAGAACGGATGAGACCCGAATAAAGGAAGCGGGCGCAGCGAGTAACCGCCCCGACTGGGACCCGAATAAGCGGAAACGGGTGAAGCGAGTAACCGCCCCGAATTCCTAAACGGAGCATCAAGACTCCCACTCAGAACCACGTTCGTTGCCATGAAAGCCACGAAAGGGACATGGCCTAAAAAGGGGGAACCGCCCTCAGAACGTGGCCCACTAAGGAGTAACCGCCCTCGGCGGTTACCTAAAAAACACCTATAAAAGGCCTTAAGAACGAGGGAAAAAGGTACGCTCACAATTTTCCCCGCAATACTATTGTCAAATTACCAACCTTCTTACAAAAACTGACTTGATCGTCGGAGAGTTTTCCCGGAGATCCTGTCTCCGGTTCTGTTTTGCAGGTAACTCTGGCAGAGAATATCAAATCGGATCCGGCAAGTTATCAAAGTTCATCGGATATATTTCCATTGAATCGAACATGGTATCCTCAGGGATAATAGATTATTCCCCTAGTCAGATATATTATGTCTTTTCTTTATAATGATTCAGAGTCAGATTACCCTTGTCTACATTAGGAGTCACCACTCCTACCTAAAAAGGTCCAACTTTCTTCACAAATGTAACTGTATCGATCTTAGCGTTACTCTACTATTTTCTTTATTCATGACTCTTTACACCAGATCTGACTTCAGCGTAAAAATATCCTTCATCGGATCCAACCAAACCTTATCTTTGCAGGACAAGAGTGATATCTCTTATTTAGGACAACCAAATACATCCTTATAATTGCTTATAATTGCTATCTAGATCTTCCTAATCAGACTACCAAATCCTATACAAACGAATTTTCTCGTACATTATCAAAATTTAATCAAAATACTCTTAATAAAAAAAAAATTGTTCTTACAAAAGCAGATATTCTGAAAAATTGTACAGAATACATTATGTAAGAAATTAATAAAAAAAAAGTTAACTATCTATTTAGATTTAAACTTTATTTAAATTATGAACCCTAATTAGTGATTAAATTTTAACACATGGTAAGATAGACATGTATTACATACACTTGAGTCTCTTAGACCAATAGGTCGAGAATTCAATTCCTAACAACCTCATTTGTTGACTAAATTTCAACAAATGATAAGACAAACATGTATTATCGCTCAAATCCAATTAGCATTTACGTGCATAATGTTTAGAAATTAATATAAAAACTATTATACGGCATTGAAAGCAAATTCTATAAACAATCTCTCGTGTCTGATCATGGAATGTGTTGACATTGTTGGGTTGTATTTATAGTTTAGATATGTGATAAAATTGACAATCAAATCAGGGTCTTAGAGAACTAAATAAGGGTGTCAAACGGCAAAAAGTTACTAAGTTTAAAAATGTGATAGGTCAAGTATAAATAAAAGGTGTAATTATACGAGTTGGAGATCCTCCATTTGACATGGAGAAACCAGATACTGTCATGGAACCGATTGAACTAAAAGCTCGAACTGATAGTTAAGACCCAATCATATATCTTATATTACTCTCTGACACACCCCCACACGCAAATGCCCCTTGGGCTTGCAGCGTGCACAACACAGGCCCATCCCGCCATGTGTTTTATTTCCACAAATTAATGAGGTTGCCGGGACTCGAACCCTCGACCGTCTGGTCCTAGCGGACCTGATACCATGTCATGGAACCGATTGAACTAAAAGCTCGAACTGATAGTTAAGGCCCAATCATATATCTTATATTACTCTCTGACAGATGCTTCTAATAATTTGCCGTAATTATACATTAAGCCCAAAATGAAATAACAAGATCATGCATGTGAGCAAAATAACAAACTAAATTTCCTGCCAAAATGGTAGCTTATGGTCTGCTTCTGCTGCTGCTTCATTCTTCTTCAATTACTACAACCCTTTCAAGCTGAAGAAAAATCAAAGAGTAGTCCAGCTTGCACAAAACAGGGATCAGCTTGCCAACTCCATCATTCTTAAGCTCCACCAGCTACATATATGCACAAATATAACTATACACAAGCCTGAATCACTGAATTAACTTTAGAAAAAGGTAAAGAAAGCAAATCTAAAGTAATGTGTCCGTTTGTATCATTTCGAAAGAGACTAATATTTTGATTCTGTTAAAATAATTGACAAATGAACAAGCATCAGATAACCATGATTTCAAGTGCCTTGATTTCACAAGCATCAATCTAATGAAACTATAACTTCTTTAGTTATATACTCAAAGCAAAAACTTCTTTTTAACGCCTAAAAGTTAACGAAGGGAGTTTAAACAACTTAAAGGGCGTCTCCGCAATTTGACCTTGGAATGCCCCAAGACTGTCTAGTAATGAAGAGGAAGCTGAAACATTAACGACAAAGCCAGTACAGTAAGCAATCAAGCCTTAACATAGTGCCTAACACTAAGTATCGTAACCAGATTGATAAAGAGAGTTAAGTGATTATTCGAATATCATCTTCCTAGAAATGCAGAATAAGTAATAGCCTACCATAATAAATAAACAAACTAACAATAGATTTCATAAAAAGGATGAAAAAGACAGCAAACAAAGCAAGAAGTATACATAAAGCTACACGTATGGATACTGGAGAATAATAAAAGGACTATACCTTAAAGGCTTCTAGAGAATAATAAACTTGACAGTTGGACGAGAACCGAATAAACTGTGCTTACTGCTTATATGGCGAATTGCTGATCAGTTTTGACGCGCTAGTATTAAACCTAAAATAGAATTGCACGCTGGGTATTACGGTACGAGAGAAAATCTTGTGTACACTTAGCGCGAAGGAACAAGCTTCAACACATAAATAATGGTAGAACAAAAGCTTCATCCTTGGCTCATCGTTTAATACATCCTTCAAAGGATACGGAATCCAAAAAGAAAAACTGAAACTAGAGATGAACGAGGCTGCTCGAATGGAGAATACATATTCAGAACCTCATTATAAAAACCAAATATAAGCATCAGCAAGAAGAAACTAGATCAAAATGTAAAGATCAGTTCAAGAAGACACAACGGATCAACAAATCGTCAAGATTCAGATAGTAGATGTGTGCACAATAATAATTTAATGAACTCCCTAGAAAATCAGCTACGATTAAGAAGAGCAGGAGAAGTAAACAAGTATATCTCAATCACTGCTTGTATCAACTAATGATTAGTTCACACATAATCACAAGGCATACTAGAATAAAATTACAAGGAATAGACAACCACATCGCATCCACGAACTGACACATGCATTTCTGCTCATAAGTATTCAGCCATAATAAATCAAGGATCCACTAATGGATTATTTTTCCACCAGCCAGATCTTCATAGGGCTAGATTTTTAATCAATCACTCACATTCCCAGTAATAGTCAATGGATTTTGTTAATACGCTTCTCAGGAATGGCATTTGCATTTCTTCCTACATATAGAATAATAATTACCATTGCCATTATATACGGAGCAAAAAGAAGATAATGACTTTGGTCAGCCAACAACCGATCCATAAGTAATCAATGGAGGACGCAGTTCTATATAAGGCATCATATCTAATGCTTGGTCAAGGTTATGAGAGGCATATGTCCCTCTGCAATAACTAACCCAAGCCTTAAAGGCACTGCCTTAAGGAGCACAACTCTTTCTGATTTGATAAATTAGAGAACTATATGATTCTTTATATATGTGAGGCAATGTATACATAATAAATATTGTCTAACAATACACTGAAGTAATTTGTTCTTTGGTCGATGGAGACTTTTACATCTCCCGTTTAATATTTTGGTTCTGTTACAGCAATTAACAAGAACATGGCTCAGATCTCCATGACCATTCCGAAAGCATCAATGTGATGAAACTATATTTATATACCCAAACAAAAACTTCTTTTAGCACTTACTAATCAACAAAGAGACTTTAAACAACTTTGAATTCCCAAAGCCGAGTAAAGCAATGAAAGAAGAAGTTGAATCACAAATGACTAAGCCATGAACCCTAATCGATAAAGAAAAGCAAAATAACATCCTATCCAAATTGAATAATACATCAACAGGAAATAGTATTTGTTTGGATACTGAGAAAAAAAAAAAAAAAAAGGCGGCCCGGTCGCACTATTGGTCACGCGACAACAACGTTTACCGTTGCGCCAAGGCTCGCCCTCTGTTTGGATACTGAGAAAATAAGAAAAATGACTATACCTCCAAACACTTAACTGAGCAATAGGCCAACGAGGAATCCAAGGTTGCACAGCACATGGATTATTTGAAAGCTATTAAGAGACAAGAAACATAGTGATCCCGAACCATATGACAATCAATGTCAACGTGATTGTGCTTGGTTTTCTCATGAAAAAACGAATTTGCAGCTGTATCCGCTACTCAATGCGATCCCATTTGCATTTCTTCGTACATGCAGATTAAAAAGGAATATTGCCATATATGCAGAGCAAACAAAACATAATGACTCTGGTCAGCCAACAACCAATCCCTAAGTGATCAACAGAGGATGCGCTTCTACAAAAGGCACCATATCTAATGCTTGGTTGAAGACATAGACATTGCCTTATGGAGCACATCTTTTTTCTGATTTGGCTAAATAACATCATTCCAGAGCTGGAGAGGTTTCAAGACTAAAACATTAGCTTCTTTGGACTTAGGGTTGTGAATTTCTAATACGAAAATTTACATGATCTGTTTTGATACAAGTACATTTTAATTCCATTTGTACCATATATAATAATGTGAAATATATAGATCATATAACACAATTAGGACATGATAACCCACTTTGACACTTCCAATTGAAATGCCTGATATGGTAAAGATTGATTGGTATGAAGAGGAAAACAAAACAAAAAGTACATCATCAGGGACTCCAGGATAATTAGCATTTCATGGATCTAACATTCTGACATTAAAGGTGAACTGGGACCATGAAGCCCAGAAAGATCACTTAGAATCACAATGTAATATAACTCACCGAAGGAACGCTTTCTCAGAAGATATGGTATTGGTATGAAGAGGCAAACAAAACAAAAAATACATCAGGGACACCAAGATAATTAACATTTCATGGTTCTAAAATTCTGACATTACAGGTGAACTGTGACCATGAAGCACAGAAAGATCACTTAGAATCATAATGTAATATAACTCAATGAAGGAACGGTTTCTGGCTTGAACTGTGCATTACCTCACGAAAATGAAAATTCAGCCAACTATCACAATTTACCAAATGCATATTGCAAGTTCCATCGTTATTCAGCTTCACGAAATGCACAGATGCATAAATACAACAAGCCTATTTCATTGAATTAACTTCACAGAAAAGCTATAAAAAAGAAAAAGAAACACTGGAGTAATTTGTCTTTGGTATCAGATCTCCATGACCTTTTCAAAAGCACCAATGTGATGAAACTAAAAATTTCTTTAGTGATTCATATACCCAAACAAAAACTTATTTGACACACCTACTAATCAACAGAGACTTTAAACAACTTCCAATTTGAGGTAAGAAAACCTGAAAGGCATCTCTGCAACTTTACCATGCCCCAAACCTAACTTTTGCAATGAAAGAGGAAGCTGAAACACAAACCAAGAAACTAACTGCTGAAAAAATACGAAAAACCTGATACCTCCAAAAGCTTCTTCAGAAGAATAAACTTGAGCAGCGTAGGAAAACTTCACCTCTTGCTACAATCAGCCAGCTTAAGACATTAAAGAACATTTTTATCATCTACACAGAAAAGCCCAACTATTGATCAACAAGGAAATTAAAACTGGAATTGATAGGGGCCGCGCGAACGCAGGCCCCCACGGCAACAAATTATGACGTAGGCTCTCCTACTTGAGGAGACCTTAGGGGAGCACCCCTCCAGAGTGCAATGGAGGTCACAACCCTAGGCCATGAACCTTAATGATCGCCCATTGACCCCGTCCAGGTAAGTATGTTACAACTTCGATCTCCAGTATTATTTATACCTGCTGCTTCATTATCCTGCTTCGTTATTTGCGATGTGGGATTTGCTCTCACTTCTTTTCCTCTTTTGATACGCCCTGGCCTGGTATTGGAAATTCATAATAGCTAAAGTAAAAATTCAGTTGGGGGAAACAGCAATAAATTACTTTAACTTTTTTCAACCAAGAAATAGTATATTATAATTTCCAAAAAAATAAAAATAAAAATTTCAAATTAGGCCCCTACATTTTTTAAACAATAGTCTGAACTGGTGGAATCATAATCCAATTCCTTCTATAAAAAAAAATCTTGTTGTTATTTGGAAACAACGTATTAGAACTCACGCATAAATTTAGCTCTCTAACAATGTCACATAAATTCCCTCCGTGTCTGTGGAATTTCAAGTAAGACGTGATAAGGTACAAAATTAGTCTTGTGGTTCCTAGGACCGTACAAATTTAAATTAGAGATAGCAATTTCTAGTTTTAGTACTTGTAAGAAATTAATATAAAAAATATTATTGAAAGCATAATACATCCCTAGATCTTATACTTGTCCAAAAACATTTAATTGCTCCACTATACTTTTAAAATGTTCAATTTACTCTCTGAACTTGTTTAAAGTAACCTATTAACCCTTAAAATTCACATGGCGGAGTAAGGAAAGATTTTTAAAAAAATTAAAATGTGTACACTTTAAACAAGTTCAAGGGACTAATAGATAATTTTAAAAAAGTTCAAGGTACCTAATAAATCAAATCCAGTCTGTCCGTTCTTTATCATTCTCTATTCGCTTTGGTCTTCGTGCTCCTTACCCACCTTTTAACGAGTCAATTGATCATTTTAAACAAGTTAATAGGAGTAAATATGCTTTTTTTTTTTTTTTTTAAGTACATGAGAGCAGGTGTATTAGGCCATTATTTATTGATTCTTCACAGAAGGTATTGTTTGATTGATAGTTAAAGCTTTTGTTTCAATTGATTCTTTTATGTGTTGTCACAGAAGATGTCTAACATTGTTGGGTTGTGAGTACAACAAAGCATTTCTTAAATCAAATTGACTGCCTAACCAAAGCATTTGTTGTTCCACGATTCACTTCTCTTGGAATACAATTCAGTTATTCAGTGTTACTTGTGTAGATAACCAAGAGAGTTCATTAGTTCAGTTCCTCTTGTAATGTTTAAAGCTAAGAGAAAGATAATAATTCTCATTGATTGATGCAAGAATTACAGAATTAGCTTAGTCATTAGCATGGTAAATGAAGATTTAATACATAATTGACAAGTTAAGGGTGTCAAACGACAAAAACTTAGAAGTTTAAGAATGTGATAGTTCCAAATATAAGTGCAGGGTGCCAAACAACAAAACGTTGCAAATTAAGGTGTGTAAAATATTAATCCCAAACTAAATTTCCTGCCAAATGGTAGCTTTAAGATCTGCTGTTGCTTCTTCATTCTTCTTCAATTACAACTTCGATCTTCATACTGCAACACTCCAGTCTCCAGCTTGCACAATATAGGGGTCATTTAAAAGCTAGTGAGAGACAAGAAAATCACCAACTGGTTCTGAAAAGTGACATAAGGAGTGCAAATGATATAAGAAACTTAGTGATCCCTAACCAACGTGGCAATCAATGTCAATGTGTTTGGTTTTCTCATGAAAAATCGCATTTGCATCTGTAACCTGTAACCGCTTCTCAGATATAGCATTTGCATTTCTTCGTACATACAGACTAAAAATCAACATTTCCATATATGTGAGCAAACAAAAGATAATGACTGGTCAACCAACAAGCAGTCCCTAAATGATCAACAGAAGATGCACTTCTAGATAAGGCACCATAACTAATGCTTGGTTGAGCTTACAATCTAACCTAAGCCTTGAGGACATAGACATTGCCTTATGGAGCAAATCTATTTCTGATTTGGCTAAATAACATCAACCCAAAGCGGGAGAGGTCTCAAGACTAAAAACATCAGCTGCATTCCACAGAAGATAGGATAAAGATTGCTTGGTTTGAAGAGCATACAAAACAAAATTACCTCGTCAGGGACTGATGGATAACGCGATATAAAGATATGGAAAATAGAAGATGAACAAAGCTCATGCAATTTATTGAAACTAGAAATTGTATTCCCCAACAACAAATCAATCAAACAGAACAAAAAACACAAAGAATGGAATAGTAAAAATCAATAGAGAAATCTACTGTCTAAACTAACTATCAGTGGAGAAAACTCCATTTCCCAAGCATAAATCCGATTACTAAAGGAATTCGCAGAAGTTGTCTTTCACAATCTAAACTCACATATATATAACCTATAGTACTCTTTCCTTCTCTCCAGCTAAGCCCAAAAAACCACATGTCCTCTAATTCCCAATTTACACTTTATTCCCATTATCAGAGACTCTAAGACAATTAATATTCAATGGATCCAAAATTCTGGTATTACAGGAAAATTGAGACCATGAAACATGGAAAATTTTATAGACACTTCTAACTAAATGAAGGAACAATCTTGATTGAGGAGCAAATTACTTATGAAGTGTGCATCATCACATGAAAATGAAGTTCATCCAAGTATCACAATTTACCATATGTCGCCAGTTCCATCATTCTTAAGCTCCACAAGCTATATATATGCACAAATATAAACTATATACAAATCAATCTGACACCAGTACTTTCACTTTCAGGGCTAAGGTAAGGTGCAAAACCATATTCTCCGAATGCCATTCCCGTACCTCTTTTAACTGCTGCTGCTATCAGATCAGAGGTTTCTGGTACAGAAGCAGATTATCTGATATGGCAAGTTTCAGTGCAAGCGCTTGACAGGGCATTGGCTGTGCTTCCTATATCACTGAATTGACTTTAGTAAAAAAAGGTAAAACAAAGCAAAACTAGAGTAATATGTTCTTCGGTATCATTTCGAAAGAGACTTGATATTTTGATTCTTTTAAGTTAATTGAAAAATGAACAAGCATCGGATAACCATGATTTGAAGTGCCTCGGTTGCACAAGCATCAATCTAATGAAACTACTAGTTCTTTTAGTTATTCATATACCCAAGCAAAATCTTTTATTTAATGCCTAAAAACCAATGAAGGGAGTTTAAAGTTTAAACTACTCAAGTTTTTTTGTAAAACAACCTAAAAGGCATCTTCACAATTTCACCTTGGAATGCCCCACGCTAGGACTGCCTTTAGTAAGAGGAAGCTGAATTAACATAGTGCCTAAGGCTAAGTATCAAAACTAACAATAGCATACCATAATAAATAAATAAACTAACAATAGATTTCACAAAAGAATGAAAAAGACAGCAAAAAAGCAGAAAATATATGTAAAGCCACCATGCTTGGATACTGGAAAATAACAAAAGGACTACAACTTCAAAGCTTCTAGAGAAGAATAAACTTGAGCAGTCGCCAAGAACCGGACAAACTGTGCTTATTGCTGATATGGCTGATTGCTGATCAGTTTGACACACTAGTACTAAACCTAAAATAAAATTGCAAGCTGGGTATTGGTATGAAAGAAACCCTGGCTACACTTAAGAAAAGGGGCAAGCTTCAACATAAATGATGCTAGAACAAACGACATTATCTACCAACTAAAGCTCCATCCTCCGCTCATCATTTAATTAAATCCTTGAAAGGTTACAGAATCCAAAAAGAAAAATTGAAAACTAGAGATGGACAGGCCGTGTGAAGGGAGAATAAATATTCAGAACCTATCTTGCCATACCTGTGATTGATGGAAACTCGTGCCCCTGGTACTTAATTCCTCTGAATATTGAGAGAACTTAGCCTCCAACAAGGGATTGGATGACACCAAGTATGAAAGAAAAATATAAGCATCAACAAACTTAGTTCAAGAATGTGAGACACAACGGGTCAACAAATCATCAAAATTCAGATAGTAGACCTGCACAATAATAATTTAACAAACTCTATAGAAAATCAGTTACGTCTGGAAAAAGCAGGATAAGTCAACTAGCATCTCTCAATCACTTCAACCAGATAACTGACTTGTATCAACTAATGGTAGTCCACACAGAACCGCAATACACTAGGCTTAAGTTAAAAGGAAAAGACAGCCACATTGCATCCATGAACTGACGCCTGCATTTCTGCAATCCAAGTGATACACAATGTGATTTTGTTTATCCGAAGATAATGACTCTGGTCAGCCAACAACCAATCCCTAAGTGATCAACAGAGGACGCGCTTCTACATAAGAAGCCATAGCCAATGCTTGGTCGAGGTTACAAGAGAGACATCTATGTGCCTCTGCAATAACTAACCCAAGCCTCGAAGGCATTGCCTTATGGAGCACATCTGTTTCTGATTTGGCTAAATAACATCATTCCAGAGAGGGGGAACTAAAAACATTAGAATGCCTCAGAAGATATGATAAAGATTGAGATTTGAAGGGCAAACAAAACCAAAACTAACCTCATCAAGGACTCCAAGATAGTTAATACTCAATGGATGCAAGACTTCTAGCATTACAGGTAAAATGGGACCATGAAGCACAAAAAAGGTATTACTCTTTGAATCGCAATAAAAATTTAACTTCATTTAAGGAAAAAGGCTTTCTTGATCGAGCAAACTATCTTTGAACTGTGTATCACTCCACAAAACTGAAAGTTCACCACCCAAGTATGAAATTCAACAAATGCACATTGCAAGTTCCATCTTTTTTTCAGCTTCACCAACCATACATAGACCCTAAATCATTGAATTACCTTTGAAAATATGATACCATTTCGAACAGAGACTTTTGGATGTCCAATTTAAAATTTTGATTCTGTAGAAACAATAAAACAAATTAACAAGCATCTAATCTCCAAATTAACAATCATCTGACCTCTATGATTTGAGCTTTGATTGTCTTGCCTCAGTTTCAAAAGCATCCACAAAATGAAACTATAACTCCTTCTAGTTATCCATACACCCAAACGAAAACTTACTTTTAAAACATACTAATAAACAAAGGGAGTTTATACCAGTTCAAATTTGATGTAAAACAACCTAAAGGCATCTCCGCAATTTTACCTTGGGATGGATGGCCAGGGGCTGAGGGCGAGCCTTGGCGCAACGGTAATACGTTGTTGTCGTGTGACCGAAGGTCACGGGTTCGAGTCTTAGGAGCGGCCTCTTGCCAAAAAAAATGGCAAGGGAAGGCTTGCCCCCAGTACACCCTTGTGGTGGGACCCCTCCCCGGACCCTCGCTTAGCGGGGACGCGTAATGCACCGGGCCGCCCTTTTTTTTATGGATGGCCAGGGGCTGTCGATTGCAACAAAAGAGGAAGCTGAGACATAAACCTGGAATCCAGTAGATAATCAAGCCACAAACATAGCCTCCAACAGAAAAAATTGAAGCCCTAATTGATAACGAGAAAAAATGATTAGCGGAGATGTCTTTCACAATCTAAATATCACATATATATAACCTATAGTACTCCCTCCTCCTCTCAATGAAGGCCAGCTAAGCCCATAAAACCACACGTCCCTTAGTTCCCAATTTACCCTTTATTCCCATTATCACATTCTTTATCGAACTCCAAGATAATTAATATTCCATGGATTTAAAATGCTGGTATTGCAGGAAAATTGAGACTGTGAAGCACATAAAAATTTATAGACACTGGATCATAATATCATCTAACTAAAGGAAAGAACACTCTTGATTGAGGAGCAAATTACTTATGAAGTGTGTATCATTTCATGTATTTGAAATTCATCCCATTATCACATTTTACCATACGTTGCAAGTTCCATTCCATCATTCTTAAGCTCCACCAGCTACATATATGCAAAATTATAAAACTGTAAGTCAATCACCGAAAGTGACTTCAATATCTTGATTCTGTTAAAATAATTGACAAATGAACAAGCATCAGATAACCATTATTGGGAAGTGCCTTGGTTTCACAAGCATCAATCTAGTGAAACTATACTTCTTTTAGTTATTCATATACCAAATAAACAACTCCTTTTAGCGCCAAAAGAACATCAAAGGGAATTTAACAACTTAAAGTTTGACGTAAAACAACCTAAGGCATCTCCAATATTTCACCTTCGAATGCCTCAGGACTGCTTTTAGTAACGAAAGAGGAAGCTGAAACATAAATGACAAAGCATGTGCAGTAAACAATCAAGCCTCAACATAGTGCCTAAGGCTAAGTATCAAAACCCTAATCGATAAAGAGAGTTCAGTGATTATCGAGTATCATCTTCCCAGAAAGGCAAAATAAATAAACTAACAATGATTTTGCAGAAAGGATGAAAAATACAGCATACAAAGCAGGAAATATATGTAAAATTACATGTTTGGATACTAGAAAATAACAAAAAGGACTATGCCTCAGGACTGCTTATTGCTTATATGGCTGATTGTTGATCAGTTTTTACATGCTACTAGTAAACCTAAAATAGAGTTGCAAGCTGGGTATATGATACGAGAGAAACCTTGGCTACACTTAACGCAAAGGAGAAAGCTGCAACACATAAATAATGCTAGAACAAACGACATTATTTACCAACAAAAGCTCCATCCTCATCTCATCATTTAATTAACAAGCAGCAATCTAATGAAACTATAACTTCTTTTACCCTAACAAAAAATTCCTTTTAACACCTAAAAATAATCAAACGGAGTTTAAACAACTTCAAATTTGATGTAAAGCAACCTAAAAGGCATCTCCGCAATCTCACCTAGGCATGCCTCAGGGCTCCCTTTAATAACGAAAAGGAAGCTGAAACATGAATTCCCCTGAATATTGAGAGAACGTAGCCTCCAACAAGAGAATGGATGACCCCAAGTATCAAAGACAAATATAAGCATCGGCTGAACAAACTTAGTTTAAGAAATCGTCAAGATTCAGATAGTAGACGTCCAGAATAATAATTTAATTAACTCCCTAGAAAATCAGCTAGGTTTAGGAAGAGCAAGACAAGTAAACTAGTATCTCTCAATCACTTCAACCAGACAACTAACTTGTATCAACAAATGGTAGTTCACATAGAACCAAAAAACATACACTAAAATTCAGTTACAAGGAAAAGACAATTCAGTCACATGATATTGTTTATCCGCTTCTAAGCAATGGCATTTGCAGTTCTTCCTCCATATGGAGTAATAATCAATTGCCAGTATATACAGAGCAAACAAAAGATAACGACTCTGGTCAGCCAACCACCAATCCCTAAGTGATCAACAGAGGACACGCTTCTACATAAGCCACCATATCTAATACTTGGTCCAGGTTACACGAGAGGCATCTATGTGTCTCTGCAATAACTAATCCAAGCCTTGAAGGCATTGCCTTATGGAGCACATCTGTTTCTGATTTGGCTAAATAACATCATTCCAGAGAGGGAGGGGTGGGTAAACGCATTAAGCTCATTAAACTGACTCTGAAGATATGATAATTGATAAAGATTGCACAGTTTGAGGGCAAACAAAACAAAAAATAGTTTCATCAGGAACTCCAAGATAATTAATACTCCATGTATGTAAAATTCTAGCATCACAGGTAATATGGGACCATGAATCACAAAAAAAAAATATTACTCTTTGAATCACAATATAATTTAACTTCATTGAAGGATATGAGACTTCCTTGATTGGGAGGCAAACAAAAAGGATAAGACTTCATTGAAGAATAAGACTTTCTTGATTAAGACCATGAATCACAAGAATGCGTGATTTGAGAGGCAAACAAATCAAAAAGTACCCTCATCAGGGACTCCAAGAATACTGCTCTTAAAATCGGACCATGAAGCAGAAAAAGGTATTACTCTTTGAATCACAATATAATTTAACTTCATCCAAGGAAAAAGCTTTCTTAATCGAGCAAACTACCTTTGTAACTGTGCACATCTCCGCAAAATTGAAAGCTCACCCAACTATGAAATTTACCAAAAGCACATTGCAAGTTCCATCATTCTTCAGCTTCACCAACCATACATAGACCCATAAATATTAAAAGCATGTAAGCACCAGTGAAAAAAGCCTGAAATCATATACCGAAGCAAAAACTTCTTTCTAACACGTACTTAAAGAGCGAAAAACCAGTTCGAATTTGATGTAAAACAACCTAAAAGACATCTCCGCAAGTTTTACCTAGGAATGGTCGCCCCGGGGCTGTCATTAGCACGAAAGAGGAAGATGAAACACAAACGAAGAATCCACTACATAATCAAGCGCCAACATAGCGTCCTACAGAAAGAATCAAACCCTCCTAATTGATAACGAGAAATAATGATAAATGAACTGATAAATATCAATAACCTACCCATTGTTTGTTTGCTCAACTAATAAATAAACAAACACTTACAAAAGAAACAATAAATATATGCAATTTCTTTTTTGGGTACTGAGAATATAAGAGACTTATTTCAACATGCTTATGAAGTCGATTAGATGAACATGAAACTGAAACTAGGATTGGAAGGGGCCGCGCGAACGCAGGCCCCCACTATCACAAATTATGACGTAAGCTCTCCCTCTTGGGGAGACTTTAGGGAAGCACCCCTCCAGAGTGCAATGGAGGTCACAACCCTAGGCCATGAGCCTCATTGATCACCCATTGACCCCGTCCAGGTAAGTATGTTTCTCTTTCGATCTTGACTCTTATTTATACCGCTGCTGCTTCATTATCCTGCTGGTGCTTTCCGATGTGGGATTTCTCTAACAGACTTTTCATCCCTTGTTACGAGTTACAGCCCGCTGTTAGAAAATTAAAAGTTAAAAAATCAGGTGGAGGAATAATGATTTCTTCAAGGGGATAAAGAGGAACGATTATGTAAAAGTAGTTTCATACCCTCACTCCAATCCACCCCATTTACCCCAATTACAATACTAATTTCATTCAAATAGAATATAGATATGACCAACATGATTAAAATTAAAGTACAACATGGCTCCTAACTTTGCTCTTATGATAATTCCTCAATTTTAAAAATCGAATATAAATTTCAATCAAAAAAAAAAAAATCGAATATAAATATTTCTCAAACTCTGTCATTTAACTTCTGACCACTCAAGTCCGTCCTAAGGTCCTAAAATTCTCAAATTCTGTAATTTAGATTTTTAATATTTTAAAAATATATTTATATAATTTTAATCTGATTTGAAAATGAAATTACTAAGGTATTGCTATTTACCGTAACCCAATTCCTTATCACCGCACCCATTGGACAATTTTACCCTTGGCATAAAAAAAAAATTCGCAATTGGGAAAAAAAATTGAGAGAAAATTCAAAATTTAGCCTAAACGGATGCGGCATACCGTTCGACCCATGGCGGGAACGGATGCTGCATCCGTTCCCCGCCATGGGTCGAACGGTATGCCGCATCCGTTCCCGCTATGAGTCGAACGGTATGCCGCATCCGTTCCCACTATGGATCGAGCGGTACGCCGCATCTATTCCCGCCATAGGTCGAACGGTGTGCCGCATCCGTTCCCACCATGGGTCGAACGGTGTGCCGCATCCGTTTAGACCAAATTTTGAAATACGAAAAATTGTAAAAATTTTAGTGACGAAAAATACTAAGTCATTCACTTTTTTATGACGAAAAATGAAAAATTCTCATATTTTTTGTGACGAAAAATGTAAAATCGTCATGAAAAATATGTATTATTTTCATGAGTTCTTTGATAAAAAGATGTAAATCTTAATGTTTCCGACTCGTAATCATCCATTTTCGGGGTTCGGATTGTCACACATCAATTATTTTCATAATTTCAATTATTGTTGTTCTGATTTATGATTTTAGAGAGAGAATTTTCAGTTTTTTATCAAAATTATGAGAAGGGCAAAAAAGTCCAAAAGAGACGGTGATAAGGAATTTGGTTGCGGTATTTAGCAAATGACAATTACTATGCCAAAACAAATATAATTCAGTTAATATATTTCTGGAATCAGAGGTGGAAGATTATGATTTGAACACGTACTCTTATAAAAAAATCATAAAAAAAAGAAATTACCGTGAGATTTTCAATTTTATTTTCGAAAATATTATATAATACATTTTTTGAATTCCGTATTCCAAAATAAAAAAATCAAGTCCTCCCAATTTAAGCATTGTCAGGATTGAAGCTAATCTAACGTATCAAAAACTAAAAAGTAAATGTAAACAAATAACTATTACAATAATATTTCAGGCAATATTTTACTTTTTTTATATATTCATTTGTAGAAAATTAATCTAATGTTAAAAAAAAATACAGTAAAGAATCCAATGGTGGATAAAAATAAAATAATAAAAAACAAAGTAACCATAACTTACACTATATATATATAAATAAAAATAAAAATTGGGTCCTTTCAATTTGGAGTCCTTGTACAATTAATAACCTTGCACATGGTCATTCATGGGTCTCACTATAACATCACGTGTGAGATTAGCCCTTTATTTTAGAGTTGGTGGAAATAATATTCTTGTTTAATTTTTGAATTTTTTGGTTTTAAAGTTATTTAGTTATTGTTTAGTCAATACAGTTAAGATAGAGTAAACCCGAAAAATAACGATTTATAAAATTAAAATGTTGTTCCATAAGAAATATAATTCTAAACAACTTTAGATCTTAGAGTTTTCCATTTTGAGATCACCAACAATCATTTTGAGGTTGTTTACTATAAGTGGATAACAAAGGGTGGGTAGGGATGAGAAATACTCCTCTATCCACGTTCCCGTCTAGATGGAGAATCCCTATCGCTGTGAAATGGATAAAAAAAATTGTCCTTATCCGCATCTCCTTGGGATGGATCATGGATGCCCTGAAGTTATTGATTGCAACAAAAAAGGAAACTGAAACATAAATGATATATCTAGTAGAGCATCAAACCCCAACATAACGTCTAACAGAAAAAAGTGAATCCCTAATTGTTGTTGAGAAATAATGATTAACGAAGATCCTCTAGGAAGAGAAGCAAAATAAACAATAACCTTATTTGTTTAATGAGGGGATAAAGTGTAGAACACATTTTAGAAATAATTTTATCCACTAGAAAATTTGAACGGGTCGATTTAATCATTATTTAACTGTCACGCCAGACACTGGAAATAAGTTTATTAGTTTATGTATTTTGGTAAGTGGTTTATAACTATGTCAATAATATAGTAAATATTTTAGACAATTTTTATAATTAACGTGACATACTTAATTTTTGATATTTTAACACGCTATTTACAATTATGATAGTAAATAATAAATATTTTTAAACATAATTTGGAGTTTGAAATATTTAATATAGTTTTTTTTAGAGTTTACGAGTTATAATTTAGTAAAATTAATCTTATTTAAAAGGGGAAAGAGACATATATAGAATTGCTCGGATGAGAGATAGGAAGACGCGAGATCTCGGAAAAGTTAAATGTGTGAAGGATGTGGACCAGAAAGTCCTAGTTGGAGATAAGGATATCAAGGAACGATGGAGGTCCTATTTTGATGACTTATTTAATGGAGATCGCCAACAAGATGTTGGAGATATAAGTATCCATCACGATATGATAAATCATGAATGCCTGCGGAGAATTCAAAAGGGTGAAGTCAAAATGACATTAAGTAAGATGAAGTTGAAGAAAGCAGTAGGACCTGATGGCATCCCTATTGAGATTTGGAGATGTTTGGGAGAAAGAGGAATCGAATGGTTGACGACGTTCTTCAACAAAATTTGGAGAAACAATAAGATGCCATCAGAATGGAGGAAAAGTACCTTAATCCCTTTGTATAAGAACAAAGGCGATGTCCAAGATTGTGCCAACTATCGGGGAATCAAATTAATGAGTCACACTATGAAACTTTGGGAGCGAGTGATTGAACAAAGGCTAAGGAGGACGGTGAAGATCTCGGAAAACCAGTTTGGCTTTATGCCGGGAAGATCAACTATGGAAGCCATCCATCTAATGAGACAATTAATGGAGCACTATCGAAATAAGAAGAAAGACTTGCATATGGTTTTCATTGACTTGGAGAAAGCATATGATAAGGTACCAAGGGAAGTACTTTGGTGGGCCTTGACAAGGAAAGGCATTTCGCGGAAATATATTGACATCATAAAGGACATGTATGAGGGAGTATGCGCGAGTGTACGTACTAGTGTTGGGAAGACTGAAGAGTTTCCTATTACGATTGGAGTGCATCAAGGTTCCGCACTAAGCCCATTTCTTTTTGCCATCGTTATGGATGAACTAACAAGTTCACTTCAAGATGGTATACCATGGTGCATGCTGTTTGCAGATGATATTGTGTTGGTTGATGAGACGAAAGAAGGAGTGGAGATGAAGTTGGAACTATGGAGGCAAACTCTAGAATCTAGAGGCTTTAAGTTGAGTCGAAGTAAGACAGAATATTTGGAGTGTAAGTTTAGCGGCCGTAGGAGTAGGGAGGCAGGGACAATCACCCTAGATGGGAGAGTTGTTCAGGCCTCGGATTGCTTTCGGTATTTAGGATCTATTATCCAAACGGATGGAGAAGTAGATGGAGATGTTGCTCATAGGATTAAAGCTGGTTGGTCGAAGTGGAAGAGTGCTACGGGTTTCCTTTGTGATCCCGGCATGCCTAATAGATTGAAGGGAAAATTCTACCGGACGGCAATTAGACCAGCATTGTTATATGGTACGGAGTGTTGGGCAGTGAAACACTGCCACATCCATAAGATGTCGGTGGCGGAGATGCGTATGTTGAGATGGATGTGTGGTCACACGAGAAAGGACCGGGTGCGTAATGAAATAATTAGGACAAAAGTAGGGGTCACATCTATTGAGAATAAAATGAGAGAAAACCGACTAAGGTGGTTTGGCCATGTGAGACGTAGAGCGCTTGATGCGCCGGTTAGGAGAACCGAAGAGTGGCAAAGGGATGTAGTGGTGAGGGGTAGGGGAAGACCTAAGCAAACTTGGAGGAGGGTGATCGAGAGTGATATGAGTTTATTGGGAATTGAGGAAAATATGGTAGTGGATAGGACGGAGTGGAGGGAGCGAATCTGTGTCGCTGACACGACTTGATTTTCACGGTTTTATATGATGGTTCATGTTAGCCGACCTCGAATCATTTCGGGACTAAGGCTTTGTTGTTGTTGTTGTTGAATCTTATTTAAAAACATTAGAAGTAATCATAAGTTAAATAAATATACAATTTATCACGAGTAAATTTAGATTTTATTTTTTAATAAATAAATAAAGAATGTGGAATCAGATTCTTAGGTTCTAATTTATACGTTATTGCGAGATTTTAGTAGTGATTCGATCCTTAATATTATTATAGGAGACTATCAATCTTTAATGAAAGATGTTGGAATTGAGCATTTAATAAAGGTTCATACTATGAAATATAGGATGTAATGCAGGCTAGTTTTTCCCTTCTCTTTGCCTATATAAAGGCCATTCTATACTCTGTATTTTTCATCAATTAATAAGATTCATTCTGAGATATTTTTCTCAGTTTATCACTTTGTGAATTTGAATATGGTATCAGAGCTTCGCGGTATTTAGGGCATTTCTTTCATGGTGAAAAGAAAGAAAAGCTACGCTGAAGGTGTTGATCAATCCAATAGATCTGAAGAAGAAAAAGAAGAAGAAGAAGACGATCAAAAGTCACCGGAAATTGAAACTAATTCACCGGAAATTGAAGATAGTTCTGGATATGAGATGAATCGTGATCGTAACAACTCAGAAGCTGAGAATCAGAATCGAAATCAGTCAGAATCGAATCATCACACAGATAATCCAGGATTGATTCTGGTTCATTCACCTTTAATCGGAAGCAATTACTTATCCTGGCAATGATCTATGCCTATAGCACTGACAGCTAAAAAATGAACTAATTTAGTTCTAAAAGATGATTTAGCACCTGAAAATTGAATCAACTGAGTATAAAACCTGGCTTTAAGGTCATAACCTTGTTTTTGCTTGGATAATCAACACTCTAGCTAAGGATTTAGCAGAAACTTTTCTCGGGTAAATTTCATCAATGGTGTACAACATTTGCCTCATTTCACACTTTGGTGTACAGCCTTCAATTTGTCTCACTAATATGTACGAACTTATAGGTGACCTCTCACTTTGATGTATAGCAGGTAAAAATGACTGGTCAACGCGAAGTCAACGAGCCACATCAGCATTTTGACCAGTCAAAAAGTCAAAATTTGACCACCTAAATAAAATTACTTGTATACCCTCTTTCTCCCCCTTCCCCATTTCATTTCTCTCTCTAATCCCCTCTCTCCCCCTTATTTCTCCGTCAAAACCAGAAATAATGTTTTTCAACCATGATGAATTTATTACTGTGCTCATGCATTTACACAAATAAATTAATACAAAAATATGATGTAAAACATAAGCTGTAATATCCATTCGATATAAAAGCCAAGTGATTTCCTGCTCCTTGAAACGTCATGTACGGTTTTGTCTTCGACACCACCACTTGTTCCTTGCCTATCATTTACTTTTACTTGTATCCAACATATTTACAATTCAATGGATATCATGGACCATTTTCAAATTTTAATTAATAAGTTTAGGATTAATTTAATTGTTAAATGGTGATAGGATAAAATTTTGGAACTGATATCAATAAATTCAACTGTCATTTTCATGATATATATAATTCAATCTTAACCCAAATTGAAGCATTATATGTAATATCCAGCAACAATTAGAGGAGCACGTTTTTTGTATTATTTTCAGCGACAGAATCAACAGCAGCCTGGACGGACCGGAACTTGCCGTAACCACCAATGTCAACGGTGATAACACGTGGATTGACGGAACAAAACCACTTGTGGTGGTACTTGATGGAGGTGTTAGACAATGATCAAAATGAAATAAGAGGGCGATATTGATCTAATGAAATAAGACTTTCTCTCTCTAACTCTTTTTTCTCTCTCTATTATTCTGCCAAATTACAAGAGCAAAAGGTTTCAATATGAATTGAGTTAGTGACAATACAGTTTGTGATTTTCGTATGTTACAAATTTATTGGTTATGGCAGAATAGACTAGAGAGAGAAAGTGGAAGAGAGAGAAGAGGAATGAAGCCGAAATAGATGAGAGAGAAATAGGAGTTAGAGAGAGAGTGCAAGAGATAGAAGTTGAAGGAGGAAGAAAGTAGGGTTTTTAATTAAGGAAAAAGAAATGGGTATAAAAGTAATTTTAATTGGTGGTCCCACAATTCAATTTTTTAAGAGTTAAAAAATGCTGACATGACGCGTTGACTGGTCATTTTTACATGCTAGACACCATAGTGAGAGGTCACCTATAAGGTCGTACATATTAGTGAGACAAATTAAAGGTTGTATACCAAAGTGTGAAATGAGTCAAAGGTTGTACATCATTGGTGAAATTTACCCGATTTTTCTCTATGCTCCTACTGCTAGGGATTTATGGAAGGAACTAGAAGCTCGCTATGGTGAGAAGGACGGACACTTGTACTTTCATTTGAGGAAGGAATTGAGCAATGTAGTTTAAGGAAATTCATCTGTTACAGTGTTCTACAACAAATTAAAGAGGCTATGGGATGAGATAGCTATTTTGAAGCCTACGCCTAATTGTAGATGCAATGAAGCCAGATCTCTGATTCAGAATTTATACGAAGAAGATAAGCTTATGCAATTCTTATGTGGCTTGAATGTTGAATATGAGCATGTTCGAAATCATGTACTCTTTATGGATCCACCGCCAAAATTGAATAAGGCTTGTTCAATGTTCGTGAGAATTGAAAAGCAGAAAGAAATCATCGTTGTCGATGTGTCTAGTAGTGATTTTGCAAATTTATCCACAAGTTCAAAAGTTGTCAATAATAAACGCACCGGAAATTCCAATAACAAAAACAACAAAGAGAAAGAAGATAAGAGCAAGTTGTTTTGTGATATATGCAAACGACCGAGGCATGATAGAACTACTGTTTTAAGGTCCATGGATATCCAGAATGGTGGAAGGGACCAAAGCCTGCTATGACATCTAGAGGAGCTTCTACAAGCAATAATGGCAAAGCAATGCTCACTCAAGGATTTAATACTTCTTTTGATGAGTATGAAGATTCAAAAGATAATGATGGTATGATGTGTTGGTCCCTTGTGATTAGTTCCAAAGGGGGGGGGGGTTAGGAACTAATGTAAGTTTTTTGTTTTAATTGCGCTGACTTAATTGAATTCTTTGAGTTTCGCAACTCAGTTTTGGTCAGCGTGGCCGAGTGAGGCGTAAGACGGCTTTAGTCAGATACTGACTAGAGCTGTTTTACTTGTGAGTTGGGAAATGACACTTTTGTAGTCAGCTTCCAACTCAGCACTCTGATTTACTCAGTGTCAGCTTAAGCAATTTATATACTGAGTAAATATAGCAAGCAACACATACAGATATATATTGAAGGAGAGTTAGAAATTACTCAGCACGACTTATCCTGGTTCGGCCTCTCCGCCTACGTCCAGTCCCCAAAATCCCTCCGGGCTTTTTAAATCCAATACTGAGCTCTTTAAAGGTAGAGCATAAATCGTTTACAAGGCAGTTGAATATGCAAGAGTACCGTCCTCTATTCGTCTACTCAACTCCACTAAGCGCTACAACCCAGCACTTAGATTTTCTCTACCACTGAGTACCAAACCGAGTACTCAGCACACTCTCTCAATACTATGATTGATACAAGATTGTTCTTTTTCAAATAAAGAACACTTTAGATGATTACAAAGAAAATCACTCTAGCATTTACACAGATATGGAAGTTTGGTGTAAGATCTTTTTCTTGTTTTGGTGTGCTTTGTATGTATGCTTTTTGTTCTCTTGTATTTTAGCAATCGGCAAAGGATCCAAGAAGTATATTTGTCCTTTTATAGTTGTATTCTAAAGACTTGTTCATTTGAATTCTGGATTTGTCCGTTGAATCCAAACGGCTTCTTTTTTCGACAAGGCTCTGGTCAGCTTCAGATTTGCAGGCCAATCCTGTCGTCTAAATTCCGCAGGCGTCAGGTTTGTCTTCTTCTCGCAGGTTTCATCTTCTTGTGCCAGTTTGTCTTTTAGCGAAAGAACAGTTGACCCATGCATCTCGAAATTGGCTTTTGCATAATTCCAAGGTTTCTATTATTGGTGCAGACAGTTGCCGGAGCTTGTCTTTTAGCAAACGGATCATTCGCGATGTCCTGAAGATTATTCAGCATGACTTTGATAGCCGTTGTCTTCGATTGTTGCTAATACAAATACTGAGTTCTCTTTTACTCAGCTTCCATGGTCAGCTTCATTCTGCAAGACACAGTTCTTCAAGAAGACTTCTCTACTTTTGATACTGAGTTGCGTTCCACTCAACTTCGTTGATTTGTTTGATCTTTAAGCTTCTGTTCTGAAGATGACTTTTCTTTTATCACGCTGAGTTACACTCCACTCAGCTTGTGCTGTTTTTCTCATGATGTCTTCGTCCTGTCTTACTTTTTATTTCTATTTCCATTTATATTTATACTCAACATTGAACAAACATATTAGTACAATTAAATCAAAGCACTTAAATTTAATTGTCCCGTAATCATGGATTAACTTAAATAATTTTGTCAAATTAAAATCATGTGGAAAGGTGTTTCAACAAACTCCCCCATTTTGATGTTGGCAAAATATTTAATTGATGGAACTCAATGTTGAGATTCCCCATGATTGAAATTCTTTTTATGCTTCTGAAATTACTCCCCCGTAAGGGTTGCATATATTGACTTAACTTGACTCTAAACCTTCTAAGATTTAATTGAGTTTGATTAAGATATGCTTATACAGACTTAGTTCAATTCTAGAGCTTCCAAGATCTAATTCAGATGAGCCTAGGTCAGCTTTTCAAAAGAGGTTAGTGTATGGAACACATTTTTACTCAGTTTTGATACATGGTCAGTTTGGTATCAGAGTTATGGGAAAACATTATCAGAGCAGATGTATCAAATCTAATGTGTGTTGAGTATATTCCTTTTTCTTTTGTTTGTTTGTTCAATTTAAGACATATCAGCATTATACGTAAATAAGTATCACATAAGATTAGTCAATTTGAATAAGAGATGCATAAGTTTATAGATAGTCAGCAAGACAAGATACATCACAAAAAAAATACAAGTCAAGAATAAAAACTAGCCAAGCTATTTCTTCCTATTGACTTTGGCAGGATTAATTTTGCCTTTTCCCTTTTGTTGTTGCTGACTACTAGATGCGCCTCCTGTTTCCCTTGAGTGGTGCTGAGTTCTATCATCTTGTTCGTTCTCCCCTGTTTTGCCAGCATCGGGTGGAGGAGGGACGAAAGTGTCGTTGAGAGCAGCACGAGTTAATCGCACAGAATACGCCTTAAGCCTTTTCGTGCTTTCACTTAGACCATCGAAAACAGGAACACCATCGTCCAAGACAGAACCGGGAATTCGGATAGAGGCACTGAGCATACTCAAAATATATTCTTGGGATTTGCCTACCCAGGTGATAGTGTCAGTCAGCATGGCATAAGCTTGATAATACATCTTAAGCAAAGCCGAATCATAGAACTGACGTTGAGCATTGGTGTGGCGCACATGTTTGAAGGTGGCTCGGGAGTATTGCAAAAGTTCATTCGTCTTGAGTTGATCAGTTTCCATTTCTTCCTTACTCAGGTTGAGTAGGCGGACTGCCTCACTTATTTGCTCAATGGAACACTGAGACGAAGAAGAGATTAACTCACGAGTTCTTGTTTGCTCAGTATGTAGCTGGGCGAAAAGTTGATGAACCTCAGCGGAGGTTGCATACATTGAGTTCACAGCTGACAAATTGTTGAGTTGACCCTGGAGAGAGTTCATATGGTTTACCATTGTCAGCTGGAGTTCAGCCAGCTTTATCATAGATTCCTGCTTGGGCTGTTGAGATTGGAGAGATGTCATGACACTCAGCAGATCCTTAAGACCTTTGATTTCAGTTAAAAGCTGAGTGACCGAAGAAAGTTGAGTTGGCTCAACATGTACAGACCCAGCGGCTTCGACATTGGATTGATGAATATCCTGAAGTAAGGCTTGAGCGGAGTCGATGATTCGGCGTCCAGACTCAGTAGCATGCAAGTATGCGTAGGGTTCATCATTTTATGGCCCAGATGCCGGAATATGAGTAGCACCTTGTGTTTGGTGCTGTCCAGAAGCAGATGTGCCAGCGAGGTCAGCGGCTGGACTTTTATTCAAATTAGGAGCTGACTGGTTTGCATTTTGTGTTAACGGATTTGGAAGAGGTTGATTTGCAGAGTTATTTACTTGCTCAGTGTCAGCAGGAATTGGACTTGGAGATTGAGGAATTTCAAAGCTGACTCGAGCAGACTTTTCTTGCGCTGACTTAGAGGTTTGACCAACAGGAACTTCAAGCACTTGCTTGGTAAGGATTTGACTTTTTGGAGTCTTGGGATCGGCTTGTTCCTCAGCTTGAGAAATAGAGGCTTGCTTTTGCTGGAGTTTCCTTAGAGAAGGCTCAGTGGGATTGGAGAAGAATTTGAATTGCATGTCAGAGAGATCAATGATGGGATCCCGTAGAGGAGAATCATCCAGAAGGTCAATGACTGGAGATTTATTAGCCTTTTTCTTGAGTCGCCTTAATTTCTTAGCCTTTGGAGGAGAGGGGTCAGCTTGAATAGAGTCAAGAGATTCAGAAGGTGAATTTACCCCTAGGTCAGCATGATCCTTTGCTGTTGGCTCAGCTTGTTCTTCAACCTGCTCAGCGGCCCTTGTTGGCTCAACATCCACTGTCTCCTCAGTGTCGAACTGACCTTCAAAATTACCCAACTCTTCCTCTTGGTCAGCAGGTGGTTTCTCGAGATCAATGCCTTGACTTCTCACAAAATGTGAGTCTTCAGAGATCACCGAGGCAAGTGGGGCTGCGTTGATAGGGTTCAACCCAGATGAAGTATTTTTCTTCTTTTGCAGAGGCTGCTCGGGAGTGTCTTCTTGTTCGTCTTCCTCAGGCTCAGCTTGCCTCTTTTGTTTTTATGGTGACTTAGGTTCCTCCTGACCTTGCTCAGCTTCAGCTTTCTTTCCCCTTGACACAATTCTCAGCTTCTTCGGAGCTATGTTAATGTCCCTAGCTGTCTGGTCAGCTTTCCTCTTTTTATCCTGCCGAGTGCAGTCAGCAGGTTTCTTTCCTTTCTTGGCTAGGTCATCCCGACCTTCTTCAACTGTGGCCCCTTTTCCTTTCTTGGGCACTATCGGTTGGTCAAAGGCCAGACCGAACAATACTGCAGCTGTAATCTCCGTACCCCAGATGTTGATTTCCTCCACTAAGCTTACTTGGTGGTCTTTGAGGATCCTGGTGATTAGAGAGCCTAACCTAAGGGTACCAGTACTACGTTGGAAGCCACCGATGAGAAAGATCGGCATGTTGATCGGCTGGTAGGTCAGCATGTGCCAAATGAAGCACTGCTTGAAGTTAGACGCTGAGGATGTGGCGTTGATTTTTGGGAAGAGGAAGTTGGTCAGTATGTAGTGGGCCATCTTCTAATTCTGACCCATACAGGTACTCGCAATTTCGCCTTTGTGGGATTTAGGTTTGCAAAATTCAACAGGGTAATCAATCTTTCCGTGGTCACTTGTGGTTCTGAGTTCGGCTCCGCTATTGGTCAGTTTGAGCAGCTTAGCGAGGTAAGGAGGATTGACAAAGATATCTTTCCCTTGAACCTTGGTGATCATGTAATCCCTGCTATCATCAGCGGCTCTCAGATTAGCGTTGAATTCCTTTACCAACTCTGGGTAAGTAGCTTCTCGAATAGAGAATAGCTCGGTCCAGCCATTCTTAGAAATCCATTCGCAGAACGGTTTTTCCGCATTTACAAATCCCTCAAAGAACCAACGTGAATGGTCAACTTTGTAGCCTCTTACACTGTTGTAGACCATCGAGTAGGTTCTCTCTCTTGGTTTCTTCCCCTTATCCTTTTTCTGGTTCTTTTTCGACGAAGCTGCAAGGTCAGCGTGGGGTCTCTTTCTCGGAGTATGATCATGCTGACCATGTTCTTGAGACTTGGTGGGAGTCTCGATATATTCCTGCTGAGCAGGAGATTTAGGGTTTTCATCGGAGCGGTTGTCGTCGTAACCGGCACCGGAGATATTTTGTGAATCGTTTGACATGATTCTTAGAAAGATTTTGAGAGGTTTTGGAATTTTAGATGGAGAGAGATCGATTGCTAGAGATTTCGAGTGTAAAGAGGTAGAAGTGGGAATTCATCCACTATTTATAGGGGTGTCGAGTTGATCTGAAGTGTTGAAGTGGTGGTTTGACCTCGAGATAATCAACCGACAATGATTCTGGCATTTATGACACAATCGGTGCATGTGTTTTTTAATTATTGCGCTTACGTCATCCTAGGTGGCTATTTAATACGCGTGCCAGCATTAATTGTGCAACGGATCTTTACTCAGCGTTAAGAATTCTAAACGTTTGGAGTTCTGAGTAGTCAGTTTTACATAGGAGAATTATTCGTGTGCTTAGTAACTTAGCTTAAGATAATCACTCAGTGTGTAAGTCTACTCAGTATGAAGTGATTTTATATTATGTTTGACTCAGCATGCAATAGTTACTAATTTAGCACAAACCACTCAGCATGGTAATCACTCAGCATTCAATTTAAACATAGAATTTTATTGAAGAGGATTAGACATACCGATTGCTTCCCTTAGTATGTTAAATTGCACACGAGCCAGAGGCTTAGTGAAAATATCCGCAAGCTGTTCATCTGTTGGTACGTAGGTCAGCTTGATCTCACCCTTGAGTACATGATCTCTGATGAAGTGATGCCTTATGCTGACATGCTTTATCCTGCTGTGTTGGATTGGATTTTTAGATAGGTCAATGGCACTCTTGTTGTCACATTTGACGTCTATTGTTTCTGTTTTGACTCCATAATCATCTAGCTGTTGCTTAATCCATAGGACCTGGGCCACACAGCTTCCAGCAGCAATGTACTCAGCTTCAGTTGTAGACAGGGCTACTGACGGTTGCTTCTTATTGAACCAAGATACTAGACAGCTTCCTAGGAAGTGACATCCTCCTGAAGTGCTTTTACATTCTAGCTTATCTTGTCCATAGTCAGCGTCAGTGTATCCAATGAGTGTGAAGTCATTTGTATTTGGATACCATAAACCTGCATTAACTGAGCTCTGCAAATATCTGAAAATTCTTTTTACAGCTATAAGATGAGATTCTCTGGGGTCAGCTTGATATCAAATTTCTTTAACATTTCTTTGGCGTACTTGGACTGACTAATGAAGATGCTGTTTTTCCCTTGCTTGATTTGTAAACCAAGGAAGAAGTTGAGTTCACCCATCATGGACATTTCGAACTCAGTTTGCATCTGTTTACTAAATTCTTTGCACATAGATTCGTCAGTAGCACTAAAGATTATATCATCTACGTAAATTTGTGCCAGCGGGGTATTTTTACCCTTTTTCTTAATGAACAAGGTTGTGTCAGCTTTGCCTCTAACATAATTTCTGGTCAGCAGGAAGTTGGTCAACCTTTCATACCAAGCTCTTGGAGCTTGTTTCAGCCCATATAGGGCCTTCTTGAGTTTATAAACGTGGTTTGGAAGTTTTGGATCTTCAAACCCTGGAGGCTGACTAACATATACCTCTTCGTTTATAAAGCCATTAAGAAAAGCACTTTTGACATCCATTTGATATAGTTTAAAGTTCATATAGCTAGCATATGCACACAATATTCGTATAGCCTCTAACCTAGCAACGGGAGCAAAGGTCTCACCGTAGTCAATGCCTTCTTGCTGACTATAGCCTTGGGCTACAAGTCGGGCTTTGTTCCTGACTACATTGCCTTGCTCATCTAGTTTATTTCTAAAGACCCACTTAGTTCCTATGGTCTTTTGCTTCTTAGGTTTTGGTACTAAATCCCATACCTCATCTCTTTTGAATTGATCAAGCTCCTCTTGCATAGCATTGATCCAATGTTCGTCGTGCTCAGCTTCTGAGAAGTTCTTTGGCTCCTGCACTGAGACGAATGCAACATTGCCAAGATACTTTCTAAGCTGATCTCTTGTCATCAGCTTGTTGTCAGCAGCATCAAGAATGGACTTCTCCAAATGTCCTCTTGGAATTTTTATTTCTTTAGGTAATGTTGAGTTGTCTGGAATAGGTGTTTCTACAATATCTGCAGGAATAGATTGGTCAGCAAAGGTAATTTCAGGTTCATGTTTACCTTTGGTCAGCCCTTGTACTGATGACTCAGTGGCTCCTGTTTGGTTAGCGGAAGCTGAGCTCGGTTCATCCTCGGCGGACTGAGCTGTCTTTCCTGCAGGGTCAGTTTCATCGAACTCTATATGGACAGACTCTTCAACAACTTGAGTTCGTTTATTATACACCCTATATGCTTTACTGTTAGTTGAGTACCCTAAAAAGATCGCTTCGTCAGCTTTAGCATCAAATTTTGCAAGGTTATCTTTTGTATTGAGTATAAAACATTTGCACCCAAAGGCACGAAAGTAGCCAATGTTGGGCTTTCGTCCTTTCCAAAGTTCATACGGGGTTTTCTTAAGAATAGGTCTAACTAAAGCCCTATTGAGTATATAGAATGCTGTGTGGACAGCTTCACCCCATAAAATACTTTGGAAGCCTATTTTCGCCCAGCATTGTCCTAGCAATTTCAACTATTGTTCTGTTCTTCCTTTCAACAACCCCATTTTGTTGAGGTGTCCTAGGAGCAGAAAAGTTGTGGTCAATGCCACTGACTTCACAGAATTCATCAAACTGTTGGTTTTTGAATTCTCCGCCATTGTCACTTCTAATATGAGCTACTCTTAAGTCTTTGTCATTTTCAAGCTTTTTAACCAACGTTGTGAACATCTCAAACGTTTTATCCTTGATACTCAGCAAGATGATCTAAGTATACCGAGAGAAATCATCTACAATGACTAAGGAGAATTTCTTACCGCCCAAGCTGAGTGGCTGGACAGGTCCGAAAAGGTCCAAATGTAGTAATTCCAATGGTCTCTTGGTTGAGACAATGTTTTTACTTTGAAAAGACTTTTTCGTTTTTTTACCTTGATGGCAAGCATTACATAATTGATCTTTTTCAAATTTCAATTTGGGCAATCTCTCAACTAGTTGCTTTCTAGCTAATTTGGCAAGGAGGTCCATGCTTACATGACCAAGTCTCCTATGCCATAGCCAGGAGTTATCCTCTTTAGATACTAAGCATATATTTTTGGAAAACTGTTTTTCTAAACTCAACATATATACATTGTCAACACGAGGGGCAGTTAAAATCAAATTATTTGTTTTTCCCTCGAGTATCCGACACTGAGTAGCATCAAATATAACCTGTCTACCGCTATCACAAAGCTGAGCTACGCTCAATAGGTTATATTTAAGACCCTTAACTAAGGAGACTGACTCAATGGTGGGGTTACCTCCGATAGTACCGGATCCTACTATCTTACCCTTCTTATTGTCTCCAAAGCTTACGTTTCCACCTCGTTTAAGCTCAAGTGTGATGAACTGAGTTTCATCACCAGTCATGTGTTGGGGTTTAGTGTCCTATAGACAATTGTTGCAGGATACAAACTTAATGTAAATGAATTGTTCTTTATATCATTTGTTTTAATGAGATATATGTTTTATAACTATATAAAGACAATCCCTTTTAAGCACTAAATAAAGTCTAATAAAAGGAAATCCGTAAGTTTGTTTAAAGTGATTATAAAGTGTTCATACAAGCATGAAGTGAGATAAAACTTTATAATAAACTAATAAACTTAAAACCACCCCAAGTCAAGTGATATGTTTAGGATTGATATATCACTGTTGAGACTTGTATGTAACAATGTCTCCTGTCCGACAGAAAGCTGATCTCACAAGCTTCATATATATAGATATCTGGACAGTTACATAGATCCGATGAAACGTCGTTCATTAGGATTGGGGATCCGATTTGAGATAACAGGATGGGTAGATTCTTCCTTGTCTCCTGTTCATCTCATTGGTATTAATAGGTATAACTAATCCTCAGACTCAAAGGAATGTTAATTGGTCATCCTGAATTACTGAATGTGAGACTTTGATCCTGTGGTCCCACGATCCTTAACAGAGATGACTCTGGGGTGTGAACTGCAAAGGTTGGGTGTCACATGAGGTAATGTCAGGGTAGTTATACATTGGATTGAGCATTTATCACTCCCGATTAATGGGAGATACATCCAAGGATCGCTTGTGGAAGACTCGACTCTAAATCCTTGCAAGGTGATAGCTTAAGAGTAGAAATACAGATTTCACTTAACCTATCTATTTGAGTTGACTCGGCCTGTACAAGTAAAACGAACGTCTCGCTATATGTGACTTGACATCACCCATAGTCATAAGATTCAGTTCAAGGATGTAGTTGATAAAGGATCGAATTATACTGTAACTAATACGGAAGGGTTAACGACAGAATCAACCTGTCTTCTTAACGGACTCTGGGGGAATGATTACAGACTTGCCTATAACATACTCAGTACATCATTCCGTTATGCAAGGATTAAATATAATTCTTGAAGAAATTAATTTAATAGTTGCATACGGCCAGAAGTAGTAAGAACCTAATGGATCACACATAAGACTTGGAACCAAAAGAGAGATGGATGTAATTAATAGATGGAAGCCCAATTGAGCCCAGTAAGGCCCATTTAAACAAGGAGGGCGAAATTTATATATAATTAGTGAGTAATTATTTTAATTCTATTAATCCTAATTTGATTAGGAATATGAATTAAATTAATTAAGAGATAATTAAGTTAGGAGTTTTAATTAGATTAATATACTCCTATTATTATCCAATAAGGTTATTTATTATTATCCTAGATATATTAGATATATAGTGAGATAATAATTAGGAATTCTATTCCGAATGAATTCCTATTAAGTAACCTAATCCTATCTAACTAGGGTTTAGATACAAGTGATTATATATACCCCTTGCTATTAGAATTTCGGCCAATGCTCCCTAACCAACCCTAGTGGATTTTCGAAATCCCCTATTAGAGAGAAAGAGAATTCGACTCCCCCAGTTTGAGGACAAGAATTCATACAGCTTCCGTCGATTGATTAATTTTCATTCATCTCCTTTTTTCTTTGATCTTGTGTTGGTTAATTAGAGGCAATCTATTTTGGTTGCATCTCATAAGGGTTGATTCTAACTTAATCTCACCGTGTTCACGAAAGAAGGAAAAACAAACAAAAGGGAAAAATTCGTTTTTCTTCGCCTACATCAGGTCAGTTCACTATTTCACGGATTTCCGGAGATTGAACCGTCGGATCGTCGCGATTTTTGGACAGTAGCTTCTAGACATATTCTTCCACGTTTCCACCGAAGGGATTATCGTTCAGAGGTCTGGAAGGTCTGTTTCGGATAGGGGCAGATTGGTAAAACAGTTTACATCTCCTTTGAAGTTGTGGGCACTTCGTTTGCAACGGTAGATTGATCATCGAAAGGTATTTCTTCTTATCCCTCTTTATATGAAATAACGATTAACGGATCCTATGGTTAAAAGGAAGTAGGCTAAAAATTTTATATTTCCGCTGCTATACCTTAGCCTTAATTTCCTTCAGTGGTATCAGAGCCATCGTTAAATCCGTTATTTCATATATGAAAATTTAGAAGGTTTTCAATAGGATTGAATAAATATTTATGGTTAGGATTAATTAACAAATTGTTTGATTAATTAATTCTAAAGATAAATAAATTTTAGTTAATTATTAATTAAAATTGATTATGCGTATGTTCCTAATTATTTCGGTTGATAATCATTGTAACAAAATCTATTAGTTTTATAGTTAGGTTAATAAAATTAGTTTGGGTAATTAATTTTTTAGTCCCTATATTTTGACAAAACACACTGTTTAGTCCCTGTATTTTCAAAAACACATGGTAAGGTCCCTAACCTTTCTCTCAATGAACTGTTTAGTCCTTCCGTCTGTTTGTTTGATTTTTTACTGTTTATGACTTCAGAAATGACTAAATTACCCTTTACTATTTACCTTCAAACTTTAAAAAGGAAATCCAATTTAAAAGAAGAAGCTATTTGTATGGAAAACAAGAAAAAGAAAAGACCCAACACTTACGAATTTGAACGATTAAGAAGAAAATCAAGAAGAAGAACACTCAAAGTTGATTTCAAATGCATTAGAGTTTAACGGAAAGGAAAAGAAGAACGCAAATTCAAATTGACTAACAAAATCTTCATGAGAGTCTAACGGCAGGGACTAAACAGTTCATTGAGAAAAACGTTAGGGACTTAACAGTTCATCGAGAAAAAGGTTAAGGACATTATCATGTGTTTTTTAAAATACAGGGACTAAACAGTGTGTTTTGTCAAAATATAGGGACTAATAAATTAATTACCCAATTAGTTTATTAATTCTAAATGATAAAACGAAAATCTATTGTAGTTTTTCCTATTTCTGAAAATTGTTTTTTAAAACCGTTTTAAAATCTGATATATATATATATATATATATATTTTTATAAAAAAAAAATTAAAATACGACAACGGCTCGGGTCGCGCCTCACGGCGCGACCAGCCGCGTGCGCAGCCGCGGGGCTGCTGCCAAACGGCATCAGCCCAGTTTCGGGCCCCGGCCCGAATCCCACTTGATTTTAATTGTTAAAATCGGCTTGAATATAATATATATATATATATATATATATATATATATATGTTTCGGAAATTAATAGTTTTATGTTTTGATTATCGAATGAAAATTCGTTTAAAAGTTTGTTTTTACCAAGTTGTAAATCAAAGTGTTAAATGAATTGAAATCAAAATAATTGGGACGTGCATAATCGACGTTTTATATGGTTATATTAATCTAAGGATTAATATAAAGATACAAAACGATTAGAAGTAAAATTGGATGAAAGTTAATTTGACGAGTTAATGTGATTAACCTAAATATTACATAAGCCGGTTATGTAATCAACCAATTAAATTTATTTAATTGAGTCTATGCATGTTTGGAGTTATGGACATATTTGGACCCTCTTTTAGTTTTTTGGTATTTTTGAAATAGGGCCTGCGCGTCCTGCCTTTCTACTATCTATTGTAATTTCTCCTCTCATCTGATTCGCTTCAATTCAATTGAAGTTTTCTTATAGTAGTATAGAAATTAATATGTAATTTCAAGGCGCCATGGAGAAGACGGAGGACCTAAAGAGAAATATGTAATAGTTAGTATTTCCTTAGGTTTGGCCTTTTATTCCGTCTCTGGCTCGACGGAATAATTTAGATGATATGTCCATAACGCCAATGTATGTGAATGTATGTATGTCTGATGTATGCTAAAGCAAATCAAGACTAAGTTAGATTATGAGACTTAAATAAAATCCCTCGTTAAAAAGTTAAGTAAATAAGTAAGTTATTAAAATCGGTTGCCCCTCCCTAATATTATAATTCAGCCGGCAATACTGGGGGCCTTTGGGTTGTTGAGCAAACTTAAGCTCGGGGTCTTATGGTAACACCTGAATTATCGAAAGTTATTCTTTCATGAATATGGGGTAATACTTAAATTAGATTATGATAATTGGATGAGCAAACTCATGTTGTCATAAACTAATGGGCAATATGGTTGGGATTAATGTGAATAGCATATTAGTTACTAATGTGGTTAGTAACCCAATAACCTAGGAGTCACATTCAAGATGTGATTGATTACATGAATCTACCTAACAAATGAGACTAGCTTGTTGAGCAAACTCAAGGCGAAATCTCAGGAGTTAGGATCCTAGCTCACTAAAGGATTTGTGAAATTCTTCGAATTAATATGGAGGGCTATTAATTTGGCAAAATAGTGGGAGCAATCTGAAATAAATTAAAAGGCCTATAATTTTAGATTGTTATACTTTAAAGCAAATGAATAACATACGTCTACTCTTTCTCACTCTCAAGTTTAATTAAACACTCTTAAAATCATGACTAACACCAATCTGCAAAATATACTTACCGATAACAAGTTGAATAGTTCAAACTTCACCGATTGGTTTCGTAACCTCAAAATCGTTTTGAAGTTCGATAAAATAGGGTATGTATTTGATACATCGATACCCCCTATCCCTGAGGATGATGCTCCCAATCGATGCTTACCAGAAGCACAAGGCTGATGACGATCATGCCGGAAGCATCATACTTGCATCGATGACATCGGAATTACAAAGGCAACTATGCATGTTCCATCATCATGCACCTAAAGGAACTGTTTGGGAAACAGACCAGGTGCAAACGCTATAAGATATCCAAGTTGCTATATCGTTGCAAGATGCAAGAGGGCACATCTGTAATGACACATTGTGTCAAGATGATTGGCTACATTACCAAACTTTCTAGTATTGGATTCGCGATGGATAACGAACTAAGTGTAGACTTAATTCTTCAATCCCTCCCAAAGAGTTATTCATAGTTCATCACGAACTATCAGATGAATGACTTGCAAACCTCTCTTGAAGAGCTTGCAAATATGCTCAAGTCAGTTGAGCCCAATATGAAGAAAGACAAGGCAATACCGGCTATTGTCATAGAGGGATCAAAGAAGTGGAAAGGGAATTCTCCCAATCCTAAACATCCCAAGAAAGGTAAGAAAGCCATGCCCACTAAAGTTAAGGGAAAGGAAGTGAAGAAGCCTAAAAGAAAGTGCCACTATTGTGGTGACGTGGGGCATTGGAAGAGAAATTGTTCTTTGTACCGAGCTACCCTCCAGAAGGGAAAAGCCGGTACTCCAACGTCTGGTATGTTCTATAAAGAACAAACATTGCAATTTTTATAGAGATTCGATTTTCTATTTCTCAGGAATATCACAAAATGGGATTTATGTGTTGATTTCTGTTTTCGCAATTGATACCAAAAGACATAAGCTAGATAATTCAACTTACTTGTGGCATTGTCATATAAACAAGAGACGCATGCTAAAGCTACATTCAGATGGGCTTATAGATCCAATTGATCCTGAATCATTGGAAACATGCGAATCATGGTTAAAAGGTAAAATGACAAAGACACCCTTTAGCAATAAAGGTGAGCATGTATAAGACACTCTAAGACTTATTCATTCAGATGTATGCGGTCCTATGTCAGTCTAAGCAAGAGGAGGATTCAGATTCTTCATAAGCTTCATAGATGACCATATTCGATATGGTTACATCTACTTGATGAGGCACAAATCAGAAGCCTTTGACAAGTTCAAATGCTTCAAGAATGAAGTAGAAAATCAATTAGAAAGGAAAATAAAGACGCTTCGATCCGATCGAGGTGGCAAATATCTTTCAGATGATTTTCTGAATTATCTAACTGAATGTGGGATATGCTCACAATGGACACCTCCATATACACCACAACACAATGGTGTATCCGAGAGGAGAAACCGTACCCTATTAGATATGGTACGATCCATGATGAGCATGGCCTTACTTCCAAAGACGTTCTGGGGCTATGCCTTAGAAACTGCCCTCTTCACCCTGAATCGAGTACCAACTAAATCCGCTAGTTCCACACCATATGAATTATTCGTTGGTAAGAAACCCGTGTTCTCGTTTATGAGAATATGGGGTTGTTCAGCATATGTCAAACGCATTGCGTCCGACAAATTAGATTCTAAATCTGATAAATGTTTCTTCATTGGATATCCTAGGGAAACCATAGGGTATTAGTTCTATCATCCAGATGATCAGAAATTAATAGTATCCAAGCACGCAACCTTCTTAGAGAAAGAGTTTCTCGAAGAAACACAAAAGGGAAGCGTGATTGAACTCGACGAAGTTCAAGAGGAAGAAACACCGACTGAAACAACAGAAGCGGTTGAGATACCCGAAGAAGTTCCATTAGATGAGACTCCAGTGGCACCTATTCGTAGATCACGAAGAGTTCGTGAACTCCCAGTTAGATATGGTTTTCTAGTGGGAGATGATGACGAGGTTCCCGTGTTAGACGACGAACCCGAAAACTACGAAGAGGCTCTTACTAGTCCAGATTCTAAAGCATGGCTTGAGGCCATGGATTCTGAAATGGATTCCATGTATACTAACCAAGTTTGGACTTTGGTTGATCCACCCGAAGGGATAATTCCCATTGGGTGCAGGTGGATCTTCAAAAAGAAGACTGACATTGATGGAAAGGTTAGCACCTACAAGGCTAGGTTGGTAGCGAAAGGATATCGTCAGAAACAAGGTGTTGATTATGACGAAACCTTCTCTCCTGTTGCTATGTCCAAATCAATCAGAATCATGCTTACTATTGCCGCTCACTACAATTATGAGATTTGGCAAATGGATGTGAAAACAGCTTTCCTAAATGGAAATCTGCTTGAGGATGTATACATGATGCAGCCTGAAGGTTTCATATCAAAGGATGCAAATAAAGTTTGCAAACTTCAGAGATCCATTTATGGACTCAAGCAAGCATCTAGAAGCTGGAACAAGCGTTTTGACGAAACCATAAAACAATTTGGTTTCGAACAAAATTGCGAAGAAGTTTGCATTTACAAGAAAGCAAGTGGGAGCTCTATAGCATTTCTCATACTATATGTGGACGATATACTGTTAATGGGAAATGACATTGCTCTATTACAATCGGTGAAAGTATGGTTATCCGGTAACTTCTCAATGAAAGACCTTGGTGAAGCAGCCTATATACTTGGTATAAAGATCTACAGGGATAGATCGCGTAGACTGCTTGGTCTTTCACAGGCTACATACATTGAAAAGGTGCTAAATCGGTTTAGCATGCTTGAATCGAAACGAGGTAACTTACCCATGGTACATGGAGTAAAGTTAAACAATCATCAATGTCCTAAAACTGATGATGACAAACGACGCATGGCTGTAGTCCCGTATGCCAGCGCGATCGGTTCGATTATGTATGCTATGCTATGCACTAGACCTAACGTAGCGTTCGCGTTATCTGTAACGAGTCGTTACCAAGGGAATCCGGGAGACGAGCATTGGATTGCCGTCAAGAACATTCTTAAGTACTTGAGAAGGACTAAAGATATGTTCCTAGTGTACGGAGAAGGAGATCTGAAAATTGAAGGATTTTCAGACGCTAGTCATCTCACAGATGAGAATGATTTTAAATCCCAATCAGGATACCTGTTTATCTTGAATGGGGGCGCGGTCAGTTGGAAAAGTTCCAAGCAGGGAAGCGTAGCTTTCTCTACGACCGAGTCAGAGTACATCGCTGCTGCGGAAGCAGTAAAGGAAGCAGTTTGGATTAGAAAGTTCATTACAGAACTAGGAGTGGTGCCTGACATTGTCAATCCCATTACTCTGTACTGTGATAACAATGGAGCCATTGCGCAAGCAAAGGAACCACAGTCTTATAATGCATCCAAGCACTACCTAAAGCGATACCACATCATAAGAGAGATTGTGGCTAGAGGAGATGTGAGAATAGAAAGAGTACCTACAGAGGACAACGTTGCAGATCCGTTGACAAAGCCTTTAACCTAGAAAGTACATGATCGTCATTTAACTTCTACTGGGATAAGTTTTAGAAACAATTGGCTTTAGTCCAAGTGGGAGTATGTTGGGGTTTAGTGTCCTATAGACAATTGTTGTAGGATACAAACTTAATGTAAATGAATTGTTCTTTATATCATTTGTTTTAATGAGATATATGTTTTATAACTATATAAAGGCAATCCCTTTTAAGCACTAAATAAAGTCTAATAAAAGGAAATCCGTAAGTTTGTTTAAAGTGATTATAAAGTGTTCATACAAGCATGAAATGAGACAAAACTTTATAATAAACTAATAAACTTAAAACCACCCCAAGTCAAGTGATATGTTTAGGATTGATATATCACTGTTGAGACTTGTATGTAACAATGTCTTCTGTCCGACAGAAATCTGATCTCACAAGCTTCATATATATAGATATCTGGACAGTTACATAGATCCGATGAAACGTCGTTCATTAGGATTGGGTATCCGATTTGAGATAACAAGATGGGTAGATTCTTCCTTGTCACCTGTTCATCTCATTGGTATTAATAGGTATAACTAATCCTCAGACTCAAATGAATGTTAATTGGTCATCCTGAATTACTGAATGTGAGACTTTGATCCTGTGGTCCCACGATCCTTAACAGAGATGACTCTGGGGTGTGAACTGCAAAGGTTGGGTGTCACAGGAGGTAATGTCAGGGTAGTTATACATTGGATTGAGCATTTATCACTCCCGATTAATGGGAGATACATCCAAGGATCGCTTGTGGAAGACTCGACTCTAAATCCTTGCAAGGTGATAGCTTAAGAGTAGAAATACAGATTTCACTTTACCTATCTATTTGAGTTGACTCGGCCTGTACAAGTAAAACGAACGTCTCGCTATATGTGACTTGACATCACCCATAGTCATAAGATTCAGTTCAAGGATGTAGTTGATAAAGGATCGAATTATACTGTAACTAATACGGAAGGGTTAACGACAGAATCAACCCGTCTTCTTAACGGACTCTGGGGGAATGATTACAGACTTGCCTATAACATACTCAGTACATCATTCCGTTATGCAAGGATTAAATATAATTCTTGAAGAAATTAATTTAATAGTTGCATACGGCCAGAAGTAGTAAGAACATAATGAATCACACATAAGACTTGGAACCAAAAGAGAGATGGATGTAATTAATAGATGGAAGCCCAATTGAGCCCAGTAAGACCCATTTAAACAAGGGGGGCGAAATTTATATATAATTAGTGAGTAATTATTTTAATTCTATTAATCCTAATTTGATTAGGAATATGAATTAAATTAATTAAGAGATAATTAAGTTAGGAGTTTTAATTAGATTAATATACTCCTATTATTATCCAATAAGGTTATTTATTATTATCCTAGATATATTAGATATATAGTGAGATAATAATTAGGAATTCTATTCCGAATTGAATTCCTATTAAGTAACCTAATCCTATCTAACTAGGGTTTAGATACAAGTGATTATATATACCCCTTGCTATTAGAATTTCGGCCAATGCTCCCTAACCAACCCTAGTGGATTTTCGAAATCCCCTATTAGAGAGAAAGAGAATTCGACTCCCCCAGTTTGAGGACAAGAATTCATACGGCTTTCGTCGATTGATTAATTTTCATTCATCTCCTTTTCTCTTTGAACTTGTGTTGGTTAATTAGAGACAATCTATTTTGGTTGCATCTCATAAGGGTTGATTCTAACTTAATCTCATCGTGTTCACGAAAGAAGGAAAAACAAACAAAAGGGAGAAATTCGTTTTTCTTCGCCTACATCATATCAGTTCACTATTTCGCGGATTCCCGGAGATTGAACCGTTGGATCGTCGCGATTTTTGGACAGTAGCTTCTAGACATATTCTTCCACGTTTCCACCGAAGGGATTGTCGTTCGGTGGTCTGGAAGGTCTGTTTCGGATAGGGGCAGATTGGTAAAACAGTTTACACACTACAAGAAAATCACAAATTACCAGCGGAATTTACCAGCGGATTAATTTCCGCTGCTGATCACCGGCGGAATAGCAGCGGAATGATTTCCGCTGCAAATTACTGGCGGAACAGTAGCGAAATTGTAATTCCATCGGTGAATTCTAATCTCACCAGCGTAACCGCTGGTAAAAAATTCCACCCGTGAATTCACCAGCAAAAAATTTATCATACCGGCGGAATTCTGTCCCTGCGAAATTTTTTTTCTTTTTTTCGAAAAAGCGGGAAACAAATTTTGGTTCCCCCTCTTTTTTTCTACTTTCTTTTCTATTCTCTCACCTTTGTCCATCATATCGCAGCTCTGGAACAACTTTAGCTAGAATTCTTTCTCTCTCAAAGCAATTTCTCAGTACCAACCATCCCTCTCCTCTTTTTCTCTGAAACTCAAAGCCATCAAGATGTTGTTGAGTTCGATTTACTCAACAGCTGAATTCGAACTTCTCTCTGCCATCAAGCCGCTGGATTTTGCGAACTTTCCTTCAATTTAGGTGAGTTAACTTCTTAATTTTGAATGGATTTGGTTTATTTGAATGGGTTTGCTTTGATTTTGAATTGATTTAGAGATTTCCCCCTAATCTAGGATTTAGGGTTTAGTTTGATACTGCTTCAACGGATTCTACAGTTCATAACCGATTACAATATTGATTTGGCAGTTCAAGTCCTTCAAAGGGAAGTTGCATTATATTTGATTCTGAAGGCGGAGAGAGCTGGGATTGATACGGACTCTTCAGATTCTAGGTTCGTATATAAATTTGTCATTATCATGTGTCTAAATGCTAATAAGGTAGTTATTAATAGATTCATGGGCTGATTGTAGAGTCTAGGTTCATTTTATGATTTGAAATTGGAAGCTGTTTGGTTTTTCGGGTGTTGTGTGTTTGTGTTAGTTGTTTTGTGTTGGCTAGGTTATGAGTATTTGGTTTTCCATAGTTGTTTAGTTTTGGTTGGTCTTCAAGAATAAGTGTAGTAATGAAGTTAGAAAATGGTTTTGAGGAGATGGAAGTCGATATTTCTTTAAGCCCTAGACTGAATGCTAAAACCTTAAAAAAGGTAGCCATAATGGATCATCCCACTGTACTTAACAACTAAATGTAGATATATACACTTCAACTCATTTTCTTCTTCCAAAGGAGACTTAAATAGCATATACAGAATCTTGCATTGTTTTGACTTTGGTTAGTTCAATTTTTATCGGGCTACAATTGTGCCCTGGTCTTATAATTGTATAGTATTGTGTCATCTTGTGCCCTGGTCGAAATGATGGATGTTGTGGTAAAGAACGGTGCTTGGTATAGCTACAAAGATCATATGTTTGCTCTCAAGGTCCAATTTCACTTAGTCTCTCTTTTCTTGAATTATATCATATGTGGCATTCACTTGCCACTGCAAACCGAAATTTCACATTTAAGGAACTTGTTTTTATTGTTATTCTGATTCATGCATCTCAATTAACTATGAAGTTGCATCTGTAACCTAGAACCTGCCTCTTCCTCCTTCTCCCATGGCTACCTCCAATCTTTCCCCTCTTTCTAACCCTTCTCTTTCTTTCAACTCTAATCCTCAACTTCCCCGCAAATCCCCTATTTCCCTCCTTCCCAAAACCCTCCTTAAACCTTCTCTCCTTTCTCATCCCCACAAATCCCACATCTCTTTCTCCTCTCAAAATCCCCTTTCTCATGTAATTTCCGGTGATGTCGAATCCTCTGCTGATTCTTCTTACTTTGATGATGAGGATAAGCCCCGTGAGGAGTGTGGTGTTGTTGGTATTTACGGCGACTCTGAAGCCTCCCGTCTTTGCTATTTAGCTCTTCATGCTCTCCAGCACCGTGGCCAAGAAGGGGCCGGTACTGGTGCTGTTAATAATAAGGTTTTGCAGTCTATTACTGGTGTTGGGTTAGTCTCCGAAGTCTTCAATTCCTCTAAGCTTGACCAATTGCCCGACGATTTAGCTATTGGCTATGTTCGCTACTCTACTGCTGGCTCTTCTATGCTAAAAAATGTTCAACCTTTTGTTGCTGGTTACAGGTTTGGTTCTGTTGGGGTTTCTCACAATGGGAATTTAGTTAATTATAGAGAATTGAGGGCTATGCTTGAAGATAATGGTTCTATTTTTAATACTAGTTCTGATACTGAGGTTGTTTTGCATTTAATTGCTATTTCCAAGGCTAGACCTTTCTTTCTAAGGATAGTTGATGCTTGTGAGAAGTTAAAAGGGGCTTATTCTATGGTGTTTGCTACACAGGATAAATTGGTTGCTGTTAGAGATCCTTATGGTTTTAGGCCTTTAGTTATGGGTAGGAGAAGTAATGGTGCTGTTGTTTTTGCCTCTGAAACTTGTGCTCTTGATTTAATTGAGGCCACTTACGAGAGGTTTATCCTGGGGAGGTTTTGGTTGTTGATAAAGATGGTGTTCAATCTCTTTGCTTAATGACTCACCCTGAACCGAAACAATGCATTTTCGAGCATATTTACTTCTCTTTGCCTAATTCAGTTGTATTTGGTAAGTCTGTTTACGAGTCAAGGGAGTATTTTGGGGAAATTCTAGCCACGGAGGCTCCTGTTGATTGTGATATTGTGATTGTTGTTCCTGATTCAGGGGTTGTGGCTGCCAATGGTTATGCAGCCAAAGCAGGAGTTCCATACAAAATAGGCTTAATAAGATCACACTATGTAGGAAGGACATTCATCGAGCCGTCCCAGAAGATTAAGGATTTCGGTGATTGGGCCTTAACTATAAGCTCGAGCTTTTAGTTCAATCGGTTCCATGACATATGTTTGTGTACTTCACATTTTAAATATTTGTCTTGCATCCGGAGTTTCTTCAAAATGTCACTCCGCCTGTTACACAGCTGATAGAAAATATCCCCAGCTCCCCTGTCCGCGTTCCTGACCAACGGGACGAGTCAAAATCACCACATCCATGGAAATAGTTTGAAATCTATCCTAAATGAAGTAATTCTTTTGTAATTAACCAAAAATGTGTCAATTTCCTGATGAAATGAAAGTATGTCTGTGTTTGGAGAATTTTGTAATTATTATGGTGAAATAATGCTTGTTTATGTACTCTAGTCAATGGTAATATATCTATCTGGTTCAACTGGATTCTCAGCTTTGTGTCTGGTTCTTCATTCGAATAGGCAGTGAATCAATCTATAATTCGGTTTGGATTATGCACGAATAGATAGAAAAACTCGTATTATAGTTTATCATGGGGGAACTTCTATTACCTTTTTTTTCCTTCTTATCTCATCCATGTTGATAACCATTTTGATTATTCTCTCTATATATTAAGAGGAACAGCATCAGGGGCTAACAATCAGATGGATATTCACACTCGTAACTAGTAAGATGGACAGTTATAGGGTCATTGGGCCTGAGAAGGACGTCATTGGAGTGGTCGAGGATTGGCAGGAAGACGAAAATTCACGCACATCACATAAGAGGGGTCTTGCACCTTTTGTATTTGTTCCGTTTGAAGAGGTATGTATTTTCAGTTGTTTCTCACCTTCAATTAATTACGTTTTTGAACCACAATTTAATGCATATGGAGGTGCTTCTAATGTGCTTATCTGCAACTTCAAATGGTAAGAATTTTATGTTTTGGCCAAGTATAGTTAAAACTGAAAACCTCTTCTTACTTCACCTCATATCAGCATCAACATTAGCTCACACAGGTCATTATTTTGTACTTTTTCAATTTGACACATTACACCATTATAATCGCACACATTAAACCCTTGCAAGTTAGTTATCAAACTTGATTTGACAATGTAGAAGAAAGCTTGAAAATTAGACGGAATTCATGTGAAGCTGAATTTAAGTATCTGTATAGTTTTTCTCTATCAAATGAGAATTCCACAAATTTTGAGGGTTATTTTTCTTATTCCATTTTCCAATATTGATATCTATCTAATTCATAATTATATTGAGCATATTACTGGAATTGTAATTCGATTTTGGGTTCAAAATTAATGGAATTGTAATTTGGGTTCAAATTTGCAGGGACAATTAAACTTAGTAGCTCCAAGCCATAATGGTTACTACAATCCCCAGCAAAGCATAATGGTAATTTATAACTTTAGTTAATAAACTGGGTTGCTCAATATTAGTTTATTTTTGTCCTTTTGAGTTCTGATCTAGGCATGAATTCGCAGGAATTTAGATGAGCTATTTCAATCCTTGTGGAAACCCCTTATTCTGCAGCGTGTATGATTAGCAAGCAGAGGGAGGTGTGAAGATTCATAGATGAAGATTTGGATGGTTACGAGGACTTGCACAAACATGAAGAAACGATGAAATTGTATATTATATACGAGCAGGGAAGGACTTTTATTTTCTGTTGTCACATACATGATGCCGATATTTATTTTGAAACTGTTGTGTAAGAAATATTAGAAAAATGTGATTATTACATACTGTCTATTCATAAGTCCTTAGCAATTAGGTGTAAGTTTAGAGCAAATTAGGTTCAGTCAATTTATGGCAGGAATTGTGTTGAAGGCAATAAAAATCATGAGTTGTAATCGTGTTAATCATAAGACTCAAATTTGTACATATATCATATACGAGTTCCCTTCAATCCAAATAAATTGAATAATTAAAAAATATATATTTCTTTTTAATTTTCAATATTAATCACCGACGGAAAATGGTCGGCAATATCCGTCGGAAATATTCACCGGCCAAATTGGGGTAGTAATAGTTGGTCGGAGTTTAAAATTTACCAGAGGAATCTTCCGACCCAATTTTGGTCGGAATAGATCTCCGACGGAAAGAGTTTTGTGGTCGGTATGCGGTACCAGCGAGCCTTTTACCAGCGGAATACAATCCGCTGCTAATCCGTAGGTAACGTTGATTTCCGACGGAATTGGACAGATCACCGACGGAATATTCCGCTGGTAAAACGCGTTTTTCTTGTAGTGACATCTCCTTTGAAGTTGTGGGCACTTCGTTTACAACGGTAGATTGATCATCGAAAGGTATTTCTTCTTATCCCTCTTTATATGAAATAACGATTAACAGATCCTATGGTTAAAAGGAAGTAGGCTAAAATTTTTATATTTCCGCTGCTATACCTTAGCCTTAATTTCCTTCATCATGTGCCTCAAGCATGCGCTATCAATATACCATAGTTTCGATTTTTCCACGCATCTGATGCTCACCTGCATTTTAAATCATTCATCTTTAGGTACCCAATTCTTTTTGGGTCCTCGTGGGTTAGCATAAACAGGTGCAAAGTCATGTTTTAATTTGTGACGGCATACTTTTATTGTGTGCCCAGCTTTACCACAGAAGTCACAAAATGCTACCCTTTTGGGGTGACTTTGTTTTTGGTCAGCACCATTGTGCTGAGCATGCCAACATACCTTAGTGGTATGTCCTTTCTTTCCGCAGAAGTCACATTGGAAAATCCGCTTGTTGTACCAACACACATCTGTTGTGTGTCCCCTTTTTCCACAACAGTCACACTGAGTGAACTGTCTACGCTTACCAGTACTTAAGTACTCAGCATGAGATTTATTTGAACTTTTTATTTGGTTCTGTAGGTTTGTGACATCCTTTTTCAGTTTCTTTGAATCTGATTGGACTTCCGAGACAAACTTGTGCATAATTTCCATGTTGCTATGCAAAGTTGAGTTGTCTTAGAGAAGATATCGAAGGTCACTGAGTTTGACCTCTTCAATCTCGTCACATCGCCTGCTGAGTGCCTTTATTTTCTTGTTACACTTTTTAGTCAGTGTATATAAATCACTCAGGGCGTTAATCATTTCATTTCTAAGCAAGTGTAAGGATGTTACCTCATTTGAGTACTCCTCTTGTTCAGATTCTTCAGAGAGGTCGGCTTGCTCAGATCGAGTGTGGTCAGCAGCGTCATCGGCCATTGATAGGGGTCAAAAACCCTATCTTTGGGTACGGTTTTAGGACATGTTTTAGCGTTATTTAGTCAATAAGCGAGCAATTCTCGCATCTAAATGCTTTTGTGTGAGTTAGTTAGAAATTGGAAACGTTTTATTTACTTTTCGTTGTTTAGGCTCGTTTTATGATCAATTTGGGCAAATACGGCCAAAATGGCATGCGTGTTATAATTCCGTTATCTTTTGAAGCTAATTGAGCAGTCAAAAGTCGCACCGAATGAAGCGTTTGCTCAAAATAAGCGATTGGCGGGTCAATTTAGCCTTTGGACTAATGTTATCTGGAGTTTTTGTGCATGCGCAGGGATAAGTTTGGGCGAAGAAACGCATGTTTGGCATTCGGCGACCGCGCGGGGGCGTATCGGGCAAGACTGCTCGACGAACTGGCCTTCGTAGGCCAGCTCACCGAGCAGGGCCTCAGAGGCCTGCTCGGGCGAGCAGGGAGCCTGCTCGCGACGAGCAGTGCCTGCTCGCCGAGCAGCTCGCCCTGCTCGGCGAGCAGACCTGCGGGAATTGATCAAAAAGACCAATTTCGCCCCCACGACTTCACGATCGATCCCACGACTTCCTACCTGCATAAGGACACGAAATAGGTCATCAAAAGGGCCCGAGCCACGCCTATAAATAGGATTTTTTCAATGCAAATTAGGATCTTTCATTATTTGTAAATTACTTTAGCTTTCCCCTTGAATTTCCTCTCCATCTCCTCCATCTTCATCGACCTCCATTGAAGCTCCTTCAAAGCTGTTCTTCGAGGAATATTCAAGGTCCGTCCTTAAGATCTAGGAAGCCGATTGCAGAGTAGACAGGTTCCTTGAAAGGGATTTTCGTATCTCCTTTTACCTTACTTTGTTTGTACTCTTTGATACAATCTATGAATCCTAGGCTAATTGTATCCTGTGACATTATTCTTCATCTTTAATAATATTTTAGCTCTTATTTTGTTCTATGCTTATTTGTTTAATCTTTGTCTTACGCTTTATTCAATTGGTTTAACTCATTCAAAAGCCCCAAAATCTAGTAGGCACATATTGTGAGCTGAATCTGACCTAGTCAGAGCCTAGGAGATTGACGACCTCTTAGTTGATTAAGCCCAAATTGCTGAGCCTTAGACCTAGTTCCGGCCTTACAAGGGAATCACGCACTAGGAACTTCAGGAGGGTAAGTAGGGTTAATCGCCTTGAATACAAGTGACTTAGATTAGGTTTTTAATCAATAGACCTAATAACCTAACTTCATTATTATCGTCCATACCATGTTCCTTCGGGTAATTGCATTAGTGAAAGATCACCTAGGAGTAGTATAACTTAATTAGGCATAGAATAACTTAGTTAGAACTAGTATAACTTAGCTAGGAGTAGCGTAATTCAACCTAGGAGTAGATTAACTTAAGCAAACAAATTCAAAACCCACAAAGCCTAGATAACACCTGAGACCAAGTAATTCGATACTTGTGGTAAATAAGTCATGTGGATTCGATACCTGGACTTTCCAGATTTATTACTTGATAACGACGGGGTACACTTATCCCTTAGTGAGTCTTCTTTACGGAAGGCGCATCAGCCATGAAGCATATGTTTGCTGACTCGGTGGCATCAGCTTCAGATGATGTTGACTCATCGCTGTCACTCCATGTGGCCACCATTGCCTTTTTGCTTCCCTTCTTTTCTTTCTTCAGATTAGGACATCTTGACTTAATATGCCCGGTTTGATGGCACTCAAAGCATATGATAGACTTGGAGCTGTCCTTTTTGTATTTGTCACTGAACTCAGCTTTATACCTGTCGCCTCTTCTGAATGGCCTCTTGCTGTTCTTTTCATTCTTTCTGATTAGCTTCTTCATCTTCCTTATGAACATGGCCATTTCCTCATCATCCGATGAGTCAGCTTCGGTTGAGTCAGCTTTTATGACGAGTGATTTTTGTTTCTTGTCTTCTAACTTTTCTTTTGCTTCAAAATTTTTCATAGAGATCTCATGAGTCAGCAGAGATCCGATCAGCTCATCGTATTTATATGTGGTCAAGTCTTGAGCTTCCTCCACGGCAGTTTTCTTAGCTTGCCAGCTCTTGGGTAAGCTTCTCAGGATTTTCTTCACCTGCTCTTCTTCAGTGAAGTTCTTGCCGAGCCTCTTTAGCTCATTTATGATGTTGGTGAATCTAGCGTTCATTCCAGAGATGTCCTCATTGTCGTTCATCTCGAGCAGCTCGTATAATCTCATATGTTGGTTCACCTTTGATTCCTTGACCTTGCTTGTACCTTCATAGATTACTTCAAGCTTTTTCCAAATCTCTTGTGCTGACTCGCAACCTGAAATCTTATTGTATTCTGCAGCATCCAGCGCACAGTGAAGCATATTGATAGCCGAAGCATTATTTTGTAGTTTCTTAAGGTCATCTTCTGACCACTCAGTTTCACTCTTGACAATTTTCTCATTGTCAACAGTTTTATAAGGCACATATGGGCCTTGAACTATTGCAAGCCATGCACTCATGTTTGTGGCTTGAATAAAGTTCTTCATCCTATTCTTCCAGAACGTATAATTAGATCCAAAGAATAGGGGAGGCCGACTAATTGATAATCCCTCAGGCAGTATCTGTGTTGTTTGGTTCCCTGGAAGGAAACGAGTGCTATTCTCAGCCATTTATCGGGATTAGCTCAAGATAGTTATATCTTTGAGTAGTGAGCTATTTAGCTCTGATACCACTTATTGGTCCCTTGTGATTAGTTCCAGGGGGGGGGGGTTAGGAACTAATGTAAGTTTTTCATTTTAATTGCGCTGACTTAATTGAATTCTTTGAGTTTCGCAACTCAGTTTTGGTCAGCGTGGCCGAGTGAGGCGTAAGACGGCTTTAGTCAGATACTGACTAGAGCTGTTTTACTTGTGAGTTGGGAAATGACACTTTTGTAGTCAGCTTCCAACTCAGCACTCTGATTTACTCAGTGTCAGCTTAAGCAATTTATATACTGAGTAAATATAGCAAGCAACACATACAGATATATATTGAAGGAGAGTTAGAAATTACTCAGCACGACTTATCCTGGTTCGGCCTCTCCACCTACGTCCAGTCCCCAGAATCCCTCCGGGCTTTTTAAATCCAATACTGAGCTCTTTAAAGGTAGAGCACAAACCGTTTACAAGGCAGTTGAATATGCAAGAGTACCGTCCTCTATTCGTCTACTCAACTCCACTAAGCGCTACAACCCAGCACTTAGATTTTCTCTACCACTGAGTACCAAACCGAGTACTCAGCACACTCTCTCAATACTATGATTGATACAAGATTGTTCTTTTTCAAACAAAGAACACTTTAGATGATTACAAAGAAAATCGCTCTAGCATTTACACAGATATGGAAGTTTGGTGTAAGATCTTTTTCTTGTTTTGGTGTGCTTTGTATGTATGCTTTTTGTTCTCTTGTATTTCAGCAATCTGCAAAGGATCTAAGAAGTATACTTGTCCTTTTATAGTTGTATTCTGAAGACTTATTCATTTGAATTCTGGATTTGTCCGTTGAATCCAAACAGCTTCTTTTTTTGACAAGGCTCTGGTCAGCTTCATATTTGCAGGCCAATCCTGTTGTCTGAATTCCGCAGGCGTCAGGTTTGTCTTCTTCTCGCAGGTTTCGTCTTCTTGTGCCAGTTTGTCTTTTAGCGAAAGAACAGTTGACCCATACATCTCGAAATTGGCTTTTGCATAATTCCAAGGTTTCTATTATTGGTGCAGACAGTTGTCGGAGCTTGTCTTTTAGCAAACGGATCATTCGCGCTGTCCTGAAGATTACTCAGCATGACTTTGATAGCCGTTGTCTTCGATTGTTGCTAATACAAATACCGAGTTCTCTTTTACTCAGCTTCCATGGTCAGCTTCATTCTGCAAGACACAGTTCTTCAAGAAGACTTCTCTACTTTTGATACTGAGTTGCGTTCCACTCAACTTCGTTGATTTGTTTGATCTTTAAGCTTCTGTTCTGAAGATGACTTTTCTTTTATCACGCTGAGTTACACTCCACTCAGCTTGTGCTGTTTTTCTCATGCTGTCTTCATCCTGTCTTTCTTTTTATTTCTATTTCCATTTATATTTATACTCAACATTGAACAAACATATTAGTACAATTAAATCAAAACACTTAAATTTAATTGTCCCGTAATCATGGATTAACTTAAATAATTTTGTCAAATCAAAATCATGTGGAAAGGTGTTTCAACATGATGAAGCATGCATATTTCTCAAGGTGTACAAAAAGAAATGCAGAAAATCATGCAGATCGAAATTCAAAAATACTTAAAAAGCAAGAACAATGGAATGAAGCAGCAGAATTCACAGAACTCTCATGATTTCAGTGCTTTTGTATCTGCTTCAGGTATCTCTAAATCTCATTTGGTGTTGTTTGCAAATGCAAATGATGTAGAAGCCTAGATAGTGGATTCCGGAGCTACATCACATATGAGTTATTGCATTAACTTATTTCATGGTGTGAAATAGATATGTCCTCCAAGGGATGCCACTCTTCCAAATGGATCTTCTCAGATGGTTAACATAATAGGATCTATGACTTATTCACATGATTTCACAATCACAGATGTGTTGTACTTGGAGAATTTCCAATACAATTTATTATCTGTACTACAATTACTCCAAAATGACAGTAAAGTTGATTTTTGTTGGACATAAATGCTATCTGCAGGACCAGCACATTGAAGCAATTTTAGCTACAGGGACACTGCGTCAAGGGTTATATCAACTTGATCCAATTTTTCCCTGTAAGTCTAATATTGCTTTACATAGTAGTACTACAATAAATAAGTCTAGGCCTTTTAATGATTGGCTATGGCATCATAGATTAGGTCATGTTTCAGTTGAGAAACAAAAGCATTTACGAGTTTTCAATAAAGATGATGTAATCAGAGAGTGTAATATTTGTTAACAGTCCAAACAACACAGAATGCCTTTTGCATCTAGTACAATATAGACATCTAAGCCTTTTGAACTTATGTATGTGGATTGCTGGGGTCTATATAAACAAAAATCTATTACTAGAGATAGATTCATGCTTACTCTTGTAGATGATTACACCAGATCCACATGGATAGTTTTATTCAAAACTAAAGATCAAGTCCCAAACTTACTTACAAGCTTCATACAGATGATAAAAAATCAATTTGAGCTCACTCTGAAGCGTGTTAGGACTGATAATGGGATGGAGTTTGTAGGGCAGTCATGCCAGTCTGTATTTCAGTCTTTTGGAATTAAACATCAGAAGACTTGTGTTTATACTCCCCATCAGAATGGAGTTGCTGAAAGGAAACATAGACACTTAACAGAAGTGGCCAGGGCACTTTTTGTTTCAAGCTAAAATGCCAACATATTTTTGGGGTGAAGCCATCTGACATGTAACAACTTTGATCAATGTTATGCCAACCAAGGTGCTGGATTGGGAGACACCATATCAGAAGTTATATGGTAAAGAACCAAATTACGACAGGAACAAGGTATTTGGTAGTGCTTGCCACATCACCAATATCAATCCTCATAAGGATAAGTTTGAAGTTAGAGCTTACAGATCAGTATATGTTGAAAATTCATTGAATCAGAAGGGTTATAAGGTATACAATCTAGACTCTAAGAAGTTATGTGTGTCTAGAGACATTATTTTCCATGAAACTCAATTCCCATTCCAAGCTACTGATTCATTTAATACTCCCAATTCTGTCTTAATTCCATCTACCTCAACCTCTTTCTATAATGATCCGACGGGAGAAGTTTTTGTTTCAATTCCTGAACCACAAAAAGAAACAAACAGCCAAAGTTCCATCCAACTTCAAAACCAAAACAGTCACAACCAAAATACTCTCCTATCACCAACCCTTGACAATTCATCGGAGTCTTCATCTGAGGCCATAACCACACCTGATAGTGATCAGCCTTTCTCTATTCCACCAGCTCCTCCTTCAATCTGGCAGTCAAATAGAGTGTGTAAACAACTAGTGAAATTCAATGATTTTGTTCTTCAATCAAAAGCTCATCCTCTTAACCAAATGTCTTGTTTAGCCTACTCATCAAATCATAAATCCTTTCTAGCCAATATTACTAAAAATAAAAAACCTAAAACTTATGATCAGGCATGTCATGATCCCAAATGGCAGAAGGCCATGAATAAGGAGTTACAAGCACTTGAGTCCAATGAAACTTGGATTCTAACTGATTTTACCAGCAGGTAAGAAGCCAATCACTTCAAGATGGCTTTTTAGAATCAAATACAATCAAGATGGCACAGTTGACAAATACAAGGCCAGACTAGTGGCTAGAGGGTTTACACAGACATATGGAGAGGATTACACTGATTGTTTTTCTCTTGTTACAAAGGTAACTATAGTTAGAATTTTCATTGCTATTGCAGCAACTAAAGGGTGGAATATACATCAGACTGACATTAATAATGTGTACTTACATGGTCATGTTGATGAAGATCTTTACCTAGTACCACCAGAAGGGTATGATAAAGCAAAGCCAGGTCAATGTTGCAAATTGGTGAAATCATTGTATGGTTTGAAGCAGGCTGGGAGACAGTGGAATCTAGAATTCACTAACAAGCTGCTATCAATGGGTTTTAAAAAATCCATTCATGACTATTGTTTGTTTACTAAGCAGAGTGGAGGAGAGTTTCTAGTGCTTATAGTTTATGTAGATGACATCCTGATATCAGGAACATCTGATGAACTTATTCAAGAAGTTAAAGAAGAATTGGACAGGGCATTCACTATTAAAGATATGGGGTTTGCAAAGTTTTTCCTTGGGATAGAACTTGCAAGGTCATCTTCTGGGGTTATATTGTCTCAGCAGAAGTATATTAAAAATATGATAGCGAAAGCTGGTTTGCAGGGTGCTAAAGAAACATCAAGCCCTTGTTCTAGTAGTTTACAATTCACTGATGTATCTCCCATTTGTTCTGAACCAGATAGGTACAGAAGATTAGTAGGTAAACTACTCTATTTAGGTTTTACACGCCCTGACATAGGTTTTGTAACTCAACAGTTAAGTCAATTCATGACAAACCATTAGAAGTTCATATGCAGATGTCATTACATGTTCTGAAGTATCTCAAGGGGACAACGTCTTTAGGATTATTTTATCCTAGTGATAATGATTTTCAGCTACATGCTTATTGTGACTCAGATTGGGGGAGATGCAAGATTACTAGAAGATTTGTAACTGGTTATTGCATTCTTATGGGAAATGCTATTATTTCATGGAAGTCCAAGAAACAAAGCACTGTGACAAAATCTTCAGCAGAGGCTGAATATAGAGCAATGGCCATGACTGTATGTGAGATCAAATGGTTAGCTTATCTACTTAAAGAGTAGCAAAATTCAGTTGGCTGATGTTTTAACCAAGCCATTGAGCTCGCATCAGATGAATCCAAGTTTGAGCAAGTTAGGATTGGTCAATCTCCCATCCACAACTTGAGAGGGGGTGTTGGAATTGATGGGTAAATTTCATCAATGGTGTACAATCTTTGCCCCATTTCACACTTTGGTGTACGACCTTCAATTTGTCTCACTAATATGTACGAACTTATAGGTGACCTCCCACTTTGGTGTACAGCAGGTAAAAATGACCGGTCAACACGAAGTAAACGCGCCATGTCAGCTGTTTGACCGGTCAAAAAGTCAAAATTTGATTATCTTATATAAAATTACTTATATAACCTCTTCTTCCTACTTCCCCTTTCCATTTCTCTCTCTTCCTTATTTCTCTTTCATTTAATCTTTCTTCCTCCTTCCCCTTTTGTGTTTAACGGAAAGAGCTTATTATTTATCCCTACTGATTCATTATGGCTATTGTCGTGGATATGCTGACAAGAAAAAAAAGGAATACCATCTTAATTCAATTTCTGAGAACTTCATCACTATTTTTACTGCATGTGACCCATTATGTCTCTCTCACATCTCCTTTTCAGTTTCTTCAACACAAACAAATTTTTAATTATTTTATGCGCAAGTGCTTCGTTATACATGCTTATCTAATGCAATAGTTTATCTAAATTATCAATATGCATATGGGTTACTTTGATTTCTCATCTCTACTTCAAATACAAAACAACTAATCGTGGAGGAGTAGCCTGAACAACATTAGATTCCGACAACTTCGGTCGGGGACTCAAACTTCCTGACGAAGAAATACTAAACGATTGAGACCGATCATGAGAGCCTGAAGTAGAAGACTCTCTTTAAATAATGATAGAAAGTAGATTATAGTAGATTATACGAATTGGCCTTGGATTTGAGTTGCGATTTTCTCTTTTGCGAAATCAGGTTTTTTGTTTTGCTCACCTATAGTATATAACCAGGTTGTGTTTTCCAATTCTTTTTAACAGTAATAAAAAGAGGGAGGGAGATGAAAAGGAAAGTGTGAGAGAGGAAAAAATATTACAGTTGAGAGAGAAAGTAGAGAGAGAAGGAAAATGTGAGAGACAAGAAAATAAGCAATGAAAAAGGAAAGGTAATTTCGGTGAAGGAGAAAATGGGTAAAAAAGTAATGTCTATTTGGTGGATCTTATTTAGGGGTAATATTGTAATTACATATTTAGTGGGTCCCACTTTTTTAAAGAATGAGTTGAAAATGGGTGACATGGCGCGTTGACTTCGTGTTGACCGGTCATTTTTACCTGCTGTACACTAAAGTGGGAGGTCACCTATAAGTTCGTACATATTAGTGATATAAATTGAAGGTTGTACACCAAAGTGTGAAATAGAGCAAATGTTGTACACCATTGATGAAATTTACCCTGGAATTGAGCATTTAATAAAGGTCCATACTATGAAATATAGGATGTAATGCAGGCTAGTTTTTCCCTTCTCTTTTTCTATATAAAGGTCATTTTATACTCTGTATTTTTCATCAATTAATAAGATTCATTTTGAGATATTTTCTCAGTTTATCACTTTGTAAATTTGAACAAAAGATATAGGAAATTGTACTGTCAATTTCACTTGTCGGTCTGCGAACCGCTTAATCCATATGTTTGCTCAGGGATGGTTTCAACGTTTGATAGTGGGAAGTGGAGTATTACTCCTCCCACCTTTGCTTGTAACATTTTAGCCTCCGACTCTTAATTTAATGCATTGCTGTTAAATAAAATAATAGCTTTCATTAATAGGATGAAAAGATCAATTAAAAAAAAAGAAAAATAAAAAGATAGAGCTAGCAAGAATAACAGGAATGAGTAATAATATATGTAAAACTTCTTGTTTTGATATCGAAGAAATAACAAACACTACAAAGCATAGAATCTACGGGTGTATATCGATGCAGTTTAAATCGCATATCGAATTCGGTTTTTTGGTTCGTTTTTTTACACTTTGGTTTGGCATCAGTTTTTTTGGTGTATTTCGGTATTCGGTTCGGTTTGGAAAAAATGTAAAAAGCCCAAATTGCACCAAATTACACATATTTTATATATATACACATATTTGAATTTTACAAGTTTTGTTTTGTTTGTTTTTGTTGAGATAATAAGATTATATGAATATATTTTGAAAGTATTTTAAATTTTTTTAATTGTTGAAGTAAATTTAATAATGAAATATAATAATTTTTCTTTATTATTTTTATTTTTTAATTAAATTTGGTTTAAAACCGAACCGCATCAAATATTTTAGTTCGGTTGTATATATTATTCGATTCGGTATTGGTATGTATCATTTTGATAATTTCGGTGTTTATGTTTTTTCAGTTCGGTTTTGAACTAATACACACCTATTAGAACCACTTCGAGAGCCAAAAAAAAAAAAAAAATATTCGAACTCTCTATCGCGATGGCGACCAACTAATTTTCACCTTACTTTTTCCATTATTTTCAAATCGCTAACACCATTCCCCCTCTTATTTCAAATCCCTAACACCAAAATCCCAAATTTCTTCCCCAAATCAGAAACCCTAACCTTCCAAACCCTAACAAATTCAATTAGGGCTCTCCAAAATCCTTGATTTCACCCATCCCTTTCTTCTACAATTCCTAGAACTCTCAAATCGTAACTTTTATTTTCACTATTTCATCTCTTTTTCTCTTATCAATGGTGAAAAGGGTTGTAGACACAAGGAAGGGCAAGGGCATTCCATCTTCATCTGTGAAAGATGAAAACCCAGGTATGGAACTTGCTAAAGATTTTGGTTGCCCTTTTCCTTTGTTTACTATTGGAGAAGGTGAAAAGTTTAAGGAATTTAACAATAAAAGTTTCGTAGGAATGTTGCATATTGATTATCAAATGTTAGAAAGTCATAATCTCTCTGATGATTTTTTGAAATATGTTAAATTAATGAAGTGGGATACTTTTATTGATATGAAATTACCGGTTAGGAAGGAATGGATGATCGAATTTCTAGTTACTTTAGAGTATGTTGATGTGCAGAAAAAGAACCAATTTAAGTTTCGTCATGCTGGTGATGAATATGTTTGTGGTTTTAAGGATATGCATACCTGGTTCAAGTTTCCATTGGAAGGAGTCACAATGATGCCACCTAAATATCAAGCAACTCCATTTTGGAATGCAATTACGGGTTCCGGTCGTTTTTACCCGAAAAACTCGTCTAACCGATTGATCAAAGACAATTGCCTTATGCTTTTCCACAAGTTTCTGTCTCATGCCTTATTTGGCAGAGTGGAAAGCAGCAAGGTACAATTGAAGGATGTGTTCGTGTTGTCTTTATTGCAGGAGAACAAGACGCCTTGCTCGATCTCTTCTATTTTCGAGGGCTTGTTCGCTGCTTCAAAATCAAAACAGAAAACAGTCGGCATGGGGCATATGATCACCGGGATTATATTGGGTTGTCTTGGACAGTTGCGTGGTTTTGAGCCGAATGAGGGGGAGCAGATTCAGTATTTGAATGAAGGGCTTTTGAAAAACGCCCATTTGGTATCTACAACGAATGGGGGGCTTAAATTTGTTTCTTATGAGGCGCGCACTGCCAAATTTTTGGCGGGTAAAGATAAAGGGAAGGCGACTGTCACCAATCAAGATGTGAGTGAAGAGGAAGACGAGGAGGAAGATGATGAGGCTATGAATATGGATGCTCCAATTACGGAGATAATAGGTAAAGGTAAAAGGAAGGCGGATGTCACCAATCAACATGTGAGTGAAGAGAAAAATGAGGAGGAAGACGATGAGGCTGCGAATATGGATGCTCCAATTACGGAGATAATAGGTAAAGGTAAAAGGAAGGCGGATGTCACCAATCAAGATATGAGTGAAGAGAAAGATGAGGATGACGATGATGAGGCTGCGGTTATGGATGCTCCCACTACAGAGATAGAGGGTTGGAAGCAAGTGCTTCAAAGGTTGGATATCATGGATAGAAACCACCAAAATTTGGTGGGACAACTTGGTAGGATTGAGCACGAAGTGAAGAAGATGCGCCGAGAGCACAAATCATTGACAAGAAACGTGATGTCATACCAAAACATGGAATTTTCTCTAACACCACCGGGTTCACCTAGTAATGACACGTAAAAGGGACAGTTCATGGACGTTTTGTCCCATAATCAATCACCAAACAGTTTATGTTGTTTTCATTACTTAACATAATTACTTTTACCAAGTTTCTTATATATGAGTATTGTCAATTAATCTATTTATTGATCTTTACAAGTTAGGAATTAAATTGAAGAATTTATTCTTAATCAAGTATATAAAGAATTAGTCATCTTCTATCACCAGGGAGGCCGGGATAATAGAACGGGAGGGAGGCCGAGATAATAGGATGATTGTCGAATAAATTAGGTTTTTCCTATCACATTGTTTAGTATTCTAATTAATGTCAAGAGAACAAATTAAAAATCATTACAACTTAGTTTAATACCTTAATCAAATCAATAAGTAATTGATAAATTTACTTATTGAAAAAAAAAAAAATCAATAAGTAATTTTATCATTTGATCCTGTTTTCATTATTTCATTTGCAAAACTTTAGTTTGATTTATAATATGATAATTTAGTTTAATTAGATAATATCTACCAACAATGGTATTAGAATCTTACGATTCAAGATTCGATTTGTACGATTCGATTCAGTTCTATTTTGAACTGGATCTATAAGGCGAATCTAAATTATCACAGAATCTTGTGATTCATGATTCGAATTGTACGATTTAAGTCGATTCAGCTCTATTCCGAGCCGGATCTATAAGACAAATCTAAATTATTACAATTCCTATATTGTTTTTTAGGAAAACTATTACTCTAATTAAAGAAGGACGAGGAAAAGGAACCAATAAGAAATTTAAATAATAAGAAATTAGAGTATTATAATTCATTAACAAATAAAAACATATTTACTCTGTTATGAGGAGGGGTCCCACCACAAGGGTGTAGTGGGGGAAAGCCTTCCGACAACAACGTTTACTGTTGCGCCAAGACTCGCCCTCAATATTTTAAATTCAATATGATAATATTTTATTTTTTATAATATTATGAATTTGACGATTCGACTCATGAGTCACTATTCACAAAATGAGGATTTCTATTCTCGATTTCACAACTATGCTACCCAGTTAATTCAGATTTCTGTAAACAAGAGTAATAAGGAGAAAGTGATTAAGTAATAACTGTATTTTCTGGTGGGAATAATATCTTTTAATAAAATTCCTACCAATAATGATTTTTTTAAGAATTCTGAGAATTGTGCAGGGTTGTAACGGTTTGCAGCATTTGTTGTTGTTGGAACTATGTGATATGGTTCCGCAACTCCAATTGAATTATTTGGTCCCACCCGTTATCAATGGGATCAAGTCCTCCATATATGAAGGTTTGGTTTATGGAAATTTTTTGAGTGAGCTGCTTCCAGAAATGTCAATGGAAGATGAAGATATGCCTAATAAATCTATAAGGTCGTTGAAGTTTGGGGCAACTCAGGATGAAGTCTTCCTTATCCAAGGCAAATCATTCATTGGTGAAGAATTGTTAGCTGGTTCCGTTGATGCCGTCGCCTGCATCTTCATCTTCATCGGGGGAACTGGACCATTTTTTTGCACCCTCAGCCAGTGGTTTCTGGCTCCGCCACCGTCTATTCCTTATGCTTGCTTCCCACATAAACCCAGGCAGCCTTCACCGGGAAGTACATCATCCAAAGGAATTCATACGTGTACGCAAACATGTCGATTTCCTGGTATTAATATTATTAGAAACTCTGATTGTCACAAATCAATAATGCCATACATAGTGTAAGAAATTACAGCAGCATTGTGTGTCTCAGCTTATATGATCCAGCAAGCTGTTTCTGTTTGGCACGGGAGAAAAGAAATCTTCTAGTCCCATTTGCTTACGGGTTCAGGGCTGCTGGTTTAGATGCATCAAAACAAGATCCATAGCCTAAACAAGGGAATAGACGACCACATTGCATGGATCATCTTTCGATCAACCAGATCTGCATATGGCTAGATGTTCCATTCATCTTCCGTGTTCCCAGTAACACATGTTGCGATTTAGTTTATTCAAGTTCTCAGCAATCACATTTTGCATTTCTTCCTACATAGAGGGAACACAGATAATGACACTGGTCAGCCAACAATCAATCCCTAAATGATCAACAGAGGGTGCACAAATGTGACCAAATAACTAATCTAAGCCGCGAAGACATAGACATTCATTCGTCAGAAGATATGACAAAGATTGCGTAGTTTGAAGGGCAAATGAAACAAAAATTACTTCGTCAAAATAGATAGCACAATGTAAGATACAGAAAATAAAAGGCATATCCGCAATTTCACCTACGAATGCCTGGGGGCTGCCTTTAATAACAAAAGAGGAGGCTAAACCATAAATGACAAAGCATGTGTAATAAACAATCAAGCCTTAACATAGTGCCTAAGGCTAAAATCAAAATCCTAATTGATAAAGAGACTTCAGTGATTATCGAATATCATCTTCCCAGAAATGCAAAAGAAGCAATAGCCTACCATAATAAATAAATAAACAATAGATTTTGCAAAAAGGATGAAAAATACAGCATACAAAGCAGGAAATATATGTAAAGCTACATGTTTGGATACTAGGAAAATAACAAAAAGGACTATGCCAAGAATAAACTTGAACAGTCAGTGAGAACCAGATAGATTGTGCTTATTGCTTATATGGCTGATTGTCTATCCGTTTTCACACGCTAGTATTAAACCTAAAATAGAATTGCAAGCTGGGTATATGATACGAGAGAAACCTTGGCTACACTTAACGCAAAGGAGCAAGCTGCGACACATAAATAAAGCTAGAACAAACGACATTATTTACCAACAAAAGCTCCATCCTCGGCTCATCATCTATATCATCATTTAATTAACAAGCATCAATCTAATGAAACTATAATTTCTTTTACTTATTCATATACCCAAACAAAATAACGTTGTTGTCGTGTGACCGAGAGGTCACGGATTCGAGTCTTAGGAGCGGCCTCTTGCCAAAAAAATTGGCAAAGACTTGCCCCAGTACACCCTTATGGTGGGACCCCTCCTGGACCCTCGCTTAGCGGGGACGCGTAGTGCACCGGGCCGCCCTTTTTATTCATATACCCAAACAAAAAAATCATTTTAACGCCCAAAAATCATCAAACAGAGTTTAAACAACTTCAAGTTTGATGTAAAACAACCTAAAAAGGCTGCCTTTAATAAGGAAAGAGGAAGCTAAAACATGAATTCCCTGAATATTCAGAGAACTTCTCGAACAAGGGAATGGATGATTGATCCCAACAATCAAAGCCCAATATGAGCATCAGCAAGAAAGTAAGTCAAAATAACAAACTTAGTTCAAGAATGTGAGAAACCACAGGTCAAGAAATCATCAAGATTCAGATAGTAAACGTGCACAACAATAATTAATAAACTCACTAGGAAATCAGCTACGTTTACGAGAGCAAGAGAATTAAATTAGTATGTCTCAATCATTTCAAGTTCAACCGGACAACTGACTTTTATCAAATAACTAAAGTTAAGTTATAAGGAAAAGACAAAACCACAAGACATACACTAAAATTAAGTTATAAGGAAAGGACTAAAATTAAGTTATAACGAAAAGACATTGTGTAGATACCCATTTTTGTCCAGGATTTTTTTATGTTTTAACTGACAATATTTGAAATTTCAACAAATTCATATATTATATCGGAAATAAAACACTTCATTCTCACATATGATTTATCAAAAATGGAGTTTTTGTGTGCCAATTTGTTATATCTCAATATAATTATCAAATCGCACTCAAGGTATAATTCATTGAAATAAATGAATTTTCCATCTTTTTATAAACTATATATGAGATATAATGTATTATTTTCTAAATATAATTTTGAAATTGTTATATTTCAAATTATGATTATTAGTTAAAAATCAATTTTTGTTTAATAGTTAAGTTAATGTCATGAATTTAGCTCATTCATTTTATAATTAATATTCAAGGAATAAATATAGTTCTAGGTATGATTTATTGTTAAGAGATTGCTATTGAAGATGATTTTTTTTACATAAAGTCATGTTTAGAACATAATTTATTCTTAGAATTAATTAGTTATGAATGAATTAATATTCACAAAAAATTATAAAAAATAATAAAATAAAAATAAAATAGAATGTTTTTATTAAGAAATAAAATTTACATTTTAGTAAAACTAATCAAATTACAATTTTTGTTTTGCAGGAAACATAAAAATAAACCTCTCAAGGTTCCAAATGAAGCTTCAACTCAAACAAAACCCAAATTTCAAATTTGTGGACAAAGCCAAAAATGGACAGCATCAAGGTTCCAAATGAAGCTTCAACTCAAACAAAACCCAAATTTCAAATTTGTGGACAAAGCCAAAAATGGACAGCATCATTGGTCTTCAATCTAAGAGAAAATTCACACCTCAAAGACTAAAGAGACAAATTCAGCGTGAATAAGCAACCAATCCCCTACATCTTGAAAATAGGAGACCATCACTAGAGACAAATGCACAAAGATCAACAATGCAGAAAAATTCATAGTAAAAGACAATTTCCTCAAATCCAACCATGACTTGTATATCTATAAATAGAGGGGTTTTGAACACCAAAAAGGAGGAGGCCAATTTGGAGAGAGATTTTGGAACCAAAGTTTAGAAAGCCATTTTTTAGAGTTGTATTTTTTTTAGACAGAAATCAAAAAGAAATTCATGTGATTGTTTCAAATCTGAGTGAAAATCCAAAAAGTGAGTGAAAATCTAAAGAGTGAAATCTTATATTCACCAAAGTTCAATACAAACCAATTCTTCTCTATTTGATCTCCAAAGCTTTGAGCTAAGGGTTTTTATTCTTAATTTGTAAAAACAGTGATTGAAAGCATCTATTTTGCTTTTGAAATGAACTGATTTTGTAAACTTTGAATAAAAATCCATTAGTTTTCAACTCTTTAAATATATATGTTGATTACTTAATGCGTTTGAAATTTCTAATACTAACCATTTATTATTCTTAGGGATAAGGTGCAAATTTGCCCCTAACGTTTTTAGGGAGGATCAGATTTACCCCTTAAGTATGAAATAGCAAAATTTTAGGTCTATGGTTTTTATAAAGGTGCAATTTTAGGCCTGTTGGATGGAAAACTTTAACACTGTTAAAAATTGTATGCCATGTCAGAAATTTATATTTGGGATTGTCACGTGGAATTACACCCATCCTTCCATCTTCTTCCCCGTAATCGTGATTCACCAGATTCTTCTCCTTTAATTACGATTTTGAATATGCTCTCTTTCATCTTCTTCCGTTCAGTCACGATTATGCTCTTCTTTTTTTTCCCTTCAATTGCGATTTTGATTCTGCTCTCATCTCCTTCTCCTTCTTAGCTTCAATGGTGATTTTGCTCTTCTTAGCTTCAATGGGGATTTTGCTCTGCTTCTCCTTCTTTCTTCCCTTCAATCACGATCCTTCCTTTTCCTAAAGCTATCGTTTTTCGTTTTCCTAAAGCATTGCTTAATACCCATCCAGAAATTTTTTGTTTTCCTAAAGCATTGCTCTCAAGGCTTTTACAATAAGCACTATTCTTCCATGAAAAGCAAGTATTCTCAGCAATCACACTTTCATTTCAGACATTACAATAAGCAGTATTCTTCCATGAAAAGCAAGGATTCATTCATGGATACTCTGATGGATAACGCGATACAAAGACATTGAAAATAGAAAATGAACTGAGCTTAATGAATTGGAACTAGAAAAACACAAGCAACAGAATAATAGAATCAAAAGAGAGATCAACTGCCTAAACTAACTATCAGTGGAAAAAACTCCATTGCCCAAGCATAAAGCCGAATACTAACTGAATCCCCAAAACATGTCTTTAACAATCTAAACTCTCACATCACATATGTACATAACCTATAGTATTCTTTCCTTCTCTCTCAACAAACTCCAGCTAAGCCGATAAACCATATGTCCTTCGATTCCCAATTTACCCTCTTATTCCATTATCACATTCTTTATCAGACTCCGAGATAATTAATATTCCATGGATCTAAGATTCTGGGGTTATAGGGAAATTGAGACCATGAAGCACATCAAAATTTAGACACTGAATTGTAATATGAAGCACATCAAATCAAAGAACACTCTTGATTGAGGAAATTACTTACCAAGTGTGTATCCTTTCATGCAAATGAAATTCACCATATGATTACAAGTTCCATCATTCTTAAGCTCCACTCCAACAAGCCTGAATCACTGAATTAACATTTTGAAAGAGACTTCAATATATTGAATCTGTTAAAATAATTGACAAATGAACAAGCATCAGATAACCATGATTGGAAGTGCCTTGGTTTCACAAGCATCAATCTAATGAAACTATGTTATCATGTGGAAAAGACAAGACATACACTAAAATTAACTCATAAGGAAAAGACAACCATATTGCATCCACAAATTGACACTTGTATTCCTGCAATCCCAGTAATACACAATGTCACCATGTTTATACGCTTCTCAGGAATCCCATTTGCATTTCTTCATACATATTTAGTAATAATCTCAACATTGCCCTTATATACAGAGAAAACTAAAGGTTATAGAACACGTTTAGGGAGAAGTAAATTAGCATCTCTCAAATACTTCACCCGGACAAAGTACCACTGGGTATTACTGCAATCAAATTACAGGTAATAGACAACCGCATTGCATCAAGCGTTTCCGTTCATAATTATAAAAACAAAAACCAAGTCACGAAAGTTCTAGTTTGAAATTTGCTTTGAACTTCTTTCTCTATATTGCAAAAGCAAACTAAGGATAATGACTCTGGTCAGCCAACAACCAATCCCTAAGTGATCTAATGATTGGTTGACGTTACACAATCTATTACCAAAAATAACCTCACCAGGACCTAATACTTTGAATCACAATCTATTAGCAAATTTACCCCTGTTGTCTAACTCAACTGCGCGAACAAATTTATCCCAGAGTCTGACATCAGTCTATTAGCTCCAATAATCAACCAGTGCTATGCTGCTATTTTAAATAGAAGTCAACAAATTAAAAATTAAAAGATTGAACTCGAAGGGCCAATACTATAACTGGAATTGGAGGGGTGAGCCAGGCCAATGCCATAGTGCAACACAATGGCGACTCTTGAAGACCCTAATGGCAAGCCATTAATATAGGTCTTCCCCCTAAAAAAATTAATTTAATATCGTATGGACCAATGGTCCACATATCAGATATTAAACTGATAAGAACAGATACTACACTTGATCTTAGCCAAAAGGCCGAGAAAGGTATGCTTCTACCATTGTAAGGCTTCTCTCTTTATACTTCACTTCTTGGTCCTCAAAGAGCTTTCTTTCCAATGTGGGATGTTTGTAAAGTAAATGACACACTTCCTCACTCACTTTCAACAATTTTATCCGCTGAATACCAGACCCAAGGCAAAGTATTTCCATCAAACAACAATTTTATCAGCTAAATACCACATCTAAGGCAAAGTTAAACTGAGCAAACAAAAGATAATGACTCTTGTCAGCCAACAACCAATCCCTAAGTGATGAACCATATCCATATCTAATGCTTGGTCGAGTTTACACGGGAAGCATCTATGTGCCTCTGAGATAACTAACCCAAGCTTTGAAGGCATTGCCTTATGGAGCACATCTGTTTCTGATTTGACTAAATAACATCTGTTCCAGAGAGGGAGGAACTAAACACATTAAGCTCATTAAAGTGCCTCAGAAGATATGATAATTGACAAAGATTGCACAGTTTAACCTCATTTGGATGCCCAATTTAATATTTTGATTATGTTGAAACAATAAAACAAATTAACAAGCATCTAATCTCCATGATTTGAACTTTGAAGTGGCTCACTTTCAAAAGCATGGACAAAATGAAACTATAAACAAAAACTTCTTCTCAAACGCATAATAATGAATTTAGGGAGTTCAAAATTTGATGAAAACCTAAAACCAGTTCAATTTTACCTTGCAATGTCTATAGCACGAAAGAAGAAGCTGAGAAACGAGTAGATAATCATTGCCTCCAACAGAGAATCTAATCCCTAATTGATAACGAGAAATATCATCTTCCAATATAAGCATAATAATCAATAACCCACCCATTGTTTGGAAACTTAGAATATAACAGAAACTCACCTTTTACATTGATTAGATGAACAAGAAAGTGAAACTAGAATTGGAAGGGGGCCGCGCGAACGCAGGCCCCCACTGCCACAAATTATGACGTAAGCTCTCCCTCTTGGGGAGACTTTAGGGAAGCACCCCTCCAGAGTGCAATGGAGGTCACAACCCTAGGCCATGAGCCTCATTGATCACCCATTGAACCCGTCCAGGTAAGTATGTTTCTCCATCGATCTTCAGTCTCATTTATCCGTTTGCTGGTTCATTATCCTGCTCGTGCTTTCCGATGTGGGATATGCTCTCATAACTTTTCTTCCTGTTATGACCAGAAGGACTATAAGCCGCATGCTAGATGTATGAGCCGGGGTCCCTTCGGTTCGCTGTCCGGGGGGATAGAGAGAGGAGCCTAGTAACAAAAATCTCTTTTTCGCAAGCTCTAAAACTAGTTGCATATTCTTTTTAAGAAAAAAAAAATAGTTGTATATTCTCACACAAATTATGACGTAAGCTCTAAAACTAATTAATCTAACCAGTACCAGCACGTCGGTTCTAACCGGATTTGATATGTAATTACATTGTTCAAACTCAGCTCAATCGGTACGATATTTACACCGGACTGGGCTGTGGGAAAACTAATTTCAAATCCAACCTAACTCATCCAACTAATATATTTATATAAAAAATTAAAATCAAAGTTAAAATTAAATTATTTTGATGTAAGGCTATATTAATATGAGGGACATGATGAGCTTCATTTGCTTGAAATTTCCTTTTGTATGTGTTTTATTTTTTGATTTCTTGAATTAAAAGTGGTTCAACGTTGCTGGGTTGGGTTTATATTTGAGAGCATATTATACAACAACTTCAACCAAATATCTCAACATCCCTCTAAAAAGGGGATAATTATTCTTTTAATACTTTTAAAAATATTTATAATAATAAAAAAATAAAAACAATTTCTAATTTGAAAATAAAAACTGAAAGCACCGTTTTATTCTTGTGTTTATCCTCCATGTAAATTTTTAAATTCGTCATAGATGGTTCTATTAGGGTTAAAGAAGTCCATTAATTTTAATATTTCAAAACGTTAATTGAAAAAGCTCATTTTAAGAGCTTTTTCTAAATTATCGTTTTCATCCCAAAACTCTCTCCCAAACCTCTCTCCACCAAACACTCCAATTAGCGGTTTCAGTGGTCAAACCTCTAAAGTTGGTCAAAATCGCTATTTTTATCCCAAAACGCTCTTTACCAAACAGGGCCAATATGAGGGACATGATGAGCTTCATTTGCTTGGGGTATTGCTATATACCGCAATATTTTTTCCACCCACCGCACTCTTTTGACATTTATGCCATTGTCATAATTTTTTTTATCAAAAACCAAAACTTTTTTTTTCCTCTCTTTCTCTCCCAAGCCTAAAAACCCGAATTGGACAAAAATGGACCCGAGCATTCCCGAAGACCATGATTTCGAACACGAGGTAGTCCTACGATATAAATTTAAATTTAAATTTTGTTTTTTGAATTTCTAATTTTTTTTTTTTGGCCTAAATGGGCAGCGCGCACCGTTCCACCGTACGGTGGAATGGATGCGCCTTTCGTTCCACCGTACGGTGGAACGATTGCGCCTTTCGTTCCACCGTATGGTGGAACGAGAGCGCCGGTCGTTCCACCTTACGGTGGAACGAACGGCCGTGCCGTTTCCACCACGGGTGGAAGAGGCAGTTCTAATAATGACCGGTCGATATCTGGTCAACGCACCACCTCATCATTTTCAAGCCATTAATAAAGTGGAACCCACAAATTATAAAAAAATAATCAATTTTTGTACTTTCTCTCTTTTACCCTTATCCATCTATCTCTTCATCTTCTTCTCTCCATTTGTTTCTCTCTCTTCAAATTTCCTTCCCTCTCTAACCCCTCTCTCTCTCTCTCTAAAGTTCTTTCAATCTCAAACTTAGCCCTATCTCTCTAACATTCTGTATTGATATCACTTTTCTAATGGTTCCAAACCGTTTTCAGAATTCAACTCATCCAAAAGTAAAAAGAAAAAAAGAAAAAATAAATAAAATTCAGAAGCTGTTTTGACGGGCATGAGGCTTTTGATGTCCTTGCCATGATCTCCATTAATATTAATACTTGTTTAGCTGACGATGTTTTGGACCACCAATTTCATTGACCTTTTTTTATGAAGAATTAATATTATATCTATAATCACAATATAAATACATGGAAGACTTAATTAATTAAGCTTTATAAATTATCAGAAAAAACACACTTCAAATTACTAAGACCCTGTTTGGGAATTAGCCGTTAGCTGATAGCTGATTACATTACCTGTTAGCTGATTTGACTAGCTGTTTGTCTAGACCTTTTTGGTAAAAATTAGCTGATTGATAATAACGGTTTGTGGAAAAAGACGAATAGGAGCATTTTTTTTTAATATTGGAGGATGAGTCTATCTATTAGAGTTAAGGAAATCCATTAATTTTAATATTGCAAAACGCAAATTAAAAAAGCTCCTACAATGAGCTTTATCTAAATTAGCGTTTTCATCCCAAACCTCTCTCCACCAAAACTCCAATCAACGGTTTCAGTGGTCAAACCGCTAAAGTTAGTCAAAACCGCTCTTTTTATCCCAAAACGCTTTTTAGCAAACACGACCTAAGTTATTGTTAAATCAAGAAATGGGTGCAGCAGCTACAATAATGAAGATATGTTGTTTTATTATGATGATATTAATAGTCATATTAGTGGTGCAGTTGACTTGTCTAATGTAATTCTAATCGATTCTGTTCCACCTAATAATTCTGATTTGGTCTTCATCTGGGTTAAGCCAGGAACATACAGGTTTGTACTGGTTTTATATCACAATTAATTAATTTTCTTTTACTTATGCTAATTATGAGTTTAATTAATTAAACAGTAAAAAGATTGTTGTTCCTGCCGACTGCCGATAAGCCATTCATAACAATAAGTGGTACAAATCCCTCAAAAACCATAATAACATCAACGAGGGAGGGAATATAATGGAGTCTCCAACATTTTCTGTATTGGCTTATGATTTTGTTGGAAGATATCAATATAGAATAGAGGTGAGTTAGAGAGAGAAATTTAAAGAGAGAGAAAGAAATTTGAAAAGAGAAAAAGAAACAGAGGGAAGAAGATGAAGAGACAAAGAGATAAGGGTAAAAGAGAGAGATAAAAATTGATTTTTTTTTATAATTTGTGGGCTCACTTTAATAATGACTTGAATGAAAATGATGAGGTGGCGCGTTGACCAGTCGTTGACCGGTCATTTTTACCGGCTGTACACCAAAGTGGGAGGTCACCTATAAGGTGTACATATTAGTGAGACAAATTGAAGGTTGTACATCAAAGTGTGAAGTGGGGTAAAGGTTATACACCATTGATGAAATTTACCCATAATAAAACTGTAAAAACTTAACAAAAATTTCATAAAAATTTGAGCAGCTTAACATTTAGAACAAATCATGAAAATGTGGGCAGCATAACACTTAGAACCAAGAAAAGTAAGAGAGGAAGAAAAGAAACTAAGAAGATGAAGTAAACAATAGAAATTAGAACAGAACAGAGAAGAGAGACAAGTAAAGTTGTCGAAGTATGTACCTTTTAGATCGACGGTGCTGTTGGAGGAGATGAAGTGAAGTTGTCGAAGTGGATGAATTAAGCCTGGAGGAGATGAAGTCTACGAACCGAGACACAGAGAACCCTTTCTATGGCAGTTACACGAACCATCTGATTACAGTTACTTCAATTTTTAACCTAAATTTCACCTGAGATCCAAAGGCGACAGCCTCTCGCCTAGAATCGCCTCTCGCCTGCGAAGGAAAGGTGGTCGCCTTTCGAATTTCGCCCGCCTCCCATTACAGAAGGCGGTGGCTTGATCGCCTGGGCCGCCTCTCGCCTCAGGCGATCGGCTCGGTCGCCTTTCACAACTATGATACCGATAGATCACACTCCTTTACTAAAATGATGGTCTCTAACTTTGAAATTATTAACATAATTGATCCATCAAAGAGTGATCTAGTGGCATTTCATGCGATCAAGCCGCTATTTACACTACTCAACAACTATTTGGATTTTCAGTTTTGAAGTTTAGGGCCCATCATGTTAATAATACTAAAATTGAGGGCCATTGGTGTAGTTTACCTTACTATTATTATTATTAGAAACTCTGATTATCACAAATAATAAAAAAAAAAAAAAAAAAAAAAAAATTATTGTCAGACATAACACAAGCATACACAACAGGATTCTTTGTCTCAACTCAAGTATATGATCTCAGCTATTAGTTGCACAATAATTAACTATGCCTTTCAATTATAACACAACAACGAAAAAAGACAAATTATCGGACACGATTATCATTTTTGTTGCCTTTACGTCACATAATCACATTGAATCTATAGATCATGTGAATCTATAGATCAGCTATCTGTAAACTCAGGCTGTGCTCCAAGAGTAAAGTTCCAAAATTAAGAGCATTTACCCTATATATGCAATGTTGTTGAGTTGATTGAACTTCCAGCCAAACCCCCATCTCTGATTATTTCGCATCGCGACTCTACGCAGCCTACTAAATATCACCTGTGTCTTGAATCTACAACGTTTTCTGATTGTGGAAGAAAGCTCTAAACCACCAGGAATATATACTAGCATAATAGGAACAGAGCAAATCCACCTGTACAATACCGGACCCATCGATCTATATCACCTCAGGCTGTAACCAGAAAATCACAAATCAACCGGACAGAATTGAAAAACACAAGGAACAGAATAATAGAATCAATAGAGAGATCAACTTCCTAAACTAACTATCAGTGGAAAAAACTCCATTACCCAAGCATAAAGCTAGAGAGCGAGCCTTGGCGCAACGGTAAAACGTTGTTGTCGTGTGACCGAAGGTCACGGGTTCGAGTCTTAGGAGCGGCCTCTTGCCAAAATAATTGGTAAGGGAAGACTTGCCCCCAGTACACCCTTGTGGTGGGACCTCTCCCTGGACCCTCGCTTAGCGGGGACGCGTAATGCACCAGGCCGTCCTTTTTACCCAAGCATAAAGCTGAATACTAACTGAATTCCCAAAATGTCTTTCACAATCTAAACTCTCTCATATATATATATATATATAACCTATATAGTATTCTCTCCTTCTCTCTCAACAAACTCTAGTTAAGCCGATAAACCATGTCCTTCAATTCTCAACTTACCCTCTTATTCCATCATCACATTCTTTATCAGACTCCAAGATAATAAATATTCCATGGATCTAAGATTCTGGAAATTATAGGAAAATTGAGACCATGAAGCACAGTAAAATTTATAGACACTGAATTGTAATATGATCTAACTAAATGAAAGAACACACTTGATTGAGGAGTAAATTACTTATCAAGTGTGTATCCTTTCATGCAAATGAAATTCACCATATGATTGCAAGTCCCATCATTCTTAAGCCTTAATCACTGAATGAACTTTAGAAAAAAAAAAGGTAAAAAAAGAAAAACTAAAGTAATTTGTTCTCCAGTAAAATTTTGAAAGAGACTCTAATATTGTGATTCTGTTAAAATAATTGACAAATAAACAATCATCGGATAACCATGATTTGAAGTGCCTCGGTTATTAACTTCTTTTAGTTATTCATATATCCAAACAAAAAATTCCTTTTAACGCCTAAAAATCAATCAAGGGAGTTTAAACAACTTTAAGTTTTTTTGTTAAACACCCTAAAAGGCACATCTGCAATTTCACCTAGAAATGCCTTCCAGAGAAACAGTGCAAACAAAAAGGATAAATATAGAAACATCGATCTATTAGCTCCAATGTCAACCAATACTATTCAAATTCAAATCAAAGTAAAAAAAAATTATAAATCAGTCAAAAGATAGAACTGGAATTGGAGAGGTGAGCCAGGCCAATGCTATAGTGCAAAGCAACTCTTGAAGACCCTAATGGCAAGCCATTAATATAGGTCTTCCCCCTAAAAAAAATTAATTTAATATCGTGTGGACCATTGGACCACATATCAGATATTAAACTGATAAGAACAGATACTACACTTGATCTTAGCCAAAAGGCCGAGAAAGGTATGCTTCTACCATTTTTAGGCTTCTGTCTTTATATTTCACTTCTTGGTCCTCACTCACTTTAACGCCTTGTCAACAATTTTATCCGCTGAATACCAGACCCAAAGGCAAAGTATTTCCATCAATCAACAATTTTATCCGCTGAATACCAGACCAAAGGCAAAGTTTATCAGCTTCTCAGCAATGGCATTTGCAGTTATTCCTCCATATGGAGTAATAATCAACATTCTCAGTATATCAGAGCAAACAAAAGATAACGACTCTCGTCTGCCAACAACCAATCCCTAAGTGATGCACCATATCTAATGCTTGGTCGAGTTTACACGGGATGCATCTATGTGCCTCTGAAATAACTAAACCCAAGCCTTAAGGCATTGCTTTATGGAGAACATCTGTTTCAGGACTCCAAGATAATTAATACTCCATGTATGTAAAATTCTAGCATCACAGGCAATATGGGACCATGAATGACAAAAGATATTACTCCTTGAATCACAATATAATTTAACTTCATTGATTGAGCAAACTACCCTTGAACTGCGTATCATTCTTCAGCTTCACCAATCAACGACCCATAAAATATTAAAAACGTGTAACCACCAGTACAGATAGCATAATATGTTGAGACTTTGGATGTCCAATTTAATATTTTGATTATGTTGAAACAATAAAACAAATTAACAAGCATCTAATCTCCAGTTATTCATATACCCAAACAAAAACTTATTTTCAACGCATAATAATGAACAAAGGAGTTCAAAAGTTCAAGTTTTTACCTTGCAACGGATGCCCGGCTATCTACAGCATGAAAGAAGAAGCTGAAAGACAGAGACAACGAAACCAGTAGATAATCTCTGCCTCAACATAGCCTCCAGCAGAAAGAATCGAAATCCCTAATTGATAAAGAGAAATAATGATTAATGAAATGTCATATATATGTTTGCTCAACAAAATAAGCATAATAATCAATAACCTACACATTGTTTGGATACTGAGAATATAACAGAAACTTCACCTTTTACATGTTTATGAAGTGGATTCGATGAACATAAAACTGAAACTAGAATTGGAAGGGGGCCGCGCGAACACAGGCCCCCACTGGCACAAATTATGACGTAAGCTCTCCCTCTTGGGGAGACTTTAAGGAAGCACCCCTCCAGAGTGCAATGTAGGTCACAACCCTAGGCCATGAGCCTCATTGATCACCCATTGACCCCGTCCAGGTAAGTATGTTACACATTGGTTCTTGACTCTCATTTATACTGTTGTTGCTTCATTATCCTGCTCGTGCTTTCTGATGTGGGATTTTCTCTCATAACTTTTACAATAAGCAGTATTCTTCCATGAAAAGCAAGTATTCTCAGCAATCACACTTTCATTTCAGACATTACAATAAGCAGTATTCTTTCCATGAAAAGCAAGATTCATTCGTGGATACCCTGATGGATAATGCTATACAAAGACATTGAAAATAGAAAATGAACTGAGCTTAATGAATTGGAACTAGAAAACACAAGGAACAGAATAATAGAATCAATAGAGAGATCTACTGCCTAAACTAACTATCAGTGGAAAAAACTCCATAGCCCAAGCATAAAGCCGAATACTAACTGAATTCCCAAGAGATGTCTTTCACAATATAAACTCTCACATATATATAACCTATAGCATTCTGTCCTTCTCTCTCAACAGACTCCAGCTAAGCCGATAAACCATATGTCCTTCGATTCTGAATTTACCCTCTTATTCCATTATCACATTCTTTATCAGACTCCGAGATAATTAATATTCCATGGATCTAAAATTCTGGAATTATAGGGAAATTGAGACCATGAAGCACATCAAAATTTATAGACACTGAATTGTAATATGATCTAACTAAATGAAAGAACACACTTGATTGAGGAGCAAACTACTTATCAAGTGTGTATCCTTTCATGCAAATGAAATTCACCATCATTCTTAAGCTCCAGCACCTACATATATGCACAAATACACAACTGTACATCTATCACTCCAAAAAGAAAAAGATATAGAAAGAAAAACTAATGTAAATTGTTCTCCGGTAACATGTTGAAAGAGAGTCTAATATTGTGATTCTGTTAAAATAATTGACAAATGAACAAACATCAGATAACAATGATTGGAAGTGCCTTGGTTTCACAAGCATCAATCTAATGAAACTAGAACTTCTTGTAGTTATTCATACACCCAGGCATCTCCGCAATTTCACCTATTGGAATGCCTCAGGACTGCCTTTAGTAACGAAAGAGAAAGCTGAAACATAAATGACAAAGCATGTGCACTAAACAATCAAGCCTTAACCTAGTGCCTAAGGCTAAGTATCAAAATCCTAATTGATAAAGAGAGTTCAGTGATTATCCAATATCAACTTCCCAGAAATGCAAAAAGCAATAGCCTAATAAACTAACAACAGATTTTGCAAACTGTTATCAGTTACGACCGTCTACTGAAAATTAAAATTAAAAAATCAGTTGGAGGGATAAGACGAGGCATCTAGATCTTCATATGTGTATTTTCAGTTAATCTATATTCAGAACCTCTCTGGCCATACCAATGATTGATGGAAACCGCACTCCCGGTACTTAAATTCCCCTGAAAATTGAGAGAACTTAGCATCCAATAAGGGAATGGATGACACGAAGTATCAAAGCCAAATATAAGCATCATATGAACAAACTTAGTTCAAGAAATATGAGACACAACAGCTCAACAAAGCGTCAAGATTCAGATAGTAGATGTCCAGAATAATAATTTATTGAAGGATAAGACTTTCTTGATTGAGCAAACTACCTTTGAATTGCGTATCACTCCACAAAAATGAAAGTTCACCACCCCAGTATGAAATTTACCAGTACTTAGCTATTTCAAATAAAAGTTAACAAATTAAAAACCGAAAAATCTAAGTATCTGCCATATCTATATGCACGAAAATAAAACTGTAAGCCAGAATCACTAAATTAACTTTAGAAAAAAAGGTAAAGAAAGCGAAACTGAATAATTTTTCTATATTATTTATTTATTAGTTGATTATCTTAATAAAATAAATCCTTAATTAATCTGTACTGCTTAACTATTTACCTCTAAAAACAGTCTATATCAATCTATCAGCTCCAACATTAACCAATACTTTGCTATTTCAAATAAAAGTTAACAAATTATAAATCAAAAACTGTAAATATAGAACTGGAATTGGAGGGGTGAGCCAGGTTAATGCTATAGTGCAACACAATGGCAACTCTTGAAGACCCCAATGGCAAGCCATTGATATAGGACTTCCCTCTAAAAAAATTAATTTAATATCGTGTGGACATGTATGAGGGAGTATGCACAAGTGTACATACTAAAGAGTTTCCTATTACGATTGGAGTGCATCAAGGTTCCGCACTAAGCCCATTTCTTTTTTCCATCGTTATGGATGAACTAACAAGTTCACTTCAAGATGGTATACCATGGTGCATGCTGTTTGCAGATGATATTGTGTTGGTTGATGAGACGAAAGAAGGAGTGGAGAGAAAGTTGGAACTATGGAGACAAACTCTAGAATCTAAAGGCTTTAAGTTGAGTCGAAGTAAGACAGAATATTTGGAGTGTAAGTTTAGCGGCCATAGGAGTAGGGAGGCAGGGACAATCACCCTAGATGGGAGAGTTGTTCAGGCCTCGGATTGCTTCCGGTATTTAGGATCTATTATCCAAACGGATGGAGAAGTAGATGGAGATGTTGCTCATAGGATTAAAGCTGGTTGGTCGAAGTGGAAGAGTGCTACGGGTTTCCTTTGTGATCCCGGCATGCCTAATAGATTGAAGGGAAAATTCTACCGGACGGCAATTAGACCAACATTGTTATATGGTACGGAGTGTTGGGCAGTGAAACACTGCCACATCCATAAGATGTCGGTGGCGGAGATGCGTATGTTGAGATGGATGTGTGGTCATACGAGAAAGGACCGGGTGCGTAATGAAATAATTAGGACAAAAGTAGGGGTCACATCTATTGAGAATAAAATGAGAGAAAACCGACTAAGGTGGTTTGGCCATGTGAGACGTAGAGCGCTTGATGTAGTGGTGAGGGTAGGGGAAGACCTAAGCAAACTTGGAGGAGGGTGATCGAGAGTGATATGAGTTTACTGGGAATTGAGGAAAATATGGTAGTGAATAGGACGAAGTGGAGGGAGCGAATTTGTGTCGCTGACACGACTTGATTTCACGGTTTTATAAGATGGTTCATGTTAGCCGACCCCGAATCATTTCGGGACTAAGGCTTTGTTGTTGTTTGTTGTTTGTTGTTCCTTATATATGTGAGAGTTTAGATTGTGAAAGACATCTCTTAGTGTTCGGCTTTATGCTTGGGCTATGGAGTTTATATTACTTGTTTGGATACTGAGGAAATAAGAGAAGCCCATCTTTCGCCTGACACAATTATCCTTTTTGTTGCCTTTATGTCACATAATCACGTGACACAATTATCAAATGACAACCCAATAATTAACTCTCTAAAAAATCAGCTATAGAAATCGTTTAGGGAGAGCGGGAGAAGTAAACTGAGCTATATCAATTGATGGTAGTTCTAACATTACAACTTGGTAAAACTGCAATCTAGTTACAGGAAATAGACTATAGAACAGGAGCAAATTAGAAAATTATATTATGACCCAAGCTATCAACTATCTGTAAACTCAGCCTGTGCTCCAAGAGTAAAGTTTGGCTATAGCTCAAATTTTGCACATTATGGGAGCAAAAGCATTACAGCCAAAACCCCATATGTGATTATTTCGCATCATGACTAGATGCAGCCTATAAGTAGTAAATATCACCTGTGTCTTGAATCTACAGCGTTTTCTGATTGTGGAACAAAGCTCTAAACCACCTGTAATATATATACTAGCATAATAGGAACAGAGCAATTCCGCCTATACAATACCCGACCGATCTAAATATACATTTTACAACAAAGGAAAGCTTAGCTTTCTCTGATGCCTATTCTGAGAGAGAAATGCTGACCAATAAGCTTAGACTGTATCCAAAAAAATTATATATACATTTTACAATTTACCGATAAACCATGTCCTTCGGTTCCCAATTTACCCTTTCATTCCATTATCACATTCTTTCTCAGACTCCAGATAATCAATATTCTATGGATCTAAAATTCTGGAAATTATAGGAAAATTGAGACCATGAAGCACAGCAAAGTTTATAGTAAATGAAAGAACACACTTGTTGATTCCTCCATAACCCAAGCTACTGTCTTCCCATTACTTATCAAGTGTGCATCATTTCATGAAAATGAAATTCATTCAAGTATCACAATTTACCATATGATTGCAAGTTCCATCATTCTTAAGTTCCACCAGCTGCATATATGCACGAATATAAAACTGTAAGCCCGAATCACTGAATTAACCTTAGAAAAAAAGGTAAAGAAAACAAAACTGAAATAGTTTGTTTATATTATCTAATTATTTATTTATTATTTGATTATCATTAATAAAATAAATACTTAATCAATCTGTACTATTTAATTAGTTACCCCTAAAACAATCTGAAATGAATCTATTAAATAATATAAAAGTCAACAAATTATAAATCAAAAGCTCTAAAGGTAGAACTGGAATTGGAGGTGTGAGCCAGGCCAATGCTATAGTGCAACACAATGGCGACTCTTGAAGACCCTAATGGCAAGCCATTAATATAGGACTTCCCCCTAAAAAAATTAATTTAATATCGTGTGGACCATTGGTCCACATATCAGATATTAAACTCATAAGAACAGATACTACACTTGATCTTAGCCAAAAGGCTGAGAAAGGTATGCTTCTACCATTGTTAGGCTTCTCTCTTTATAATTTCACTTCTTGGTCCTCAAAGAGCTTTTTTTTTCCAATGTGGGATGTTTGTAAAGTAAATGACACATTTCCTCACCCACTTTAACGCCTTGTCAACAATTTTATCCGCGGAGTACCAGACCCAAGGCAAAGTATTTCCATCAATCACAACCAAATTATTTCTTACAATTGTCCTAAAACAACCATTTTTGCTTTCCCTATAATACTTAGTAAGTTAATATCATCATCCAGCGTATCTTCACAACAAAATAGCAAGCTGGTTGCTTACATTCATCAAAGAAATATTCATGGTTAACAAGAAGGTCTGCAATCAACACTGGCATGATGCAAAGCCAACAGAGGATAATATGTTGAGACTTTTGGATGAAGCATCTGATTCTGTGATTTGAACTTTGAGGTGGCACAGTTTCAAAAGCATCGACAAAATGAAACTATAACTCCTTTGATTTATTCATATACCCAAGCAAAAACTTCTTTCAATAGATACTAATGCACGAAGGGATTTCAAAACCAGTTCAAATTTGATGAAAACCTAAAAGGCACCTCCGCAATTTTTATCTTGGAATGGATGAAAAACATAAACAACGAATCCAGTAGATAATCTTTGCCCCAACAGACAGAATTGAATCCTAATAACGAGAAATAATGATCTTCCAAGAGAAGCAAAATAAGCAATAACCACTGCTTGCTCAATAAATATCTAAACAATCGCTTTTGCTGAACTAATGAAATGATATAGCTAGATTAACAGGAATTGCATGTTAAATTCTTGTTTGGATACTGAGAAAACAACAGAAACTCATCTTTTTTGCATGGGTACGAAGTCGATCAAATGAACATATAACTACTTCCAGTTATTCATATACCCAAACAAAAACTTCCAGTTATTCATAATGAACAAAAGGAGTTCAAAATTTCATGAAAACCTAAAACCAGTTCAATTTTACCTTGCAATGGATGCCCAAGGGCTGTCTACAGCACGAAAGAAGAAGCTGAAAAACATAGTCCAGTAGATAATCTTTGCCTCAACTTAGTCTCCCATAGAAAGAAACGAATCCCTAAATTGATTACGAGAAATAGTATGATTGATGAACATCATCTTCCAATAGAAGCATAAAAATCAATAATCAATAACCTACCCATTGTTTGCTCAACAAATAACCTAGACATTGTTTGTATACTGAGAATATAACAGAAACTCACCTTTTGATTCGATTAGATGAACAAAAAACTGAAACTAGAATTGGAAGGGGGCCGCGCGAACGCAGGCCCCTACTGGCACAAATTATGACGTAAGCTCTCCCTCTTGGGGAGACTTTAGGGAAGCACCCCTACTGAGTGCAATGGAGGTCACAACCCTAGGCAATGAGCCTCATTGATCACCCATTGACCCCGTCCAGGTAAGTATGTTTCTCCTTCGATCCTGAGTCTCATTTATGCGGTTGCTGCTTCATTACAATAAGCAGTATTCTTCCATGAAAAGCAAGTATTCTCAGCAATCACACTTTCATTTCAGACATTACAATAAGCAGTATTCTTCCATGAAAAGCAAGGATTCGTTCATGGATACTCTGATGGATAACGCGATACAAAGACATTGAAAATAGAAAATGAACTGAGCTTAATGAATTGGAACTAGAAAAACACAAGGAACAGAATAATAGAATCAATAAAGAGATCTACTGCCTAAACTAACTATCAGTGGAAAAAACTCCATAGCCCAAGCATAAAGCCGAACACTAAGAGATGTCTTTCACAATCTAAACTCTCGCATATATAAGGAACAACAAACAACAACAACAAAGCCTTAGTCCCGAAATGATTCGGGGTCGGCTTACATGAACCATTATATAAAACCGTGAAATCAAGTCGAGTCAGCAACACAAATTCGCTCCCTCCACTCCGTCCTATCCACTACCATATTTTCCTCAATTCCCAGTAAACTCATATCACTCTCGATCACCCTCCTCCAAGTTTGCTTAGGTCTTCCCCTACCCCTCACCACTACATCCATTTGCCACTCTTCGGTTCTCCTAACCGGCGCATCAAGCGCTCTACGTCTCACATGGCCAAACCACCTTAATCGGTTTTCTCATATTTTATTCTCATAGATGTGACTCCTACTTTTGTCCTAATTATTTCGTTACTCACCCGATCCTTTCTCGTATGACCACACATCCATCTCAACATACGCATCTCCGCCACCGACATCTTATGGATGTGGCAGTGTTTCACTGCCCAACACTCCGTACCATATAACAATGCTGGTCTAATTGTCGTCCGGTAGAATTTCCCCTTCAATCTATTAGGCATGCTGGGGTCACAAAGGAAACCCGTAGCACTCTTCCACTTCGACCAACCAGCTTTAATCCTATGAGCAACATCTCCATCTACTTTTCCATCCGTTTGGATAATAGATCCTAAATAGCGGAAGCAATCCGAGGCCTGAACAACTCTCCCATCTAGGGTGATTGTCCCTGCCTCCCTACTCCTATGGCCGCTAAACTTACACTCCAAATATTCCGTCTTGCTTCGGCTCAACTTAAAGCCTCTAGATTCTAGAGTTTGTCTCCATAGTTCCAACTTTCTCTCCACTCCTTCTTTCGTCTCATCAACCAACACAATATCATCTGCAAACAGCATGCACCATGGTATACCATCTTGAAGTGAACTTGTTAGTTCATCCATAACGATGGCAAAAAGAAATGGGCTTAGTGCGGAGCCTTGATGCACTCCAATCGTAATAGGGAACTCTTCAGTCTTCCCAACACTAGTACGTACACTCGTGCATGCTCCCTCATACATGTCCTTCATGATGTCAATATATTTCCACGAAATGCCTTTCCTTATCAAGGCCCACCAAAGTACTTCCTTGGTACCTTATCATATGCTTTCTCCAAGTCAATAAAAACCATATGCAAGTCTTTCTTCTTATTTCGATAGTGCTCCATTAATTGTCTCATTAGATGGATGGCTTCCATAGTTGATCTTCCCGGCATAAAGCCAAACTGGTTTTCCGAGATCTTGACCGTCCTCCTTAGCCTTTGTTCGATCACTCGCTCCCAAAGTTTCATAGTGTGACTCATTAATTTGATTCCCCGATAGTTGGCACAATCTTGGACATCGCCTTTGTTCTTATACAAAGGGATTAAAATACTTTTCCTCCATTCTGATGGCATCTTATTGTTTCTCCAAATTTTGTTGAAGAACATCGTCAACCATTCGATTCCTCTTTCTCCCAAACATCTCCAAATCTCAATAGGGATGCCATCAGGTTCTACTGCTTTCTTCAACTTCATCTTACTTAATGTCATTTTGACTTCACCTTTTTGAATTCTCCGCAGGCATTCATGATTTATCATATCGTGATGGATACTTATATCTCCCACATCTTGGCTGCGATCTCCATTAAATAAGTCATCAAAATAGGACCTCCATCGTTACTTATATATAAGGAACAGAATAATATAATTAATAGAGAGATCAACTGCCTAAACTAACTATCAGTGGAAAAAACTCCATTGCCCAAGCATAAAGCCGAATACTAACTGAATTCCCAAAACATGTCTTTAACAATCTAAACTCTCACATCACATATGTACATAACCTATAGTATTCTCTCCTTCTCTCTCAACAAACTCCAGCTAAGCCGATAAACCATATGTCCTTCGATTCCCAATTTACCCTCTTATTCCATTATCACATTCTTTATGAGACTCCGAGATAATTAATATTCCATGGATCTAAGATTCTGGTGTTATAGGGAAATTGAGACCATGAAGCACATCAAAATTTATAGACACTGAATTGTAATATGAAGCACATCAAATCAAAGAACACTTTGATTGAGGAAATTACTTACCAAGTGTGTATCCTTTCATGCAAATGAAATTCACCATATGATTGCAAGTTCCATCATTCTTAAGCTCCACTCCAACAAGCCTGAATCACTGAATTAACATTTTGAAAGAGACTTCAATATATTGAATCTGTTAAAATAATTGACAAATGAACAAGCATCAGATAACCATGATTGGAAGTGCCTTGGTTTCACAAGCATCAATCTAATGAAACTATGTTATCATGTGGAAAAGACAAGACATAAGGAAAAGACAACCATATTGCATCCACGAATTGACACTTGCATTTCTGCAATCCCAGTAATATACAATGTTATCATGTTTATACGCTTCTCAGGAATCACATTTGCATTTCTTCATACATATTTAGTAATAATCTCAACATTGCCATTATATAGAGAGAAAACTAAAGGTTATAGAAGAGGTTTAGGGAGAAGTAAATTAGCATCTCTCAATTACTTCACCCGGACAAAGTACCATTGGGTATTACTGCAATCAAATTAAAGGGAATAGACAACCGCATTGCATCAAGCGTTTCCGTTCCTAATTATAAAAACAAAAACCAAGTCACGAAAGTCCTAGTTTGAAATTTGCTTTGAACTTCTTTCTCTATATTGCAAAAGCAAACTAAGGATAATGACTCTGGTCAGCCAAGAACCAATCCCTAAGTGATCTAACGATTGGTTGACGTTACACAAGACTCATCTATATGCCGTTGCAATAACTAACCGAAGCCTTGATGACATAGACATTGCCTTATGGAGCACATCTGTTTCTGATTTGGCTAAATAACATCATTCCAGAGATGGGTGACTAAAAATATTAAGCTCATTTGGAATGATAAAGATTGTTTGAGACGCAAACAGAACAAAAATAACCTCACCAGGACCTAATACTTTGAATCACAATCTATTAGCAAATTTACCCCTGTTGTCTGACATCAGTCTATTAGCTCCAATAATCAACCAGTACTGTGCTACTATTTTAAATAGAAGTCAACAAATTAAAAATCAAAAGCTCTAAAGATGGAACTCGGCCAATACTATAACTGGAATCGGAGGGGCGAGCCAGGCCAATGCTATAGTGCAACACAATGGCGACTCTTGAAGACCCTAATGGCAAGCCATTAATATAGGCCTTCCCCCTAAAAAAATTAATTTAATATCGTGTGGACCATTGGTCCACATATCAGATATTAAACTGATAAGAACAGATACTACACTTGATCTTAGCCAAAAGGCCGAGAAAGGTATGCTTATACCATTGTAAGGCTTCTCTCTTTATACTTCACCTCTTGGTCCCCAAAGAGCTTTCTTTCCAATGTGGGATGTTTGTAAAGTAAATGACACACTTTCAACAATTTTATCCGCTGAATAGCATATCTAAGGCAAAGTTTATCTGCTGATTCCTCCATATGGAGTAATAATCAACATTCCCAGTATATCAGAGCAAACAAAAGATAATAACTCTTGTCAGCCAACAACCAATCCCTAAGTGATGCACCATATCTAATGCTTGGTCAAGTTTACACGGGAAGCATCTGAAATAACTAAACCAAGCCTTAAAGGCATTGCCTTATGGAGCACATCTGTTTCTGATTTGACTAAATAACATCATTCCAGAGAGGGAAGACTAAACACATTAAAGTGCCTCAGAAGATATGATAACCTCATTTGGATGTCCATTTAATATTTTTGATTATGTTGAACCAATAAAACAAATTAACTCCATGATTTGAACTTCGAAGTGGCTCAGTTTCAAAAGCATGGACAAAATGAAACAAAAACTTCCATGAAAAAGGAGTTCAAAATTTGATGAAAACCTAAAACCAGTTCAATTTTACCTTGCAATGTCTACAGCACGAAAGAAGAAGCTGAAAAACATAGCCAGTAGATAATCATTGCCTCAACGTAGCCTCGAACAGTAAGAATCGAATCCCTAATTGATAACAAGACATAATAATTAATGAACATCATCTTCTAATATAAGCATAATAATAAAAAAAACCTACCCATTGTTCAACAAATAACCCACCCACTTTTGAACACTGAGAATATAACAGAAACTCACCTTTTACAACTGAAACTAGATTTGGAAGGGGGTCGCGCGAACGCATGCCCCCACTGGCACAAATTATGACGTAAGCTCTCCCTCTTGGGGAGACTTTAGGGAAGCACCCCTCCAGAGTGCAATGGAGGTCACAACCCTAGGCCATGAGCCTTATTGATCACCCATTGACCCCGTCCAGGTAAGTATGTTTCTCCATCGATCTTCAGTCTCATTTATCCGTTTGCTGGTTCATTATCCTGCTCGTGCTTTCCGATGTGGGATATGCTCTCATAACTTTTCTTCCTGTTATGACCAGAAGGACTATAAGCCGCATGCTAGATGTATGAGTCGGGGTCCCTTCGGTTCGCTGTCCGGGGGGCATAGAGAGAGGAGCCTAGTAACAATAGAGATGCCACATAGGTTGCGAAATAAGTACTTCAAGCAATACGAGACAATAACGACAATTAACTTCTTGGAAGTTTTGCAAAGTATAGAATGGAAGAAGAAGGATGCAACTGACAGATTTAACTAAGATGCTGTGATGATTGCCATGTTGTACTTTGTGCATGGCAATGTACTGGACAATGCTAACGATAGGCATGCAAAGGATTGGGTTTTGGATCTTGCAGATTATCCAAGACTGTTTAATGAGTTTCCATGGGGTACGTTGGCTTGGGAGGAGACATATAGGTTCTTGGACTGGGCCATTAGCAAAAGACTGAAACAATTAGAGGCAAATGCAGCGGGAAATAGGAAACGTGTTCCATATCAACTTATCGGATTTGCACACGTATTCCAGGTATGATTTGTGTATATATGTTTGGTGTATGAATGCGCCCGAATGCGATCACCAAAGTTACATCTGTGTCGTATTTAGTGTTGAATGCGCTCAAATGCGACAAGGTTGGGTTGCTAAACTTGTCGCATTTGAGCGCATTCAAATAGAATGCGACAAGGTTGGGTTGCTAAACTTGTCGCATTTGAGCGCATTCAAATAGAATGCGACAAGGTTGGGTTGCTTTTGTGGTTACACCCATTTTCGAACAACACCTGTGTGGTTTAAAAGTTTGCAAAGTGGTACTATGTACTTCATTCCGTTAGCAAACACATATAAAATTGACTAACGGTGTTAAAAGTCAAAGGAAAAAGAGTTAATTTGGTCCTTATATTTATTTATTTTTATAAATTGACCCCCTTATTATCTAATAATCACAAATAAACCACAAAATAAAAAATAAAAATCAAATATACCATCTTCTTCATCTCTTTTTAATTTTTTTTTTCTTTCTCTCCCCTCTCTCATAATTTCTCTCTCTAAAATAAAACTATCTCAATCAAACTCGAGCCTATAAGATTTTTGCTGTTAGCATAAAGCATATGTTGCTGCTTCTAATAGAAATTACCATCTGATTTTCTCCTATAGATATTACTTGATTTTGTCTCTGCATTCAACATGGTCTCTTCTCTCTCCCAAAAGAACCAATCAGTTAAAATCACTCAAGAAGGAATTGAGGTTTGTCTCGGGTATTTCAAAATCATTCTGTTGTGGAAATTTTTCCTATTATCTTTTGCTTAAATGCTTTCTTACATTTTCATGCAGATTTTTAGAGATTTTTATCCAACAAATAAGTTCTTCGTCACTTTAGAATGCACAAGGGAGACAGACAAGTTTTTGTTGGTTGAGAGAACACACAAAAGAAGTCTAACAAATCAAGTTGGGGATGTTGCAGATGCTTCTATTGGTGGTTTCTTTTGTCAAAGATGGCCTGATCTGCAATTTCTAAAATCCACTGTGATATGATTATTCATTATATATTGGTGGATACAACTGGTACCTACGTTTACAGTGAAGTTTTTAATGTTGGTGGATACAACTGGCACCTACGTTTATCTTTGTCTTTAATGCCTCAGATGATTCAGATTATAATGATTGAAAAACCGATCCGTCAGGAAATTGTTGTTCAATCCTAAAGGAGATTCTATTGAAAAGGGCAGAAGTCTGTGTTATATTTAAAATTAGATGAAGAAATTTGGGTTGAATTTATTTTTCATTATCTGAATGTATTTAAGTGTTTGAATGGGAGATTAATAAATGTATATATATATATATATATAGAAATTCAGTGTTGATGGGGATAGTTTTATGTTAGAGAGAGAAATTAAAAGAGAGGAGAGAGAAAGAAGAAAAAAAATTAAAAATAGATGGAGAAGATGGTATATTTGATATTTATTTTTTATTTTGGGGTTTATTTGTGATTATTAGATAATAAGGGGGTCAATTTTTAAAAATAAATAAATATAAGGACCAAATTAACTCTTTTCTCTTTGACTTTTAACACCGTTAGTCAATTTTGTATGTGTTTGCTAACGGAATGAAGTACATGGTACCACTTTGCAAACTTTTAAACCACATAGGTGTTGTTCGAAAATGGGTGTAACCACAAGGTTTATTTTTGTGTTTTTCCCTTATTTTTATAATTTGTACTATTGAGAGATGATTTTTGTAATTTGTAATTAAAGAAAAAAAAAAAGAAAATATGTAATTAATGAAAATTGGACCAATTGTGGTCCAATTGTTGAAGATTGACCACCGAAATTTCGGTGGTCAAAATATGGCACATTAATTGCCATAGCAACAATTGTTGCTGGCACATTAATTGCCAGCAACAAGTGTTGCTGAGTTTTCTATTCTCCTTGGCTTATAAAAGCCAAGGAGACCTTTAGAATTTAGATTGAGGGAGATAGAATTGAGAAAAAGAAAATGTAAGGAGAGTTGAGATTGTGAGAGGAGGCACAATTGTGCCTTTGTGAGTTTTGAGAGTTTATTTTAAAGGGTAGTCTAATTATTTTGGAGAGAGATAAAAATAGTAAAGATAATTATTTTGGGTAGTTTTGGGAAACACCCGAGTGCTACTATTTTTGTTTTATCTCATTGTAACTCTAGAAAGTTTCTAGAGAACACCCTCTTGTAAATCTCATAAATTCAATAAAATTGTTTTATCGCTTCCGCTAAATTGTCGCAATCTAGAAAAATTCCCAACAGTGGTATCAGAGCTATGGTTCAATGTAGCGTCACCCCACCAAATCAATTGGGCGTGAGAAAATTGAGAAAATGAGTAAGCAGTTGAGGGAAGGACTGCTAGCATGGGGAAGCCCAAATGTTTCGTGTAAGAAGTTTGGGCGCGTGCAATGGAATTGCAGAAACAAGAGAAAAGAAAGTGTCAATGTGACAGACCATGATGACGAAGAAGAATTTGCTTAATTTGGAGACAAGTGCTCCAATAATTGAAGGTTGATGAGAAGTGCATCAACAAATTGATTCGGTGAGAAGTGCACCGAGAAGTTGTTTGCGGAGAGAAGTGCTCCGGTAATGATGGGAAAGTACATCATTGATTCGGTGAGAAGTGCACCGAGAAGTTGTTTGCGGAGAGAAGTGCTCCGTTTACAAGGTGATGATGGGAAAGTACATCATATATATATATAAAAAAATGAAAGTTTTAAATTAATAGTTAAGGGGAAGATTGTTGAGAAAATTAACTATTAATTTAAAACAATTAAACGAAAAAGGAATTGTTGTGATATTCTAATTAATGAGGGATTATTTTTATAATTTGTACTATTGAGGGATGGTTTTTGTAATTTGTAATTAAAGAAAAAAAAGGAAAATATGTAATTAATGAAAATTGGACCAATTTGTGGTCCAATTGTTGAAGATTGACCACCGAAATTTCAGTGGTCAAAATATGACACATTAATTGTCATAGCAACAATTGTTGCTGGCACATTAATTGCCAGCAACAATTGTTGCTGAGTTTTCTATTCTCCTTGGCTTATAAAAGCCAATGAGACCTTTAAAATTTAGATTGAGGGAGATAGAATTGAGAAAAAGAAAATATAAGGAGAGTTGAGATTGTGAGAGGAGGCACAATTGTGCCTTTGTGAGTTTTGAGAGTTTATTTTAGAGGGTAGTCTAATTATTTTGGAGAGAGATAAAAATAGTAAAGATAATGATTTTGGGTAGTTTTGGGAAACACCCGAGTGCTACTATTTTTGTTTTATCTCATTGTAACTCTAGAAAGTTTTTAGAGAACACTCTCTTGTAAACCTCATAAATTCAATAAAATTGTTTTATCGTTTCCGCTAAATTATCGCAATCTAGAAAAATTCCCAACAATTTTGACATTGTTTATTATCATCATTGGGGGGTTGCACAGGATATAGTGGGAAAGGAACTACTCTCTAGTCCACATGTAGATAGGGAATCCTCATCATCTCGTTCCTTTAGTAAAATGGGAAAAAAATTGTATTCGTCGCATCTCCATTTCATTATTTGAATTATAAATAAAAAAATTAGTGTAATTTAAAATTGTATCATATAATATAATTTATATAAATATAATCTATAAAATATTAGTATACTTAACCCATAAAAAATACATCAATCATAATTAAAAATAAACATCTAAAAATTCATATAAATTATAAATTGCCCAATTTAAAAAACTACATTAATCCCTACCAAAAAAAACTACATTAATCTACCAAACGATAATATTAATACAATTAATATGTCTTTTTTTCTCTCAATGCTCAATTCTTCAAGATTTTGATCATCCACTTAGAGTCATTTTAACATCATTTTCTTATACCATAAAAGCAGTTCTAAAAGCAGCATTTGGTAAATTCAAAATTATTTTCCTTAAAAGTTGGCAAAACTAAAAGCAATATTTGGTAAATAGAAAATCACTTTCCTTGAAATCTACACAAGAGTAGCTGGCGTTTGATAGTAGCGATGTATTCGCTGTGAAGGCTGGAGGGGTTTCTGATATAACCCGGACTAAAAATCTGGATTCTCACATGGAGCGAATACGTCTACCAGATGAACTTGTTACTCGAGCACGTGCTAAGCAGTTTGAAGAGGAGCTCCAAACATATGTGGTGCAAATGTTAGATATGTCGGACCAAATTGACACAAATGAAATTCATGAAGCTCTAACTTTTTCGTACCTCTTGGGTTACTCGGAAAGCGGGTATATCAAAGAAACCAAACACGGACTAAACGAATCGAGCAGTGAAATTATTTCAAAAATTACTATATGAATTTTAGTGGTTTGGATTTATGGGAAAAGAAATTAATGTGAATTGGACAAGCTCAAAACCCATCCGACACAAGCATGGCAAGAAACAATAATTGGTAAGAAAATAACACAAACAAAGAACAATTAATGTATCTTTTGTTTGTATGCAATAGATTTGTATTTTATCAAGTCAAATATAGTGGGCAGCAAGCAACCTTATCAATTCATATTTATGGGTAGCTGATTTTGAATATTAAGTCAATACTCTGAATTCACGCGGTTGTAATTCTCTATATATATAGGTTTGATTTCTGTTTGTAAGGCAATTTTTCTATCTTAATAAAAAACATTACTCTTAAGAGTTTGTGAGTGGTTTCTCTTGTGTTCTTTGGGGCACTACTTTGAACAGTTCGGGATTAAATCTTTAACTATTGGAGACTGGGATCAGGTCTTTACAACTTAGTTTTGTAAGGGTTCTTTTCTGTCCGACCCTGATTCGTTAGCTTTCATTGGGTTCAAATCTAGTTGTCGGGTTTTCGAGGCATTGTAGATATATATATTTTTTTTCTTTTTATTTTCCACGGAACTCAAGACTAATCTTCTGACAATGATAAAAAAAAATTGAGCGAAACACCGAGTGAATCGTGAGTTTTTATTATTATTATGGCAGACGATCAAGTGTTAACAATGTTAAACCGCTTGATGGAACGTATGGACATCATGGAGGAAAATCATCGAGTTGCTCTAGAAGTGAATCGAGTTGGTGGAGAAAACCGACGTGATAATGAAGAAAGACGGAATAGACAGCGGGATGATAATGCTAGAGACGACAGGGGTCTTGGAAATGTGAAACTGATAATTCCCTCATTCAATGGTAAAAGCGATCTTGAAGCTTACCTAGAATGGGAGAAAAAAATTGAACTCATATTCGACTGTCACAATTATTCAGAGGAGAAGAAGGTGAGAGCAGCAGTAATTGAGTTCATAGATTATGCATTAGTCTGGTGGGATCAACTTGTCACCACGAGAACCAGATGTAGAGAGCCGCAAGTTGACACGTGGGATGAAATGAAAACTGTTATGAGAAAGCGGTTTGTCCCTAATGACTACTATGAAGGTTTATATAGAAAATTGCAAGTCCTTCAACAAGGTTCAAAGAGTGTAGAGGCATATTTCAAGGAGATGGAGATAGCAATGTTGAGAGCCGATGTCGTTGAAGATTGAAGAGCTACTAAGTCTCGGTTTTTAGCTGGACTTAATCGGGACATAACTAATATTGTCGAGTTGCAACACTGTGTATACGTGGAAGACATGGTACATGCAGCAAAGATAGTAGAACGACAACTCAATGAGAGAAAGTATGACAAATCCTACACAGGAGGTTCATCATCTTCTAACTCTAATTAGAAGAATCGGTGGGGTAACCAAGAGAAAGGAAGCAGATTTCCTTCAAAGTTTGACAATGCCAAACACAATGTCGCGCCCGTGCCCGCGGATCCCGAACTGTTTATCTTCGATGTAGCTCTCGCTCTACTGGTTTATTAATGGTGATGGACAGTCCCTTTAGGGAGACAAATCCAATGGGTTTTTGAGTCGCCACCAATCAGTTTGACGGTCTGATTGGACACCGATTTGATTCCGAATTGACCCATTCGGGTAAGCTCGGATAAGGTAATGGTCTGCGGTGATTCTAAGCTCGGTTTCCGGTTACGTGTAGGGAAGAGACGTAATCTCACCCTACCCCGCCCGATAAATCGGTACTGTTGTAGTTCTAAATGTTTGCTCTATGTGCTTGTGTCTATGATTGCTTTGAAATGTTGTTAATCGTATCAATTTAGGCCTTTGACGATACTCGTAAGGTTGTGGTCATACGACCGTAATAGGATCGTTATCCAACGATCAAAATTGATAGAGGAACCCGTAATTTTTATTGGTTGGTTAAATATGGTTTAAAATATTAACACATTTTTTAAAGATATTAATTATTTATTTGGATCACTATTCAATGATCGAGGTAATCGAGTTAATTTGTAACTGCTATCCAGCAATTAAACCCGATATATGCTAAAAATTATCATGTTTTATTAGTGTATGGTTTATTAATTATTTATCGAGACCGCTATCCAGTGATCCAGATAATGAAGTTGTTTTATAATTTCTATCCAGAGCTTAAAGCCCAAGAAATAAAACGGAATCACTCAATTCGAATTAATATCAATCTCAGGTAGGACATATATGTAATTTCAAAATCTAAGTCAAGTTAATAAAAAAACTAATTGTACTATTATCAAGATTTAAACTAAAGGTAAATATTATCTAAAAGGAGAAACTGATAAGTAATTATGATCAAAATTTAACTAAACCAAAATCTATTTACTTATGACTAATAATTAATGGATTAACTATTTGACCCTATATATAAATGTGTGAGAGATGGGCCATCTGGATAAATAGAGTAGGGAACTGGGTTTTATGGACCTAAGTCCATTTTCGATTTGTTCTGGTTTGAGATTTAAATTCACTAGGGTAAGAACTTAAACTTATTCACACAGCCTCCCTTCTTCTTTCTCTTCTCTCTTTTCTCTCAAATTTCTGCCGTTAAAAGAAGAGAGCAGCAGTCATCCGACCGGCTGCCGCTCTTCACCGTGTCTGCAGCCTCGGTCCGCCGCTCAGCCTTCTTCTCCGACGGAGTCACCGCGTCTGCCTGTCGTCACGGTCTCACTTATGGCTCCTGTTTCTTGCTCCGCTGCGGCCTGAGCACTCCGTTGTGCACCTGCTTGTCGTCTCCTCCGTTTTCTGGTCCGCCATTGCTGCTGCGGTTCGAGTTGAGGTAAGACCTGTTTATTTCCATTTAGTCTTTTACGTTTTCCTTTATTTTTTTACTTTCTCCTTTCCAAATACTGAACAACTGTGCCTACTCTCAACAGATTTGAGATAAAGAGGAAGGTGCTCAGACTCGGTGGAACGGGGTAGGTTCGGTTTGAAACAGGCGGAGGAAGGCGGATCCGTTCACTAATGGTTTATTAGGATTTTTCTTAGTTTTTGGGTCTCTGATTTTTGTGAGGTTCTTATTGATTTCCTTTTCTTAATCTGTAACAGCAAAACAGGATAATGGAAAGTTTATTCCATGTAAATCGTGAGAGGCGGGGTAAGGTTTCGGGTGAGATTTGACTGAAAACGGATTGAATCTATTTTAAGGGTAATCAGAAAACTAACTTGTAAATAGCTTAGTTCTAAACTTTTACAAAATCTAAATCTGTTTGGTTTATTTAGAAGATTAAAACAAATATGAATAATTAGAATGAATGTAAATGGTTAGCTTGTGATAATGTTAGTGTAGTATAAATAGGAAAAATGTATAAAGTTACTGGATTAATAAATGGTTAGTAAAACATATATATAAACACATATGTACCAAGGATAAAATATAAATTCTAATTAATATGCAAGTAAGATTAGTAAATGGTTAATATGAATTAAATAAATAATATGTATGTAAAGAGCTGAGAACTAATAGATTTTTATCCTTAAATTTACAAAAATCAGTTCATTTTAAAAGCAAGTTTTTAATCACTGTTTTTATAAATTAAAGATAAAAACCCTTAGCTCAAAGCTTTGGAGATCGAAATGTAGAAATAATTGATTTATATCAAACTTTGATGAATACAAGATTTTCACTCTTTGGCTACTCTTAAATTTGAAACTATTACAAAAAAAATTCTGCTTAAAGTCAATTCTGAAAATGGCTCTCCAAATTGGCCTCTCTCCTTTCTAAAAAAACCCCCTTCCCAAATGAGCAAATAAGCTCTTTTTATAGCTGGAATTCAGCATGGGTCTATTTTCAATGTGATCAATTTTCAATGATGTCTTTGTCTTTTCTGCTTTGATATTAGAGCATATTGCTTCCCCATGAGAGTTTGTCTTTGCTGCCTTGAGAGTTGGTTTCTTTATTGAATAGAGAACCTCCAATTTTGGATGTATTTGGTAGTTGAAATTTGAATTCTTGTCTTTGAGGATTCTTTGGAGGCTTGATTTGAGCTGTTAAGGGATGGATTAAATCTCATGTTCATCTACAAAGACAAATAATGTACATTGATTAGTAAATGCAAATCTTATTTCTTAATAAAAGCATCCTATTTTATTTTTGTTTTATTTTTTTATAATAGAATTTATTTTTGAGTATTAATCTATTCATGATTAATTAGTTCTAAGAATAAATTGTGTTCTAAATGTGATTTTATGTAAAAGAATTATCTTTAATAAATAACCTCTTAACAAATCTCATATCTAAAACTATATCTATTCTTTGAAATAATTATAAGTTGAATGAGTTAACTTCAAAATGTTAGCTTAACTATTTAAACAAAAATTGAGTTTAACTATCAATTTGAAATACAACAATTTCAAAATTATATTCAGAAAATAATATATTATTATATCTCATGTATAGATTTATAACAAGATGAAAGATACCTTTGTTTCAATAAATTATACCTTGAATGTGATTTAATAATTGAACTGAGACATAACAAATTGGTATACAAAAGCTCCATTTTTTCGGATAAATCATACGTGAGAATGATATGGTGTATTTCTGATATGATTTATAAATTTGTCGAAATTTCAAATATTGTCAGATAAAGTATAAAAATGTCCCGGACAAAAATGGATATCTACACACAAGTCGGACTCGGTTGACAAAAATAAGCAGAAGGGAGAAGAGAAATCGAGACCAAGCAAACTTCAGTGTTTCAAATGGTTGGGATTCGGTCACATAGCATCTGAATGCACAAATAGACGAGCCATGATCATGAGGGGTGGAGAAGTAGTCACTGACACTGAAAGTGACTGTGATGAGGCCGAAGAAGAAGACGAAGACTCTGAGGAGGCGGAATGCTTCACTAGAGCCGAACGAGGGGAATCATTAGTAGTTCTACGACTATTGAATTCTCAAATGAAGATTGCCGAGGACAAGATACAACGGGAGAACATTTTTCACACTCGATGTCTCGTGCAAGGCAAGGTATGTAGTGTGATTATTGATAGTGGTAGTTGTGCTAATGTAGCTAGTACTGTTGGTCCCTGGTAATTAGTTCCAAGGGGGGGTTAGGAACTAATATAACTTTTTCGCGTTTTAATTAAGCTGACTGGAAGTAATTTTGAGAGTTTATTAACTCGGCTTTTGGTCAGCTTGGTGAGATATGTTTGAAGACAACTTTAGTCAGATATTGACTAAAGTTGTTTTCTTGTGAGTTGAGAATTGACACTCTTGGAGGCCAGCTTCTAACTCAGCACTACTTATTTTCTCAAGGTCAGCTTAGGCAATTTATATGCTGAGTAAATATAGCAAACAACACATACAATATAAGAGAGAGTTCAGAGATTACTCAGTATCACTTATCCTGGTTCGGCCTCTCTGCCTACGTCTAGTCCCCAGAGTCCTCCGGGCTTTTTGAATCCAATACTGAGCTCTTTAACGATAGAGCACAAACCAATTACAAGGCAGTTGAATATGCAAGAGTACCTTCCTCTATTCGTCTACTCAACTCCTACTAAGTGCTACAACCCAGCACCTAGATTTCTCTACCGCTGAATGCTTACAACCAAGCACTCAGCTTAACACTCTCAATATTCCTATTGATCACAAACTTGTTCTTTTTATGCTAAAGAACACTTTAGATGATTATACAACAATCAATCTAGCATTTACACAGAGAATGAAAAGTTGGTGTAAGATCTTTTTGTATTTGAGTGCTTTCAAGATTTTCTCTCTTTGTATTTTTCTCTTGATGCTTCAGTAATAAACCAAGGTTCTTCATTGTCCTTTTATAGAAGGAAAATGCAGATTTTGATCTTGAATTGTTGTTACCGTTAACACCAAAACGGCTCGTTTGGGGAACAATTTTTGGCCAGCTTCAGACTGCTCCGCCATTCCCTTTCTCTGTTTTCTTCAGGCGTCAGATTTGTCTTCTTGCGTCTGGCTTGTCTATTTGTGCCAGTTGTCTTTTACCAATAATCCAATGACCCATGACTCTTGGAATTAGTCTTTTATGTGTCTTCGAGGTTCTAATTATTGGTGCAGAAGATTTGCAGACTTTGTCCTTTAGTGAACGGATCCTTCATGCTGTCCTGACAATCATTCAGCTTTCTTCGTAATCTTCGGATGTTCAACTTCTAAGCCGAGTTCATTCTTGGTCAGCTCCGCTCTGTGTAACCGCTTCTGAAGAAATCTTTAACTTTAGTCAGCTTCGTTTTGCTTCTAAGTTCTACTCCACTCCGCTTACATTCTGTCATGCTGAGTTCCGTTTTACTCAGCTTTGCTTGTGCTGACTTTTGTCATGTCTTTACTTTATATATATTTTTGCACTCAATATTGAACAAACACATTAGTACAATTAAATCAAAGCATTTAAATTTAATTGCCTCTTAATCATGGATGATTTTGTCAAATCAAAATCTTGTCGAAAGGTGTTTCAACAAACTCCCCCATTTTGATGTTGGCAAAATACATAATTACGGAACTCAGTTATAAGTTGCCCCATGATTGATTTTTGAAATGACTCCCCCGTAAGGGTTGCACATATTGTCTTAACTTAATTCTAAACCTTCCAAGATCTAACTGAATTAGACTTAAGACATTTGTGTATACTGACTTAGTTTGAGTTTTGAGCTTGTTTGGATTTAAGTCAGTTTTAACATTTTTGGAAGTATGTTGTCGCTCAGTTTATTGCATAAGTTGTTTTGGTGTTAATGTATACTGAGTGTGTTTAACTTTGTGATTTGTTTGTTCAAATTTTATTAGTCAGGTCAGGAAGAAAACTAATACTTGTTATATATTGACCTTTTTTTTAAAACACATACATTCAAAGACAGACAGGATATAAAGCTAAGTCCTAGATATTGACTAAGCTAGTTCTACTTCTTCTTTTTCTGAGCCGAGTGATCAGTATGAGCAATTCCTTTGCCTTTCTCTTTACTTCCAGAAGCATTACCTGCAGGCTGAGGCTGAGTTCCTCCTTGACTTGTCTCCCCCGTTTTGCCATCATCGGGTTTGTAGAGGAAGGTTTCATTTCGTGCTGCAGAGGAGAGATAATGGGAGTAGCGCTGAAGCCTTTTGGTGCTTTCACCCAAGCCATCAATGACTGGTACACTATCGTCCTGGATATACCTAGGAACCCGAAGGGAGCTGCTGATCATGCTGAGGAGGCATTCATGGGATTTGCTCAGGCAGGTGAGTGAGCTTGTGATCTGACCAAAAGATTGATGGTACAGTTTTAGCAGAGCAGAATCATAAAACATGCGCTGGGCATTGTTGATGTGCATTGCCTTCATGATAGCTTGTGAAAAGCTCATGAGTTCACTGTTGGAGATTGGATCAACATCCATCTGGGCTCTGTCGATGTTGAGTAGTCTGACTGCTTCACTTAATTGGTCAATAGTGCATTGAGAAGAGGAGGATACTAAGTCACGTGTACTGGTCAGCTCAGTATGAAGCTTGGTGAAGCATTGTTGAAGTTCGGCAGAGGTGGCAAACTCAGCATTACCGGGTGGACTTGATTTGGTCAGCTCAGCATTCAGCTTGGTAAAGCAATCATGTAACTCAGCAGAGGTAGCATACTCAGTATGGGTAGTGGCACTAGATTTGGTCAGTTCCGCATTTAACTTAACAAAGTATTCGTGCAGTTCAGTTGAAGTTGCATACCCTGGATTGACTGCCGACAATTTTTGAACTTGCCCTTCAAGTGAATTCATATGGATTGCCATTGTAAGCATCAGTTCAGTCAGTTTTGCTATTTGCCCTTGATTCGGTTGCTGAGTTTGAACCGTAGTGATAATGCTAACCAGATCCTTTAGTCCTCGAAGTTCATTCAGAAGCTGAGTAATGCCTGACAGGTGGGAGGACTCAGCTTGAGTAGATTGGTGACCATTAGCTTGAGTAGTATTGAAATCTTCAAGCAAGGACTGAGCAGAAGCAATGATACGTCGGCCAGACTCAGTAGCATTCAAGTATGCAAATCTAGCAGTGTTAGACTCAGAGGCTGGTACTGAGTTTGATGGTGGAGGAGGAGTTGGCTCACTGCCAGATTGTGTACCTTGATTGGTACCTGGACTTTGATTGATTGGTTGAGCTGAGTCATTAACATGTTGAGTTGAAGGTGGAGTTGAGGCAGGAGTTGGCTCAACTTGAGCAGTTTGGATTGGATCTACATGGTTTTTGGCTTGTTCCGCATCCTGAGTAACAGAGGCTTGTTTTTCTACAGGATTTTCTGGTGGTGACTCAGTCTCATTAGAGAAGTACTGGAACTGGATTGTAGAGAGGTCAGTTTCAAGCTCATCAATAGGAAAGTCGTCCATGAGATCAATTTGCTTTTGCGCTTTCTTTTTGAGTCTTCACCGTGTCTCAGCTCTTGGCGGTGAATGGTCCGTTCGAATACCTTCACAGGACTCAGTAGCAACTGTCTCTTCTACAAGTTGCTCAACATGACCCGCAACAGCATTACTTTCTCTTTCTCCTTGCTCAGCATCATCCTGAGATTTCTCAACATTGGGATGTTCTTCCTGCTCAGTATTAGCTTCTTGGTGCTCAACATGTAGCTCTGTTTCTTCTACAACTTCCTTTTCTTGGTCAGTTCCATGACCTTCAGATTGAGTACAGTCTAGTGGGACAGCTTCCACTATCTTTAAGGAGTTACCCTTTTTCTTTTTCTTTAAAGGGGATTCTGGAGTTTCTTCTTCGTCATCCTCAGGCTCTTCTTGCCTTTTTCTTTTCTCAGCTAACTCAGCTTGCTCCTTAGCCTTGTCAGCTTTAGCTTTTTCTTTTGATAATAGCCTTACTTTCTTTGGGACTGCATGAATGTCTTTTGAGCAGGTTTCTATAGCCTTCCTCTTCTTCTTCCTCTCAGGCTGAGCTGTCTTAGGTGACTCAGCATGAGCCTCAACATCTCTTGCAGGCTCAGTTTCGAGCTCAATTTCTGGTTGCTCAGCTTCTTCATCTTCTTCAGCATCTCCAGCTCCTTCATATCCCTTTAAGGGTTGATTGTACAACAGTCCATCCAGTAGAACTGCAGTGATTTCACTCCCCAATGTACTTGTTTCATTCACCGTCTCTATTTGCTTGTCCTCAATAATTTTTGTAATGAGAGAGCCCAAGCGGAGTTTCTTACCACTTCGTTGAAAAGCTCCAACTAGGAAGACAGGAAGATTGAGCGGAGTGTAGGTCAACATGTGCCAGATGAAGCACTGTTCGAAGTTTGATGCGGATGAAGCTGAGTTGAGTTTGGGGAAGATGAAGTTGGTCAGCATGTAATGGACCATCTTCTGTTCTTTTCCCATACAGGTGCTGGGTATCTCGCCCTTATGATCCTTAGGTTTACAGAACCCTTTGATCTTCTCAGTTGTGTCTTTTGGCACTTTCTCCTTTGTCGTTCTGAACTGAATTCCTTCGTTTGGTAAATCTAGTAAGGTGGCTAGATAGGCAGGGGTTACGATGATTTTTTGACCTTTAACTGAGGTCTCCAAATAGTCAGAGTCATCTGCATCAACATGTAGATTCGAGTAGAATTCTCGTACTAACCTAGGATAGGTCGTTCCTGAAAGGGAGAAGAGACCTTTCCACTTGTTCTTTTCGATCCATTCATAGAATGGTTTCTCAGACGAGACAAAGCTTGGAGAAAACCATCGGCATTTCAGAACCTCCAGATTATTGACCTTTTTGTGAACTTTGATCATGGTTCTTTTCACTGGTTGTGAGGAGCCGGCGAGGTCAGCTTGATTGGGTGTGCCAGAGGTTTGTGTGGGGTTAGGGATTTGATTCTTTCCGGAAGCCATTGTTACAGATGAAGGTTTGAGGTTTTTAGGGAGAGAGAAGGATTTGATTTCAGAGAATCGTAGGCGTAAGGATTCGTGAGTGGGGATTCTTCCACTTTTTATACCTATTTTCGGCGGCCCTATTCAATTAACTAGCCGTTTTGCCTAGGGACGTTCAACCGAAAAGTATTCTGTTATTTATGACATCTTCGGCGCATGGGATTTGTCATAAATGTGCGTCTTTCCAAGGTGCCAGAGTTTACACGTGTAGGCATTTATTTTATGCGAGTGGGTTTTTACTTGGTTTTGCTAGAATTCGAAGCATTCACGATATTGAGTGCCTAACTTTTGTGAAGATAATTTTTTCTATCTCTAATTAACTCAACATACGTTACTCACTCAGCATGTATATGTACTTAGCATAGAGTGATTACTCAATACGTTTATCTACTCAGCATAGAATGTTTACTCAGCTTTTATGCCTACTCAGTATCATCACTCAATATATATGTCAATTCAGCATAGGGTGGCTTTTCCATTTTCAAACTTAGTAAGGAGTAGATATTTTACTCAACATGGCATTTGCACAATCATTCAAATTTCCACTCACATGGCAATTATTCAATACAGATTTAGTTAGAGTGGATTTGACATACCAATTGCTTCCCTTAGTGTGTTGAATTGTTCTCGTGCCAAGGGCTTTGTGAAGATATCTGCAAGCTGATCATTTGTTGGCACATAGGTCAGCTTGATCTCATCTTTTAGTACATGATCTCTGATGAAGTGATGCCTTATGCTAACATGCTTCATCCTGCTGTGTTGGACTGGGTTCTTTGATAGATCAATGGCACTTTTGTTGTCACATTTGATCTCTATTGTCTTTGTTTTGACTCCATAATCCTCAAGCTGTTGCTTTATCCATAGGACTTGAGCAACACAGCTTCCAGCAGCCACGTACTCAGCTTCAGTTGTAGATAGGGCTACGGATGATTGCTTCTTGCTGAACCAAGATACTAGACAGCTTCCGAGAAAATGACATCCTCCCGAAGTACTCTTCCGTTCTAGCTTATCTCGTCCATAGTCAGCATCAGTATATCCAATGAGTGTGAAGTCATTTGAGGTTGGATACCATAGACCTGCATCAACTGAGCTTTGCAAGTATCTAAAAATTCTTTTCACAGCCGTTAGATGAGATTCCCTGGGGTCAGCTTGATATCTAGCACAATAGCATACTGAGTATTGAATATCCGGTCTACTAGCAGTGAGATAGAGTAAAGAACCTATCATACCTCGATAGAGTTTACTATCAACTGACTTACTCTTCTCATCCTTGCATAGGACAGTATCAGTTCCCATGGGGGTTGATATTGGTTTGCAATCTACCATGCTGAATTTCTTCAACATTTCCTTGGTGTACTTAAACTGACTTATAAAGATGCCATTCTTACCTTGCTTGATTTGAAGTCCAAGGAAGAAGTTGAGTTCACCCATCATTGACATTTCAAACTCAGTTTGCATCTGTTGACTAAACTCTTTGCACAAAGACTCGTCAGTGGCACCAAATATTATATCATCTACGTATATTTGTGCAAGTAGGGTATGTTTACCCTTTTTCTTAATAAACAAGGTTGTGTCAGCTTTTCCTCTGACATAGTTCCTGGTCAGCAGGAAATTGGTCAACCTCTCATACCAAGCTCTTGGAGCTTGTTTCAGCCCATACAAGGCCTTTTTGAGTTTATAAACGTGGTTTGGAAATTTTGAATCTTCAAACCCAGGAGGTTGATTAACATATACCTCTTCGTTTATAAAGCCATTAAGAAATGCACTTTTCACATCCATTTGATATAGTTTAAAATTCATGAAGCTAGCGTAGGCACACAATATACGTATAGCTTCTAGTCTAGCAACAGGTGCAAATGTTTCTCCATAGTCTATACCTTCTTGCTGACTGTAGCCTTGGGCTACAAGTCGAGCTTTGTTTCTAATCACATTTCCATACTCATCTAGTTTATTTCTAAAGACCCACTTAGTTCCTATGGGCTTTTGATTCCTAGGTCTAGGTACTAGATCCCATACCTCATTTTTGGTGAATTGATCAAGTTCTTCTTGCATGGCATTTATCCAATATTCATCTTGCTCAGCATCAGCAAAATTCTTTGGCTCAAGCATTGAGACGAAGGCAACATTGCTAAGGTATTTTCTAAGCTGATCTCTGGTCATCAACTTGTTGTTGGCAGCATCAAGAATGGCCTGTTCTGTATGACCTCTTGGGATCTTTATTTCCTTGGGCAATGTTGAGTCGTTTGGAAGAGGTGTTTCTACAATCTCTATAGGAATAGATTGGTCAGCAAATGATATTTCAATTTCTTGCTTACCTTGGGTCAGCTCCTGTATAGATGACACAGAGGCTTCTGGTTGAGCAGCGAAAGCTGAGCCTGGTTCATCTTCTTCAGGCTGAGCTGACTTACCTGTAGGGTCAGTTTCATCGAACTCAACATGTACAGACTCTTCTACAACCTGAGTTCTTTTATTAAATACTCTATATGCTTTACTGTTTGTTGAGTACCCTAAGAAGATCGCCTCGTCAGCTTTAGCATCAAATTTAGTAAGGTTGTCTTTTGTATTGAGTATAAAGCATTTACACCCAAAGGCACGAAAGTATCCAATGTTGGGCTTTCGACCTTTCCAAAGTTCATATGGGGTTTTCTTAAGTATAGGTCTAACTAGAGCCCTATTCAGTATGTAACATGTCGTGTGAACAGCTTCACCCCAGAAGTACTTTGGAAGCCTATTTTCACTCAGCATTGTCCTAGCTATTTCGACAATAGTTCTATTTTTCCTTTCAACAACCCCATTTTGTTGAGGTGTTCTAGGAGCGGAGAAATTGTGGTCAATACCACTGATTTCACAAAATTCATCAAACTGTTGGTTTTTGGATTCTCCACCATTGTCGCTTCTAATGTGAGCTACTCTTAGGTCTTTGTCATTTTCAAGCTTTTTAATCAGTGTGGTAAACATCTCAAAAGTTTCATCCTTGCAGCTCAGCAAGATGATCCAAGTGTACCGAGAGAAATCATCTACAATAACCAAGGAAAATTTCTTACCTCCCAAGCTGAGTGGCTGGATAGGTCCGAAAAGATCCAAGTGTAGTAATTCCAATTGTCTTTTGGTTGAGACAATATTTTTGCTATGAAATGACTTTTTAGTTTGTTTGCCTTGCTGACAAGCTTTACACAGTTGATCTTTTTCAAACTTTAATTTGGGTAATCCCTCAACTAATTGCTTTCTAGCTAATTTGGCAAGAAGGTCCATGCTGACATGCCCAAGTCTTCTATGCCATAGCCAGGAGTTGTCCTCTTTAGACACTAAGCATATGTTTTTAGAAAACTGTTTTTCTAAGTTTAACATGTATACATTTTCTACACGAGGGGCAGTTAAAATTAATTCATTTGTATTTCCCTCGAGTATTTGAGACTTAGTATCATCAAATACAACCTTTCTGCCGCTCTTGCAAAGCTGAGCTACACTCAGCAGATTGTATTTGAGACCTTTAACTAAGGAGACAGACTCAATAGTTGGGTTACCTCCGATAGTACCTGAGCTGACTATCTTACCCTTCTTGTTGTCTCCAAAGCTTACACTTCCACCTCGTTTAAGCTCTAGTGTGATGAACTGAGTTTCATCACCTGTCATATGCCTTGAGCATGCGCTGTCTATATACCATAGTTTTGACTTCTCCACGCATGTCAAGCTGACCTGCAGTTTAAACTATTCATTTTTAGGTACCCAATTCCTTTTGGGTCCTTTCTTGTTAGTATAAACAGGTACAAAATCATATTTTAACTTGTGACGGCATACTTTTATGGTGTGGCCTGGCTTACCACAGAAATCACAAAAAGGTACCCTTTGTGGGTTGAACTGAGTATGGTCAGCATTATTGTGTTGGGCATGCCAACATACTTTTGTGGTATGCCCTTTTCTTCCGCAGAAGTCACATTGGACAATCCGCTTGTTATGCCAACACACATCCTTTGTGTGCCCCCTTTTTCCACAACACTCACATTGAGTGAATTGCTTACGCTGATTAGTATTTGCGTACTCAGCATGGGGTTTATTTCTATTTGAGCCCTTCCCTTGACTCTGTAACATTTTGATATCCTTTCTAAGTTTCCTTGACTCAGATTGAACCTCCGTGACAAACTTATGTAAGATTTGCATGTTGGTATGCAGGTCAGAGTTGTCCTAGAGAAGATATCGGAGGTCACTCAGTTTGACCTCTTCAATCTCATCACAGCGCCTGCTGAGTGCCTTAATCTTTTTGTTACACTTCTTAGTTAGTGTATATAAGTCACTCAGGGCATTTACCATTTCATTTCTAAGCAAAAGTAAGGATGTTACCTCATTGTTGTTTTCCTCCTGCTCGGAATCTTCAGAGAGGTCAGCTTGCTCAGATTGGGATTGGTCAGCTACATCATCTGCCATGAAACATATATTGGCTGTTTCATTTTGCTCAGCTTCGGATGATGTTGACACATCACTGTCACTCCATGTGGCTACCATAGCCTTTTTGCTTCCCTTCTTCTCCTTTTTGAGGTTGGGACAGCTTGACTTGATGTGCCCAGTTTGATGACACTCAAAGCATGTGACAGACTTCGAGCTGTCCTTCTTGTACTTGTCACTTGACTCGGCTTTATACTTGTCATTTCTTCTAAATGACCTTTTGCCGTTTCTATCATTCCTTCTGAACAACTTCTTCATTTTTCTGGTGAACATGGCTATTTCCTCATCATCAGTTGACTCAGCTTCAGTCGAGTCAGCTTTCATGACAAGTGACTTTTGTTTCTTATCTTCTGATTTTTCTTTCTCTTTGGCTTCAAAGTTTTTCATAGAGATTTCATGGGTCAGCAGGGATCCAATCAGCTCATCATATTTATAGGTAGTCAAGTCTTGAGCTTCTTCTACGGCTGTTTTCTTTGCTTGCCAACTCTTAGGCAGACTTCTCAGAATTTTCTTCACCTGTTCCTCTTCAATGAAGTTCTTTCCAAGCCTTTTTAGCTCGTTTATAATATTTGTGAACCTTGCGTTCATTTCTGAGATGTCTTCATTCTCATTCATCTCAAACAGCTCGTAGAGTCTCATATGTTGATTGACTTTAGACTCCTTAACTTTGCTTGTGCCTTCATAGGTTACTTCAAGCTTCTTCCAAATCTCCTGTGCTGACTCGCAACCTGAAATCTTATTGTATTCTGCAGCATCTAACGCACAGTGAAGCATGTTTATAGCCGAAGCATTATTTTGTAATTTTCTGATGTCATCCTCTGTCCACTCAGCCTCACTTTTAACGATTTTCTCATCGTTAACAGTTTTGTATGGCACATGTGGACTTTGAACAATTGCAAGCCATGCACTCATGTTTGTGGCTTGAATAAAGTTTTTCATCCTATTCTTCCAGAATGTATAATTTGACCCAAAGAATAGGGAAGGTCTAGTGATTGATAGTCCCTCAGGGAGTATCTGTGTTGTTTGGTTTCCTGGAAGGAACCGAGTGCTATTCTCACCCATTTTTAGGGATCAGCTCAAGATTGTTAAATCTTTGAGTAGTGAGCTTAGGCTCTGATACCACTTGTTGGTCCCTGGTAATTAGTTCCAAGGGGGGGTTAGGAACTAATATAACTTTTTCGCGTTTTAATTAAGCTGACTGGAAGTAATTTTGAGAGTTTATTAACTCGGCTTTTGGTCAGCTTGGTGAGATATGTTTGAAGACAACTTTAGTCAGATATTGACTAAAGTTGTTTTCTTGTGAGTTGAGAATTGACACTCTTGGAGGCCAGCTTCTAACTCAGCACTACTTATTTTCTCAAGGTCAGCTTAGGCAATTTATATGCTGAGTAAATATAGCAAACAACACATACAATATAAGAGAGAGTTCAGAGATTACTCAGTATCACTTATCCTGGTTCGGCCTCTCTGCCTACGTCTAGTCCCCAGAGTCCTCCGGGCTTTTTGAATCCAATGCTGAGCTCTTTAACGATAGAGCACAAACCAATTACAAGGCAGTTGAATATGCAAGAGTACCTTCCTCTATTCGTCTACTCAACTCCTACTAAGTGCTACAACCCAGCACCTAGATTTCTCTACCACTGAATGCTTACAACCAAGCACTCAGCTTAACACTCTCAATATTCCTATTGATCACAAACTTGTTCTTTTTATGCTAAAGAACACTTTAGATGATTATACAACAATCAATCTAGCATTTACACAGAGAATGAAAAGTTGGTGTAAGATCTTTTTGTATTTGAGTGCTTTCAAGATTTTCTCTCTTTATATTTTTCTCTTGATGCTTCAGTAATAAACCAAGGTTCTTCATTGTCCTTTTATAGAAGGAAAATGCAGATTTTGATCTTGAATTGTTGTTACCGTTAACACCAAAACGGCTCTTTTGGGGAACAATTTCTGGCCAGCTTCAGACTGCTTCGCCATTCCCTTTCTCTGTTTTCTTCAGGCGTCAGATTTGTCTTCTTGCGTCTGGCTTGTCTGTTTGTGCCAGTTGTCTTTTACCAATAATCCAATGACCCATGACTCTTGGAATTAGTCTTTTATGTGTCTTCGAGGTTCTAATTATTGGTGCAGAAGATTTGCAGACTTTGTCCTTTAGTGAACGGATCCTTCATGCTGTCCTGACAATCATTCAGCTTTCTTCGTAATCTTCGGATGTTCAACTTCTAAGCTGAGTTCATTCTTGGTCAGCTCCGCTTTGTGTAACCGCTTCTGAAGAAATCTTTAACTTTAGTCAGCTTCGTTTTGCTTCTAAGTTCTACTCCACTCCGCTTACATTCTGTCATGCTGAGTTCCGTTCTACTCAGCTTTGCTTGTGCTGACTTTTGTCCTGTCTTTACTTTATATATATTTTTGCACTCAATATTGAACAAACACATTAGTACAATTAAATCAAAGCATTTAAATTTAATTGCCTCTTAATCATGGATGATTTTGTCAAATCAAAATCTTGTGGAAAGGTGTTTCAACAAGTACCACCTTAGTAGAGAAGCTATGGTTACCAGTCACAAAGCACCTGCGTCCTTATAAATTGCAATGGTTAAATGATTGTGGGGAGATTAAAGTAAATAGACAAGTCTTAGTGTCCCTCAAAATTGGGCAATACAAGGATGAAATACTGTGTGATGTAGTACCCATGCAAGCTGGTCATATTTTGTTGGGTAGACCATGGCAGTTTGATAGAGATGCTATGCATTTAGGGAGAAAGAACTGTTGAAACACCTTTCCACAAGATTTTGATTTGACAAAATCATCCATGATTAAGAGGCAATTAAATTTAAATGCTTTAATTTAATTGTACTAATGTGTTTGTTCAACATTGAGTGCAAAAATATATATAAAGTTAGACAGGTCAAGAGTCAGCATAAGCCAAGCTGAGTTGAATGGAACTCAGCATGAAAGAATAGAAGCTGAGTGGAGTAGAACTTAGCATCAGAAGCTTCTTTCAAAGTTGCCAGAACGAAGCTGACTAAATTAGAAGACTCCTTCAGAATTAAATAAACAAGAACGGAGCTGACTAAGAAGGAACTCAGTATAGAAGTCGAACATTCGAAGATAACGAATGAAGATGAGTAACAGTCAGGACAGCATGAAAGATCCGTTCACTAAAGGACAAAGCCTGCCAATCTTCTGCACCAATAATTGAAGCCTCGAAAGCACACAGAAGACTAATTCCAAGAATCATGGGTCTGTGGATTATTGGTAAAAGATAACTGGCACAAAAAGACAAGTCTGATGCAAGAAGACAAAACCTGATGCCTGAAGAAAACAGAAGAAGGGAATGGCGGAACAGTCTGAAGCTGACCAGAAGCTGTCTCCTAAAAGAGCCGTTTTGGACACAACGGCTAAACCAATTCAAAATGATCCAATCTTCAGAAATTCATCTATAAAAGGACAATGGTAGTTCTTGGATCATTTGCCCAAGCATCAAAAGAAAAATACAAGAGAGAAAATCTTGAAAGCACTCAAATACAAAAAGATCTTACACCAACTTTTCTATTCTCTGTGTAAATGCTAGATTGATTGTTTTGTAATCATCTAAGGTGTTCTTTAGTTGAAAAAGAACAAGTGTGTGATCAATAGGAATATTGAGAGTGTTGAGCTGAGTACTTGGTTGTAAGTATTCAGTGGTAGAAAAATCTAAGTGCTGGGTTGTAGTACTTAGTAGGAGCTGAGTAGACGAATAGAGGACGTACTCTTGCATACTCACTGCCTTGTAAAGGGTTTGTGCTCTACCTTGAAAGAGCTCAGTATTGGATTGAAAATCCCAGGAGAAACTAGGGACTGGACGTAGGCAGAGAGGCCGAACCAGGATAAGTCGTGCTGAGTAACTTCTAAACTCTCTCTCTCAATATATATATATATATATATGTGTGTGTGTGTGTGTGTGTGTGTGTGTGTGCATGTGTTGCTTGTTGTATTTACTCAGCTTATAAATTGTTAAAACTGAAACTGAGTAAATTTGAGTGCTAAGTTGGAAGCTGACCTTTCAAGTGTCAATTCCCAACTCTCAAGTCAAGCAGTCTTAGTCAGCATAGAACTAAAACTGTCTGGCTAATCAAACGCCCGTGCTGACCAACACGCTGAGTTATTAAACTCTTAAAATAACATTAAGTCAGCATAATTAAAAGATAAAAAGTTACATTAGTTCCTAACCCCCCCTTGGAACTAATTACTAGGGACCAACAAGTGGTATCAGAGCCAAAGCTCACTACTCAAAGATCTAACAATCTTGAGCTGATCCCGAAAAATGGGTGAGAATAGCACTCGTTTCCTCCCAGGAAACCAAACAACACAGATACTCCCTGAGGGATTATCAATCACTAGACCTCCCCTATTCTTTGGATCTAATTATACATTCTGGAAGAATAGGATGAAGAACTTTATTCAAGCCACAAACATGAGTGCATGGCTTGCAATAGTTCAAGGTCCACATATACCTTATAAAACTGTTGATAATGAGAAAGTTATCAAGAGTGAAACTGAGTGGACAGAGGATGACCTCAGAAAATTACAAAATAATGCTTCGGCTATCAATATGCTTCACTGTGCTCTAGATGCTGCAGAATACAATAAGATTTCAGGTTGTGAGTCAGCACAGGAGATCTGAAAAAAGCTGGAAGTAACTTATGAAGGCACCAGCAAGGTCAAGGAATCCAAAGTGAACCAACACATGCGATTGTATGAGCTGTTCGAGATGACTAATAATGAGGACATCTCAGCAATGAATGCCAGGTTCACCAATATAATAAATGAGCTTAAAAGACTCGGTAAGAATTTCACTGAAGAAGAACAAGTGAAGAAGATCTTACAAAGTCTTCCCAAAAGCTGGCAAGCCAAGAAGACAGCTGTAGAGGAAGCTCAGGATCTGACCACATACAAATATGATGAGCTGATCGGTTCCTTGCTGACCCATAAAAAACTTTGAAGCTAAAGAAAAATCTGAGGATAAGAAACAGAAATCACTAGTGATGAAAGCTGACTCCACAGAAGGTGAGTCAACTGATGATGAGGAAATGGCCATGTTTACTAGAAAAATGAAAAAGCTGTTCAGAAGAAATGAAAGAAATAGTAAGCGGCCATACAAGAGAGGAGACAGATATAAAGCTGAGTCCAGTGACACCAGATACAAAAAGGACAGCTCCAAGCCTGTCACATGTTATGAATGCCATCAAACTGGGCATATTAAGTCAAGCTGTCCTAATCTGAAGAAAGATAAGAATGGAAGCAAAAAGGCAATGGTGGTCACGTGGAGTGACAGTGATGAGTCAACATCATCTGAAGCTGAGCAAAATGAAACAGCCAACATATGTTTCATGGCAGATGATGGAGCTGACCAATCTCAATCTGAGCAAGCCGACCTCTCTGAAGATTCTGAGCAGGAGGAAAACAACAATGAGGTAACATCCTTACTTTTGCTTAGAAACGAAATGGTAAATTCCCTGAGTGACTTATATACACTAACTAAGAAGTGTAACAAAAGGATTAAGGCACTCAGCAGGCGCTGTGACGAGATTGAGGAGGTCAAGCTGAGTGACCTCCAATATCTCCTCCAGGACAACTCAGATTTACATACGAACATGCAAATCTTACATAAGTTTGTCACGGAGGTTCAAAATGAGTCAAAGAAACTTAGAAAGGATGTCACAACTTTACAGAACCAAATAAAAGGTTCAACTAAGAATAAACCCCATGCTGAGTACTCAGGTACTGGTCAACATAAACAGTTTACTCAATGTAGCTGTTGTGGGAAGAAAGGACACACAAAAGCTGTGTGCTGGCATAACAAACAGACTGTCCAATGTGACTTCTGTGGTAAGAAAGGTCATACTACCAAGGTATGCTGGCATGCTCAGCACAACAATGCTGACCACACTCAATATCACCCTCAAAGGGTAACTATGTGTGGCTTCTGTGGTAAAAGTGGCCATACTACAAAAGTATGTCGTCACAAGTTGAAATACGACTTTGCACCTGTTTACACTAACAAGAAAGGACCCAAAAAGAATTGGGTACCTAAAGATGAATAGTTTAAAATGCAGGTCAGCTTGACATGCGTGGAGAAATCAAAACTTTGGTATATAGACAGCGCATGCTCAAGACACATGACAGGTGATGAAACTCAGTTCATTACACTAGAGCTTAAACGAGGAGGTAGTGTAAGCTTTGGAGACAACAAGAAGGGCAAGATAGTTGGCTCAGGAACTATCGGAGGTAACCCTAAAATTGAGTCAGTCTCCTTAGTTAAAGGTCTCAAATATAATCTTCTAAGCGTAGCTCAGCTTTGCAAGAGTGGAAGGAAGGTTATATTTGATGATACTAAGTGTCAGATACTCGAGGGAAAAACAAATGATTTGATTTTAACAGCCCCTCGTGTAGAAAATGTTTACATGTTGAGTTTGGAAAAACAATTTTCAAAAAGTATATGCTTAGTGTCAAAAGAGGACAACTCCTGGCTATGGCATAGGAGACTTGGGCATGTCAGCATGGACCTCCTTGCCAAACTAGCTAGAAAGCAATTAGTTGAGGGATTACCCAAATTAAAGTACGAAAAAGATCAACTTTGTAATGCTTGTCAGCAAGGTAAACAAATCAAAAAGTCATTTCATAGCATTTAAGATTGAATGTGATGCCTCCGACATAGGTATTGGTGCTGTTTTGATGCAGGATAAAAGACCAATTGCTTTCTTTAGTGAGAAGTTGAGTGGGGCTGCACTTAATTACCCCACCTATGACAAAGAGTTATACGCTCTAGTGATGGCGTTGGAAACATGGCAGCATTACCTTTGGCCTAAGGAGTTTGTTATTCATTCTGATCATGAGTCCTTAAAACACCTCAAGGGACAAGGTAAGTTGAATAGACGACATGCCCGGTGGATGGAGTTCATTGAGACTTTTCCATATACTATTCAATACAAGCAAGGTAAAGAAAATGTGGTGGCTGATGTACTATCGCGCAGGTATATTCTTTTAAGTTCCTTGAATACTAAGCTCTTGGGATTTACACATCTTAAAGAGTTGTATAAAGGTGATGTTGATTTTGGTGATATGTATCTTGCATGCGGTAAGTCTGATGTGGACAAATTCTATTTGCTTAATGGCTTTTTATTCCGTGAAAATAGACTATGCGTGCCACAATGTTCATATCGAGAATTGCTTATTCGGGAAGCCCACGATGGTGGACTGATGGGACATTTTGGGGTTCGTAAGACTTTAGATATTTTTCATGAATATTTCTTTTGGCCAAAGATGCGTAGGGATGTCAACAGACTTTGTTCTAGGTGCATCGCTTGTAAAAAGGCTAAGTCTAAGGTTTTGTCCCAAGGTCTCTATACCCCGTTACCCGTGCCTACGGAACCCTGGGTAGATATTTCTATGGACTTTATTGTTGGGTTACCTAGGACAAAGAAAGGTCGTGATTCCATTTTTGTCGTGGTTGATAGATTTAGCAAAATGGCGCATTTCATTGCATGCAACAAAATCGATGACGCTACGAACGTTGCTGACCTTTTCTTTCGAGAGGTCTTTAAGTTGCATGGAGTCCCAAAAACTATAGTATCCGACCGAGATGCTAAATTTTTAAGTCATTTTTGGCGTGTTTTGTGGAGTCGATTGGGTACTAAGCTTTTATATTCTACTGCTTGTCATCCTCAAACGGATGGACAAACCGAGGTCGTTAATCGAACTCATGGTCAGATTTTGCGTACCGTGGTTGGAAAAAATCTTAAGAATTGGGAAGAGTGTTTACCTATGGTAGAATTTGCATATAATCGTAGTATTCACTCCTCTACTTTGTTTTCGCCATTTGAAGTTGTTTATGGTCTTAACCCTCTTACTCCTATGGATTTACTACCTTTACCTGTGGATGCCAGGTCTAGTACATATGGCACTAAAAAGGCAGAATTGGTGCAATCCATTCACGAGAAGGTTCGCAAGCACATTGAAGAGAAAAATAGACGGGTTGCTTCTAAAGTAAACCAACATCGCAAATGCGTAGTGTTTGCACCTGGTGATTTAGTATGGGTGCATTTTCGAAAAGAGAGATTTCTAGGACTTCGTAAAAATTAGCTTCAACCCCGAGGCGATGGTCCTTTTCGAGTTTTGGAGCGTGTTAATGACAACGCTTACAAAATTGATTTACCTGGTGAGTATAATGTATCTGCTACTTTCAATGTTACTGATTTATCTTCTTATGATGCAGATTCTGATTCGAGGTCGAATCCTTTTAAGGAGGGAGGGAATGATATAACCCGGACTAAAAATCTGGATTCTCACATAGAGCGAATACGTCTACCAGATGGACCTGTTACTCGAGCACGTGCTAAGCAGTTTGAAGAGGAGCTCCAAACATATGTGGTGCAAATGTTAGATATGTCGGACCAAATTGACACAAATGAAATTCAGGAAGCTCTAACTTTTTCATAACTCTTGGGTTACTCAGAAAGCGGGTATATCAAAGAAACCAAACACGAACTAAACGAATCGAGCGGTGAAATTATTTCAAAAATTACTATATGAATTTTAGTGGTTTGGATTTATGGGAAAAGAAATTAATGTGAATTGGACAAGCTCAAAACCCATCCGACACAAGCATGGCAAGAAACAATAATTGGTAAGAAAATAACACAAACAAAGAACAATTAATGTATCTTTTGTTTGTATGCAATAGATTTGTATTTTATCAAGTCAAATATAGTGGGCAGCAAGCAACCTTATCAATTCATATTTATGGGTAGCTGATTTTGAATATTAAGTCAATACTCTGAATTCACACGGTTGTAATTCTCTATATATATATAGGTTTGATTTCTGTTTGTAAGGCAGTTTTTCTATCTTAATAAAAACATTACTCTTAAGAGTTTGTGAGTGGTTTCTCTTGTGTTTTTTGGGGCACTACTTTGAACAGTTCGGGATTAAATCTTTAACTATTGGAGACTGGGATCGGGTCTTTACAACTTAGTTTTGTAAGGGTTCTTTTCTGTCTGACCCTGATTCGTTAGCTTTCCTTGGGTTCAAATCTAGTTGTCGGGTTTTCGAGGTACTGTTCCTCATGGGTTCGCATCAGTTTCGGTTGACCGGGTTGGTTTTTCGGTATTTTTTTGGCCCATGGCATCAAAGCAGTCGCAGCATGTGAGCAAGATGCATCTGCACTTTAAAACTGGTCCGGGGATTAAATTCCAAGCCTCCAGAATGGCAACACTGCTACTTCAAAGTAAAAACTGAAGACTTGGCCTTCCCGTTTGCTGTGAAAGGGACCCCGAAGCCAAATAGTTCCTCGATAGCTGACTACGCGTGAGTTGGAGGTGGTGAGATGGCTAGTAGGTTTTTTCCTGAGCCAAAACGTGACTGTGAGGAGTTGATTAAGAATTACTTGGATAACGAGTGGTTTATGTATTCTTCCTAGATGGCGGATCGTCTCGAGGTGGAAGAAGAATGGTCTTCGAAAGTATCTGGTTAGGAGAGGTTTGACGAAGCAAGATCTAGCTAATAGGCGATCGAAGTCACCGCCGTTGAATATGCTCCTATAGAAAGTAGGTTGTTAATAGAGATTCTACACGGTTGAAGACCTGAATTTGTGCATGTATGTGTCTTGCAACTTGTCATGTTATTTGTTTTATTTTGTCATGTGAAATGTCGAAGTTTTGATTCCAAATTGGTCGGCAGACTTGAACTAGTTGGAGTTTGAAAAGATGTGAGTGAAGATGAAGATGAGGACGATGATGATGATGAGACTGCGGATATGGATGCTCCAACTACAGAGATAAAGGGTTGGAAGCAAGTGCTTTACAGGTCGAATGTCATGAAAGGAAACCACCCAAATTTGGTGGCACAAGTTGGTACGATCGAGCATAAAGTGACGGAGATGCTTCGGGAGCACAAGTCATTAACATGAAACTTGATGTCATACTTTTAAAAGCAAAAAATTAAATTTTCTCCAACACCACTGAATTCACCTAGTGATGACGCGTAAAAATGACAGTTCATGGATTTTTATGTTCGGTTTTGAAATCAGGTTTATATGTTTATTTTACTTCTTCTTTTCTTCTTGTACTTGCATTACATTTTATATTTATATATTCGTATGATAATCACCAAATGGTTTATATTGTTTTCATTACTTAATAGAATTACTTTTACAAAAAAAAATTACAAAATTTCTTCATATGAATATTTTTAGTTAGTTTATTTATTGATCTTTACAAATTAGAAATTAAATTGAGAAATTTATTCTTAATCAAGTAAATGAAGAAATGATCATCTTCTATCACTAGAAAGACCATAGAATGTTGATCAATATATTTGCAATATATGTATTTTATTAATTTATTCAATAAGTGAGAATTGAAAATTAATTTCCTCATATTTTATTATTTAGTAATCTAATTTAGATTGAGAAAGTAAATTAGAAATCATTACAACTTACCATGTAATTATAAGTCTAGTTAGTATATTAAATCAATTTATAAATATTTTATCATTTGACTCTATTTTCATTACTTCATTTGTAAAACCTTAATTTAATCTTCATAATTGAATAATTTAGTTTAATTAGATAATAATCTATCCAACAATCTATATTTCTTTAAATAAGAGAAGTGGATTAAGTATATCAATTATAACTATTTTTTCTTATGATATATCTTAAACCACTTAGAGATTGTACATATGTGTTCGTTGGATCAACCTTATCCTTTAAAAGTGTCATTATATATATAAGAACTCAATATACCAAAAACTCATTGTATTTGTTCTGATTATTCAATTGACCCCTGAATTTTGAAAACGTCTCATTATCTCTTTGAACTTGTTTACAATGACTCTATTGATCCTCCAAACTTGTTTAAAGTGATCTATTTGTCTCCTAAAGTGGTTATAATAGTCTGTTAATCTTTGCACTTGCTTAAGATAATACATGTTTTAACTTATCTGAATCGCTTCTTATTTTTACTCGTCAACTTAAAAGGCTAATGAGATATTTTAGACAAATTCAAAAGACTAACAAGATATTTTCAAAGTTCAGAAGCTCAATCAAGTAAGCTAGACAAATATCGATTTCTTGGTCTCAACTTTGATGTTACTAACATAATAACCCTCACTTCGTACTACGACATAAAGTCCTTGAATTTTGACATAAATTTCAAATAACCGTTGATCAATATAAATACCCGTTGTCTTGAAATATCATTGGTTACTAACATGCTTACCTATCAAAAAGTGATTTAGTGGCATTTCATGTGGTCAATTTAGAACAAATGATATTAGAGATCATGTACTATTTACACTACTAAAAAATAATAAATAAAAAGAAAATTATCGTCGGAGATAACACATGTCCATTATTAACACGATAGTCATCTGACACAATTATCATTTTTGTTGCCTTTATGTCATATAATCACGATCACGTGGTACAATTTATCACATGACAACCCTATAATTAACTCTCTAAAAAATCAGCTATAGAGAACGTTTAGGGAGAGCGAGAGAAGTAAACTAGTAATAGTATCTCTCTATCACTTCAAACACAAAACTTACCTATATCAATTGATGGCAGTTCTAGGTAAACTCAGGCTGTGCTCCAAGAGTAAAGTTTGGCAATAATCAATGGGAGCAAAAGCATTATATATGCAATGTTGTTGAGTTGATTGAACTCCCAGCCAAACCCCCCATCTCTGATTATTTCGCATCACGACTCGACGCAGCGTACTAAATATCACCTGTGTCTTGCAGCGTACTAAATATCACCTGTGTCTTGAATCTACAACGTTTTCTGATTGTGGAACAAAGCTCTAAACCACCTGTAATATATATACTAGCATAATAGGAACAGACCAATTCCGCCTGTACAATACCCGACCGATCTATCACATTAGGCTGTAACCAGAAAAATTATATATACATTTTACAACAGAGAAATCAAGTGCTACAAGTGATCCCTAGTGTTTCTGCGTTTCCTGTTTCTGTGCAACATAGGTATTCTCTCCTTCACCCTCAACAAACTCCAGCTAAGCCGGTAAACCATATGTCCTTCGATTCCCATTTTACCCTCTTATTCCATTATCACAGTCTTTATTTCCAAGATAATTAATATTTCATGGATCTAAGATTCCTTTTAGTGCCTAAAAATCACAAAACGTAGTATAAACAATTTAGAGATTGGTCGTACAACAACCTAAAAGGCATCTCTGCAATTTCACGTATTGGAATGCCTCGGGACTGCCTTTAGTAACGAAAGAGGAAGCTGAAACATAAATGACAAAGCATGTGCAGTAAACAATCAAGCCTTAACCTAGTGCCTAAGGCTAGGTATCAAAAGCCTAATTGATAAAGAGAGTTCAATGATTATCGAATATCAACTTCCCAAAAATGCAAAAAGCAATAGCCTACCATCATAAATAAATAAACTAACAACAGCATGAAAAATACAGCATACAAAGGAGGAAAATAACAAAAAGGACTATGCCAAGAATAAACTTGAACAATCAGTGAGAACCAGATAGACTGTGCTTATATGGCTGATTGTCTATCCGTTTTCACACGCTAGTAGTAAACCTAAAATAGAATTGCAAGCTGGGTATACTATAGGAGAGAAACCTTGGCTACACTTAACGCAAAGGAACAAGCTGCAACACATATAAATAACGCTAGAACAAACGACATTATTTACAAATAAAAGTTCCATCCTCGACTCATCATCTATATCATCATTTAATTAACAAGGATCTATCTAATCAAACTCTAACTTCTTTTTAGGTATTCATATACCCAAACGAAAATTTCCTTTTAACGTCCAAAAATCATCAAACGGAGTTTAAACAACTTCAAGTTTGATGTAAAACAACCTAAAAGGCATCTCCGCAATTTCACCTAGGAATGCCTCAGGCTGCCTTTAATAACGAAAGAGGAAGCTGAAACATGAATTCCCATTAATATTGAGAGAACATAGCCTCCAACAAGGGAATGGATGACCCCAAGAATCAAAGCAAATATAAGCATCAGCAAAAAGTAAGTCAAAATAACAAACTTAGTTCAAGAACGTGAGACACCACAAGTCAAGAAATCGTCAAGATTCAGATCGCAAACATGCACAAATAATAATTAATAAACTCGCTAGAAAATCAGCTACTTTTACGAGAGCATGAGAAGTAACCTAATATCTCTCAATCACTTCAAGTTCAACAAGACAACTGACTTTTATCAAATAACGGTAGTTCACACAGAACCACAAAACATACGCTAAACTTAACTCATAAGGAAAAGACAACCATATTGCATCCACATGTGATTATGTTTATACGCTTCTCAGGAATGGCATTTGCATTTCTTTATAAATATATAGAAGACGTTTAGGGAGAAGTAAATTAGCATCTCTGAATTACTTCACCTAGACAATTGATGGTAGTTCTAAAATTACCACTAGGTATTACTGCAATCAAAGTACAGGGAATAGACAACCGCATTGTATCAAGCGTTTCTGTTTCATAATTATAAAAACAAAAACCAAGTCACGATAGTCCCAGTTTGAAATTTCCTTTGAACTTCTTTCTCTATCTCCACTCCTTAGTAATAATCAACACTCCATATATGAATAGCAAACAAAGTATAATGACTCTGGTCAGCAAACAACCAACCAACCGAAGCCTTGACGACATAGACATTGCCTTATGGAGCACATCTGTTTCTGATTTGGCTAAATAACATCATTCCAGAGATGGGGGACTAAAAACATTAATAAGCTCATTTGGAATGCCTCAGAAGATATGGCGTGGTTTGAGAGGCAAACAGAACAAAAATAACCTCATCAGGACCCAAAATTCTAGCATTACATGTAAAATGGAACACCGTGAAGCACAAAAAAGATTATATACTTTGAACCACAATCTATTAGCAAATTTACCCCTGTTGTCTAACTCAATGGAAGGAACGCTCACTTGTGTGAGAGAATTTACCCCTAAAACAGAGTCTGGCATGAATCTATTAGCTCCAATACCAACCAGTACTATGCTATTCCAAATAGAAGTCAACAAATTAAAAATCAAAAACTCTAAAGATAGAACTCAAGGGGCAAGAAAGGGCAATACTATAACTGGAATTGGAGGGGTGAGCCAGGCCAATGCTATAGTGCAACACAATGGCGACTCTTAAAGACCCTAATGGAAACTACTCATTCCATCCATGTTTCCGTCTAGATAGGGCTGTAACTATCGTAAATAGGGTTGCAAAAGGTAGGCTGATAATGGAAACTACTCATTCCATCCATGTTTCCGTCCAGATAGAGATCTCCATATCTCCATACCGCTCCCCATTGATGAAATGAAGCAAAGATGATTCGGTTCCTCGGGAGATATTCCTCATTATTTAAATTCTAAATAATGTTTTCTTCAATGTAATTATTTTTTTTCCGTATAATACAATTAGACGACCAATATAATCTAGAAAACAGTAGTATACTTAACACAACAAATGGATCCATCATAATTGAAATTACTTGAAGTGCCCCTGTTTCACAAACATCGACCTAATGAAATTATTAACTTCTTTTAGCTAATCATATACCCAAACAAAAAATTCCTTTTAACATCTAACTCAATGGAAGGAACGCTCTCTTGTGTGAGCAAATTTACCACTAAAACAGAGTCTGACATCAATTTATTAGCTCCAATTTCAAATAGAACTCAGCGAGAAAGGCCAATACTATAACTGGAATTGGAGAGGTGAGCCAGGCCAACGCTATAGTGCAACGCAATGGCGACTCTTGAAGACCCTAATGGCAAGCCATTAATATAGGGCTTCCCCCTAAAAAAATTAATTTAATATCGTGTGGACCATTGGTCCACATATCAGATATTAAACTGATAAGAACAGATACTACACTTGATCTTAGCCAAAAGGCCGAGAAAGGTATGCTTCTACCATTGTTAGGCTTCTCTCTTTATAGTTCACTTCTTGGTCCTCAAAGAGCTTTCTTTCCAATGTGGGATGTTTGTAAAGTAAATGACACACTTCCTCACTCACTTTAAGGCCTTGTCAACAAATTTACCTGCTGAATACCAGACCAAGGCAAAGTGTTTCCATCAAACACAACCATTTTATCCCTCTGAATACCATTTTGCATATCAAGATGGCCATAATGCTTCACAACAAAATAGCAAGCTGGTAACTTATATTCATTCATACAGGGCTAATTTTCCATACAGAGAAACAATCAAGACTGGCAAGACGCAAAGCAAACAAAGGATAATAATGGAAACATCACCCCTGGTACTTAAATTCCCCTGGAAAATTGAGAGAACTCAGCCTCCAATAAGGGAATGGATGACACGAAGCCAAACAAAGGGTCAACAAAGCATCAAGATTCAGATGGTAGACGTCCCAGAATAATAATTTAATGAACTCCCTAGAAAATCAGCTAGGTTTAGGTAGAGCAGGACAAGTAAACTAGGATCTCTCAATCACTTAAACCAAACAACTAACTTGTATCCACAAGTGGTAGTTCACACAGAACCAAAAAACATACACTAGAATTAGGTTATAAGGAAAAGACAACCACATTCCATCCACGAACTGACGCATGCATTCTATAATCCTAATAAGTCACAACGTGATTTTGTTTAGGGAGAAGTAAATTAGCATCTCTCAATTACTTCACCCAGACAACTGACCTGTATCAGTAGTTCTAAAATTACCACTGGGTATTAATGCAATCAAATTACATGGAATAGACAACTGCATTGCATCAAGCATTTCCATTCATAATTATGAAAACAAAAACCAAGTCATGAAAGTCCCAGTTTTGAGATTTTCTTTGAACTTCTTTCTCTATCTCCATTCCTTAGTAATAATCAACACTCCATAGATGCAGAGCAAACAAAGGATCATGACTCTGTTCAGCAAACAACCAGTCCCTAAGTGATCAACAAAGGACGCGCTTCTACACAAGGCACCATATCACACGCTTGATTGAGCGTTACACAAGAGGCATCTATGTGCCTCTGCAATAACTAACCCAAGCCTTGAAGACAGACATTGCCTTATGGAGCACATATGTTTCTGATTTGGCTAAATAACATCATTCCAGAGAGGGGGAACTAAAAAAATTGAGGGGCAAATAGAATTAATACTCTATGGCTGTAAAATTCTAGCGTTACAGGTAAATGGAACACCATGAAGCAAAATAGCAAACTACCTTTGAACTATTTATCACTCAACAAAACAGAAAGTTCACTACCCAAGTCTGAAATTTACGAAATGCACATTGCAAGTTCCATCACTCTTACATAGCCCATAAATAATAATAAAAACATGCAACCACCAGAGAAACAAGCCTGAAGCATTGAATTAACTTTAATTTTTTATTTTTTATTCTTCAATTTTTGAAACTTTAAAAACATGTAACCACCAGTGAAACAAGCGTGAAACAATAAAAAACAAAACCAAAATACAAGCATATGATCTCCATGATTTTAACTTTGAAGTCCCTCAGTTTCAAAAGCATCATTAGATGAAACTATAACTCCTCTTAGTTATTCATATACCCTAGCAACAACTTCTTTCTAACACGTACTTAAAGGGAGCTCAAAACCAGTTCAAATTTGATGTAAGAAGAGTTTCAAAAGCATCATAAAATGAAACTATAACTCCTCTTAGTTATTCATATACCCAAGCAACAACTTCTTTCTAACACGTACTTAAAGGGAGCTCAAAACCAGTTCAAATTTGATGTAAAACAAACTAAAAGGCATCTCCCCTGTTTTACCTTGGAATGGATGCCCGAGTGCTGTCTTTAGCAACGAAAGAGGAAGCTGAAACATAGACTGATCCAGTAGATAATCAAACTGCCCCCAACAGAAACAATCGAATCCCTAAGTGATAACAACAAATAACAATTAAGGAATATCATCTTCCCAGAGAGACAAGTAAGCATTAACTAATTGTTTGTTGTTACATAAAATAAACAAACAATCGCCTCCACTAATTGGATGAAGAGACTAGGTTAACAAGTAGAAATACCTGTTTGTGCTGAGGAAACTTCAAAATAAATAATGCTTGAACAGAAGACTATCCAACTTCTGCAAATTTCTGAAATCAACAATCAAATAAAAAAAATGAAACTGGAATTGGAAGGGGGCCGCGCGAACGCAGGCCCCCACTGGCACAAATTATGACGTAAGCTCTCCCTCTTGGGGAGACTTTAGGGAAGCACCCCTCCAGAGTGCAATGGAGGTCACTACCCTAGGCCATGAGCCTCATTGATCACCCATTCACCCCGTCCAGGTAAGTATGTTGCTCTTTCGATCTTCAGTCTCATTTATACCATTGCTGCTTCATTATCCTGCTAGTGCTTTCCGATGTGGGACTAACTCTCAGGGCTTTTCTTCCACCGTTATGAGTTACGACCGGATACGGAAAGTTAAAAAATCTGTTGGAGGAATAATGATTTCTTAGGGGACAAAAATGGAGATTTTCGTTCTAAAGACAAACGAAGATGGAAAAACTAGTTTCATACCCTCACTCCAATCTAGACCTGTCCATGGGCCGGGTTCGGACCGGACTCAACAGGCTTACACTTATATATATCCAGTCCAGCTTGCTATGAATTTATACGGGTTCGGGTTCGGGTTTAAAAATCAAATCCCAAACCCAGCCCGCACAAATCCATGTATTTAAATAAAATTATATTATTTAATGAAAAAACTAAAATTAATATTAGAAACCACATACCTCTATTTGCAAATTGGGTAAACCATAGACATTTTTTTTTTCGTGCTTTTTCATGTTTTTATTGACCATTGAGATAATTAAAAATTATTAACCGAAAACATAAGTTAACCAATATATATGGACCGATTTCCGTTTTAATGTTATAAAAACCGATAGTCATTTAGATTCAAAAAACTTCCTAATTGAACCGTGCCCACCTCTGCAACAAATCTTTCAGTCAACAAGTCGTACTCACTGATCATTTATATGTTATTTCTATTATTAAAGTAATATTATAGAAACATGAAAGAATATAATAATAATTTTAAATATTTATTATTTTTGAGTTAGTATGTCAATTTAAATCCAACCTAAAAATATCAATCTCGTATCAACCAAAAACGACTCATATTATATTTAATAAAACATTAATCCAATAACTTTGAGTTGGATTCATATAAAATACATAATAATCACCTCTAATTCAATACGTGCACCCGCAAAAAAAAAAAAAAAACATTCTTATAGAGGATGGTTTCCATCTCTGTTTCCGACAAACAAAGGTTCAGGATAATTAATTAACTCATTGAATTTGTATATAATTACAGAATCCAACTTGATTAATATATGATGGGACCAAAGAACGGATGCTACGAATGACGCCGCTGTCGCCCTAATCGGCGAATCTCCATGTCTCCGCTGCCATCTTCCTCGATGGACTCGGACTTTGCCATCGCGCATCTCTTCTCCAAAACCTCCTTCTCTGAAAACCAAAACCCCCCGACACATCCTCGGAACACCCCACCGATCGCAACCGTATCTGGCCCAACCTGCATATCCCGACTGTGCAGTCGAGATGCTTTCTCTAAATCTTTGGGCGCTGGGAATGAAGCCCCAATCGCCGCCAGTCGCAGTTATGCCTCCACCCTTCTCGGCAGCAACAATCCAACAATCGAGCAGGCGGCTGTTCCACCTGCAATCACGGAGGAGGGCGGCTTCAAAGCCGTGAAAATCCCCCAAGCAATTTATCACGAACGGCTTCAGGCGTGTAAAAATTCCATCATCGGTCGGATTACTCTCATGAAAGGGGAGAAGCCATGGAAGCAGGCTGACCTTAAGCTCAAATTGAACTCGATATGGAACAAACAGATGGATTGGAAGCTTATTTCGCTGGGACGAGGTTTCTATCACATCATAATGCCGTCTGCAGAAGCTCTTCAAGCCGTCTAGGGGCAAGGGGCAATCACTCTTAAACCAGGTATTATCCGTTTTATCCCCTGGTCACCCGGATTTAACCCGGAATCCTATAAATCATCATCTGCATAGGTATGGGTCCGTTTCTACAACCTCCCTTGGGAGTATTGGGACCGAAGAATACTTGCGAGTATTGCTCGTGCTGTGGGCACGCCTTTGAGGTTCGATAGGAATACCATAGAAGGGGAATTATGCCACTTTGCCAGGGTCCTAATTGATGTGGATTTAGCTCAGGATTTACAGTTCAAAGTTCGTGTGGACACGGACAGTAGGAGGCAATGGGTTCAATTAGACTACAAAAACCTTCCGGGTTTCTGCTCTATATGTAAAACCGTTGGTCATTCAGCAATGAACTACCGTCGGAATCCAGGAAGGGAAGAACCAAAGGTTCAGAGAAGAGATGGGAAGCAGCCCCTATCAGCAACCCCCAGGGACAGATCTCCTGCTAGATACACTTGGCAACCTAAGCACGCTCTCGCTACGGGTGATGGGGTTAAACCAACAAACATACAAACTACAGGGGAGAGCTCAAAGGTTCAGAACAGTCAGTGGGCAGAGTGCACTTCTGGTTCGGACAGTGAGTCGGAAATGGAAGAAGCTAACACCGAAAGGGCTATTCAGATCTTCACAGGCCCCACTCCATTACGGGTTGAGATGACCGATTTGCACAAGCTGGACCCCAAGTCCGCAGGCTCCCCATTTTGGAGCTGGAAAAACCCCTTGTGCGCTGAGCAAGACACGCAGGGGCCAGAGTCACTTCAATTAGTGGTCAGAGATGAGAAAGGAGCAGACCAGTCCCAGGACGATCAGATTTTGGATATTGAGCAAGCTCTAGGGGTGGTTCAGACCATCGAGAATCCATCTGAGAATCCGCTGCTCGGTTGGAGCACCGTTAAGAGGAAAAAAGCTATGAAGCAACCATAGCAACCGTCTAGTGAAGTACGAGCTAAGAGGCAGAGCCGGCCACCTAAACGGTATTTATGATTGTCTTATTTTGGAATTGCAGGGGCATTCGCCACCCTAGAACTCAAAGGGCGATTAGACTGCTATGTCAGTCACATAAACCTGACGTTTTGTGCATTGCTGAACCGTTAATTTACTTTAATAGTATGCCCAGGCAATTCTGGGATTCATTGGGCTTAGTCCTGGTGGCTGAAAACAACAGGCCGTCAATTTGGGTCCTGGCTAAGGGTACTGTTAACACCTCGAGCATTCTAATTCACGATCAACATATCTCCCTAGAAGTCTCGACGCCCATTTCCAAGCAATTGGTTTCCTTTCTGTATGGGAATAATTCTTGTGTTGGTCGACTCGATCTCTGGCACTCTTTGTTGAGTTTGCAGGTGGCTCCTCATCAGGCATGGGTTGTTATGGGGGACTTCAATGCAGTGACGGGAGCCCATGAGAAAACTGGGGCGGCTCCAGCTAATCGCTCTTGTGCGAATTTTCGGAGTTTCATTAATCTTGGCGGGCTTGTTGAGGTGGAAACGACGGGTGCGCAGTTCACCTGGTCGAATGGCCGGCGGGGGAATGATCATGTTGAGTGCAGGCTGGATAGAGTCCTGGTCACGGAACCCTTTGTGGATCACTGGGATACGATTACTTGCTCAGCATTGCCTAGACATTGTTCAGACCACAGTCCTTTGATCCTAAACTGTAGAATTGGGGCAGCTCAGACTTCTCGGTTCCGTTTTCACACCATGTGGATCACTCACTTGTCCTTACGAGAGGTGATCAAATCACATTGGATTAACTCCAATCTCTCGCTCCCGCCTTCTCAACTCCTGTGCCACAAGCTAAAAATACTGCGTCCGATTCTGCGTGCTTGGAATAAACAGATTTTTGGTCAGGTTGACTCTAATATCCAAAGGGCGAATCAACGAATTGCAGAGGTCCAACAGTTGGTTAGTATGCACGGTCTTAATCCTGAACTTCATGCTCAAGAGATGGCTACGCAGGGGGACTTAGAACTGCAATTACTAAGACAGGAGATTCATCTTCGGGAAAAAAGTCGAGCGAAATGGCTCACTGCTGGAGACCGTAATTCATCTTTCTTCCATAGAGCGTCTAAGGTAAAGAAACTGCAAACTGGCACCTCTTCCATGTATATCAACGGTCAGCTGTCCAGCAATGAGAATGAGATATCGCAGCACATTGTCGACTTCTACACGGAGCTGTTCAGAAACTCTACTCCCCCGTGTAATCTTTATGAAGTTAGTTCAGTTATCCCTGCAATGGTCACAGAAGAAGAAAATGAGTGCTTGATTGTTTGTCCGTCTGCTGCAGATATAAAGAAAACTGTCTTCGCTATGGATCGTGACAGTGCTCCGGGCCTAGATGGCTTTGGCAGCTCCTTTTATCAGGCCTATTGGGATATAATTGGCACTGATGTGTGCAACATGTTATTTGACTTTTTCAGAAGCGGATGCATCCTCCCGGGTATGAATTCGAACCTTATAGCATTGCTCCCAAAGGTGCCTGGGGCTAATAGTATTGACTGCTTTCGGCCTATTGTGCTTGGCAATTTTTGCTACAAGATTATCTCGAAGCTCCTTGCGGACAGGCTTGCCACTATCGCCGCCAGAATTGTTTCACCAAATCAGTTTGGTTTCATTAAAGGGCGAAGCATCCACCACTGTATCGCAGCGGCTTCTGAGGGAATAAATTTCCTGAACAAGAAAACCTACGGAGGAAACATGGCCCTTAAAATTGATATCCGCAAAGCATTCGACACTTTGGATTGGAATTTCCTGTTAGCTGTGATGGAAGCGTTTGGCTTCTCTCTTAAATTTAGAGACTGGGTCCTCAACATCCTCTCTTCCTCCAGGCTCTCGGTGTTAGTTGGGGGATCCGCAAAGGGGTACTTTGGCTGCTCTAGGGGTGTGAGGCAGGGGGATCCGCTCTCGCCCATCTTCTTTGGCTTAGCTGAGGACTTTCTCAGTAGATGGCTTCAACGACTGGAAACTGAGAATTCTTTCAGGCCAATGTCTTATTCTCGTAGATCTTCAATGTCGTCACATCTTCTTTATGTAGATGACTTGCTCCTTTTCGGCAAGGCGACTGTCAGTAATATGCAATGCATTAATTCGGTCTTTAACCTGTATGGAAGAATCGCGGGCCAAGTGGTTAATTGGAACAAATCTTCAATTTTCTTCGGATCTGGGGTGTCCAACCGTAGGCGTGCTAGGTTGGCTTCTTTGCTTGGGATTCAGCAGGCGAGTCTTCCATTCATTTACCTGGGCGTCCCCTTGTTCTCTGGCGTGCCCAAATCCAGACACTTAAGCGGGATGACGGATCGTTTTTTTAGCACAATTTAGCAATTGGAAGGGCCGTTCTCTCTCATTTGCGGGTCGACTGACTCTAATTAAGTCAGCTTTCATATGAGCTTTAGTGCACGCCTTCTCAATCTACAAGTGGCCGGTAAAACTCATTAACCGAATCAACAGACATCTTCGAAACTTCCTTTGGACGGGTTGCACTGAAACTCGTAAACTAGTCACCGTTGCCTGGCGTACTTGTTGTCGTTCTCTCGCTGCGGGGGGACTGGATATTAAAGAGATTGGCTATTTCAACTCGGCCTTACTGGGGAAACTCAGCTGGGATCTTATTCAAGGGAAATCCTTCATCATTGACATTTTCAAAAATCGATTTTTGTCCCCTTCCGGCCTGCCTCGTCTGCACATTTCCAATTCATCAATTTGGGCTTCCTGCAGAAACATTTATCAGCAGCTGAGAGAGCAATCTCGTTGGTGGATTGGTCAACAAACTGAGCTAAAGCTTTGGACAGATAATTGGCTTTGGCCAACAGTTGCGGACCAACTCGGGTTAACCCCTACCGCGCAGCGGGTTTTGAACACTTCTCTCAGCGATTGTCTTATCGGGGATCTCTGGATGAACATTGATCATATTCCGGAACCTGTGTGTTCCCGCATCCAGGCAACTACCCGCGGTTGGAATGAAACCGACGTCTGTTATTGGGAGCCAGACCCAAACGGTAAATTCTCGATGAAACAGTTGTATAAGAGGCTCAAACTTGAGGATACAGAAGTTCAGTGGCACGGTTTCATTTGGGGCAGCCATATCCCCCCGTCTCGCACCATTACCTGTTGGAAATTACTTTAGAATAAGCTTGCAACGCATGAGGTTTTGCAGAAACATGGTCTTGCCTTTGCTTCCCGCTGTGCTCTCTGCCTGTGCTACACGGAGTTGACGGACCACCTGTTCTTTGGCTGCCCCTTTGCTAAATCATTATGGCTCCACTTGGGGGAAACTTTCGGCATCATCATTCATTTTGCAGGTAATTTCGCTGACTTCTTTACCCGTTTACTGTGCTTACGATTTGGCAAACAGGTTCATCTTCTTTGGCAAGCGGCTGTTGTTACTTGTGTCTGGCTCATCTGGCACTAACGCAACAAATGTGTTTTCGATGATGAGCTCCCCTCAATCCAAAACGCTACACGTCTGCTTCATGCTTTGATCCGGGAATCTAATGGCATTTGTAAAGGTGTTTGCAGCAGCTACTATGACAGAAAAATCCTAAGCAGGCTCCTTCTCCTTCCAATCAGTCCCCCTCCTAAAAGAGTAACTGGCGTTAGATGGATCAGTCCTCCCCAGGATTGGCTAAAGGTCAATACCGACGGTTTCGCGCTAGGTGCCCCGGGTCCGGCGGGCGCTGGTGGTATATTCAGAACTTCGCGCGGCTTTGCAAGGGGCTGCTTCTCTTTCTCGATCGGTTCTGATTTCCCTCACACGGCGGAGATCAGAGCTGTGGCTTTCGCTGTAGACATGGCCTGGGAAAAAGGTTGGTTAAAGATCTGGATCGATTCAGACTCCGCTTATGTAGTAAACCTGCTGAAATATCGTTCTGACTCAGTCCCTTGGAATGTGCGTCAAATCTGGTTGAAGTGTCTATCGCAATGTTCGAACATGGAGATTATCGTTTCGCACATTTTTAGAGAAGGAAACATGGTTGCAGACAAGCTTGCGAGACATGGGGTCACCTCCACGGGGATTCTTTGGTGGGACTCTGCTCCCAACTTCTGTCACGATTTAATTTTACAGGACATCTGTAGTACTGTAAAATTCAGGTTCACCTAGGTTCTCTTTTCATTTCATTCTTTAGTCTTTATTCTTTCATCTTCTCCCTCTTTGTAAACTTTTCCTTTTTTTTTTAATATATTTTGCGGGATTGCGTGGCTAGACTGCGGGGGTGCCAGCCTGGCTGGGATGTCCGTTTATAGCTCCGCATACTCCCAGCCTTTACTTAAAAAAAACTTGATTAATATATGATAGACGCTAAATTTCTCTAAGTTTGTTCAAAATGACTCAATCTTACTTTTGTAGTCCAAATCTAGCTTAATATTGAGAAGTTCTGCAATGTTACTTAAAAAAGACCACTCAGATAATATATATATATATATATATATAGAAAAAACATTGAGTAAATTCGATTTAGAAAAAAAAAATTTGTTTACACGTGTAAATTTGGCCGCCCAACAAACCAATTGTTTATTCATCAATGCCAGCGAGAGCGAATCTAAAAGCAAACCATCTTTTGTGTCTCGTCACAAAATGTGTCAACATTATTGGATTGTGATGCTTGTTGTTCCATGAATCACTTCACCTGGAACAAAGATTTTATTATACAGATAAGAGAACTAAAACAGTTCGGGCCAATGACATCCTTATTTATTGATTTGACACACTTCAAACTTGATCAGGCATGCAACGATTTATGTTATTTGAGTTTGCCAAATCAGCATCTTAAAGACCCGAAATTGACAAGTTAAAGGTGTCAAGCGGCAAAAATTACAAGTTTAAAAGTGATAGCTCCAAGTATAACTACATGGTGCCAAACGGCAAAACGATACAAGTTTTGATGTATAATTATATATTAATCCCAAAATGAAATAACAAGATCATGTATTTGAGCTGCCATATCAGCTTGAGCAAAACAACAAGCTTAACAAACTAAATATCCTGCCAAAATGGCAGCTTATGATCTGCTGCTGCTGCTTCATTCTTCTTCATACTGCAACACTCCAGCTTGCACAACATAGGGATCATTTAAGAGCTAGTAACAGACAAGAAAATCACTAACTGATTTTGAGAAGCGACATGAGGAGTTCCTGAAACAAGAAACATAGTGATCTCTCGTGTTTATTTTTCTCATGAAAAACCGAATTTGCAGCCGCAACTGCTTCTCACTATCGCATTTCCGTACATACAGATTAAAAATAAAAAATGGCTCTGGTCAGCCAACAACCAATCCCTAAACAATCAACAGAAGATGCACTTCTACATAAGGCACCTTATCTAATGCTTGGTTGAGGTTTACACAAATGTGCCTCCTCAATAACTAACCCAAGCCATGAAGAGATAGACATTGCCTTATAGAGCACATCTATTTCTGATTTGGCTAAATAACATCATTCCATAGCAAGAGAGGTTTCAAGACTAAAAACATTAACTTCATTCCTCAGAAGATATGATAAATATCGCCTTGGTTTGAAGGGACTCTGATAGATAACGTGATACAAAGATATAGAAAATAGAAGATATACAGAGGTTATGCAATGAATTGGAACTAGAAATTGTATTCCCCAACTACAAATCAATCAAACACAATGGATGGAATTATAAAATCAATAGAGAAATCTATTGCATAATATATATATATAACTTGTAGTACTCTTTCCTTTTCTCTCAACGAACTCTAGCTAAGCCCATAAACCATGTGTCCTTTAATTCCCCATTCCCATTATCACATTCTTTATCAGACTCCAAGATAATTACTATTCTATGGATCTAAATTTCTGGTATTACAGGTAAATTGAGACCATGAAGCACAAAAAATCTATAGACGCTAAATCGCAATATCATCTAACTAAATGAAGGAACAATCATTGATTGGGGAGCAAATTACTTATGAAGTGTGTAACATTTCATGAAAATGAAATTCATCCAAGTATCACAATTTACCATATGATTGCAAGTTCCGTCATTCTTAAGCTCCACCAGCTGCTGCATATATGCATAAATTGTAAATATAAAGCTTGCATCTACCGGTCCAACGAGCCTGAATCACTGAATTAACTTTAGAAAAAAGGTAAAGAAAGTGAAACTAAAGTAATATTTTCTTCAGCATCATTTCAAAAGACACTTGATATTTTGATTCTATTAAAATAATTGACAAATGAACAAGCATCAGATAACCATGAATTGAAGTGCCTCGGTTGCGCAAGCATCAATCTAATGAAAATATAACTTCTTTTAGCTATTCATATACCCGAACAATCACTTTGGTTTAACGCCTAAAAACCAATGAATGTAATTTAAACAACTTGAAGGTTTTGTAAAACAACCTAAAAGGCATCTCCACAATTTCACCCCGGAATGCCCCAAGACTGCCTTTAATAACAAAAGAGGAAGATGAAACATTAACAACAAAGCCAGTAAAGTAAGCAATCAAGCCTTAACATGGTGCCTAGCACCAAGTATCGGAACCCTGATCGTTAAAGAGAGTCCAGTGATTATCGAATATCATCTTCCTAGAAATGCAAAGTAAGCAATAGCCTACCATAATAAATAAACTAACAATAGATTTCACGAAAAGGATGAAATGGACAGAAAAGAATACAGGAAATCTATGTAAAGCTACATATTTGGATAATGGAAAATAACCAAAAAAGGACTATAACTTCAAAGCTTCTAGAGAAGAATAAACTTGATCAGTTGGCAAGAACCGGATAAACTGTTCTCATTGCTTATATGGCTGGTTGGATGTTTTGACACGCTATAGTACTAAACCTTAAATAGAATTGCAAGCTGTGTTTTCGATACGAGACAAACCCTGGCTACACTTAACGCAAAGGAGCAAGCTTCAGCACAAACGACATTATCTACCAACAAAAGCTCCATCCTTGAATCATCATTTATACCAACTTTTCATTAAATCCTTGAAAGGTTACAGAATCCGAAAAGAAAAATTGAAACTAGTGATGGACGGGCCCGTGGACAGAGAATAAATACTCAGAGCCTCTTTGGCCATACCCATGAATGATGGAAACTGCACCCCTGGTACTTAAATTCCCCTGAAAATTGAGAGAACTTAGCCTCCAACAAGGGAATGGATCACACCAAGTATCAGAGCCAAATGACAAAATTAGGTCAAGAGATCATCAAGATTCAGATAGTAGACGTGCAAAATCTGGTATGTTTAGGAAGAGCAGGAGAAGTAAACTAGTGTCTCTCAATCACTTCAAGTTCAACGAGACAACTGACTTGTATCAGCTAATGGTAGTTCACACAAAACCACAAGACATACACTAGAATTAAGTTACAAGGAAAAGACAACCACATTTCATCCACGAACTGTCGCCTGCATGTCTGCAATCCCAGTAACAGAGAAAACTAAAGGTTATAGAAGACGTTTAGGGAGAAGTAAATTAGCTCTCTCAATTACTTCACCCAGACAACTGACCTGTATCAGTTGATGGTAGTTCTAAAATTACCACTGGGTATTACTGCAATCAAATTACAGGGAATAGACAACCGCATTGCATCAAGCGTTTCCGTTCATAATTATAAAAACAAAAACCTAGTCAAGAAAGTTTTGAAATTTTCTTTGAACTTCTTTCTCTATCTCCATTCCTTCAAAAACATTAGGGGTTAATATTCCATTTAGTAATAATGCAGAGCAAACAAAGGATAATGACTCCTGGTCAGCAAACAACCAATCCCCTAAGTGATCAACAGAGGACGCGTTTCTACAAAAGTCACAATATCTAAGGCTTGGTCGAGGTTACGCAAGAGGCATCCATGTGCCTCCGCAATAACTAACCGAAGCCTTGAAGACATAGACATTGCCTTATGGAGCACATCTGTTTCTGATTTGGCTAAATAACATAATTCCAGAGATGGGGGACTAAAACCATTAAGCTCATTTGGAATGCCTCAAAAGATATGGCGTGGTTTGAGAGGCAAACAGAACAAAAATAACCTCACCAGGACCAAAAATTCTAGCATTACAGGTAAAATGGAACACCATGAAGCACAAAAAAGATCATATACTTAAAATCACAATCTATTAGCAAATTTACCCCTGTTGTCTAACACAATGAAGGAACGCTCTCTTGTGTGAGCAAATTTACCCCTAAAACAGAGTCTGACCAGTACTATGCTACTATTTCAAATAGAAGTCAACAAATTAAAAACCAAAAGCTCTAAAGTTAGAACTCGAAAGGCCAATACTGGAAATGGAATTGGAGGGGTGAGCCAGGCCAATGCTATGGTGCAACGCAATGGCGACTCTTGAAGCCCCTAATGGCAAGCCATTAATATAGGTCTTCCCCCTAAAAAATTAATTTAATATCGTGTGGACCATTGGTCCACATATCAGATATTAAACTGATAAGAACAGATACTACACTTGATCTTAGCCAAAAGGCCGAGAAAGGTATGCTTCTACCAATGTTAGGCTTCTCTCTTTATACTTCACTTCTTGGTCCTCAAAGAGATTTCTTTCCAATGTGGGATGTTTGTAAAGTAAATGACACACTTCCTCACTCACTTTCAACAATTTAATCCGCTGAATACCAGACCCAAGGCAAAGTATTTCCATCAAACAACAATTTTATCAGCTGAATACCATATCCAAGGCAAAGTTTATCTGCTGATTCCTCCATATGGAGTAATAATCAACATTCCCAGTATATCAGAGCAAACAAAAGATAATAACTCTTGTCAGCCAACAACCAATCCCTAAGTGATGCACCATATCTAATGCTTGGTCAAGTTTACACGGGAAGCATCTGAAATAACTAAATCAAGCCTTGAAGGCATTGCCTTATGGAGCACATCTGTTTCTGATTTGACTAAACAACATCATTCCAGAGAGGGAGGGCCTCAGAAGATATGATAACCTCATTTGGATGTCCATTTAATATTTTTGATTATGTTGAAACAATAAAACAAATTAACTCCATGATTTGAACTTCGAAGTGGCTCAGTTTCAAAAGCATGGACAAAATGAAACAAAAACTTCCATGAAAAAGGAGTTCAAAATTTGATGAAAACCTAAAACCTGTTCAATTTTACCTTGCAATGTGCACGAAAGAAGAAATAATAATCATTGCCTCAACGTAGCCTCGAACAGTAAGAATCGAATCCCTAATTGATAACAAGAAATAATGATTAATGAATATAATCTTCCAATAGAAGCATAAAACATACCGATAGTACATGCAGTCCATTAGATGAACAAAAAACAGAAACTGGAATTGGAAGGGGGCCGCGCGAACGCAGGCCCCCACTGGCACAAATTATGACGTAAGCTCTCCCTCTTGAGGAGACTTTAGGGAAGCACCCCTCCTAAGTGCAAAGTGCAATGGAGGTCACAACCCTAGGCCATGAGCCTCTTTGATCACCCATCGACCCCGTCCAGGTAAGTATGTTTCTCATTGGCTCTTGACTCTTATTTATACCGCTGCTGCTTCATTATCCTGCTCATGCTTTCCGATGTGGGATTTTCTTCCACTGTTATAATGAGTTACGACCGGGGCTACTGTAAATTAAAAATCAGTTGGAGGAATAATGATTTCTTTAAGAGGACAAAAATGGAGATTTTCATTCTAAAGACAAAGAAAAGTAGTTCCGCACCCTCACTCCAATCCACTCCATTTACAATACTACTTTTATTCAAATACAATATGGCCCAACCAAACCAAACCAATATGATTAGAAATTACTAGCGGTGGCAATTTTGTGTTTCGTGTCAAAATCGTGGTATCTCATGTATATATTCTATATGGTTTTATATGTTATAAATACTATAAAAATGATTTTCGTGTCAAAATCATGTTATCTCATGTATATATTCCGTATGGTTTTTTATATGGTACAAATACTAGAAAAATGATTTTCGTGTCAATTGTGTCGTGTCAGTCAGGTTGTCTCTCTAAATCGTGTTCTCGTGTCAGAAATTGTCACTCCTAGAAATTAGAGTAAACTACACTTTGACCCCTGACTTGCACTTATTTGCATGATGAACTCTCAATTTTAAAAGGATCTTACTATTTACCGCTCCAAATTACTAGTTATTATCTCATATTGGACAATTTTACCTTTTTTATAAAAAAAATTCAAAACTGAAATTTTATATTTTTTAAGAGAATTTTTTTATTTTACCTAAGGCGGGCAAAATTTCCTTGTCCACCTGGCCATTGGCCAGGCGGATATTTTGCCAACCTAGAGTAAAATCACATTTTTTACCCCCAAAATGCAAGATCGGCCAATTTTTTGTGATGAAAAATACAAAATCGTCCAATTTTTTTTGCAACTCATCAATTTTTTTCAGAATTTCAGTTTTTATCGGAATAGATATACCATTCAATAACGTATATTTTCACGAAAAATGTATCTCGTCCAATTTTACCGACTCGTAATCATCCATTTTCGGGGTTCTCAGGTTGTCACGCATCAATTATTTTCATAATTTCAGTTTTGACCAGTTATTGCCATGCATTTTTTCATAGTTTCTTTGATAAAAAAAACCCGTAAATTTTAATGTTTCCGACTTATAATCATCCATTTCCGAGGTTCTCGGGTTGTCACGCATCAATTATTTTCATAATTTCAATTTTGATTGGAAAATAGAACCAATTACTAGTTTTTGAAAGAAAAATATGAAAAGGAAAAAAATGTCAAAATGGGGGCGGTGATAAGCAATTTGGAGCGGTAAATATTAAAAAATACCTCAACTGCCTTTTTTTAGTAAAATAAAAGTGTTCGACTTTTGACTTCTCCAAAAGAAGGTGTCAATGGAATACACTTTGATGATAAAATTAATAATCATGTGGTACAGAGAGAACATCTTAGTAATTACGTGGTATAAAGAGAACATCTTTAAGGTAGGGGAGATGAGAGTGAAACTGTGTCTTTTATTGTAGGATAAGGCATCCATATTTATAGGTCTAAGCTATGGTTAAGAAAAGTCCTTACCGTCCCTAGTTCTCCTTAAACCACAGTCCTTTAGTTGGCTCTTAAAGTGATTATGGGGGACATTTTGACCCCACTGGTGGGCTTAGATTATGTGTGGATGGTTGTTGTTGGGTTTTGAGGCCAAATGCTCAATTAGAAGTTCTTGTTGGTCCCGTGTAACGAGACAATATTAGTTCCAAGGGGGGGTTAGGAACTATTTAAAATTTTATCCGTTAAGGCTGACTTCTTTTTATTAAAGACTTTAACTTAGTCTTTAAGCACTGCAGTGTTGAGGAGTTTAAGATACAAGCTTAGTTAACTAGTGACTAAGTCTGTTTCTATCCTTGAGTCAGGAGATAGCACTTGAGTCTATTCCTGAACTCAGCTTCTCAGTTCACTCAACTCAGCGTGTGTTCGTTTTAGTGTTTTACTAGGCAGTATTTAAGCAAGCAAGATATAAAGGAGTTAAGGGTTAGAAAGATATTACTCAGCAGACGTATCATGGTTCGGCCTCTCCGCCTACGTCCAGTCCCCGGAATTCCTTCCGAGCTTTTCAGAATCCTCTACTGAGCTCTTTAAAGGTAGAGCACAAACCTTTTACAATAGCAACTGAGTATACAAGAGTACCTTCCTCTATTCCTCTACTCAATCCTATTTCTACTGCTGAGTACTATGACCGAGTACTCAACTTCTCTTTTCTATACTTCTAGAAATGATAAGTGTTTGTTTGTCCTAAACAACAATTGCTAAGACACTTTAGATGAATAAGATCACTCTAGACTTTTACACAAGATTGGAATTGGTGTAAGATTTGCGTTGCTTTTCTCACAGAACTTCGAATATCAATTAGGTCAGCGTTTCGACTTGATTGAAGATCTACATCGAATGAAGCGTTTGAGTGGCCTATTTATAGTGACACTTGATGCACCTGTAATTTCAAATTTCGAAATAACCGTTGGAGGGAAACGGCTTCCTGTCGCTTTCACTCAGTACGTGCTCAGCGTCCTTGGCCAATTGAATTCTTGTATCTTCTGTCTTCGGAAGTGCTCAGCAGCTTTTCGTCAAGCTGGTTAGAATGTTTCCACATTTATGGCAAAGTCTTCCAGACAGCTTCCTGAGTCTTCTGATCTTTACCCAAAGTAGAAATACTTTGTCTTCAAGTTTGTTCAGGTCAGCCGCTGACTTGACTTCCTTGTCGCACAACTCAGCAGCTTCGACTTGAAGCTTTTGGACGAATGCTTCTCGATCCTTCTTCTTGCTGGGTTTGCGTTTCATTCAGCTTGAGCTGCGTTTTGATCTGATTGGGTCGTGTGGCTTTCATTCGTTGACTTGGGCTTGACTTTCTCTTGTGGGCCTTTGGGCCTTACAACTTAATGTCTTAAATAACTCAACATTAAACAAACACATTAGTATAAATAAATCAAAGCATTTAAATTTAATGTGTTAGAATATTTTTATCATGGATATTTAATTCTTGTTAAATAATTATATCAAATCAAAATCATGTGGAAAGGTGTTTCAACAGTTCCTCCCTATTGGACAGTCGTAGTGAGAAATATGTATTATCTGTCTGAGGGTGACATGTCTTCAGTTCTCATTGGTTTTATGTGTCAGAGATTACGAATTCAAGCTGACTGCGAAATGCCGGGTTTTAGACACGTGTCTTGCATGTATAGATTAGTAAGAATGATGGTTTTTAATAGTGACAATCTGGATACGTGTCTCATGCATGCCAAAAGCAATAATGATTTTGCAAGCGTGTCAGGTCCTTTTTTGAAGCGCCAACCGTCCTTATTTAATGGCAGCTAATAAAGGCGAGTCACGGTTGGCCTTCCACGACCGCTTATAAATAGGCCATCTAACTAACTATGATAGTTTCTTTTGCCTTTCCCCAAAGCTTTGAAGTTCTTGCTTGCTAACCGTATTCTTTGTTTTTTGAGGGTGATAATATTTTTGTTCTTTTGGGACTTAGAGAACTTTTTCTGCCATTTTTCTGCGAGCATTTTCAAAGCCAATTCTAAGGGCAATACCCTTCACTTTCTTTTATGTTCTTCTCATTGTGAGTTGTTCTTTTTCTTCCTTTTCATTATCTTAGGTGTTGGCCCCTTCTTCCATGGTAACTCATTAGAGTTTAGGGATGATCTATTATGTTCGTTATAAAGTTGTCTACCTCTGTAAGTCATCGGGTTGAGGGGGATTTGGGTTCAAACGGTAAAGGAGGTTTGGAGCAAACTAGGCCAGTTCTAGGGTTAGAAGTAGATTATAGTGTTCCGTCGACCTTAGGGATGACTAAGAAAAATAAAAATAAAGTAGAGCCAAAACTGTTTTCCACACTTCTTAGATCTGGTGGGGAGACGATTTGTGATATATTAATTGATAAGTACTAGATTTTAAACATTGAATATTATAAATGTTGGAATTATTAAATGATATAACTTTTATAAAAATATTAGTTGATAATGTTTAATTTAAAATGTTAAATTAAATATAAGTGATTTTTAACTTAATTAATTAATTAAAGTGCTAAAAAATAACCATTATCAAACACACTTAAATTAAATAAGTGTTTAACATTTTAATTTAAGTCATTATCAATGTTATCAAACAAGGTCTTAGTTTGCCTCAATCTATCTAAAATTTTATCATTTGGTCTATGATTTATTATTTTGTCACATTTAGACTTTGACATATCTCAATTGGTGAAATTTCACCCATATTGATTGAAGAGTTAACAAAAATGTTATCCTATTGACACGTGACAATACTTTGACACTTCGACTTGATAAAATTTATTTTAGGGATTTGTTTTTTATTTTTTTTATTTTTTAAATATAATTAATTATGTAGTAAATAAGCTTTAAGATGTGTCACGTGTCAAAATATCACCATATATTAGGGAAGTAATAGTTTTGTCAAGTTTTCATCCAAATTGAATAAAATTTCAACAATTGGGACAGTTCATGGGATCAAATGTAACCAAATAATAGATCATTGGTCAAATAATAAAATTTTAGATAGATCAAAAGCTAAATAACACTTTAAACTTAACGGTTTCGTAAAAAGCATATTTTATAAAAATGCTTGTTGTTTGATTTGATCCACCATAAAAAAAATATAACACATAACAAATGTTTCAAAATAGATTAGTACACTAAAAAATGGGCCACCAAATAAATGGAAAACCCACTTCTTGAGTAGGGATGTAAACGGGGCACATAATGCATTTCACATCCCAGTTCTCCGATTAGTCGGAGATTCCCTATTTCCATTAAATGGAGATAAATTTGTCTTCACCCTCGCTCCACAGGGAATTCTCATTCCCATGGAGAATCACTGTTTATATTTTGAAAAAAGTAGTAATGTCTTAAAACTTTTAAGAATCAGTAACTAATAATATAAAACATCAACAATCATTCTCAAATTTTCTAAAACACAAAGACTAAAAATTAAAAATAATCATTCACCTAATTAAAATGTACTTAAATCATCCAAAAAAATCAATTATCATGGGAATAGCAGAGGATCCCCCATCGGGTATTAACGAGTCGGGGACGAGGATCCCGACAGGGCGGAGATACCTTTCCATATCCCCGTCCCATCCCCACCACAGGGAATAAAATCGTCCTCATCCCTGTCCCATGGGAATTCTTATCGGGGATTCCCCGTCCCTGTTGGGACGGTTACCAACGCGGACAGGGAATTCCCGCCCCATTTACATCCCTATCAAGAAGTAACATATGAATCTAAATCAGCTCACATATAGGCTCTATTTGGTAAAGAGTTTTTTTTTTGTAAAATTAGAGGTTTGTGTCACTTTAGAGGTTTTAACTAGTTATACTTCTAATATTGGTGTTTGGTGAAGAAAAGTTTAAAAGAGTTTATTGGGTCAAAAAAATATGGTTTTATAAGCTTTTTCAATTAGCTTATTACTCCATCTCTTTTTAAGGATATTTCAACCCTATATCCTTTAACCTTATTTTATCATGTCCTTATTTGTCATTTTACACAAATAGCTATTAACAATCAACTAAGTTTTACCAAACAAGTTTACATAACCAGCTAACAGTTACTTGGCAAACAAGCCATAACTAAAGCAATCACTCGTTACACATCCTCCTTAGAAGATTTGGAAATTGTCTTTTGTTTATTAGATGAGCAAGATGAAGATGACATTTAATAACGGGATTTAAATTCTCAATAAAAGAAATAAATTTAGTTAAATACTTCCTCCGTTTCATATTAGATGACTTTCTGGAGAGTTTTTTTTGTTTCATATTACATGTTGTTTTGATTTAATTAATACAAATTAAATTACATGTCGTTTTCAGCTGTCAAAGTTGAAGCAACGTGGGTTTTGAGCATGGAGAAGCTGTTGAGCAGAGAGAAGACAAACTTGAATTTTCTTACGAGGAAAAAGTTAATCTACTGTTTAGCAGCCAATAGTTGAATAAACGTGGGTTTGTTGAGATTAGAATAATAAAGTCATTATAAAATAAATAAATAAATAAATAAATAATGGACTTAATAAATAAATAGGGGGTAACAAAGTCTTTTTCAATTATTCCTTAATTTTTGTGCAATTATCTAAAAAGTCATCTAATATATGAAACAGATGGAGTATATTATTTTAAAAACATTTATAAAGAAACCATTCCTGCTTTTGAATAATTATTTTCCCAATTCCAAGTTTTGATTTAGACAAATCCCCGTCTCATTTACAACTTTATATAACAATTAGTTATAAAAAAAATATGGGAGTCAAATGTAATGTTGTAAAAAAATACTAGATGTTAATCGCATGATTCAAATTCGAAGGGGCTCCACTTTATATGTAGATTTTTTTTTTTTTCGATTTAAGACTTTGATTCTTAATAGAAATATGTTTGTATAAAAAAAAACTGTTCTAATTGTTTTTTCTAGTATATTTACTATTCACTATAATTGCTTGAGCTAAAACTAAAAAAAATCAGTCTAATTTAAATAATTAATTTAATATCTAAACTAATCTTTAATAATTAAAAAGAAAAGTTATATAATTTAACACTCAAATAATATATATATATATAAAATAAGTCAAATGAAACAAAAAAAAAAAAACCATAAAATTATTTGGCTTTTATATCAAACATTTCATACAAATTTTTCAATAAATTAAGTCAATGTTTTATTTTTTTTTGTTAGTTATTTATAATTATATTAATAATATCATAAATATTTTAGTCACGTTAATAATTTATTTTGGAAACTTTAAAAGTAAATTTATATTATTTTGTACACGAGGATAAAGTATGCCATTTACTTACCCAATCTCCCGAAAATGTTAAGAAATTTCACACTATTCCAGATAAATTAATTAAAGAAAAAAACAATACAAATTAAAAAGAAAAAATATGATTTCTATTATTAATGATAGAAATAAACAAATAATTATAATTACTTTGAGAAAAAGCAAAAGCAAACCAAATTCTCTATGTACGAGGAAGAAATGGGACTAGAATTTATTACCTTAAATTTTTTTTTGAAAAAAATGCAAATATAAAATATAAAAAGTAGTATAATACAGTACCATAAATCAAAACCAGTCCATTTTCTCTATCTCTTTTCCATCGTCCATCTCCATTTCATCTCCTCGGATTTTCTTTCTCAGGTTCAGGGCGATTAAGGAAAAAAATAAAAAAAAGATGGGGCTGAGTCCCATCTTTCTTCTTCGTTGGACATGGCTGGAGGGACTCCCAGCCATGGCTAAAACAAGGGTGAAGTTCATCGGACAACCCCTAAGAGGGTTTTTCGGTGGGCTGGAGGGTTGGTCGATCCTCCGCGACCCTTCATATCTCCACCTCTAGTTAATCAGGCTGACATATCCCTTAAGGATTAGTCGGTGATTATTGAATTTGTAGTTTTATATTTTGTATTTGTTATAAACAAATTGTTATATAAATTAATTAAAATATATATTATACTATCTAAAAAATAATAATATAAAATAATTTAATATAGAAAATTTATGTATTCATAACAACAATATAATTGAAACAACTCAAACAAATAAAATATAATGTTTATAAGTAATATATTTCACCAAAACTTATGAAACAATATCTTTAAAGTCTTAAACCATATCATGAGTATAAGTAAAAAACGCAATAACCATACGAAAATGTCCAAAAGTGAATTATAATAAATAAATAAAATAATAATAATAATAAACATTTTTGTCCATCGTTGTTTAGCAACGTCTAGGCGAAGCTCAGGAGCCGAAAAACATTTAGAGTGACCAAACGGAGAAAATCGGAACAAATTTTAGATTTCGAATGCTTAGGTGAACCTAAGCGATCTAAGCGGCCTTGATTTTTTCCACTACAAAATGTTTGATTTAATTCTAACAAATATCCAGTCTTTTATATATGGAGCTGTCACTAAAAGAAGAAACTAAGTAACTTACTTTCATGTTCTTACATCTCCAAACATGTCCGAGATTATTGCCGACCATCATCTCGTAGTTGGCGACTCCGGTGTTAGGAATTTAGATCAAAAGCCACTCAATTCAGAAAGGGGTCCATAGCTCAGTGATAGAGCATTTGACTGCAGATCAAGAGGTCATCGGTTCAAACCCGGTTGGGCCCTTTTATTTTATTCCGAAATTTGATTTTGTCTCCGGTCACTTTTATTTGATATTGCTAAAAAAAATTGTTTAATTATTATAGATAAATTTTTTTGAATAAGTTATTCTAAGAGGAAAATCTTATTAATTGCAGCTTTATAAAAAAGAAAGGAAACAAATTTATTTATTAATTTGTTTTATAAGTTACAAATTGAGATTTATGGTTATTGGGGACAAAAGATTTAGATAATACGTAGCAAACAGTGTAATTTTAAATTTAACATTTATTAGACGGTACAATTTCAAGTCTCATTTATGACAAATAAGTTTTTTGCATTACAAAAATGTTCAATTTCAAACCTGATGCGAACATTTTCTTCAAGGATTCAAGTCACAACGAAGGAAGTCGGGTGAGATACGAAGCAAGGGCGAATGCATGGAGAAAAGGCTCAAAAATTGCCCCACACGGCGTGTCACATGCCCACAGGTCGTGTAGAGCTCGGGTGAAAATCAAAGGGGCTCCCGATGTAATTCACTAGGCATGTGGCCTTGATTTTCAACAAGAAATTGAGAAGGGGACAAGAAGTACAAGTGCTGTCAGAATTCTGACTTCCTCTTAATTACTATTTATGCCACTCATTATTTACTGTTTTTCCATTTAGTTTTAATTCCTTAAATGTCATTTTGGCATACCCTTCCCCATCTTATCCCTATCTTTCCTTAATGACTTGTAACCCTAACTATGTTAGTTTGGTATGTAGATTAGAAGTGGAGAGTGGTTCCTCGATAATAGTAAAAGAATAGAGAATCTCAGGCATTGTTTGAATGAAGCGTAATTAAAGTAAGAAAATATAGAGTGAAGTAAGTGAGATGTATGAAATAACTTATCGTGTTTGGATAGAAGATAAAGTGTAAGTGATAATTTAATAATGTAATTATATATAAAATTACTTTTATATCATTTTATTTGAATAAATAAAAGGGATAAGGTACCAAAATAGGACTATGGTTTTTGAGGAAGTATCAATTTAGGCTCCACGTACGAAATAACACCAATATAAACTTAACGTTTAAAGAAGTGTACAAATTTAGGCCTCGATAACGGAACGAGACACACGCCATTGATATTACTCCGTTAATTTCTGTTAATTGTACGTGGAGGGAGAAATTAGAACTTAATGGAATAATATCAATAACGTGTCTAATCCGTTATCAATATCTAACTTGGCACCACTTTTTAAACGTTAGGCATATTTGATACTTCCCCAAAAACCATAAGCCTATTTTGGTACCTTATCCCTAAATAAAATAAAAGATAAGAGATAATTTTGGGGAAAAAATTCGTAACATGATTCACCTCCAATTTAGGATGTAAGAAAAATTACCCAAAATTCATCTCCACCTACACTCACTTACTATCCCCTTCAATTACATCTCAAAACAAAGAAGGTTAATTGCTTATACTTACCCTCACTTACTTTAAAATAATGATCCAAACAATCTTTTAAGTGATTTGAGGAGTGACTAGGAGTCTATTGAACGAGAAATTTTACTATGGACCGCGACCAGTATTAATCCTCCACTCATTATATGATGTCACATTAGCAGTTTAGATGACGTGGTATCATCTGAGTAAAAGGGTGGTATCATCCTATTGTAAGAATTTTTTTAATTTAAGTTGGTTTTTAACTTAAACTCTTCAAAATTTAACTTAAAAGTCTAATATTTTTTTTAAAAGATGCTCCGACTTTAATATTAGTGAGTTCTTATATTAGACACTTGTCCCTTAATATATATTTGAACACATATATTGTAATTCGATGATCCTAACAATGTTACATGCTTACACTTACCCTCAATAACGAAGTTTCTTATAAAATACGCTAAGTCCATATTATACATGACATGAGAGTGTTCCATTGAATACGATGATTCTAATAATTTCTTAAGGCCTAATACATCACCAGCTCCCTGAACTTGTCCATAAAAGTATATTGGTTTCCTAAACCTTGCAAGTGTCTCACTAGCTCCTTGAACTTGAGTACTTCGTATCACCAACTTCATGAACTTGTCCATAAAAAAAGTATATTAGTTCCCTAAACTTTATAAGTGTCTCACCAACTTCTTTAACTTGTTTATTCCGTAACAACTAAATACAAAAATCAAAATGTTGACTCTCATTCATCATCCATTCGATCTCCCAAACCTGCAACACTAACTCTTATAATAGGTTGAAAGGTAAGAGAAGAGAAAAAACTACCTCTCGAATAGATGAAGATGTATTTTTAGAATTTAGTTTTCATAGGTTTTTGTATTTAGTTATCACGGAATAAACAAATTTAGAGAGTTCGTGAAACACTTATAAAGTTTAGGAAGGTAATCTACTTTTATAGACAAGTTCAAGAAGTTGGTGATGCAAAATAATCAAGTTCAAAAAATAAATAAATAGAGAGCCTATCTATTTTATTTAGGGTTGTAAATGAGCCGAGCGGCTCATGAGCGGTTCGGTGGTCGGCTCGATAAAAGCTCGGCTCGATTTGTAAACGAGCCGTTCATGAGCACGATTTATTGGCTCGGTTCGCAAACAAGTCGAGCTTGAGCAGGCCAAAGCTCGGCTCAAGAGCTCGCGGATAGGCTCGATTAGCACATTTATAAACAAATTTTAGTTTTGTAGAAAAATATATAGTTTTGTGTTAGTTCACAAATATCTAAATTTAATATTATTTCTTTTGCTATTAGATACTATTTGTAAGCATCTTGTTTATTTATTCACGAACTTTGCTTGTGAGCTTATTTATATACACAATTAAAGAGCTATTAAAGAGTAAACTTCATAAATATAATTAACGATTTACTTACAAACAATTCATGCTTAGATAATTTTCTTAATAAACTGAGGCGAAAGCGGATTTTAGGCTCAAAATAAGCTCAAAACTCGGCTCGAGGTCGTTTTTTTTTCTAATGAGCTAAGCCAAGTTTGAGCAAACCAAAACTTGGTTTGGATATGAACTCGTTAATTTTATAGCGAAACGAACTTAAGCAGATGAAAACTCGGCTCGGCTCAGCTCTTTGATTACTGCACTAATTTTATCAATAAGTTCAGAGAAAGATAAAATTAGTCCCTTTCTTAACATTAGGATTGTTTGGAGTTGTCGTTATCGAGAAAAACATAAGAGTCAAATAGAGACTACAAAATATTCAATTTAAATATAACAAATATCAAATCTTTTATCTGCGAAAAGATTCTAATTGAATATTGTAAACTTATCCCATCATCACCTTCCATGTGCATTTCAGTGTTTACAAGCAAACAAAAACCTCCTCACCTCCTCCCCATTCTACTTCTTACATCTCCAAAAGATGTCCGAAATTAAAGCCGAGCATCATCTCGTAGTTGCCGACGACGCCGGTGTTTCCCGTTCCGACCAAAAGCCACCCAAATCTCGCCGTGTTGCTTCACTCGATATCTTCAGAGGTCTTACTGTCGCGGTATAGTATCCTCTTCTTTCTCCTTTTTCCTCTTCCGTCACTTGTCTTCTCATGTACTTGATGGATTGGATTTATATAAAATTGTTGGTGATACAAAACACAAATGGGTCCATAGCTCAGTGGTAGAGCATTTGACTGCAGATCAAGAGGTCACCGGTTCGAACCCGGTTGGGCCCTTTCTTTATTTTTTTGTTTTTTTTAAAGATTGATATGTATGTGTTGTGGATTACACAGTTAATGATTTTAGTTGATGATGGTGGGGGAGAATGGCCAATGATTGGACATGCGCCATGGAATGGTTGCAATCTTGCTGATTTTGTTATGCCCTTCTTTCTCTTCATTGTTGGCATGGCAATTCCTCTTGCTTTTAAGGTTTGTAGTTGCCCATTTTCATTTTAATTTTAGACTCAATACATCATCGGCACCCTGAACTTGTCAAAAAGCTAATTGACATCTTAAATTTTCAATTTTCAAAGTCTCCGGGATAGCCCTTCAATTTGCTTAAAAGGTCCTAATAAAATGTTGTGATACTCAACTTGTTTAAAATACAGTCTATTAGTCATTAGGTTGTAAAGAAGTGAGCTACCTGAGAAATGTGTTATGCCGCTCTTTAGAAAAGTCAAACGACCAAGATTGGAATATTTGGTCTTAATACAAAGAGGAAGTTGAGCAAGTAAGAACTTAATTTTTAATTGTTGGAGATAATTATCTCTTTACGTATCATCAGATACTAACAGATAACTATTAGGCTTATTTAGAGTAATTTAATAACCAGTGTTTATATTTATCTATATTATGTATTGCCAATTCTAGTTAAATTCTATATGTAATCCACTATATATATACAAGGCTCTATGATCAAACATGATTGAGGGAAATTATTCATTAAAACAATATATCTCTGTTGTATATTCAACATTAATGTGCTTTAATCTATTTCTTGAATTATGTAATAACATTCAAAAGCGCGTGTAACATACTTTCCACATGAAGCTTACTTTTTTTTTTGGCATCGAGTGATTAATTCACTGCGTTTTAAGCAAGTTGGAGGGGCTATCTCGACATTTTAAACAAGTTGAGGGCTATTGGGACACTTGAAAAGTCTAGGGGACCAATCAAGTTTTTTGAACATGTTCAGGGGCCAAATAATGTATTAAGCCTTAATTTTATATATATACTATATATTTTTTTTTATCGTTTTGCAGTGTACTTCTAATTCTAATTTGTTTATCTTACACTCGTATTAACTCAACTTTGCACTTACTAATATTATAATAAGTTGGTAACTCAACTTTAAAACCGACATAAAAGTTATTCAATGTTTTTTTTTATTAGTGTAAAAGCCACTCAATTTTGACTCTAATAGTAGTATCCTTCATTATAGACCTGTTGAAAAGTTGAGGAGGTTACTGGGACACTTGAAAAGTTTAGGGGGTCAATCAAATTTTTTAGACAAGTTCAGGAGCCAAATAATATATTAAACCTTAATTATATATATTATATATTTTTTTTATCGTTTTGCACGGTGTACTAATTTTAATTGGATTATTTTACCTTCGTCCTGCCTTCGATTCTCTTACCTTCTCCCATATTTATAGGGAGCAAAACCGCGTGGCGGATCGCTTGGCAGCTGCTGGGCATGGGGGATGTTAGGTGTTTCTACCCTTTCCGTTCCTCCTTCTTTTCTGTTACCTTCTCTTCTTGAGGATAGGATTGGGGTCAGTCTTCCTAGACTGATCCCGGGTTAGGTTTTTGTTTGTTTGTTTTTTTTCTTCCCTTCTTACCAAAAAAAAAAAAAATGGATTATTTTACACTCATTTTAACTCAACTTTAAAAACCGACATAAAAGTTATTTAATGTTGGTTTTTATTAATGAAAAAGCCACTCAATTTTGACTCTAATAGAAGTATCCTTCATTATAGAGCTGTTGAAAACGATATTTTTAAACGACACTTTCATTTTTGAGCTTTTTGGTTTTAAGATTATTTAGGTGTTGTTTGGTTAGGAGGGAGAAAGTGACTACATGGAGAAAAATCTCCGAAAATTGTGATTTGGAAAATCGAAAACATGGTTCTATGATGTGATTATGAACAACTTTAATTCTTGGACTTTTTTATTTGAAGGTCGCCAACGGTTATTTGGAGACCATTTACTTTTACAAGGGGCCACAGTGTTAGTATTTGACAAAGTTGATTGACTTTTATGTCACGTTTTATGACACCTTATTTACTGATTTGGCACACTAGGGAGATCACCGCCATGCTATGTCAATTTTGAAGTCTTCCAAATCATTAAGTAAGGGTATCCAAGGTCCAAAATTGATAAATTTAGGTGTGTGATAAGTCCAAGTAGAATATTATAGAGTACCAAACAGCAAGAAGTGTCAAATTTAGATGTGTAATTATGTAATAAGACTTTGTTTTTGTTTTGTCCAGATTATCTGATTGCCCCCTGAATTTTGGAGATGCCTCGTTAGTCCCCGAACTTACTTAAAATATCTGGTTAGCCTCCTAAGTCCGCGTGTCAGAACAAGAACAAGAGATTTGATGAGTTCAGGAGGGCAATAGGTCAATTTAAACAAGTTTAGGGGGCTAATAGGTAATTGAAAGCAAGTTAGGAAGATAAGGAGAAATGCTTAAAATTGAGTATCCCATGATGTATTTAGCCTTTTCTTTTTCTTCCTTCCTCATTCAGTTCATAAGAAAAGAGTGTGAATGTGAAGTGTATTTGCTGCTATAAATTTTGGTTAATTATTGTAGAGAATCATAAGCCGTAATGGAGCTGTAAAGAAAGTGATTCTCAGAAGTCTCAAACTCCTATTTTGGGGTCTCCTATTGCAAGGTTACTTCTACTCTGCATTTATCCCTTTGATTGTTCATATTAATAGTAGATCAGTAGCATAGCAAATGAAACATGTTGAATACATCATTTTGAATCTAATTCCATATATTGTATACAGTGACGTACGCATCCTGACAGGGGTGCTTGTGGTGGTCTCGGATGCTAAATTGATGTTTTTTTTAAGTATTTTTACATTAAAAGTTAAAGCCCCACAAGTTAAAGCCCCACATACAGTTTTTATGAAATTTTAGAAGTTTTTCGGTGATCAATGGATGGCCAAGGCCCCCTAGCTCCCCCTGGATCCTGACATAGGATACTGGAGTTTCTTTGGAGCTTCATAAACCTTTCAGAATCCCATTGTAAATATCTTTGTTCTCAACAAAGAAAAGTTCAAAATAGGATCAAGGGTCAATTTTGTTAGGATCTGCGGAGTTTTTGCCGTTGGAGAGAAACTTGGAACCTTGTAAAGTAGTGGATTAATGGGTTTTCTTCTCAATTATTTACCATTTACTTATCTCATATTAATATCAACTCACATTTGCATCCCAACAATCTCCCCCTCAAGTGTGAATCTCTTCTACATTGAGTTTGGCCTTGCTTCTGCTCGACCGGCTATTCCTTTTTTTAATAGTGCAGCATCACCAAAAGTTAATCATTGACTCCATAAGGTTCACATCTCAACAAGAACATCTAGTTAACAACTTGGATTCTTATTCTCAAGTCACCATAGAATAGGAGCGCCAACCATGGGAGCATCATCTGCTGCATCATTACTCATCCCAAGCCTAGTCATTGACTCTGATACCACTTGTTAGGATCGGAAGAGTCTTTGACATTGAAGAGAAACTCCGAGAGTTAATCATTGAATTCACATCTACACAAGTACATCTAGTTAACAACCTGGACTTCTTGTTCTCGAGTCACCATATAACTCTTCATTCCATATGGGAGTGCCAACTATGGGAACATCACATGTTGCATCATTACTCATCTCAAGTCAAACTGTCGGGCTCTGATACCACTTGTTAGGATCTGGGGAGTCTTTGTCATTGACGAGCTATAAGCTAAGTTATGTCCAAGTTGAAGACTGAAATTAATCCGTCTTTGAAAACGTGGACTTATGTTGCACCGGAAACGGAAACGGAAACGGATACTGAGAAACGTTATTTCTAAGAAAGATTAGCTAGGAAAGGCTAATGGAAACGGAAAAGAAACGAAAACGGACATGAAACGCTAATGAAGAAGAGTTTCCGTGCAACATATATTATGCTTTTAATACACTTTGTGGTGGTAGTATTGGTAAGGAAATAAAACCATCTCTGTCTTTCTTTGTTGTGTTGTATAGGAGGATTCTCTCATGCTCCTGACAAACTGACTTATGGTGTTGACATGAAGAAAATAAGGTGGTGTGGAATTCTCCAGGTAATCCGCATTTTGGTATTGCCTATGTACTGATCTTTTCTATATGGTCTCACAATAAAAAAACATCGTTACGTTATGTCTAGAATCCTATTTAGTTTGATTTTTCTAATTAGAATATGAATTGAAAACATCCCTCTTCAAACTGAATCTTATTAAGAAAAAGATTATACTTTTAGGCCCATAACCAATGGTTGTTTGTTTATTTATAGTTTCGGAGTTTGTGTTCTTGTGATTGCATATAACTTGTTATAATCAACAACTTATCCACTTCCTAACTGTTGTGCGGATTTAACGAAAGATAAATAAATGAAAAGCGAAACACAGATTTTACATGGTTCACCAATGTTATGTTGGCTAGTCGATGGGCAGAAAGAGAATAGCTTTTATTAAGGAGGCGGAAATCAGATTACACATTAGGGTTTACATAAGAGAGTATTTATAGTACTCAACCTATCCTAAACCGACTTGGACCCCAAGACATCGTTTCCAAGTAGAAAACCGAAAGCCAATACTAATCCAAATAGGAAACAAGATATATCGTCGGGCCGGGGGCGACTCCGCCCCCCGGACCCAGGCAAGTGTAATACAGATTCAAGACATTACGACACTAACAGCTTGGTTGTTTCTAGAGAATCGCTTTTGCTTATTTGATAATGGCACTGGTGGAGATCTTTACAAAAGATGAGAATCCAACGGATTTGCCTCCCGGACCGCTCTCTATATTCAGATTATACTGCTGGCATTGGTAAGTTTGTGTTTCTATATTTAACAAGGATTTCAGCTATCTCAAGATATCATTATTTGTTGCATAACTCAACTAGTTTAATGTTTTTCAGGGTAGTAGGAGCATGCATTCTTGTTATTTACTTGGCTGTAATTCATGGAACATATGTCCCTGATTGGAAGTTTACTGTAGATAGTAGAGACAGTGCTGATTACATGAAGGTTTTCAATGTAATCCCAGGCCGGCCGGTTTTAATTTACAAGAGAATCTATCTATAAGGTCAAACCATAAACATTTCCAGGCTTTGTTTTGCTGTTGATTTCAGGTAGCTTGCAATGTTAGAGGAAAACTTGATCCTCCTTGTAATGCAGTTGGCTATGTAGATAGAAAAATCCTTGGTATTTCTCATGTGTATCATCGTCCGGCTTGGAGGAGATCTAAGGTGCATATTATCTACTTAACATTTGGATAAGGTACAATCATCACGTATAAAACCGTGCAATGTTAGTATTAAGGCTTTGTAGATAGAGAAATTTTAGCCTTAATGTCACATGTGAGAACCGGAGAACAGATTTTGTACTCTATGTATTAAACTATGCAATGTTAAGAGTAACGTTTGGTTCCACGTGGACGCCAGTAAAGCTTAGGTGGCACATACATATATGAAATCAAATTAACAAGAAATGTCTTATTAGATCAACCATTAATAGAGTCTGAAATTGTTCATACAAAACGTTATTACACGATTTTATACGTGGAGTCTAAATCTGTTCATACTAGATGGAAGTTAAGAAACTCTAAATTTCTTCCAAGTGGTGGTGCAGGCTTGCACGGAAAATTCCCCTTATGAAGGGCCTTTCAAGAGCAATGCTCCATCATGGTGCCATGCCCCTTTTGAACCTGAAGGAATTATAAGGTATATTTCACACTTCATATGTAGTGATTTCGGATGACGATTTGAGTTATGGTGTTATGTTATCTCCGTGTTCCATATTATTATATATGATAGAAACACATGGAAATTGATATTCGTGTCAATTGTGTTGTGTCACTCAGATTATCTTTGTAAATCATGTGAATTTCATTGCATTGCAGCTCCGTATCTGCTGTTTTGTCTACAATCATTGGAGTTCATTTTGGACATGTGCTGGTGCACTTGAAGGTAAGGTTTGTGGTAATATAGTATACATATGGAGAAAAGCATTATGAGCCCTCTCATCTTTTCAATTTTTGTTAATTATGCCTCTAATCTTTCAATTTGATACATTGAGCTCTTCATATATTTTTAATTTGCGTTTTTAAGAGTTCAAAAACTGTATTTTACATGTTTGATGTGACTATAGAGAAACTGTAAAAAACTTATTGCTTACAAGTAAAAAATATAATTTCAGAAGCAAATACAGTAAATGATGTTCTTTTAACTGAATTAGATTTTCACATCTAATTAATGTAGTAAGTATGGACTTAATGTATTCGATTATAATTGATCAAGGGTTCAATTCACGAAACCGCCACCATTGAAATGGTTAATACAATTACACGTAACATGTGAACGCAATATGAAAACGACAAGTATCTGATAAGGTTGATATGATTGATACAATTTTTTTTGAGTTGGGTTAGGACTAGCTAATTTCGCACTGAACTCAATAATTGACACGACACGAAGACGATCCACTTAAACAAATTGTCATCCCATGTTTTTTTTTTTGGATTCCAGGCTCATTCAAGCAGGCTAAAGCACTGGATTCTGATGGGACTTTCTCTTTTAATTTTAGGATTTATTCTTCATTTTACAAATGGTAAGAAGTGGAGCTTGAAATGCAGTTGGTTATGCTGTGTCTTTGTCTTCTACTTTCACTGATTCTGATTTCATTGTTTAATTTGCAGTGGTTCCATTGAACAAACAACTGTACAGTTTTAGCTATGTCTGTGTTACATCTGGTGCTGCAGCATTGGTGTTTTCAGCCTTCTATGTTATGGTAATCTGCTCTTACCAAACTTAATTGGAGGTTCAAAACGGGTTGTCATGTCATAATCGTATTATGTGATCTATATAATTCTCGTGACTATATATAATGTAAATGCAATAAAAAGGCTCAACACATTAGGAGCCCCCAAAAATTGGTTCAAAAAGTGTCCTGTTAGTCCCTTGAACTTGCTTAAAGTGACATGATTAGCTCTTTAGATCCACGTGGAAGAACATGATTAATACCTATTTACTGATCATTATTTCGTTAATTTTTAACGGGTTTTATTTGATTTTGACTTTAATGTTACAATAACATAAAGTTTAAGGAATTTTACGTGGAATACCTACTTATGGCCTTCTGTTCTTGGTTCATTTACTAATTGTAACAGTATGGTCCAATACCATGTAGATATGGTCCATTTTGTCCCAAGTCTCATTCCTTGTACCCCACGGCTTTAAATCGCATTTATATGTAAGCATGGTGTTCATTTCCACCCCATGGCCATTTTTTAGGACTATTCCTTCCTTAGGGCTTCCATCCCGGCACCACCCCCTCAAGATCGGATTGTTACAAAGCAATTTCTGGTGTGCTGATTTGAGATACTTGCTTTAAACTGTTATACAAAGTTTGATCTGGCCTGAAACTAGTTTACCCCCATTTTTCCAGGTTGATATCTGGGGTTTGAAGTGGTTGTTTCTCCCATTCGAATGGATAGGTATGAATGCTATGTTCGTTTATGTTATGGCTGCTGCAGGCATCTTTGCTGGCTTTATTAATGGCTGGTATTATGACGATCCTCATAATACACTGGTATGTTTTCCAATTCTACTCTTGAATGAACTTTGTTTCAATTCTTATAACCTATGTTGCTCGAAAACTCATGTTCAGTAGCGTTTTTGCGTTTCATGTCTGTGTCTGTTACCGTTTCTATTTTCCATTTTGTAAACAAAGGTCTAACTTATCAGAAAAAGTACCTCAAACGAGGAGGATTGCCTCTCATATTTAAAGAGCTATATTACTTCCTCGTTAAGTAATATGAGATATTTAACCCACTGACACGTCTGATCATTTGGATGGTGAAGTTAATGTTAGCACGGACCCAATATTGAACCATAACTCTGGTACCATGTAAACAAAGGTCAAACACACCTAAAAGGTACCTCGAAGGACGAGGATTGCCACACATATTTCAAGAGTCATGTAGCTTCCTAATTGGAATAATAAAGGTCTACCTATTTCAAAGATACCTCGAAGGATGAGGATTGCTTCACATGTTTCAGGAGTAACATAGTTTCTTAATTGTAATATGGGTTAACACGTTTCCATTTGAAGGCTATGTTAAAAGTAACGTTTTCAATATCCGTTTCTATTTCCGTGCGTTTATGATTTAGTTTCTGACAAATTGAATGTTTGTGTGGCAGACATATTGGATTAAAAAGCATATATTTATTGGAGTTTGGCATTCTGAAAAAGTAGGAACTCTACTGTATGTTATCTTTGGAGAGATTCTCTTTTGGGGTATCATCTCTGGTATCTTGCATAGGCAAGGAATCTATTGGAAGCTCTGATCAATCTTTTCTCATTTTATTCAATGGAGGAGGAAGATGAAGAAATGGTTTTTACTTTGTATATTAAATTTGTATGCCAGATGGAACAAACTTCTTATAAAATTAGTTCTGATTTGTTAGAATATTTTTCATGTATATATGGAATGGATATCATGAATTCATGATTTTGTTAAATATAATAAATCAAAGGGATCAAGTATACATTTGGCCCTATTGTTATTGGAGGGAATGAATTTAATCTCTAGATACGAAACAATGTAATTTAAGCGCTTAATGTTTATCAAACCATACAAATTTCAAATAGAGATATCAAAACGGGTTGGTGGGTCATAAACATGTGGTGTCTTGACCTACTTTGATGATTCGTTGACACGGTCCATCTATTAAACGGATTGATTTGTGTAACTCATTTAATCAAATGTAAAAAATAACTCAATCTATTTAACCCTAAAACGGTTGTAAAATTCATCAATCCATTTTTTTTTTACAACATTTGTTAATAAACCTGATTTTTAAATCTAAAAGAAATAATACAAGAGACCATCAAGCATTTTTTAGTGAATTCTAGATCTGTAACGGCAGATTAGATAGCGCAAAACATGAAATTAGGAAGCGTGTGTCTATACTATTATATTATAGGTGTCTTCTATGCTTACTTTGTTTTTTTACAAAGTAAGCTTTATTTTGTTTTTCCTACCATTGAATGAGCTTACTTTGTCAAAGTGCATCACCATCCAATTGTGGAAAAAACAAAGTAATGCTTACTTTGTAAAAATCAAAGTAAACATAGTTTAACCCTTATATTATACGAGCAAAATTTCAATTATACTATTAAATATATTTCAAAGCAGACCAAAATTAAAATATTCTAACATTTAATTTACTCAATACTTTAATTAAAAATATATTTAAAAATCAACTAAACAAGTTAAAATTCAATTTAACAAGTCAAAATTCAACTAAATACAATAGAATTTATATTATTAGAGTTAATTTAAACGGGTTACACGGGTTATTAACGGGTTGACAAGTCAACCTGTGGTCCAATTTGTTTCATGGGTTAATTGTGCCGATCTATTTTTGACCCTAACTCATTAAGCCTCAATCCTAATTTGATTAATATACAGGTTACATGAATCGTGTTATCGTGTCATTATTCATATTGACAGCTCTAATTTCAAACATCGTTAATGGAAGATGAGTGTTTTCATTAGTAGAAGATTTGCAATTTCAAACCTTATAGGGTGACCAGATTGGCAGGGATGGGATCGATGAGGGAGTTTGTGTGTGTGGGGGGGGGGGGGGGGGGGGGGGGGAGCACCAACTTGTTGAAAAGCGTTAAAATTCCATGAAAACTGTATACGAGCTTTAATTTTTTTTAATGTAAAAACACTCAAAAAACGAGCTTTAATTTTTTTTAATGTAAAAACACTAAAATATATCAAGTTAGGACCCATAAATCACGAAAGACCACCATAATTAAAAATCATGGATCACTACATATTGGAGAGTGCAGAACATGAAATTACACATGGAAAAACTCTAGCTTCTATAATAAGACTTGAAGTTACATCTCATAAACATTAGATTTACTATTGCACTGTTTTGACCGTAGAGGCTAAATCTTATCCCCCCCAATGGTAAAGTATGGATTTATATTATCATATTCATATAAAATTTCGATCTTACTTAGCCAATTTGTGGAACAAAATTAAGATTTTAATAAAATACTTATTGTTTATATTATTGAACTTAATTTATAATATTAAAAAGGCATAATACCTTCCCAACCCCTTCAAGTTGTCTCAATAGTGTAACTGACTCTCCAAACTTAGATTTATGATAATTAACCCTCTCAACTTACTTATTTGGAACAAATAACATCACAAATTGCTCAATTGGAACAAATAACTCCTCAAGTTGCTTATTTGAAACAAATAACCCCTAAACCTAAAAAAATATTCAACATAATATTACATAAAAAAAAATAAAAGATTTTCAAAATATCGGTTGCTACATCCAGTGGCGGATCCATGAATCGACGTCGGAGGGGCTAATTTTAGTCCGATTTTTAATTTTTCGAAGTCCAGCCTGTTACGGCTGGACAAATTTTTTTAACCTTCTTCTAGCACACTTAAATTTTATGGTTTTTGTATGTTAGCTAAAAATTGTAACATTTTCACTTTTTTTTTTAATTTTTAGCAATAATTTTTTTATAATTTTCATAAAATTTAATTTAGAAATTAAGTTAATTGAATCTCAAAAGTAAGAAATTGATTTTTTTTTAATAGAAAATTGATTTGTTTTATAGAAAAGAGATAATAAATTCTTAAAAAAAAGAGATATAATAAAAATAACTTCATATAAAACAAAAAATGAGCTTGGTGTGATTTGAACACTTAAATTTTATGGTTTTTGTATGTTAGCTAAAAATTGTAACATTTTCACTTTTTTTTTTAATTTTTAGCAATAATTTTTTTATAATTTTCATAAAATTTAATTTAGAAATTAAGTTAATTGAATCTCAAAAGTAAGAAATTGATTTTTTTTTAATAGAAAATTGATTTGTTTTATAGAAAAGAGATAATAAATTCTTAAAAAAAAGAGATATAATAAAAATAACTTCATATAAAACAAAAAATGAGCTTGGTGTGATTTGAACCCATGACATCTCACCTTAAACAAGACTCTTAACCAACTCAACAACTTTAAACTTTTAAGATAATACTACATAGGTTAAATATATACTAATAATTGGGGGGCTACACGGGACAAAACTAACGGTACTCAAGAGCGGAACCGATGGTCGGGATGGCTTCGGCCCTCCAGGCTCTAGGCTGGATCCGCCTCTGACTACATCTAACTAATCTACTAATATATTTGTTGTAACGATATTTTTTACCTGAATATTTAATTTTAACACTTTGATCGGAGGAAAAGTTTGGAGGGTTAGAAAGGAAAATATTTGAAAGGGTCATGAATAAATTTTACAAAATTTGTTCTTAACCCTTTCAAATATTTCCCCTTTAACTCTTCCAAATCTTTCATCCAATCAAAGCTTAAGAGTTCAAGAAAAATAATACGTTTTATTAAAAAATATCTTCAAAAAGCAAAAATAATTATAAATCAACTTGTTGTTGTAGGGTTTCTAGGAGCGGTGGCAGATCGAGAAATTTCCAAGGGGGTCAACATCAAAAAGAAAAAAACACAAACGATCAATGAAAAGAGAAATATTTTGGAAATAAAGTTTTTGCAAATTTTGGAGATGGTATTTAAGGATTTTTTTTTTTTTAAATCCAATGATAGTGAGGGCAATTTTAAGATGGAATAAGTAAGAAGGTGAAAATGAAAAATGTAGACATAGTCTAGTGTTTGAATATTTGAGTTTCCCAAATAAAAATCAATTAGGAAAAAATCTTCATAATTTAGAAAAAGAATAATTGACAAATAAAATGATTAAAATATTATTTAGAAAAAGATTAATTGACCAATTAACACCTTGAACTCGTATAATTTGATTACTAACGTTATAAATGGTAATGGTGCAATTTTACTTTAATTTACACAAGTTTGATCTTTTTTTTTTGTTCGTAAGTGTATTCAGCGCCGACAGCAGTGACTATTCACTTTCGCAGATCGTTTGCACCTCTATGGATGGGACTGCTGGCCACGGAAATTCTTTCCATTCCCAAAGGCGAGGATCGAACCCTGGACTTAAGTTTGATCAATTTAAGATATCATTAATGAAACTATTTCCTTAATTGTGAATTATATTATCTCCACTATTTTTTTTTATTAGAAGCTCGGCTCGGGGGAAGGAAAAGGCGAAAGGAGGGATAACCCGACAGGGAACCCGACCCCTAGCCAAACCAACCCACCCGGAGAAATATATAAAAAATAAAAAATGAACAAATACAAAGAGTTTTAGAGAGAAAAAAAAATCCAAAAAACACAATCACAAGGAACTAAGAGAACCTATAGGATACCCTATTACAATAGTCATTACTTAATAACTCATTACAAAACTCAGGAGCACCATGCCACCATTTGAAGGAGTCCGTTGAAGAGCCAAATTTTGCTAGGGCGTCCGCCACCTGATTTCATTCTTTATATACATGGGAAATGAAAAACTCCATTCTCGAAACTAATGATAAATAATGTAACCAGTCATGTCGAAGACTCCATGATATCACCATAGATTTAGATTTGAAAAGATTCAACATGTATGTAGAATCAACTTCAAGCCAGAGCTGAGTCGCAGGTAATAAAAATCGCACGCATTGCACCTTGTAATTCTGCAATAAAAGCAGGCGTGTCAAAGAGCGGAAAAGCGAAGCATCCTTTCGGGAAACCACGACCATTATGGAAAACACCCCCAGCTCCCTCCCTGTGACCACTAGAAGAGCCATCTAAATTGACTTTCGTCCAACCGAGACTAGGGGCTTGCCAATGGACCTCCACAATGCAAGGCGCACGAGGTAAGTTACCCTTGATACCAAGCTGTCTGAAAACGTGAGTGTGAGACCATCGATTAAAAGAAGTGCTGGAAATTAATAGACTTGACTCTCTGATGAAACGCCATAGTTGACGAAGCATAACATGTATGTTAGGATTCTGATCCTCAAAACAGACTTGATTTTGCGAAGTCTAGATGATGCTAGATACGCCGACTCTCCAAAGATCTTTCATTTGTGGGAACTTGAGCCTACATTAGCATGTAAATGCATTGATTCTTTATGAGAGGGCTAGTACATATTGTCTTTAGGTAGGGTTTGCTTTGGTTGCCTAGTCAAAATGGTAAAATTTTGGAAGAACATAGGATGAAAAAGGCATTTAGATCCCAAATTCACTCCACAAAAAGCTTACCCGTGCATTGCACTCACACTTTTAGGATAACCAACTTGTGCCTTAGCCTATTCTTTGAGGGATGATGATGGAGTGAGGACCACTTTTTGAATAAGGTTAAAAGAAAAAAAAATAAAAATAAAAAATAAAAATCCCAAATAGGAATTTTAGAAGATAACAAAAATATGTTTGAATAAAGTCTTTTCATTTTCAGGACACATGTTCATATCTTGAGCCTGAAGTGAAATGTTTGGATGGTTGTCTTTTGTGTGTTTGAAGAATAGTTTGGCCAATGTTATGAAACAGGCTGTGTAGAGTGATTAGGTTGAGGCAGAATTGCTCAGTGTTGAGAACTGAGTATGGTGAATTGCATTGCATGTAGACAGAATTCTTACACTTAAATAGCCATTCACTTTCATACCTTAGCCTTAGCCTAACATTACAACCTATGTTTAAGACCTTCTGACTATGTTTGGATAATTTTTAATCCATGGAGATAGGGCCAATAAGCAAAATCATAGCCTATTGATGTGTGTACTGAGCTGAGGAGTGAAGTTCCATTCCCTTCCTTGTGGCAACAAAGGCCATTTGAGAGTGAGTGAAAATTCCGTCCTTAGTAAGGCACTTTGGGGCATACAGGTTGTTGGATTGAATTTTGAAGTTCAACCTTACGCTTTGACGAATTTCTTGAATTGGAATGCATGTTTTAGATCTGGTCTAACCACATTTTTTTTATCAAGCTCTTGTGTGCTAATCAAAGGTTGAGTTAGTTGAAAGTTGAATAAAGTTCTGCTGCTATTGTTTTTTTTCTTTTTGTTGTCTATTATCTCTTCTAGATCTGTTCCAGTTCTTGTTCTTATGTTTTCTCTATTGCCTTGTTTCTATGTCATTCCCGTTTGTTTTTATTTTCTTTGTTTTTCCCTTTTTTGTTGTTCTTTTCTCTATTTTCTGTTGTGTTTGCTTGAGGACAAGCAAAAGTTCAATTTGGGGGTATTTGATGGGTTCATAATTGACCCTAATAACCATATATTATTTCACTAAAAATGAGCTTATGGGGTGTTAATTGTTATCAATTTGGGACTAAATAACCCTTATTGCAGATTTTGTGAAGAAAAATGAAAACTGCTGTCAAACAGCCCGTTGCAGGAAAAAGTAAAGGGAAATCTATGGACCAAAGGGCAGTAGCATGTAAAGAGATGGAAGACAGCCAAGCAAAGAAGTGGGACCAGTGGAGATCTAGATTGCTGAAGAAGATTTGGGCCTTGAAGTGTTCAAGTGGCCAAAATCTGTCAGAACGGTCTGTTTTAGTGTACTTTTTAGTATATTTTATGTTTCTTTCCTCCTAATTAAATAGATTACTGTAAAATGAGAGAAATAACTTTTGTTGGGGGGCTGAAACTTCATCTTCCACGAGAGTTCTCTTTAATTTGAGACCTAACTCCATTAATGGGGATTTATTGCAATTTATGTGGTTGTTCACTCATCATTATGAGTGAGTAGTCAACTGAACGGGCTTGGCCAGCAAGGGCTGGTTATGTAAGTCTTCTATTTTCTTATTTATGAATGAATGATGATATATGTTGTTGTGCTTGATAAAGCTTTCACTCTATTGCTAAATGCATGTATCTTAGTGTTAGATGAATGATAGGAAACTGCTTCCATCTTCACGGAACCTTTTATCAAACGTCCAAACCCCGACACAGGAATGTTAGGGGATTGTATCAAGGGTTTTCTAAACAGAAATGCTGTTTCGCTCGTAATGCAAGAAAGAACCAACATTAAGGGCACTTAAGGTTGTAGTACATCTTAGAATCTTAAGAACACACGAAAGTTGACTTAAGTGAGCTTTAAAACAGAGACCTTGACTTCACTTTATGTCATTCATGAATAAATATGATGTTTAGAGGCTGAAAGTAACCTGTTCCGCTATGGCCTAGTCTATTCTATCTTTTTATCAGTATGAAAACTCATTTTATTACACTGAATATCTTAATTAGTATTTCTGTTACCACATCACAATATTTCTCAACTAAAGAAAATCACACACCACAAACACCCTGTTCTGCAAGGTTTTTCTAGTAAAATTTGGTCATCAATCCCTGTGGAGACGATACTTGACTTATCACTTTATTACTTGTATCTAGTACACTTGCTAGAGTCACATATCAGGACAACACCACTTATAGACAGCAAATGAATGAAGGCAAGAGCTGTTAATAAGAGAAGATATCAGAATAAGTCTGTCAGCCATAGATAAAGATCTCCCTTTCCAAAGACTGAACTTGGCGAGAATTTTATCCGCAATGGGCTTTAGAAAACGGACACGAGGAGCACCCTCAAATAAAAGAATTCCAAGATAACGAAAAGGGGTGCTACCAACATGAAGACCAGTCAGTGTAGCAAGAGACAATGCCCGCCTATGCCCCACTTTTTCACCGAAAACAACCTCCGATTTATCCCAATTAACCATCTGGCCAGATAACGATCCATAGAACCTGAAAATTCTTTCAATCATTTTCATGTTTTTAATAGAGGCTTTTAGGAAAATCAAAATATCATATGCATAAAGCAAATGCGAAGGGAATAGAGAGGAGCGTGTGTATGACATAGGAGTTAAGGAACCGTCCTGAACAACATTGAGGAGCAATCTGTTAAGGAATCAATAACATATCACAAACATATGTATACACGTGAATTTTTTTTGGTACAAAATAATTTCATATTTTTCACGTGTTAGAAAAAAAATCTAAAAATCAAAATATATCGTCGAGTTTAAGATATTTCCTCTCTAAATCTGTTGTAAAATTATAAAAAAAAAACATAATATTTTTTCTTTCTGAATCACTGATATGTAACTGGTATAAAATATAGGTGAACTAGTTTTTGACTCGTGCGATGCACAGATTCATCTTAATATATAAATATTAACAAGATATTTCCTCTCTAAATCTGTTGTAAAATTATAAAAAAAAAACATAATATTTTTTCTTTCTGAATCACTGATATGTAACTGGTATAAAATATAGGTGAACCAGTTTTTGACCCGTGCGATGCATGGATTCATCTTAATATATAAATATTAACAAAAATATAATTTAATAATTACAATTAATGATATAAAGGTGCTATATAAATTAAATATTATTATTTTATTTTCACATTTAATTTAAATAATCTTTTTATAGATAAATATAATAATATAACTAAAATAAATATATGATATATTATATTATATTTTTTATCAGTAAAAAATAATGAAGTGACACCTCAGCTCCATCGTTACTGTTTTATATTATATATATATAGATATGCAGAGAATTAGAGAGATTTTATGGATTAATTTAAATTATGTAGAACTTTTAGACATAGATATGCAGAGAATTAGAGAGATTTTAGGGATTAATTTAAATTCTGTAGAACTCTTAGATATAGTACGGATAAAATAATCTTTTTATAAATAAATATAATAATATAATTAAAGTTAATATATTATATTTTATATTATATTTTTTATCAGTAAAAAAGGAGGAAGTGACACCTCAGCTCTATTGTTACTGTTTTATATTATATATAGATATAGATATGCAGAGAATTAGAGAGATTCCGGGGATTAATTTAGATTCTGAAGAACTTTTAGATATAGATATGCAGAAAATTAGAGAGATTTTAGGGATTAATTTAAATTCTGTAAAACTTTTAGGTATAATATATAAATTAAATATTATTATTTTATTTTCACATTTAATTTAAATAATTTTTTTATAGATAAATATAATAATATAATTAAAATTAATATATTATATTATATTTTTTATCAGTAAAAAATAATGAAGTGACACCTCAGCTCCATCGTTAGTGTTTTATATTATATATAGATAGATATGCAGGGAATTAGAGAGATTTTATGGATTAATTTAAATTATATAGAACTTTTAGATATAGATATGCAGAGAATTAGAGAGATTTTAGAGATTAATTTAAATTCTGTAGAACTCTTAGATATAGTACGGATAAAATAATCTTTTTATAAATAAATATAATAATATAACTAAAGTTAATATATTATATTATATTTTTTTATCAGAAAAAAAGGAGGAAGTGACATCGTTACTGTTTTATATTATATATAGATAGATATGCAGAGAATTAAAGAGATTTTAGGGATTAATTTAGATTCTGTAGAACTTTTAGATATAGATATGCAGAGAATTAGAGAGATTTTAGGGATTAGTTTAAATTCTGTAGAACTATTAGATATAGTATATAAATTAAATATTATTATTCTATTTTCATATTTAATTTAAATAATCTTTTTATAGATAAATATAATAATATAATTAAAATTAAAATATTATATATTATTTTATATTTTTTTATCAATAAAAAATAATGAAGTGACACCTCAACTCCATCGTTACTGTTTTATATTATATAATATATAGATTTTAATGTTGTCTAAAAATTGGTTCAAAAGTAAAATTACACACTTAATGACGTTAGAGTAAAATTGCTCTTAACAACAACGTATTTCTAAATTGTAACTTAACCTTCGATTTGGATTTGGGCTTGAATGGAAAGGCCCAACAATCAATGGGTCAAAAGAAATACTAAATTGCAGTCGGAGTTGTCTTCTGCAACAAGTCGAGTTTCCAGAACGAAACCTAAGCTATACATTTCCTGTTTCCTCTGGTTTCTTTTCTTTTCTTTTCAAATCTATCTCAAACTTACTGCAGTGGATTAGATGGCTTCGATTGCTACTGCGATGGTGGAGGATTCGAATATGGAAGACGATCAACTAGGCTCTATGACCACAGATGATATAGTTAGAGCGTCTCGTCTTCTGGATAATGAGATTCGTATTCTAAAGGTGTGAATTCTTATAGTTTTTGTTCTTTTTCCGATGTTAGGGTTTTCATCGGAAAACGTGGTGTTTATTCTGACCTTTGTTTGTATTCGGAAATTCAGGAAGAGTTGCAGAGAACGAATTTGGAACTAGATTCGTATAAGGAGAAGATAAAGGAGAATCAGGAGAAGATTAAGCTCAACAAGCAGTTGCCTTACTTGGTTGGGAACATTGTTGAGGTAATTCATACATATATGGAATTCTTTGTAATTTAATTTTAGAATATAAATCAGAATGATCTATTTATTTCGCTGCTGTTTAAGTTCATGGAATAATTAGATTAAATTGAACTCCAGCCTGAATGGTAATGGATTGAAATTTGGACAATCCCTGTTTAAATCTAGCTCCAATATAAGATTGCAAAGAACAGACCCTTAGTGTCCAGGAAACACGACCAACGTTTAGCCTTCCAAACTGTAAGAAAATGCAAAATTAATTATCACCGAAAGTCATGATGACAACATCTTGAAGTCCAATTAGTCTGGCACTGAGAGCTAGAAGTCATTTGGACTGTTGCCTTTTAATCTTTTGAAAGAATATGTGCATTCACTCCCTTTTCAAGTTTATTATGTGTAGAACAGAATGTTTTATGTCTCAAACAATGCTTAACTGATCAACCACATGAATCTTAAGGAGGATTATTTTCAGATCGATGCTTTATAGCACACCTACTGAAAATGTGGGTCGTGGGTGTACTCTTCATCAATATGTCTATCACAGACAACTATTCATTTACTTATGTAGGTCTTGAAAATTCCTGCAGTATTGTTCTCTAAAATCCATTTACTGTGATCTGATTGTGTAGATACTGGAAATGAACCCAGAAGACGAGGCTGAGGAAGATGGTGCAAATATTGACCTTGATTCTCAAAGGAAGGGTAAATGTGTTGTGTTGAAAACATCTACTCGTCAGGTGAACTGTCTTAACTTGGTTCTGATTTTTAGATGAAGCAATCTTTAGTGCTTTTGTTCTTGAAATTTATTATACTCCTAAGTCATTTTTCTCTAAATATATGTTAGTTATTCTAGCTAGATAGTACTACATATTGGTTTATGTTATTGAAGTTTAATACATATTTCATCTTTCTATTTTTGTTGGAATTGAATAGGTGTACAAGCAATAATTAAATTAATGTCTTTTTTCTTGCTTCGAAATCTATAACCAGTTAGCGAGCGAACAGTTTTAAAATTGCTAACATTGATCTAAAAGCTTGATTTAAGTGAATGTCTATGCATTTAAAAATATGAATATAAGTGATGAACATTTACCTGTGTTATATTGATCACAAGTAGAAGTAATGGCCTATGGGGCTATTCTTCTGTAACAGCTACTAGATTATCAAATATCTGTAATTTCACAGATATTCATGTGCTTCCTTTTTTGCAGACTATTTTTCTTCCAGTTGTTGGTCTTGTTGACCCTGACAAACTGAAGCCCGGTGATTTAGTTGGTGTCAACAAAGATAGCTACCTAATCTTGGATACTCTTCCATCCGAATATGACTCAAGAGTGAAGGCCATGGAAGTTGATGAAAAACCAACAGAGGACTACAATGATATTGGGGGCTTGGAGAAACAGGTATCTTTCTCTTAGACTTGAAGATGCTTTAAGCAGCAAATCTGTTATAACTGTTAGGTGCTAAGTATAATTCTTTTACTTCTGCAACAGATACAAGAGCTAGTTGAGGCAATTGTGTTGCCCATGACTCACAAGGAACGATTTCAGAAGTTAGGTGTTCGTCCTCCTAAAGGAGTCCTCTTGTATGGACCTCCTGGAACTGGAAAGACCTTGATGGCACGTGCTTGTGCTGCACAAACAAATGCCACTTTTCTAAAATTAGCAGGCCCACAACTTGTTCAGGTATAATAATTGTTATAGAATGATCTAATTGTTTCAAAATGATCTCTTTCATATTATTTATTTCAGTCTCCTAAGTGCTCTTTTTTTTCTTTAAATAAAAAGAATGTGAGATTTTATCACAAGGCTTTGTTTTTTCTTTTCCGTAAATATTTTATTCCAATTATGTTCTTGCAGATTTATCTATAAATAACTGACTGGAAAATTAGTTTATGGATATTTGAGCAGTAAATTACTATCTCTTTTATGTTCTCACATTGCAATTAGTTATCATGGGCTAATTATACAGTGTATCTAAAACTTTGTGCAATTAGCTAATTCCATAGAAGACTAACCAAACTTGTATTATGTGCAGATGTTCATTGGAGATGGTGCCAAACTTGTCCGTGATGCCTTTCAGCTTGCGAAAGAGAAATCTCCTTGCATCATATTTATAGATGAGATTGATGCAATTGGTACCAAACGGTTTGACAGGTATCCTCACTTCTTCAGTATACTTTGATGCAGCTATTCTCTGCAGAGGTCAATGCTTACAACATTATTATTTGTAAATAAATTTGGCATATCTTAGCTGATTAGTTGTGATTGATTGCAGTGAAGTAAGTGGAGATAGGGAAGTACAGAGGACCATGTTAGAGTTGCTTAACCAGCTTGATGGCTTTAGTAGTGATGACAGAATAAAGGTTGGTTAATGCTTTTGTTATATCTTCTGCTTATGTACCCATTTTTAAATTATTAATTGGATATCAACTCTGTGGAATTAAGTTGCTGACTTTACAGAACAGAAGTTCTTGCACCCTTAATGTCGTTTTTTGGACCTGTGATATATGCTTACTTTGGCATGGATTGTGTGAATCCCTTGTAAATTTTACAGAGTAATTTATAATTTGTAAATCCCTGAATAACTTTCAGGTGATAGCAGCAACAAATCGTGCTGATATCTTGGATCCTGCTCTCATGCGTTCTGGTCGATTGGATCGTAAAATCGAGTTTCCACATCCAAGTGAGGAAGCTAGGGCTCGCATTTTGCAGGTTTGCCAAAACAATATTGCTTTCTCTTGAGCCTTTTCTGTATTGTTGCGCCAAACAATAAATCTTGTCTTAATCTGTGCAAATGCTTTAGATCCACTCGAGGAAGATGAATGTTCATCCTGATGTCAATTTTGAAGAATTAGCGCGATCCACTGATGATTTCAATGGGGCACAACTAAAAGCTGTTTGTGTTGAGGCAGGGATGCTAGCTCTTCGCCGAGATGCAACTGAGGTACTCTCTCTACACAATTAATGTCATATATGAACACATTGATGTTGATGCTCATTCCTTAGGAAGCTACTTCGTGTTTTCTCAAATTTTATCGCCTTAGTGAGTAGCTTTGCTGCCACTAATCATCAGGGATGGCGATCAAATAATTATATTTTTAACTTCTAGTAAAGATCATATATGGTCCATTATTTTGAGATACTATATTCTCTATTCCTTAGTTTTCTCACCTAGACATGTCATACTAATGGATAGTCATCTCACTTGATTTTGGCAGCAATGTAAAAATGATATGCAACATTGATTTTTGTGACCCTTATCGGAGAATCCAATCCATCAATTAGCCAACTGATATTCTGTTTGCCTTGAGAGCACCATTATTGGCTTTACCATCATTTGGAGTTTGAAAGACTGGAAATGCCTTTGTTCATGTTAGGGTTAAAAGCATAGATGGGCACTCAAAACTTTGTCTAATCTTTCAATATGGTCACTAGCTTTTATTTTGTTTAAATATTTATTTTTGTTTCAATAAAGTCAGCTTGACAATTTTCCAGCAATTTCAGTACCGAAATGCCAATTTGGATGGTTTATTTACTACACAAAAATAACCCCATGTTAGCGCAACATGTCTAAAATATTGTGTCAAGTGGAATCCATTTACTTTTAACTCAACAGAGCATTCATATGGCATAATATTTTTGACATGTGACGTATTTGTGTTGTGAACCATCCGAGTTAGCATTCGAAGGTGGATTTGCACACAAAGGGACTATTGAAACCACAAATTTAAGTTTAGTGACAGTCTTGAAACATGTCAGTGTATTTATCCGGTTGTCCAAGCTTAGAGGTTCTATATTTCTGCCGATGTTTATGTAATTGATTTGTTTGCACATTAAACTGAATGTGGGTGATTTGATTGGATTGGATATGAAATCAGGTGAACCATGAGGATTTCAACGAAGGTATAATTCAGGTCCAAGCAAAGAAGAAAGCAAGCTTAAACTACTATGCTTAAATTCAAATGAGATCCGATTTGATCTATTTCAAGTCAGTAAAGCAAAGCGAGATTCAGATGAGAATGACAATTTAGTTTTCTTGCACTCGTGGGTTGTAATAGTTGATTACAAGTCATGTACTTTGCTTGCTCCGTTAGAAATGGGGGACACCACAAAAATGCTGTAATCTGCAATGTTTGTCAAGTATTTGCTGAATCATTTTTACCTCTGCAACTGTTATGTGTTATTGCATTTAGACCATTTATTATTAACGTTGATAACTTTAGGGAATTAGCAGTGTGGGATCTAGCGGGTCGGGAGGGAGTTTGAGTACCCACTCGTCGCCAAACTACTCCATAAGAATTTGTGTATGGAGTTTTAATTTTCTTTATGATAAAGGTATCCAATTTTTTTCGATTAAACACCAGTAGGTATGGAGAACTCTCAATTAGAGTTTGATTGTGGAGAGTTGAGAAAAGTTAGCATTTGGTATTCTAAACATAGAGTATCATTGAATTTTCCAGCTCTGGTGGTATTCTAAACATAGAGTACTCCTTTTGGCAAAGTTGCTGCAAGAGTTTATTATTATTATTCAAGGTTATAAAAAATGTCAGGCGCTAGTCGAGCGGATATGGTCCTCGAAGATTAATTGGGATCAATCGGATTTGTATTTTGTATTTTTTATTTGTTAATCAATAAATTATTATATAAATTCAATTAGAATATATATTATACTGTTGATTTTAGATAGTATAAAATTATTTAATATAGAAAAATATGTATATTTGGAATATATATTTTAAAAAATGTACAAACTTTAACATTTCAACAATGATATTATTGAAACATATGAGAAATGAATTATAATAAAGAAAAAATAAATTTACAATAAAAAATGATTTTCTCCAACGTCATTTAGGTGGCGTCTAGGCGGTCGAGACAGTCTAGCTGGAGCCCAAGTAGTTAAAAATCGGCTAATAGCAAAAAAAAAAAATGCTTAGAGGGACTAATCAAAGATATCGGAACATATTCTTGATTTCAAGTGTTTAGACGGGGGTCGAGGCAGTCTTCGTTTTGAACAGTGTTATTATTAGTTGAATGGTTTTTTTTATAGATTAATATTTTAATATGTGTGATCAAATTTTTTTTTTAATATGGATTTAATATTGTTTGCCTATAGGGTCAAATGTTTTTTTTTGTTTCGACACTATTTTATATTTTAGGTATATAATTAATTGAGTTTTTCTTTTATAAATCTAAATGTGTATATTTTAAATTTTTTGTATTTAAATGTGCATATACTTTTAGTTAATGCCATTAAAATGATCTAAAAGTTTTTGGGGAAGTGTCGATTTAACCTTAATATATAAAATAGAACAATTTTAGTCTCAATGTGAAACTAATCTAGATTTTGGTAGCAAAATTTGGGGCTAAAGTGGTACTATTCACTAACGTTGAGGCGTCATTCTGTTATTTAGAGCTGAAATGGTACCGTTTCACGAGCGTTGAGGGTCAAATTTCGTTATTCATGGCTAAATTGGTACCATTTACAAATGTTGAAGCTAAAATAAAGCTAATTTATATGTTGGGGTTAAATTGACACTTCCTCAAATTTTTTTAAGCCATTTTAGTACCTTATGTTAGTGTATGCAAGATATTATTTTTAGGGTAAACAATTTATTAATCATTTCCTTTTTATCTAATACACGGTTTAATCTCATTATTTTGAAAAACATATTATAAGGTTTTTGTTTTATTTTTTTTGTCAATATTAACTCTTTGGTTATTCTGTCTATTTTTTTTTAAAGATTTTTAACCATTATATTTGGCATACACCAAGACATAAAATAACAGAGAAATAAGGTCATTTTATATCGTACTGTAGATGTCTTGAAAGCTAAGATATGTTCGATTAAAAATATTAAAAAATAGATAAAATGACTAAATGGAAGTCCATTTGGGCCCTCAAAGTCCCCTACCGCATTAGGAGTTTCCTATGGCTGGGAGTCAAAGACAGGCTCCTCACGAATGCAGATAGACACAGAAGGCACTTGGCTGTATCTGGTGCCTGTAGCAGATGCAGCGGCCATGTGGAAACCTTGTGCCATGCTTTGAGGGATTGCCCGAATAGTAGAAAGGTTTGGGAAGGGGTCCTTCCTCACCACATCCTTCCTTCCTTTATGGGGTTCTCTGATATTGACTGGTTCTCTGAAGGCGTTAATGGGAATTTGTTGGCCAGTATGGAGCACGGGGCTATTCTCTTCGCTATTATTTGTCACCAAATGTGGAAATGGAGGAATGAAGAGTTATTTGCTGAGAAGACTGTCTTTATTCCTGACCTCCGGTTTTACTTCTCGAAAAAACTCTCTGTTATTACAAAGAGTTTTGAAGGAGAGCCCCTGGTTCACCCCTCCCCGGTTAAAGAGGTCCAGTTAGTTGGTTGGAGGAAGCCCAGGGAAGGGGTTGTCAAGTTGAATACGGATGGCTCCTGCCTTAGTAATGGCAGAATTGCTGCTGGTCGAGTTCTTCGGGATGCTGGTGGCGCCTGGCTGGCTGGGTTTACCCATAACTTAGGTACGGGCTCCTCCTTTACTGCAGAGCTCTGGGGGATCTTGTCTGACATTAAACTCGCCATTCGCATGGGTGTTAAAAGACTTTCGGTGGAGTCTGACAATTTGGAGGCTATCAACAGGATTTCGGATAGACAGGCTGTTTGTCTTAAGAGTCAGAATCTCATTAAAGCCATCTTGAGGCTTCGTCCTGCCTTCGATTCTCTTACCTTCTCCCATATTTATAGGGAGCAAAACCGCGTGGCGGATCGCTTGGCAGCTGCTGGGCATGGGGGGATGTTAGGTGTTTCTACCCTTTCCGTTCCTCCTTCTTTTCTGTTACCTTCTCTTCTTGAGGATAGGATTGGGGTCAGTCTTCCTAGACTGATCCCGGGTTAGGTTTTTGTTTGTTTGTTTTTTTTTCTTCCCTTCTTACCAAAAAAAAATAAATAAAAGATAGACATCTTATAATGTATTTTTCAAAATAAAATGACTAAACAATATGTTACGTAAAAAAATAAGAACTAATAAATTATTAACCGTTATTTTTAACCTCTTATTAATTAATAAAAAGTAATAATCTATTTTTGTTTATTTTCTTGTACAAATTAACTTAATATTGAGTGTTCATAAATAGATGTTTGATCATTGTCGGGTGCACATAAAACGGTTGGAATAGAAATGGAAAAGACGCATCCCTGTAATAATAATAGGGTAAATAATTATAAAGTCTTGTGTTTTTATCTAATACATTACTTAGTCTCTGTATTTTTAGAAATAATTATATAGTCCTCTAGTTTTTGTTTTTGTTAACTCCTTAGTCCTTATGCTTGGGTCAATGGTCAAACTATGCTAAATAAATTTTTAAATACCACAATTACTCTTTACTTTATGTTTTAATGATAAAACATCTATTTTTCTATTTTATATTTTTTTTCTCCTTTTTCCTACATAAACACAATCTCTCCAATATAAAATCCAATATAAAGTAATTGATTTATTAATTTTAATTTAATAACGTAAAATTTGTTGACTAAAAAAATAAATGAAAAATATATGATTTTTAATTTTCGAATCACATCCGGGTCTGGTGGGGATTTTTCTTTCTTCTTTAATGTAAGCGCATTGCGCAAAAAAAACTTAAAGAAAAATATATGATTTTTAAAAAAATTATAATAATATTTAATGTTAGTTTAAAGATATTATATTAAAAAATAAAGAAAAAAAATTACAATTTAAGAAAATTAATAATACATTTTTTTCAAATATATTAATTTCGGTGTATATGTAGTTCAAAAACTTCATTAAAATTAATTAGATTAAATTTGAAACTAAAAGATAATTTTTTTATGTGTATAACTAGGGGAAATTTTAGACTTTCATTTACAAAAATAAATGGAAGGACTAAATAATTGATTAAGATAAAACTTAAAAACCTTATAATAATATGATGGACTTACTAGCGTGTTTAAGTAAAAACATAAGGACCTTATAATTATTTACCCATAATAATATTAAGGGAAAAGTACAAAAATAAACCTTATGGTTAGACCTGTTTTCAAACAACACCCATGTGGTTTAAAAGTTTGCAAAATGGCACCTTGAGGTTTATTCCGTTAGCAAACACATATCAAATTGACTAACGGTGTTAAAAGTCAAAGGGAAAAGAGTTAATTTAGTCCTTATATTTATTTATTTTATAAATTCTCCCCCCTTATTATCTAATTATCATAAACAAGCCTCAAAATAAAAAATAAAAATAAAAAATAACCTCTTCTCCGTCTCTCTTTAATTTTCTTTTTTTTTTTGGCTCTTCCCTCTCCGTTAATTTCTCTCTCTAAAATCAATTGATTTTTTCTAAATCTTATTAATTGAACTTTAGAAAACTCATATCCACTGGCTTTAACTGCTGCATGATGAACTAAGTTCCCTCCCGCACTATCTCCAGCCATGAAACAACGCTTCAGATATGCGATACTCGAGAATCCTTCAATTTCTGTGGTGTCGATGAATTTTAGAGTGTCGAAACAATCTTCGATTTGTGCTGGATATCGATATGCTCCGGTGCGAGGCGGTAGTTGACGGAGATGACGAAGGCTGAGAGCTCACGTGCGAGTCGCCGGCATAAGTAGTCGTAAGGTTTCGAACTGGGAGACAAGTATGCAAACCGCCGCCGTGGAAGAAGAAGATAACAGGAAGGCCGCTGTGATTGGAAGCAGTTCCAGCGGTGGGAGTGAAAAGGCGGAACCCATTGCTTGCTTAATTACAGATGCTACTTGGGATTTCGTTGGAGATGAAAATTAAATTTCATTTTCAGAACTTCACAGTAGAAAACCCTCAACACATAACAAAATTCTTCCATAAACACAAGATATTGAACAAATAACTAGGTAAATCACGTAACATAATAAGATTTAGAAAGAGATTTGAAAATCTTTTAGAGAGAGAAATTAACAAAGAGGAGAGAGAAGGGAAGAAGAAAAATTAAAAAGAGATGGAAAAGAGGGTATATTTGATTTTTATTTTTTATTTGGAGGCTTATTTGTGATAATTAGATAATAAAGAGGGAGAATTTATAAAATAAATCAATATAAGGACTAAATTAACTTTTTTCCCTTTGTCTTTTAACACCGTTAGTCAATTTGGTATGTGTTTGCTAACAGAATGAACCTCAAGGTACCATTTTGCAAACGTTTAAATCACATGGATGTTGTTCGAAAACAGGTCTAACCACAAAGTTTATTTTTGTACTTTTCCCTAATATTAATAGGAAAGGAAAATAGTTGGAATAAGAATGGAAAAGGAGAGAGATACGTGGAATTGGAGAATTGATGGGCACTTGTTTGGTTTGAATTAATGGTCAAAATTAGGGTGGTAATGGTGCGGGGCAGGAACAGATATGCATTTATCATTTCGTCTTCAAATATTTACGGGACAGTTTCTAAGAATTCGAATTAAATGATTTAGGAATTTTTTCATCCATCCTCTTTCCATACGGTTTCGGGGAATCCATATGCCCAAGAAATTAGTAATATTAATTTTATATATACAAAAATTTAATTATAATATTTAAAAAAGTAACAAAATACATTTAATATTGTACTGGTTACACTACAGAGTAACCAACAAACTGGTTACAGATTAATATGTAACCAGTTTGCTGGTTACTCTTTAATCTGTAACCAGCAATTGCTGGTTATATTATCCTGTACATATTTTTTTTATATATAAAAGTTACTAATTTATTATGATACATTGATATAAAAATAATGGTTAGAAATAGGGCCGGTCCTCACAATTTAGGGGTCCTAGGCAAAATAAGCAGTAAGGGCCCCTTTAATATAAAATTTACAATTTAGGTCCCATGTAGGAAATATTAAATTTTAAATTGATTTTTATTAATGTCATTACATAAATTAATTTTTAATTTTCAAATTTAATCAAATTAAGGTAATAAAATTAAACTTTTTTAAAAAATGAGGTAATAAAATGAAACTTGTCTTCTTACACTTAACTACCCATATATATATCATTTATATATTAAAAAAAAATTACAAAGGTGGGAATCGAACACATGCCCTCTTTAGTTAGAGAACAAGGTAATAGCATTATGCAACTTTGAATTTATATATTATACTTAAAAAATAAGGTATTTATTTATAATTCTAAAATTTTTTTTGGGCCCCCTCCGGCCATGGGCCCTAGGCCCAGGGCCGGGCCTGGTTAGAAATTAAAAATAATAATTTTATTCGGGGATTCCCACGGAAATTTACACGGTAACGAGACGGGGATCCCCACGGGACGGATATAGCAATCCCCATCTCCATCCCCATTTAGGTTTCGGGGGAAAAAATTTCTCGCTCCCCCCATTCCCAATTTTTACGGTTATTCATCATCCCCGTCGGTTCGGATATCCGCGGTTTTTGAATAATCTCCTCTCCATTATCACCCCTAATCAAAATGTCCATATTAAATTTGTTCCGCACTATTTGTTTAGCTCAAATCAAAATTTGGATAGTAAATCAATTCTAAAATTGATTATTTAACGAATTAACTCAAATACAATCTAGAAACTTTTTTTGGGTTAAGGGACTTAGACTATATTTTGAATATTTAGAGTAAATTTAATGGTTCGCAAATTATCATTTCACTTCATATTGTATGATTTGCAAAGCTATATTTAGTTCTCATTTTATGATTTTGGTTAATGAGAAGTTTTTTTGCTTCTCATTTCATAAAATGCGAACCAAAATCATAAAATGAAAACCAACAATCACGGTGAATGCAAGTATAATTTCGACTTTTCTCTATAAGTATCAGCAATTTCGAGCCCAGTTAATATGGTGAAATTATTAGAAGCATCCGGTTCTCCATATCAAACGGAGAAAATTCTATACATATTTTGACATGCGTAATACAGACCTACGCATATTATAAAAGGTCCACTATTTTATTTATTCAGTGGGATCACAATATATGTGTCGAAATGTAAATTAAGGGTCCTTCAAGTGACATGGAAGACCATGTACTTAATATAAGAACTCGTTAATGTGACTAAAATGATTTCAAGGTTTTTGTGAAAGTGTTAATTTAGTTCCAATATACAAAATAAAACAATTTTAGCATCAATGTTTGTAACTAATTTAGATCTGGGTAGCGAAATTTGGGGCTAAAATGATACAATTTCACAAACGTTGAGATGTCAAATTCCGTTATTCGATGCTAAATTGATATCATTTTACAAATATTGAAATTAAAATGATATTAATGGTATATTGGGTTAAATTGACACTTTCTCAAAAATATTAAAATCATTTTGATACCTTAGATTAGATTAGTGTATGCTCTAGTTCTGAAGACATTATTTTTTGACATCATATTAATAATAAATAAAAGCTATTAATCTAGTCTATTTATTTTCTTGTACAAATTAACTTTTTTTTTTTTGGGAAAGGTACAACTTAATATAAACTATATGTGAATAGATGTTTGTTCACTATTGTCGGATGCATGATTTGGACAGTAAAGTTAAGTAAATGAAAATATCTATACAATATACTAAATCTGTAGACAGATTTTTCATGTGTCACTTCTAAAGTATATGTTTGCTGATGTGTCAAATGCAGGGAAATCATATTATCTTTGAGTTTTTTTTTAACTGCTCATCTCTCTCCAACTTCTCTCTCCACTCAATTTACGGTTTATTACATGTGGTTTTGCATTATCTAACCTCCTTTGTATGTGCATATACATTTAACAAATTTAAATATTGCAGATGTTTTCTCCTTTCTTATGTTCAGTTTACTTCTCTCATGGGCTTCTCTCTTCTCCTTCCTATTTCATGGCCTGCAAGATTCTAATTTAATTTCTTATCTTTATATTCCATTATATCAAACATTTTTTTCAAAAATTTTAAATAAAAATTTGCATAATTGATTTAGTAAATACTTGCTTCCCCCATAAAATAATAAAAAAAAGCTTTCCGTGCAAAGCACGGGTATACTGCTAGTTATTCTAAATATTCCTAATCTATTATTGTTGTGGAAACAATGTTGAATTAAAGACTAGTATGTATATCGAGAGATGATGGTTTCATAATTGGTATAACACCCATTTAGCTCCCTAAATTAAAGCTTCAAAATTAGTTACAACTTTAAACTATCAAAATCATCAACCATATCTCTGGAATAAGTAAAAATCATCAACTGAGTCTTAATTTTATCTTAAAATCAGAAACTGTGACTATTTGATATGCATTGCAATTATCCATGAGTTTGTTCAAAATGAGTTTAGAGAAAAGAGTCTGAAACTGTTCAACCGAATGATTTCGATGAGACCTCAATTGATGATTTTGTTTAAAATAAACACTCAATTAATGATTTTTTTTTAGTTTAAAGATAAAGATTTGATTAATAATTTTGATAGTTTAAAATTTGAATTGATTTTTGTTAGAAATATGGGATCACAAACATAAAATAGGGACGTGATTAATCAATGTCCTTAAGGAAATATTAGCCCCCACTATCAATTGCTATTGGGTTTCTGACTAAGTTTCCTCTAGGATTTCCCTAACATAAAATTAATGATAGCAATTTCACTAATTTCCCTATGAACATATTTGAATAATTAAAACAGTAAATCAAAAGGTATGAAGGATTGAGGATATTTATAGCCAAAAAGCTGGTTGTCAAAACAGTTATAAAACTGTTTTATCTTTATCCAAAATACAGATGTCTCCAGACAATACAGATGTCTCTTAGACAATATAAAATACAGATTTCCTTCTTATTCTTTCCATGTGGAATTTTCACAACACTAATATTAAAGACTAATATCTAACAATAACGTCTTAGTTTGGAGAGCTAAATGAGTGTTGTACGTTTATAATTTTATGTCTCTTAATATGGACAACATTGTTTGGTTGGAATAGGAATGGAAAAGACACCTTGTTATAATAATAAGGAAGGAAAGGGGTTGAAATAGGAATATGGAAAAGGGAAGAGACACTTGGAATTAGAGAATTGATAGAAACTTGTTTGGTTTGAATTAATGGTCAAAATGTCCATTAAATTTAGCTCAAATCAAATCGAAATTTAAATAATAAATTGATTTTAAAATTGATTATATTTAACAAATTAACTCAAATATAATCTGAAAACTTTTTTAACTTAAAAGACTTAGACTTTATTTATTTATTCAATATTACTGTTGATTTGTATCAGTTCAAGAAATAAAATTACAACCCGATAAAAAAAGAAATAAAAGTAGAGAGCCCCACTAAAATGTCAATTATTATCCTATTTTTGGCACCTCACGCGTCAAATCTAACGCCAGACGTGGTTTTTTAAATTCCTGTTTTCTTTTCTGTAACTTTAAAATACAAAGTTTGTTCTTTATATTATTGATAACAAACTAAATATTAGTAACAAGTGCCTTTTATAGTAACTAATACTCTCTATTTCAAAATAATTATCATCTCTATTTCAAAATAATTATCATATTTTATCGATTTTAGTTTCCAATGTAATTTTTATATTATTTTACCCTTATTAATTAATTTAATATAATTGTGCTATTGTTATTTTAAGTTTTAAATATATGGAGAGTGGTTCTATTAAAGGAGTTACATAAAAATGAGGATTATTAAAAAAATGATTGATTTGAAATGTGATAATTATTTTAAAATGAAGCAATTATATATGTAGTAACATGGAAATAACACTTGATAGTGAGTGCTCTTAGAGTTCATTTAGGATCCGTTTGTTTTATTTGTTGTTTATTGTTGGTGTTTGCTGTTGGAAAATGTTATTTTTTTTAAAAAAAAAAACATGAATTTTCTGTTTTTATAAAAAGTTATTTTTCAACTATAAAAGACAAACAAAATGGGATCCGGATCCTCTCCTATTTTACTAAAACAGAAGAGGTCCAGTTTATTAAATCCCAGCCCTTCTTTGCATACAAAGGGCTAGGATTTAATTAATATTTTGTAATTATATTTTGAGTGCAGTAATTATTTTATTTGTTGTTTTTCTCTTCAAAAGCAGTCCGACCTGCTTGTGTCATGGTTCCCTACGAATCTATTAATTTAGGGTAAATTACACCCATGGTCACTAAATATTATTTATTTTTACAATATGAATACTAAACTTTAAAACATAATATAAACGTCACTTAACTTTATACATTTTAATGTTATAACAATTAAATTTGAATAAGGTGCAAAAATACTCCTAACATTCACACTTAGGAGCATTTTTACTCCTAACGGTTAAAATGGTGCAATTTTACCCCATAACATTGGTAAATCTGATCAATTTGAGAAATAATTCATCAAACTATTTTCTTGGTCACAAATCTTGTCATCAACACTTCACATGTGTATCAATTTATCACTCATTAGTAGCATATTACAAACATACAATTAGATGTGAAAAAATTTAAAAACAAAATAAAAAATATATATTTCTTTTGTACAAGTTGGATAAATTTTTTTTTAATATTTTACCAAATTTATAAATATTAATCTCCAATTCTATTATTAAATTATAAAAAATAAGATTTTTTTTAGAACCAACTGATATGCAATTAATACAGAATAAGGAATAAAACATCTGTTTTTTATAATAATGTTTAAAATTGATTCAACTTGTCAATGTTAGGGGTAAAATTATTCTTGACTGCCAATGTTAGGGGTAAAATTGCACCATTTTAGACGTTAGAAATAAAACTGCTCCTAAATATGAACGTTTGGAGTATTTTTGGACCTTATCCCAAATTTAATTGTTATAAAGTTAAGTGACGTTTATATTATGTTTTAAAGTTTAGTATTCATATTGTGAAAATAAATAATATTCAGTGACCATGGGTGTAATTTACCCTAAATTAATAGATTTTTAGGTAACCATGATACAAGCAGGTGGGACTGCTTTCGAAGAGAAAAACAAAAAATAAAATAATTGATGCACTCAAAATATAATTATAAAATATTAATTAAATCCTAGCCCTTTGTATACAAAGAAGGGTTGAGATTTAATAAACTGGACCTCTCCTGTTTTAAAATAGGAGAGGATTCGGATCCAATAAAATGTGTCTAATCAAATATTTAAAATTCTCACTTTTAGAATAAAAAAGCAAACAAAAACGTAAAAAAATAGTAAACAAACAACCCGTTAATGTTATAAGTAGTGGTTGGGTTATTTGATGCTTTAATGGTGTGATGTGCATTTGATGTTAAAATTAAAAATATCATTTAATGTCATAAGTATTATATGTACCACATTGTTATAATTTTATGTCTCTTCATCAATAACATGGACCACATTGTCATAAAAATAGGGAAACATTTATTATTTCACTTGTGTTTTGCATTATGTTATTTTTCTATTAAGATATAAAGTTTACATTTTTTTTACAGTATAAAGATTAAATTTTACTCTAACATTTTTAAAAGAAATGCAGATTTAACCCTAACGTATGAAAATGTGTAAAATTAACTCTAATGTTTTTAAGTAAAACCAATTTTAATCTTATTTTATCGAAAATTTGAAAAAACTTATTTGACTGTTATTTAACTGTCACATGAGACAACTTCCTTTTTTTCTTTATTTTTCTTGCTTTCTTCCTTATTTTTTCTTGACTCTATTCTAACCAGATCTACTCCGACGAGGAAGAAGGGAGCATGTCTTCCTTCTTCCTCCTCCCATCTATGATTTAGATTTAGTTTTAGTCTTACATTTGCATTTTCTTTGCTTGTAGTGTTAGTTGGTTTGAAATATATTATCTTATCGAAGTTCTTTTTCGTCAAATTTACATCTGTTAGCTATACTTCTATCGTTTATCCTTTTTTCGGTTTTAGCACAAGCGGAAAAAGTTTATCTTGTGTGTAGATCTATAGATCTGTGTGGCTGCACAATAGGAAAGGATTGCGTTCCGAATATCCGAAAGAGTCTAAATGACGAAGAATGAATTGCAGCATTATTTCAACAAGATTCGACTTTCGAGGAGTATATGATTTCTATTTTGTTTATATTAGTTGTACTTTTAATGGTTTTTATTCCTTTTCGTAGTCTTCTTTCTTCCTTACATGTAGGGCTGTAATCGAGCCGAGCCGAGCTTTGGCCTGTTCAAGCTCGGCTCGCTATAAAATTAACGAGCTCGAGCCCGAACCGAGCTTGCTATAAAATTAACGAGCCGAGCCCGAGCCGAGTTTTGGCTTGCTCAACGAGCTTGAGCCGAGCTTCGAGCTTGTTTCGAGCCCAAAACCCTCTTTTAGACTTGGTTTATTAAGAAAATTATCTAACCATGAATTGTTTGTGAGGAAATTGTTAATTATATTTGTGAAGTTTGCTCGCAAATAACTCTTTAATTGTGTAAATAAACAAGCTCACAAGCAAAGTTCGTGAATAAATAAGGGTAAATTTCATCAATGGTGTACAACCTTTACCACATTTCACACTTTGGTGTACAACCTTCAATTTGTCTCACTAATATGTACGAACTTATAGGTGACCTCCCACTTTAGTGTACAGCAGGTAAAAATGACCGGTTAACGCGAAGTCAACGCGCCACATCAGCTTTGACCGGTCAAAAAGTAAAAAATTGATGTATTACATATGTTTTTACTAAAATACCCTTATATATTTTAGTCTTCTTCCTAAAACCACCATTAAAATACCTTTATTTTTCTCTCTCTTAAACATCACCAATGGCTCTTCATCTGGCTTCATACCTTAGTGCCAAAATTCTCTACTTCGATATTTTGCAGTGTTTTGAAAATACAATTCCCAAATCGGAGAACGGTTCAGCTCCCTTCTGTAACAGAGAAAGGAGGTGCTGTGATGCATGATTATCAACCCCAGCTTTCTTCTGCTCTGCCTCAGCAACCAAACCATTCCCGCCCTTCATATGTGGCTGCAACATGGGGGAAATTTCTATAATTTCAGACATTATTGATTGTTCAAGATCTTCATATGTCGCTACAGCTGGAACTTCCTCTTGCTTATCTATAGTTTCAACATTTCCAAGCATTGAATTGGGCGCCACATGCCCATCTGCAATTCCAGACAATTGCAAAGGAAAGCTTGGAAGAATGTTCTCTGTTGCTCTACATCAAAAATCTGGGAGCCACTTTTTTTTTTTGCTGACATCAATTAATGATCCACTTTTCTCACCACTAACAATCAACGGGTTCGCCATTCTCACCACCAACAATGGTTCGCTCTTCTCACCACCAACAATTAGTGATAGCAAATCGCTAGACCTGCTAGATGAGAGATCATCAATTGATTTAGTGGTCCTGAAAAAGGAGGGCTCGTCAACTTGTCTATTCGTCCTGCCATAAAAGAAATCGTCAACTGGTTCGTTGGGCTAGCTATATGAGAGATCATCAATTGGTTTCTTCTCTGCAATAACAAGATATAGACAATAAATAAAGATTAGAAATTAAGCTCAGCAAACGCTATTAATTGTGAACATTAAGAAATCAATTTGATCTAAGGTATGAAGCTAGATGAAGAGACATTAGTGATGTTTAAGAGAGAGAAAAGCAAGAGAGAGAAAGATAAGATACTTTTACAGTGGTTTTAGGAAGAAGACTCAAATAAACAAGGGTATTTTAGTAAAAATATATGTGATAGATCAATTTTTTACTTTTTGACCGGTCAGAGCTGACGTGGCGTGTTGACTTCGCGTTGACCGGTCATTTTTAGCTGCTGTACATCAAAGTAGGAGGTCATCTATAAGTTCGTACATATTAGTGAAACAAATTGAAGGTTGTACACCATTGATGAAATTTACCCGAATAAATAAACAAGATGCTTACAAATAGTTCGTCTATTACTCATTTATTATATTTGTGAACTAACACAAAACTATATAGTTTTCTACAAAACTAAAATTTGTTCATAAATGTTCTAATCGAGCCTGCTCGCGAGCTTTGATCTGCTCAAGCTTGGCTCGTTTACGAACCGAGCCAGTAAATCATGTTCACGAACAACTCGTTTACAAATCGAGCCGAGTCGAGCCGAGCTTTTATCGAGCCGGTCACCGAACCGCTCATGAGCGGCTCTGTTCATTTCCAGCCCTACTTACATGGATCTTGTACTGGCTTTAACCTGTATGCGTATGCGTGTGATGTTTTATTCCTTCTAATTTTCATATTGTATCTCTATCTGCACTTTTTCATCTAATGAAATTATACATAACATTTTATAAAAAAAGCTGTCATTCTAAACAAATTTATCAATAAACTAAAGTAGTTTCATACATTTTTTGTTGGTTATTTATAACTATATTAATAACAAAGTAAACATTTTAGATGCATAGACAAAAAAAAACAGTGATTAACTTATATGTGGCAGACTAATGTGTTAGCATTTTAACAGGTTTTTTCAACTATGTTAGTGATATATTAAAAATCTTAAACGTAATTGTTATTTGGAATGTCCGATGTGATAGTTAAATAACAGTCAAACCAACTTTTTAAAATTTTTGGCAACGTAAAACTAAAATTAATCTTGCTCGGAAACACATTAAGACCAAATCTACACTTTATTAAAAATGTTAGGGTAAAATTAACTAATTTTATCACCATTCTAGTATCAGATACCAATATACAACATTATACTAATTATGAGTATCACAAAATACTAAAGTACAAAATAATTAATATCATTAGAAACTACGGAAATTTACACAGAAATTCAGATTTAAAAAATTATTTACAATTACATCTGTCGTTACCGGATTTTTCACGCGCGAACGCCGGAAGCTAGATCGGTTAGGTCTTATATTCTGTTTATTATTATTTAAACATTTTATATTTTGCTTATAACTACATCAATAAAATTAAACATCATTTCATTCATATCTAATTCAAAGAAATAACATTCCTTTAATTAATAATGAACAATATAACTAATTGATTAACTTTATTACATAAACATTTAATCCATTATAAGGATTATAAGTATAATTTCACTTTGCATTGCATAATTACTAATTTTTCAACAAATATTAGTATATTAACCAAACATCTACAATGCCGGCATTTACAATAAAATAAATTGATAAGAATTGTAAAATTTTAAAAAAACAAAAATTTACCCCGGACAAAATGGGTATCTACAACATCAATTACTAATTTAAATAATTTCAAACTAAAAAAATTATTGTTTTTTTATATATTTTAAAAACTATATTTTATGAATTAGGGTTTAGGCACTTTATTAAAAATGTTAGGTTCAAATTAACTAATTTTTTTATCACCATTCTAGTATCAGATACCAATATACAACACTATACTAATTACGAGTATCACCAAGTACTAAAGTACAAAATAATTAATATCATTCAAAACTATGGAAAAAAATTCAGATTTAAAAAATTATTTACAATTATATCAAATATTAATTTAAATAATATCAAACTAAAAAAATCATTGTTTTTCATATATTTTAAGAACTGTATTTTATGAATTAGAGTTTAAGATTTATGAATTGAGGTCTAAAATTTATAAATTAGAACATCAAATCATATGTTATTTGTGATATATAGAAAATAATGACATATTAAGAATTAAATTTTATAATATGATTTAATTGTAATTTTATAATCAGATATGATTTTCATATAAATAGCCCTAGAATTTAAAGCTATTCGGAAAAAATATGATAAGAAAAAAGATTACAAAAAGTATGCATGTAAATCCAATCACACCTCTATGTGAGCATATATTTCAGTCAGATTTCTACAATGAGTTTAGTTAAACTTTAACGGTCGATTTAATAAGTATGTTAAGAGATCTCAAACTAGAATTTGTGCATATGTTTATACAAGATGGAATTCAACATATGTGATGCCTAATATATAGGTTTAATATATCATTAGCCCTCGATACTAAGAAAAATAACCTCTCAAACATCATCTTCCTTTTTTCTTGGTTCGTAAGGGTATGACTTCTGGCCACAAAAGTTCTTTTCGTTTCTAAAGGTGAGGTTAGAACCTAAGACCTTTGGTTAAGGGATGAGGAGCTTTTACCAGTAAGTGACCGGTCAATACGAGTTTGACCATTTTTATATGAGTAAATTACACTAATGGTACATAAACTTTACTCTAGTTCACAAAAATATATCTCAAATAAAGATTACTGAAGAATTTAGTATTTTTAACCGGTTAACGCGAGTTTGACAATTTTTAATTAAAATATAGAACTAAAAAACACTTAACATAAAAAAATATAATAATATCCTATAATTTTTTACCTTCCAATCATAATAGTTTTTTTTTTTTTTGGTAAGAATGGAAGGCTAACAAGCCCAGGCAAGCAAACAGAAAACAAAAGCGAAAGCAAGAAAGCGAGGAGAGAAAACTGAGCTAGATACTGATCATTCTAGCCGAAACTCGGCTAGTCCGATCCGCATAAAGAATATCCTGGAGGCCTGCAGGAGGAGCACCACACTCGTGATGACCCAAGACGAAAGAGCCTGCGAAATTTGCCATCCAGTCAGCTGCTTTGTTTCCTTCCTTGTAAGTATGAGTGAAACGAACTAGCCAATTACGATCCCGAATCTCCTGACATCCGCGGATTAACCATCCTAAAGGATGGTGAGCACTCGAACTACTGGTCATAAGCATAAGAGCGGGGCTTGAGTCTAATTCAACAACAACTTTCTTGTATCCCCGGTTCCACGCCATCTTTAAACCAAAATAAAGCCCCCATAGCTCAGCTAGGACGGCAGTACAAATTCCAAGGTTAATAACAAACCCTCCTAGCCAATTCCCATTTCCATCTCTAAGAACACCTCCTGCAGCTCCAGGGCCCAGGTTTCCTTTACTGGCACCATCCGTGTTCATCTTAACCCAGTCCCCGTCGGGTGGCCTCCAACAGATCCATCTCTCCTCTTTCCCTCTCATGCCAGAAGTCGAGATTAAATTAATAGCCACACAGTACTCTCGTGCCCGTCCTACGATGAACTCCGAATCCAACTCTGAACTTCCTCTACTGTCAAAAATTCTAGTGTTTCTGGTTTTCCAGATCCACCAGATTGCAAACCCGAAAATCATATTCCATTGCAGCCCAAGCACATCGGTGTGAATATTAATATTCACTGTTAGCCAATCTTCACTCAATAAGGCAAAGAAACTATTTTGCACCGTCGTAGGCACAAGATTCAGCCAAATCTTCTTCGCCTGTTCACAATCCCGCAGAATATGGAGGGTAGATTCAACTTGCCCACAAACACCACACGACAGATCGTTCGAAATCTTTCGTCGAACCCTATTTTCGTTACATAGTATCCCATTGTGTTTCACAAGCCAAATGAAATACCGAATTCTTTCCGGAACCGCAACCTTCCAGCAGTTCGCCCAAGAGCTGTCATTTACCTTAGCGTTGTACTGATTACAGACTCTGCGGTAGCCAGAACTGATCGAGTATTCCCCTGAGTTAGTTCCTCTCCACGTCCAGCAATCCGCTTCTTCCATTCACGGAAACACAGTAATAGACGCCATTCTCAACAGGACATGTTGCGGAAGATAAGGCGACAATAATGACCAATTCCACCCCTGGCCAGTAATCCAAAAATCTACCACAAACAAGTTCATCCAATTCTCAGGAATTTGTTTAATTGTTATGGCAAGTAGGTTTGTATCTCCACACCATATATCTCTCCAAAATCGGGTGCTACTCCCATTATACACCACACGACTAATCCCTAACTTCACTACTGATGCCCCAGCCAGAATACTCTTCCAGTTCAGCGACTGTTGTCCTCTTATTTTAAAGATCTCCATCCCCTGACGTCCTCTACCATATTTAGATTTCAAGACCTTAACCCATAATGCTTTATCATTAGTAAGAAGGTTCCAACTGAGCTTTCCCAGGAAGGCAAGATTAGTTTCCCTCATGCGTCTCAGGCCAAGACCCCCTCCACCTCGTGATTTGCACACTATTTTCCAGTTAACCAGGTGTATCTTCCTTGATTCCATGTTCGAGCCCCAAAGGAAGTCTCTGTTACACCTATCAAGTCGGCTGCAAATGCTGGCCGGGAGAACTGCAGTTTGCATAGTATAAGAAGGGATAGCGATAGTCACCGATTTTACCAAGGTTTCTCTTCATGCAAAAGATAAGCATTTGGCTTTCCAGCCGGAGAGTCTCATATTGACTTTATCAATTACATACTTGAAGGTATCTTTATTGATTCTGTCATGGATTAAGGGCATTCCTAAGTAAGTTCCCAAATTTTCAGTGCGCTCAAAGCCTAACACATCACAGATACCTCGGCTGACCACATTTGACACATTTGTTGAGAAGAATACTCTTGATTTCAGAAGGTTCACTTTTGCCCAGAACAGTTACAGAACTGCCTCATGATGTTATTCACTACCATAGCCTGACTCATACTAGCCTCAGCTAGCAGAACTATATCATCTGCAAAGAAAATATGAGAAAGAGGAGTACCATTTCTAGAGAGAGGCACCGGCTTCCAGGTCTTGCATAAAACCGCATCCTCAATCAAATGTCCAAGGCGTTCTAGACAAAGGACAAATAGGTAAGGTGACAAAGGGTCGCCTTGTCGGAGCCCCCGAGTTGGAATAAAACTTGGTAGCTTCTCTTCATTGTACATTCATAGAGGAAGCAGCTACACAATTCATTATTAGCGTGATCAAAGCTTCTGGGAGCCCCAACAGGACGAGAGTTTCTCTAAGAAACTCCCAGCTTATCCAATCATAAGCCTTTTCAAGGTCCAGTTTCAGAATCATGCTTCGTATCATGCCTTTCTTATGTTTCATTGAATGGATAGCCTCTTGAACGAGAATGACATTATCAGAGATATTCCTTCCTGGAATAAAGCTGCTCTGACAGGGGCTGACCACATCCTTCAGGATTGGTTTAAGGCGGTTTACAATGCACTTTGTAACCATTTTATAGAGCACGTTACAAAGGCTAATTGGCCTAAACTGGCTGATGTATTCCGGACTCGGAACCTTCGGGATCACAGTGAGCAGCATTTCACTCAACGCAGGAGGAACACAGCCAGAATGCATGATGTCTAGGATATACTGACAGACCTGATCGCCTACTGTTGTCCAACACTGCTGAAAGAAGATGGCTTGATAACCATCAGGCCCTGGGGCCTTGTAAGGGGCCATCTGAAAAAGGGCATTACGAACCTCATAGGCTTTAAACGCTCTCCCAAGACGGGTCAGACGACTCTGATCAATTGAAGAAAAGTTAGTCATTGTGTAAAGGGGGGCACAGATCGGCTCCTCCTCCATATACAACTTTTTGTAAAAATCCACAACCATTTCCGCAATATAAGTCGGATCCCAATGCCACATGCCCTGACTGTCACACAGGCCTTCAATCCGATTCTTGCATCTTCGAATAAGAGTAGAGAGGTGGAAAAAGTTTGTGTTCCGATCCCCAAACTGAAGCCAATTGACTCGGGATTTCTGGAACCACATAACTTCCTCCTGCATAAGAACTACATCTAGATCCGCGAGGAGCTTACGCTCAAGGCGAAGCAACCCCGAAGTGACCGATCTCGCAATTTTCCGTTGAACACCCTCCAGTCTACTATAAATCCTTTTCTTTCTGATGTTTAAAGAGCAAAAAATGTTCTTATTCCATACCTGTAGTTTTGAAGTGAGTAACTGCAAACCTTCCTGGGCACTGCAATTTGGATCCCACGAATTTCTAAGGAAATCCGCAAAACCCTCATGATGGAACCATGAAGCCAAGAAACGAAACGGACGTCGTGCGGGAGTAGGATCCTGCCCACAGATGCTTAACAAGATGGGGGCATGATCAGACCGATTGCGTGGTAGGTGTCTGACCATGGCTTCGGGAAAATTGTATCTCCAATTCGCACTACACAGGGCACGATCAAGCCGGTAAGCCACTCTGGTTCTATGAGTAGAACCCCTGTACCAGGTAAACCCAGGTCCCTGATAACCAAGATCAACGAACTCCATCTTATTTATCCAATCTGCAAAAAAGGAACATCTATCAAGAATCCTCATAGACCCACCTTGCTTTTCCTCAAGGGATTTAATACAATTGAAATCCCCGATGGTAAGCCAAGGGTTAGTGGTTGTGCGTTTAAGCTCAAGCATCTCCTCCATAAAAAGGAGCTTAAAAGCCATTTGGGGGCGCACATACACAAAGGTTGCTTCAAAGATCTTCTCCCTTAGCACACCATTCTTCCCATCAATTCGGGTATGTAAGAACTGTCTATTAGTCATAAGGATCTCTACCGTTAATCTGCTGTCATGCCAGAAAAGCCAAATTCCCCCACTAAAACCTTCAGTTTCAACAACCTCAAATCTAGTAAAATTTAACTTTCTGCAAAGATCTCCGGCTCGGGCTCCTGGGAGCCTAGTCTCAAGTAAAACAAATATATCGGGGTCCTGCACTGAAATCATGTATCTAGTAGCCCGTAGAAAAGCTGTGCCTCCCGCGCTGAAACAATTCCAAGAAATAATCTTCATAGGAAAAAAACAAGAAATGGAGGTCACGCCCAAGACACAGGCAATCACTTATTGCAGGGGGTAACAACCCCACTTTGCACATGCTGAGATGCACTCACAGAGTTTGTGGTATCCAATAGGATTCCCTTGGCAGCTGAGTTGCCCATGGAACTCCCTCCCGTCGCTCGATTGGTTTCAGTGTGTGGCTCTGCCAAAGAATTCCCCAACTTGATCCCATCTGATCTGCTTCTTTTGCTTCGGTTTTGTGTGCCCTCTAGCAGTTCCAAATCTGCTCCAGGATCCTCCGATTCTGACATTAGACCACCAAAGTTGTTGTGCACCACTAGTTTCCTTGTATTGTTTATGCCTTTCAACGCCCCTTGCCGAGAGCCTCCCTTTCCTTTCTGAATCCTCGCTGCAAAAACATGACCAAGCTTTTCTGGCGGTTTGCTGAAAGGCCCATCTGTACTGAAGGGCGAAAGATTTGAGATTTCATTTGTCACTGATATTTGATGCGCAACAGGAGGCTTAGTGGCCGGTGATTTTTCAATCATGATCTGCTTTCCTTTATTAACATATTTCCTTCTTGCAACCATCATCCATGGACCGTAGGCGGCTTCCGCGTCCTCCCCCGATGCTCCACTAGAACTAGCTGATATCTTATCCCCACTATCAACATGCTGCTTTGCCACCTCCTCATTCCGGATACCATTCATAGCATTATCCGGACCATTCGTAGGAATAGCACTGAGGAAACTGCAATTTGCTCTTATATGTCCATATCTTCCACATTTCGTGCAGGCTATATGAAGTCCCTCGTATTCAATTCGATAGGAGATATCATTTACTTCAAATTCTGCAACCAGTGCTTGCATTAGATCAACTTCGACGCATACTCGGGCAAATCTTCCTCTTGAGGCTTTAATTGTGTTCTGGTCTACTTTTACCGCCTTTCCAATGGAGTTCGCTATGGTCATAATAAAGTCTTCTTGATATAATTGCACTGGTAAGTCAGGAAAACGTACCCAAACCATGGTAGACGCAATGTTAGCTTCCGCTGCTACAAAATCAGGAGACCAAGTGCGTATGGTTAGATAGTGCCCCTATATAGTCCACAGTCCTTCGTGCACAACTCTCTCTCTATCCGCGGAATTGCCAAAGGTGACTAAGTGAAAACCATGCCCGACATCCATGATGTCCACTTTGCCTTTTGGTTTCCACAGTTCTAGTGCTCTCCTCTTCAAAGCAATGTAACCAACATTTTTTCCAAGGACTTTAACTATAAAGGCCTCCTTCCATGGTTGTTCCATGGTTGCTCCCACTCTTTCATCACCTCTGGTAGCACAGTGAACTTAGGTTTCAATGGGTTTGCTAGAGAAACTGTAACCAGTCCCTCCGCTTGAAGGTCTTTCGGAGTGCGTTTCCGGTTTTCATCCCGCATAGGCTCTCCTATTACAGAGTCTTTGTAAGATTTATTTCCACTAAAATCACATGTGTCCATCGCATCTTCCTTATCTAGTGGATCTGCAGTTTCAGTGGCCATGGCTTGGCCAAGCACTCCGGCGACTCGACGGTGAAAAACAGATTAGGGTTTATCTCAGGGTTATTGAAGGTTTATCACTTTAGGTTTATTTCTGTCTTTATAATTCCAAATTAAACCAACAAGAGACTAATTTAATAATCTAATCACAATTTTCAGTAAATTAAAACCAACCACAATTTTCAGTAAATTAAATCCAACAGAGCCGACGACGGGAGAGGACGACGGCCAGGCGGCGACGGACAGATCCGCTATTACCGAACGGATCGTCGTCGGAACAGATCCAACCTATACAACAGCGGCAAGAGAAAAACAGATAGCGGCGGAGAGAAGAAAAACGGTGGCCATCCAAAGCCCAGACGGCGGCGGAAAATCCAAAGCCCAGGCGGCGGCGGTAGAAGCAAAAGGAAAACCTAGCAGAGCTCTGTTTTCCTATTTGCGTACAGTTTATTTTTATCATAATAGTTTACTTGTACAACAAATGAACCTAAGAAAGAGAAAGTATGATTGTTTTTCTTCTTAACTTTTTGTTGTTGTTGTATATGAGTATCTTCTTAATCTCTAAAGAGAAATTGAAGAGAGAGAGAAAATTAGAAGAATGAAAAGGAGAGAGAGAGTTTAATTCCTAGCGGGTCCAATTTTTTTTTTTATGTAAAAATGATCAGATTCGTGTTGATCGGTCACTTACCGAGTAAAGTTTGTCTAGTCATCCTTATTTGATGTATATTTTTTGGGATAAAATAAAATTTAGGTACCAAAGTATGGATAAAAATAAAGTTCAAATACCATTAGTGTAATTTACTTGTAGAAACATGACATTCCATTGCTCTACTTTAATTGAAAAATTTATGGCACGTCCTCCTCATATTAGGGAACCAGGATTCCACCTTAAAATGTGTGTTGTAGTCGGTTAGGAAAATTGAAAAAATTAATTTTCAAACAGACGCGTTTTTCGTAATTCTATGCATAATTGTTAGAAAAGGGTCGATATCTCACTCAATACTATTCCTTTTTGGATTCATGAGTAGTCCCTAAATTTGTAACGAACCAAGGAACCATGATTTCAACATAGCTAAACAGGATTTCATCAAATTGTACTTCAAAAAATTAGGTTTCTGAAGGAAACGTGATGCTAAAAAATAAGCTTCACATTTATTCTTCCTTTTAACTCCTAAAAATACCTTTAACCAATTATTAATTTATTTTTATGATTTTGGAATTAATAAATCACAATTGTGTTAACTAAAAAATTTTGCGCAACGCGCTTACATTAAAGAAGAAAGAAAAATCTCCACCAGACACGGATGTGATTCGAACCCATAACCTCCCAAGGCATAGGTAAGCTTTCAACCACTAGGATAGAAACACGTGTAATTTTTGCAAGATATATTTTATTGCCAATTTTTTTCTCCTTTTTTTTCATTTTTTCGTTTTTATTTTATTTCTAATCTTCATGTTAGGATAGAAACACATGTAATTTTTGCAAGATATATTTTATTGCCAATTTTTTTCTCATTTTTTTCATTTATTTTTATTTCTAAACTAACGAATTATTGAATTGGCAGAAAGAATTTCATTTTATGGTACAAAAAATTAACTAACTTTAATATAAATATGAAATATATAAAGATATAATAGAAAAATGAAGTTGTGTCTATAATAGTCTACTTTATATCCGAAGTTTAGTTCATATATTTAAAAAAAGAAAAGGAATTGGCAATAACTTTTAAATGGGATAATGTATAAATTTATTTCAATGATTATTGGAGAGGTGGATTTAGTCTTCAACGTATAAAACAATACAATCGATCGTTAAAATATCTTAGATAAGGTTTTATTTCATGTATAATTTTATATTTTGACTACCCTCCAACTTTCCGGTTCTTAACCATTCAATAAGGTTTTAACATCTTCTGTTAATGAAAAAAAAAACTATTTTGTATTAATGAGAATTGAAATTGTAGTATCCGATGAACATTAGATTTAAAATTTTACAATTTAAGGTTTTAACATCTTCTGTTAATGAAAAAAAAAACTATTTTCTATTAATGAGCTTTGAAATTGTATTGTCTCATAACATTAAATTTAAAAAATTTACTATTTTATACATAAAATTAACTATTTTGTCTCTTTTTAAATTCATGTCATATGGAATATGTATGTTTAATACATTATTTCCCCCTGAACTGTTACAAAAAGTTTGATTGGTTTCCTGAAACTTTCAAAGTGTCATGATAACCCTTCAATTTGCATAAAATGTCCAGATAACCTCCTCAATTTGAGTAAAATGTTATCAATTTATCACTCGGTTGCAAAAAGTAAGTTACATACTGATAACTCGTGGAAAAATCCTTGATCGGAGCACTTCCCTGTGAGGCGCCATTGGGATCGACCGGGGACACTCCGATGTTAAAGTCAGTAATATTTCTGAGAATAAACTGTAAGCACAAAAGTAGAGAATCAGTAAGTGTACCTTTGATCCTAGGAAGCTGGGGTATTTATATAGGTTTCTGTAACCTTCAGCATTAATGGGGAAGCAGGTGAAGAGTTGTGTCATTACTCATCTTTAATTGCTATCAATTCTCCATTAATCCCAGCATTTAGCATTGAAACCCTCAGAGTTGAGGTATTCGAACAGTCAAGTCTTTATTCTCCTTTACTGGCTATTAATTGCCATTTAATTGTATTTATTCCCATTCATGGATGGTAATAAAGGCGCCTTTTCGTATTCTTTGATCCGTCAAGGCATATGTACGCTCTCCTTGAGAGCTATGGCGGGTCTCCGCTACTCGTTCTCATCGGGCGTATCTCGTTATGGCGTATCTCGCCATGGTCCACGTGGCGTGGCATAATGCTGGAGACTCCTTCCTTTTCCTCATTACTTGCATATTCGCCCCTGCATTAATTATCATTAATTCCACATTAATCATGCATAAATATCTCTTTTAGAAGAAATAATGGTTTGTCATTATCTCTATTAATTTTTCCTTATTCCTTATTCAAGAATAATTTGGGTTGTTATCACATACAAAAAGTGTATTGCAAGCGTCTTATTAAAATAAAACGGTCAAAATCGGATCGGCGTATTCTGTTCCTAAGAAGAAAAGATTTACAATGGAGCAAGTATAAACTTTCTTTTTGATATATTTTAATCTATTATGTGAATTATGTAATATCATTCTAAAGTGTGTGCAACACATTTTTCGCATGCATCTTACTTTTTATTGTACATATTAAGAAAGTTGAGGAAATTATCTGAATATTTTATACAAGTTAAAAGAGCTATCAGGCTACTTTAAAATTCAAGAGCCAATCAAACTTTTTCAACGAGTTTATGGAAAAATGATATATTAAATTGGAATAGGCCTAATACACAAATAACCCCCTGAACTTGTTCAAATGTTACAACTGTCTCCCCGAACTTTCAATTGTAATAACTTACCCCTTAAACTTGTCCAATTGTAAAACATAACCCCTCAAACTTGTCCAATTGTAAAACATAACTCCAAATTGATGACATGTACTGCAATTGAAGAAACATGTAAAATACAAAAGCTGCAACGCTTTCAGACTATGTAAATACGCTTTCAGACTCAATGAGAACTTTTTTAACATCCTCTTTGATCTCAAGTTTTAATCCTTTGGTGATCCGCACCCGCTTTCCATCAGTAATAAGGAGCATTTCTGTGTCGCCCAAAGCTGTAGTGACAAGTTAATATTTCTCACCTTTGTCCTCTTTGGATTGTGGGCGGATTGATAGTGACGCCGAGTATAAGTCTCTTTGGCCACCTTTTGGTTCCCGCTAATCATTACTCCTCCTTTGCTGGTGGGAATGTACATTGTCAGACGACGGATGGAAATTAGGGCTGCAACCTCTGGCCATTAGTCTGGATAGTGTGACCCGTCACTCCAATGATGTCAACAATGGTTGTTTCTATTTGGATTGGATCAACCTTTAGTTTGGCGAATGCACCTTTGGTGATGGCATTGCGAGAACTGCCCGTGTCTTTACTCGCTTTATTTTATCTCCCATCCTTGAATTGCCATTGTTACTACCAATGCATCTGCATGTGGAGAGATTACTGGAACTGTTTCTGCAAAAGGAGCAATGGAGGGATGTTTTATCCAGAGAGGATATTTTTGCTTTTTCCACGGGTGGCTGATAGGGCTGTGCATCGGTTTAAAACCGAACCGAACCGAATTTACCGAATACCGAAATATCTAAAAATCTTGTACCGAACTGAACCGACGTAAGAACATAAATCGAACCGAACCGAACCGATTTTTTCGGTTCGGTTCGGTTTTTCCCGAATTAACCGAATTATATAAAACTTTACAAATAATTTAAAAAGCACAAAGCTTTAATTCATATACTAATAGTTATATTAAAAGTTTTTTTAAGGTAAATAGGTGTTAGATTAGAATTTAATGGTTATATTAAATTCAAACTTAAGGTAAATAGATGTTAGATTAGAATTTAATGGTTATATTAAATGTTTTTTTTTAGAATCATAAATTCAAAAATTAGATAGGTGGTGTGTATAAATTTAGGAAGGATTATAATTTTTTTTCCAACTATACATGTTTTATACAACATAGTAGCAACTAATCGGTACGGTTCGGTTATTTCGGTTTTTATGAGAAACCGAATCGAACCGAACCGAAAACCGATATTCACCAAAATAACATACCAAATCCGAACCGTATAATAATAAAACCGAACCGAAAAACCGAACAGTGTCGGTTCGGTTCGGTTTTACGATTTCAAACCGCATAATGCACAGCCCTAGTGGCTGATACACTGGTCCATCTGCTATGACATTAATGACACTTTTGAATTTATTTTTGGGATATGTCTTCTGTTTGTCATCTTGTTATTTGTTATTCTGGACAAAGCTATCTAGTTTGCCAGCTCCCAGCAAGCTTCAGTGTGGTGGCCAACCTGTAGTACGCTTTGGCGTTTCTTCCAACGGTTACAAGCTCCCCTCCTTTGGGTTCGGGATATGTAATGTCCCGTTTATATTGACTCTTCTTCTTGAATAACCACGGTGCATATAGCTTTATCCATGACAGATTGATACAAATGCAGGTCTCCCCTTCAGATTGGTCTGCTCATCAAGGGTGGTTCTGCTAGGAATTGTTTTATACCTTGATATGCTTGTTGACAATCTTTCTAGTATGATGATCCGCCCGTTCAACCTCTGGATCTTTCTCACCCATTGTGGGGTTTTCATTTAGGCGCTCTTTTCACCTTTTTCCTCGCATGGCTTTTATTTAGGCGCTCTTTTCACCTTTTTCCTTGCAAGGCTTTTATTTTATCTGGATTTGCTCTAACTCCTTTTTGGCCAATGACATAGTCAAGGAATTTTTCTGAAGTGACTCTGCATATACACTTCTTTGGATTGAGCTTTATTTTTCATGCTAGTGTTTGGCACTGGTTGCATTATTAGCAATTCCCTTGTACCTGTGGGTTAGCACTGAAAGAACTCCAGAAGTGGGGCATACTCTGTCCATTATTAAAAGATTGTGGTTAGTCATAAAAGCTATATTCACTTACCTTGGGGATCAATGGCTTAATCCATGGAACATACTTCATAACAAAAGAATGTTTGCATTTGCCTTGTTTGGCAAATATCATGTATGATGCAATTCTCTTTATGGAATTTTTAGTTCATCTTGGAATCAACTTAATAATTCCTTCACGTTGGTCCCTGACTCTAGAATGAACTTAGTCAAAGGATAAAACCGAGTAAATATTATATGTCAAACAAATTCATAATAGAATTTTAATTTGTTTTAATAATAATATCACGTATAACGGTCATAACCATAAAGATTGCTACTGCACATGAATATCATAATGAATTCTTAATAAGTAACCATAATGAGAATGGTTTAAGAATAATGCCCTTTTGTATTTCAATGCGCATTAATATCCAAGATAGCATATTTATTTTAAACGTCATAAAAGTTATGACATACTATATTGGGTAAGATATCTTACATAGTTGCTATTTACTTGCAATTAATATTGTGCATCCATACATTAATGGCATTCAGAGATCATTAAAGCCTCATTTGAATGAGGTGTAATTAAAGAAAGGTAAGTGATGATTTAATAATATAGTTATATATAAAATTATTCTTATATCATTTCATTTGTACGAATAAAATAAAAGAGAAATGGTAATTTTGGAAGAAAAATACATGTACCATGATTCTCCTCCAATTTAGAGTGTAAGGAAAATTACTCTAAATCCACTCTCACCTACCTTCACATACAATCCTCCAATCTTTAAGGAATTCTCATGTATATCCTAAGAATTTTTCATAAATTAATATTCTGATCCGAAACCGACACTTGCACTATTTTGTAGTTAGCTCAGGACATGAAAGTTTTGTTTATCCAATTTGGTAATTCATCAGCCCATAATGGCCTTAATAGTTAGGGACAATTACATGATAATTACAAATAGACTCAATATTTTCAAGTCTCTTATGTTGGTAACAGAAATTCTAACAATGTCAAATAAACAGTTTTTATATGAATAGACACATCCTTGTAAAAAAGGGAATGAAATAACTGTTTGACAAAACAATATTAAAAAATATGAATTTCTGATATTAAAAGTACTATATAGGAGAAAAGCCATATATAGATGGTGAATTGTACAAGGAAAAACCAAATATGATTTTTTTGTAATTTCTTCTAATAGTTATATGCATGTTCATCCAAAAGACCGACCAGATCTAAATCAATTGTAATTACATGAGCCTTTTATGATATTTTAATATCAAATGACAAAATCACATTGAATGGATGATTTTTTTGTAAATCCCAAGATTACGGGTCTTATACATGCGTTTGTACTAATTCAATGATAATATCATATTACACTTGTCATGCATAAAAATATGAGGGCATAGTAAGCATGCAAGATTTAATGAAAGATTTGTGTCTATTACTTTATCTTTCACAATTTATTAGATTTATCATAATAACATGTAATAATATTCATAGCACTTTATAAGAGTGAGGGATCTCAATTTTCTTTAATTAATAATGGAATAAGAAAGGGGAGGAAACTTATCTTTTTCATCATAAAATTCCAGATTTAATGTAGAAAACTTTCCCACCAATATATGGAGAACTGTATCTTTGGATAGATTTGTTTGCACTGATTGAGCCAAAGTTTGAGATTGTGATTTCTATTCTGTTGACTCCATTGTTTTGTTCTTTGTGAAACTCTATACAATCAAGATTTTGTGATCTTCTGTTTGTTAGAGATCCACCTTCACTGCACCAATTGATAACTCGTGGAAAAATCCTTGATCGGAGCACTTACATGTGAGGCGCCGTTGGGATCGGCCGGGGACACTCCGATGCTAAAGTCAGTAATATTTCTGAGAATAAACTGTAAGCACAAAAGTAGAGAATCAGTAAGTGTACCTTTGATCCTAGGAAGATGGGGTATTTATATAGGTTTCTGTAACCTTCAGCATTAATGGGGAAGCAGGTGAAGAGTTGTGTCATTACTCATCTTTAATTGCTATCAATTCTCCATTAATCCCAACATTTAGCATTGAAACCCTCAGAGTTGAGGTATTCGAACAGTCAAGTCTTTATTCTCCTTTACTGGCTATTAATTGCTATTTAATTGTATTTATTCCCATTCATGGATGGTAATAAAGGCGCCTTTTCGTATTCTTTGATCCGTCAAGGCGTATGTACGCTCTCCTTGAGAGCTATGGCGGGTCTCCGCTACTCGCACTCATTGGGCGTATCTCGTTATGGCGTATCTCGCCATGGTCCACGTGGTGTGGCATAATGCTAGAGACTCCTTCATTTTCCTCATTATTTGCATATTCGCCCCTGCATTAATTATCATTAATTCCACATTAATCATGCATAAATATCTCTTTTAGAAGAAATAATGGTTTGTCATTATCTCTATTAATTTTCCCTTATTCCTTATTCAAGAATAATTTGGGTTGTTATCAGAAGCTCCCCCTAAAGGTATAAAAAGCTCTTTAGGGCTGTCTAAATGGTGTTTTATTTTTCTATCTTGGAGGAAAGTGGACCCGCCCTAGATGGGGGATCATATATGGAAATGATGCGCCTTTTGGGGCTTCCTTATGCAGGATCTTATGAACAAGATCCGCCCTATGTGGGATCATATATGGATATGATGCACTTTTAGGGGTTTTTGCTTCCTTGTGGATAGTTGGCCAACCGTATCCATTGTTATCCTCTAGGGGCTTCTTGAGAGTTATATTTCCTTTAGAAAGGGAATAACCCGCCCTTTATTGGACCATTTATTCCTACCGCATAGGATTATGATTTGCCTTAGGGACTTCTTTTGTTCAGTTCTGCCATATTGAGGAGAATGACCCGCCCTTAGGGATCAGTAAGAATGATCATCCATTTAGGGACTTTTGTGCATTTTGTGGAGGCGAGACTTTGTTATTTCTATGATGAAGATGCGGATTCATTACTTTGATGAAAACGAGACTTCATTAATTGGATGAAGACGAGGCTTCATTGATTGGATGAAGATGAGGCTTCATGAATTGGATGAAGACGAGGCTTCATTAATTGGATGAAGACGATGCTTCATGAATTGGATGAAGACGAGGCTTCATGAATTGAAAGAAGATGAGGCTTCATTAATTGGATGAAAACGAGGCTTCATTACTTGGATGAAGACGAGACTTCATTATTTGGAGATGAAGACGAGGCTTCATTACTTGGATGAAGACGAGGCTTCATTATTTGGAGATGAAGACGAGGCTTCATTACTTTGATGAAGACGAGGCTTCGTTGTTGGATGAACCCTTTTCTTTCCAGAACTATTTTTACTAATGCATTATATCTTTTAGCAAGTAACTTTTTAGAATCTGGTTTAGGATTTCTCCGATTGTTTAGGGTAGGTGGCCAGCCGTACCCCAATGTGTGAACCTTTGTGAAGGTTAGAAGCTTTTATTCCTGGTGAGGAAGTTAAGCTGCCTTAGGCGATCGATTTGCTTCCTATCTTTGAGGTGAATCGATCCGCCGCCAGGTCTTGAGACTCTTCTTTGGGAAGAGTATTTGAGAGTGTAAAGTTCTCACGTCTGAGAAATGTTTTAACTCTGTCTCTAACGATGATCAATTGTTTCCTATCTTTGAGGTAGATTGATCCTCCGCTGAGATTATTGTCCGATTGTTTGTAAAACTTAAGTACAATTGTTTTAATCCTTATGGTCGCCATTTACTTTTACGTTTGCGTAAGTAAATAGATAAGTTTGTAGGATTTAATATGGAGTAGGTGGCCAGCCATACTCCGTTGTGCGAACCTTTGTGAAGGTTTGAAGCTGTTCTATTCCTTCTAGAGGAAGTAAAGCTGCCTAGGGGATCAACTTGCTACCTATCTTTGAGGTGAAGCGATCCGCCCGTAGGACTTGTGAACCCTTCTTTGGGAAGGGAGTGAGAGAGTGTAAAGTCCTTGCGTCCAAGGAATGTTTTAACTCTTTCTCGAATGGTGATCATCTAAAGATGGATCCGCCCATGAGAGTGTTCTCCTATCTTTGAGGAGAAAGTTGAGGGTGTAATGATCTCATGTTTGAGACGATTTTAACCCGCTTTTGATGGTGGTCAATCCTTTTCCTGTCTTTGAGGAGAGAGTTGAGCTCATTTGAAAGCTCCTGAGGGTCTGTGCTTCTTATCTTTATGGAAAGGGGATCCGCCCATGATGGGATTAATTGTCCTATCTTTGAGGTAATTGATCCACCTGTGGAACTTTTCATTCGCCAGCCACTAGGCGTATATCAGCACTAAAAGCTAGGCAAATGAATATAAGAAGTATGGCAAGAAAGAATAAATTATAAAATATAGGATACTATAACAGTTTAATGCACATATAAGAATATGTAAAAATACTGATTTTTAGGCCCATGGTTCCGTCTTTTCTGAGCAACTAGAACCGCATCCTTAATGATGTTTAACTTATGAGTAATCACATCTGGGCTTACTCCTGTGGGGATCTCATTCTCCTATGTAAATACGCTTTCAGACTCAATGAGAACTTTTTTAACATCCTCTTTGATCTCAAGTTTTAATCCTTTGGTGATCCGCACCCGCTTTCCATCAGCAATAAGGAGCGTTTCTGTGTCGCCCAAAGCTGTAGTGACAAGTTAATATTTCTCACCTTCGTCCTCTTTGGATTGTGGGCGGATTGATAGTGACGCCGAGTATAAGTCTCTTTAGCCACCTTTTGGTTCCCGCTAATCATTACTCCTCCTTTGCTGGTGGGAATGTACATTGTCAGACGACGGATGGAAATTAGGGCTGCAACCTCTGGCCCTTAGTCTGGATAGTGTGACTCGTCACTCCAATGATGTCAACAATGGTTGTTTCTATTTGGATCGGATCAACCTTTAGTTTGGCGAATGCACCTTTGGTGATGGCATTGCGAGAACTGCCCGTGTCTTTACTCGCTTTATTTTATCTCCCATCCTTGAATTGCCATTGTTACTACCAATGCATCTGCATGTGGAGAGATTACTGGACCTGTTTCTGCAAAAGGAGCAATGGAGGGATGTTTTATCCAGAGCGGATAATTTTGCTTTTTCCACGGGTGGCTGATACACTGGTCCATCTGCTATGACATTAATGACACTTTTGAATTTATTTTTGGGATCTGTCTTCTGCTTGTCATCTTGTTATTTGTTATTCTGAACAAAGCTATCTAGTTTGCCAGCTCCCAGCAAGCTTCAGTGTGGTGGCCAACCTGTAGTACGCTTTGGCGTTTCTTCCAACGGATTATTGAATTGGCAGAAAGACTTTCATTTTATGGTACAAAAAATTAACTAACTTTAATATAAATATGAAATATATAAAGATATAATAGAAAAATGAAGTTGTGTCTATAATAGTCTACTTTATATCCGAAGTTTAAGTTCATATATTTAAAAAAAAAAAAGGAATTGGCAATAACTTTTAAATGGGATAATGTATAAATTTATTTCAATGATTATTGGAGAGGTGGATTTAGTCTTCAACGTATAAAACAATACAATCGATCGTTAAAATATCTTAGATAAGGTTTTATTTCATGTATAATTTTATATTTTGACTACCCTCCAACTTTCCGGTTCTTAACCATTCAATAAGGTTTTAACATCTTCTGTTAATGAAAAAAAAAACTATTTTGTATTAATGAGAATTGAAATTGTAGTATCCGATGAACATTAGATTTAAAATTTTAACATCTTCTGTTAATGAAAAAAAAAAAACTATTTTCTATTAATGAGCTTTGAAATTGCATTGTCTCATAACATTAAATTTAAAAAATTTACTATTTTATACATAAAATTAACTATTTTGTCTCTTTTTAAATTCATGTCATATGGAATATGTATGTTTAATACATTATTTCCCCCTGAACTGTTACAAAAAGTTTGATTGGTTTCCTGAAACTTTCAAAGTGTCATGATAACCCTTCAATTTGCATAAAATGTCCAGATAACCTCCTCAATTTGAGTAAAATGTTATCAATTTATCACTCGGTTGCAAAAAGTAAGTTACATACTGATAACTCGTGGAAAAATCCTTGATCGGAGCACTTCCCTGTGAGGCGCCATTGGGATCGACCGGGGACACTCCGATGCTAAAGTCAGTAATATTTCTGAGAATAAACTGTAAGCACAAAAGTAGAGAATCAGTAAGTGTACCTTTGATCCTAGGAAGCTGGGGTATTTATATAGGTTTCTGTAACCTTCAGCATTAATGGGGAAGCAGGTGAAGAGTTGTGTCATTACTCATCTTTAATTGCTATCAATTCTCCATTAATCCCAGCATTTAGCATTGAAACCCTCAGAGTTGAGGTATTCGAACAGTCAAGTCTTTATTCTCCTTTACTGGCTATTAATTGCCATTTAATTGTATTTATTCCCATTCATGGATGGTAATAAAGGCGCCTTTTCGTATTCTTTGATCCGTCAAGGCGTATGTACGCTCTCCTTGAGAGCTATGGCGGGTCTCCACTACTCGTTCTCATCGGGCGTATCTCGTTATGGCGTATCTCGCCATGGTCCACGTGGCGTGGCATAATGCTAGAGACTCCTTCCTTTTCCTCATTATTTGCATATTCGCCCCTGCATTAATTATCATTAATTCCACATTAATCATGCATAAATATCTCTTTTAGAAGAAATAATGGTTTGTCATTATCTCTATTAATTTTTCCTTATTCCTTATTCAAGAATAATTTGGGTTGTTATCACATACAAAAAGTGTATTGCAAGCGTCTTAAAAAACTAAAACGGTCAAAATCGGATCGGCGTATTCTGTTCCTAAGAAGAAAAGATTTACAATGGAGCAAGTATAAACTTTCTTTTTAATATATTTTAATCTATTATGTGAATTATGTAATATCATTCTAAAGTGTGTGCAACACATTTTTCGCATGCATCTTACTTTTTTGTGTACATATTAAGAAAGTTGAGGAAATTATCTGAATATTTTATACAAGTTAAAAGAGCTATCAGGCTACTTTAAAATTCAAGAGCCAATCAAACTTTTTCAACGAGTTTATGGAAAAATGATATATTAAATTGGAATAGGCCTAATACACAAATAACCCCCTGAACTTGTTCAAATATTACAACTGTCTCCCCGAACTTTCAATTGTAATAACTTACCCCTTAAACTTGTCCAATTGTAAAACATAACCCCTCAAACTTGTCCAATTGTAAAACATAACTCCAAATTGATGACATGTACTGCAATTGAAGAAACATGTGAAATACAAAAGCTGCAACGCTCGTTGAGTGTGATAATCAGATCTTTGGGGTGATACGAATCCGGGAAACGTTTTTACGATTGCTTCAAGTACGGGTTAAAAAAAATTCAATTTGGGGTTATGTTTTACAATTGGACAAGTTCAAGGGGTAAGTTGTTACAATTGAAAGTTGGAGGGACAGTTGCAGCATTTGGACAAATTCAGGGGGTTATTTGTATATTAGACCAATTGGAATATTATTTGAGCAGATTGAGGGTCTTGGATCTCCATCTCAATTAAAAACCTTAAATAGTCCTTAATTGAGATGGAGACCCACGGCCCTCCTATAAAAATCTCTTTTAATACTATTATCATATTTGGATTTTTGAAAAGGACAAGATTTTATTGTTTTTTTTATGTTTTTAAGTTTTACTATAAACAGTCGTTTTTATTCCTTCATGAATCTTGTGAGATTTTATTTCTTACCATTTTTTTGTTGTATTTTTTTTTTCATCTAACGAAGTTATAAACATTTTCATTTAAAAAAATTAAAAGGAGAGAGTTTCAAATATTTATATTTTATGGACCAACCCTCTGCACTGTTCCATTAAAAGAAAAAACGAGGTTCTAATCTAAATTGCCACAAGGGTACAGTCAGGGGTATTAAGGTAAATTCACATTGCCCTTCAAAATTTAAATAAAATCCTTCCCTCTTCCTCCACAATTTCCACCTGAAAATCAAGCTCAGCTCAACTCATCAATGGCAGCATCCACCACCACATTCCTCAAACCCTCTATTTCCCCCAAATATTCGTATTCTTCGATCGCAATTTCGGGATTTTCTATAAATCCCGTAAAATTCAATAATTCCCGACGTCACTCCCTCTCCATTTCCAATTCCCTATCTATACCTCAATTAAATACCACCACTTCTCCCGCGAGATTTTCACCCGAGGAATCTCGGAAAGGCGCCGAAATTATCGTGGAAGCGTTGGAGCGGGAAGGCGTGACCGACGTGTTCGCCTATCCGGGAGGCGCTTCATTGGAGATCCACCAAGCCTTATCCCGCTCTGCAATTATCCGTAATGTCCTTCCCCGACATGAGCAAGGTGGAATCTTTGCTGCTGAGGGGTATGCACGCGCTTCGGGCAAGCCTGGCGTGTGCATTGTAACTTCTGGTCCCGGGACCACCAATATCATCACTGGCCTAGCAGACGCACTTCTCGATAGCATCCCGCTTGTTGTTATCACGGGTCAAGTACCTCGAAATAAGATCGGTACTGACGCATTTCAGGTAGGAATATCGAAATTCTGATACCATAATACGATTTATAGACACAATTTGTTTAACAGGACATATTTTAAATGTTTATTATTTTTGTGTCATTTATTTAAAAAAAATAGTCAAAAATAATTATGAGATAGGTAAGTATTCCGATTTTGATGGTTCAAGCTACATATTTTTCTAATCATTTAATTTATGTCACATTAAGCTCTTGTTTGGAAAATTAATTGGATGTGAATATCCAATTCAATTAAAAAAGCGTTGTTTATAAAATCTATGTCTGAAGTGCAGGAATTTCACATGCACCTTAATGAGTAAGTGAATTTGCTCATTCGCCATTACATATAGGCTTATTAAATTTAAGCCTCAAGATGCTTTGAATCTCCATCTTATGATTCTAATAAGCCTAGATCTAACGGTGAATGAGCAAATTCTACATGTTCATTAAGATGCATGTGATCAAGACTGGTCGGAAGTATATTTTTTGTTTCCATAACTTTTTTAGATGAATAAAACATTTTAAAAAGATTCAAACGGTTTAAAATGCAAATTTAGAATACAGATGAAATGAATGACGTTTTATTAAGTGAATTTTATGTTAAAATCTGACCCTTTTTATCAAGATTTTAATATGATATAAATAAGATGGAAGAAAATCATTTGTTTTTATTTTTCTGTCGGTATTTATGTTCTTCCCGCATAAAAGAAAGCTAATTTTTAGTTTGAGTCATTTTGGATCACATAATATATTATTTTAAATAAACGAGACTTTTCTACGAAAGATAGAAATATAAGCAGGGAAATGAGGACAAAAATATCCCTCCTTTAAAGATCTCGAAATGTTTTTTTTATATAGAATATATAAATCATATAACACGAGTATAAAACAATTATGAAAGTATAACTTTGACGCTCCTAATTTCAGGAAACTCCGACGGTAGAGATTACTCGTTCCATAACGAAACACAATTACATAGTTCTGAATATCGAAGATATTCCTAGAATTGTAAAAGAAGCTTTCTTCTTAGCTTCCTCCGGTCGGCCAGGTCCTGTGCTAATAGACATACCAAAAGACATTCAACAGCAATTTGTTATCCCCAATTGGTCTACACCGATTAAATTGGCCGGTTACATTTCCAGATTACCGAAACGACCGAGCAAATCAATTTTACATCAGATCATAAGGCTAATTTACGAATCAAAAAAGCCGGTTTTGTATGTCGGAGGAGGGTGTTTGAATTCTGGCGAAGAGCTAAGAAAGTTTGTTGATTTAACTGGGATTCCGGTAGCTAGTACTTTGATGGGTTTGGGGGTTTTTCCGCTAAACCATGAATTATCACTTGAGATGCTTGGGATTCATGGAAGTGAATGTGCTAATTATGCGGTAGATAAGAGTGATTTGTTACTTGCATTCGGTGTGAGATTTGATGATCGTGTCACCGGAAAACTTGAGGCGTTCGCGACGAGAGCTAAAATTGTTCATATTGATATTGATTCGGCTGAGATTGGGAAGAATAAACTGCCCCATGTTTCGGTTTGTCGAGATGTTAAACTCGCATTGCAGGTAGGAATGTCAATTTCTGACACGATAAACAAAAGTAACACGTTTGATACAATTTGTTTGGTACGATTTTTATTTTTTATTTTATTTATACCACATAACAGAAGTGGACCTAAAGAGTTGATTGGATGAAGTCCGGTTTTTCGATTTTTTTGGTTCGATTTTTGCACTAAATTTTCTACAATTTTGGTTATTTTTTTGTCAGTTCTGTTTTAGTAGAAAAAATTCTGAATTAACTGCACTAGCTGAATATGAAAAATTGCTAATTTTTTTTAAAGTTAATTAAAAAAAAATCTTTGTTGCGAATTACTATGAGTTTTTTATTGTCAAAACAAGAACTGTGTTTGTCGAAATTTGTAAAATCGAGTATTTTTGAGTTTATATTGTCAATTTGGCCATTAAAATGAAAATTTTCAAGAATTTGATGATATTCTAACCAATTTTAATCATTCGACTGTTTAATTTTGAGGTTATATTAGGTATTATTTGGTGAGAAAAGAGAAAAATAGTATTTAGAGATAGAAAACTCAAAAAATAATGATTTTGAAAAATAAAAAGTGTGGTTCTATAATAAATGTGATACTAAACAATTTTAATTATTGAAAATTTTATTTTAAAGTCATTAACAATCAAATTGGTAATATCCACTGACACATTCTTTATTTTGACAATAAAAAAACTTATAGTTCTTCATCTATAAAACAATGTAACTCACTGAGTTTTGTTTGGAATTGGAGGATTTTTTTTTTGGTATTTTTCACAACGTGAAGAATTTCATATATTAAAAAATTAAGGGCAAATAATTTATTAGTCCTTTAGTTTTTACCTAACACACTGTTTAGTCCCCTTATTTTGAAAAACACATTTTAAGGTCCCTATCTTTTACCAATATTAACCATGTGGTCCTTTTATCTATTTTTTTTATATTTTTAACCGAACATATCTTAGCTTTTAGGACAACCACAGTACAATACAAGTTGACCATGTTACTCTGTTATTTTATATATGTCTATTTATGCTAAAATATAACGGTTACAAGTCTAAATAAACTAGATAAAAGGACCAAATGGTTAATATTGACAAAATATATGGACCTTAAAATGTATTTTTCAAAATAGAAGGACTAAACAGTATGTTAGATAAAAACTAGGGGACTAATAAATTATTTACCCAAAAATTTATGTTTATTAATTGTTTTCAAATGGTTAATCAAATAACTTCGTTGATAAATTTTGAAATTAGTTTGCAGTTTTTGGTTTAATGTTTACCATATAGTGCAATTCTAAGTCTTGTTAATAAAAAAAATAGAGTTTTTTTATGTTGAATTTCATATTCCAACCACTCTCCAATATCTAGTGTATTCCACCAAATAAACCTTTGAAATTGCACATATTCAGTAATTAAAAAACCTCACCTTTTGCTAATTAGATTTGAAATTGCACCATCGAACAAAAATTAGGTTTAATATTTCACTGTTTTTTTACGTCGAGAGCAAATCTACTTTTCCAATAACTATAAGGCTAAATTTGTAACTTATTCTTATAAATATAATCATATGAACAGGGATAATGTACAAAGTTAGACTTACGGTTATTAGAGAAGAGAAGATTTAGGACGGTTTGGTTTACCCGATGTTTGTTACCGTTTGCTTTTTCATATTAACACAAACCCAAAAAACAGGGATTTCCTGTTGTTAGAAACAGGGATTTAGGGCGCATGTATAGTACGATTAGGACACAATAATCCATTTTGACAATGACTCTTATTCGCAGGAGTTAAACAAAATTATCGAGAAGACTAATAACTTCAAGAGTGAGATAAATTTTGGAAAATGGAGAAAGGAGTTGAATGAGCAAAAGCGTAAGAATCGTAATCCATTGCCGAATTTTACTGAAAATGCAGCAATTGATTCAATTTGTCCACAAAAAGTTATACAAATTCTTGATGAATTAACAAATGGGAATGCCATTATAACTACTGGAGTTGGGCAGCATCAAATGTGGGCTGCGCAGTTTTACAAGTTTAAGCGGCCGAGACAATGGCTAACATCAGGCGGATTTGGGGCAATGGGGTTCGGGCTGCCGGCAGCCATTGGAGCAGCAATAGCTAACCCAGGTGCTCTTGAGTTTTATTTTTTTTAATGATTAATATTTTTTATTTTGAATTAGTAAAATTAGTTTCTAAAATTCAGTTAAGTGGTCAATTCTGCTGATTTTATATTTTAGCCCGAAACAATTTTTGGGTATCAATTCAGTCCTTAAAATTAGCGTTAAGAGTCAAATTAACTCATGATCAAATCAATCCGAAAAGTATAATATATTTTTGATACCTGAATTTTGTCATATTTATATGTTGTGTCATATGTTATTCCTTAATATTATTATTTCATTAGCTAATAAAAGAACTAATAAAAGAAATACCACTGATCTACAATGATGTCAAGTACTGATTTTGAATTATGTCAAACTAGTAAAATCAGTACTTTTAATATATTTTACGGATTAGAATTTATAAATTAGAAGTCTATAATGTATTTTCTAGGGTTTATGATTTATAAATTGGGATCTAGAATTTTTAAATTATGGTGTAAATTCATAATATATAAAAAATAATGATATATTAAGAATTAAGTTTGATGATATGACTTAGTTGTGATTTTGTACTTAATTATGATATTCATGTATTTGACCCTTTAATTTGTCCACATCAATAGGCCGAAGCGCCTTAACGATGCATGCAGCCCAAACTCGACGGAAAAGTTAAATAAAGGCCAAATTCATAATAGAATCAAGGGTAATTAATTTATTAGTCCCTATATTTTGACAAAACACACTGTTTAGTCCCTGTATTTTTAAAAACACACGGTAAAGTCTCTAACGTTTTTCTCGGTGAACTGTTTAGTCCCTAACATTTTTCTCGGTGAACTGTTTAGTCCTTGCCGTTAGACTCTCATGAAGATTTTGTTAGTCAATTTGGATTTGCATTCTTCTTTTCATTTATTTCCCTTTTCTTTAAACTCTAATGCATCTGAAATCAACTTTGAGTATCCTTCTTCTTGATTTTCTTCTTAATTGTTCAAATTCGTAAGCATTGAGTCTGTTCTTTTTCTTGTTCTCCATACAAATAGCTTCTTCTTCTAAATTGGATTTCCTTTTCTGAAGTTTGAAGGTAAATAGTAAAGGATAGTTTAGTCATTTCTGAAGTCATAAACGGTAAAAAATCTAACAAATAGACGGAAGGACTAAACAGTTCACTGAAAAAAAGGTTAGGGACCTTACCATGTGTTTTTGAAAATACAGGGACTAAACAGTGTGTTTTATCAAAATATAGGGACTAATAAATTAATTACCCTAGAATCAATGATCAATGGTTAAATATGGAAAAATAATTGATAATGAGCTTGATCCTTAAAACAAATAAAATTCAGGGGTTTAATTATGATTTTCTTGCCTTATTATTTTAGTGGTATTTGTAATTGTTAGTATTTGGAAAAAAAAAATTTAAAAGAAATAAAAGAATAAATTTCGTAGAACATGCGTCATAGCATAATATCAATGCACTAATGCTATTTTGAAGGTGTTTTAAAAAAAATACTATTTTGAGGGATTTAGTGAGGTTTTTATCTTTGTTTCAATGATTTCTGTCAGAATTAGTTGTTCGTGACCCATACTCCTATTTCGAGGGATTTTTAGAGATTTACTTTTATTAGTACAGTTTCAACACTTTTAAGTATAAAAATAGATTTCATATATCAAAATATAAACATGATAAAGTTTAGGTATAATACTTTCAGAGCTGATTTGATTATGAGTTAATTTGACCTTAACGACAGCTTTAAGGGCCTGAGTTAATATTCAAAATATTTAGATAGATTGACAATATAAGCAACTATTTTAATTTATTTACCATACACTATTTTATCACTTTTTAACAACAACTTCAAAGAAACACTCTCTGAATCTTTTCTTGATCCAATTATTTTTTATATATATATATTTTTTTTATTATTATTGATTATAATTTTATAACAGGTGCAGTTGTGGTGGATATTGATGGAGATGGGAGTTTTATGATGAATATCCAAGAATTAGCTACTATTAAAGTTGAAAATCTACCAATCAAAATCTTAATTCTCAATAATCAGCATTTAGGTATAACTCACAACATCTATGCCATTTCTTAGATATATTTCATTTTCTTCTCTACTTCTACTACTATTACAAGAAATATTTTATTATGTGGCATCTAACCAATAAAATATTAATGATTGTATATTTTTTAATTATTTATATAAAATTTTAGACTCTAAAGTATAGAGTAAACGATTATATAAGGTTCATATACTCTTATCTAACACACTAGTAGGTCCATCATGTTATTACAAGATTCATAAGTTTTATCGCAATTAACTCTTCAGTCGCTCCATTTATTTTTGTACATGAAAATACAAAATTGCTCCTAGTTATATAAATAAAAACTTATTTTTAAATTTTTAAATTTAATTAAGATAGTTTTTTTTTTGAAACAATTAAGATAGTTTTAATGAAGTCTGCAATATAGTTTTTTCTCCTATTTCCATAGTTTTTAATATATTTTTCACTTGTTTTTTAATGAGCGTTACTAAATTTAAGTTCTATTATTATATAAAAACTAATGATCAGTTACTTAATATTTAAGAAATTGTGGTTATATGAGAATAAAATACTAAAAATATATGATTTATTATTAAAACATATTATAAAGGAAAATGGGTATTTTAAATTATATTGATTTAAGCATAAAGATTAAAGAGTCGATGAAAACAAAACTAATAGACTATATAATTATTTCTAAAAATACAGGGATTAACTAGTTTTTTAGAAAAATATAAAGACTTTATAATTATTTCTCTAAAAAATAAATCATAAACTATGAATCGTAATATATGATATGGCCTCAAATTATTGATCTAATATGCACCATGGGTGTATAGTCTATTTTCTTTTATTACAAAATATGCTTGCAATAAATTAAATAATTTCCATTATATTATCGCAATTTCTCCAACAGGTATGGTGGTGCAATGGGAAGACCAATTCTGCAACGGGAATAGAGCTGATTCATATTTGGGGGATTCCGATCCAGACATTTTTCCAAACATGTTGAAGTTTGCTGAAGCATGTGGAATACCAGCGGCACGTGTGACAAGAAATAAAGACGTTAGAGAAGCAATTCGAAAAATGTTGAATACATGTGGACCTTACTTATTGGATGTAATGGTGCCCCATCAACAACATGTGTTTCCTCCACTCCCAATCAGATAGATTTGATCAACTTTGTAAATTATTTTTGGACAAAGAAATCAAAACTAATTCTATAAAATTTATGTAAGTATAATAAAGAATATGAGATGAAGTTTTTGATAAAATATATTTTCAATAATGGTAGGATGCCTATCCTTATCAACTTCTATTTCATATATATATATATATATATATATATATATATATATATATATTAGGTGTACCAAATTTTTGAAGGTAAAAAAACATCTTGAGGCTCCCGCATTTTTCATTTTTTGAAGCATTAAGTTTTTAATCTTTTATTTTGGATATATAAGTTAGTTTTGAATATAAAACTCGATTAACAGGATGTTATTCATTTCACATGCGTTAGAAATTTTTGTTTTTAACAGTTCGATTTTTTTTTAATAGATATAGTATGGTTATAGAAAAACTGTAAAAACCTTAATTCGAGCTTTAAAAAAATATAATTTCAAACATATATGAAATTAATAACATTTTTTAATTGTATTAGATATTCACAATTAATCAATTTGACAAATAAAAGCTTCATGTAATAGAAAATAAAAAAAATAAAAAACTCAATGTGTTCAAATAAAAGATCAAAAGTTTAATGCACTAATTAGCTCGGGATGTTTTTTTACAATTTTTGAACCCATATATGGCAAGTAAAAGAAAAGCAATTTAGTTCAAACCATAAAACTTATTGAAGAGAAAAATTATGTATATATCATTTTTTTTTTAGAATCGACAATCCTAATTAACAAGACGATGTTAATTTCATTATTTTTTATGATGGGAGAAAATTTACATATACGTTTTTTTTCCTTTCTATGTTTTCCATATCGCTCTTAAAACAAAAATAAAGAGAAAAAAGAGAGAATTCATTTAAGATGGTCACTTCAAATGCATAAAGGTAAAAATTGTCTTCGAAGTTAATAAGAACTAGTACTTTTACTTATTTTCATCTCAAAATCAAATAAGGGAACAAATGAATTATGCACAGATGAGAAAGACAAGTAATTGAAGTGCATGCCCGATTTGTTATGAGGCTGAAAGATAACAATATCCATCAGGTTTAGATTTTAATTCCAGATACTGAGGTCGCTTTTAACAATCGTGAACAAAACTCAAATTGTGCATGGAACAACTGTTTTATTGATGCTTGCAGTAGAAAGAAAAATAACATTGAACTTAGTTTCCTCGTAATGAATGAGAAACGAAGTAAAAGAATTTGAACAAAGAGAATAGATTGTTAACAAAAAGACAAAAAGAAGGTTGAGAAGAAGAGTGGTATTAAAAGGCGAAAAGGAAAACAACAAGTAGAACCAGAAAGGAGAAGCAAACAAAAGTTGTTTGCGTTACTAAAAGTTGTTTGCGTTAAATAAAAAGAAGCACCAAAAGTTGTGTCAGAAACAGTAAATCTTGAACATATTTTGCATGTGAAACATTCACAATGCTCAAGGAAAAACTAATATATGTCTATATTTCAAAAAAAATGAAATTTAATGTGTATATGGAAATTGAAAAACCAAATTTGAAGCGAGTCTATTTACTGCCCCGCCCTTTATAGTCGTGACTGTTGTCATGGAAAAAGACTTTCTTTTTTTGTCAAAGAAGCATGCTTAACACAACATATATAGCGTAAAGACATTCGAGCTGCGTCTAAACAAAATTAAGGATAAGGGCCTGTACTTTCTCTTTTGTAGATACGCTATCCCTTTTTTATGGTATGGGGGAAGGGAAAGGAAGTGAGATCTACGGATTGATTTTCTATTAGATGAGCGGACGTACTATGATCGTTCGGGGGATATGGCCCCACTTGCTACATGCAAGAATGAATTGTTATACAGTCGGTAAACTATTTCTATCGGCAGCTTATCAAATCAGATCACATATTTTTTAATATGTCGTTCCCATGTATTCGATCTTCAATTTGGATGTTCCTGCTCGTGCCCGGAGAGAGAATGGGCACAACTCCCCTTCTTCCCATTCTACTGTCCAAAACACGTCGACCATTCTAAGTTCTGGGGTTGGGTCGAATAGGACCAGACCAAATCAGCTGGATATGTGGAATCTGAATGGATCAGATCCGATTAGATGTGATCGTAGCTTTAAGTTCAGGTGCAGCCGGACCGGAAAGGAAGGGGACATCGAAATTCCTACCAAGAGGCCAAGGTTGCTTGCTAACTCTCAGCCACTTGTTATAAGGAAGTGCAGCTTTATTGTCGGGGGAAGGGAAGGAAAAAAGAAGGTAGATTATTTGATTCTATTTCCTCCTTTGGTCAGGATTGGCTAGAGGATGTGATTGAAATTCGTCTTTTCTTTGTTTGTATCACTGAGACACCCGAGGGGCCGACTATATGTATCTTAGGAGACCCGGCCCATTCAAATCAAAATAGAACGAGCACCTACAACTAAGGGGAATGGAATGTCGACCACAAAGTGAAATGATCTTCTAATAGAAGGGCGAGTGACTGGTCAAGTCATGAAACTTATTCATTTTGATCAACGTGGCTGCAAGTGGACTAGGTATGTGTTTGGACTGATTATGACCAAAGGCGTGGCTGCTTAAACCAAAAAAAGGCAACCCCTTACTCAAACCGAAAGAAGTGTCTCACCTCACTTACGAAGAAGTAGTAATTAGAGCTGGGCTCCGAACTATGAGAGTTTGCTTTTTTTTCATCTTTATAAGAGTGGGTTGTCTGTCTGATCAAATAAAGGATCAGACCGCTCCTGGTGTTCGAACTAGTCATTAATGGCTGGCTTTATTGGTACCCTTTCGGTATGCGTTGCGAACAATTGCATTTTTAGCGTCTCACCTTCTCTAGAGAAGCAAAACTCGAATGTAATCACGATTCTTGAATTAGAAGCATAAGCAATATTATTTATTTTAACATTATATGCGGAATGGTAATTATAAATGTGAGCGAAAGTAAAAATGCAAAGATAAAGAGAGATAATGCAATGACAAATAATTTTTTAATCGAAATTCAAAACACATAATTTCCTAGAAACTATTGCTAAGATAAATCCTTATCTTCTTTAATCTCCTTCTCGATTGGTAACTTTCACCTTCACTAATTCAATGATGAATCTCCACAAGTCCAATTCAATTGGATATATAGGATTCAACTCATAAATACGGCATATTATTAGAAGCATTCGGTTCTCCATGTCAAATGGAGGACCTCCTATACATATTTTGACATGTGTAATATGGACCCATACATATTATAAGAGGTCCCACTATTTTAATTATTATGTGGGGTCATAGTACACATGTCCAAATGTGAATTGAAGATCCTCTGAGTGATATGGAAGATCCGGTGCTTAATATAAGAACTCAATAAATACATCATTCACTAGCTAATTAGTAAGATTTTCCATTAGTTCCTCTCCTTTTTATGGTGATTTTATAAAGGATAAATAATTATAAAGTCTCTCTGTTTTTACCTAATACATTAGTCAACCTCTCTGTTTCTAGAAATAATTATATAGTCCATCAGTTTTTGTTTTTATTAACTACTTAGTCCTTATGTTTGAGTCAATGGTCAAAATATACTAAACAAACTTTAAAATACCAAAATTACCCTTTACTCTATGTTTTAAATTTTAATAATAAAACATCTATTTTTCCTATTTTATGTTTTTTCCTCTATTTTTCTTACGTATATAATTATAGTCTCTGCAATATTGAGTAATTAATTTATTAAATTTTATATAATTATAGAATTTATTTTAGTAGCGTAAAATTTATTGAATGAAAAATATTTCAAAAAAATAATCAAAATAGGAGCAAAATTATATAAATTGTAAAAAATAATCTTTATTTATCTCTAATAAATTTTAGAAATGAAGATCATATGATTTTTTTTAAAAAAAAATTATTGAAAATTCATAATCATATTTAATGTTAGTTTAAAGACATTATATTAAAAAAAATTAGAAGAATAAAAATAAATTTTTAATAATTAGTATATACAAATATATGAATTTTGGTTCACAAATTTTATTAAAACTATTTAGATTAAATTTGAAACTAAAAGATAAGGTTTTTTTTATGCAAATAACTAAGGGTAATTTGGGCTTTCATCTACAAAAACAAATGGAAGGACTAAAGAGTTGATTAAAATAAAATTTAAAGACTTTATAATAATATAATGGATGTTGGAAATTAGGCTAAGGTATAGCAGCGGAAATATAAAAATTTTAACATATTTTCATTTAACCACAAGATCCGTTAACCGTTATTTCATATAAAGAATGATAAGAAGAAATACCTTTTAGAAGTTCTATCTACCGTTGCAAACGAAGTGCCCACAACTTCAAAAGAGATAGAAACTGTACCAATCTGCCCCTATCCGAAACAGACCTTCCAGACCTCCGAATGACAATCCCTTCGGTGGAAACGTGCAAGAATATGTGTAGAAGCTCGTGACCAAAAATCGCGACGATCCGACGGTTCAATATCCGGGAATCCGCGAAATCGTGAACTGACCTGATGTAGGAGTAGTAAAACGAATTTCTCCCTTTTGTTTGTTTTTCTTCTTCGAGTTCCCAAACACGAAATAAAACACGGGAAGATTAATTTAGTATCAACCGTTGAATAGCAACCAAAGTAGATTGCCTCTAATTAATCAACACAAGATCAAGGATAAAAGAAATAGATGAAAATTAATTGATCAAACGAAGCCGTAGAGAAATCTCGTCCTCGAACTAGGGGTGTCGAATTTTCTCTCTCTTGGACTAGGTGAATTTCGAAAATCACAAGTAGGGTATGGCTTGCTTGGATTTCGAAAATCTCAAGGGAAGGGGTATTTATAATCTCTTGTATCTAATCCCTAGTTAGATAGAATTAGGTTGCTGAATAGGAATTCCATTCGGAATAGAATTCCTAATTATTATCTCACTATATATCTAATATATTAAGGATAATAATAATAACCTTATTGGATAATAATAGGAGTATATTAATCTAATTAAAACTCCTAACTTAATTATCTCTTAATTAATTTAATTCATATTACTAATCTAATTAGGATTAACAAAATCAAATTAATTATTCATGTATATCACTACATGAATTTCGACCCCCTTATGTCCATGGGCCTTATTGGGCTCAATTGGGCTTCTATCAATTAATTAACATCTATCTCTCTTTTAGGTTCCAAGTCTTATGTGTGATCCATTAGGTTCTTATTGCTTCTAGCCGTATGCAACGTTATTAAATTAATTTTCAAAGAATTATATTTAATCTTTGCATAACGGAATGATGTACAGAGTATGTGATTAGCAAGTCCGTAATCATTCCCCCAGAGCTATAAGAAGACAGGTTGATTCTGTCGTTAACCTTTCCGTATTAGTTACAGTATAATTCGATCCTTTATCAACTACATCCTTGAACTGAATCTTATGACTATGGGTGATGTCAAGTCACATATAGCGAGACGTTCGTTTTACTTGTACAGGCCGAGTCAACTCAAAAAGATAGGTTAAGTGAAATCTGTATTTCTTACTCTTAAGCTATCACCTTGCAAGGATTTAGAGTCGAGTCTTCCACAAGCGATCCATGGATGTATCTCCCATTTATCGGGAGTGATAAATGCTCAATCCAATATATAACGACTCCGCAATTACTTCCTGTGATACCCAACGTCTACTGTTCACACCCCAGAGTCATCTCTGTTAAGGATCGTGTTACACCAGAGTCAAAGCATCACATTCTGTAATCCAGAATACCAATTAATATTCCTTTGAGTCTGAGGATTAGTTATACCTATTAATACCAATGAGATGAACAGGTGACAAGGATGAATCTACCCATCCTGTTATCTCAAATCGGATCCTCAATCCTAATGAACAACGTTTCATCGGATCTATGTGACTGTCCAGATATCTGTATATATGAAGCTTGTGAGATCAGCTTTCTGTCGGACAGAAGACATTGTTACATACAAGTCTCAACAGTGATATGTCAATCCCAAACATATCACTTGACTTGGGGTGGTTTTAAGTTTATCAGTTTACTATAAAGTTTTGTCTCACTTCATGCTTGTATGAACACTTTATAATCACTTTAAATAAACTTACGGATTTCCTTTTATTAGACTTTATTTAGTGCTTAAAAGGGATTGCCGTTATATAGTTATAAAACATATATCTCATTAAACAAATGATATAAAGAACAATTCATTTACATTAAGTTTGTATCCTAGAACAATTGTCTATAGGACACTAAACCCCAACAATGGACCTATTCAGGGGCGGAGCCAGGACTGAAACCTCGGAGAGGCTCCATTGTACGTAGAAATTTTTTTCGTACGACGATTCAAGAATTTGATTCCTATTGCAAATGTATACAAAAGTTGTTTTGAATTTTTTTTTCAATATATTCATTGTTCACTAGTAATTGATTGAACTAAAATCTAAAAAATACCTAAACATTAACAATCCAATTCGATCAAAATCCCTAAATATCACTAATTCAACTCAATTCGCCAATTTAATTTAATCAAAATCTCTAAACTAAAATCCCTAAATATCACCAATTAAATACAATTCAATCCAATTTAATTCACCAATTCAATTTAATCAAGATCCTTAAAACCTTATCACATTATCAATTCAATTTAATGAAAACCCCTAAATCAACATAAAATGAGGGATTTAAATTGAAGCTCTTTATAAACTAAATCATCAACACAAAATCAACACAAAATCACAAAATCATCAACACAAAATTCAGTTAATTAAACATAAAATCCACATAATCAAAGACTAAATTGAAGACAGAGAAAAAAGAAAGAAAAAAAAAGGAAGAAGAAGAGAAAAAAAAAGAAAGGAAAAGGGGGGAGAAGAGATAAAAGAAAGAAATGAAAAGGGGAAGGGGCTGCTGATCCTTTAATTTAAAGGGATGGGTCGACGGGTAGGTGGGTTATTATAGACAAGTGGGTGGGTTGGGCTTTTCTTCTTTTTTTTTAATTCATTAAAGTCCAAAACGACGTCGTTTCATTAAAGTCCAAAACGACGTCGTTTTGAACTTTAATAAATTAAAAAAAATTATGTTGATCCGCCCCTCTTCTTCAACCTCTGCCATGGCCAGAGGGGCTCCGGCCATGGCAAAAAACAGGGGTGCAAAACACCCCTGGTGGTGTTTTCCGGCGGGCCGGAGGGTCGGGAGACCCTCCCCTACCCCCCTGGCTCCGCCCCTGGACCTATTACTATGTTAAGAAAAAACATAAGATATCTTGAAATATGTTAGAGGATTGTTCCTTGGGTTTCCTTGAAATTCATGAGCTCTCAATTTTGAAGTTGTTCGATTTAGTAAGCACCCTCTCTATACTTTCTATGTTGAGAGTTGCGTACAAAGATTGGAATTATTCGCTTTCTTTTCCTCTCATCTACATACTCGATCATTGATAAGAGGAGAATGATGAGAAGAGAGAAGGATTCATTTAATAAATAATGTGGTGTATTTTAATAGCGTTGTAATAATTCTCGGCGAGAGAGAAGACTTTAGAATTGCCAGAAACCGCCATTTCCAGTACATGTATCGAAGCTCATCTGCCAACAGGTTGGTCCAATTCGGGTTTGATAACATTGCAACTAACTAATTTAGCTAGCAAAGCTTTAACGTGGCTTAATGTGTGCAAATAAAAAAAATATTAGTTTAAAGAATAAAAAATAAAAAATCTCAGAATACTTTTTGCCAATAAAATTAACAGTAAATTTCAAAAAAAAAAAACTCATGTGCTTCACATTTTATAAATTGGTATCTGTAAAAAAAATATTGTTCAAATGGAGAGTGAAGTTTTCGTTTGCACTGCAGAACAAGAATTAAATAATTAGAGGTTAGTAATAAATAGACGAAAAAATTTGATTGACTCTCTAAACTTATATAGTGTCCCATTAGCCTCTCAACTTGCTTAAAATAACATATTAGTCACCTGAAATTGTTTAAAGTGACCTATTGGCTCTCTGAACTTGGTTAGACTGATCCATTTGCCCCTTGAACTTGTTTAAAAAATCCAAAACTTCAAAAATAAAGCCTAATTCGTGTTTCTAAGTCTTTAAAACAAATAAATTTTATGTTTTGTATAATTTTATTGTGTTTTTATAGATTTAAGGAGTTAATAATGACACTTTAAGCAAGTTTAAGGGGTCAATAGAACACCATATAAGTTCAGAGGGTCAAATAATTTTTTTTTGGACAAGTTCAGATGTAAACTGATGTATTGAGCCTAAATATTAGGATTGTTCAACTAATAAGATGCATGATGTATTAAACTGATGTGAAATGTAAGGAAATGTGAGCGACAAGGTGGGAGGTTCGGTTTGCTCATGTGTATCGGGAGGGAAATAAAGTCGCTGTCTGGATGGCGAATTTCGCAGGATCGTACTCTTTAGGTCATTACGAGTGTGATGTGTCTCATGTAGACGTCCAGGATATTTTCAATACAGATCGACTTGGTCAATCCAGACGGTGGATATCACTTTTTAGTTTTTCCTGTTGTCTTGGGCCTAGCCTCCTTTCTTACCCAAAAAAAACCTAATAAGATGCATAATTAATATTTAATTGAAATAGCATCTATTTACTACTTCCCTTTCATAATTTGTTGGAATCCCTGCAAAATCTAACTAAAATGCATAATAATTAGACATGTTTATGTGTCGGATTGAGTCGGGTCAAATCCAGTAAAATTTTACTTAAAATTACTCAACTCAAGCCAAATTTAACCCTCTCTTAATTTAAATAGGCTCGGAGTTAAAGCAGTTTCGAACTTAAAAATTAAATCTTAAAATTGGACAAACTAGTAAAAAATTAATTTATACATAAAAAATAAATATTTAATATTAAATTTAATAATTAATTTTGATATAACGGTTCGTATCGAATCAAAGTTGGACAGACTCATTCTATTTTCTTGACTAAAATGTAACTAGGATTTAAAATCATATGATCATAAAATATATAAATATTTTTTTATAAATATAAATAAAAATTGAAATCTGATTTTTAATGTAATTTTTTTTTTATTAATTTCAAAGCCCACTCTAAAAATAGAAGGACTTGCCAAACTTGGACCGAGCCTAATGGAAAAAAAAAATATCCATTTGAATCATCAAAGTTGGATATCTTGCTACCATGTTCTTGTGCATATTTGGATACCAGGATTTTTTTTTTAATTTTTTTTTTTTACAATTTGTCTAAATTCTCGGTTGGAGACTCGTCCCTTTAGGTAGATCCTGTCCAATTAAAGCTTTTTGCGTATATTGAGACTCAAACTTGAAATCTAATTTATACGACGTGAAACACTTAATCATTCAAACCAGCCTTAATTGATTAAATTATGTTTAGTTTAATAGTTGCTTTTTGATATTTTGTTCTCCTGCAATGAATTGCTAGAGCGAAAAAGAACTGTTTTTCTCCAAAACTGTAGAAGAATGAACGCGTGTGAAATATTTATGAAAATTGTGCCAATTGAGCAGATTAGCGAAATATTATAATAGTTATATTATGATTCGTAATCATGCAAAGTAAAGATTTAATAGGTCACCTTATATACGCGTTAATTTTAGTCTAAATTATATCAAATGTGATTGATTACTATATGTCATGATGTCAATGCCTTAAAATAATAAGTCACGAGACAGATATAAACATTTTTTTTTATATAAAATAGAGGCTAAATAGTACTTTAACCCTACAATTATCCATATAACCTAACAAACAAGGATAGGTCCAAAGGGCACGAGGGGAACGGGTTTGAGCACTCACTAGTCATCGGAAATGCCAGAAATTTCATGAAAATTATATATAAAGCTTTAAATCTTTCTATAAAATCACACTAAAAAAATAAATTGAGCCTCATATATCATCAAAGAACACCTCAAACATCCTTTGTCAGTTAATTCTAAATATGTTTTTTGTCAGTTAATCTTTGCTTTAAGATAAGTAATTATTTAGCCATAAAGCAACATTTAAAATTGTGCAATGTAAATTGTAGCTTGAAGGCTGGCGTTTATATAGAAGATAAGAAGTCTTAATTAGCGATACCCTAATAAATATTCTATGGAAACATCTTGGACATGTGGACCAATGTCACCCCCTTTAGTCTTGATAACGTACAATAACCGTTCGATCCAAGAAAAGAATATCCCTCAATGATACGAATGAAACCATTCGGCCACGTGGAAGGATCCCTACTTTCTATTTATAGTCGTATGGTCTGAAAAGAGCAACCATTGGATCAAGGAAGACGGTTACACAAAAGACATGGGATAAGGAGTAGTGTGCCATTTGACACGCCAGAGACCGCATGTCCAATGAAACTTGGCCACTTGGCAGAGCGTGTGCAGTATGACATGTTGCACTACCTGACGACCATAAACCAAGCACGGTAGAACCAACTGAAGATTGACTCATCAGAATACATTCTCATAATTTAAATTGAATCAAATCTTATCATAATCTATTCATTAATTAGTAAATTATTACCAAATCTGAGAATGTAAATATCTACCACTTTTTTATAATTAATGTAAATACTATCAAATTATAAATCATAATATAAATATAGTCAAAGTAGTAGATTGACCTCTAAATTTAGAGGATGTGGTTGAGATTTGATTCAATCATGTTAGATATACCCTGATTTCATTAGTTCTATGAATTTATTTAAAGTGACATAATTAAATTTTTATGTTCATATAGCTGAACAAAAATAGATTATGAAAATTTCAAAAATATATAATTTTATGCAAGTTAAAAAGCGAATATATATCATTTTAAATAATTTTAGGAGGTTATAGGTCAATTTAAACAAATTGAGGTGGTGCTTAGACCACTTTAAACTCAATGAGCTAATAGGCTTTGTTCTTTTTGACTGAAAAGAACTGAACCGAATGCTACTGAAACTGAAATAACAATATAATCCTTTAATAATTAAAATAAAATGCTTATAAAAATAATAATGGTTCTAATAATAATACAAAAATAAATAAAAAATAATAATTATAATAAGTAATGATAAGTTACTGAACTGGACTGAAATGCTACTAAACTAAACTCAACTCAACTGAACTGATTGATACTTAAATTAAGTAACAAAGAACTGAGTCTAAGACACTCAAGCCGATTTTGAGATTTTGAATGTTTACGGGCGAAGTACCAAATAAGAACCCTAATAATTATTATGTAAAAGAAAAATCGCTTGAAAATGAAGTTTTTTTTTATATATACTTATGGATCTAATAATAAAAACATTCAATTTTATATGAAAAAATATTATTTTATAAAAATATTATTTTAGGCTCCTCCCTTTCTTCAGATGTGAACATATATTGTGATTGTTTCGACTTAAAATTATTGTAGTTACATCTTTTGAGATTTACTTTCTATAGTTTTTTATAAAAATATTATTTTTAGGCCTCTTTCTTTGGTCCTAAGTAGGTAAGGCATTCCTCCTGCCAATGTCCATGAACGGCTTGAAAATACTATAAGTTTAAAGTGTAAATTTATTTTTTGGATCAATTTGAAGAGGTTCGTGACGTATTAAACTTATAAATATCTAACATCTAAAATAAATCTTCTTTTTTAATTTTTTTTAATGAAAATGCGTTTTTTTAAGTTTTTTTAATGAAAATGTGTATATCATTTCATAGATAAGAAAAATGTAAGTACAAGCAAAAAAAAGTAAAGAATAAAACTTTACACAAGTACATGCATCTAATACAAAATACATACAAGTAAGAAAAGAACTACAAAGAGCAAAATGAATCATTAAAAGATATAAGTAACATAAATAATAAATGGAATATATACTTTTTTAAACTCCAAATTTATAGAAAAGCACCTGTAATTCAATCATTTTTTTATAAAATGACATATTATATTAGATTAAAAAGTACATATACAACACGAAAATTATGAAGAATAAAAATCGTATACTCCTACATACTACAATCAGTATAAAATCTACAAAGGGCCGAAAATAGACTAAGGGTCCGTTTGTTTTACCTGCCGTTTGCTGTTTCCTGTTACGGTTTGCTGTTTGCTGTTTGAAAAGGCTGTTGTTCTAAAAAGCAGGGATTCCCTGCTTTTATAAAAAGCTACTTTTCGACTACAAAAGGCAAACAGGAGGTGTCTAACCAAACACCTTAAACTCTTCATTTCAAAGTGAAAAGGCAAACAGGAGGTCGAAAAGCAGCTACCAAACACCCCCTAAAAATATATTTATATATCATACATTGATTAGTACTCCTATAAATAAAAACAATTTCTTTTGTTAGTTGAATTGAATGCGTGAGAAACAATCAAGGAAAAAGAATAAATTCCTAATCTACCTATTTAGGAAAACTTTTATTGGGTTTCTTTAAAACGCGGCCGCCAGAGCATCTTAAAAGCGGAAAGCACTTGGGTCCCACTAAACCATTTCTCATTTTCATTAAGTTGTGTAAATTTTTATCAGGACCCTGGACCCTGCTGCTCATAATTTTTTTTTATAAAGGGCAAAAATACATTAACGTTTATATTCATCAACAATTTATCCCTAACGTTTTAAAATAGTATAATTTTATCTTTAATATTGGTAATTAAGAATAATTTTACTCTTAACGTTAGTAAATTAATTAATTTCAAAAATTATTATAAAAACATATATTTTGTTCCTTATTTTGTACAAATTGCATATCAATTCATTTAAAAAAATCATATTTTCTGTGATTTAATAATAGATTGAAGATTAATATTTATAAATTCGTTAAAAAAAATTTGTCCAACTCGTACAATAAACAGTATATTTTTAATTTTTTTTAATTTTTTTATATCTAATCATATGTTTATGATCTGTTATTAATTAGTGATAAAAATGACTCACATATGAAATGTAGATGACAAAATTCATGACCGAAAAGACAGTTTGATAAATTATTTTTGAAATTGACCAACTAATATTAGAGGTAAAATTGTTTTTAGCTACCAACTTTAGAAATAAAATTGCACAATTATAGATATTAAAGATAAAATTGCTCCTGACTATAAACATTAAGGGTACTTTTACATTTTATCCCTTTATTTTCTGTTCTACTAAATTCTTAGTTACTAAATTAATTAATTATCAAACATCTAATTTACTTTATATTCAACTCATTTCAACTCATGTATTTTTAAAATTATATTTTTTACCGTTTGAATTAATGTTTTTGTTATTTTTTATAGTCATATTACACGTATCAAAAACTATTTTAAAATGATAAAATATCAAAAACTATTTTAAAATGATAAAATATAAATTCCTAATGCATATAAAATAAATAACGTTGTATTAATAGTAGTTTTATATTCAATTTTTTTTTCATCAGAAAGCTAATATAAAGAAAATGAAAGATAATTGGGCGCATGCTTTTTGCCAAAATAAAATCGTCCACATTCATACCATCAACCGGATAATATTTATATGAAAAATTAATGTGTGAATATCCTTTGAATTTAGACATATTCTTCTTTTTTCTTTCTTTTTTCTGGTATATCCTTTTTTAATTATGTAATAATAACATTGTATCGTTATCATTTTTTCTTGCCTTTATTGACCTTTGGCCCCATTTTATTTTATTCTCTTATCTTATTACCTTTAAAATATATAAATATGTATTTTTATGAAATTTAAACCTAACATTTATATTTAGAAGTTGTTTAGTTCAATTATTTATGTTTAATGTTATTATTAATTGATAGAAGATAGTATATGATTTTCTTTCGAAACAATTAACCAAACATTTTTAAGGTGTTTGGTTGTTCTTTTTCATGCTTTTGTTTGCTTTTTCATTTTAAAAGTGAGTTTTATATATTTGGTTAATGGCCTCATGTTTGCTTTTTATACCTAAAAAATAGCATTTGTACATGTGAACAAACACTTTTATTACTAAAATTAGTCCCAGTATGCTAATATTAGTCATGTGAGATAATCCAAAGTGGGCTTCTTAGTGTCTTTTGATGTTGAGATAAAACAGGAAAATGATTAAAAAAAGAATTGTGACCGATAATCTCATTCTAATACCTAAATTAGAATGAGGAAGGAGAATGATATTCATAACTAATTTTGAGATTTTGGATGTCTTAAAACGAAGTAGTAAATAAGAGTTTAAATATTGATTTTGGAGGCCTTGAACCAAACAGATAATGATACGGATCGGTTTCGTCTGAAAATTTTAATAGTTTTAATCGTAAACTAACAAAGATATTTATTCTCTAGCTAAATTAGAAGGAGTGTATCCCAGGTTTTATGGACTAAATCCATAGGAAATGAAAATTCCCTATTGTTGAAGGTGAAAACCTTAACAAAAGCTTCTTAAAGAAGATTATAATTTGATTGATAAAAAGTTAAGGAATTACAATGAAAGAGATGAATTTATATCATCTAAAACCTAATTGCTAAATTACAATAAAGGGTAAAGAACATAGCTAATTAAAATAACAAGATAAGGGTAAATTGGGTTAAATAATAAGGGGTGACATTGGTGTAAATATAGGAGTGGTAGAGTTGTAATTAGGGAGTGACAAAGGTATAAATAAGGAGTGGCAGGATTGTAAATAAGAAGGAAGCTGGAGTAAGGAACAAATTCACTAAAAGGGATCCACGCGGAGCGTGGATTGGCTGCTGAACTTTTCTCCGGATCATTCCTTCCTTCACACGGAGCGTGTTCCCCCCACCCCCCAAGCAGAGTGTGCCCAATCCAAGCCTCGCGTAGGTGACCTCTTGGAATTTCTCCGAATCAATTCCCTCATTCACGCGGAGCGTGCCTGAGCTGCTGAGCTGTTGTGTGGCACTGTTTTTGCCTCTTTACTCGTTTGTTGCTCGTGCTTGGTTCTTCCTCCGACTTCCTTCATCCGGACCCGATCCCAGAGGGAGATGCCCCGCATCAAATAAATAAATGTTGATTCCGATTTTAATTCTGTCATATTACAATTTTGATTCCGATTCCGACGTAAACAAATGCTACCTTTGATGATTTTGATATTAAAAAATTAAGTTTTATGATATTTATCTTTCTTTTAAAAAAAGTTGAAGACTCTCAAAAGTCAAAATATATATGTTTTGCCTAAATGTTAATCATAATTAAACTTATAGATCTTAAATTATTCCTAAAAAAATTTAGAAGTCCTCAATCCGCCACAGTGCCGTACTTGATATCCTAATTATATTGACTCAAAAGTTCAATTTATATTATCAAAAAAAAAAAAATGTTCAATTTATGATACAATTGGAACTATTTTATGTTATTCTTTTATGCAAGTTTATCTATTTTATAAATTTTATCATACTATTTATTTGAATTAAGATTGGATATTTTTAATAATAAAAAAATACAGTGGCTAAAAGTTTTAAATTATTTAAATTAAAGATTTTGAGTTCCAAGATGCCTTAGAGAATATTTTTCATTTCTTTATATATGGATCAATACTCTACTTATGATCTGCATCCCTCATAGGAACCGTTCGATCCAAGCTAAATAAAACATCGGAAGATACTTATAGTACTATCCAGTAATGTGGATTAATATCCACCTTTCATCTTGGAACTAGTATAGCGAAAGGAGGAAAGTGTTTGAATCATTATGAGGTAATTACACAAAGGACATATGCCACATGGGAGAGACATGTGGATCAATATCCACAGTTCGATCCAGAACCAATATAACATAGAAATAAGAGCCTTTGGATCATATAAGGCAGTTACATAGGATGTCTGCTGTTATGGCAGGCGTCGTCCGACATTATAACGGTTTGACGACCTTATCGGATGGTGACACTTGTCTAATGAGCCATCAGGGCACATATTCTTCCATACAATAAGTGTCCTTGAAGCTACTACATATAGATAAGATGAACACCCTAAAAAGACACGTAATATTACAATTACTAACATTCTCATTGTGTTCCATCATCTTTCAATTTTTGTTAACTTAAAGTATCAGAGTGGATTCACCGTGCTTCATTCTAACTGACTGTTTTTTTCAATGTTATCAGAACCGGACCGGACATCAAACTGGATTGATGACTGGGTCACGGGTCACTTGGTCGGACCGGATGACTCGGATTGGTCGAATCGGATGACGTAATAAATAAATAAATAATATTTATATATATTAAGTATATATAATTAATTTAAAATTATTTTTATACATTATATATATAGCTAAAATAAATTATAAACAACTTTTGATTTGTTTTTTTTTTTTTTTTTTTTGTTAATTTTAGTCTTAAATATATAACGAATAAATTAAGTTCAGAATAAATTGAAATATATAAACGTATTCTATGTCATAAGATCTTTTTAAAAATATATTATAAATTCAATACGGACAAATGATAAATGAGAAATTGATACTCAAAGTGAATGACTTGAAATGTTTGGAAGAAGATAAAATAAAATTAAGCATTCACATCCCACGTAGGAAAAAACTGAGAAACTTAACTAGTTTATAAGAGCATCTCCAACAGCCTCTTAATGGCTCTTAAGTTAAAATTTGAGGAGGGAGAATAAAAAATCAGCTCCAACAGCCTCTTAGTGGCTCCTCAAATCACTAAGAGCCTCTTCATCCTATCTATTAAGAGCATCTCCAAGAGACTCTTAGTGAGCTCTCTAAAAATAATATAAATAATTGACTCTTAGTGATTTAAGAGTGACTAAGATATATCATCTCTAACAATGCTCCTTATATTCACTCCTTATTTATTATTTTATTATTAAAGATTATTCTTTATTGTTACATTACCAATAGTGTGAGGAGAGAGACACATCAATAATAAATTATTAATAAAAAATAAAGTTAGGAGGCACTAAGAGGTGGAGAGATGCTCTCTATTAATAGAGAGGATGGAGAGGCTCTTAGTGATTTAAGGAGCCACTAAGAGGCTGTTGGAGATGAATTTTCATTCTCTCTCCTCAAATTTTAACTTAAGAGCCAACTTAAGAGGCTGTTGGAGATGCTCTAATAGAGAGCCTCTCTCCACCTCTTAGTGCCTCCTAACTTCATTTTTTAATAATAATTTATTATTGATGAGTCTCTATCCTCACACTATTGGTAATGTAACAATAAATAATTATCTTAATAATAAAATAATAAATAAGGAGTGAATATAAAGAACATTGTTGGAGATGATATATCTTAGCCACTCTTAAATCACTAAGAGTCAATTTTTTATATTATTTTCAGAGAGTTCACTAAGAGTCTGTTGGAGATGCTCTAAGTAAATAGACTTTACAAGCCTTTAACCAATTACTAGGGAAAAAGCTCTCTCACGCGAAGTGAGGGGTGCAATCAATTTACTGTCGGGTTAGGGGCGCACCCACACGATGTGGGTGACACGAATACTAGACCGTATTAAGCTTCCATCCAATTTTTTCCTTCAGTTGTTAGAGACCCGGGGTCACACCGGGTTCCGGTCCAATCCCGGGTCTCTCCGATCCGAACCTGATAATATTGGTTTTTTTCATTAGAGACCACTTAACGCATATGGATTGACATCAATACAAGCAAAACTTAAATACTTGACTAGTCTTGAAAATCGGATAGATTAGTATATACTAGTAAATAATAAAAACAACAATACATCAAAAGACAGAATATTGTAAAAAGGCAACAAAACCCACCATTGGCAAGCTGTTTTAGCAGCCGTGCCAAACAAATAAAGTTGGCTATATAGCCATCGGTTATTATAAAATATTTTGTGAAAATACCAAGAAAATACATATTTAATATAAAAAGAGAATGAGATTATCCATAGTTTGACAATGTTGAGTTTTGGGACCTTGTGTTATATATATATATATATATATATATATATATATATATATATATATATATTTCAACTGGTGGGATTTTTCTACCTTTGATGCACTTTCTTTTCATCTTACATATTTAAATATTTTTATCAACTTTGAACAATACTTCGATAAATGAATGTTCGATGAAGTAATAACCTCGTTTATATAATAAGTTCTTTCGATCCCAACTTTGATCAATAGACTAAAGTAATAACCTCACTTAATGCATTAAATAATAAAAATATTTAAATCTTTAAGGGCCCAATGAAAATATAAATTAATAAATATTGAATTACATACAATAAATATATATATATATATATATATATAGGGGAGGGATCAAGTGAGAACCTCCTCTTAGGTGAAGACACTTCCTTAGGTGAGAACCACTAAAACTACGTAGTTTTGACTCTAAAAATTAAAAAAAAAAACTATTGTCATGGGGGTTCAAACATTGGACCCTTTGTTCACCCTCCATATTACTTACCACTGAGCTAATTACTTTTCTTGTGTGTTATGTCGCGCGCTGATTAATATACCATCGCACTGTAGCTTTCATTGTTTAATATTTGACACATGCACTTATTAATATTGATTAAATATGCATAATAATGAATTATTAATAAGAAAAAGAAATGTGCATAATAATGAATTATTAATAGAAAAAAATTCAAGAACATGCTCCAATTTCTTATTTATTTAATTCCTTTATATTTTGTAATTTATGTTATATAAGAAAATATATTTTTTTAAACATACGTTATAACATATAATTTAACTTTTTTGTTTGAAACAACATATATTTTAACTTTTAAAACACGAACTATGAAGTTTAGAACGTACGACATATTTTTTAGAACATACGTTATGTTTTTTAGAACATGTGTTATGTTTTTTCGAACATGAGTTATAAATTATATTTTTGGAACAAATGAAAAAACGATCCAAATATCTACTGATTTTTTTAAAACATTATACTTAATTTTTGAAACACAAACTACAAACTTTAGAACATACGTTATGTATTTTAGAACATGTGCTATGTTTTTTCGAATATGAGTTATAAATTATATTTTTGGAACAAATGAAAAAACAATCCAGATATCTACTGATTTTTTTAGAACATTATACTTAATTTTTGGAGCACAAACTATAAACTTTAGAACATACGTTATGTTTTTTAGAACATACGTTATGTTATTTAGAATATGAGTTATAAATTATATTATAGAACAAATGCAAAAATGGTCCATATATTTACTGTTTTTTTAAACATTATACTTAATTTTTAGAACACAAATTATAAAGTTAAGAACACATGTAACAATATTTAGAACATCGTCCTTAACATTTTAAAACATAAATTACAAAAAATATGGAGGAATTAAATAAATAAGAAATTAGAGCATGTTCTTGGATTTTTTTCTATTAATAATTCATTATTATGCACGTTTCTTTTTTTTCTATTAATAATTCATTATAATGCAAATTTAATCGATATTTTTTTTGAAACCAACCGAAAGATATACTAATCAATATGAACCGAATCAATACAAAGCGCACCACCTAACCAACTAGGGGCGGTAAAGGAATGAAAAACGTGAGCATTGGAACGGGCTTGACGTGCTATAACATGAGCAGCCCCATTCGCTACATGCGGAGTAAACGAAACTACAAAGTCGTTCCTATTTGCAAGCAGATACTTACAATCAGAGATAATGCCTCCAAACTCAGACCTATCGTCTTTTCCGGCGTTAAAACTATCAACAACATTTTTGGCGTCACTCTCAAAAATCATGTTACAACAGTTCATCGAGAGAACCCAAATAATAGCACTCCGCAGCGAAAGTACTTCAGCAATCCGAGGATCAGCAGCCAAGGAAAACAGCTCGCTACGCAAGGCCATAAACGAACCATCTGAACTGCGCAAAAGAGCACCAGCCCCGCACTGCTGCTGTTCGGTGAAAATGGCTCCATCCACGTTGCACTTAATCCAACCAGGAGGAGGCCGCTGCCAGGAAACCGTGTTCGAGCTGCTACTGCTACGGACCAAACCAGCAGAACGACGCTGCCGTTGCTGCTGCCGACGCCAATCGCTCACGAAGAATTCTGCATTTGTAATTGCAGGAACATGAAGTTGAAATTTTTGCTTCCAAACCAAATCGTTGCACTGATTCCAAATAGACCACAGGGTTAAACCAACTTTTACACGCAACTCCATATCAGAAACTGCAAAAATCTGCAGCAAAGCCTCATTGAAGACATCATTATCAAAAATTGCAGTATCAACGCCACTAGTTAACCAGCACTCCTGAGCATAAATACAAGACACAAACAAGTGAAATTCATGCTCATCACCCGAGTGACAGAATGGGCATTGAGTAGATATAGGGACTCTACGTTCAGAAATTCTATACCGGGTAGGAAGACACCGGGTACCAATCTTCCACAGAAAGGATTTAATTTTTGGGGGCAGATCTGTCTCCCAAATCCGCTTCCAACCTGTGTTTATAACTGAACTCACCACACTATTGTCTGTAAGTACCCTGTACCCAGATTTACTAGAGTAGATACCAGATCGCGTAAAATGCCATATCTGTTTATCTTCCACAGCATGAAACGGTATGATGCAACCCCCAATAACAGCAGCTTCAGATGGTAAAAATAATCTAGTAAGTTTACCACGATCCCAAATGCGTGTCCCAGGAATAAAGAGGTCAGCCACCATAGTATCTGTATACCCTGGTTGAACCGGCGATTTCACACGGAAATCCTCAGTTTCCTTTAACCATGGATCCCTCCAAATTGAGATTGATCTGCCATCCCCAACACTCCATCTTATCCCCAATTTAAGAACTGGAATTGAACGCCACACACTCCCCCAAACATAACTAGGATTATTGCCCAGTCTAGAGGATAGGAAAGAACCCGTAGAAAAATATTTAGCTTTTATAATTCTGCTTACCAAAGCATGTGGTTCAGTTAGAAACTTCCAACCCTGCTTTCCCAAGAGAGCCAGACTGAAATTCTGGAGATCCCTAAAACCTAGACCTCCGTCAGATTTCCTCGCACACAGTCGGGACCACTCAAACCAATGAATACGATGATTACCTCCAGCCTTTGAACCCCACCAGAAAGAGTTCATCAATTTCTGTAAATCATTACAAATAGCTTTGGGAAGGAGGAAGACACTCATACAGAAAGTTGGCAGAGCTTGTGCAACCGTCTTAAGGAGAATTTCCTTCCCATCCGACGACAGAAAGCGAAGACTCCAAGTGCTCAACCTCTTCCTTAGCCTGTCTTTTAAAAAGCTGAAAATTGCTGTTTTGGACCTTCCAATCAGAGACGGCAACCCTAGATACCTCCCCGTATCAAGAGGCGCATAGATCTGTAACGAATCGCAAAGATCCATTTTCAAACTTGCCGAAACATTTGGAGAGAAGAAAATTCTAGATTTCTGATGGTTAATCGCCTGTCCAGAAGCAGTTTCATAAGACTGGAGAATTCTAGATATCTGCTCACACTCCCAAGTAGTTGCTTTGAAAAAAATGAAGCTATCATCCGCAAAAAACAGATGAGATACAGACGGAGCACCCCTAGCAACACTGCAACCATGAATAAGACCATCCACTTCTGCCTTCTGAATCATTCTGGATAAAACTTCGGTACAAATGATGAAAAGATATGGGGAAAGAGGATCACCTTGTCTCAAACCCCGCCCTGGATTAATTGGTCCAACAGGCTGTTGATTTACCGAAATTGAATATTCCACAGTAGTGACACACAACATCATCCACCGTATCCATTTTTCATGGAATCCCATTTGTTGAAGGACAGCCTGCAAAAATCCCCAATCAACCCTATCATAAGCCTTGCTAATATCAATTGTTAAAGCCACCTCTCCTACTGAACCTCTGTTCTTCCTCTTCATATGGTGAATAGCCTCGAAGGCTATCATAATGTTGTCAGTGATAGCCCTTCCAGGAACAAAAGCAGATTGATACTCACTAACAATGACAGGCAGCACCAGTTTTAACCGATTAGCAAGAACCTTGGCAATTAACTTGTATAACACATTGCATAAGGAGATTGGCCGAAGATCCTTTATGTACTCAGGTTGATCAACTTTAGGAATCAGCACCACAATAGTATCATTTAGATTTGCTAGAAATTCAAAGCGAGATAAGTATCCCGAGCAAGCCTGAAACACCTCCATACCAATATCAGCCCAAAAGAATTGAAAGAACCCAGGACTTAATCCATCCGGACCCGGAGACTTATCAGGATGCATCTGAAAAATCGCCACTTTAAACTCCTCATAAGTAAAAGGAGATATCAAGGCATTATTCAATTCATCAGTAATCCCTGCCGGAACCACCTCAACAATACCAAAAGCTGAAACAGAAGAAGGAGCAAATACAGAAGCAAAGTAATCAAAGACAACCTTATTTAGTTCCGCAACATCAGAAGTATAAATACCGGAATTATCGCGAAGACGATTGATTGCGTTTTGTTCTTTCCTGGCGCGGACAGCAGCATGAAAAAAGTTGGAATTTTAGTCTCCATTTCGTAACCAAAAGGTTTTCGCTCTTTGTTGCCAATGGACATATTCTGCTTCCAAAAGAATATTCAACTGCCATTTTGCTTCAAAAAACTCCTTGATTGATGACGAATCAGTTCTGTCAACCAGCCTGTTAATAGTACTTTTACAGCGCGCAACCCTTCTACTAAACCGAGCTCTATATTCACGACCCCATTGCTCCATACTGCTAGCACAGGCAGCCAATTTTGTATCCAGGTTACTGCCACCCTGGCTCAGCCATTCAGAGCGCACCAAATCTGAAAAACGACTTTCAAGCAACCATTCCCTCTCAAATTTAAATCTCCTACGTTTGGTAGAAGCTAATTTGTGTACAGTTTCAAGAAGAAGAGGAATATGATCAGAGTAAGCCGTAGGCATTGTTGATAAACGATAGCCTGGAAAACGAGAACACCATACTGTTGAAGCTAAAGCACGGTCAAGCTTTTCCCGAACCCAAAAGGTCGTACCCCGACTACGCTCCCACGTAAACGAACCACCCTGCATGGTTAAATCAGTAAGATTATTTCTGATAACCACTTCATTAAATCTGTCCATCAGAGCCTGTGGATAAACCCGGCCCCCAACCTTTTCAGACTGTGCGAGAATACAATTAAAATCTCCCAGAAACACAATGGGCAATATCGAAGAAGAGTATAACTGCTGAAGTAGATTCCAAGAATGATGGTGCTGATTCCTATTTACATAACCATAAAAACCAATGAATCTCCAATCTCCAAACTCCCCATCATGAACTTGAGCTTCAATGTGATGGTTAGAATAAGAACAAATCGAAACAGCATCACGCTTCTTCCAACATAACGCCAAACCTCCACTATGACCGCTACAATTTACAGTAAACGAACCTTGGAACTTAAACTTTCGAGACAAACTATCAATGGAGCCCTTTGTAACCAGAGTCTCCATTAGAAAGACAAGATCAGGATTACTCGATTTGAGAATATCCCCAAGTGACCGAACTGCCCGAGGGTTGCCTAGACCCCGGCAGTTCCAGCTAAGACAAATCATTGGGCTCGGCGGACCTGGGATCCAGGCCTCGCCGCATCAGCAGTAATAGAAGGCCCAAAATCTGGAGATAATTCAGAAATCGGAATCTTCGAAGAAACATTGATGTCACTTACAGCCACCTCCTGCAAAATCACGGTTGAATTGGCAGCTCTCCGGCGTTTACGATCATCCACAAGCTCCAATTCCTCCTCCTCTCCATCAACTACCATTCTCAACTCAGCCTCCTTACCAACATCAGCTGTACCCATAGGAATATTCGGATCATAATTTTCTGACATTTCCACGACCATCACCTTACCCGCACCCTTCAAACTCGAAGAAATACACGAACCAGAACTCGCATTTTCTCCTAACAACTGTCCCCCTCCAGGCTCATGCAACCATTTAGCAGCCACTGAATCCCCACCCCTTTTGATCGGCGCCTTCAGCCAATCACCCCATTCACGTTTAATCTCCTCCGGCTTTAGAGAAAAAATCCTCTCACAGAATCGGTCAGTATGGCCAAGTATACCACAGATATAACAAAACGAAGTAAGTCTTTCGTACTTAAACGTGATGAACGACCAATTATCATGGCCTTTCCGGATTTTCTTGCACCTCCTTAACGGCTTCCTCACATCCACAAGAACCCTGATACGCATGAACTGCCTCCGGATTCCGGAGTTATTGTTCAAATCATACTCCTGATAGGAACCAATAAAATTCCCTATCTGCTTTCCCACAATTTCAGACATTGAACCTGCCGGAAGATCATAAACTTGCACCCAGAAGGCAGCGTTAAAAAGGGGAACTAATTCAGGAGACGATTCATCCCGCCATTCCTCAACTATCAACAGATGGTTATCAAAAGAACAAGGGCCACCAGCAACTACACGAGCCCTGTCAATTTCATGAAAAAATTCAAACACAAAGCAATTGGAATCCACCTCCGATATTGCCACTCCTCTTCCTGGGCGCCAAAGAGCCGCTAAACGTGCTTTCATTGCCGCAACATTTATGGTTTTATCAGTAAGAAAGCGCCCAATCAATGACAGACCGAGATTCCGAGCGGAAGGATTAGAAGAAGGGCCTGATAAATCAAGGGCGTTTTGCTCACCATCAGAAAGGTTGAGATTACCCAAGGATTCCTCCATGGAAATAGACAAGAAGACTAACACCCAATCACAAAGATCAACAACCAAAACTAAAAAGCAAACCAGAAACCAAGGGGGAAACACGGCGAAATCAGAGACGCAGGAGACTCAAGGAGGATTTACTCACAACCCACCACCGGAACGACAAATTCGATGGAGGAGCAGCCTTGCGTACACGAACTCAGACAGTTACCGCCAGTTACAATCGCCACAAAAACCACCACAACTCTCACGATGATGGAGAGACCCTCAACTCTCACGATGATGGAGAGACATAGAATATATAGTGTTATTTAATTAAATATATTTTTAAATATATCAAATTTAATCGATATTAATAAGTGCATGCGTCAAATATTAAACAATAGAAGCTAGAGTGCAGTGGTATATTAATCAGCGCGCGACATAATACACAAGAAAAGTAATTAGCTCAGTGGTAAGTAATATGGAGTGTGAACAAAGGGTCTAATGTTTGAACCCCCATGACAGCACCATTTTTTTTTAATTTTTAGAGTCAACACTACGTAGTTTTAGTAGTTCTCGCCTAAGAAAGTATCATCATTTAAGAAAGGGTTCTCACAAGAGCCCTCTCCTATATATATATATATATATATATAGACCAAAACCTTTCAATCAATCAAATACAAATCATTTCTTCTGAAAAAATGTATTTATATAGTTGATCGTTTTTTCTTTCCACCTAAACTAAAATGAAAATCATCCTTAACTTTTTGTAGTGCAAACACAATGTATGCATTTTACAATGAAAAATTATCTATAAAATAATAAATATTGATTTATCGATAAATGAATAATTTATTCATTTATCGATAAATAAATAATCTCGCCTAATGAATATTTTTTCCCGATCCCAAGGATATGCATTTATCGAGGTTTTACTGTGCCTTGTTTCAATTTACTTTCTTTCTCAAACTCTCAAACGTCTTGTTCGCCCTCTCTTTGTTTCATCTTCTCTCTTTTTTCCCTTCTCCATCTCATTCGTTCTTCATTTTATATATACATTATTCAAGTACGCGGTTGGTTAGTTGAATGCTTTCTCATTGAACCCATAATTTCCTCTATTTTTGTCACATCGATAGTTGTTCCTATCGCATTTACGACGAAAGTTGTCGCATTTGGTTGAATTTGCGATAAAATTGCTCTTGTCGCATTTGCGATGACAATTGCTTCTATCGCGTCGCAAATGCGATATGAGGCGATCGAATAACGGATTCAACGAGAAAACATTCAACTAACCAACTGCGTACTTGAATAATGTGTATGTAAAATGAAGAAAAAATACTTACAAGAACTTGAATAATGTATGAATATGCTTAGATCTTAAGTTGAATTATTGAATTTTGTTGTAAGAATTTGAAAGAAATGAAAAAGAGAATGAGGTTGGGGGAGGTTAGGGTATTTTTATCCAGAATGGATGAAAGTGTCTAATTTAGTAAAATGAGAGGGAAGTGTGTCAAATATGTTAATGGACCCCACAATTGGGCTAGATTAGTAATTAGCTTCTTTAGTAATAACATTAGGGTCACTTATAAAATTAAACAACTTCAAAATAACCGTTGACGATCTCAAAATACAAAAATCTAAGAATTAAAGTTGTTAAGAATAATACTATTAGGGCTAATCACACGACTCTAACCCAACTAAAAAGGTTCATTTACATATTTAACCCACTTTGCTTCTATCTCACCAAATTAGATACTTTAATTTACTTTGGACAAGAATACCCTTATTTCAATTCACCTTTTTCCTTAGACTCTCAACGTCTTCTTCACCATCCCAAACCAACGAAAAGACGGTGTTTTATAAAGAGAAGAGATTATGTGTTTCGTTCAACATTTGAAGAATTAGTGTTTGTGGAAGAGGATTAGGATGAAAAGCTCAAAAAATGATAAAGAAAAAAACATAACAATTAAACTGCTGTGATGTCGCATTTGTGACGAATTTGTCACAAATGCGATAAGAGTTGTCACAAATGCGATAAGAGTTGTCGCATCTGCAACAAGAATTATCACATTTGCGACGAAATGCAACAACTGTTGTCGCATTTGTGATGAAATTCGATAAATTTCGTCACAAATGCGACAACAATTGAGGAAAATGGAGAAAATTGGTGGAAAATAGAGAAAATTGAAATGATACCATTATAGATGAAGAAAGAGGCAAAAAGCGGATGAAGCGAAAGAAGAAGAAGAAGCAGAAGCAGATGGATCGATCGAATAAAAAGGGTAATTTTGTCCAAAGTGGATGAAAGAGTCTAATTTGGTGAGTTGGAAGCAAAATGAGTTAGATATGTAAATGAATCATTTTAGTTGGACTAGATTTGTAATTAACTCTTACTAAAGGCAAAATTGAGTAACTTTTATGTTAATAAATATAAAATTGGATGATTTTTATATTAGGTTTTAAAATTGAGTGACTATATTATTAATAAGTATAACGTTGAATGGTGATAGTGTAATTTACCCTATTTAGTGTTTATCCCTAAGTTTTATCATGATATGTCTCGTATTGATGTGAGAATTGAATAGACAAAAAAAGAAAAAGATAAATAATAGAAAGAAAATGAATTATGACTTCATGACTTGACGTTGACCCCTTAGAAGCTGAGTCACATTTTTTTGACGTTTGTAATTATGGATATGACATACTCTCGATTAGTTGGTAGTTTGGTTTAATTACCTCATTAATTAAGTTTAATTGATAAATTAATTACAAAATTGGTCTAATTGATGAATTCTTATATTAAGCATCGGGTCTTTCATGTCACTCGGAGGACCCCCAATTTATATTTGGACACGTGTATTGTGACCCCACATAATAATTAAAATAGTAGGGTCTCTTGTAATATGTGTGGGTAATACGTATGGAAGGTCCTCCATTTGACATGGAAAACTGGACGCTTCTAATAATTTACCCTAATTGAGATGCCCGTTTACCTTTTTAGACCATTAGAGTATCTCCAACAACTTCTTAATTTGACTCTTAAGTTAAAATTTGAGGAAAGAGATTTAAAAATCAACTCTAACAGCTTCTTGTGGCTCCTCAAATTACTAAGAGGGTGTTTGTTTACATACTTTTCACCTCTTGTTTGCCTTTTCACTTTGAAAGGCAGTATTTTAGGTATTTGGTTAAACTCTTCCTGTTTGCATTTTACCGCTGAAAAACAGTTTTTTACAAAAGCAGAGAATCTCTGTTTTTTTTAAAAGCAGTCTTTTCCAAAAGCAACAACAAATAGGAACAGCAACTAGCAAACATGAGCAGCAAATAGTAAGTAGTCAAACAGACCCTAAGAGTCTTTTAGAGATACTCTTACAACACATATTATAAAACTAGACACTTTCATTATCTACTTTCTCGAAATACCCGGAGTATATATATTATCACTTATCACTACTTATACTTTACTTTTCATCATTTATACAATCTAATTTCAATTTCATATATCAATACAAGATCAAAGATGTTCATGTAAGCATTTTGTTGAACGGAACAAAACCTTGTTCTTTCGACAATAATACTATAAAGATGAGAATACCATTAAAATCTCATACAATTTAGAGTTAAACGTTAAAATCTATTGTGAAAATCTGAAACAAACACCCTCATAGCCAAAGAAATTAGATCCCAACCCAATTATATAAAGATAGTTTAACTCTAACAGAATTCTAATATAACTTTATCTTTATCATATTATAATTTTACCTAATCTGTTTAAAGGTCCATTTGATTTACCAGTTCATGTTTACTGTTTGTTGTTGTTATTTGTTTGTTGTTAATGATAGGTAGCATATATTACTATTAGTTGATTTTTCTATTAAAAACAGATGTTTCAAATTTATACCAAACATTTTTTTTTTTGTCTCTTATTTAAAATTAAAATGTAAAAAGCAGTTTCAAAAACTGGAAACAAACATGCACCTAATTATGGATGATTATCGATTCTAATCTGACTATAATTGTAAGATAATTAAATTGACCATATCACAATTTAATGCATATATTTTATATATTTTATCGGAACTCTTTATCCGTCTAATTATATATGTTCTTTATTATTCTGTCGTTTATGCTTTTTCGGATTTAGCAAGAGCGGAAATGATTTATCTTGTCTGTAGATCAATAAATCTATGTAATTGCAATAAAAAAGGGCTCAGATCTGAATGTTCGGAATAGTCTAAATAATAAAGTTTGGATTGCAGATGTCTTTGGATTTACGAAAAATATATTTTTATTGTTGTTTTGTGTTTTTTTATGCCTTTTATGTGGTTTTTTGCTATTTATACTCATTTTCATCCATCCGTGGATGTTATATTGGTTTTAGTCTATAATCGTGTGAGGTTATATTATTTTGATTGTTGTACTTCTTCTTCTTTTCGTGTCAACCATTTTTCTAAAAAAATTATTGTATATATTTTTTTAAGCAAATTTAATGCACATATTAGTATTCTTTTGGATTTATTTTTTTAATAAAAATAAGAATAAGGATTAAAAGATGTGAAATTAGATTAACCACCTTTTTTTCATTATGTTTGAATAGAATAGCACGTAATATAAACTAGTGGCCTACCACCCGATATTCTTGCAATTGTGTTTTCAACGTTTTTTTTTCCTTTTTCTTTTCTTTTAATTTGATCTACATTAAAGTAAACGGTTAAAATTATTTTTCTCTTTTTATTTTACCATAAGCCTTTGCATTTTTTTAAGTTCAACACATTATGTCATTTTTTAATAACTTTAATATTTAAAAACTCAGTTAATATAATTTCCTTGTAGAAAAATTAGAAAAAAATGTAATGAGTATATTTCGATATAAATAATTAAAAAATTATAATTCAGATGAACTTTAATTTGCATCTTCAATAAGTATAGTATATTGTACTTTATGTCCATACTCCTTTAAGAACATATATAAAATACACATATATTATTTAACTTAAATTTATAATAAAATATTTTTAGAAAATTAAGAAATTAATAATATATATATATATATATATATATATATTGAATAAAGTACAACAAATGAATATAATTCACTTAAATATAAATTATTATTTTAAGTCTAGATTGAATGATAATAAAATTATTTTATATTTTATTTATTTTTAAGAAAAGAAACAAGAAATCCAAAGAATAAAAATAAATGAGAAATTAAATAAATAAAAAAAGAAAAAATATACATAAGAATATATTATGTTGAGATTTGCACATGAAACCCAACCCATACCCAGCTCCTTTTTCACTTCAATAGACCCACACACCAACACCTACCCACTTAAAAACAACTAAACAAAAACAAAAAGAAATAATAATGGTAAAATATTACAAATTTATTATTATTCTGATTATTATTATTATAATTATTTATTATTATGACACATAAACAATCAAAATTAAAGATGATAATTTTGTACACCACTCTTATAACATGACAGGAATTCAACATAAATATAGTTAATTTTTAATAAATAAGTTAATGGTTATTTTTGGTTAACACTGAATGGATTATTAGATATAATCGGAATATAAGAAGATATAAAAATTTATTGAGATTGGTTGCAGCAAAAAATGAACCTTGATTGTGTATTATCAGTCACGTATAAACTACACTGAGACGCACACGAGAGAAGGCACGAAGATCCATAAATTAATAAAGAACAAACGAGATTGAGAGAGGAGGAGGGGACCGACAACGCTGAGAGAGAGAAAATGAGAGACTCATTTCTCTATATTATCTACATTATGAATTATGTGTTTTATATGGTTAGATTTTAGACTTTAGTAAGAGGGTTTGTAACTATGTCACGAGTCGATACATACTTATAAGAACTTCTTTGTCTGCAATTAAATCTCTTACAAAATTATACTTCATCTCTATATGTTTTGATTTGTTATGGAACCTCTGATCTTTGGTAAAAGCAATAGTGGATTGACTATCACTGTTAATAACTATAGGAGCGTTTGAGGCAGTAGCGTTCAAATCCCTTATGAATCTATTCAGCAATACTGCCTCTTGAACCGTAGACGAGTATGAGACATACTTTGCTTCCATGGTGTATAAATTTATACAGGTCTATTTCTTGCTACTCCATGATAGTGCACCATTTCCTAGCAAGAAAAAGTAGTCTGACGTGGATTTTTTCTCATTCAAGTCTCCCACCCAATTTGCATATGTGTATCCTTTTAATTGAAGATCTTTGCCTTTATAACACAATGAGTAGTATGTAGTAGCTTTAAGATACCTTAGTATCCTTTTCAGACATTTCTAATGTGCTTCTCTAGGATTGGACTAATATATACTCACCACCTAATAACATGACAAATATCAGGTCTAGTACACGTCCCTATGCACCTCTCACCAATGCGCCACGTGGCATGTGTGGATTGGGAGTGGGATGCCACGTGTGGCAATGCGATGGGCGTATGAGCTACACATGTGACACACAAAAAGGCAAGCAGTGGGGCGTATATCACCCAATAATAAATCACCGCATGACATATGGTCTCACATGTTAGAGGTGTATCGTCCCCGCAGGTGGCACGTGACAAGCTGCGAAAATGCCTCCATTAGTCCTAAAGGTTTCTTTGATCTAAGCTTTTTGGTATCTCTGATCTCGTTGGTGAAGTCCATTTGACCATACGATACCAAAAACCAAGGATTTTCACATCACAAATCCTTTCGTGAAAGTGATATGCGTCCAGAAACAATTATTTTACAAAACACAATGTTTCTTCATAATCCTAATGTTATTTACGACGAAAACAGTCATGAACAAATTATTTCGATGTACATAAAAATAAAAAATGTTTTTCTAATAATGATTATGGATCTAAAAATTCGTTTTATTCAACCAAACATATCAAAATTGATAGAATGCGCAAGTATAGGTTCTGATACCAATAAAAGGATCATCATATATAAGTTACATCGAGGCGTACACGAAGAAGACACGAAGATCCACGAACTAAAAATGAACGAATGTTATGTGTTCTATATAGTTAGAGTTTAGACTTAAATAGGCTTGTATACTTAAGTTAGTGGATCAACGCAAATTCATAACCTTGACTCATTCTATCTCTGTCATGAACGAATTATTTGACCAACTGTTTGAACGAGCTGCCCACATGTAGAAGAGTATAAAAGACAGTAATAACAAATTTAGGAGTAGGATTAGCACACACTTGTCATACTAGTATTGGTACCATCTCTTTTGGAAGGAGTGAAACACTCTCCTTTATCCGGTTAGCTCAATCTTTTCTGTTACTATAATCAAATTTTCTACATGCACAAAATTGACATGAATTGAATTATAATTATTTTGTTAACTCTAAAATCACATAAATATATAAATTATTATTATATTTTATCATGTTTATATATCGTCTTAATTATTAAAATAAATAAAAAATCAATTACCATTTGTGAACATAACTCGGACATTCCATGTTTTTACATTTCATTCGTAATAAAGAAAAAAATATATATGTGACTTGTAAATATATTACACGAACCCAATATGATATTAATGACTTACATATTGGGTAAATTACATACGTGGTGTACAATCTTTACCCTAAATCACACTTTGGTGTACAATCAAAATTTTATCACACTAAATCGTACGAACTTCAGGTGACCTCCCACTAAAGTGTACAACTGATTTTTATGACCGGTCAACGCTGGTCAAAGTTGCCACATCATCATTTTTCATTATATCATTAAAAAAAGTGGGATCCACTCTTTATAGAATTACTAAAATAGCCTTGTCCTTTGTAAATTTACTAAATTACCCTCATCTTCTTCCTTCAACCCCTCTCTCTCTACCATTTCTCTCTCTCACTCCTCTCTCTACCAAAGGCATAAGGCATCTGAAAAATAATTTCAGATCCATAATTCCACAAAATAAACAAATGATTTTCACAATATATTAACAACAAAGCATTTTCTGAGGAAAAAGAACAGAAAAATAAAAAGAAACCCCAAATTAAAGAGAGGAAGGCTCAGATCCGAACATGATAAAAAAATCGATATTAAACTAATGACCAATGCTTACGCTGATTTAATTGTGTGATACAACGCCGTTCTTGGTTCTCTCCTCATCGGCCTTCAACCACTACCTCAGACCTCCGTTCTTCTTCTCACCAAAAGCCGTTGGTAGCTCGGTCATCTCTCTTTTCATCACCGTTCAACTCCAATTCCATAAAGTTCCACCAATTTCAACTTGTTCAACTTAATTCGGCTTGCTTCAAGGTTAGCGAGCACTTTCCTTAAATCCGTCTCCTCCGATGTTTGTATTTTCCATTGTTGTTTCCCTGCTGCATTATATTTGTTGGTGGTTTCTTTAATTTGGGGTTTCTTTTTATTTTTCTATTCTTTTTCCTCGGAAAATGCTTTGTTGTTATATTGTGAAAATCATTTGTTTGTTTTGTGGAATTATGGATCTGAAATTATTTTTCAGATGCCTTATGCCTTTGGTAGAGAGAGGAGTGAGAGAGAGAAATGGTAGAGAGAGAGGTTGAAGGAAGAAGATGAGGGTAATTTAGTAAATTTACAAGGGACATGGCTATTTTAGTAATTCTATAAAGAGTGGGTCTCACTTTTTTTAATTCTATAATGAAAAATGATGATGTGGCAACTTTGACTAGCGTTGACCGGTCATAAAAACCGGCTGTACACTTTAGTGGGAGGTCACTTGAAGTTCGTACGGTTTAGTGTGAGAAAATTTTGGTTGTACACCAAAGTGTGATTTAGGGTAAAGATTGTACACCACGTATGTAATTTACCCCTTACATATTTGTTAAATAGTTTTTAAGTCAAACTTTCGAATGGGTTTGGGTTAACTTAGTAATATAAAAACGACATACCTTATATAGAAATATTATTATATATTTTATAATTTTAAATGTCATTATATATACAAATAATAAATACATAACCTCCAAACATAACACAAAATCATAATGACCCGATTGACATGATTATAACACAATTTTTGTTAATTAGGTTTGAATTAACTCATTTGACTTTAATTAGATACGAACTCGATAATAGTCACCCCTAATCAAAATATACAAATTCCATATTTTTTAAATTGAAAAATTTAAGGTTACTAACGAAGTTGAAAGTTAACTCTTAATTAAATTTTAGGGGGTCAAATATGTATTTTTCCTTTATTATTATTAAGGATTATAAAGTTTTTTTTAAAGAAAAATGTTACTATAATGTTTAAACTAAAAAAAAGCTTTATCTTTTCTTAAGGAAAAAGTAATTTTACTTATAATCTTATAAATAATATAATTTTAAAAATAATAAAAAATACAATTTTTTCAGTATTCGATACTAGTTGTATATCAATTGGTTAAAAAAACATTTGATCTTAACAAAATATGTTTTTAATTTTTTTTATCCAAAATATGTAAAATACGAGATAATGTTTTTTATTTTTTGTTTCACTTCTATATATATCGTTGATCTATTACTAATTATAACACGACGAACATATGTGTAATGAAGATAACAAATAAGAAGAGAGTTCCAACAATAATATCCTAAATTGATCCATATTAAGAATAAAATTACATAATGTATAAGATAATCTAGTTGGTATAAACTCATGGTCTGAGCATAAACAAATCGGGTTTTCGACTTATCCACAACTCATACGGAGTGGACGTAACATCCTTAGAGACTACTCAGTTTAGGACATAGGTGGATGAAAGCAAGACACCTCCCCAATACAAATGGATAAATTAGCTTCAGCCATCATTGATCTAACCATTTTAAGAAGAGTTATATCATTTTGTTGCGAAGTATACGGAATGGACAACTAATGTTTAATCATTTTTTCATCATATAAAGTTTTCAATTCTTTAAAGAGATATTCCTCACCACAGTCAGATCTCAAAGCTTTTAATCTTTCTATCTAATTGATTTTCAACAAGGTTCATAAATTTTCTAAAACAGCTCAAAACTTTAGATTCATGAGACAAATAAACGTGACCATGCCCGATGGTAAGATAACAAGACTCGTTCCTAGCCCCTATTCAACAAATGAAAATTAAATATTATGTTCGCTAAAAAATTAAATAAAATATATAAAAATAAAAAATGGAAAAAAGCGGATTTGGACGAAAATGGCAATGGAGGGCTGTCCAAAGGGCATTATTATACACGCCCCATATGCACCTCTCACCTAATGCGCCACGTGGCATGTGTGGATTGGGAGTGGATTGCCACGTTTGGTGATGCGATTGTCGTATGAACTACACATGTAACACGCGAAAAAGGCAAGCACTGGGCGTGTATCACCCAATAACAAATCGCCGCATGACATATGGTCTCACATGTTAGAGGCGCATCATCCCCACAAGTGGCACGTGCATACCACGAGCCACAAAAAATGCCTCCATTAGTTCTGAAGGTTTATTTGATCTAAGCTTTTTGGTATCTCTGATCTCGTTGATGAAGTCCATTTGATCATACGACAATAAGAAGCGAGGATTTGCGCATCACAAACCCTTTCGTGAGAGTGATACGCGTCCAGAAATAATTACTTTACAAAACGAAATGTTTCTTCATAATCCTAATGTCGTTTACATCGAAAATAGTCACGAATAAATTATTTCGATGTACATAAAAATAAAAAATATTTTTCTAATAATTATCATGAATCCAAAAATTTGTTTTATTCAACCAAACATATCAAAATTATCAGAATGCGCAAGTATAGGCTCTGATACCAATAAAAAGATCATAATATATATAGTGTGAATTGTTAAGCCCAAAATATACCTAAAATATCATCAATAATTACATCAATATTGCTACGAATTTATGATATTTATAACCATTTAGAAAGCTTTTACTCTCAAATATGTTTCTTTCATGCAAAGTACATAAATATTTGGTAAAATCCAAATAGGAGTAAAAAGAGCTCAAAAATAGAAGAAAAGCCCTACAAAAGGAGTCGAAGACGACGAAAATTAATAACGCCAAGTCGAGGACACGAACGAGAGCGAAGAAGTGAAAAATGCTCCGTGCCGCGACCGCGGCCCCCGCTATTCACGGTCGCGACACGCGTCCCTCAGCCTCTCCTTCCCTTCGTCCGAAGTAAAATTGATGCTCCTCCATTCTCGGTAGAGAATTTAATATTCTCGGTACGAGCAGGAGATTTTAGAAGCCTAGTTACACACTTTCGTTTTCGACGAAACGCGATCGTTCGGGTGGATAAAGACGTCCTTTCGCAGCGGACACGATCCTTCACAACGGACACAACACTTCAATCAAGACTCTTCAACATCTATAAATAAAGAGTTGATGGAGAGTTGAAGATATAATGATATATGTGTAGAAGAAAGCGATTAGTGTATAATTTATGCAGAAATTCCGAATCAAGTGATTCAGAAGTTAGATTTCGATTCTATTCAAAAGCAATATGATGTACACACATTGTTTACTAAATAATAACAAATTCAGTAGCGTTTAGACATTGTTCCAGTTTAGTTTACATTTTGGTAGTGGACCGACCCAGTCTTTATTACGAAGATTCAGCGAGAAGATTGAGTAGAGGATTCGCCCCTGAGCCTGACAAACTCTAACGAAACCCAAGGAAAGGATTGACAACCCGTTCACTTGCACGCCGTCGAAGAATTCAATGCTCCATGTTCTCTGTAAACTTGTATCAATTTATATTTCATCTAATAAAGTCCGTTCTATTCGATAGATTTTTATGCAGCACTTATGGTAACCAATCCACTAAAGTGACTGCTGGTGTTTTCATTAAAACGTATTTAATCCAAAATCTTTACAAGGAAACTTTATTGAACACTTAGGCAAATTATTATCTCGAAAGAGTTTTAATTTGATTAAGGGCAATTTATCCCGAAAGGGTTTTGTCGCGTTTAAAGCCAATTAATTAGAGGTTCCGTCATTTATTTCATCTTTATAATTCGTACAAAGTTTAAAGTTGTTTTCTTTGCTTAATGCAAACAAATATACTTGTTTACTTTTCTAAAGTACTAAAACGTTCTTGTTTTGCAAATTTATTCTTAAATCAGATATTTTCTAACATCTTCATATTCTAATCTAATTCTTATTCTAGCAATTTCAAAACCAAAACCGATTAAACGATTTTTCCATATTATAAACATTAAAGTAATTTTAACCGATTGTAAATAAGTTTTGTTAAAAAAACGTTCCCTGTGGGATCGATATCTTTTATTACTACAAGCGTATATCGTGCACTTGCGGAAATCGATCAACAAGTTTTTGGCGCCGTTGCCGGGGAACGCCAAAATTTTTGACAAAATTTTAAGTTTTTCGTGTTTTAGTACGAATCTAGGTTTATTCATACTTATTCAAACTTTCACATTTTATTTATTTTTAATTATTAACATATTTATTTTTCAAAATTCTGTTTTGTAGATAGTTTCTGTTCGTGCGAAATTTCAAGTTCATGCGCAGTTCTCGAAGTTCGGGCACGTCACCAGATCCTATTGACCCAGAAATTGAAAGAACTCTTAAAAAGAACAAGAAAGAAAAGAAAAGGAAAAACCAAACCCCAATAAAAACTAAAATTACCGAGCCAGAAGTTATGGCCACACTTATGGATTACGCTAGGCCAGGAGTGGCCGGTGTAACAAACAGTATAGTTAGACCCCAAATTAATGCACATCATTTTGAAATTAAGCCTGCATTGCTTAATATGTTGCAAAATAATGTAACGTTTTACGGGTTACCTAACGAAAATCCTAATACCCATTTGACAAATTTCTTAGAAATTTGTGACACTTTTAAAATTACTGATGTAACTGCAGAAGCAATCAAACTTCGCCTTTTTCCTTTTACCTTGAAGGATCGAGCCAAAGAATGGTTAACTTCTATGTCAGCCGCATCAATTGAGACTTGGGAGCAATTAGCCCAAGCATTTTTATCAAATTTTTTCCCTTTAGCAAAAACCGCAAGAGTCATTAAAGAGTTAACATATTTTTCTCAAAATGATAGTGAAACTCTTTATGAGGCTTGGGAACGTTTTAAAGAACTTCAACGTTTATGCCCACACCACCAATTGCCCGCTGAACTTTTAATGCAAACATTTTATAATGGACTAAATCCTACAACTAGAGGTTCATTGGACGCTATGTCTGGAGGGTTATTCATGAAGAAAACATCTGCCCAAGCAAGAGAACTTTTGGAGGAAATGACAATCAACAGCAGTATGTGGCCCGCGGAACGTGGACACATACCAGTAGCAAAACCATCATCCTCAACTACATCATCAGTTAAAGGTATAGTGAATCTTGATCCAGTAGCGATGTTGCAAGCCCAATTTTCTGCATTGTCGCACAAAATTGATAGGTTTATGGCACCGTGTGATCCTAATGCTCAACCAATCCAAACGGATGTGGATTACGAAGGTATGAGTGAAATTGAACAGGTAAATTTTATCCAGGGGCAAAACCAAAATAATAACCCTTATTCCAACACATATAATCCTGGATGGAGAAATCATCCTAACTTTAACTGGAGAGACAATAATAATGTCAATGCTAATCAAAATCGTACTACTAATTATCAAAATCAATCAAGAGATTCGATTAGCACTTTATCTTCTAAAATCGACAAATTCATTGATGCTATGAGCGGAAAAATAAGTAATCACGACGATGGTTTTAAACGGATCGAGAATAAATTCGATCAGCTTATTAAAAACCAATCATCTAGCATCCATAATTTGGAGATTCAAATTGGACAACTCGCTAAATCAATTCCATCCCGCAAAGAGGGAAGTCTTCCAAGCCATACGGAAGAAAATCCGAAAGAGCATGTTAAGGCTATCACTCTTCGTTCAGGGAAAAACTACTTAGGCCCGAAAATGCCCGGAAATTCGACTTTACCTGGAACTGATTTACCAAAGTCCAAAGAAGATACATTAAAACAAAAAGATGCACCGATTGACTCTAGTACAAAAACTTTTGTACCCAAACCACTTTTTCCACACAAAGTCCGCAACAAGGACTATGACAAACAACTTATAACATTTTTAGACAAACTTAAAAATTTGCATATTAATTTGACGTTTATGGATGCAATTACGCAAATTCCCAATTATGGTAAATTCCTCAAAGATTTAATTTCAAAGAAAATCAGTTGGGAAGGAATTTCATCCATTTCGCTAACTGAAGATTGCAGTTCGATTGTGTCAAGCAATTTGCCCACAAAACTCAAAGATCCCGGATGTTTTACCATTCCATGTAAATTGGGAGATATTGAATTTCCCAGTTGTCTCTGTGATTTAGGAGCAAGTATTAACTTGATGCCATTATCTATTTTTAATAAGTTAGGCTTAGAAGAAGACATCAAACGTACCAATATGGTTTTACAATTAGCGGATCAAACCACTAAAAGACCATACGGTATAATTAAGGATGTTTTAGTTAAAGTTGACAAATTTATTTTTCCTACCGATTTCGTTATTTTAGATTTTGCATATGATGTAAATTGTCCGCTAATCTTTGGTAGACCGTTCATGAACACGGGACGTGCTCTAGTTGATGTGTCAGAAGGGAAAGTAGTTTTACGAATAGGAGATGATAAGATTGAGTTTGATATGAACCAAGCGATGAAATATCCTATGGAAGATTTGGCTTGTATGAAACTTGATTTAATTGAAGAATGTGTAAATGACATTGTTCAAAAAGAAGAAATAATAGAACCTATAATGAGTGAGGCACTAGAAGATAAGGACCCAGAACCTTTGATTCGAGAAGATGGACCAGTTCCGCCTTCAATTGTAGTTCCACCTAAATTAGAACTTAAAGAATTACCAAGTCATTTGAGGTACGCTTTCTTAAGCGAAGGCGATTCTCTACCTATTATTATCTCTAACAAATTAACACAAATCCAAGAAGAGAAATTGAAAGAAGTTGTTAGAAATAGGATAGGAAGTATGGGTTGGCAAATTTCAGACTTAAAAGGTATTAATCCAAGTATTGTGATACATAGAATTCATTTAGAAGAAGATAAGCTACCTAAAGCGGATAGGCAAAGACGCCTAAATTCGAACATAAAGGAAGTAGTAAAAAATGAGATTACTAAACTTCTGGACAATGGAATCATCTACCCTATCTCGGATAGTGAATGGGTTAGTCCAATCCATTGTGTACCTAAAAAGGGAGGCATAACAGTTGTAAGGAATGAAGAAGGTGAATTAATACCTACGCGAACCACCACTGGTTGGAGGGTTTGTATAGATTATAGAAATTTAAATAAAGCAACTAGGAAAGATCATTTTCCTCTTCCTTTCATTGATCAAATGATCGAAAGGATAGCTGGTCATGCTTTCTACTGTTTTCTTGATGGTTACTCCAGATTCTTTCAAATATACATTTACCCGGATGACCAAGATAAAACAACCTTCACATGTCCTTACGGAACATTTGCATATAGAAGAATGCCCTTTGGTCTATGTAACGCACCTGCAATATTTCAACGTTGTATGACTGCGATTTTTAATGATTTCATTGAAGATATCATGGAAGTTTTTATGGACGATTTTTCAGTTTATGGAGATTCTTTTGATTCGTGCCTAGAAAATTTGGATAAAGTTTTGTCTAGGTGTGAAGAAACAAATTTGGTATTAAACTGGGAAAAATGTCATTTCATGGTTAACGAAGGAATTGTTTTAGGTCACAAAATATCTGAAAAAGGATTAGAAGTAGATAGAGCAAAAACCTCAGTAATAGAGAAATTACCCCCTCCAACTACTGTTAAGGGAGTAAGATCATTCTTAGGACATGCTGGTTTTTACAGAAGATTTATTAAAAAAATTTCTGTAATTTCCAAACCACTTACTAATTTACTCATGAAAGATTCAACCTTTGATTTTAATGAAGAATGCGTTAAAGCTTTCGAAACATTGAAAACAGCTTTAGTCAGTGCACCTGTTATTGCTAAACCCGATTGGGATCTACCATTTGAAATTATGTGTGATGCAAGTGATTTAGCTGTCAGATGTGTTTTAGGTCAAAGGAAAGATAAGAAACTTCATGTCATTTATTATGCAAGTCACACACTGTCTGGTGCACAATTAAACTACACCACAATAGAAAAAGAAATGTTAGCCGTAGTTTTTGCATGTGACAAGTTTAGGTCACATTTATTAGGTTCAAAAGTTATTATTTATACTGATCATGCTGCATTAAGATATCTATTTGCTAAAAAGGATGCAAAACCACGTCTAATTAGATGGGTTTTATTGTTGCAAGAATTTGATATAGAAGTAAAAGACAAAAAGGGAGTTGAAAACCTTGTCGCCGATCATCTATCGAGACTTGAAGATGAAAACGGTCCTATAGGTGAAACTACCGGTATACGAGATGATTGCCCTGATGAACACCTCTATCAAATAAAAAGTGCCATGTCACCATGGTATGCAGATATTGCTAATTATCTTGCAGCCAATATTGTTCCGGAAGGATTAGATTTCCAATAAAAGAAGAAATTTTTCTTCGATATTAAACAATATTTTTGGGAAGATCCCTTTTTGTTCAAAACTTGTGGTGACGGGATAATTAGGAGATGCGTTGGTGAAAATGAATACGAATCCATAATGTCGGAATGCCATTCTAGCTCTTATGGAGGACATAATGGAGTTAATAAGACAGCAGCTAGAATATTTGAAAGCGGTTTCTTTTGGCCTACGATGTTTAAGGACGTCCGTTCATTTATTACTCATTGTGATAAGTGCCAAAGAACAGGAAATCTAGGAAGGAAAGATGAGATGCCCCTCACAACCATATTAGAAGTTGAAGTCTTCGATATGTGGGGAATAGATTTCATGGGACATTTTCCCCCTTCCAATGGTAAAACTTACATATTAGTTGCTGTCGATTATGTTTCAAAGTGGGTTGAAGCAATTGCAACCCCGACGAATGATTCTAAAGTTGTCGTTAATTTTCTTGACGATATATTTTGTAGATTTGGTTGTCCAAGAGTTATCGTTAGTGATGGCGGTACTCATTTTATAAACAAGAGTTTTGAAACGCTTATGAAAAAATATGGAGTACGCCACCGCGTATCAACGCCGTACCATCCTCAGTCAAATGGTCAGGCGGAGATATCAAACAGAGAACTCAAATGGATTCTCAAGAAAACAGTTTCATCTTCTAGAAAAGATTGGTCTTCTAAACTCAATAATGCATTATGGGCATACCGTACTGCATTTAAAACACCAATAGGAATGACTCCGTACCGTTTAGTGTATGGGAAGGCATGTCATTTGCCTGTCGAATTAGAACATAAAGCCTATTGGGCTATTAGAGAACTAAACTTTGATTTACGACAAGCAGGTAAGAAACGTTTGCTCAATTTGAATGAGTTAGATGAATTACGTCATCTATCTTACAAAAATGCAAAGATTTATAAAGAAAAAGTGAAAAAATGGCACGATGCCAAAATTAAAGTCAAACACTTTAATGTTGGGGATAAAGTGTTGTTATTTAATTCACGACTTCGTTTATTTCCGGAAAAACTTAAGTCCAGATGGTTAAGACCATATTTAGTCGTCAAAACATTCGATTATGGTTCTTTAGAACTGGAAGGTCCTACCGGAGTTCGATTCAAAGTTAATGGTAATCGATGTAAAATCTATTACGAAAATATTTCACAAATTGAAATTCCATTCGTAACAAGATTATCTGACGTATAAATTACTCAGTTTATCTTACACAGTTTATTTCGTTTACTGTTTTTTATATTTTTGTTCATTTATTTTATTTTATTTTATTTTATTTTATTTTTTCAAAATGCCATTTTTATGATTAGATGACTTTATGTTATGATTTAAATACATAAAATATTTTTATTTCATGATTTTAGATTTAATTTTTAGGAAATTAAGATGAATTTGAAGTTTCAGGCAATTCTCTGCCGAGAATTTAGAATTCCCTGCCGAGAATCCTCTTTTTAAGAACAGTCCAAATAGGTTAGGATTTCTCTGTTCATACCGAGAATTTTAAATTCTCTACCGTGAATTAAGAAGAGCCATCGTTGCCTGATTTCCGCAAGGAAATCGCGTGTCGCGACCGCGGCTTAGCCATTCTCGGTCGCGACACGCGTAATTTCTGCGCTATCAGGTCTGAAACTTCCTAACCCTTTCGACAAACCTCTTGGCAAACGAAACATTAAGTTTCTTCATTCCCGAAAGGTGCAATTTATACATTTTCATAATTAAAACGATACCTCTTTTCATCTTAAACTCTTATAAATTAATCCTAGAGGATTCAAGTTCTGTTACAATTCTTTTCATCTTTGTCAGAACTCTGATTTTCTTTGCAAACACCGTTCTTTGCTAAAGTAACACAAACTTTGCATCATGCCTACCAAGAACAAACCATCTAGGCACAATGCTGCCTCAATCAACAAACGCCCAGACTTATCCAAGCGATATGGGGCGCCTTTTCCTATCTTCAGTCACGATGAAGGTAGGCGTTATTGGAATCACCGTTACAAATTCTTCACCGGAATGTTGTATATGGATGAATTTCTTAATAGCCAATTAGGCATTTCTTATGACATGAGCCGCTATATGGAGCGCCTAGGGTGGACAAAATTCGCCCAAATGCGATTTCTAATAATAGGCGACTGGATACTCGAATTCTTCTGTACCGTGCGTTTTACTAATAAACGACGAGTACGTCTCAGTTTTCATCGGGAAGGCGAAATCTTTACTTTCGGCTATCCCGAGTTGCATGCTTGGTTTGGTTTTCCCCCGAGGGATACAATCAAACGTCATCCTGGACGAGACATGACATCCTCAGACATTTGGAGAATGCTCACTGGATTCTGGCGATTCAATTCAAAACTCGCCTATAATCACTCTTTTCGCTCCAACTCCATGCTGTATTTACACAAATTTCTGTGTCACAGTTTATTCGGGCGCACATTCAGTAGTGTGGTCCGTGACACAGATTTGTATGTTCTTGGAGATATATTCCAGGGAAATGCAATGGATTCTTCCAAAATTCTGATGGAAGGTCTTGTTGCCGCCTCTCGATCCAAAGATAAGAAGATTGGGTTCGGCAACATAATCTGTGGAATAATTCTCGGTTCAAAGGGTACTATTGATGTTCCTTGGAGTGATGATGAATTCTTCCCGATAATTGACTATGAATTTCTCGAGCACGAAGGACTTGTGAAACGTGTCTTTCGAGCAGGGCCTCAATTTTTGTCTGCACCAGAACGTGAAACTTTCGTGCAGTTTCAAATTGATCGTATTAAGGCTAGAAATATCCCGTTAGATAGGGATGAATATGTAGAATAGTTTATGTTTTTCATTTTATTTTTGTGTATATTTTGTTTTGTATTAATTATTAGTTTGTTTTCATTACTTGTACATATGTTAAAATAATAAAGATCTTATTTCATTCAATTCTTAATTTTTATCCATTTGATCCATTATCTATACTTAGCATATTTCATATGGGTAGTTTCTAATTATTCTTACTCGAATTAAGATAAAAAGGATTCACTTGAACTAATATTGTTTTCTATTTTTCAACACGTATATCTACATTTAATTTTATTTATACTTTAATTCAATTTATTAAGTTTAAACCTTTGGTTTTCCTTGGAATTAATGACATTTATTTAAGTTTTAAGTGCAGGAACACTTAATATTAAGTTCAGGAACCATTTCCTCAACAAAATTGCACAAACCATGTTAGAAGGCACCAACATAGGCCATTTTTACCAATTCTCTACCGAGAATTCATTAATTCTCGGTATGAGCAGAAACTTTGGCAAAATTTCAGGGCAAAAATTACCTGAAAATCGCGTGCCGCGGCAGCGGCTTTGCCATTCGCGGTCGCGACACGCGTATAATTTGCCCTTTTCAATCCGATTTTGACACCAAATTTTGCCTATTCCTATTCCTATTCTATCTATTCACCTACCTATACAACCCTATATAAACCTACCTCTTACACAAACCTCACATCACCTCTATTTTTACCCAATCCCTTACTCCAAACTCTTCCCCAAAAATCTACTTTTCCTCTTCCCAATTTATTCACTCCAATTTCTATCCTCTTTTCTATTTTTCAATCACTTCCAATTCAAAACCCCCAAACTCATCTTCAAGCTTTACTTTCTCTCTCAATTTCTTTTTCTTCTTCTTCTTCTTCTCAAACCCTAAACACATAAAACACCATCACCATGGTTAGGACTAAGCGTGTTGGTAACAAGCCCGCCGTTACGGAAGCTAATCGCCTTCGGGTTCAATGTGGAGCTTATTTCGACATCTTTTCGGAGGAGGAAGCCGCTCGTTTCAAACATTTTTCTCAAGCCGACCGCTAATTTGTTGATATGCACTTCTTAGACTTCCATTCGGTAAGAGCATTAAATTTCTCTACTCGAATTGATGCCTTTATTGAAGCTTTGGGTTGGCAAGAATTCGTTAATATGCGTTTTCCGCGTATTAATGAATATGTAGTGGAATTTTTGGTCACTTTGACCATGAACAAGAAGAAAACTTCACTCTCTTTTAGGAATAATGGTATCCCTTACACCATTGACTATGAAGCAATGGGAAATATGTTTGGTTTCCCTACTTCTGATTTTTATGATAAGCCTAAAGATTTTGATAATGATGCGGTTTGGCAAACTCTTTCGGACCAAGACTATTTTAATTCTAAGAACACTTCAAGCAAGTTGATTAAGGACAATTGTGTGTTCTTCTTTCATAAATTTTTGAGTTTCTCCTTGTTTGGGCGTGTTGAGAGTTCAAAGGTTCAGGTTCGGGATTTGTATGTTTTGGATAGTTTGCTTAAAGGTTTGAGGATTGATAGCATTGGCATCATGTTCGATAATTTGTTCCGTGCTTCGAGGGCTAGTACCATTCAAATCCCTCTTTGTAATTTTATCACCGCTCTTGTGTTGGGAGCACGGGGGGAATTGGACGATTATGACATGACCACCTACCGTGGGTATGTTCCGCTTTTGGACATCTCGGCCCTTGAGCGAGGTCATTTATTGCTTCCACAAGGACCTCCCGTCTTTATTTCCTATGCTACCCGAATTGCCCATCTTCGTGGCACTATGGGTGGTGGCGCTTCAAGTTCTCAATTTGTAGGTACCGAAGGCGGCAGAGAGGCGGAAGGCGAAGAGGATGAACCACCGGCTCAAGCACAACCCCAAGCACCTCAAGCGGAGGATGATCCGGTAGATTTGCGGAGGATTTTGAACCAAATCAATTCCAACAATCGTCAAATGAATTTAAGAATTGATGATTTGGTTGAAAACAATATGGTGATGAATGACAACCTCAACCTTTTGAGGCGTGAACATCGATCGACTCGGCATCGGATGCTTTCCTTTTTCCGACGCCGCAATGTGGAGACGTCACCTACACCTCCCGATTCCCCACCTCAAGCTTAGGTTGTTTTCTTTAATTTTATTATCTTGTTATAATTTGGTACAATTTTCAATTTTCAATTTTATGTTGAATGTTTCATTTGCACCATTCCTATCTTTATTTTGTATGCTTAATTTTTTTGCTTATTATTCTTGATATCTCGCTTTTGCACCATTGAGGACATGGTCCAATTTAAGTGTGGGAGGCGATGTACATCATTTTCATTTTTTTAGCACAAATAACAAATGCAACGAATCATTTATAACAAATGCAACGTATTTTGCAACATAAACTTGTTTAAAACGCTATTTTTATTAACTTTACATTTTCATATATTTTTAAAAAAAATTAATTAATCATAAGTTAATATGATTATTTTTAGGTTATCATTATCGTTAGAAATTATATTTCTATACGGGTAATATTTTTCAAATTTTTCACAAATCTCCGATACGATTTTAAGTAAAAATTGTCTCGAGTGAATGTATTTAATTAAAAAATTCTTTATTTCAACCTCTATTTTATATCATGAAATCATGATACAATAAATCTTATTTTAAATTTTTCAATTAGGTTTATAGGCATTAAATTGAACTAACAATTTTAGCTCGGTTTGATTTCGTCTTACATTAACACCAATTGAAGTTTTTAAGGAAACTTTAGCCATAATACATGTTGAATTTTAAGTCAATATAGGATGAATGTGCTATTTTTTTTTCCCAAATTTAAAATTTAAATTTCTTATTAATTAATCAATTAGTTGAATTCTTAACTTTTGGCCACGATTGAGACCAACCTTATCACAATCGAGGTATGAAAGGGAAGAATAATTAAGTACCGTTTACTTTTGGCCACGGTTGCGACCACCCTTATCACAATCGAGGTATGGAATGAACGTTTAAAAATAATAATTATAAGTGTGTATAAGTTTAAAGTAACGATTGCGTCCACCCATGGCATGGTCGGTACCTCTTAAGCAAACACAAAGCAATAAAATATGTATAAAGTTACGATCAAGACCACCCTTATCTCGGGCGTAACTAAGCAATAATTAACCCAAGTACTTATTTAAATATTTAATATATTTCATATATTAGTTTAGGTTTGGGAAAAGAAATTTTGTGCTTTGAAATGCCTTGAGACGAAAGACTCAATAACATGCGTGCTTATTTCGTCCCGAATGCTTCAATTCAAAATTGAAAATACAAGACGAATGATATATCGTATTTATACTAAGTTAGTTTGATATTTTGCGTATAAATTTGTCATGCGAAGTTAGTCTTTTCGGCTTAACTAATTTAAAAGGTAAAACAGAGATATATGTTTTATTTTCATAAAGAGATTAGTTAGAGAATAAGTTCAGTGAAATTTTGCTCGGGACTAGCAAAAGATTAAGTGTGGAGATTTGTTAAGCCCAAAATATACCTAAAATATCATCAATAATTACATCAATATTGCTACGAATTTATGATATTTATAACCATTTAGAAAGCTTTTACTCTCAAATATGTTTCTTTCATGCAAGGTACATAAATATTTGGTAAAATCCAAATAGGAGTAAAAAGAGCTCAAAAATAGAAGAAAAGCCCTACAAAAGGAGTCGAAGACGACGAAAATTAATAACGCCAAGTCGAGGACACGAATGAGAGCGAAGAAGTGAAAAATGCTCCGTGCCGCGACCGCGGCCCCCGCTATTCACGGTCGCGACACGCGTCCCTCAGCCTCTCCTTCCCTTCGTCCGAAGTACAATTGATGCTCCCCCATTCTCGATAGAGAATTTAATATTCTCGGTACGAGCAGGAGATTTTAGAAGCCTAGTTACACACTTTCATTTTCGACGAAACGCGATCGTTCGGGTGGATAAAGACGTCCTTTCGCAGTGGACACGATCCTTCACAACGGACACGACACTTCAATCAAGACTCTTCAACATCTATAAATAAAGAGTTGATGGAGAGTTGAAGATATAATGATATATGTGTAGAAGAAAGCGATTAGTGTAGAATTTATGCAGAAATTCCGAATCAAGTGATTCAGAAGTTAGATTTCGATTCTATTCAAAAGCAATATGATATACACACATTGTTTACTAAATAATAACAAATTCAGTAGCGTTTAGACATTGTTCCAGTTTAGTTTACATTTTGGTAGTGGACCGACCCAGTCTCTATTACGAAGATTCAGCGAGAAGATTGAGTAGAGGATTCGCCCCTGAGCCTGACAAACTCTAACGAAACCCAAGGAAAGGATTGACAACCCGTTCACTTGCACGCCGTCGAAGAATTCAATGCTCCATGTTCTCTGTAAACTTGTATCAATTTATATTTCATCTAATAAAGTCCGTTCTATTCGATAGATTTTTATGCAGCACTTATGGTAACCAATCCACTAAAGTGACTGCTGGTGTTTTCATTAAAACGTATTTAATCCAAAATCTTTACAAGGAAACTTTGTTGAACACTTAGGCAAATTATTATCTCGAAAGAGTTTTAATTTGATTAAGGGCAATTTATCCCGAAAGGGTTTTGTCGCGTTCAAAGCCAATTAATTAGAGGTTCCGTCATTTATTTCATCTTTATAATTCGTACAAAGTTTAAAGTTGTTTTCTTTGCTTAATGCAAACAAATATACTTGTTTACTTTTCTAAAGTACTAAAACGTTCCTGTTTTGTAAATTCATTCTTAAATCAGATATTTTCTAACATCTTCATATTCTAATCTAATTCTTATTCTAGCAATTTCAAAACCAAAACCGATTAAACGATTTTTCCATATTATAAACCTTAAAGTAATTTTAACCGATTGTAAATAAGTTTTGTTAAAAAAACGTTCCCTGTGAGATCAATATCTTTTATTACTACAAGCGTATACCGTGCACTTGCGAAAATCGCTCAACATGAATCTAATAACGATTCTCGGGCTACCGATTGTAGCATGAAATTCGTTGAGATTGGTTGTAACAAAAGAACGAACCTTGATTGCGTAACAACGGTCACGTATAAGTTACATCGGGGCGTACACGGAGAAGACACAAAAATCCACGATCTAAAAATGAAGGAATGTGAGTTATGTGTTCTATATAGTTAGAGTTTAGACTTAAATATGCTTGCACACTTAAGTTAATGGGTCAATGCAAACTCATAACCTTGACCCATTCTATCTACGTCATGAACGGATTATTTGGCCAATTGTTTGAACGAGCTGCCCGCATGTAGAAGAGTATAGAAGACAACAATAACAAATTTAGGAGTAGGATTAGCAGACACTTGTCAGACTAGTATCGGTACCATCTCTTTTGAAAGGAGCGAAACACTCCTTTATTCGGTTAGCTCATTTTTTAGTTACTATAACCAAAGTTTCTACATGCACAAAATTGACATGAATTGAATTATAATTATTTTGTTAACTCTAAAATCACATAAATATTTAAATTATTATCATATTTTATCATGTTTTATATATCGTCTTAATTAATAAAATAAAAAAAATTCAATTATCATTTGTGAACATAACTCAGACATTCCATATTTTTACATTTCACTCGTAATAAAGAAAAAAATATATACATATATGACTTGTAAATATATTACACGAATCCAATATGATATTAATGACTTAAATATTTGTTAAATAGTTTTTAAGTAAAACTTTCGAATCGGTTTGGATTAACTTAGTAATATAAAAACGACATACCTTATATAGAAATATTATTATATATTTTATATTTTTAAATGTCATTATATACACAAATAATAAATACATAACCTGCAAACATAACACAAAATCATAATAACCTGATTGACATGATTATAACACAAATTTTATTAATTGGGTTAGAATTAATTCATTTGACTCTAACTTGGTAGTTAATTATATACGAACTCGATAATAGTCACCCCTAATCAAAGTGTACAAATTCCATTTTTCTAAAATTGAAAAATTTAAGTTTACTAATGAGTTGAAGCTCGTCTCTTTAATTGAATTTTAGAGGGTCAAATATGTATCATTCCTTTATTGTAATTGAGGATAAGTTACCATAATATTGACACCTAAAACGTAACTGTACACATAATTTTATTTTGTAATATTGACAAGTCGAGCTAATTTTAAATCCAAATAAAGAAAATATAAATATTTTCATATCATATTATGGACGAGTTGAAAAAAAAATATGGACGAGTTGTATAACGATTGATTCAGAACAAATTATATTCAATCTTGATGAAATATTTTTTAATTCTTTTTATCCAAACCGTGCAAAATATGAGATAATGTTTTTAATTTTTAGTTTCACTTATATACATATATCAATTTATTACTAAATATAATACAACAAACATATATAGTGGAGATAATAATATTCATGATTGATGAGAATTTCGTTAATAATTTCTAAAATTGATTCAATGGCAATATTAAGAATAAATTTATACTGTTATTCATGAAATTAGAAGTAAAATTGTTATTGTCAACCAACATTTTTTTTTGAAGATAGTCAACCAACATTTTTTATACTTTATATTTTTACGTTTTATTAATTTATTGTAATTTTATTTTATTTTCTTAAAAAACATGTAAATTAAAAAGAAAAAAAGGAATCACTCGCTATTAGCAACAGTAATCCAACTTCCCAAATCTAACGCTCTCTTTTATTCGGTTAGCTCATATTTTTGAGTTACTATAATCAAATTTTCTACATGCACAAAATTGACATGAATTGAATTATAAGTATTTTGTTAACTCTAAAATCACATAAATATTTAAATTATTATTATATTTTATCATGTTTTATATATCGTCTTAATTAATAAAATAAAAAGAAATTCAATTACCATTGGTGAACATAACTCCATTCCATATTTTTACATTTCATTCATAATAAAGAAAAATATATATATATATATATATATGTAACTTGTAAATATATTACATGAACCCAATATGATATTAGTGACTTAAATGTTTGTTAAATAGTTTTTAAGTTAAACTTTCGAATCGGGTTGGGTTAACTTACTAATTTAAAAATGACATACCTATATAGAAATATTATTATATATTTATACTTTTAAATGTCATTATATACACAAATAATAAATACATAACCTGCAAACATAACACAAAATCATAATGACCTGATTGACATGATTATAACATAAATTTTGTTAATTGGGCTAGAATTAATTCATTTGACTCTAATCCAGTAGTTAATTAGATACGAACTCGATAATAGTCACCTCTAATCAAAGTGTACAAATTCCATTTTTCTAAAATTGAAAAATTTAAGGTTACTAATGAAGTTGAAACTCAACTCTTTAATTGAATTTTAGAGGGTCAAATATTATCATTCCTTTATTATAATCGAGGATAAGTTACCATAATATTGACACCTAAAACACAACTGTATACATAATTTTATTTTGTAATATTGACAAGTCGAGCTAATTTCAAATCTAAATAAAGAAAATATAAATATTTTTTTCGTATTATGGACGAGTTGTATAACAATTGGTTCAGAAAAAAATATATTCAATCTCGATGAAATATTTTTTAATTCTTTTTATTCAAAACATGCAAAATACGAGATAATGTTTTTAATTTTTTGTTTCACTTGTATACATATATATCGATTTATTACTAATTATAATACAACAAACATATATAGTAAAGATAACAACATTTATAATTGACGAGAATTTCATTAATAATTTCCGAAATTGATTCAACGATAATATTAAGAATAAATTTGTACCATTATTCATATGATCGCCTTATTCATCTAAATTGTATCTGTTCTCTATTATTCTTTCGTTTATACCTTTTTCGAATTTAGCACGAGCAGAAATGATTTATCTTGTTCGTAGATCAATTGATCTACGTGGTCGCAATAAAAGAAAAGATTCATATCTGAATGTTTAGATCGGCTTAAATGATGATGATGATTGGATTGCAGATGCTTTTCTACGAATTTGAATTTATGAGAAGTATACATTTTCTTGTTCTTTTTTATTTTTAATACCTTTTATGGTTATTTTTGCTCTTTGTAGTCGTTTTTATACCTTTATATATTTTATAAGGTTTTATTCCTTATATTATTGTTGTATTTGCTTGTTCATCTATTAAAGATTTAAGCGTTTCTATAAAAAAAAACATTTCTGAAAATAAGTCCTTTTGCTTAGGTAACCAAAATTTGCTAAAAGGGATCAAGAGGTTATGTTCCTCCTTCAACTCCATCAGTTTTGAGCATGTTTTCAGGAAGCAAAACAGGATTGCTGACCGCCTGGCGGCCGAGGGCCAGGAGATGATGCTTGACATCTTTACCTTTTCTTCCCCTCTGGACTTCCTCTTTTCGCTTCTCTCTGCCGATCAAGTTGGAGTTAGTTTTCTCAGGCTAATCCCGAACTAAGGGTTTTCGGTTTTTTTCTTTTCTTTTCCTTTGCCTACCAAAATTTTTTTTTGTAATTTTATTTTATTTTCTTAAAAAACGTGTAAATTAAAAAGAAATTAAAAAAAAGGAATTACTTGCTATTACCAACAGTAATCCAACTTCCCAAATCTAACGGCACAAAACCATCTCAAGACACAAAGCCAAGATTGAGAAGAGAGATAAAGAAGCGAAGAAAAACAAAAGGCAAAACAAGAGAGAGAAAGGGAGAGACTGTAAAAGGCAAAAGGAGACCCCAAAACAACCAGAAGAAGAAGAGAAGAATCCTAAACAACCATTTTTCTAAATCAACAACATTCTTCCAACATCCTTTTAATCTCCTTTCATTTTTCTATCTATCCATCTATCTATCAAATCCTCTACATAGCTTAAGCATTTCTGCTTAATCATCATCATCCCCCTAACTTATTTTTTCTTTCTTTTGTTCATCGCCTGGGTTAATTTGCTTGGAGGGAGGGAGAAGAGGAAAACGAGAATCAGAAGGTGTTGGTTCTGAGGGATTTAGGGTTTTTTTTTTTAATTTTATTTTGGTGGTTGTTTGATGGGGTTGGGGAACAGTGAAAATGATTTGGTTGTTGATGATGGAGACGGTGGAGGTGGAGATGCTGCTGGTGGAGGAGGAAAATCATTTGGGTCGGTTTCTTGTTCGATTTGTCTCGAGGTAGTCACGGATAACGGAGATCGATCGTGGGCCAAGCTCCATTGCGGACATCAATTCCATTTGGGTGAGTCGCAAAGTGAAATTCAATTTTTATGTTTTCAGAAGAGATAATGTGGAGCTCCGCTTTTTTTGTTGCAAATGTCGAGATCTGGGTATAATGTTTTTTGTGATGTGGGTGTTCTTCGATTTTGTTGCTGTTTTGCTTTCTACTATGATGTGATTGTGCAGTTTGATTTTAATTATCTGACGCAATTTGACAGGTTTCATCAGATAATTTTACCAATTCTGATTATCTATATTGAATGGAGACAAATGCTGCTAACCTAACCGTTTATTGGCAAATAGATTAGAGGATTCTCATGCTTTTTTCATAGATGTTGGAATTTGATCTTAATTTATTTTGGAAACTTATATTAGGTATTGTTTTTGTTGAGATGTTGAATCTGAATCATAGTCAAGTTCTTTCTTCTTTTGGTTATAGATATTGCTATTTGGATTAAATATACTACCTGCCAACTCTTCTGCACGGAAACTCTTCTTCATTGGGTTTCCGCTTTTCGTGTCCGTTTCTGTTTTTGTTTCCTTTAGCGTTTCCTCGCTAATTTTTGTTAGAAATGACGTTTCCTGGTATCCATTTCTGTTTCATTTTCCGTTTCCGTGCAACATAGCATGCCAATCAAATCAACAGGAAAAGACATTCTGGTTACAAATTGATTAGAATATCATTGGTTGTTAAATGTGGGTTCTTAAGTTATTGATTTTGTATCTTTTGGGGCTTCTGGAAAATTGATCAGAAATAGAAACTTTTGTCACTTGAATCCGTTATAACAAACTTGTAATTATTAGCCCAAATCCTCCTCTATAGGCATTCTTCCCATACTAGTTATGGTATGTTCCATATTTGAATTTGATCTAGTGCTCTAAGTTTGTTGATTATTCTCATATGCTAGTAACAGTTTCTTGGGCTCCTAGGATTGTGAATTGGCTGGTGAGAATCTAGCAGCAATAAATGTGGCTTTGGAAAAATAAATTATGCTGAAGATTCTCTTTTAAAATCCGTTACTTCTTTGCTGTTTAGTACTCTGCTCGTCTCCAAAAGGAAATGTGGATTGTCAATTATGTATAACGGAAGGGTATTGGTTGAAATGTTGAAATTCATACATGGTTGAACAGCGTGGAAAATTAGTTATGGTCTTTATGCATCTGACAATATCTGTAAACTGTTTAGTACTCTGCTCGTCTCAAAAAGGAAATGTGGATTGTCAATTATGTATGATGGAAGGGTATTGATCGAAATGTTGAAGTTCATACATGGTTGAACAGCGTTGAAAAATTAGTTCTGGTCATTATGTATCTGACAGTATCTGTAAATAACCATATACTTCTAAAGTAGACAATATCTTTTCTCTCGTGTTCCAAAAATTTCTCTTCAGTAGCCTTCATTCAATGATCATTGGCATTTTATTAGCAAAGTTTCGTGTGTGCTTATCATTGACAATTTTTCATGATTATATTCAGATTGCATCGGTTCAGCTTTTAATATTAAGGGTGCTATGCAATGCCCTAATTGTCGAAAAATCGAGAAAGGCCAGTGGCTATATGCAAATGGGTGTCGATCATTGCCAGAATTTAGCATGGACGACTGGGCTCATGATGATGACCTTTACGATCTAGGTTACTCTGAAATGGTAAGTATATATGAAAGGAAAAGTTACATGAAAAATTTACTCTTGTGCAATTTATGTTTATGATAGTCATGAAGTTTTTCTGCTATGCTCTATTGTTTTTAGTTCTATTATGCATATGAATATGATGTCTTCTATTTGTAAACCATAAGTTGCAACATTTTATGTTTAATTCGCTGTGTACCTTTTGTTCATTTTTAGGTAGGCAAAAGCAATAGTTTTATGTCAATTTTCATAACCCGGTATTTTTTTTTATTGATTCAATGTATTTGTTAATGGTGGATTGAATTGAGAAAGCATATGCCATATTTGAAATTTTTGTGTATATAAAGCTCAAAGATATATTAATTGAAAGTTTTCTTGAAACGGCTATCTTGGCAAAAAATTTAAGCAGCCAAGGGGAAAATGGAAACAACACTACCTGAAGCATTTCAACTAAGTCCCCACTACCCTAATTAGGACTTCAGTAGTTATATTCCTCCAAATTTTAAGCTTTTGCTTCAGTTTGCCAAGCAAAATTTGTTTATCATTTGGAGTGTTTCAACTGTCACTCCGCTTCTAATAAATGGTAGTGTTCCTGATTTGTTCAATGATGGTCATATACTCTTTCAGTACTTCTGCTTGGGGTTCTTAGCTTAATAGTGATTGTCAATATGCTCTTCTGCTATCTTGTTTGTGGTGTTTAGCCTTGGGAATCCAAGATTACGTTCTTGGGTTGGGTGTACATGTATACCACCTTAAGGCTCAGACCAGGAGTATCGCTGTTGTGCTTTTATAGTCCTTATGTGGAGGCAAGTATGATGGTAGACTGTTTCTGAAGTAGAAGTTATATAGGGTTATTGTTCAACTTAAAAATTATTCTCAACAACAACAAAGCCTTAGTCCCGAAATGATTCAAGGTCGGCTAACATGAATTCATGTCCATAAGATGTGGCTAAGTTTTACGCTGCCACAAACCTACCGCAACCCTCCTCCTTTATCCAGGCTTGGAACCGGTTGTAAATGCCACCAAGTGACACTCACAGGCGGAGTTTTAAAAATTATTCTCAAATGTGCACAAAATATGTATCTGAGATTGGAGAGCTAATTTCTCCATTAAATAGTACTACAAAGATCCCTTGATAAGCAGGACACATAGTAGCAAAAGAATATGTTGTTGAAATATGTGGAAGCTAACCCTAAGGCAACTTTTCTTGGGACCAAGAAATTAATTTCAAATGACCGTTGAACTTTGGGTTGGAGATTAAACTGGTTTATTATAGTTTAGCACTATTGTTTGGTGCAATCTTAAATTGTTTTGTAAATTTATTCTTCGATGCGATTTTTATTCCCGTAAATGCATGTCTTTACACTGCCTTAAATTGGTCAGTTGCAGAAGCTATTCATCATTTAACTGGTCAAATATTTGCTTGTGAGAGTGCAAGTGCATATGCTGTTGCTGCTATTCTATGGTATTTGTTGCTTGTGAGAGTAGTACCACATTTGTTGACTGGCATTAATACCAAATTGTGTTGTGTGCGTGGAATTTTGTTCAATATCTATTAACCTCCCACTATATATTCATTCGGGTTTCAATGGTTTTTCAGTCCTTCGGAGTTCACTGGTGTCCATATGGTGGCTTAGCACGGCTCCCATCATTTTTTGAGTAAGCATTTTCTGACAAAACTAACAGTTTTCCTGTTTCCATCAATATGCTGAAACTGTTCTCCATTTAAGCTTTTTTTACTCTACTATTCTGTGCTTGGCTCGCCTGATATTGAAATTTTGGATGGAAAATAAAGTTATTTACCTATGAAGCACGGACTCGTGTGCGGACGCGGGTGCGGACACGGCAAACGGCATTTTTAGAAAATACGAGACACGGGTGCGGCGGAACACGGCAAATTTTATATAATTAATTATATATATTAGATATAAAAATATATATATAAAAAAAAACTTGCTAATTATACATATATTAGATATAAAAATATATTTATACTGCTTGGCTGAAGAAGAAACCAAGTCTGAAATTAGAGGAGGGAGATGAAGACTGTTTAGTCATGGAGCAAGGGAGATGAAGAATGAACAAGGGAGATGAAGAATGGATCGCGAATCGTGAAAGGCAGGAGATGAAGAATGAACAAAGAAGAATCGCGAATCGCAACAGGAGATGAATGAATCGCAAATCGCAGGAGAAATAGAGAGAGAGAAAATCTCAAAAGAAATTGCAGAGATTCTTCAAAGAAATCTCAAAAGAAATTGCAGAGATGAAGAATCACGAAAGAAATTGCAGGAGAATTGTGAATCACAGGAACCCTAATTACCTATTTTCACCTTAGCCGAGTCCCATCCGTGTCCCGCCGAGTCCCATCCGTGTCACTGCCGAGTCCCATGTCCCGGCCGTGTCACCGCCGAGTCCCACCGAGTCCGACACGGCCACGGCGACCCTGGGGAAGAGTCCGTGCTTCATAGTTATTTACATATAAAAATATAGATAGCTAATGGATTAAAGGTATCTGTTCGGGAAACCTAAAGTAACAATAATGGAAGCATGATAGCTAAAACTCAAAAATTTTAAAGTCTAGAAAATGCGGGAAGGGCTTTCCTCCTTCAAATGTTCCCTAATAAGACTTCCATTGATGTCCTCAGAGCTAGTGGGTTTCAGGTCAGTGACAACTAGATGTCAGATTTACTCGTTTCTTTTATACTTTCGGATGGAAGTGGCATTTCCTTAGAATAGAACAAAGGGAAGCTGTAACGGGATTGGAAACGTACAACTCTTCTCTCATATTTTAAGTTGTTCTTTTTCGGCTTGTTCCCTTACTGGAAAGGAGAAGTTCCGATGGCATTAACCTTGGATTCCTATTGTTTAAGTTTTGACAACTCCGATGTGTTTCAGTAGGCCTATATTTTTTTTCTATGTTTCAAGCATGGTTCTTGAATTGTTAACAGTTTTTATTGTTTTTTATTGCAGGGAAGGGGATTTCTCATCAAATGCATGTAAGAGATTCCCCGATTTACTTAACTAACAATTCATCTATCCAGTTTTTACCGATGAAAGTTATACTGGCAGACCATTGATACAACCTAATAATGTATTGCAGATCATGATCTAGTGGGACAACATGCTATTTTTGCAGAACATACAGCAGCTGTGACATCAACAAGTCACCCATGCCCGTATATTGCTTATTTCGGTCCGATTCATCCCTCATCTTCTAACTCAAGTGGAAGTGTTTCGGATGGGCCTAATTATAATAATCACTGGAATGGTCCGTCAGTACCTAATGAGATTCCTAGCTCCTATGCTTTTCCTGCCATGGATCTCCCTTATCATGGTTGGGAGCACCATTCCCCTCCCTTCTCGACTACCAGCAGTCGCATTGGCAGCTCCGATCAAGCATCAATTGCACCCATTTCTCAGAGGCCAGCTAGAAGCAGTTCTGAGCTGCTGAGACCAGGATCATTCATGCATCCATTCGTCGTTGGCCATGGGTATTTCCTCGACTCCCCTTTACTTTCTATTTTTCTTAGTATTCGTCACTTTTGGTCAAGCGGACGGATTTAACTTCATATGCCTTTTTATTTCTACAGTTCCAGTGCAAGAGCAGGGAGCTCAGTTGCATCGTCGATGGTCCCACCTTACCAAGGAAGTAATGCACGGGCTCGTGATAGAGTTCAAGCACTTCAGGCATACTATCAACAACAACCCGGAAACTCTCCTGCAATGCGGACACCGGGTATGCCTGGAAGCCGAAGATCCAGCAGTCACAGAGGATTGCCACAAACTGTGCCCTCATCATCTGATCAGAACGGATTCTATTTCATGCCACCAGGTACATCAGGTCGGAACTTCCAAGAAGCAGAAAACCCTCAAAATCGGTTTCGGGGATGGGATAGAGATCACTTGCCTCCATTCTCATTAAACCCAGTGGACAGAGAAGCAGCAGGTTGGGGTGCGTTTCATCAGGCCGCAGGAGGGTCAGAACAGGGAATGAGATCGAGCAGCTTACGTCAAAGGCATCATCATGTATCGGAGAGAATGCCATCACAAAATCGATAGTAACGTAACTTGTGTTGATTATCCTTTTGGGTGAAGCAAACTACCACTAAAATGGGACAAAAAAGGGTGTTTATGTATGCTTGAAAAACGATATATATGATGATTGGAGTCAGAGAGACTCAAAAAAAAACTGTGGAGTGGCCCTGAAAAACTATCTTTTGGCAGCCATTGTGGCTGCGTGATGGATATTGGCAATGGCATCCTCTAGTTTCTTTGCCTTTGAGGAGGGTATATAATAAGATCACATGTTGGATGGTATATACTATTAGACTTTGCTCTCTATTTCCTTCTCTTTTATATATTCTTTTCGGGGTAAATTATAATCGTGACCCCTCAATTTGACTTGACTTTCTTTATGGTCTTTAAACTTTAAAATCATGGTCTTTAAACTTCAAAATTGGATAAAGTCATCCGATTTTGAATTTTGGGTAAATTTCAAATAGAACTCGTGTCTCTGATTTGCATATTGGTGTTTTTTTTTTTATGAAAAATGAGTTGAGTCCTTGTCATTAACAATATTAAAGATTTTTAGGTTGAAATTGTCTATTCGACCAATAGAAAATTGTAAGAATTAAATTTGTTTAGTAATTAAACTTTTTATTTTTTAAAATTTAATTCTTAAAACTTTCTATTTTAAAACCATCAACGATTAAATTGACAATATCAAAATGTCTTTGCATTTACTAACGGTGAGAACTTGTAATTTTTTTTTACAAGAAAAAAACTACAAAACTCTCATCTATAAATCCATGAAATTGCAGAGGTTATATTTAAAATTTGCCCTTGAACTTTTAAGTTTCTATAATGATAGTGTATGGTCCTAGTTTCACACTTGGGGTAAGTCAAACCTAGTTTTCGGATGCAAATTTAATCTTAACATAGGAAATAATATAAATTTAGTTTTAATTTTTCAAGTAAGCGCTCTATCTAATAGAAAATTTGGATGAACTAGTTTGACAGTTATTTAACTGTTATATCGATTCTAAATAAATTTATCGATAAACCAAAACAGTTCTATATATTTTTTATTGATTATTTGTAACTATATTAGTAACAAAGTAAACATTTTAAATATTATTAGCATTAACAGAAAAGGAAGTTATGATTGTGCTAGTAGCGTACTAAATATTTTAGACACAATTATTGTTTAAAAGGTCCGATATGATAGTAAATAACAAACAAATAAATCTTCCCATAAAACTAAAATTTGGTAACATAAAACTAAAGTTAGTTGTTTCAAAACTGTAGAACTAAATTTATAATATTTCATATCAAATCTGTAATTCTTTTCAAAGGCTTAGAATTAAATTTGTAACACTTATCCATGATGATGTTAGAACATTTTGAGATTTGAAAGTCATCCCAAATAAGCACACACCAGCACATACTGATGTCAGTGATGAATTTTTTTATTAAATTTATGTTATGAAAGTTAATGTGGTATTATTTTGACTTTGGACTAAAGCAAACATTATGTCTTTTTGACTTTGAGCGTGATTTACATTCACCGTTAGACCATACACTTATTGGAAATTTATAACAATGATCTTAGTTGGATATAAATTGGATATACATCAAGTTCAATTGTTAGGACACAAATTAAAATTCAATTTCTATGTAATAAATAAAATCAAATTCTCATACTTTCATTTTCACATCTTGTTTACATTTTCATATTGAATTCCAAGTCTACTAAAAAGATGTTTGAAAAGCTTCCAAAAACAAAAAAATCTCTAAACAACAACATATAGCAAACTGTAGCAAACTGTAACACCAACAAATAACAACAAATAACAAACCGTAACCACCTTAAATTAATGTCACAAACACTAAATATGGAAAGCTTTTTTTAACCTTTTTAACTGGATTGAAGTCTAAATATTTCGGGAATATCAACTGAAACTTTTAAAAACAATTTGAATAACATCTTCCTCAGTTTGAATGACTTAAACTTAAACATCAAATCCTGACTAAATAAATTCATCAACAACAGTCAATTGTACTACAATTAATCTTAACAATGATATAGTTTCACATAACTTTCCTGTAGTTCACCATTTTCATTAACGAGCCCCGGAATCAACTGATCGGCTTCGCTTCGATTAGAACTCACCTGCCAGTTGCAACCATAATCAGAACAAAACAACATCTGTCCTGTAGTTCACCATTTTCATTAAGGATCCCCGGAATCAACTGATCGGCTTCGGCTTCGGCTTCAATCAGAACTCACCTGCCAGTTGCAACCATAATCAGAACAAAACAACATCCTCAAAACAAATAGTATAGAACCCAAAACAAGTAACTCGTCCGGAACCATACAGAACGTGATGGCGAGTAAGATCCGCTCCTTCTGCCTCTAACACGTCTGCTTGGACTTCTATCTGCTTCTTTGCTGGGAGGCTAATTGCACCAAAACAAACAAATATAAGAAGCATAGAGCGATTGCAATCTCATCCGCCTCACAGCTGAAAACGAAAAAATTAAGTTTCACTTACAGATGCAAGTGGGGATATTGATCTTGACATGGATCTGCAAGAATTTCGAGAAACAACCAAATTATCCACAACAATAGAGAATATAATCCCTGTCCGAAAAGCCTCAATGCTATATCCACCTCAGACCGAACCAAAAGAAATGGAACACCACAAATATTTAGAAGCAACTCATATAAAGCAGGACAAATTGATGAAACAACAAAATACAACCTCAAGACTTGGTAATGACCTGCCCGGGCAGACAATGAGTGTTAATCAACACGAAGAAGATACAAAAATCACTATAACACCATGAATGGATTTGCGAAAGTTAAGGACATTCTCCCCGTCAAGACCAAATAAGAGAATAACTACGAGCTCTCATCTGTATAACCAAGTCCAGGGGGAGATATTGGAGTAGTTTCATGTTCTAACAGCTGATGTGTGGGATGGTATAAATAGCACTTAGATTTGAGTAATCCAGCTTTAGTATTGCGGCCCATCATCCACACTTGATCGTGCCTAGCACTAAACGACATCATTATAATATAACAACACGGTGAGATTGTTAGGATGTTCAAGCGGTGTCCTCAACTTCTCATCAACAAAAAATTGAATTACCTCAACCACCAAAGAGATCAGGTATGAGCAGAACCTCACATCAAGTTCTTACCATCCAATCCCCAGGTTGCTGCACAAAGCCACATCTAGTAAGCAAACAGAGAATAACATATATGACAACTCAGAAACCCTTTCCCGGTCAACTCTATCCAAATTTTAAGAGCAATGGTTCTTTAACATGCCTGTGAAGGATTAGTTGAGAACACACGGCTTTCTGACAATTAGGGGTGTCAATTTCGAGTTATCGTGTCAAAATCGTGTTATGTTATATGATATAAATGCAAGAAAAATAATAATTATGCCAATCGTGTCATGTTAGTAGTATTCTCTATAAATCATGTTATTGTGTTAAAAATTCACCCCGACTGAGAATTCTGAAATCTAGAAATATATATTCATATAGGTAACATTTGAGAACTAAAGATACATCCATGGATCAACAAATAATACTAATCCAATTCTTCAAAGGTGAATGTGCTGACAAATAAAAAAGAAAAACATGACTGAACTCAATTGCCAAGATACAATTGTATCAAAGATCAAAAGATAGTACAGATCTCCAAAAGTAGAATGTTAAAAGATTTGCCAAGTCATGTGCAAACATGAATATGACAAGCAATAATATAAAAGCTAGGAAGAGATAGAACTCAAGGCCTTTTTTTGAACCGAACAAGAGCTTCACTACCTATGATCAAGGAAAACAGAGTGGCTTCAGAGTTCAGACAACTCCAACTAGTTTCTATCAGAAAGGATTATCTTCCATTTACAAAAGAAAGTGAACTGTCAAACAATTAAGAGATAATAGCTTGATAGGTTGGTAATTGCTCCTGTGATCTTGAAGTCACAGCTTATGACAGAAGAATATATCGAAAAAATTCAGAAACAACCAAACATCCGCCTCTCCCCTATCCGCAGTCAAAATAATCATAATCATTGTAACAGTAGTGAAGTCATAAATTCAACACCATATTTCAATCAGACACCATAATTGACATTGCTCAACACTGAACATCAAAAAACATGTAAATTCTCACAATATCTACTACAAACCTCAACGACAGAATCTAACAATAGATACAAATAGATAAAAAATGTAAAACCCATTTATACCAATATCCTAAATGAGAAGACATGAACAAATCTATAAAGCTTAAGCTAATCAGTCAGAAGGACAGCTATTTTTTTAGCACTTTATCCATATATGTATAAGGCTCATTTGCCTGCACTGCACTGAACCCGGAACAGTCAAGCAGGAAAAATTATTGGCCCAAAGTTATCTTTGGATGCTAAGAGCCAAGGCATCAAAAAGAAAGCAGCAACCTTGAAATTGCACTTCCATCAATAGTTAATCACACCCAGTTGAACATGCAAGACGAGTGTGAATTTAGCTTAGAATTGCAATGTTGCATCAAGTCCACCAAAAACATTTATTGAAATCACGCAAGAACTGCTAACAAAATGCAAAAATTTAGAGAAGGTAGTAAAAAGTTGCAGCTGAGTTAATACCTTGAAGATCGGGGAGATACAGATCTACTATAAGATCTAGATCGAGGTCGATGAGAATAATTATCCCTGGGAGACATGCTGCAAAACAAATTACTATTAGCCAATCATCGAAACTTATGAGTGAACCAACTTTAAACATTCGCCAAAGACCAAAATACCTCCTGCTTCTGTCACTATAGCTACGACTACGGCTACGACTGACACTCCGACTGCGGCTCCTACTCCAACTTCGGCTCCGGCTCCTGTCATACGGACTATGACTTGGGCTCCTGCTGAAGTAGCTCCTCCTCGAGTCATACTCCCTCACCTAAACAAATACCAAACAAAAAGTACTACAAAAAGTCCAAAAACGAAAGTGAGGATTTCTCAAAGTTTTTACATTCTAACATACCCGTACATAAGAACGAGAAAATGCATTTCGAAACTCCGAGTCATCAAGTTTCTTAATCTGTAGATAGAGAAAGAGAAGTCACAACTAATCCAAACCCAAGAAATATGTGAATTGAAAAGCCATAAATTCCTGAAGGATGATGAAGTTTAAGAATAGGGTAATAACTTACCGCTCGTTTCATGTCATCATAGTTTGTGTAGTCAACAATTCCTGTCATGCCTACAATTGATGGAAGCATGTAAGAAATTACTAGCAAGTTACAACATCATATTCACACCAAGTTTTTTTTCCCCTCCTTATCAGTTACTACTAAAATTATCCAAAACACTAGCACATCAATATTAAATGTGCAAAATAAATGATCCTGATCCACATTTCAAAACCCCAACAAGTTTGGGATTGAAGTTGCACTCAACAAAGTTAATTTGAGTAGTACCATTAGTATATTATTCATGCACCAAACCAATAAGATCAACTATAACATCAACCATAGCATCACTATGCCACTATCTCAAATTGGTAAGTATAAGCTAACCAAAGGCTAAAAATTATAAATCACTCACCACCACGATCACGAAAAACTTGAGAAAAGCACACATCTCCAGCTCGTCACATGTGATCCTGATCATTGAATACAGAAGTACTGTTACACCCCAACTGTTCATGACTTTGAGCTCGGAAGCATAATTCTGTAATAACATAAGATGTAGTAGGGGAAGTGAAGCAAACCTTGAGATCTTGCCATGAAGCAGAAGAAGGCAATCCAGTAACCAGAACTGCAAGAAAGAATGATATCAAATCGACTTATTACAACAGCATCCTATAAGAAACTGAAGAGTGCTGTGAGATTTGAATAATACCTCGATAGTCCGAGCGTTTAGAAGGTCCACGACCTCCGCTGCTACCACTGTAACTACTATAACGGTCTCGAGGAGATGAAAGCCTTGGACCACTATGTGCAAGCTCAACCTAACAGGATTGGTTAAATTTCATGGAAATGCAAAAGAGAAACTAATCAAGCTTTGGAAAAAGAATAAAGCTAGCTTTCTACACACATGAAAACACTAATATGTGAACAAGAAATTTGATGATGAGAAATAGATACTAACTCGTAGGCGACAGCCATCAAAGTTGTACCCATCTCGACCACGGATAGCATCTTCAGCATCCCGGGGATCTTCAAACTACAATGCAAAAGAGATTCAAGAATGTGCAAGATTGTTAAATTAGCTAGTAAAGAAAGACTCATTGATAGGTAACAAATTATTTCCAATAACATTCTACAAAAGCTTTATGAGCTGAATTTACCTCAACAAAGGCATACCCCGGGGGTCTTGGTGGGACTTTCAAATCAATTTCAACAATAGGCCCGTACTGCAATCAAGAAGCAACACAAGAAGAAAAATAAGCATTAGCAATCGTTTTATCATAATCTAGTAAATCGATTCAATTATCAGAACGCAGATAAGTATAGTAATTAAATCACTGTACCTTGTAGAACAAATCTTCAACTTCTCTCTGACGAACATCTCCTGGAAGATTGCCAACATAAAGAGTGCGACTCGCACGACTGCTCATGTTTTCCCTCTGCTAAAAGCAAAATCACTTAAATAGATGCATAAAAATAAGAACATACACAAGGAAATTCATTTGAACAGCATAAGTTAGGGTTGCTAGTTGAGGAAGAAACACATACAATAATTCAGACTAATCGGAGTATCAAAGGCATACAATAATTCAGACTAATCTGAGTATCAAAAAAAATTCGATTGAGGAAAAGCGATGCAATAATCGGAGTAGGAATAACAAGTGAAGAATGAGAGGAGGAAGAAAAAGCTTCACCTATGGAAAGGATCGTTGAAGAACTGTGAATTGAGGAAGAGCGAGGATTTTTCTGGAAGGAACAATGCAGAGAGAGGAAGACTTTATGCGGAAAAAAGAGTGGCAATGAAATTTATACAAAAAAAAACTTAGAAGAGTATGTTTCCCGTTTTACCCCCAAGCAACTTTACAAAATCTTATTGTTGTTAGGGAACATGTGTTAGTCGTTTATTGGTTGCATGTTGGACACGTAGTCATATGTGTTAGGCTCTGATTGGGTAGAACGAAATTTTAAAATGGTTTTTTGTTGAGAGAATATTAAATTGGGTTTTGGTACGATGTAATAAAATAATGTCACAATTCTAAAATAATAATAATGTCATAATACCCATTTCGGTCCTCAAATTAAAGCTTCAACATCGAATTAAAGCGTCAAAGTCAATTAAGACATTAAACTATTAAAATTATCAATCAGATTTCTTAACTAAATAAAAAACATCAATTGAGTTCGGATAAATTACACCTATAGCTACTGAACTTTATCCATTTTAACATTATAGTCATTGAACTTCTCAGGGCCGTTCCTGACCTTTTAAAGGCCCGGGACGAGATGATAATTTGGGCCCTCCATATATACATTCTACTTTTTTTTTTTTTAAGTTGTAGGTCAGATGATTTTTTATTATTATTACAAAGGATAAGATACAAATTCAGTCATATTGTTATTAGGAGAGAGCAATCAGCGTTAATGCATAAAATAGTGTAATTTTAAACCTAACATTTATCAATTGGTATAGTTTCGAGCTTAATTGACAAAAATGAGGTTTTTTATATGTAATTTCTTATTCTATCCTCGCTTCAACCTCCACTGTTCTGGTCACTCAATATGGTTTGAAGTTGCACATTTCATGTTAATGAAAAGAACTAATTTTTAATCAACTAGGCTTGAAATTGCACCAACTCGTAAAGGTTATTTAAAATTGCAATATTTTCTACATAAAAGCTAAATTGGTAGTTCAATAGTAGCAAGTATACTAACTAGAATTATTTATGTACTAAAATAACAAATATTTATGTCATGTAAAATTGAAAAAGTAAATAAATATAGGCAAAAAGTATAATTAAACTCCGAACTTTGGCTGTTTTAAGGATTAAGCTCCTGAATTATTTTTTCACATTGTGCCTTTTATCATTGATTTTGTTATGGATTTGGCCCTTGTTTAACTTTTCCGTCGAGTTTAGGAGATGAGAAGATCCATTTGACGATTCTAAAGCTAAATAAGGGTCTAATCCATAACAAAATCAATGAATTATTTATGTACTAAAATAACAAGTATTTATGTCATGTAAAATTGAAAAAGTAAATAAATATAGGCAGAAAGTATAATTAAACTCAAAATTTTGGTTGTTTTAAGGATTAAGCTCTTGATCGATTATTTTTTCACATTGAGCTCTTTATCATTGATTTTGTTATGGATTTGGCCCTTATTTATTTTCCGTCGAGTTTATGAGATGAGAATATCGATTTGGCGATTCTAAAGTTAAATAAGGGTCTAATCCATAATAGAATCAATGATCAAAGATTCAATGTGGAAAGATAAATGATCAGGGGTTTAATCCTTAATACAGCCAAAGTTCAGAGTTTAATTATGCTATTTGTTATAAATATATTATTTTTTAGGTAGATGTTATGCTTACTTTGTTGTTTTATAGAGTAATATGTATTTTGACAATTAAATGGTTATTTCTTTTATTGAATACATAAATAAATTTGATAATTTTGATTTAACAAAACAACAAAAATGATGGTGATAAAATGGGGTGGGAAGAGAAAAAAACATTTGATAATAATAAAAATGAGGATGAGGAGGTTTGAACCCTTGTTTAACTTTTCCGTCGAGTTTAGGAGATGAGAAGATCCATTTGACGATTCTAAAGCTAAATAAGGGTCTAATCCATAACAAAATCAATGAATTATTTATGTACTAAAATAACAAGTATTTATGTCATGTAAAATTGAAAAAGTAAATAAATATAGGCAGAAAGTATAATTAAACTCAAAATTTTGGTTGTTTAAGGATTAAGCTCTTGATCGATTATTTTTTCACATTGAGCTCTTTATCATTGATTTTGTTATGGATTTGGCCCTTATTTATTTTCCGTCGAGTTTATGAGATGAGAATATCGATTTGGCGATTCTAAAGTTAAATAAGGGTCTAATCCATAATAGAATCAATGATCAAAGATTCAATGTGGAAAGATAAATGATCAGGGGTTTAATCCTTAATACAGCCAAAGTTCAGAGTTTAATTATGCTATTTGTTATAAATATATTATTTTTTAGGTAGATGTTATGCTTACTTTGTTGTTTTATAGAGTAATATGTATTTTGACAATTAAATGGTTATTTCTTTCATTGAATACATAAATAAATTTGATAATTTTGATTTAACAAAACAACAAAAATGATGGTGATAAAATGGGGTGGGAAGAGAAAAAAACATTTGATAATAATAAAAATGAGGATGAGGAGGTTTGAACCTCCAACCATAAAGCTTAATTAGAATCATAAGCTCCTCACTTATACCATCTGAACCAATTCATTTTTATGATAGTTATGCATCTCGGTTTTATATATGTACAACCTAAAATATTTTTTTGGGCCCCTTAATATTATGGGCCCTGGACGGGCGCCCCGCGTTTCATAGCCCAGGGCCGGCCCTGGAAATTCTTAACGATATGATCATTGAACTTTACACTTTTTAAAACCGGTGGCCACTCAACGCCTCAAAACGATCGTTAGCGGCCTCAAAATAAAAAAGATCGAAGAGTTAATGATATATTTTAAGGAACTTTAATTCTTGAAAATTTTCGTTTTGAGGTCATTTACGTTTGGTTTGCTTTTAGAGAGACTGTAAATTTTTAGAGAGAGAAAGCTCCAAAAAAGTGATTTTGAAAAATAAAAAATGTGATTTCATAGTAAATATCGTTCTGAACAACTTTAATTCTTAAATATTTCCATTTTGAGATCATTAATCACTCACTGATGCTAAAAATGTGTAAAGTTCAGTGACCATACCGCTAAAATTGAAATTCAGTGGTCATAATGTTAAAATAGATAAAATTCAGTGACCATGGGTGTAATTTATCCATTGGGTTTCCATTCTAAGTAAAAATCATCAATTGAGTTCTCATCGAAAATCATTCGGTTGAACGGTTTCAGAGTCTTTTTCCCAAATCCATTTTGAGCCAACGCATATTCATTGTAGTCCATGTCAAATAGCCACAATTTCTGATTTTAGGATAGGATAAAGACTTAATTGATGATTTTTGCTTAGTTCAGAGACTTAATTGGTGATTTTGATAGTTTAAGGTTCTAATTGATTTTAAAATTTTAGTTTAAGTGTCAAAATGGGCAAATTATTAGAAGCATTCGGTTCTCCATGTTAAATGGAAGACCTTCCATACATATTTTGACACGTGTAACATGGATCCACTTATATTATAAGAAGCCCCACTATTTTAATTATTACGTGGGGTCACAATACACGTATCCAAATGTGAATTAAAGGTCATCCGAGTGACATGAAACACCCGATGCTTAATATAAGAACTTGTCAAAATGAATGTGATGCCTAAAATAATAGAGTTATTATTTAATAATAATAATAATCTATATATAATATAAAACAGTAACGATGGAGCTTAGGTGTCACTTCCTCCTTTTTTACTGATAAAAAATATAATATAAAATATAATATATTAACTTTAGTTATATTATTATATTTATTTATAAAAAGATTATTTTATCCGTACTATAGATAAGAGTTCTATAGAATTTAAATTAATCCCTAAAATCTCTCTAATTCTCTGCATATCTATATATTCTATATATAATATAAAACAGTAACGAATGAGCTGAGGTGTCACTTTTTTTTTTTACTGATAAAAATATAATTTAAAATATAGAATATTAACTTTAGTTATATTATTATATTTATTTATAAAAAGATTATTTTATTCGTACTATATCTAAGAGTTCTATAGAATTTAAATGAATCCCTAAAATCTCTCTAATTTTCTGTATATCTATATTTAAAAGTTCTACATAATTTAAATTAATCCTTAAAATCTTTCTAATTCTTTGCATATCTATATATAATATAAAATAGTAACGATGGAGCTGAGGTGTCACTTTCTCCTTTTTTATTGATAAAAAATATAATATAATATATAATATATTAATTTTAATTATATTATTATATTTATCTATAAAAAAGATTATTTAAGGTAAATGTGAAAATAAAATAATAATATTTAATTTATATAGCACCTTTATATCATTAATTGTAATTATTAGATTATATTTTTGTTAATATTTATATTATTATATTTATCTAAGACTTCTACATAATTTAAGTTAATCCCTAAAATCTCTCTAATTCTCTGCATATCTGTATCTAAAAGTTCTACATAATTTAAATTAATCCCTAAAATCTCTTTAATTCTCTGCATATCTATATATAATATAAAACAGTAACGATGGAGCTGATGTGTCACTTCCTCCTTTTTTACTGATAAAAAACATAATATAATATATTAATTTTAATTATATTATTATATTTATTTATAAAAAGATTATTTTATCCGTACTATATATAAGAGTTCTACAGAATTTAAATTAATTCCTAAAATCTCTCTAATTCTCTACATATCTATATATAATATAAAACAGTAACGATGGAACTGAGGTGTCACTTCCTCCTTTTTTACTGATAAAAAATATAATATAATATATAATATATTAGTTTTTATTTTATTATTATATTTATCTATAAAAATATTATTTAAAGTAAATGTGAAAATCAAATAATAATATTTAATTTATATAACACATTTATGTCATTAATTGTAATTATTAGATTGTATTTTTATTAATATTTATATATTAAGATGAATCTGTGCATCGCACGGGCCAAAAACTAGTATAATATAAAACAGTAACGATGGAGCTGAGGTGTCACTTCCTCCTTTTTTACTGATAAAAAATATAATATATTAACTTTAATTATATTATTATATTTATTTATAAAAAGATTATTTTATCCGTACTATATATAAGAGTTCTATAGAATTTAAATTAATCCCTAAAATCTCTCTAATTCTCTGCATATCTATATATTCTATATATAATATAAAACAGTAACGAATGAGCTGAGGTGTCACTTTTTTTTTTACTGATCTATATATAATATAAAACAGTAACGATGGAGCTGAGGTGTCACTTCCTCATTTTTTACTGATAAAAAACATAATATAATATATAATATATTAATTTTAATTATATTATTATATTTATTTATAAAAAGATTATTTTATCCGTACTATATCTAAGAGTTCTACAGAATTTAAATTAATCCCTAAAATCTCTCTAATTCTCTGCATATCTATATCTAAAAGTTCTACATAATTTAAATTAATCCCTAAAATCTCTCTAATTCTCTACATATATATATAATATAAAACAGTAACGATGGAGCTGAGGTGTCACTTCCTTCTTTTTTACTGATAAAAAATATAATATAAAATATAATATATTAACTTTAGTTATATTATTATATTTATTTATAAAAAGATTATTTTATCCGTACTATATATAAGAGTTCTATAGAATTTAAATTAATCCCTAAAATCTCTCTAATTCTCTGCATATATCTATATATTCTATATATAATATAAAACAGTAACGAATGAGCTGAGGTGTCACTTCTTTTTTTTTACTGATAAAAATATAATTTAAAATATAGTATATTAACTTTAGTTATATTATTATATTTATTTATAAAAAGATTATTTTATTCGTACTATATCTAAGAGTTCTATAGAATTTAAATGAATCCCTAAAATCTCTCTAATTCTCACTATATCTATATCTAAAAGTTCTACATAATTTAAATTAATCTCTAAAATCTTTCTAATTCTCTGCATATCTATATATAATATAAAATAGTAACGATGGGGCTGAGGTGTCACTTCCTCCTTTTTTACTGATAAAAAACATAATATAATATATAATATATTAATTTTAATTATATTATTATATTTATCTATAAAAAAGATTATTTAAGGTAGATGTGAAAATAAAATAATAATATTTAATTTATATAGCACCTTTATATCATTAATTGTAATTATTAGATTATATTTTTGTTAATATTTATATGGTAAGATGAATCCGTGCATCGCACGGGTCAAAAACTAGTAGAGTTATTAAAATCACAAGTCAACAAACAATTGGTTGGTTTGAGTGGTTGAAAATCTCGGATCGTTTAAGTTAGATTTTGAATTTAAATTTAAATTTTAGTGTATGCGAAAAAAATTAATTGGAAGATTATCTAATATCAGAGGAGCTTCCAATCGCATAAATTAATTTTCTATTTCTCAAACATCTTTTTTTGTACCTGGACTAGGTTTTTTTTTTAATCAAAGAATTAAGGGTAAAGTTCAAATAAAACCCCTGTGGTTTCACTAATTTTCAGATAAAGGACTGTGGTTTACTTTTTGTCAAAACAAGGATTGAGGTTTCAAATTTGGATTAATGCTATTAAAACCATCTTTAACGACCTGAAAATGAAAATTTTCAAGAATTAAAGTTGTTCAATGTCATATTTTCTATGGAACTGCATTTTCGATTTTCGAAAATCATCTTTTTTAGAACTTTCTCTCTCTAAACATTAACTTTCTCTCTCTTTATCAAACATCATCTAAACAATCTCAAAATAAAAAAGTTGAAGAATTAAAGTTGCTTAAAATATTAGTAGTTCTTAAAATATGTCATTTTTGAAGTCGTCAAAGGTGATTTTAATACTATCGATTGAAAAAGTCCTTATTTTGTTAAAGTTAAAAACCTCAATCCTCGTTTTGACAAAAAGTAAACCACAGTCCTTTATCTGAAAATTAGTGAAACCACATGGGTTTTATTTGAACTTTACCCAAGAATTAATGAATTAATGAGCCAAATTTTGGCAAAATTGTAACATAGGTATAGAAATGAAACTCGGTAATGAATTAAAAAATAGTGGGCAAGTGTTAAACCGAGAGGCCCGGGCCATTGCATGAGCCGCTCCGTTAGCTTGCCGCCTAATCCACTTGACTGAGTACGAGTCGTTGGATGAAAGAAGTGATCTAATTAATAAAATCTGGTCGCCAAATTCAGTGTCGTCAGTTGTTTCCGAGTGAACCGCATCCACCACCAGTTTGGCGTCAACCTCAAAATCAACATTTTTGTGATGCGCTTCTGCAACCCATTTAATTGCCTGAATTAACGCCTCTGCTTAGCATTCTTTTACTGTATGTCTGCTGTGTTCTAAGGCATTTCGGCCTCCGACAAAAGTTCCGTTCGCATCACGAATCATGGCTCCGACCCCGAATTGATCCTCAACCTCGAAGGTGGTGGCGTCAGTGCAGCAAGACAGACGACCAGCCGCCGGTGTATGCCAACCTGAGCAGACCCCCATATCCCGGTGATTCTCTGATCTGGTCTGATTTGCGTCTGCGGTGGTCCTGTTTTTCAGATTCTTCGCTGTCAACCAATCGTTTCAAACCACATTTGCCAATGTTACAATGGTCTCCGTGGAACGGACCTCTTGTTGCCATAAACGGACATTACGCGCCTGCCATAAGCTCCATGAATTCATTAAAAAAACAGCAGCTTCCCTATTCGTTGCAGAGTTCAAAAAATTACTAACCAACATTGAGAAATTTTCAGCATTTTCAACCGCAGATTCAATACGCCTTAGCAGGCCTACCTTGTTCCAAACCCGCACAACATACGAACACTCCATGAAAATATGCCAACAATCTTCCCAAGGGCTGTTGCAATTAACACAACTGATGTCCACTTGTATCCCTCGACCCTGAAGATTAACACGGGTTGGCAAGCAATTCCGTGCAAGTTGCCATCCGAAATGACGCACCTTATAAGGGATTTCAGCGGACCATATCTTCCCCCAAGCTCCGGCCACATGATACCTTTCGCCAGTCTCCATTTTAGTAGCTAGTTTATACGCGCTTTTAACCGTATATCTCCCGGATGGATGATGTTGCCAAATTAGGCGATCGGTAGGTTCAGAATTTGCCATACTGATTTTCTGCATTTCATTAATATCACTAGCTTCAAAAAGCTCCTCCAGTAACTCCACATCCCATTCCTTTGAATTCAGGATAAACAGATCACACATCTTTAACTGTTCAATCCCCTCGATCATTGGGGTTCGAATACGTCCACACCCCTCTCCTCTAAGCCACCTTTCCTTCCAAACATTTATTGAGTGTCCATTCCCAATTTTCCACCTAACCCCCTCTCTTACAATTAGTTGGGAGCTCCATAAACTTCACCAAATAAAGCTAGGTGAGTGCCTTAGTGAGGCGCTCATGAAATCCCCTTTTGGGTAGTATTTTGCTTTGTAGATTTTGCTAACAAGCGAATATGTGTTATTAAACAAGCGCCACCCCTGTTTTCCCAACATGGCAAGATTAAAGGCAGTGAAATTACGAAAACTAAGACCTCCAAATAGTTTTGGAGCACACAATTTATCCCACAATAGCCAATTCAGACCTCTCTCTCCGTTTTTCTTATTACCCCACCAGAAAGAATTTAACATTTTTTGAAGCTCATCTGCAGTTGAAACTGGGAGTAAAAAAACACTCATAAAATAGATAGGGATAGTCTGACCTGCTGCACGTATGAGAGTTGCCTTTCCCGCTTTTGAAATACCTTTCCCCCTCCAGCGTTGAAGGCGCTTCCAAAGCTTGTCCCGGAAATGAGCAAAAATTGAATTCTAAATGAAAAACGATTGACGGCCGTCACAAGAACTGAAAATAAACACAACGGTCTTGGGCCCCGACGTTACTTGACAGGTCAGTCGGAAAAACAATTTTTAAGATAAGTATCAAAAATAAAAGCAATAAAACAACACAAAAATATAAAATTTTTAATTTTCTTTTATATTTTTATTGATTTTGTAAATATTTTTTAATATTTTTTGTATTACAAATAATAATAAAGCATGAAAATTACAACTTAAAAAAATAATAACTTTAAAGCTAGAAATGCAAATAAGTCATAAAAACAAACATGTACGGGATGAAATAAAATTAAACCGATCTCTTTGATGTCGTTAGGATGCGTGAAATTGAGGATTTGAACTCTGGAAAATCGGCTCGGGAGCTGTTGCGTTGTCCGGGTAATGCTGGGTAAATTCGAAGCAATTCGGAGAGTTCAGAGACTTAAGCAGAAATTTACCACCAAACTAATAAATCAACAGCACTTTGTGGAACAAAAACAGTGATTTCTTAGGACTTTCTAGCTCAATTTCGGGAGCTGTAGAGGTCGGATTATAACGAAACAAAGGCTAGTATTCAAAGTTAGTGTGCAAGGAAAGAGTTTAGAACTGGAATTTCGAGAAAAGATCGAGTAAATGAGTCGGAATAAATTATTGAAAATGAGGTGACAGAATAATTGTTTGATGGTTGAAAAAACCAAAAGCTTGATTCTGTTTCGTGGAGTGTGTTTTAAGGATGATTAAGAAGGCTATAAGGGGTCGTTTTTTATGGAATAAAAATTGAGAATTGAAGAATTGATGTCAATAAAGAGATTAAAATTAATTTGGGCTAAAATGATCACCTAACAAACTCTAAATAAAATTTGGAAAACGGCTCACCAGAAAAGTTGTTTGATGAATTTTTCAATGATGAAAAACTCAAAAGCTTGTTTCTGGGTATTTTTAATTGATTGAGATCAATAAAAAGTTTCTAAGCATGATTTGGAATAGGTGTATAAACTAAGAATGACTCAAAAATGGGGTTTCGGTGATCTTGGTTTCACGGAAAATGCTTGAAGCTTTGAAGAATATAACAATGGTGAAATTTGATTTAGACTAAGAAAGCTTGAACCGAGGATTGGGTGATGATTTTACTGACTTAACTAAGAGATTGCAAGAAACAATTTGAAAATTGGTTGATTAAACTAAGAGAATTTCAGATTTGAAGTTTCTGAAAATTGGAAGCTTTTCTGAGGAACGGAAGATTAAAGAACTAATTCTGGGAATTGAGACATTGTTTAGACTAATTAGATGCTAAAGAACGATTTCTACGAATCTAAGGATTGATAAAATGGCCGATTTTGGCAAGAGATTTGAGAGACAAATTGAGTTGTTTTGTATTTGATTGATTTTGAGTGGGGATTGGAATGAAAGAGTTGAGCTCTATTTATAGGATTTTGAGTAACAAATCTCATGTTAGTGACCCTTAAACTTCTCACCCATGATCCCATTACCTTCCCATAAGTTGAAGAAAGAAAATGGCTGAGTTGGGAGTTGGAAAAATGGAGGTAATGCCGTGAAATACGTTCCTCAAATAGGTAGACATATTCAAACCCGTTTTTCAGCACTGCTTCTCTTTGAAAAATTCTACCGGCTTCGTTTTAGCTCCGTTTTTTACATTCCGGAAAGCTAACATCCCGAACTTTCTGAAAAAAATAATAACTGTCTGATATCTTGCTGTTTCGGAGGCCGTTTTCGTTGTCGAAGTTGCTGGACGGGTTACTGAAAAATGGTGCAAATTTACCCCTGATTTTTATTATTTATTTTTCTTTTCTTTTTATTTCTGTTTTCTTTTTATAATAATCTTTTGATATTATTTTCTATTTTTGTCACATTTTTATTTTATTACAAAATGAATTTAATTAAAATAAAATAACTATAGACTAAAAATTATAACCTACGCTAAAACACAAACATTTAATTAGCCCCAACAACTAGCAAATAAGTACCTCTCGCATTGCCATCTCAAATAATCATGTCGCCACTATCCCTCCCATGATAAGGAAGTTATAAAAATTCGTGAAATCAAGAGCCAAAAACAACTCTTCCAACATTTTTACATCTCAGTCCACATAGTTAGCCAGGTGCAAAGAGATCACAAACTCTGAGATATCTTAGAATAAGATTAGTTTGAATTCATTAAGTTCCCGTTTGGTATGTCGTAATGAGCGTCGTAATGAAATCCCTGTTAATGGAGGTTCATTACCATACTTAGATTAATCATATGGTTTTTATCGTAATGGAATCATAAATACACCACTCATGTTTTCTTTACAAATTGGCTTAATATATCATTTGCTCCCTGAATTTGTCCAAAATGGTTGATTGACCTCCTGAACTTTTAAAGTGTCTCGATAGCCCATTGAACTTGCATAAAATATTCAGTTAGCCCCCTAAACTTACGTAAAACGTAATCAGTTGATCACTCGGCTGCAAAAAAGTAAGTTAAATGCGAAAGATGTATAACACGTGTCTTAAAATGTTATTACATAATTCAAGAATAGAGTAAAAATGAAGTTATTACTTGCTCGACTATAAATCTTGTATTCTCTAATATTACAACCGCAATACCCCGATCTTGATTGTTTTACTTTTTTAAGACGCGTGCAATACATTTTTCGCATTTAATTTACTTTTTTTTGCAACTGAGTGATCAATTGATTACGTTTTACGCAAGTTCAGGAGGCTAACTGAACATTTTATGCAAGTTCAAGGGGCTATCGAGACACTTTGAAAGTTCAGGTGGTCAATCAACTATTTTGGACAAGTTCAGGGGGCAAATGATGTATTAAGCCTTACAAATTTATGTAATGAGCATTATATAAAGAATAGATATGAATCCTCCTTACGATTAACTCTTGTATTTTTATTATTAATATGTACTATGCACAATTCTTATTAAACGATAAAATAAAAAAACTAGAAAAACATGAAAAATGAAAAGAAAAACGTAAAAACTGAAAACACTAAAAACGAAAAATTCGGAAAACGTGACGAAATATAGCCTCTCACGATTTTTTTCGTTTTTCCGTCTTTTTTATTGCATTTTTTCATGTCTTTTTTATTGCATTACATTTTAATTAAGTAAATATAAGTATTGTAACAGTAATTAAATTTCATCATTTTCTTTAGTCGTCAATCAAACATGATAATGGAATCACTATTCTATTCCATTACATTACAACATTGATTAATGGAGAGAGTGAAAATGGGAGTGGGATAGAAGAATCGGACTATGGGAGGGGACAAAGGGGCGGGTTAAATAATGTTAATGGTGAGAGGGAAAATGGGATAAGTTCTGATCCAGTGGAAAAGGAGAGGAGGGCGCGTGGTGATTTAAGAAGTGGAGGAAGCAGAGAAGTGGAAAGGGATAGAAGTGGGGGAAGGTTAGGAATAGGCGGAATAGAAGAATTAGTAGAGGGGGAGCAGGGTGGGTCAAATCTTAGGAGAGAGGAGGGAGATGTTGGGGATGGCAGGGGAAGGGAAGAGCAGCTTTTGAGTGGAGGGAGGGAGATAGGGATGGGTTTTGGGATTAAGGAATAAGTTTGGGCTTGAGGCAATTATTCAAAGAATTAAATGGGTTAGGCTAAGAGAGGGTTATTTGAAATGCAACATTCATGCTGCTTAATTTTTTGAGGAAGGGAAATTTGGAGCAGGGGCAATTTTAAGGGATGAGTCCGGGGAGTATAAAGGAGGGAGAAGTATGATTAGGTATGGAAGGGTGTCTGTTAAGATGACGGAAATTCTAGCACTCAGAATGAGCATTGATTGGGTCTTGGTACTTGGGTATACTCATGTGGAATTTGAAACTGATGCTAAAGAGGTCGTGGATAACATTCGGAAAGGAAAAAGAGACATCACTGAGTATGGGTCAGAGGTTGATTATGCTAGATTATTTTTTCAAAACTATCTGAATTGCTCGGTGGTTTATGTTTCAAGGTTAGCGAATGGGGGCAGCGCATGCATTAGCACGTAATGCCCGTTCCTATGCTAATTCTTTCGTTCATAGTGTAGCTCCTGTATTCATTGGCAATATCCTACTGCATGATATGGCCCGAATTGATTAATAAAGTTTAGTTTTCCCTCAAAAAAAAAAGTTTCATTACATTACATTGCATTACGTCATATCAAACGGACCCTTACCGTTTGGTACGTTTTAATGGACGTTGTAATGGAATGCCCATTACAATGGAGGCTTATTACCATGTTTGGTTAGTCATAATATTTTTTATCGTAATGGAATCACGAATACATCACTTAATTTTTCTTTGCAAATCTATGTAATGGGCATTACGAACAAAACATGCATGAATCTCCATTACGATTAACTCTTGTATTTTTATTACTAATGACGAAATACGAAAAAACATGAAAACATAAAAACCGAAAAAGAGAAAAACGTGAAAAAACTGGAACCGAGAAAAAAATACAAAAAACAAAAAAATGTGAAAATCGAAAAATGGAAAAGAAGATAAAACATGAAAAAATAAAAAAATAAAAACGAAAAAAACATGAATATACGAAAAAGGAAAAACGAGAAAAACACGAAAATTGAGAAAAAAATATAAGCAAAAATAAGGAAAACAACGGAAAAACGCAAAAACCTAGGAAAAACATGAAAACGCAAAAAAAACGGAAAAAATGTGAAAAACGAAAGAAAAAATGAAAAAAACATTAAAATTGCATTTAATTAAATAAACATACATATTGTAATGATAATCGCCCTTTAACAATTTTATTAAAATTTGTCAATCCAACATATTTCATTACATTATATATATTTTTTTTTTGACAACCATTACATTACATATTTGGTTACATTATATTGCATTATAACGTACTAAATGGATCCTAAAAAATTTCCGCCAATGCTCATTCCAAACTTTAACACGTATTTCCATATGTATTTTTTAAGTAAAAATTGAGAATTTTAAAGGCTGTGTTAAAAATAACTCGTCAAATATAAAAGTAATATCCATTTCAATTTTTCAAAACTCTATTGTTTTGATATACGAACTTAAAAAATTAATTATATCACTTAAAATAATTTTATGAACTAACGAGACATTATATAAATTTACGATTCCGTAGAATTTTTTTTAGGTCAATCACACATCTAAAGAATTTGTTGACCTGCAAATTTGTAAAAGTTGGACGGCCAACAATTTCACATTGTACTAAAATAAAATTTAGCTAAAACATATAAAAATAATAATAATTGCCCACAGGAATTCTCCACATCTAAATAGTACTGGTTTTTACGTAAATCATATACCACCATCAAACTCCATCTACGGTGATTTAGATGTCCACGTGTCATCATAGACTCGAACCGGGTCGACAATGGTTTTCACGGCATTAGTTTCTTCTCTTTCCGCCTCCGCTTGAAACAAGTCATCAATTTGGCCTTCGCTTTCTCTGCTATTTAGGGGGAATTAGGGGCGAGAAAAGTTTAACAGCAGATCAAACATACCGCGATTGTATTGTGAAATTTTCTCCTGTTTTTCTGTGTCCTGAAGAAGAAGATGGCTGATACTAAGAGCAAGGTTCAATCCATCAGGGAATGGATTGTTGAGCATAAACTAAGAACTGTTGGTAATTTCCTTTTTCTCTTTCTGTTGGTTAGGGTTGATTGTGGAGGTTTTGATTTGGATCTTGAAATTTATTTTGTTTTGTTTGCTTTTTTAGGGTGTTTATGGCTAAGCGGTATTGGGGGTTCAATTGCTTACAATTGGTCTCAGCCAAACATGAAAACCAGCGTCAGGATCATTCACGCTAGGTAATGTTTTTTTCAGATTTTTTGTTCTGCAAATGAAATTATTCTTGTTTTATGGTGATTTTGTGATCTTTGAGATAAATCAATTCAATAGGGATTTCCGAAAATTCTGCATGACGATTACCCGAAATTGCCACTTCTGCGTTGTTATTACAATGGCCATTTGATTGTTTGTCCGTGGATAAATTACCTTGTGGACTGTTGAATTCAATTAATTTGTGTGATTTGTGAATTTTCTTTTTGTGTTGGAAGGCAAACAAACATGGTGTATCTTTAAAGGCCATTGCGTTTAGAGATTTAACTGAAATAGTTTTTGGAACTTTTCTTGTCAATCATTCAACTTATTATGAGAAAAATAAAAAGAAGTCACTAACTTGGGGTATGTCTGGCTGCAAAATGCTTTTGTAGAAGAGCCTGAGACTCATTGTGCCAGAAATAGTTTTTTGTTGGATTGCCTGTGATATAGGGTGTTTATAGTTGGGTGGAGGAACGAATAGAAATATGTTAACAGTTTCTAATTTGGTAACGAGGGATGATTTCAGTTTGGTTCTTCTTATATCTCATTTCATGATTTTGATACTTGGAACTCCTACAATCTGTTGGTCACACAATGTAATACCTTTCAACTGACTTGTATGTTAAATTGGGTCTATTTCTATCCTAAAAGGCTTCTTAGTTTAGGGATTATGTTCCATTTTTGTCATAAGTATACTTCAGAAATTGGACCTTGAGTCTCTGAGGTAAATTGATCTTTTTAACCTTAGATGGCTTCTTAGTTTAGAGTTGGATGAAATGGCGGTTGTTGCTATCTGCGCCAATAATGAATTGTTAGTTTCATTGAATAACCAAGTAAAACAGATAGACCCTTCTCTTCGTCATGGATTTTCTCAATTCGAAGATCCCTTATATGGATAATACACATTCCAGTTGATTGGGTCAAAGTTTAATTGTTTTGTTCCATAGCAAACATATGTTCCATTCCTGTGTATATACTTAAGGAACTGGACGTCAAGCCTCCAGGTTTCACAACCTTCTAGGGGTAGTAAGGAGTAAAGGTTCCATCTGCATGTCTGCGCAAAAAACGAAGAAAGACAAGATAACCTAGATCCTAGAACGATAGTGGTCTGTTTCGGTGTCCATGTAGAAGCACTCATTTTATTCTGTAACCCAATAAGTCTTGTCCTTGCGGTTGTACTTGCACATTGGCTTTGATCCCGATTTTTTTATTTATTTTTTTTTTTTTTGTAGTGCTACATTTTGTGCTTATGGTCCTTACCTCTGTGAATTCTGAATGCAGGTTGCATGCTCAGGCGCTCACACTGGCTGCATTAGCTGGTGCTGCTGTGGTAGAGTACTATGATCATAAATCTGGAACAAAGGCGGAACGATATGCAGGATACATCCCGCATAAGGATTCCAAGTGATCCCGAAACGGATGTGCATTCTATCAACCTTTTTAGTGAATTGATGACCGGGTATGAATAACAATGTATTTTGAGAAGAGAAATCTGATTTGAACTCTTATATTTGGCGGATGTTTTGGTTTATTTGAAGGTGTAAATGAGGCAAGAACTCAAATCTCATTGAAATATCAGGTGTTTCATCCCTCTGATAGAATGAGCAATTACTTATTCTTTTTTCCAATTCAAATTTGAATGTATATATTAAACTCAGAAAATGATCTATAATGTTCATTCATTTTTCTCAGATATATGGTATAAAAATGTGAGCTTGAATTTTGTTTTATTTGGTTATTCAATTGATATGTATAAATTCTTGCTGATAATTATTAAGTTTTGCTTGAAGATCACAGATAATTTACTAACCTGTAGGAAATACAACACGAACAATTGAATCCTATCCTATCGTGCATATTTTGAAAAATCACTTTTATCGGATAATCAACGAGAATACACCATTTGTGTGAGTTTCGTCGTATAAGAAAAATCACTTTTATCAGATAGCAAAGTTCTATAAAACTATGGCTTCTTCCTTTTCAAATATCATTCTCCACAAACAAATAAAATGAAATCTTTGTTATTTTAAATCTAAAATCTTAAATTTTGTATAAGAAAAGAATTGTGACTCGTAGTAAGTAACTAACTGACATGATGTGGTGCTGAGCGGCAGGAGCCGATGATGAGTGTCTGCCCTGCTGCGCCTTTCAAAAACTAGCTCGGGCTCGATGTTGAGTGTCTGCTCTGCTGTACATTTCAACAACTAGCTCGGGCTCGCCTCTGTATACGACGATATTAGCTCAGTTGTGTTGTGGGGTTTATTCTTTGTTCTGGAATTAGTTTGGCACTGTGAGTATAGTAAGGTTAGAGTTATTCACGCCTGTTGGAAGAGAAGTATAGGTGGGGAATTTTTAGCAAACGGTTCTTGTCATTAGAAATTCAATGCAAAATGATTATATTTAGGGTAACGTCTAAAAAACCCGTGTGTGTATGTAACTTTTTTTTTTATCCAAATTGGGATAGGTTTTCGTTTTACTAAAAACGAGGATTATTTAGTTAGATATTATAAAAATGATAGGTAACGACCTCAAAATGGAAAATTTCAAGAATTAAAGTTGTTTGATGCCATATTTACTATGGAATCAAATTCTTTATTTTCCGAATTCGTCATTTTCAGAACTTCCTATTTCTAAACATTCATTTTCTTTTTTCTCACCAAATAATACCTAAATGACTTCAAAATTTAAAAAGTTAAAGAATTAAAGTTGCTTAGAATATCATCAAGTCTTTGACCTTTTTCATTTTGGGGTTGTCAATGCTTATTTTAATTTTGAGGTTCTTGATTTTAATAAAATGAAAAACCTCAGTCATCTTCTGGTTGCAAACAAAAACCTCCATTTCTGTTTGGACAATTTTTTGTACACATACCAGTTTGACAAATGTAAAAACACTTAGTTTTTGTTAGACTTACCCTTATATTTATATGGAAGTGTCTCTCTATACTAATTGCAACCTACTATAACTAGCTTTCCGCGCGCACAAAAAAAAAAGGTTTGATAATATTTTATCTTAAAATTAAGAGTTAAAGTGGTAATGGTAGGCAGGGGCAGAGCTAGGGGGTAGGGGAGGGTCTTCCGACCCTCCGGTCCCACCGGAAACCCCCTTAATAGGGGTTTTGAACTCTGGTGGAACCAGAGGCCGCCATAACTGGAGCCCCTCCAATCATGACGGCTTCACAGATGGGAAGGACATTTTCGCCATTCTCATCTATTTTTTTAACCCTAAAACAGCCCAAAACGACGTCGTTTTGGGCTGTTGAGGTTTAAAAAAATAAAGAGATAGAAAGGGCGAAAATGCCCTTTCCATCTCTTTATTTTTATAATTCTGTTTTATTAGAGAAAGGCATTTTGGCCATTCCCTTCCGCCTCCTATGTCTAGTGCTTTCCTTTTTTTTTTTTTTTTGGGAAGATGTCAGACAAAGAAAGAGAGAAAGCAAAAAGAAAATGTTGAGAGGAGTGGTAATTTTCCAAATTAACCCATCTTTATTTATAAATTTCAATTGACCAATCAATTTTAATCTCATTCAACTTCTAACTTCAAAGTAAGTTTTTGTTTTTGATTCTTTATTTTATTTGTAGTAGGTTTAGTTTCATGATTTAAATTAGAGATTGTTAAATTGGGGTTTTTTTTGTGAGATTTCTAATTTAATGGACTATGACTATTAATATGTTGTTTGTTTGCTTAGATAATCTTTAGTTAAGTTTTCTAATTTAGGATTTAATATAGGATTTCTAATTTAGGGATTAATTTAGAATTTCTAATTTAGGGATTTCAAATTTAGAGTTTAATTTAAGATTTCTAATTTAGGGATTTTAGGCATTTTAGTTTTAGGGATTCTAATTGGTGAATTGAATTGAATTGTTGAATTGAATTTGTGATATTTAGGGATTTTAGGTATTTTAGTTTTAAGGTTTAGGGATTTGGATTGAATTGAATTGGTGAATTAAATTCAATTGGTGAATTGAGTTGAATTGGTGATATTTAGGGATTTTAGTTTAGGGATAAATTTAAATAGAATCCTATTAGTTTAGGTATTTTTAGATTTTAGCTCAATCAATTACTAGTGAAAAGTGAACATATCGAAAAAAAATCCAAAACAACTTTTGTATATAAATACATTTACAGTAGGAATCAAATTCTTGAGTCTTAGTACGAATTTTTTTTTTATATACAGTGGAACCCCTCAAAATTTATGTCCCGGCTCCGCCACTGATGGTAGGCAATAACATTTTTCTAAAGAGAGATTTCATTAGAGCAAAGAGAACAATTCTTAGATAATATAATCACTAACCAATTAGGAGCACTAAAAGAAATAAAGACAATAACATTAGAAAGAGCTTGCATAACAATTGTATAAGCAATCCCGTTGCTAATCTTGGAGAAAAAGATATAGAAAAATCGTTGTTCGTTACATCTCCTTAACGAACAAGCGGATTTTTCTATATCTTTTTAAACCCCAATTTAACAATCTCTAATTTAAATCATATCCTGCATTCTTGAATTATGCCCGCCACATTCTGATAGACCATGATGAAGAGAGCAAATATCATCCACTATCGACTCCATATCCGATACAAAGATAATTTTAGACAAAGCCAAAAAATAGCTGAGTTAATGCTATTTATAAAAGCTATGGCTTCCATAACCCTAATATCATGAATACCTTCAACAATTGCTCTGCAAAAAGCCCAAAAAACCTTGTTATCTTTATGGATCACAGCTCCTTCTCCACATTTACTAGCCTAGCCTTCTGAAACACATTAATATCCACATTACACTTAGACATACCGCAGGTGGATTGAGAGAACTCACGTTAAACATGATATAACCCGGATTAAAAATTTGGATTCTCACATGGAGCGAATACGTTTACCGGATGGACCTGTTACTCGAGCACGCGTAAAGAAGTTTGAAAAGGAGCTTCAAACATATGTGGTGCAAATGTTAGATATCTCAAAGCAAAATGACATAAATGAATCAGGAAGCTCTAACTTTTTCGTACCTCTCGGGTTACTCGGAAAGTGGACACATCAAAGAAACCGAATACGGACTAAATGAAACAAACGGTGAAATTGACTCAAAAATCACCATATGAATTTTAGCCATTTGGATTTATAGGAAAAATAAAAGCAATTCAATATGAATTGATTTAATTTTTCAATTGTCAACATGACAACTTCCAAAACAATGTGAACCTAATCAATTTCATGAGAATTGAATTTTGTTTTCTCATTTGCATTATTATCAATTATATCTATTGATTTTCTGTGTCTTAATGGTTGACTAAATCAAGTACTTAAATACCCTTGTATTATTATGGTATCCAAGATATGTCAAGGGCAATTCAAGTCATTGTTTGTATTTTTTTACCTATTTAAGGATGAGCTTTTCATATGTAAAACACAACTTTCATCTTAATAAAAATATTACTCTTAAGTGTTTGTGAGAGGTTTCTCTTGTGTTCTTTGGGTACTACTTTGAACAGTTCGGGATTAAATCCTTAATTGTTAGAGACCGGGATTGAGTCTTTACAACCTAGTTTTGTAAGGATTCTTTTCTGTCCGACCCTGATTCGTTAGCTTTCCTAGGGATCAAATCTAGTTGTCGGGTTTTCGAGGCACTGTTCCTCGTGGGTTCGCATCAAAACGAAACCTTTGTCGAGCCTTGCAACACAAGTAAAGCAGTCGCAGAAGTCCTAACAAATATAGTTATTACTCCATCTGTTTCATATCACATGTCGTTTTAGAGAGTTGCATAGAAATTGAGGATATTAGAGAAAAGAAATTGTTGCTCCTTATTTATTGATTCCACTGTTTATTTATTCTATAATAAGTCCATTATTATAATTAATTTTCATAAACCCATGTTTTATTGCAGTTATTACTCCATCCGTTTAATATTACATGTCGTTTTAGAAAGTTGCATATAAATTGAGGATATTAGAGAAAATATATTGTTGCCCCTTATTTATTGATTCCACTGTTTATTTATTCTATAATAAGTCCATTATTATAATTAATTTTCATAAATCCACGTTTTATTGCAGGAAAAAGATGACTTAAAGTGTACTGATCATGTAAAATGACATGTATAATGAAACAAAAAACTGTCTTTAGAAAAACATGTAATATGAGACTGAGGTCGTAGAATATATAGCGTCTCTAGAAATCATGCAATGACTATTCCATAATTGTAGTATCATACATATAAAATAAAGGGTAAATAATTTATTAGTCTCATACTTTTTACCACACATTATAAGGTCTCTATCTCTTACCAATATTAACCCTTTGGTCATTTTGTCCATTTTTTTTAGACTTTTAACCGCTATATTTAGCATAAAAAGGCAGACATAACATAACAGAGTAACATGACTATTTTGTATTGTACTATGGTTGTACTAAAAGCTAAGATATATTCGGTTAAAAATCTTAAAAAAAAATAGAAAAAACCAAAGGATTAATATTGGCAAAAGATAGGGACATTATCATGCGTTTTTCAAAATAGAAGGACTAAGCAGCGTGCTATGTAAAAAGTAAGGGACTAATAAATTATTTACCCTAAAATAAATCAAGTATACAAGTTTAAGGGGATTTAATATTAGAGATGAGTACGTGAGTGTCGCGAACATATCTTTAGAGGGTATTGGTAATTGAACGTTCTATCTACTATACCATTTTTATCGGTTTAGTAGATCGGGTGACGACTCTGCACAATTTAACTATATATTGTTTAAGGGCATATTTTGAAAAGAGTAAACATTTTCATAAATTTTTGAAAGCATATCCAATGCACTGTTGATCATTAAACTTTCATGGTTCAAAATGGTCATGCAATTTCAATTTATCCCAATAAAATCATTCAACTTTGAATTTTGTCTTAAGAAAGTCACTCTGGTAACTTTAAGAGAGAAAAAACACCGAAAAAGTGATGAGACTACCACGTCAGCAGTAGTCAACTTTCACCGCTGTCCGAAACAATACGTGACTATCACCTAGTTGACTGAAATGATTCGTGGCTGCTAGGTGGCAACCACGTGTCGTTTCGGCCAACGGTGAAGTGGAAGCCACGTCATATATTTCCGTTGTGTTTTTGTTCTTAAACTCGTCAGAGTGATTTTATTGAGATAAAATTCAAAATTTAGACAAATTGAAGTTAAGTTAACATTTTGAGATAACCATGAAAATCCAATGATCCATGACGCATTTAACTCTTCCTTTTTAGAGCATTTCCAATAAGGTGATATGACTTTCTAAATTGTTAAATTTAGCCGACCATTTAAAGAGGGAGTACTCTAACAAGATGATATGACTCTTACAATATATAGCTAGCCATTTTCACTAGCTAAATTTGACACTATTTTTTATTCATTTTCTCATTTTCTTCTTTATTTATTTTTCTTTTAAATTTATTCATTTTTAATAATAAAATAATCAAATAGAGAGCCAAATAGCTAATATGTTTGGAGTAAAGCATAAATTTGGCCAAACTAATATTTTATATTATTTTAAAGATTCAAATAGCTAGTTGGTATTAGAGATGTTCTTACTCTTTTTTTTAAGATAGTCACCCATCACTTTTTGTAGTCAAACACTGAAAAATATTTCATTTTTTAACATAAAACATTTTACTTACCTAATATTTTTTAAAAGGGTAAATAATTATAAGGTCCCTGAGTTTTTACTTAATACATTAGTCAGTCCCTATGTTTTTAGAAATCAGTTTTTGTGTTCATCAACTCCTTAGTCCTTATGTTTGAGTCAATAGTCAAATTATAGCAAATAAATTTCAATATACCAAAATTACCCTTTACTTTATGTTTTAATAATAAAACATCTATTTTTTCTATTTTATGTTTTTTTTCTCCTTTTTTTCCTACATAATTTCTACAATATTGAATAATTAATTTATTGAATTTTATATAATTATAGAACTGTAACTTAGCAGTCTAAAATTTATTAACTAAAAAAATGAATGAAAAATATTTCAAAATAGGAGGAAAACTATATAACTTTTGTAAAAAGTAATCTTTATTTATCTCTAATAAATTTTATAAATGGAGAAAAAAATATGATTTTTAAAAAAAATTATTAATATTTAATGTTAGTTTAAAAACATTATATTAAAAAATAAAAATTTAAGAGAATAAAAACAAATTATATAAATTTTGGTAGTATATAAATTTTTTAAAAAAATAATACATTTTTAATGATTAGTATATACAATTATATAAATTTTGGTATATATATACTTCATAAACTTTATTAAAACTATTTAGATTAAATTTTGGTATTTAAAGATAAGTTTTTTATGCAAATAATTAGGGGCAATTTGGACTTTCATCTTCAAAAACAAATGAAAGGACTAAAGAGTTGATTAAAATAAAACTTAAGGACCTTATAATAATATGATGAACCTACTAATATGTTAAGCAAAAACATAAGGACTTTATAATTATTTACCATTTTTATTAAAATATAATATATTTCGACAAACAAACGGGACTTTAAAATAAATCATAAATACAATTGCGTTTAGGACTCTTTTTAAGAACGAAGATGGAACAAAAGAGAGGGTGAGGGCTTAATTGGTGGGGTTTTAAAAGTATTAGGGACTTTTTTTGTGATTTGAGAAGTACAAAGGCTAATTGATTTTGACTCCATTGTTTAAGGGGCCAAATTGACTTTATCCCAAAATAATAAGCGGCTATAGCCAAACCCTAGGTTCCTCGTCAACCATTTTAATTTGTTTAGTACTCAGACGCGACGCCGCTGTTCTCTTCCTCTTTCACCATCTCGAATCTCTGGTTTCGGAAGGTAAATCGAAGATGTGTCGAGGGGCGGGAACAGGAACTAAAGGTAAGAAGAAAACAGCAACCTTTACAATCGATTGTACAAAGCCAGTGGAGGATAAGATAATGGACATTGCTTCGCTCGAGAAATTCCTACAGGAGAGAATCAAAGTTGGAGGTAAGGCAGGTGCTCTTGGTGATTCTGTCACTGTCTCCCGTGAGAAAAGCAAGATCACCGTCACCTCTGATAGCAACTTCTCCAAGAGGTAATTTTTTTCCCTTGTTCAGAAGAATACAAAAATTGATCTGATAGTATAGTACTTTAAGCTTCTTGTGTGAATTCACAATTTGAATTAGAAGATACCTGTAAATGGTTGGTTAAATTACTTGTTGAAACTATTAGTTTGATTTATGCCTATTACATAATTAAAATCCAATTTATTACCCTATTGTTTGTGGGAACTTTGATTATGGAGCAATTAAATTAGTTGGTTGGTTTGGATTTAATGGGAACAAGTTTCCCCATGTTGTTAGTTGTTACACCTTATTCAATTGGAAACTTTCTCCTGGTTTTGTTTGAGTTAAAGTAGCTTATTTGTGCTTTATTCATAAGTTTTTCTTGCCTGTTTTTTGACGGCTATCAATTTCTGACATGAAAATACCACAGAACCCATCTAACATTACCAGTTTGACATGATTGTCATTTTTTGTTGCATTTATGTTATGTATAATCATGTGAAATATATAGATCATATAACACTATAACCTATTTTGACACCCGTTTTCGTTTCTTTTACAAGGAAGTAGAAATTCATCCTATCCTATAGATTATTTGTTTTCTAGAAATAGAATGCTTTTTGTTCTTGGGTTGGTGAAAGTTTGATGTATGCTTTAGCTAACATGACCAATTTAGCATCAACTTCTTTTTAAGTGCTCACATGGTAACACTCTCTTGAGAGAAAAATGGTAGAATAAGGTAATGTTTTTCAAGTTAAGCAAGATAAAGTATAGCTTAACTTATTTTGCAACCTTCTGTTGTTCGAAATTAAATGACTTGCTTGTATTTAGTTTGTTCACGGCTACAAGTTGAAGTTCAAAATGGCCTTTAAACTTGTGTGCTATACAAACTTTTTTTAGATAATTTAACTCAAAAACTTTATCACGTCGAACGAGTTAGCTCGAATCAAAGAACACACGATGAAATGAAGAGTTAACAAGTTCAGGGGATAGTTTTCCATAAAAAATTAATGTGGGATATTTTGTCCCAAGGATATAAGTTTAAGGGCGAGCCATTTTCTACTAATTCGGTTTATGCGCTATGTAAAACATGTAGCTTTGGTATACTCTTGTTTATATTAGCAGTTTAGCACTTGAATTCCAATATAATATGGATTCATAGTGCTACACGGTTTTCATTTTGGCCTAATACATACACAGCCCCTCTAAGTCCATAAAAGCTGATTCCCCCTCCCAAACTTTGAAATGGACTGATTAACTTCTTAAACTTGCTTAAAATGACTTATTGGTCCCTTGAACTTGTTTGGAGTGGCCTATTGTTGGTCCCTAAACTTGCTTGAACTGACTTATTGGCCCCTGAACTTGCTAAAAGTGATACTAGCTTTAAATTGTCAAATTCACCACTTGCTCTGTCACCTAGAACTTCGGGGTTAATCATGCCACCTTAAGCAAATTCAAGGGGCTAATTGGTCATTTTCTAAGTGGGAAGGGATCAGACTTTCCTGGACAATCTGATGTGTTTATTTTTTAATTGAATGCAACCTTTAAGATTGTTGCTTGATTGATAGTTCAGGTATGGCTTTTGCGGTCTTTAATTACATGGTGTGCTGCTGTTTATCTATGACAGGTATCTCAAGTACTTAACAAAGAAGTATTTGAAGAAACACAATGTGAGGGATTGGCTTAGAGTGATTGCATCCAACAAAGATCGAAGTATATATGAATTGAGGTACTTCAATATTGCTGAGAATGAGGGAGAGGAGGAAGACTGAGTCAGTTCTTCAATCTGATCGAATTATCTCGTTCTTCCTTTAGTGAGTTTTGAACTTGTTTATTGTTTGGTTTGATGCTCTGCTACAATTTTTGACTCAATGTTGTCTATGATTTTGCTTATCAAAATTGATGATTTTGTGATCCTGCTTTTTTCATGATTGAGAGCTTAAAAGTTTATGGGAGTTGCCTAGCAAGTTCTGTTACGTTTCACTGTCTGTTTTGTTTTCCATTTAGTGCACTTTGAGTTCTTTTTTTATAGCTTCTTTTTGCTGTTTTTTTTTTTTGAATAAAACCGAACTCTTTATTAGCTAGAATCAGCAAGAAGAATCGAAACCAAAAATGGGGGAGTGTCAAACCACTCACTACGAACAGACGAAGAACTAACTGCTCTAGCAAGACTATGAGCCGCAAAGTTCGCTGAACGTTTTACAAACGAGACGGTAACTTTACCTATCTCATGAATTAAATCTAAACATTCACTAACAATATCAGACATATAGGAACAATTTTGAGACTTGTGATTAATGTCTTGTACTACCACCAAACAGTCAGATCGAATATCAATATTCCTAAATCTGCTTCCCTTCAACCAGGACAATGCCTCTGTTTATGTGACAGTCTGCCTAATAACATGTAGACATTGTCTCCTTTGGTCAAAATCTCATTTTCGTGGGTTGATAAAACGCGTCTAAATATATTAGAAACACATTTTTACTAACAAAGCACATAAGCCCCTTTTCCATTTTCTATGTGAGATTCTGTTCATTATTACCTTATCGGCATCCCTTAGAGTCGCTTCTTTCCTATTCTTACCTTATCGGCATCCCTTAGAGTCGCTTCTTTCCTATTCTTACCTTATCGGCATCCCTTAGAGTCGCTTCTTTCCTATTCTTACCTTATCGTCATCCCTTAGAGTCCCTGTTTTCTAAATGGAAAGGTAATTCCACTCGATCTGAAGTAGATTTGATTGAATCTATGAGTTTGAGTTTCCTGTATCAGTAATTAACAATCATTTTAACAGTTAACTTTGAGTGTGTATATGAGGGTGTATTCTGCCCGTCTCGAAATTTATTTTATTTTCATTTTATCTAAAAGAAAATGTCATTGGGATATTGATGTGATACAGTAGATAGTTGCTTTATGTCATCTATGTGTCATGCTAGATGAGGATGCGAATTTTATTAGGCTCAGTCTTGATCACATGCACCTTAATGAGCAAGTAGAATTTGCTCATTAACCTTTAGATCTAGGCTTATTAGAATCCTAAGGTGGAGATTCAAAGCATCCTGAGACTTAGATTTAATAAGCTTATATCTGACGGTGAATGAGTAAATTCACTTGCTCATTAAGGTGCATGTGAAAATTCTTGTTATTAGGCTTTTACATCATTCGCCCCTCAGTTACCTGAATTGACTTGCTCAACTTATTTAAAATGTAATCAATTAGTTTCTCAGATGCAAAGAAGTAAATATTTTGAGAAAATTAAATTTCAATCATGCACTTCAAAAGCTATTTCCTTGTCCAATTGCTAGACATCTCAGTGGGCTGGATTTTTAAATTTCTCCAAAACATGAGCCTGACCTGGCTCGCTACACTGTATTTTTCTATATATAATTATATAAATTTATATAAAATAAATATAATTTTATATAAAATTTAAAATTTATTACAAAAAAACATATTTAAGAGGTTTAGGATGGAATTGGTTTGGAATTTTCTCTTAATGTTCGAGTTGTGTCTATATGATATCCCGGACTTGGGTTAACGTTTTGGAGGTGGATCTATTTATTCGCATCCCAAATTTAGTCTAACCTAGTTCACGACCAATAATGCCTTCGTCATAGCTACCTTCAAAAGAAGAATTAGATGTTGTTCGATAAAACTGAAAACTAAGTTCTAAAAAGTAATACTGGATTTTAAATGTTGAATTTTATAAATGCTGGAAATATTAAATGACGTAACTGTTTTAAAAATATTGGTTGATTTAACTTAAAATGTTAAGTTAAATATTTGACTTATAAAAAATAAGTGATTTTTAACTTAATTGACTAATTTAAATGACGGAAAAATAACCATTACGATTAAGATTTTAATTTAAATGATTAAGTGGATTATCAAATAAGGTCTACTCTTTACTAATAAAGGGTTAATGTGACTTTAAATCTGGATTGTAGGATTAATTTGACTCAAAATCAATTTTAGATATTAATTCAGTTTATAATTTGATAATATTTTAAAAATGACACGTGTTAATATATAATTTTTGAAGATCACATATGTTATTCAGGCATTTAGGTTGATAACCTCAAATTAATACTTAAGTTTTACTTTGAGCCAAATTGATAACACAAATTGAAATCTTTTAATTTTAGATTACCCTTTCAGGTCAAATTCAATATTTTGACATAGAACTTATTAACAATGATATATATATTATAAACAACAATTTATACCAAATGAGCATAATTAAGTTAGTACAACTTTAAAACCGAGAGGTCGTGTGTTTGAAGCCATCTTCTTAGAAAAAAAGCTAGACAATTTTTTTTTTCTTTTTTTTATTTATTTAGAATAGCAAAGAACGATAATTTTGTTATGAAAGCACATAAAATAGAATGATATTTAAATGATTAAGTGGGATCTTCCTTCATGACCGAGCTCTGGGGGATCTTCTCTGATCTTAGGCTTGCCAAGAATCTGAGTGTGAAAAGACTTCTTGTGGAACCTGACAACCTTAAAGCATTAAAATTATCTCTAATAACAAAGCTTTGTGTTTGGGTAGCCAAAATTTAGTGAAAGGGATCAAAAGATTATGTTCTTCCTTCAACTTTATCAACTTTGGACATGTCTTCAGGGAGTAGAACAGGGTTGCTGATCGCCTTGCTGCGGAGGGCCATGAAAGGATGTTCGGTGTCTTAACTTTCTCGCATCCTCCGGATTTCCTTTTTTCCTTACTCTCAGATGATCTTGTGGGGGTTAGCTTTCCTAGGCTAATCCCAAGTTAGTTTGTGGGGTTGTTTGTTTGTTTTTCTTTTCCTTTCTCTACAAAAAAAAAAAAAAAAAAACAAATTAAAGTTTGATTTTAGACTACCCTTTTAAAATTTTAAAGATAAAATTCATTTTTCTTAAGTTCTTAAAAGTTTTTGTATATTATTTTTTGTGATGTATTAGAATTTTATTATGCAAGAATAAATTTAATCTTTTTTTTTTATCATATATCTCAAAAAAAAAAAACACGCAGTAACTTACGAAAAGAGGAAACATGTGCAAAAATACTTAAACATGTGGATCAAGTATTGTCACGTGAAAATCTACGTTATATCTGTAAATGGTCATCTCAAAGACAATAAGGTACTGTTAGCGATATTTTCGAAATATGCTAATTTCAATATTGCCACGTGTGGTTAGGATGCGGGCGTGCCAGAGAAATTATTTCTCAATTATGAAAGACGGTTAAGTGTATGAAATTGTGCGCGGAAAACATGAATTCTAATTGAAGCGATTGGCGAGGGACGCAAGGATTGAAAAAGTCCCTATTGGGTCTCTAGCGCCGTTATACAAACTTTGCTAGATTAATTATTTTTATTTAAGCTAAGCGTGTAAATTGAAGATGGATAAAATAAAGAAATTAAAAGTACGAAATTGACACAAGATTTGGTGAAAAAATTGGTATTTTATTGATTTGATATGTTCAACAAGCATGAAATTTGATAATGAATTACAATTGAAAAATTTCTATACTAAACATATAGACAATCAATTGAATTGGGAAAAGACAAATCAATACAAAGAATTGAAATGCAATTAAAATAAAATTGAAATTCAACGACAAACTCGGAGCCACAATAGCTATCTCGGCTGGACGTTGAATTTTGATGTCGGCTTGAAGTTCTTGGAGCAATGCGGTCGGTCGGGCCCGTATGATGTACGATCTTGGCAATGTCAAAACGTGTGGTAGGCAAATGGGGCAGATTTAACCTTTGACTTCGGTTGGCTCGTTTGAGTGCTTAAGAACACGGAATTGGACGAGTAAATAGGCTAAATTTAACTTCAGAAGGTCAGGAACAAATTTCTATAAGGGATCGAAGGCTAAAACGGACTCTAAATGGACGAAATTGAGTTTTGAAAACAAGTGGACGAATCTGGAAAATTCTGGAAACAGACTAGCTAAAAGAATTTGGGGCGTAAAGATTGGCTTGTAACTATAGTTTCTGAGCACGGAATTGGGAAAATAAATATACTGGATTGAAATTCAAGATATCAGGAACAACTTTGTTGAAGGGATCGAAAGCAAAAAATGAATTTAAATGGACTAAATCGGGCTTTGAAAATACTTGGACGAATCTGGAAAATTAATTTGGAAACAGAATTCTAGCTAAGGATTGAGCAAATTAAAGGCTTAGGAATGCTAAATTGAATTGAAAAACTTGGAAAGAGGCTATTGGAACTTGGATTAAAGCTAAAGGAAGCTAAAAGAAGGAATTAAAGATAAGAAAAATGAAGAACAAAGAGGAAGAACTCAAGAACTAAGAACTAAAAGGAGAGCATTGGAAGTAACCTTAGAGAGGGGTTTGTGTGTGTGTTGGGTGTGTGTTTATATGAGAGTAAGAGGGTCTATTTATAGTTTTTTGGAGTGACATTTTGATAATTAATTATGGCATTTTGGTAATTAATTATCAACTAACCCTTATTTTTCTCTCTAACCTTACCCACTACCTTGCCACATCATCAACTTCCTCAACTTCCTCCAACTACCACTAACTTCCATGCCACATCACCCCACTACCTTGTGGTTAGAGAGAATCTTAAGGTTTGGACCTAGATGTGGGGATGGGCCAAGCTTGTAGGCTAGCTCGTGGTCGTGTTCGGGTGCGTTCTGAGAAGTCGGAGACCGACGACGGGCTCCGATCGAGAACTGACTTCTAGCTTGCCGAGAGAAAGAACACGCCCCGCGTAGGTCTGGTGACGCAGTGCATAGTGCAGCTCCTGAAATATAACTTCTCTGGACGCCTGATCTACGCCCCGCGTATGAGGAGGAACGCCCCGCGTGGTGCAGCTTCTGAACCTGGTGCGTTATGTTGATGGGGGTTACGCATGGCGTTCCTGGTGTTACGCCCCGCGTGTTTGACCTCCTGGGTAGAACTTGTCCGGATGCCTGATCTACGCTCCGCATATGAGAAGGCACGCCCCGCGTGGAGCAAGATGCCCTTATCAACTGGCGGTTAGTTTACACATATATATATATATATATATATATTTTTTTTTTTTCTATTTTCCATTCATCATTGTTATTTTTCTAGAAACATATAAACTATACCCTAAAATTAAACCTAAGCTTTCTATATACATGAAAATAAAATTTATTTATTTTGGGCCAACAATTGCCCCCCTCTTTTGTGTATAAATTGACTAGGATTGAAAATTTGTACACAAAAGAATGTATTTAGGATTTTTTGAACAATTTTTTTTTCTTTCTTTTTTTTTTTTTTTGATTTTGCTTCGTTTTTTTATATAAGAGCCTCGTTTGAGCTCATGGATTTTTTTTTTAAAATGTGAGAAATAAAGCAGAAAAATTACAAAGCAATATGTACGACGAAATTAATGGAGATGATTGTGCAAAAATAAATAAATAATAACAAACTTGACCTCGTGACCGATGAATGGTTTGAGATCAAAACAGTTGTTCAGAACAGTTGTTTGATGGGATTAAATTTGATTCAGATCAAATAAATACCAAAAGCTTGGTTCTGAGATAATTGATAGTTTAGAATCAGAGATTGCTTCTGAAAATGATATGGAAATGGCTTGAAGGATTTCAGGTTAATGAAAAAATAAATTGAAGCTATGATGACGATGAAAATTAATTTGGACACGATTGCCTTGAATTGAGGAGTGTATAATATTTATCTAAGCTAAATGGACTTCTAGAATAATCAGATTGAAATTTGTTGAATTGGACGTGTCGGAATCATTTTAAAATTTGAAGGACTCAAATATAATTTTACCAATGAATTGAAAAATAAATACACGAGTTATCTAATGTAAGACAAATCAAATGACAATAGGGTGATTTTGAGTGAGAAAATTGAGGGTATAGGAAATCGTTTTGAACAAAACAAAAGTTGAGAGTTATAATTTGGATATCAACGAAGAGATCGAGATTGGTTTTGAAGAAAAATGTGGCTTATGGCGGCCGAAATTAATTTTGAAAAAAAAACTAACCAGAACAGTTGTTTGATGGAAATTATGATTTTGAGATTAATAATTACCAAAAGCTTGGTTCTGGGTATTTTAATTAATTGGGATCAACTAACAGATTGAAAATACGATTTAGAAAGGGTAATAATTGAGTGTTTTGATTTGTGAGTTTGAACTCGAAGCAAATGAAGAAGATGACAATGTCAGATTATGGGATGAGTAAAATTAATCAAAATCAATGATTTTGAATCGCGTATTAGACTTAAACTAATATATTTGAATGATCAGATGCCAATTATATATAATAGAATTGGAGATAAAATTATTGGAAGATATGAATTTGACTGATTGATTTTTTTTTTTTTTTTTTTGGTGCTGGCAAAAACGCCAACTTATTTTGGCCATGAATGGTCTTATGGGCTATGTTGTAAGTATAAAATCATGTTATAGCCTCATATAACAAGATGCCCAATAATATTTCTACAAGAGGGATGCGAGTTTCTATGTCGATGATCTTATTTTTATGACTTTCTTTCCGCATAATAAAGTATAATTGTAAACCAGAGTCTACATAAATAAACAAGGTTAAGAAGTAGAAATCTCCTCGTGACTTGTCCGGATGGTAGGAAAGTTGAAGTAGACTGGCGAAAAGAAGAATCATGGCCTGCAAACTTGGTCCCCTGTTTGAGTTAACAAACTTCATAGTGATCATAGGCTCTAGAAAAACATGAGTTGTTGGAAGAATCATTAGAGGCATTTCTAGGGTGGATTCTCGATTAATCTCTTGATCTTGACTGCCCCCCAAACCATGATCATAGAAGTTTTCTTCATCATGACTGAATTGCGAATTACAATCGTAGAAAATATCTTCCTTATTTTCCTGTGTTTCTGAAGCCGCTTCTTCTTCGATATCACAACTTTTCATAAAATCTTCTGATTTTAAAGACTTCACAAGAATGAGAGATTCTTCTAGAATAAATTCTTGCACCTCTTCCATTTGGATGCCCCCCGGGTTGGATACCTCATCCTCTTAACTAGATTCTGAATCATAGCTCCAAGAAACGTCTTCCTCATCTTCTTGAATTTCTACAGGTCCTTCGTGGATACCCTTCGAGTTAGAAGTGCTTGATGGGTCATCACCCTCCTGACTGAAATCTGAATTGAGGTTATGAGATATATTTTCCTCCTCTTCTTGGGCTTGTACAACTATCTTCTTGTTCACGTCGGGACTCCCTGGAAATTCTATTGACTTTGGGGGATTTGCATCTATGGGCAATACTTCTAGAGTGGGTTCTTGTTGAATTGCTTCCTCTTCACTGCCTCCCGAATCAAGATCACTAGACACGACATCATCCACTTCGTTGGATTCTGAGTCATAGCTCCTAGAAACATCTTGTTCTTCTTCTTGAATTTCTATAGGAGTTTCGTGGATGCCCCCTGAGTTCGGAGTATCTGAAAGGTCATCATCCTCCTGGTTGAAACCTGAATTGAGGTCATGGGATACATTTTCGTCCTCGTCTTGGGTTTGCACAACTTCCTTCTCATTCATGTCGAGGCTCCATAAAAATCACATTGACCTTTGGGGATTTGCATATATGGGCAATACTTCTAGAGTGGGTTCTTGTTGAGTTGCTTCCTCTATGTTGCCCCCCGACTCAAGATCACTAGACACGACATTATCCACTTCGTTGGATTCTGAGTCATAGCTCCTAAAAACATCTCCTTCTTCTTCTTGAATTTCTATAGGAGTTTCGTGGATGCCCCCCGAATCAAGATCATTGGAAGCAGCGTCATCCTCTTGCATGGACTTAGAATCATATTCATAGGGATCGTCTCCATTCTTTTGACTTTCTATTGCCGTCTCACCGTTAGGAATCTTCGTTCTTGGAAGAGTCGGGCGTGTGGGAAATGCTTCTAACTTTGTTTTGTAATGAAGTTCTCCATCTTGGATGGCCCTGATACAGCCTTCAATACAGGCTCTGAAAGAAGCTGCTATATTAGCCGTCTGTTTCTCGAGTTGATCCAAAAATCATTGATATTCATCGTCCTTTGATTGGTTCTCCTCCATAAGTAATGATTCGATTTCTCCATCATCCTCAACAACTTGGACTGCTTCCACCTTTGCCACACGACTAGAATCCTTGAAAGAATTTTGGTCATAACTCATATTAGAGCACACAACATTTTCATATGTCTTATGCTCGATTGGAGCTATGACCGTACTTTTATCAAAGCAAGATTGCCGACAAGGACGATGAAAATGGAGGTTTTCATCCCTATAATTACAAATATAACTATTTCGGCAATGAGGATTACTCATCCGTAGATGCTCCCATACTTCAACATAATCAGGACCATGTGGATTCTTATGGGACTCCTGGACTTGCTCCACATAGCAACCATATCGATCATCATAGAATGACGTAGTTTGAATATAAGCACAACACTTGCAGTCAATATTATGTTCGTCACTATGAATGAACTGGATATAGCCATCATTGTAGCATCTAAATACGGTGTACCAATGGACCCACAATCCGGTTGTACTTATTGTAAAATGTCGATCTCGATTGAAACAACCAAAATACACCGGTATCGTAGCATCCCTTGCATCTTCGTATGCTGTCCTCGTCATGGTTTGATTGCTTTACACCTATTGATATTCAGAGGCATTCTCCGTGAATAACGGTAAGCAAAAATGATTAAACTAAATTAGTAACTGGAATTAAGCAAGAAAAATTAATAAATAAATATTGGTTAAAGCACTGATGAAGAAAAGAATGAACACAAAGCTCAATTGAAAATACAAAAAATATGTATGTAGAAAACTGGTATTTAAATTTTTGGCTAAGCTAAAAAAAAAACAGGTCCCACTGGGCGTGCCAAAAATTGTTAGCGATATTTTCGAAATATGCTAATTTCAACCTTGTCACGTGTGGTTAGGATGCGGGCGTGCCAGAGAAATTATTTCTCAATTATGAAAGACGGTTAAGTGTATGAAATTGTGCGCCAAAAACATGAATTCCAATTGAAGCGATTGGCGAGGGACGCAATGATTGAAAAAGTCCTTCTTGGGTCTCTAGCGCCGCTATAAAAACTTTGCTAGATTAATTATTTTTATTTAAGCTAAGCGTGTAAATTGAAGATGGATAAAATAAAGAAATTAAAAGTACGAAATTGACACAAGATTTGGTGAAAAAATTGGTATTTTATTGATTTGATATGTTCAACAAGCATGAAATTGGATAATGAATTACAATTGAAAAATTTCTATACTAAACATATAGACAATCAATTGAATTGGAAAAAGACAAATCAATACAAAGAATTGAAATGCAATTAAAATAAAATTGAAATTCAACGACAAACTCGGAGCCACAATAGCTATCTCGCCTGGACGTTGAATTTTGATGTCGGCTTGAAGTTCTTGGAGCAATGCGGTCGGTCGGGCCCGTATGGTGTACGATCTTGGCAATGTCAAAACGTGTGGTAGGCAAATGGGGCAGATTTAACCTTTGACTTCGGTGGGCTCGTTTGAGTACTTAAGAACACGGAATTGGACGAGTAAATAGGCTAAATTTAACTTCAGAAGGTCAGGAACAAATTTCTATAAGGGATCGAAGGCTAAAACGGACACTAAATGGACGAAATTGAGTTTTGAAAACAAGTGGACGAATCTGGAAAATTCTGAGAACAGAATAGCTAAAAGAATTTGGGGCGTAAAGATTGGCTTGTAACTATAGTTTCTGAGCACGGAATTGGGAAAATAAATATACTGGATTGAAATTCAAGACGTCAGGAACAACTTTGTTGAAGGGATCGAAAGCAAAAAATTAATTTAAATGGACTAAATCGGGCTTTGAAAATACTTGGACGAATCTGGAAAATTAATTTGGAAACAGAATTCTAGCTAAGGATTGAGCAAATTAAAGGCTTAGGAATGCTAAATTGAATTGAAAAACTTGGAAAGAGGCTATTGGAACTTGGATTAAAGCTAAAGGAAGCTAAAAGAAGGAATTAAAGATAAGAAAAATGAAGAACAAAGAGGAAGAACTCAAGAACTAAGAACTAAAAGGAGAGCATTGGAAGTAACCTTAGAGAGGGGTTTGTGTGTGTGTTGGGTGTGTGTTTATATGAGAGTAAGAGGGTCTATTTATAGTTTTTTGGACTGGCATTTTGATAATTAATTATGGCATTTTGGTAATTAATTATCAACTAACCCTTATTTTTCTCTCTAACCTTACCCACTACCTTGCCACATCATCAACTTCCTCAACTTCCTCCAACTACCACTAACTTCCATGCCACATCACCCCACTACCTTGTGGTTAGAGAAAATCTTAAGGCTTGGACCTAGATGTGAGGATGGGCCAAGCTTGTAGGCTAGCTCGTGGTCGTGTTCGGGTGCGTTCTGAGAAGTCGGAGACCGACGACGGGCTCCGGTCGAGAACTGACTTCTAGCTTGCCGAGAGAAAGAACACGCCCCGCGTAGGTCTGGTTATACTGTGCGTAGTGCAGCTCCTGAAATATAACTTCTCTGGACGCCTGATCTACGCCCCGCGTATGAGGAGGAACGCCCCGCGTGGTGCAGCTTCTGAACCTGGTGCGTCATGTTGATGGGGGTTACGCGTGGCGTTCCTGGTGTTACGCCCCGCGTGTTTGACCTCCTGGGTAGAACTTGTCCGGATGCCTGATCTACACTCCGCGTATGAGAAGGCACGCCCCGCGTGGAGCAAGATGCCCTTATCAACTGGCGGTTAGTTTATATATATATATATATATTTTCTATTTCCCATTCATCATTGTTATTTTTCTAGAAGCATATAAACTATACCCTAAAATTAAACTCAAGCTTTCTATATACATGAAAATAAAATTTATTTATTTTGGGCCAACAGGTACACAGCAACTTCTACTCCACTCTGCTTTCTAGTCATTATAATATATCCCTGTATTATCACTAACTCAAGTATCAGAGAAGGGACATCGTACTTCAGCCAATCCCTAACAGTTTGTTGATATCATCTCAAGTGTATTGAAAGCACTCTACCAAAGTCACATTAAAGATTGGAAGACATGATCGACGTCTTCCTAGGAAGCAAACTCGGATTCGGATAAAACCATCCGGCCGGAGAAAATTTACACAATTCATGAGTTTTATTTTGACATTATTTGGAAAAACAATCCAAAAGCAATTTGCATTGGAGTGATTAAAATTATTAAATAGCAAACAAAATAACAAAAATGTAGAGATTAGGAGAAAAGAAAAATACAAAAAAAGGAGAATAAAAGGGAGTCACAATGTTCTACCTGAAGCCAACAAAAAAGCTTATCCATAGAACCATAGAATAGATGCCTATACTATGAAATGTGAATCCAACACGCAATGCAATGAATTTTCTTACATTTTAAATTTTAAATTTTAAATCAATCATCACCATCTTTTCTTTTCTTTTCTTTGTTTCCCTTTTCTGAAAATTCTCTTATTAAAACTACTTTTCTATCTTTTCTTCCTTTGGTCAAACCCCATCATTTCAATGCTTCTTCCTTTTCTTTTTTCTTACCTTATTTTACTCCAATACCTCTTTTACCAAACATATGGTTAACGTAATTATGCAACGTTTGGTCACAAGAGGTAAGGAAAAAGGAATCAAGAAAAGAAAACTAAAGAAAAGGAAATGAATAATCATTAATTCCCCTATGTGTTTAGATATGTTTAGGAAAGGAAATTAGTAAAAGGAATCCAATTCCCTACAGGTCTGAGGTAATGGGTTTAATCTAAAGTGCGGTAAACCCATAATTTAAAATGGGTAAAATGAATCAGTTTTTTTTAAACAAACAAGAACAAAGGGAATGAAACCCTCCCATTCTCATTCCCATTCTTAAAGACCCTGAACCAAATGCCCCATTAAAGTATATGATTGAATTAAGCGTGAATTTTACCTCGAAAATTGGCAGAATAGTTCAGTTTATTTTGAATTCGAAATTTAGATATTAACTCAGCTCAAAAGTTAACAATATTTAACAATTACTACACTAGCACTGAACCTATAATTATATTCTTCTTCCTTGTATAAAATCTGGTAACTTAAGCATCAGAGTGAGATCGTTCCTTCCAAACCCTCATTTGACATTTTTTCTATCTTATGTCAGGTAATTCGTTGACTAACAGCTCATTCAGGAATTCCTTCTTAGATCCTCTTACAATAAATTGATGCGATGAACGTAAATGTTATAGCGTTCATGGCTCATATGAAAAATACTATGATTCTAGTCGCTTCGACCCTCCAATCAATAATCTCCCCCCTCCAAATGAAAACTCCTCCCACGAGCCCATAACTCTAATCGATGCCAGTGAAAATCTCATCCACTTTTTACAAATCACTCCGGATCTAGATAAACTTATGGACGAATATCTAGACTTGCTAGATCTAAAAAATAGGAAGTCTCATGCAATTCATCTACGACATAGAGATCATCCAGAAAGTTATAAACGTAATTAGACGAGAACACAACGTGTCCAAGCTTAGCTCAAATAGGTAGAAGAAGCTAAAACACTCAAGCAATCAGGATTCTAGCGCATGCACAACTGGACACCATATCATATGTTGTTGCCCTCGTCGGAAGGAGATCTTACACACCTCCAAGTGAGCAAGCTCCAGAGGAAGATCCAAGGAGAAGGAACATTGACTACGGATCTAAGGTCGCTATGATGTAAGTTATGTACCCTGCAAGAATAAAGAAATAATCGAGTCCTAAGAGTATGCGATCAATTGAAATGTGAAGGTCATCGATATACGAAACTTTGGAAGATTTGAAATGTCTAGCAAATCCCATTTTCTAATGTTTATTTAAGTTGTGAGTCGTTAGGTATTTTACGAAAGTCATTATCACATTTGTTTGTCCTAGCGAGTCGGTATGACCACTTTGGAAGAGTTAGTTTTCCCTCCCAAATATATATGAAATGACTCATACAATTTTAGTATATTTTGATATACAAATTTAATTGTCTTACTAATCATGATCTCAACATGTGTAAGACCCTGTTTGGTAAAGAGTTTTTTTTTTTTTAAACTTAGAATGTTTGAGTTACTTTAGAGAGTTTGACTAGTCAAATATTTAATAATGGCGTTTGGTGAAGAGAGGTTTGAAAAAGTTTATTGAATCCAAAAAGGTAATTCTAAAAAGGCTGGTTTTATGAGTTTTTTCAATAGCTTATTGCTCCATCTATTTTGATGGATATTTTTACCCATAATTACTACCCTTTAACCCCAAATAAAATATAACTATCTTTATTTGTTATGTTACATAAACAACTATTACCAATCACCTAAGTTTAGCAAACAAATTTACATAATTAACTAACCAAAAATGTAATCAGATAACAGCTAATGTAATCAGCTAAGTATAATCAGCTAACAGCTAACAACTATTTGCCGAACCTATCAATCTATTGAAACTTAGCAACTCTAAATTCACATTAAAATAGCGAAATTGAAAGGTTAAAAATCAACCATATATTTCAGGACACATGAATATTTCTACCTTCCTACCAACATAAAGAAATGAAAAAAAGGATCTCTTAAAGTGTTCTTATTAATTATTTTATTAAACACGTTTGTTAGGCTTAATTGTTATATTCCATTTTTAACTATATAATATACCATGACATCATCTCCAAGTTATGTTTAACAATATCAAATGTTTATGGAAATAAAAGCACACATATTAAATTAATTTCACAAATTAAAATATTGGTAAGTGGAGATCTAACCAAGAAATTTCACTATTGAGTAATCGGCATTCACGATTCCATGTTAGATCTATATAGGTGATACTTTTGTTTAATGTGATCTCATGAAATTAGAGAACAATAGAAAAGTAAGCAATAAAAATTATTGCGTCATGGATAGGTCACTGTCTTGAAAACAAAATTTCGGTAGTTAAAATAGTCGGTTGCTCTCAAAGTTAACACATGAAGCTAATGAGTTGTGTACTCGGTGTAGTAACTTTGGAACAATACGTTTTGATCGTCGAGAAAAAACAGAGTATAAGATGTGAAAGAGTGGTGAACCTCTTAGCTGGTTGAAAGCATAACTATGACTAGGGAGATCATGGATTCGAACCACATTAGGGTGAAGTGAGGATTTTTCTTTCTTCTTTAATGTAAGCACATCGTGCGCATTTTTTTTGTAAAAAGACGTGAAGGATATTTTGCAGAATAGGAAACAAATTGTTTGTGTCGTTTGAAGAAAGAAGACTGTAGTAAAAAAACTGTAAACGTTTTTCATTTTTTTTATGAACCAAACGTTTTTCATTTTTGGTCAAAATGCATAATAATCGTAAACTTTGTTTAGTTACATATCTTTTAAGTAAAATATTTGTAGCCTTGCGCCCCCGGAGAAGCGGAGGCCTCTCTCTCTGCCATTCTCCTCCCTTTTACAAGTGATGGGCAAGGCCCTTTTAGGAGTCATGTGCATGTTGTGAGATCGATGAACCACCAATCAATATGTAGGCATGATTGGATGCGTATTCTGTTTTAGTTTGACTCTGTTTTCGTGATGCTCGGTTAAAGTGATAGTCTGTAAAGAAAATGGTACGTTGTCGGTTATGTGCATGGGGTGCCTAAGAGTATTGTATCTGATTGGGATACCAAGTTCCTTATTTATTTTTGGAGGACCCTTTGGGCTTTGTTTAACACTTTATTGAAGTTCATCACCACCACCCATCCTCAAACCAACGGCCAAATCGAGGTTGTGAGCCGAACCTTCAGAAATCTCTTGAGAAGTAAGTGCAACAGTAAGTGGGACTTTGCGGTAGCTCAAACGAAATTCGCTTATAACATTTTATTCATTCGTAAATCGGGAAGTCACCTTTTGAGATGGTCTATACTAAAGTGCCTAACCACACTCTTGACATCGTGAATCACTCGAGAGGATAAAGGGTTAGTATTCCAGCACAAAGACTTGCTCACAAAATTCAACAAATGCACGAGGAAGTTAAAGAGAAGCTTGAGAAAGTTAAAGAGAAACTTGAGGAGTGGAATGTCAAGTTGAAGGCTAAGGTCGATGAGCACTAGAGGGATGTACAATTCGAAATCGGGGATGAGTAATGATGTATTTGAGCAAAAAGCATCTAGCTAATGCCCCTACTATCAAGCTTCGATCTAAGGGATGGCTCGTACAAGATCACCAAAAAAGTCAATACAAATGTTTATCATGTAGCACTCTCGAATTGGTTAGGAAATACATCTCCATCCTTTAATGTGTAAGATTTGAGTCCTTTCAAGCCGGATGCATCTCTCAGGTACCCTACCCAAGACTTGGGATCCAATTACTTTCGAGAAGGAGAGAATGATGAGGGCATCATTAAGGATAAAGGGAATTCAATGGAACAGGGCCCAAACAGTGTTTCAGACAATAACACATCATGTGGTTCAAAGAGCAGCCACGACCAAGAGGGAAAGGCATCCACACGGTGTGTGAGTTATAGCCAAATGACGCGTGGCCGAAAAAGGGGAAGTTCAGCTTCTTTTTATTTAATTCAACGACGTTTGAATATTTTACACGTTGTGTGGTTTATCGAATTTCAAACCACACGACGTGTCAAACACACCACACGCCGTGTGACCAACTCAACTTGAAAGTTCTTCATGGTCATGCTTTGGTCCTAATTACTACTCTGCCACTACCTTTTTATATTTTCTGCCATTACTATATTTACTAGTTTTCCATTAATTTGCTTTGTAACCTTTTTACCCCTAATGCCTTAGGGGCTTTTAAGTCTTTTCTAGCCTAGATTTTAAAGGGTATATAAACCCTTCTTTTTATAATGGATACATCTTTGATCAATCTAAATCAAATTTTATTTCTTAAAAATGATTGGGTTCTACCTATTTGGGATTATTTCCTTCAAGTTTTAACATGAGAAGAGTATCAACCTTTGTTAGTTTACGATAAAAACTATCACGTTGTTATAAATCTATATCAATTGGTATCAGAGACAATTGTTTCCTAACCCGAGACTTATTTTGGTATGGTTCAACCAAGAATCCCACAAGACACCATGTAGGCTTATGACAAAAATATAGATGAGTTGATGCTTGAATTAAGGGAGCAATTAAGGATTGTAAATAAGCAGCGAAGGAACTTAGATGAGCAAATGAGAGCTACCATGGAACAAATGAAGATAGAATTCAAAGCATGCTCCAACAAGCCTTGGGAGGACATCCAAGGAGAAATGAAAGAGGTCTTAATCACAACCACCATCGCCACCAGCACATTCACTTCCAACTAGGAGGAATCCTTTCCACCACACCTGAATTTGAGAGGTCTGAGGCTACAAGAGGTTAGGAGACCAAACTATTTGATATTTTTGATGAGCATGCTAGTGATAGTGATGAGTATGAGCATGATGATGAAAATTGTGGGCACATTGATGATAGCAAATGTAGGATTTTTTAGGAGAAACCCATTGGGTGGGAATGAGCATGTTATAAACCCACATAGAGCTAATTTTGATAGAGATGATGCGTTTAAATTGAAAGTGGATTTTCCGCTTTTAGGGACGAGTTCGATACCGAAGGTTTTATTGATTGGTTATCAGAGGTTGAGAGATTTTTTGAATATGCGAAAATCCTAGATCAACAAAAAATGAGATTGGTTGCATATAAGTTAAAGGCAGAACCTCGGTATGGTGGGATCATATTGGAGAAGAGCGAAGAAGAGGAGGTTGAGAACTGATTCAGTCTTGACCACGAATGAAGGCGATATTGAGGAACCGATTCAGTCTTGGCCACGAATGAAGGCGATGTTGAGGAAACGATTCTTACCACCAGAGTGTGCATTGTGCAAATGGTAGTCGGAGTGTGCATGAATACATGCCAAAGTTTTTGAGGCTATGAACGAGGGCTGAATTGTCATACCCGATAGACAAAAGAATTCAAAGTACATAGAGGGGTTGAGACACAATATACAAGACAAAAGTGGCACTCAAATAGTAATCTAGGTGCAAGATGCGAGGAATTTACCATTGAAGATAGAGTCACAATTAAGTATGCAAAGTCGGGAGAATTATCGGCGGATAGGGTGAGAAGGGTCCCACCAATAACCCCTATGCCAAATTGGCACCTCTTAAGTGTTTTCGATATGATGAGTCGGGGCATCGTTCCAACGAGTGTCCTAAAAGAAGAAGTGCTAATATGGTAGAGAGATACGATGATGAATATGATTATGATGATGGTGTGTATTGTGAGCCTCTTGAGGATGAGGATGAGGATGACGGGGAGTTCAATGAGACTCATGTTGTACATGTTGTAAAAATACATCTAAAGTTGACAGTGAAAATTTTTTTTACGTCGTCTAAAATTGTGCAATTTTATCTCTAACGTTTTATATGGTGCAATTTTACCCTTACATTGGCAACCAAAATCAATTTTACCCCTTACATTGGCAACCAAAAGTAATTTTACCCCAACGATTGACAAGTTGAGTCAATTTCATATATCATTAAAAAAACATAGATAGTTTGTTCATATATTCTGCATCAGTTGCATATTAGCTGGTTATAATTTTTTTTTTACGTTTTTGCAGTTTCATAATAGAATTAGAGATTAATATTTTTAAATTCGACCAAATATTTGATTTTTTTGTCAACTCATACAGAACATAATCTAAAATTTTAATGTTTTAAATTTTGTTCATGTGCATACATATTGTACGACTGGTCCAGAGTGGGTGGTGTCGGAGTAGAAGGCTTGAGCAAGGAGTGGTCCTAAGGGATGACAATAAAGACAAGAATAAACCGAATCCCACATCGGAAGTGTAGAGAGAGTGACTGAGACCAATATTGTAAAAAACGCTAGACGTTAGTCAGGCGGACAGGATCCTTGAATCGGGGAATAATTGAAGATTAATCGAATTTATATTTTTGTACTTTTTAATTGTAAATCGACAAAATTGTTATTAAAAATATGTGTTATACTATTTAATATATCTTTAAAAATGTATAAACATCAATATTTCAACAATAATATCATTGAAACACTCAAATAAATAAAATATAATATTCACAAGTAATATAATTTACCAAAATTTATTAAACAATGTCCTTAAAGTCTTGAAACATACCATTAAAACAAGTAGAGAACACAATTAAGCTAAAATATTCGAAAATAACAAACACAATTCATAAATAACCATGCGACAATATTTAAAAGTGAATTACAATAAAAGCAAAATAATAATAATAATAATACACTTTTGTTTATTGTTGCCTAGGCGGCGCCTAGATGACTAAAAATTGCCTAGGGACTAAAAAAACGCTAAGGGAGACTAATAGGAGAAACTCGAGGCAGATTCTCGATTTCGAACGCCTAGGCGGTCCAAGCAGCATTGGTTATGAACAATGACTGAGACTTATTAGTAAGGTGTGTATTCAATACATGTAGATGCGTGTTAAAGTTGTGAGGCCCAAGATGTTCGATTTGGTCAAAGCGGACAATACCTACATAGTATTGGGCACATATGCTTATGATATCTTACTGATGACTAAGAAAATGACGTGTATGCATTGGAGATGATAAAATCCATGACTTAGAAGTGATGAATCATTTCTTAAATTGATCCACTTGTCAATGTTAAGGGTGAAATTGTCTATAGTTGTCTACGTTAGGAGTAAAATCGTATAATTTTAAACGTTAGAGATAAAATTACTCTTAACTGCAAATATTAAAATTACTTTTCCATCTTATTATCTCTTGTAAAAAATACCCAAGAATAGCTTTTAGTTATTATGTTTTATAAGATTTAAATGGGTGCTATTGTAATATTTAATGAATATAGGTACAAGATTAGCTTATTTTCTATTAAAAGAAAAACATATCTTCCAAAATGCAACAATAGGCCCTGGACTAAAACATGTAGGATTTTCAACTCTGAAAGTTAGGCAGTTCTAGGATTTTTCAGAGGCAGATTGGATAGAAATTCTAGGTTTTCTTCTTTAAAAAATGGGAAAAATTCTATAATACTACTTGTGTAATATAGTCAACTAATAATAATAAAAATAAATATAAATTTAGTCATATGATATGATTATTAGAAAGAGAATATTTAGCGTCTCATAAATCTAACGTTTATCAGTTGGTGTAGTTTCAAATTTAATTGGCGAAATTTGGATTTTTATTAACAAAAAGATGTGTAATTTCAAGTCTTATTGAGTGAGCAAAACATTTGAAGTTGGAGGATAGACACATCAATTAGACATAAAAAAAATTATTTTTTTTATCAATTAAACTTGAAATTGCACCAATTAATAAACGTTAAATTAAAAATTATATTATTTTCTACGTCCACTACTCAATAACCATAAAACTAAGTCTCTACATTTTCTCATAAAAAAGGGATGATTTACATTTTCTTGTAAAAAGGGATGATTATCACTTTATAAGAGACTATTGATGTTAAAAAATAAATATATACAAGTAACGTCGTGTAAATTTCATAATACTTAGCAATATACACATGAGCAATCAATCAATTGATGCCATGTGTTTATATTGATTTGTTAACTTCTTAACTCCAATAATTTCTCATCGAGTGGTATACACCTCCTTTTCGATTATCCAATGCATTATACCAGTAGCGAATGTAGAGGGGGGCAGATATCCCACCATTGTCACGCTGCCTCCATGGTTCCACCATTGTTAAAAGGTCATTTGTCCCCCTTTTCGGGTGTTTCGTGAGCCATAAACTTATTTAAAGTGATATATTGGTCACCCTATTGACATGAAAACAAGAAGAAATTGTATTGATGAAGATGATGAATTATAGAGAAAGTGAGATTGGGGAAGAAGAAGGAATACATAGTAATCCAGAGAGTTACCTTAACTCTGGAAACTCTGGCAGCTTATATACAATGATTGTAAGAATAAACTTTCTAATCTACCCTTAACTAAAACTTGATATTATAAAATTGTCCCTTAACTTAACTAATTATAAACTAATCTCTATTACCCCCTTCAAACTGGAATACATATAGTTAAAATTTCAAGCTTGTTGATGAAGAATTGAAACTGTTTTGTTGGTAAAGCTTTTATAAGAATATCAATCAGCTGATGTGTAGTGGAAACTGCTAATGGATGAATTAGTCATGCCTTGTGCTTTTCTCTAACGAAATGGCAATCAAATTCTATATGTTTGATACGCTCATGAAATGTTGAATTGCTAGTTAAATAGATAACTGAGTTGTTATCACAAAATAATGGAACTGGTAACTTATGTTTAACTCTCAAAAATTGAAGCAAATAAGTTAACTATTGAACTTTTACAGCATCAGATGCCATATCCCTATATTATGCTCCAGTGGAAGATTTTGATATTTTCACATGCTTCTTGCTTTTCAAATGATTAGTGATGGACCCAGAAAAACACAGAATCCTGTCACTGATCTTCCGATATCCATAAGTAGCCCAGTTGGCATCAGAGAATGCTTTCAAGGTTAATTCTGACTTAGATGAATAAAACAGACCATTCCATAGACATTTCTTTAGATACAAGAGAACTCTCTTCGCAACTGCAAAATGAACATCAGTAGGTTTAGATAAAAGTTGACTTAATGTATTAACTGAAAAGGTAATATCTGGCTTGGTGTTGGTCAGATATATCAACCATCCAATAAGTCTCCTATATTTAGAAGAATCCTTTAATAATACTTATTTGTATTTAGACAGTAGTGTTGGATCCATTGATGTTTCTACTGGTTTTACTACCAACATTCTTGCATCATGCAATAACTCTAGAGTATATTTCCTGTGAGATAAATTAATTCCTGTAGAACTCCTAAAAATTTCTAAACCAAGAAAATATTTTAAAATGCCTATTTCTTTTAACTTAAACTCATTTTTAAGCTGTTGAATTTTTGAAAGATCACTACGTGTCATAATTATGTCATCAACATGTACTAACAACGCAATAATCAAATTTGAACTGTGTTTCATAAACATAGAATGATCTGACTCATATTAAACATAACCATGTTGCTGTAAGAAGGCCGAGAGTCTAGAATTCCATTGCTTATTGGCTTGCCTCAAGCCATACAAAGATTTTTATAACTTATAAACTAATCCTAGTTTTGGCAAACTAAAATGGTGCATGTTTGTATGGAAAAATATGCTCAACAAACTTCACATCCCTAGCAACTGAGTATGAATGAGTTAGTAAATTAAAAACCTTACAACCCTTAAAATTAGGTTTGTAACAAAAAAAACACAAGGAATAGCCATGGCACCACACTTTGATTTCCCTGTTTGGAAATTAACTATATAAACAAGACTGACAAAGACTTTCAAGTTATCATATATTGGTTCTTTTCCAAACAAAACATGATATGAAGTTTTATTTTGCAACACAGTAGTAGGAAAAACATTAATCAAATAAGCTACATGTGAAATACAATTTGTCTAGAAAGTTAATGGTAAAGAATACTAAAATCTCAATGACCTAGCTACAGACAATAAATTTTCATGTTTTCTTTCAACAACATTGTTTTGCTGAGGTGTGTATGGACATGAAAGGTGAAATATAATTCCCTTCTCAAGACAAAAATCGTAAAGTTTTAACTCAAGAGCAGCCTCACTTCTAATAGTCATAATTTGCTTATCAAAATAAACCTTAACATATGCGTAAAACCACTATATGCACTTAGTAGTTTGAGCTTTTGTCTTAAGAAGATAAATCCAAGTATACCTACTAAAATCATCTATAACAGTAATAAAATAGTTGTACCCTGCATATGATTCAACATTAAAAGGACCCCATACATCCAAATGAACTAATTCAAATGTAGAAGTAGCTACAGTCTCACTTAAAGGAAAAGAAAGTATTTTCGTTTTAGTCAAAGGACAAACATTACAATCATAATGTGTCTCTTTATGACAATAAGCAGAGATAGGCAAATTACCTATCATTCCTAACTTGGAAAAAGGGAAATGTCCTAACCTATGATACCATAATTCCTTAGCAGTAAAAGGTTACTGTGTAGAAACACCATAAATGGTACTAGTAGATGATCATTCTTGAGCCAAGATATACAATCCATTACACAATCTAGCTGAACCAATCATCAGTTGTAGATGTGCGTCTTGTATATGACATTCTCTATCAACAAAGATACAAGCAATTTTAGAATGCTCATTGAATCTACTAACAGAAACAATATTAAATTTAAAACTTGGAATATATAAAACAGTATGTAAAACTATATGTGAATTAATCCTAACATCCCCTACCTGCTGAACTGTAATTCGTTGATTGTTAAGCAATCTAACAACAACATGTGCTGCTTTATGCGAATTTATAAAACAAGTTATATTATTATTTATGTGGTCTATAGCACCACTATTGAAAATCCAGTCTAGCTTACAACTAGACTATTGAGACTGTAAACTATCATCTTTAACAGTAGAAGAATAAGGAAACATACTTGAAACAACATTTCCTACAACATGAGTAGCATGATCTGTATTGGAGTCATTAGCATACAACATTCCTATCAACTTAGCATATTGAGCTTTGGTCAAATTGATTCCTGACTCTAAAGGTACAAACTGTGCAGGCTGCACATTGACAATATTCTGAGAAGAATTAACAACATATGATTGTTCACTTTGTTGAGAAGAACGTCCAGTAGTCACATTGCATGTTACATTCCCTTTCTTTCCTTTAGTAAACTTGAAATTGGGAGGGAATCCATGTTTCTTATAGCACTGATCAATAGTATGACCAGGCTTATCACAATAACTGTATTTGGGTCCTGTTTTCTTCTTATTATAATATTGGCATTTAGCTAGATTAATAGAAGACTCAATATGTACAAAATTTTGAAAATTCTGCCTTTCTTGATGTAGAACCAAAGACATAATAGTAGTAATGTCCGACAAAGGCTTCATTAAGAAGATCTGTGCCCTTGTTGCACTATATTCAACATTTGAGCCCTTAAGAAGATGAATCACTAAATCTTCCTCACGATAATTCTTAGCCTTGGCTAACAAAGGTGCAGATTTACAAGCAAGTGTACATTCACAAATAGACAATGGCCTGAAATTGACTAATTCTTCCTAAATTGTCATCTGTTGTGTGTACTAATCAGTAATTGTTAGAGAACCTTGTATAAAGGTAGACAATTGTTCTTAAATTCAGATATCTTAATTGAATCACCATGCGGAAACCTTTTCTTAAGATTCGCCCACACATCACAAGCATTATCAAACCACTAAATACTTAGAGTGATAGACGAAACTATTGACCTACTTATCCAAGAAAAGATCATAGTATTGCACCTGTCTCAAGCTGCATAATTGTCATTTGTAGCCAACGGAATCTCTATGCTTCCATCAATGAAAGATAATTTGTTGTTTGCACGCAAAGCACACTTTAATTCTCAAGTCCAATAGTAGTAATTGTTGCCAGAAAGCAATTGAGCAACAAGCACAAGACTCAGATTTTCTCCAGAATGAAGATAATAGTAACTGGATGGATTCTGAGATGGATCGACTGTTGAAACTTGAGGATTAAGCATGACTAGAAGAGTCATGCTTGATTTCGATGAATGATTACATGGAAAAACAAAGAAGTTCGAAGAAAACTTTCTCGAAGATAAAAGATCGCAAAAAAAAATCTGATTTGTTCGATTGAAACAGACAGAATAAAAAACTTATTGTGGAAGATGATTAATCTTGTGCAAAACCAAGATTGAACTCACGAAAGATGCTTTGATACCATACTGGAATGAAAACAAGAAGAAATTGTATAGATGAATATGATGAATTACAGAGAGAGTGAAGAAGAAGAAGAAGGAATACAAAGTAATTCAGAGTGTTACCTTAACTCTGGAAACCCCAGCAACTTATATACAATGATTGTAAGAATAAAATCTCTAATCTACCTGTTGGTCCCGTGTAACGTAATAGGATTAGTTCCAATGGGGGGGTTAGGAACTAATATAACTTTTTCACTTAAGAATGCTGACTTAATGGAATGTTTGGCAGTTTAACTTAGTTTTTAAGTCAGTAAGGCTGAGTGTGATGTGAGACAACTTTAATCAGATGCTGACTAGAGCTGTTTCAGTTGTGAGTTGGGAAATAACACTTAAGTCAGTTTCCAACTCAGCACTCAGATTACTCAGCTTCAGCTTGTACAGATTATTTACTGAGTAATTTTAAGCAAGTAACACATACATATATATCAAGAGAAAGGGTTAGAGTTTACTCAGCAGACTTATCCTGGTTCAGCCTCTCCATCTACGTCCAGTCCCCGGAATCCCTCCAAGCTTTTTCAATCCTCTACTGAGCTCTTTAAAGGTAGAGCACAAACCGTTTACAATAGCAACTGAGTATGCAAGAGTACCGTCCTCTATTCGTCTACTCAATCCTATCTACCACTGAATACTATAACCGAGTATTCAGATTTTCTCTACCACTGAGTGCTATAACCGAGTACTCAACTTCACTCTTCTAACCTTTTACAGATGATAAGAAATTGTTCTTAATACAACAAAGAACACTTTAGATGACAGAATCAATCTAGACTTTTACACAATGATTGGAATTGGGTGTAAGAGCTTGCTTTTTCTTTTCAGACAACTTCTATTTTGGATTATCACTTAGTGAAGATTTTGCTTGTCTGTATGTATATCTCTTGTGTGTTATATGATCCAAGTGATGATTCGGCCTATTTATAGCAATCTTTAGGGTGCCAATGATTTGAATTCCGACATAGCCGTTGTGGGAAGAACGGTCTTCTTCGTCATCACGTGGTCAGCTTCCAGAGCTGCAGGCCAATCCTGTCTTCTGTTTTTAGCAGGAGCCAGGTTTGCGAGTTTCGTCTTCTTGCGTCAGGTTTGTCTTCTTGTGCCAGGTTTGTCTTCTTGCCAAAAGTCAGATGGTCCATGCATCTCGAAAAGGTCCTTAAAACGGATTTCCAAGACTTCTGATTTGTGTCAGACCTTGTCTGCCAAGTTGACGGATCATTGACGCTGACTTGATTATTACTCAGCTTGACTCAGCGGCTTTGCCTTCAAGCTTTTCTGAAGAAGATATTTCTTTCGTAAAACTGAGTTGCATTCCACTCAGCTTCTGCTGTGTGTCTTGCTTATGCTGACTTTGTTCTGTCTTCCTTTTATAGACTTTCAGTTCATGTTCTCGTTAGTTAACTTACTCAACATTGAACAAACACATTAGTACAATTAATTCAAAGCACTTAAATTTAATTGTTTTAATCATGGGAATAATTTTGTCAAATCAAAATCATGTGGAAAGGTGTTTCAATTGAGCAACAAGCACGAGACTCGGATTTTCTCCAGAATGAAGATAATAGTAATTGGATGGATTCTGAGAAGGATCGACTATTGAAACTTGAGGATTAACCACGATTCGAAGAGTCATGCTTGATTTTGATGAATGATTGCATGGAAAAACAAAGAAGTTCGAAGAAAACTTTCTCAAAGATAAAAGATCGCAATTTTTTTTATTTGTTCGATTGAAACAGTCAGAATAAAAAACTTCTTGTGAAAGATGATTAATCTTGTGCAAAACCAAGATTGAACTCATGAAAGGCACTTTGATACCATACTAAAATGAAAACAAGAAGAAATTATATCGATGAAGATGATGAATTGGAGAGAGAGTGAAGAAGAAGAAGAAATACAGAGTAATTCAGATACCTTAACTCTGGAAACCCTAGCAACTTATATATAATGATTGTAAGAATAAAATCTATAATCTACCCTTAACTAAAACTTAATATTATAAACTGACTCTTAACTTAACTAATTAAAAACTAATCTCTGTTACAACCTGAATTTGTTTAAAGTGACATATTGACTTTCGAAATTGATTTATGGTTACATATTCGTCTCCGAACTTTAGAAAAATTCTATTCTAAAAAATTCTCTCATCTCCTCTCTTCTCATCATCACTTGTGTTTTTTCTTACCAAGCCTTTTTCAAAAATTTCCAATCCGTCATTTATTACACCAAGCATAATGACATAATTGATAATTGAGTGTATTTCAAAATTGCTCTTGAAGTTAGTCATTTAATTAAATACGAATTATATTTATCAACTTAGTCTTGAAGTTGGAAAAATTGATAAATTAATTTATCAATTTTTCTTAACTTTAAGACTTAGTTGATATCTAAATTTCAATTTAGCCTAAACTAACCATATCTACACATTTTAGTAGCAATTTTCACCCTTAATTCATTGTTCTCGGTGATATTGTAGAATATATGCTGATAATGAATAGGACTAAGCGTGGATCTCAGAGATTCTTGAACCGAACCGAATATCCGAAAAAATCCAGAATTAGATTGAGTCGTTGACTTTTTCTATAGGACTGAACCGAATTGTACTATTGATTTAATTAGGTACAATTCTGAAAATTTTCAAATTCCTAATATTACTGAGTAAATATGTTATATATTCTTGGACCGAACCGAATACCCAAAAAAAAGAATCTAGAACGAGATTGAACCGTTAACTTCTTCTTTAAAACCGAACTGAATTGTATTATTAACTTTATTAAATATAATTCTGAAGAATTTTAAATCTCCAAATTATACTGAACCGAACCGTATTGAATTTCTAGTAGTAGTGAATGAGAAATGGAGTTAGAGGGGAAAATGGTGTAAAATGGCGGCATAAAAGAATAGTATCCGAAATGAAGAAAATATTTATCCCAGTAGCAAAACGGTAACTATAAGATTCACTGTAACTATGTGTCAAATTGCAGTCAAATCTCACCATTTATGTAGTCTTGCACCTTTTTCTATAGAAAATAAATAAATATAGCCTTTATTTATTTATATATTGCTTTCAATTCAATCTTATGTATGTATGGGTCTGTGATATCTTTAAAGAATGCCCATTTCAAGACTCTTTCTCTTTCTCCTTTTCTTTATTTAAACGCTCTCTCTCTTTCTCTTCTTCAACTATATATATATATATATACACACAGTCAAGAAAGCAAGAATCAAGAAATCAAGAAATCAGATATGTTAATGGGTGAGTAGCTCTTGCTGGAGAAGCAGGGCACGTGCACTTTCTCTTAATTGAATATTGCACGTGCTCCCCTTCTCCAACTAGGGTTTCTTACTCTCTCAAGATTCGGTGAAACCGAGTGAAAGTAGCTGAAACCATGTGAAACTGGGTGAAACCGAGTGAAAGTTGCTGAAACCATGTGAAAGTGGGTGAAACCGAGTGAAAGTAGCCGATACATGATCTAGTCAACTGTATATGTAACTTTTCAATCTTCAAGGTACTTAAAATGCAAATCGTTTCCTCTTTTTACTTAGTTTTATTTCTGCATTAATTAGGTCGGGTCCGGAGTGGGTGATGCCGAATTGAAAAGCTTGAGTAAGAAACAGTCTTAAGGATGATAATGATGCATGAATAAACTGAATTTTCGATAAAAAAAATAGTGAGTGATGCGGATGAAAAATTGGTTTGCAAGTTATCAGAGTAATTCGATAAATTTTAATGTAGTCGTAATTGGTAGTTTTTGTCAAAATTTTGATTTTTTGCGTTTCGGAATCTATTTTGATTGGAAACGGATCAACCAGCACTACTTACGCTTCATTGTGTTATTTATACTTTTTCAGCCAAATTCATATGTTTGGGTTTTTTTTATATAATTTTTCTTTTAAAGTCTTTTTATATTTTATACGAATGAGTTTAGGGTTTATTCTTTTCGTATTTAAGAAGCATTTATAGATACATTCATTTGTTTTCGATATTTTTTTTGTATTTTTCAGAATTCTTCAAATTTAAAGATTGATTAACGGATATTTGCACAATAATCAATGTTCGTTAATGTTTATACTATTGATGATGTGTTTACCACCTAAGTGAGAGAATGATTATGACCTGTAATTAAGATAAATTCTGATATATGTAAACGAATTTTAAAATCGTGAAATTTGCAGATTGGATTTTGCTACTATGCATTATATAATTTGTGATAATTGTACAAATTTAAAATAGTATGTAACTTTTTTTATTTTTTTCTTGTACAGTACATCCTTAACTTTATGTATGCTTAAAGCCCTACATATTTATTGCTTTGCATGCCTTTTTTGTTTTTTAAAGTGAATTATTTTTACGTGCAAATATATTAATTCTAATGTTCAAGATCAGCTAAGATAATTTATTTCTATATATAAAAAGAAAAAAGATGAGCATACTTTAATGTATACAAATAGATAATATTAATGTCATTCAAATTTTATTGAAAGTATTATATGCACTCCTTGTTAGTGGATTTGGATAACTCATCATCCTAATCCTATCTCACAAAAGTTTTTTTTTTTTTTTTTTAAATTGTCTGACCATTCAGAATAATCCAGATTCGAATCGGATAAATAGATTAAAGTTTTTTTATTAAGTATTTTTAATGATAGTTATATTCTCATCTTCAAGATTCAAACTCTAGTTGAATAGCTAAGTTGATACAGTACATATTTAATCACAGTAGTACATATTTAATCATGCGAACCGTAATTGATGGTACAAAAGATTTATTATATAGAGGGATTATTGAATACAATCAGGTAAGAATAGAATGATTATTTGTAGCTTTTGAACGTTCATGAGAAAAGTTGAAATTTTGGACCAAGTACAAATGACCACATATGTATTAAGCCTATTATCTCTAATACAATCCACATGAATAATGCCCCCATGCTTGAATGTGTATAATATAAATTCATCTGTTGAAATTTAATTAACAATAGAGTAATCCAATTCAACCTTTAACCGTTTGATCTAAGAGACTATAAAAGAACCACTAAAACAAAAGCTAAAGATAAAGATAAAGCTCAAAAACAGCTTTTTATTATCATCTCATCACTCCATATGATTCCGTATTAAATATCCCACATTAATTAGTTAATTAGAGAAGGTAAAAAGTATCATTAGATAATTAATTCCGCCACTGGATGTTGTTGTTAATGTTAGCTGTTTGCGGTTGTAGTAAGCTGTTTGTTCTTGTTGTTGGTTGTTTGTTATTAGTTGTTTAATTATTAGCGTTTCACTTCAAACCGCAAGAAATACAGCGTTGGGTTAGCTTTATATAACCGCAACGTTTAGTATTTTCTCTGAACACTACAACATTTTGGAGCTTTTCACGAAAAACTCTTTTTTAGAGCTTTTCATGGACATCTGTTTGTAGTTACTTGTTATTGACAAAATTATCCTTCTTATTTCCACAAAATGTGTTTCCTTTTTAACATTATTTTTATTTCTAGAACAAAATTATCGAAAAACAAGTTTTTGTTGCGTTCAGTAAATTTTAAATTTTTTTATATAAATTATTTTTATTAATTTGTATAATACATTTTTTATTTTACAATTTATTTGTTGATTAATTTAAAACATTAGAAATAAATACTAACAACAACAGTTCAATATAATTTTACCAAACACTAATAATTAAACAACTAATAACAAACAACCAACAACAACAACAACAACAAACAACTTACTACAATCGCAAACAACTAACAGCAACGACAACATCTATTAGCTAACAGTTGAACCAAACATACCCTTAATACACCTATATATGAATTGATTTACAAAAGAGCCTAATACATCCATATATAAAAGATCAAGGGCTCAATATATCTAAATGAAAGATCGATAGCTTAATACATTAAATAATGAAAGATCAGAGATTCAAAAATTTAATGCACCAAATAATGAAAGATCTGAAATTCATGATATTTTTTATCAAAAATAAATAATAATGTATCCAAATGAAAGATTCAAGATTTAATAAACCAAAAAATCCAAAAAAAATGAAAGATAAAGGCCTATAGGAAAACTATATGACACTATACGTGTTACACACAATATTATGTATGAATCAGCAATCTAATTCCACGTGTATTTCATTAAATTCTTGTCCTTTTCCTCTTTTGTTATATAACTTTTTTTATATGATAAGTTGAAATTGGTCCCGTCTATTAAATCTGAAGCAGTATAGAATAATAAATTTATATAATATATATATATATATATATATATATATATATAGAATAATAAATATTAAAGTGTAATAAAGCACAAAATTAAATTTCCCTATTTCACATAAATTAAAGCTCCATGGTTAGAGGTGGAAATAATGGGAACGGGATTATTCGAAAACAGTAGGTATTCGAATTGATGAGAATGTGGAATAATCGTAAAAATTGGAAATGGAGATGGAGACGGGATTCCCTGAAACCTAAATAGGGATGAGGGTTGCTATATCCGTACCGTGGGAATTCCCGCCCGTTACCATGTAAATTCCTGTGGAGATTCCCGAATAAAATTATTAATTTAATTTTAACCATTTATTTTTTATATCAATTTATCATAATAAATTAGTAATCTTTTATAAAAAAAAATATATAAAACGGCAATATAACCAGCAATTGTTGCTGGTTACAGATTTATGTAACCAGTTTGCTGGTTACAGATTAAAGAGTAACCAACAATTGCTAGTTACAGATTTAAGTAACCAATTTGCTGGTTATATACTAAAGAGTAACTAGCAAAACTAGTTACAGATTAATCTGTAACCAATTTGCTGGTTACTTTGTAATGTAACCAGTAATATTATTAATTTATTGGACATGGGGATTCCGCAAAACCGTATCGAAACCATATGAGGAGGGGATGAGGATGAAAAAATTCCCGAATCATTTAATGGAAATTCCCCAAAACCGTCCCATAAACATTTAGAGACGAAGTGGTAAATGCATACCCGTCCCCGCCCCGCACCGTTACCATCCCTATCCATGACCGTGTGGATCCAACATTTAGGTCCAAGTACATGAAGAATACATTCGGATACAGAATAGATGAATAAAGCTTCGGCTAGGAGCTGCCTCAAGGGACACGTGGACCAATGGTCATTCTAGATTCCAAAAGTACGTTTCCCAATTCACATTTAACACAGAGCAGAAAGATATAATCCGAAGACCAATCAAACGTTGCCACGTATCTAGATACACACCTTATTACCTATAAATAGCTTGAGAATCAAAACAATAGGTATGTAATCACTCTCTCTCCTACTTAGTTGCTTTCAAGTTAAATTTTGTACTTCCTCAAGTACTTGACTGATTTTAGCATCAGAGAGGGTTCGCTGGAACAGAAGAAAATCACATTCCAGAAAAGAAATATCACATATAAAATTATATATTTTTAAGCAAATAATAATAATAAAATGATTGAAAATTCTCTTGTTTACTGAAAAGGTTTAACTTTGCAAGTTGTAAAAGATTCAAATTCGTGTTTGCAAATTTTTAAATTACAAAAACATCCTCACAAATGACGAAACCATAAGATTTAGAATCTATTTAGTTCACGTGTTTCTATTTACTGTTTGTTATTGTTGTTGCTATTAGCTGTTTGTTGATAGGTAGTAGATATTAATTGATTTTTCTGCTAAAAATAATTGTTTTGAAATTTTAACAAACACTTTGCATCTCCCGTGTTGAATTAAAAAACATTTTTTTATCTCATGCGTAGAATTAAAAAGCAAAAAGTACTTCTGAAAAATGGAAATAAATGTACACTTATTTTTATAGGTCGAATACATTAGGTGCTCCATAAATTTGGTAAAAGAAAAAACATGACTCGTGATCTTGAACTTTAGAGATGTCTTATTAACCCTCCTAAACTTACTTAGAGCCTGTTTGGTTCAGCGGTTAGCTAATAGCTGTTGCGGTTGCTGTTAGCTGTTTGCAGTTGCAGTAAGCTGTTAGCTGTTGCTGTTAGCGGTTTAATTACTAGCGTTTGGTAAAATTATATTGAACTGTTGCTGTTCGGAATTAAAATGTCTAAAATGGACATGTTTTAAATTAATCAATGATAAAATTATAAAAGGAAAAATGTGAAAAAATGCCTATAAAATTGCTTTTGGTTGCCAACATTAAGGGTTTAATTGCACCATTATAGATATTAAGGGTAAAATTGCTCCTAGCTACAAATATTTGGGGTATTTTTACACCTTGTTCTATTATAAAATAAAAAAAATATGTTACACAAATTAATAAAAATAATTTGTAGAAAAAATAAAAAAAAATTATTGAGCGCAATAAAACATTGTTCTTCCGGTAATTATGTTGTAGAAATATAAATAATGTTAAAGAATAAACATGTTTCGTGGAAATGAGAAGGATAATTTTATCAATAACATATGTTTATGAAAAGCTCCAGAATGCTGCAGTTTCCAGAGAAAATGCTAAACGTTGCGTTTATATAAACCTAACCAAACGCTTTATTTTCTGCGGTTTGGAGTGAAACGCTAAACGCTTCTCCGAAAAGCTGAAATAAACACCCTCTTAAAATAATATATTAATCGTTAAAGTTATTATTGAACCCTAAACTCTTGAAGTTAGTTAAAGTTGTATATTGTTCAATTTTTTCAAATCTCTTTTTACACTACCACACACTAACAAGAAGGTTAATTATGTCACATTAAACAATCTAAAATTATTAATTAGACATCTAAGGACCATTTGTTTTTTTTTTGTCCAAGTTCATGGAGCCCTATATATTTAGCCATTTCTGTACTTATTATTAATAAGTACAGAAATGGCTATTAATAAGTACAGAAATGGCTAAATATATAGGGCTCCATGAACTTGGACAAAAAAAAAACAAATGGTCACTCTAAACTTTAAAGATGTCTAATTAATAATTTTAGATTCTTTAATGTGACATAATTAACCTTTTTGTTAGTATGTGGGAGTATAAAAGGAGATTTGAGAAAATTGAACAATATATAACTTTAACTAAGTTCAAGAGTAGGGCTGTAATCGAACCGAATCAAAATGGTCAGGCTTGCATTGTCAGAAAATTAACAAGTTCGAGTTGTATATTCTGTTCGTGAGCTGCTCACGAGCTTTGCTCATAAGCGGCTCATTAATTCAGTTCATGAACTTCACTCGCGAATAACTCATTAATTATATTAATTTAAAATTTCTTTCACACAAAACTCCATAGTTTTGAAACCTATAAAACTAAATTTTACACAAAATCTACATTGATGTACACTGGCAAAAAGCATAATTAAGCTCCTAAATTTTGCATGTTTTAAGGATCAAACCCATAATTAATTATTTCAGAATTAAGCCTTTAATCATTGATTTTTTTATGGATCCGATCCTTATTTAACGTTTCCATCAAGTTTGGATGGCATGCATCATTGGAATCGCCAAAATCGATCTTTTCCCCTAACAACAAAATTCATTTCTAGAAGATTCTTCCAACCTCGATTTCCAACTTGGAAGAACCTATTCAAAATCGATTTCTATAAAAATTTTTTTTACTTTTTACTCTCTCTCCTCTAGGCAAGAAATTTATTTTTTTTATTTGTCAACATCAACAGACCAAATCTCTTAACAATGTGTGCCATCAATCTTTAAAACATGTAAAGCTTAAGGGCTTAATCATCATTTTGCCTTTTACATTTTCCCCATTTATAGAAGGCAAAAAGCATATTGAAGCCCCTAAACTTTACATATTTTAAAGATCAAGTCTTTGCTCAATTATTTTTCCACATTAAGCCCTTGATCATTGATTTTGTTATGGATTTGGCTCTTGTTTAACTTTTCTGTCGAGTTTGGGATATGAGAAGACCGATTTGACGATTCTAATGTTGAAAATCATAAAATGAGAGAGAAGAAAATCGAGTTTGGAAGAATATACTGCAAATTAATTTATATAATTTCGTTTTAGTTTTTAATTTTTATCTCTTCTATTTGTCCATGTCAACAAGCCGAATCGCCCTAACAATGTATGCAGTCCAAACTCGACGAAAAAGTTAAATAAAAGCCTAATCCATAATGGAATCAATGATCAATGTCTCAATATGAAAAAATAAATGATCAAGAGGGTAATTAATCCTTAAAACAGCTAAAATTCAAAGACTTAATTATGCTTTTTATCTTCACAGAAATACTATTATTAAAATAATAATTGAACCAATCTTGTTTATGAATATGTTAATAAACATTATAATCGAGCTTTCTCATCATTTGTTCGTGAACTTATAATCGAATTTGCTCGTGAACTTATAATCGAATTTGCTCGTGAACTTCTCCGTGTTGAAACCGAATACTAAGGTGTTGATGAGGTGTTGGACCAATTAGGGCATAGAAATTTAAAGATGATTCTTCTGTGACTGGGTGATAGTTGAAGAAACACGTAAACAAAAACAAGTACAGATTTGGCCGTAGAAAGTGGGGGCTTTGTTTGTTTCCGAGTGAGAGTGAATAATTACTTTGAGTCTAAACATTGAAGGAATTGATGACTAAAAATAGGTAGATGGGCATTGTGATAGTGTATCAAAATAGACAAAAGGAAAAGTTCCGAAAATCCAGAAAGAAAGAGTGAGTGTTGGAAATTGGAGTGAATGTTGGAATTGAAGAAATCCTTAAATTGCAAGCAATGTTTAACTAAATCAATTTGGAATCATTTCTGAATCTGTACACGCTATCTCACTTCACTTTTTCTCCATTTCAATCATTCATTTGGTAAGATTGCCTATTTGCTTCAACTGTTAGTGTTTGTTATTACTAATGGTTCATTCTCATTTTATTAGATGTTATTTGAGTTCATTTTCTAGTGCGCGTGTTCTGTAACACCCTGATCCAATACCATGTAGATATTGTCCACTCTGGCCTAATTCCAACACATTAGGCCTCACGGCTTTAAAACGCGTCTACATGGAATTGGGCCAAAGCGGACAATATCTACATGGTATTGGACCAGGGTGTTACAATTGGTATCAGAGCCGACTCTCCACGTACGATGTGTGGTTCGGGGACGAACCAGGCGGAAGCTGGTGGGCCTGTAACGACCCGGTCCGGAGTAGGTGGCGCCGGGGTAAGAAGGCCTGAGCAAGGAGCGGCCCTAAGGGATGGCGATGGGGACAGGAATGAACCGAATCCCACATCGGAAATGGAGAGGGAGTGATTGGGGCTTATTAGTAAGATGAGAATCCAATACATGCAGACGCGTTTTAAAGCCGTGAGGCCCAATGTGTTGGAATTGGGCCAGAGCGGACAATATCTACATGGTATTGGACCAGGGTGTTACATGTTCGGAGATTAATATAAGATCTATTATATTGTGTCTTGGCTATCTTTTAATTCAGCGGTTCAACCGTAACTTTATTAATTCGTAGAATTAAAAAAACATGGTGGGATGAGTTGTGTTGTAAAGGTGTGTCAGAGATTAATATAAGATCTATTATTGACCATTGACTATAAACTTGAGGTTCTAATTTAAAGGGTTCTATGATATGATATTAGAACCTCGTGGAGCAAACTGTCAACAACCTCATTAATTTGTGGAGGGTGTGTCAGAGATTAATATAAACTATTAGCTTGAGCTTTTCGTTTTGAGATCATTTAGATATCGTTTGGTCAGGAGAGATAGTGAATTTTTAGAGAGAGAAAGCTACAAAACAGGTGATTTTGGAAAAACAAATGTGGTTTCATGGTAAATATCGTTTCAAACAACTTTTAATTCTAGAATGTTTTCATTTTGAGGTCGTTAACAGTCAATTTGAGGAGTTAGTTAAAGTTGAATGCTCCCGAGATTAAAAAGTGTAAAAGTTTGGTGGTATACCCACATAAAATAATAGATTGAGTTTGAGATTTTATATATAATCAACAGTTAATAATATCTATCAGATTTTTTTCTTGTTGTTGTCTCTTAACCAAATGAAATAAAATATTAATTTTTTGAGTGATTATTTAAACGATTAAGAATATTAATTTAGGCCAATTAGAATTGAATCTCTATGGTTGGATTGCTTACTCTATCATTATTTATTAATTTTTTTTGGAACAAAAGGTGGCATTCATATATAAGAAGTAGCTTCCTTAACAATTACATATCCAAAATCCAAAGAGGGGTAAACAATACTTTGAAAAATGGATTCAATCCTACAACCAATCATGCATTTTTTTTATTAAATTTTAGTTGCATTTTTATTTTTTTTTATAATTGTAATTAATTTTATTTTTAATTTGTATTAGTTGGGTGAGTTTGGTTGGAAACTAGATTCTTTAATTCAGTTCGGCCCGTGCCCGATGTAAGTATAATGCAGACTGGTTGAGCTTACATAAAATAAATACATGTCAAGCCCAATTAGACCCGATCCGACCCAGCTCATAAATATATCTAGTTTCAATAAAGTTTTTTTTGTTTTTATAACCGATAGATGTGAACCTCTGTAATGGAGTTCCGGCCTTCAGATCCGTCACTGAGTACATTGTATTGTATTGCTAGGAAAAACAAGTTTTGGAAAAATATCTCAATTTAGGGTTAGTTGAAAAATATTTCTCCCAAACAGATTATAAGGTATTTAGTCATGTATTAAATGTATTTATTAGGTAAGAGAAAACTTAGTCCATATAAAACAGTATAATTTTAAATCTAACATTTTCCAAACAGTGACTTTCAAATCTAATTGACAAAATATGAGTTTCTTTAAAAGAAGATGTGCAATTCAAATCCTTATTGCATGGTACGGTGGAGGTTGAGAGCGGCCAAAATATGAAATTTCACAAGAAAAAAATACTCATCTTTCGTTAACTAGATATGAAATTGCACCATTTGATAAACGTTAGGATTAAGATCGCACAGTTTATACGTAAAAACTATTTAATTTATATCTTATCCCGACTTAATTTGTTTACAGGACATAGGACATGCACTAGTATATTTTGCATGTAGTTTGTACAACCATCATTAGTCATTACAACGATGAGATAACCGTAATGACTGAGGAACCAAATATCTTCTACAAGCCTTTAGTTAATTACTAGAAGAAAGGTTCTCGCATGCGTAAGGGGTGCAATCAAAGTGCCACCGAGTTAGAGGCGTACTCGTATGACACGGGCGATTGGAATGCGGCTTCGAAATGGGAGCCTTTAGGTAGGCTTACTTTTGCTTCAGCCATTAATTTTAGGTGTTGTTAAACTCAGCCCCAATTTCCCACCCCTAGCCCCGTGAAAGGACAAAATTACCCTTTCATGGGTTTTGGGGTGGAAAAAGCTATTTTTTTTGCTCTCTCGATACACGGGCGTATGGACATCACGCCTCACCTCATGGTGGGGCGTGTGAACATCACGCCTCACCGTGTGGTCGGGCGTGATAGCCCCACGCCACACCGTGTGGTCGGACGTGTGACTATCATGTCCGACCACACGGTGAGGCGTGGGGCTATCACGCCCGACCACATGGTGAGGAGTGATGTTCACACGCCCGTGTATCGAGAGAGCAAAAAAAATAGTTTCTGTATCCCGTACATAGGCCGTTAAACCCGTAAATAGTCCGTTAAGCCCGTAACTACATAAATGTACTTAACAAATAAAATTTAAAAACATAAAAATTAAAATAAACATTAATAAACATAAACATTTATAAACGTAAAAGAGTAAATTTAATATCTACAACAAAAAGTGTTTAAATAAATGAATGTCTACAACAAAAAATCAGCTCGCCCGACGCCACGCATCCATAAACTCATTCATCTCCCTCTTAATGCGTGGAACATCCTCGTCAGATCGGTGGGTAGCTGATAGTTGGGTGACACGCCACAACCAGCTAACCCACTGCAAAAAAATAAAAAAAAAGTAACAAATAAATATTAAAAATTAAACACATATAAACTAATACTAAATAATAATATTAAATAATAATAAACTTACAAATTCGCTGTTGGCGCGAGCATGCTGTACCGGTCCAGCCTGTGGTGCATGAAGGAGATGGGGATGCGAATATCGCCTATACCAATCCATATAAGCAGGATCACAGGCAGTCGGATCGTATCCAACTGGTCGGCATCTCCTCCGATCAATGCCCCGAGCCGATGGAAATCTCCGCCAGGTGTCCTCAACTGTGACTAAGGAATGCGTGAGCCTGTATGATAACGACTTCCATGGTCGTACTGCTTTATCAGGTCTAATACGCTCAGCTGGGATAGGCTGAGTATATCCGACCTGTCGCAGCGCTCGATCGGGCATATACGGCTCGACGATGTCTCTACACCGTATCCAACCGGCGTAGGACACTCGAAGCCGATCATCATCGGCGATAGGACCATAAGGCAACCACGTCACCTGGAAAAAAGTAATACTCAATAAAAAAAATAATATACTATAAATAATACTTAAATAAACTAAAATTTTATAAAATACCTCTGCCGCCGTCATACGATCCAGCTGCCCGCGAAAGGTATCTAGTCGGCATGTGTTTATAGTTAAAAATACAAATTACAATAAATGTTGACACACTATATTATTCTTACCTCGGCTGACGCACCAGACAACCACTGACACAAATCTCGGCATGTTGCTGATCTGTTGTAGCATGTCAGAAACGACCGAATCTCTCCTCCCAACATCCGTGAGGCAACATGTCCTAGAAAACTAGGAATCACGGAACCATCAACGGGACCACCATCAACCGGTGCAGTAACTACCTAGCTCTCGTCCTCACTAGCTTTGGGACGTTTGCTTGTCCCTGATAATTATAAAATTATACTAAATTATACTAAAAAATACTAAATTATACTAAAATTATACTAAATTATACTAAAATTATACTAGATTATACTAAATTATACTTAAAAAATACTAAATTATACTAAAATATACTAAAAAATACTAAATTATACTAAAATTATACTAGATTATACTAAAAAATACTAAATTATACTAAAAGTATACTAAAAAATACTAAAAAATACTAAATTATACTAAATTATACTAAAATTATACTAGATTATACTAAATTATACTAAATTATACTAAAAAATTATACTAAAATTATACTAAATAATATTAAAAAATACTATGAAATACTAAAATACCTATACTCGCAAAACGACCTCCTACGCGCTGGGTCGGCTGTCTCCCCGGGGTCGGCTGCTCATCGCTCTCCTCAACTTTGCGATCATGTGCAACAGCGGACTGTCGCACTGTCCGGGCTGCCACATCCAGGTAGTCCTGAAAAGAATCGCTATCGGGCTCTCTGTCATCAATATCGGGCTGCTGCACAATCGATCCCCTCCTCAACTGGTCAGTCGCAGCCCCTCTCAGCCTACGACTAGATACATCTATACCACGCAATCTCGTTTGGCGTGGTGTATCATCCTCGTCGTCCATATCTAGATGACGGGATGGATTTCCCACCCCTAGTAGGCCGCTCCGTCTACATAAAAAATACTACTAAATTAAGAAAATTTTGCTAAAATACTACCAAATTAAATAATTGTAAATATACTATAATTATAAAATTATAATAAATTATACTAAAGTTTTAATCAATTTATACTAATTTTATAAAATTACCCTAAATTAATAAAATTGTAAAAATCATGCTAATACTATACTAAAATTATACTAAAATTACTAAAATTTTAAATAATATAAATTTTTATTAAAAATCCACGTGGGCGTAAGGGAATCACGCCCTAATCACTGGTAGGGCGTATGAGTATCACGCCCTACCAATGGTGCGGGCGTGATAGCACCACGCCCTCCCAGCGGTTCGGGCGTATGAGTATCACGCCCTACCGTTGGTGAGGGCATATGGCTATCACGCCCTCACCATTGTTAGGGCGTGATGCTCATACGCCCGAACCGCAGATCGGGCGTGATACTCATACGCCCGACCTGCGATTCCGGCAAATTTTTACAAACCCACACAGATTCATTTTTAGCTCAAAATCAACGAAATAAAGCGGTGAATCTTACCACTTTATCTTTTCCTTTACGTCTTCTGTCGCCATCCATGATTCGGTTCACTGTGTTGTCCGGATTTGAGCAAAAATCGTTTAGGGTTCTTGAGAGGTTTTGGATTTTTTGAAATTTAGTGCAAAGGGTAGTTCGGTCAATTCTAGGGGCTAGAGGTGGGAATTAGTGGCTAGGTTTAGTAACCCACTTAATTTTTTGTTTGTAAATACTTGAGCTGAGTTTTGTTCATAAACTGAATTAATTTTTTAATTCAATCTAACAGTCACCTCTGTTCATTAATATTCATGTTCGGTTGTGAATAGTCGTATCCATTTGTGAACAGTTGTATTTATTCATAAACAGCTGTGTCCGTTCGAATTCTATATATACAAAATTCGAAATGTCAGTTTGAGATACAACACTGCAAAAATTCGAAAATTACAAGATCATCTCTTTGAGATTATTTTGCTCCTGCTTGTTCAATCTGTTCTCCTCCTCTGTCCGGGTATAACATCTTACACACGGTACGAGTTCGCTGAATGACGGTCTTCAATAGCGAAGAAATCTATCTTAAGAAGATTTTAATACATGCCTCAGATTTCTGTTCCTTTGTACACTGTTTCATGTTTTACATTTTAATTTTTTTTCTTCTGTTTATAGTATATCTTGAAAGTCAATTAGGTTCCTAACCTTCTAAAATCAAATCCTCAACGTACGTTGAAACTGCAAAGACGATCCCTCTTTCACTTAAAATAAAATTCTGATTCATTTTTTTATATATATTTTCGGTTTGGTTTTGATCAATATTTCATGATTTCTTAGTTTCAATCATCATTTCAATTTTGTTTTTTTTAAAATCAACCAGTTCAATTTTGTTAAATGATCTATTAAACTTAATTGAAATAAATATTATATATAATGGTGAGCAAAACCAAACCGAAAATCTAAGAACTGATAAAATTGAATCGAAAATTGAACTGAACTAAATTGTACTTCGATTCAGTTCAGTGCTTATTTTTCAGACAGTTCGGTTTAAAACCGAACAAAACCGAACCAAATTAACTATTTATTTATTTTAGGATTTCTACATTTTAAACTTTCCTAAACTAAAATACAAGTAACATCAAACTCACAGTGACACAGCAAGAAAATGGAATTGAGAATGGTTTTTTTTATGTCCCTGATTATGAGGATATCCTCATTCAGGCCATCTCCAACCCATTACCCTATTTCTATCTCCATTTTCTATTTTCTATACATCAAATCCTATTTTTTCTCCAACCCACTACATCATTTATTACATCAAAAATAATATTTTCTACTTTATTCCATCCTACCTAACACTTTTATTAATATTTTATTATTTTTTTACATATATTATTATTATTATTATCATTATTTTTACCCCTAAAGTTTTAGCCACGAGCAATTTTACTCATAACGTTGATGATTTGGATCAATTTGAAAAATAATTTAATTGTTATTCTTTAGTTATTTTAATTTCTATTTCTGTTTATCTAATGTTAGGTTATTTGTTATTCTTTAGTTATGTTTTTCAAAAGTTTTCAAACTTTTTTTTTTTGGTAAAATACCGAAACAACGCACAGAGCAGAAAAGAGAAACGAACTAAAAACCTACCTTTTTGAAGACTAACTACACTGATCCGTAAAAAGACAACCTTAGACACTTATAGGAGGCACATCACACTCGTGGTGACCCAAAGAATCAGAGCCTGCGAAGTTCGCCATCTAATCAGCTTTTTGATTACTTCCTGATAGGAATGCTCAAATCTGATATCCCAATCTTTATTCGGCAAAAAAACAACCACCCTTATAACTCCGCTAGAAACACAGTACAAATACCCAAATTAGATAAGAAACCCACCACACCATTCCCCCTAGGAATCTCTAATTAAGCCATCCGCTGATGCTGTCCCTAGGATGCCCTTGCAAGCTCCGTACGTATTAACCTTAACTCATCCCTCAATTGGCGCACACTCTACTCTTAGCTTCAAACCTATGGAGTCGAAATTGTGCCTTGCATACTTCATTGCCTGAGCCATAATGAAGTCTCATTTATTACCTGTGAATCTCTGTCCGTCGAAAACCTGCAGATTTCACCACCTCCAAATCCACCAAACTCCCAGTGCAAAAATACTCGGCCACAGAATCCCACTGATAGCTTCATAAATGTTAAGATTCCCTTGCAGCCACGTCTCACTAGTGGACCCTGTATCCGTCCTTGAATAGCGGCTAATCTGTCTTAAGAAAACTAATAATACAGATCTCAAAATACTGCGTCTAATTATCAATTTGTTAGTTCAGATTTTCTCTAATTTCGTTTGTATTACGTAAATCTAGTTTAATAATAATATTTTGTTGTTATTGTTGTTATTCCTTTTTCGTTTGTCTTGTTGTTATGGTCGATCTGTCGTTCTATTCCGGTGATAACTCTTACACACGGTTGATTTCGCTAAATGTTCCGGTTGTATCTTGGGAGACGATAGCCAATAATGGTTAACTATGTTTTAAGGAAACTGTTAGCATAGACCTCAAAATAAAAGAAATGGAACTAATAACCCGTTGTTAGTCACGGTGAAAAAAACAAGAAGAGAACGAGGAAATATTAATGACAGATATTGTTTCAAGTTAGAATGTGTTTGGTTCAAACTTCAGAAACGGAAACGTAATCGGAATTGAAATGTGACGGACTCAGAATCGGATTTTTGATTAATGAGGGAGAGGGGAGGAATCATGATTCCCGTACATGGACGAATAGGATTTTGAACCAAACACCTCCTTATTTTGAGAATAGTTTTTATTTAATCAAAAGATATTAAATTATAACAGCCACCATAGGATGTGTCTATTGAGTGACATATACTTAACTAATACTTGAATTTTTAATAATTCAAGTGTTTACAAAAAAAAAAAAAAAAAATCCTTCGTGTTTATAATTTTTTTATGGGAAAAATTACAAAACTAGGTCAAATAGGAAACCCTTTTACATATTTAACTCATTTACTCAACCTACTACATATCTAGACTGATTTTGTGTGACTTTCCCATAATATCCCTAACCTTCCCACTTCCCCAAACGTGAACGGTCTCTCCTCTCTTCTCCTTGGTTGCGCGAAACGGTGGCAGCTCCTCCATTAATGATTCCAAGACTGTTGATCTTCCTATCTTCCTTTAAATTGCACGAAATCTGCACTATTTCTCCAAATCACAATGCATTTCTCTTCTTCATCTCTCCATCTCTTGATTCTGCAACTTCCTAATCCTAGAAAATGAAGCTATGGTTCTTCATCTTCCATTTCCTACTCGTTCGAAGAAATGGTGATTCTACGTTATTTTCATCGTTTTTCCCAGTTTATCATATTGGGTTCGTCGAAAAATGTAAGTATATACTGTTTTTTCTGCGTTTTCCCCATAAATCCACTTAGCATATGCGGTTTTCACGAAGTCTACGAGGAGAAATTTATCGATTTCACTTTGCGAAACGATGATTACGCGAAGTTTGTGAGGTAATTCGATAAATTTCTCTCGCAGACTCCGCGAAATCATCGTTTCGCGAAGTCAGAGCGTCACATTCCTCCTCGCAGACGTTGCGAAATCATTATTTCGCTAAGTAAAATCACCCTCTTTCTTGCCCATTTATGTTCGCATACTTAGCGAATCATCGTTTCGCGAAGCCAAATCTTCATTTTTTCTCACTAACACGATTAAATTTTTCTGAAGGTGGTTGAATACATAATATTCATTCTTGGAAGCCGGCGTGTTAGGGGGCCATGAGAGACATCCATTCAAAAACGCCTGGACTTCAAACCATCGTTCGTGAATAAGAGCTTACACCGTGGGACACATCCATCCCTATGGTGAATAGTAGCCTATGTATCGTGAGACATCCATCCATCGGTGGTGAATAGGAGTCTATGTATAATGAAGTGATTTATTAGGAGTTTATTGTGGCAATCTTGTTCTGTACCATGAGAAACATCCATCCATCGGTATTGAATAGGAGCCTATGTATAATGAAGTGATTTGTTAGGAGTTTATTGTGGCAATCTTGTTGTAAATTTTGATAATGTTATGATTTTAATGTTAGAATCCGTTGTTGTTTGGCATTTTTTGTTATATACCACTTGCTAATTAGCTTCAAAACACATTCAGGCTTTGCATATGCTAATTAAATTCATCAACTAAACCAAACATTAGCTTCGCAGGCTTCGCATATGCTAATTAAATTCATCAAGTAAACCCAAACATTAGCTTCGCAGGCTTCGCATAATATCGAATCTGCGAAGTCAGACGGGAGGGAGACAGATGCGTGTAAATATTGAGGGTATTATAGGAAAGTCACACAAAATCAGTCTAGATATGTAATAAGTTGAGTAAATGGGTTAAATATGTAAATAGACCTCCCATTTCACCTAATTTTGTAATTTTCCCTTTTTTTTTTTCTTTTTGCCGAGGTTTTGATAATCCCTGCAACAAAAAGTTAGAAACACACCAAATATTTGGGGCTTCTTTTTGTAGGCCCGGCCTTTGTAACCTTATCATCCTCCGTGGGAAATTTACATAGAAATCAATCTTTTAAAAATCGCCTAAACCATACATAATTTGTCAATTTTGATCATTTTGCATCTTGAAATTACGGAACAATCTATTTGCTCCATCAATTATTTAAAAGTAATATTAACATCCCTCTATTTTTATTATAATGGAAACAAGACGAAGTTCCAATATTAGTACAAGTGTTAATGAAAATATTGGAACCAACATACATATATGTATACGATTTAGAATGAGTTAAAGCTATATACAATTTTTACAAGAGAACTTGTGTATTGTCTATACTAACCTCATTTTCAGTTTGTTTTAGTAGTGCACAAGCTTTTTTATTATGATATTGGTGCTTGCAATGGGAACATGTCATGATTGTTTCCGTTATAACGAAAAGAGGGGTTGCTAATACCACTTTTAAATAGTTGAAGGAGCAAATAGGTCGTCTCGTAAGTTCAGGGGGTAAAGTGACCAAAAGTGATAAGTTCAGGAGGCTGCATATGGTTTAGGCCTCATGGATATATTATTTTAGGATTTAGGATTAATGAATTTAGGTTTAATTTTTTAAAAAATTAGAATGTAAAATCATTCTTTATCTGAGATATAAATTAAATAAGTACTAATTTAAATAATGTCAGAAGTTTTATAAATTAGAGGTTTAAAATATATTTTTAGAATTAGAATTAATGAATTGAGGTCTAAAATTTATAAATTAGGATATAAAATCATACTTCATTTGTGATATAAAATAAATAATTATATATTAAAAATTAAACTTTATAATATGAATCATATTATAATTTTATTTCTCGAAACAAACCAGCCCAATTGTGGCAGGCTCCATTTGATTCCAACCACAAGTCACAAATATCTCATGACAATATACACAACAAGAACATAAAATAATTAATATAAATGCAGATAAATAAAGTTTAGATAGGAATTTATATCCTAGCTAGTACGGGAGTTACATGCATGTTCCTAATCCTTATCATTGATTAAAATCAAGGTTGTCTGGATTGTCTAACTCCATAAAGATGCCGTCTAAGCATCGACGAACAAAAACGTCTTTTTGTTATTAATTAATTAATTATTTATTATAATTCAGTCTTGAATATTGTCACATGGTTATCCGTGAATTATGTTTATTGTTTTTTTAATATTTTGGTTTAATTATATTCTCTACTTGTTTTCATGATATGATTTACAATTTCAAAGAGATTATTTAATAACTTTTGGTGAATTATATTACTTATGGACATTATGTTTTATTTGTTTGAGTTCTTTTAATGATGTTGTTATTGAAATGTTGATATTTAACATTTTTAAAGATATATGTTATAAATATACGCGTTTTTTGATAATATAATATATTTTTTAATTGAATTTATATAATAATTTTGTTGATTTACAAATAAAAAATACGAAAATACAAATTCGATTAATCCTTGACTAATTTCTGATTAATTCACAAGGGTCATGTCCATCCAACTAGAGCCTAATGGTTTCTACAACCTTGATCCTTATTCGTGTAATTGAGGCGTATATATTTTTAGAGAGAGGATCCAAATTTATATAGCATTCAAAGTTTAATAGAGAAATTGATTTATTCATAAGAGAGTGAGAATGACGAATTTACATTAAAAATAAAAATAAGAATACAGATTATCCAAGTTAATACAATGGGTAGAGGAAAAAAAAAAGTCCTTTCGAGTCTTTATAATATTTGTGTAAAAGGAATCTTTTGTTTTCTCTCCTTAGTTGATAGTTAGAGTTTTTCTCTCTCTTTATTTGATATTTAGGGTTTTTCATTCCTTTTTCCCCATGTTTTGATTTTCGGTTGCTTTGCTCTCTCAATCTGTCTCGTGAAATAGAGTACATTATGTAGAACTTATTGATGCAAGATGACGAGGCGAATGAGATTCTCTTGGATGGTAAACTTGCTGCTCAATCCTCTTCAGTTAACAATCTCTGTTTAGTAGGTTTGCTTTTTACGAAACGATTAGTGCACTTTCTATATATGCAATGCCGTCTTGTTAAAGGTCTCTTCATCCAACAAATGCCTAACATTCGTTATCTGTTTCAGTTTTTTTACAAAGTTGATATGACTAGGATCCTTGATAGGGGTCCATGGATGTACGACATTCATCTGATTTTACTGCATCATCTATGACAGGGTCAGGATCCAAGATTAATGGAGTTGTGGACAGTTCTAATTTGGTTGCAAATTCATAATCTTTCTATAGTCTATATGTCCGAAGTTATGGGAAAACAGTTAGGTGGTTTCATAGGAGCCTGTGTACTATATAATCCAACCAATGATGTTAGTGGGTGGAGGAACTACATGTGTGTTCGGATTATGCTCGATGTCCGTAATCTCTTAAAGTGGGTGGAAGAAGATTAAGACTGTAAGAACATCATCTCATATGGTGCAATTTAAATACGACAAAGGTTAACCTAATTTTATTACATTTACAGCCTTTTAAGTCATACTGATGTTTTTCCTTCTAGGTTGTTCGAGTTAGAGAGGTAGGGGTATGCATTAGTTCGGTTTAAACAGGATCTTTTATATGTATATATAAAACATAATCTGGGTCTTTAAAAAATACCATAAAGTGAGCTTTCTATATAAATAAATAAGTTAACAGGGAGATAAATCATGTTTTCGCATGGTTGTGTTCCTCTGCTATCAGCAGTATAACGTAACCCTATGGGAATTTTCTAGTTATGCTAACAAAGAAAAATTGCAATTTTGTTTTACAATGTTTTTTCTTTTAAAATAAAATTTCCTTCAAACTTTTTTTCCCAGTTTTGTAAAAAAAAAAAAAAAAAAATGGCAATTTTTTTTTCTAATTAAACTGGGATCACACTGGTTCACACTAGACCACTATTTCCCGGTTCAATCCCGATTTTATTGCAAGTGCATTAATCAATTTGCCTCAGACTGAAAAGCTGACTGGCCCGTCTGATCCAAGTTCTAAAACATTGGTGACCACACATTGGTGAAAAGTGGTCACTAGGGATTAGGGGCGCAAACAGGGGGTCCGGGCCATCCGGTCGCCAGAACCACCATGATCACGAGTAGTTTCAGCCCTCTGTATTTACGAAATTTGAGGTTGTGGTGGTTCCGACCTCATGTTTCCAAAAAATAATAATCAGTTGTTGAATTAGTACCCCAAAATTAGGCCTCTCTAAATACAAAAATCCAATTTTTTTTTGGCATGTTAGGCCCTCTTTAAATCCAAATATTTTTTTTGGACTGTTAGGCCCTCCGTGAATAAAATTTCTATTTTTTTTAGCTTGTTAGGCCATTCTTAAATCTTTTTTTTTTTTTTTTTTTTTTTTTGCCTATTAGGCCGTCCCTAAATCCGATTTTTTCTATTAGACACAAATTTTATTCCATGTTAAAAATCTTTAACACAATATAGCTTAATTTTGTAAAGTTTTACGTTAGTACTTAAAAATTGATTCTCGACCACTCTGATTATAACACGTGTATATATATATATACGAATTTTTTTTGAACAAGTTCAAAATCCCCCCCACACTATGGATGGCAATAGGTGGGGTACCCGCAGGTAATGTCAATCTCAAACCCTTACCCTTTTATTTTTTAATTGTACGTACCCATCCCATTTAATCGACGGGTACCCGTGGATACTCTTACCCGTTAAGGATCAATAAATAAAACAAAAAATATTACAAATTTAACAAAGTATAAATTTAATAAATTTAATAAATCATACATCGAAAGGTTGAATAAATTGAACCTTAATCAATAAGAATAAAGTAGTCTAGAATGGTTGAAGAACAAAATGTAGGGGTTCAAATCTCACATCTTACATCCAAGAAACAATTATAATTTTTCATATATAAAAGATTTATGGCGGGTAACGGATGATAAGCACCCAAAATGGCAGGTTTACTAGGCCCTTTTTTATGGTTATTTCCTCTTTTATGTGTCATTTTGGGACCTTTTTACTTGTTTTCTTGCATAAGCACTTTCAGGGATCAAATTGGAGAAAAGAAGGCTTGGAGGACTGTTTTGAACCTTTTTCACTCAAAGTTCAGCTTTGCTGTCGCCATTGGTTTAGTCTTGCCTAAGACTAAGGAGGTCGACTTATTCAAAATCGTCAAGTCAGCAGAATCAGAAACTAACTTATCTCCACAGTCTCAAGAGCGTATTTTGAACGAAGGAACCTGAAATCAAGGAAGAAACTCAGAAGAATGAAGATCTTGTGATCAACACTATAAAAGAATTCCTCTATTGTCTTTGGGAGATACTTTTTGAATACACAGTTTTATTTTCTTTGGTAGGATTTTGTCAGTTTTAGAATCATTTTCCATTTTCCTTTACATTCACCATTTTTTGTCTTTGTAAGCTATCATAGTCGATTCATGACTATACATAGCTAAGTTCCCCTATCGATTAAGGGATTAATCAAATGCTAGCATTATTTCCTATTATGAGATTGTTGTTCTTAATTTCAGAAATCTAATTTTATGTGATCTGTTTACATGTTTATCAATCTATAAAATCAGACATTCAATGAAAGTTTAGGTTACAGTTCGGTCGGGCTTCGGCTTTTTCATTCATTGAAACAACGTTAGGCTATAGGATTTGTAATCATCTGAAATCTTAACTATGTTCAGACGCATAAGCATGTAACTTGGTTTAAATCGGAATCGCTAAGAATTCGGTTAACTTAGATTGGATCCTTCTAATTCATAATGCTTTCGACAGATTAAATTCTAAGCGCTAAGCTAGAACTGTCTGATCGAATAGGAGCTTATCTTTAGGAGCACTAGGATTTGCTTTACAATTAAGGAAGGATTAGGTCGGGAATGAATAAGGAACGACTATAACCAATCCAGATTATGTTCATTATGATGTCATCTCACTTTCAATGATCAACGAGGAAATAATTGTTCAGCCTGTGAATTTCCCTTGATCAAAATTCCATCATATAAGAATCACCAATATAATTTCATTTCAATTTTGCAATTTATTTTAAGAAAACCACCAAACAATCATTTTCCCCCAATTTATATTAATTAGATTTAGTTATATACATAATCGATCAGTATTAATCCTTCGGGTACGATCTTTACTTACCCATTCTACAAACTAGTAGTTCGGTCTGTAATAATTATTTATCTGGTGGATTCGACACCCATCAACGGGTAACGGGTACCCTAAGGGGGCTTTCCATACCCATCTCATTACCCTAACGGGATGGTTTTAATCTCATGCCCGTCCCATACCCTTTTATATGGGGTACGAGTAGTTCCGTTAGGATCGGGTAATGTCGAGTACCCACGGACAGGAACGGATCCAGGATTTTTAATTAGTGGGGGCAAATCATGTATGCAAAATAGAGATAAGGTGCCCCTAATGTTTACATGCAGGATTTTACCCCTAACGTTAAAATAGTACAATTTTACCCTTAACATTGGTAGCTAAAAACAATTTTATCCGCAACGTTGACAAATTAGGTTAATTGGAGAAATTATTCATCAAATTATTTTCTCGGTCATGAATCTTGTCATATACATTTTACATGTGCGTTACTTATTAGTAAAAGATCACAAATATATGATTAAATGTGAAAAAAATTAATAAAAAAAATTAAAAATATATTTTATTTTGTACGATTTGTACAAAAAAAATCAAATATTTTATCGAATTTAAAAATATTAATCTCCAATTCTATTATTAAATTATAAAAAAATATGATTTTTTTAGAATCAACTTAAATACAATTTTGATATATAATAAAAAAATAAAATATTTGTATTTTACAGTACTGTCTAAAATTGGTCTTGCATGTTTTAAAAATATACTTAAATAAAAAATTGTATATAATCACTAGTGAAGAATAAAAAAACCTTATAAGCACTAGTTCAAATACTTAATTAACACTATTGAAGAATAGAAAGCATTGTAAAACTAGTTCAAATACTTAATTCAAATCAATATTTCCTAGTTCAAGATTTTATCCAGTTCACTTGGCAATTAGCAAATAAGTGGTGATTGGTTATAGAATATTCAAATTTAGGATTTTGACACAGGATTTGAGGATTTGTTGAAGATGACCACCCATTAAATCATCCATTTAACAGGCAACGACATTTAATAAAAAATTGATGATTTAGAGTTATTATTTTTCTGTTTCTTTTTATGTTTACTTAATCAAAACGATGCCATGCCTATTAAGTGGAACGACACCGTTCTCAAAAAGAAATTAAAAATAAAACCTAAATTAACTTTCTTCAACCCTTGGAAGCAAAGCAGACACCCAAAAACAGAAACATTCAACGCCAACAATGGGGGCAAATTCCAAAATTCCAAACCATGCTATTTTGGGTTTAAAAAAATTCTAGAACTCAGTGGAGGCAAATGCCCCCATTACTCCCACTGTAGATTCGTCCCTGCCCACGGGTATTTTACCTGTTCCTATTCCTACCTCCAACCTAGGGATGTAAAGGGGACGGGGCGGGGATTTAGTTTCTCATCCCCGTCCCCGCCAGCTAAATGGGGACAAAAACTGTCCCCATCCCCGCCCCACGGGGATCCCCGCGAGTACGGGGAATCCCCGTTTACCCATTTAGCTGGAAATTATCAATTATAGTAAATTCTAAATCACCTAAAAATTGCTCAAAAATTCTAATATTTGTTACTCAATTAGTGAATGATTAACAAGAAATAGAATGAGTCGAGATGGTTAAGACGTTTGATGGTGTTTCAATTAGTTAGAGGTTTGATCCTCTATATCTACAGAATGGATACCATTTCCCATATCCGCCTACGAGGACCATATTGGTCCCCCTCCACGTCCCTACTAAAAAATGGGGCGGGGTACCAGTATTCCCCGCCCCAGTTGCATATCCCCGCGGGGCAGGGATACCATTTTCCGTCCCCGCCTCGTACCTGCCTACGGGAACCATATTGGTCCCCGTCCCCGTCCCTACTAAAAAATGAGGCAGGACCCTAACGGATACTGGTATTTCCCGCCCCAGTTGCATCCCTACTCCAACCGAACAATCCTGTATTCGCCACTGCTAAGGATGGATGGTAACCTATCGTTTCAATTGTATTCTATTAAACTCAACTGTTACAACTATTTCAAGGCTACCATTACAACCGTTTCAATTGAGCTTAATTGTTACCACCATATTAATTGAATGTTATTAAACTCAACTGACCACTATTTCAATTGAATACTTCAAAAATTAATCCAATTGAATCAATTCTAAACAAGGGCTAATTACTAATCTAGCCTATTTGAAGAGGTTCATTAACATATTTGACCCACTTTGCTATCATCTCACCAAATTAAACACTTTCATCCACTTTGGGCAAGAATACCCTTATTTCAATTCACTTTTTTCCTCAAACTCTCAACGTCTTCCTCAAACTCTCAACGTCTTCTTCATCATCCCAAACCGACGAAAGCGGCATTATCACCAAGTCTTGAGAGAGAAAAGACGGTGGTTTATAGAGAGAAGAGATTATGTTTTGTTTACCCTTTGAAGAATTAATGTCTGCGGAAGAGGATTAGGATGGAAACTAAAAAATGTGAAAGAAAAAAATCTAATAATTGAACTGCTGTGATGTTGTATTTGTGACGAAATACGACAAATGCGATAACTGTATCGCATTTGTGACGAAATGCGACAATACAGATGTGACAACACTTATGTTTGTGATGAAATGTGATAAATTTCGTCACAGATGCGACAACTATTGTCGTATTTATGATAAAATGCGACAAATTTCGTCACAAATGCGATAACAATAAAGGAAAATGGAGGAAATTGAAACGATACCATTACAGATGAAGAAAGAGGCAAGACCAGCGAGAAAAGCAGGCGTATAAGTTAAAAACATACCATTTCTATGGAAAAGCTTCATTTGTTGTGTTTTTTTTTTCAAAATTTAGCAGAAGTCGAATGGAACTGGGGGTATATTTGTCCAAAAATGATGAAAATGTCTAATTTGGTGAGATAGAAGCAAAACGAGTCAAATATGTTAACAGACCTCTTCAGTTGGGGCTAGATTTATAATTTGTCTTTCTAAACAACCATTGTAATTAATTAATTTCAACGTTTTAATAATCAGATTTTATTGCACATATAGCCCACTACGTTTTATATATAAAAACCAAGATCTTCTCTACAAAGATAGACAGATTGCTTTCCTTATTTGCTTCTCTCGTTCTTATCCAAATTCTTGTTTCAACTTAATCATCACCTTTAAGAAGAGCTAAATTCCTAAGTTTTCTTTTCATCTATTGGAGAAAAAAGGCGTAGATCATATGATGAAGTTACCGCCGGCACCACCTCCATTACCAGCTCCGGTGAGCAACAGCCACCGTGGCCGGCAGTTAGATTTGAGAGGGCAGAGCTCTGTTTCTACAGGTACTAAAGAAATGTGGGAAAAACTGTTCGATGAAGGATACAGAGCCGATGTTGTAATTAACACAGACAATGACCGGGGATCCATCTTTGCTCATTCAAATATCCTCGGCATTGCTTCTCCCGTGATGCGAGGTTTGTTAAAGCAAGCCTCGAAACATCGAGGCAGACGATCAATCTCCATTCGTGGCGTTCCACACAAGGCTGTTCGAGTTTTCATTGGATTCTTGTACTCTTTCTCTTACGAGAAAGAGGACGAGGGAGAGGAAAGGGAAGAGGAATCTGTGTTGCTGCAACTTCTGGTACTTTCACATGTATATGTGGTACCAGAACTGAAGGAACTATGCGTTCAAAGGTTAGAACTACAAGGCTTTCTCACAACTGAAAACGTAGTAGATATCTTTCAGCTTGCATTACTATGTGATGCACCTCGTCTTAGCTTCATTTCTCGCCGGATGATTCTCCGGAACTTGGAGAGTGTTTCAGTTATGGAAGGATGGAAAGCCATGAAGGAAAGCCGTCCCAAGGAGAAAGAATGAGAAATAAGAAGAAAAATAAAAAATTAAAGAGAGATGGAAAAAATGGTGTAATTGATTTTTAATTTTTATTTTGGGGTTTGTTTGTGATAATTAGATAATATTGGGGTTAATTTATAAAATAAATAGATATAAGGATAAAATTAACTTTTTTCCTTTTGACTTTTAACATTGTTAGTCAATTTGTCATGTATTTACTAACGGAATGAACCTCAAGATACCATTTTATAAATTTTTAAACCACAAAGATGCCGATCGAAAACAACAGGTGTAACACAAGGTTTATTTTTATATTTTTACATAAAATTTATACAACACTTTTATAAGATTTTAAATTAGTTAGGATAGGCATAAAGATCATTTGGCCCCTTGAACTATAGTGGAAAAATCAACTAACCCTTATTCTACCTAAATAACCAATCAAGCCCTTCAAAAGTTCAATTTTCATCAAATCACTCCCTCAAAATCTACTGAGTTGTGTTGTTTTAAAGTCATAAAAAAATAGGACACATCTTAATATGTATTTCAATCCATTCCTTCTTCTTCTCCCTTTTGATTCTTTCCCATAAGCTCATTGAAATTGTCCATCAAATGAGCAAAACATAATACTGAAAAAGAAATTGTCAAAGCCTTACTAATTTTCACCTTTGTCCCTTTCTTTCTTTTCTTATTTTCATATGAGAGATACATAGATGTAAGAAAATTCTGGTAATCAAAATAATCGAAGTTTTTCAAATCAACCTCTTATTGGAGATGAAAATTCTGCTAATCAAAATAATCATTTCTGATTCATCTTTCTATCTGCTAGTTTATTATCAAATGATTCTGAATTATCAGCCATCTTCTTTAACTTGATTGGCATGAAAGACAAATAAAATTTAAGTTAATTGGTCCAACTCATTTCTAGTTGTAGATCAATTTTGTTGATTTCCAAGGATTTAAAACCTATTCAATTGTTGTTGTAAAGAATGCAGAAGGAAGGAGAAAGATTGGAGTTGGAGAGATTGAAATAACACTACTCTCGTTGACTCATTTTGTATGGGGGTTGATTTGATGAAAATTGAATAATTGAAGGGATTGATTGTTGATTTGGGTAGAATAGGGGGCTAATTGATTTTCTTACTGTATAGTTTAAGGGGCCAAGTGGGCTTTATGCTGTTAGGATATAAAGCAAATAAAGTATTATACAACTCCCTACTTTAATACCGTCTAATTTATTTAACTTTTCTGTTAACAAAGGACTTGATGGAACCAAAACCGAAAGATCAAGGGCTTGATATATCTAAATAAAAGATCAGAGACTTAATACACCGAAAATTAAAAGATCAGGGCCCGCAAAATGCTTTTTGCCTTAGAGCACCCATAATGGTTAGGGTAAATAATTATAAAGTCCTTACGTTTTTACTTAATACACCAGTAAGTCCATCTTGTTATTATAAGGTCCTTAAGTTTTATAGTAATCAATTCTTTAGTCCTTCCATCTCTTTTTGTAAATGAAAGTCCAAAATTGCCCCTAGTTATATATATTAAAAAATTAATCTTTTAGTTTCAAATTTAATCTAATTAGTTTTAATAAAGTTTTTGAACTACATATACACCGAAATTAATATACTTGAAAAAACGTATTATTAATTTTCTTAAATTGTAATTATTTTTTTGATATAATATCTTTAAACTAACATTAAATATTATTATAAATTTTTTATAATTTTTTAAAAATCATATATTTTTTTTCTTCATTCGTAAAATTTATTAGAATTGTAAAACCTTTTTACAATGATAGTCTTACTCCTATTTTAATAATTTTTAAAATACTTTTCATTTATTTTTTTAGTCAATAGATTTTACGTTATTAAATTAAAGTTCTATAATTGTATAAAAATTAATAAATCAATTACTTTATATTGGAGTTTATAATGGAGAGAGTGTAATTATGTAGGAAAAAAGAGAAAAAAAATATAAAATAGAAAAAATAGATGTTTTATTATTAAAACATAAAGTAAAGGGTAATTTTGGTATTTTAAAATTTATTTAGTATAGTTTGACCATTGACCCAAGCATAAGGACTAAGGAGTTAACAAAAACAAAAACTGGGAGCTATATAATTATTTCTAAAAATATAGGGACTAAGTAGTGTATTAGATAAAAACATAGAGACCTTATAATTATTTACCCTAATGGTTATAACAAACCCTTGTTACAATAACATGCCACCTATACATAACAAACACTCACAAACAACACACCACTATATCTCTTGTTATTTCAAAATTACAAATAAAAAAATAAGGTAAAAAAGTAATTGATTTAATTTATAAAAAAAAGAAGAAGTACTGAAAAAAAAAAAAAAGAGTGGCAGACAAACACAATACAACTCTTGAATATACAAGAGTTTAAAGAGCGTGGTTGCCACCCTCTAAAATGGAGCCTGCGTGTTATTCACCCTCTTTTTCCTATCTCTTTTATTACTTTTTCAATCTAAAATTTTGTTTGTTACTTCAGGAAGTAACTTCCCAAAAATTGTAACAACAAAATATAACACCTCCAATGATTGGGTGTTACAAACAACAAGATTATAACACCTGCTAGAGGTGCTTTTAAATATTTAATGTTATTTTTAGATTAGTATGTTACGACTTACCATTTAAAAGTCAGCAAATATCAAGTTGGAGATCATGTAATGTGTTTACGAATCAAATTTTATTTTACTATTTCTATTAAGGACGACTTGTGACAGTATAAGAAGTTCGAGTCATGCTTGCAATTAATAATTATAAATTTATTATCTTTATTAATAAATGTGGCATGTAAAAATAGAAGAGAAGTAACAACAATTTTAAATATTTGTGTCATTCCGTATCATTTTCGAGTTAGCATTTCCTGGGACGGATCCAGGATTTGTCAATAGTGGGGACAAACTATATATACGGTGTAAAAAAATCAATAACATACGGTGTAAAAAAATCAATAACAACATAAATAAATAATTCCAATTATAATATATTATATCTTTAAATTTGAAAAACTAATGGGATAAGGTACCAAAATAGACCTAACGTTTTTGGAGAAGTCTCAATTTAGGCTTCACTGTAGGGTTAATGTTTAAAAAAGAGTACAAATTTAGGTCTCGATAACTAAATGTGATATGTCATTCATATTATTCTGTTAAGTTCTTATTTCTCTCTCAACGTACAATTGACATAACTTAACGAAATAATATGAATGACATGTCACATTTCGTTATCGAGGTCTAAATTGATACTCTTTTTTAAACGCTCAGCTTACATTAGTGTTATTTTGTAGATGGAGTCTAAATTGATACTTTTCCAAGAATGGTAGGCCTATTTTGGTAGCTTATCCCAAAACTAAATGAAGAACATAATTAACACAATTTACAATGTCTACAGTTTTGTTGCCAGGATCAGAATTACATAATAACTTACTAAGAATAACATTTCTTTCATCATGTTCAAATATAGATAATTATCACTAATAGAAATATTAAAATAAAAAATCAGCTAACATAATAACCTCATAATAACCTTAAAAGAAGGTTCTAATTTCTAATTTCTAACCATTCTACCACAAACAAATACATATATGCCTGGAAAAAGCTATACAAATTAATTAACACAAGCAGCGGATTAATTAACACAAGCAGCAAAAATCAATTGTCTGGCCAATTAATTAATAGTAGATTAAAAGCCAATTGTCCAACCACTAGCAGCAAAAATCAATTAACAGCAGGTTAATTAACACAGTTGAAGATTATAGCAGCTAAATTCAATTCAACCTTCTCCTTCAGTTCGTATTCTTGAATAGCAGCATGCAAGATGGGGCTTCAATTCAATCCTTCAAGTTGAACGCGGCAGAGACGGAGCGAACGAAGGAGGAGAGGGAACGATGGCCGGATGTTGGACGGAAAGAGAATAGCAGCAGGCACAGGCAGTAATCGAACTAAGATCGACAGATTAGGATGAGATAAATCGAATTGGGGATTTTGGGAAGATACAGAATTACGAGGAAAAGAGGACTCAAATGTCCTATTTCTTTTTGTCTCTCAACATTTCTTTTTGTCTCTCAATTATACAAAACGACGCAGTTCCATTTAAAGTGAAACGACGTCGTTTTGTATAATTGAGAGACAAAACAAAATAGGACATTGAGTCCTCTTCTCCTACCTATCGTAAAACAGACCTTCAGCAAGCATCAATGGCAGATTTGAGGGGGCAAAATTCCCAGACTCAAAATCATATTACCTGGTATATTATTTCTTCCCAGATCTCAGTGGGGGCAAGTGCCCCCATTGCCCCCACTGTAGATTCGTCCTTGAGCATTTCAACCCTAACCCAACTCAAAAATTTGCGTGTCAATTCGTGTCAACCCAAAAATGACACATTGACCCTGTTTGGTAAATAGTTGTTAGCCGATTACATTAGTTGTTAGCTGATTACCTTTTTGGTTAGCTGATTTGACTAGCTGATTGTGTAAACTTTTTTGGTAAAACTAGTTTATTTTAATACTCCCTTTGGTCCACAATAGAAGTCTTTCTAGAGAGTCTTTTTTGTTCCACAATACATGATATTTTGCTTAAATCTATGCACGTTAATTTACTTTTACCAAATATACCCCTATTTAAGTTGACTTTTTATCTTGGGAATAGATAAAGTTACTAGTGGATGCAATTATTACAAGGGTAACAAAGTCTTTTATTTAAAATTAATTGCATTTCTTAATTAGTGTGCATTAACCTTAAAAGACTTCTATTGTGAACCGGAGGGAGTAGTTGTTTAGGTAAATGACAAATACGGACATGATAAAGCATTTATTTAGGGTTAAAGGGTAATATTTGGGATAAAAATGTCATTCAAAAGAGATGGAGCAATAAACTAATTGAAAAGGTTTCTAAAATAAGCTTTTTGAACTCAATAAACTCTTTCAAACCTCTCTTCACCAAACAACATTATTAGAGGCTTGACTAGTTAAAACCTTTAAAGTGGTTCAAATCTCTAATTTTACTCCAAAAACTCTTTACCAAACATAACCATTATCTACTAAATTAAACTCAAACACTAAAATTACATATCAATTTAGTATCGTAAAATCGAGTTGTATGTACTTTTACCACATTCACTCTTAAGTGTATAAAGAAATACACTTCTTCATGAGTCATTTTTATTCCGTTACTTATATCATATTCAAATAATAGTATTCTGTGAGTTTTAAATACCAACTCACACTTTACATCTACACCTACTGATAGATTGGGCTAGGCTAGACTCGAGTTGGGCCTAATGGACTTATCTTAAAAAAAAATGCTCAATCCAAATCTAATATGCTTTTAATTTAGGTGGGTCAAATCTCAAACCCAACGTGAATAAACCATCGTAAAATAAGAATATAGATATTTAATAATTAAAATTAAAATTTATTATTAAATAAATAATTAATAATTAATAATTAATATTAATGGGTGGTCGGCCCATCCTATTTTAATAAATCCTAAACTCATCCTAAAAGTAGATAAACTTTGACGGGTCTAAATCTGATTGGGTATAATGTCAAATTTCTTTATCCTCACTTGACCAATTGGGCACGGAATGGACGAGTATCCAAACAAACATGTGAATAAGTATATTTGCATCTCAAGCATGGTCGAAGGGCTATCAACCTTGATTTTAAGGACAAATAAATGAAAATTAGATTTATCGAAAGAAATGTTGAAGTGTATAATTGTTATTGTAATTTCACAATTAACATCAGAGACGAAATACACAACGAAATTATTTGTCGTTAATATTTATCCCAAAAGAAAATCTAGGGTTAATTTGAAAGAAATCTATTTTACATTGATTCGCAGATGAAAGACTTTGATTTCTTTATTGTCAAAACGAAAACTATGTTTGTCGTCATTTATAAGGACTTTTGGGTTGATATTGTCAATTTGATCATTAATGAATTCAAAAAATAAAGTTGTTTAGTATCACATTAACTATGAAACAACATTTTTTTTTTTTTTTGAATAATGAAACAACATTTTTTATTTTCCAAAATTATTGTTTTTTGAGTTTTCTCTTTCTAAACATTAATTTTCTCTCTCATCATCATGCAACAACTAAATGACCTCAAAACTAAAAGGTTGAATAATTAAAGATGTTTAAATATCATCAAAATTTTTGAAATTTTCTACTTTGAAGTCATTAACGATCGAATTGGTATTATCAATAAAAAAAGACCTTGATTTTGTAATGGCAACGAACAACGTCCTTATTTTGACAACAAAAACCACAGTTTTTCATCACATGGGTTTCTTCAACCCTAAAATCTACAAGTTTTTAACATATTTTCCTCTAAAATCAATTAACCTCTAAATGAATCAATTAACCTCACATGCATATTTTTTTTAAAACCAATCATCTATTATGCAGTGGTACACAAAACAATTTTTAGTAATCGGACCACGTTCCTAATACGGTAAAATTTATCACCTCTGTCACCCCGAGTAAGTATTTCCATGTCAATTACTCGTGGTTAGGCCAACCATTATTGTTTCAATAATTGGCAAGATTCAAGCTTCAAGTGTTCATGCATAACGCACACTTCAATATTGAATTTCATTTGCATATAGCATGAACCCCGTTGGTTATGCTCGAACAACGCCGCAAACCTTTCACAATACCAAACCCACATCTATATACTATATACTACCCATTTTGTAGGAGACAAGTAAGTAATTCAAACTTGAACCCAAAAAAAAATGTCTATCATTTTAGATCAATCCGAGTTCCAAATTGCATTTCCAAACCTGAAACTCATAGCAATTGTTGCTTTCTTTGTAATTGTTGCTTTGTACCATACTTTGAATTCCAAGAAAGTTTATCTTCTGGATTTCGTATGCTACAAAGCACCCAAAACACATAGAGTTCCTATTTCTACCTTCATAGAACATGAACAAAGATTTGGGAATTTTGGTGATGCAACACTCGGATTTCAAACCAAAGTAATTGAAAGATCAGGGATCGGAGGTGAGACTTACTTGCCTTCCGGTATGCACCTGCTTCCCGCCGATCACACTTTGAAATCCGCCGTTGAAGAAGCCGAAATGGTACTCTTTACAAGCGTTGAGATTCTCCTGAAAACGCACAAAATTGAACCGAAAAACATCGATATGTTAATCACGAATTGCAGTCTCGTTTGCCCAACCCCGTCGTTATCAGCGATGATAATTAACAAATTTGGATTCAGAAGTAATATATTGAGCTTTAACCTTTCCGGCATGGGTTGCAGCGCCGGCCTTTTGTCGATCTCCCTTGCTCGAGACCTTCTCAAAGTTCATAAGAACTCGTTGATTTTAGTTGTGAGCACGGAAGCTGTTTCTTCGAATATGTACAGAGGAAAAGTGAAATCTATGCTCCTCGCGAATTGCTTGTTCCGAATGGGAGGAACGGCGATTCTGCTTTCGAATCGGAAAACCGATCGGAAAATCGCTAAATACGAGCTGCAACAATTGGTTAGAACAAATCTGGCATCGAAAAACGGATCTTACAAATGTGTATTTCAAGAAGAAGATGAAGAAGGATTCATCGGCGTATCATTATCCAGATCAATTCTACAGGTCGCAAGTGAAGCATTGAAAACGAACATGGCGGCATTAGCTCTAAACGTCCTTCCATACTCCGAGTTGATCAAGTACGCCGTATTAGCAGTCCTGTGGAGGAGAAATTGGCCGCCGGCAAAGAAGAGGAACGCTTACGTACCGAATTTCAAAAAGGCGTTTGATCATTTCTGCATCCATGCCGGCGGGAAGACTGTGATTGATGCGATAAAAGTGAAATTGAAGTTGAATGATAGAGATGTGGAAGCATCGAAGATGACACTGTATAGATTTGGTAATACGTCGTCGTCTTCAGTGTGGTATTCGCTTGGGTATTTGGAGGCGAAAGGTATGGTTGAGAAGGGTGATATAGTTTGGCAGTTAGGGTTTGGAAGTGGGTTTAAATGTAATAGTGGTGTTTGGAAATGTATTTCCGCCATTAAAGCTGATGCTTCTAATGCTTGGGTTGATAGGATTCATCGGTTTCCGGTGGATGTGCCGGAGGTGATGGATCACTGATGCCTTTTATATCGTATTCTCATGTAAACAAATAATCATTTAAGAATAAATTTTAGCCAATAAAATTACGACATTATGATTTGTTTGCAAAACGCTTTAAATTTTGTAAGTGTATCACTAACTCCCTAAACTCGGTTATTTTATATCACAAGCTTTCAAAACTTGTCCATAAAAATAGATTAGCTTCCTGAACTTTGTCAGTGTCTCATCAACTCCATAAACTTGCTTATTCTGTAACAACTAAATATAAAAACTTATTAAACCTAAATTCTAAAAATATATCAGAGGTAATTTTTTCGCTTCTGATACCTTTCAATCTATTATAAGAGTTAGGCTCTGTTCTTTATTACTGAACTGAACTGATTACTACTGAACTGAACTGAACTGAACTGAACTGATTGTTACTGAAATTAAGTAATAAAGAACAGGGCCTTAAGCCCTGTTCTTTATTACTTAATTTCAGTAACAATCAGTTCAGTTCAGTTCAGTAGTAATCAGTTCAGTTCAGTATTCAGTTTCAGTATTCAATAATTTATCATTATTTATTATAATTATTATATATTATTATTATTTATATATAATTTATTATTATTATCATTATTTATTTATAATTTCAGCAATTTATTATAATTATTATAATTTATTATATATTAATTTATCTATTTTCATTATAATTATATTTATATATAATTTATGCTTTGTCATTATATATATTATCATTATTTATTATAATTATAATTATTTGGTGCAACTTATTTGCAAATTTTGCGAAAAGTAAATAAATATTATATTAATACGTTTACATTACAATGCTCTAAAAAATTAACTGGCTCAACTACCTTAATATCTCAAATAGTGCAATTTTATCTCTAATATTAGAAGCCAATAGCAATTTTACCCTTAACATTGATAAATTGAGTCAAGATTTTGTATTCATATGAAAATTCATATTTAGACGTTAGGAGTAAAATAACCCCGGACCCAAAACGTTAAAGGTATTTTTGTACCTTAATACTTAATTGTAATAAAAAGTTAAGAGTTTGTATTCATATAAAAATTTGTATTTAATTTCATAGGTTTTAAATTATATATAAATTTGTGTTTGTATGTAATTTATATTTTTAATTTAAATTAGACTCATTTTTATTTAATGTCATAGGATTTTATCGAGCCTAGATTTTATTTGATATTTAATTTAGTTTAATCTTTAATAATATGTTTATTTATTATTGATATTATTTTTTTTGGTAGAAATATTATTATTATTATTATTATTATTATTATTATAAGCTTATTAATGTCCAATATTATCATTAAATTATTTTAAAGTCTAATATCATCATTATTGTTACGTTCGATTAAATTCGGTTAAGTTCGGTATCATTCAGTTAAGTTCAGTAGCATTCAGTTAAATTCAGTTCAGTTCAGTATTCAGTATCATTCAGTTCAGTTCAGTAGTATTCAGTTCAGTTCAGTTCAGTTTTTTTCAGTAATAAAGAACAGAGCCTTAGGCTCTGTTCTTTATCACTTAATTTCAGTAACAATCAGTTCAGTTCAGTTCAGTTCAGTTCAATTCAATTCAATTCAATTCAGTTCAGTTCAGTTCAGTTCAGTTCAGTTCAGCATTCAGTTTCAGCATTTAATTTCAGCATCCAGTTTCAGCATTCAGTTTCAGTATTCAGTAATTTATCATTATTTATTATATTATCATTATTTATATATAATTTATTATAATTATTATTATTATTTATCTATAATTTATCATTATTTATTATTATTATTATTTATAGTTTATCATTATCTATAAATTAGATAAAAGTCAAGAAATGATAGTTTATTAAAGTATATATGGTTTAATAAAAAAAAATAAAACTAAAGTATGCATCCATATTTAAAAATTAGGAATTGCATCAATATTATGAATTATTTCTCAAATTTATCCAATTTATCAATATTATGGATAAAATTCCACCATTTTAGACGTTAGAGGTAAAATTACTTCTGACCCAAAACGTTATTTTTGCACTGTAACCCTTAATTAAAATAAAAAGTTAAGAGTTTGTATTCATATGAAGATTTATATTTAATTTCATAGGCTTTAAATTATATATAAATTTGTGTTTGTATGTAATTTGTATTTTTAATTTAAATTAGACTTATTTTTATTTAATTTCATAGGCTTTTATTTGATATTTAATTTAGTTTTATCTTTAATAATATATTTATTTATTATTAATATTATTAAATTTATTAGAACCATTATTATTATTATAAGTTTATTAATGTCCAATATTATCATGAAAATTATTTTAAAGTCTAATATCATCATTATTGTTAAGTTCGGTTAAGTTCGGTAGCATTCAGTTAAGTTCAGTAGCATTCAGTTAAGTTCAGTATTCAGTAGTATTCAGTTAAATTCAGTTCAGTATTCAGCAGTATTCAGTTCAGTTCAGTTCAGTTAGTTCAATTCAATTCAGTTCAGTTCAGTTCAGTTCAGTTTTTTTCAGCGATAAAGAACAGAGCCTTAGTGTGACACTTGCAAAGTTCAGGAAGCTAATCTACTGTTATGGACAAGTTTAGGGAGCTAGTGATACGAAATAAACAAGTTTAGGGAGCTGGTGAGACACTTGCAAAGTTGAAAGAGCCAATCTACTATTTTGGACAAGTTCAGAAAGTCAGTGATGTATTATTAGACCTTTAGAAAAAGATAAATAAGTAGATTTTAAGGTTTCGGTGTGTAAAATCATAACTAAATCATATTATTTTTAATCTCAATTTATAAATTTTAAATCTGAAAAATATAGATTTTAACTATATAATAGACTTTTAATTTATAAATTTCAACCTTTAAAATATATTAAAAATAAAAATTTACTTAATTTGCATGATTAAAATTATTACTTAATGTAATTTTAAATAATTTTTAAAAAATGGGTTTCTATATAAATTTCTCTTAATTCTATTATCTTTTTATATACTTAGATTCCGTTTGTTTTACCTTCTATTTACTATCGCTGGTTGTTGTTTATTGTTACGGTTTGCTGTTGGAAAATACCGCTTCTCCAAAAACCAAAGCTTCCATGCTTTTGTAGAAAATTATCTTTTAGGTGTCAAACGACAAACGAAATGACATTAACTAAACATCTAAAACTTTCCATTTTGAAATAAAAAGGTAAATAGAACATAAATGAGCCATCAAACATCCGTAGGGTGTGTTTGGTTGTTGCTTTTCATGCTCATGTTTGTCTTTTCATTTCAAAATGAAGAGTTTTAGCTATTTGGTTAATCATATTCTGTTTGACTTTGATAACATCCCGATATTATTCATGGGATCAAAAGAGTAATTAACCAAACGATTGCGGACAGGAGGTACGCCGGTAAAGTGGCGTACGAGGCAAGACATAGATACGGCGGATCTATAGATTCCTCAACACGTCGCAGAAGGTCAGATGTCATAAAGAGGCTCGTAAACGCCATGTCTCGAGAGATCCGCCCTCAAGTATCGGGACGCCCGCAGAATGTCGGTGCCGATTCCCAATGAGGAAACCGATATTAATGGAGGCAAATAATAACCCATTAATGAGTTAAAGGTCATACTTGAATAAGATCAGTAACCACCATTAATGAGGCATTAATGGAGACTTTCTAGTTACCAAATCGAGAGTTACAACTACATGAGTATAAATAAACTTGCATCCCAAGCTATTGAGGTATACACTTTCCAAAAACCCTACTTTGTGATTACAGTTTATTCTCAGTAATATTACTAACTTTGGCATCGGAGTGTCCCCGACCGATCCCAACGGCGCCTCACAGGGAAGTGCTCCGATCAAGGATTTCTTCACTAGTTATCAGACTTTTATACTTGAAAATCAGCCTTTTACAAAAGCAGAGAGTCTCTGTTTTTTGGAAAACCAGTTTTTTCCAACAGCAAACAGTAGATAAAACAAACGGACCCTTAAAACTCAATTTGCATCCGGAACTTTATCTAAGAAGTGAATTGAGTCCCAGACCTTGGAAATCAACAATTAAGTCCCTATCCAATACCATTTTCATGAAGCAAAGTAACTCTATTAACCATCCTATTACCAAAAATATAAAATGATAAAATAAGATCAATAAAAATATTCAATATCTTTGGATTTTATTAGTTTACTATAAATAAACTAATACTAGTCACTTAATTTGTTTTTAAACTAATAATATTCATAATGGTAATTCTATTAAATTGAAATTTGATTTGTTCAACGAAAGAAACGACAATAAAGCGATTGTTTATGGAGAACTTCTACGGTGGACCGGGTGCAATGGACCCAATCAATGAAAAAAAAATCATGATATCTCATTAGGAGATAATTGGTGTTAGGAAAGAAAGTGCACAAATGTAATGTTTCTATTGGTTCCGGGACCGGAACCATAGTAGAATTTCTCTTGTTCATGATAACTTGTGCTTTTTATTTTAGTTATTCAAATTCTTCAATTTCGTACTCTTTTCCGTCTCTCAAGAACAATGGACTTATCTTAAATTATCTGATAATTGAATCTTTCTGTATAAAAAGTCAATCTTATTTTCGGAATCAAAATTGTTTTTTTATAAAGTAATTAGGTACCGGACTGAACAGTAACATGGGAATGCTCTTGGAGTGGTTCCGATGTGCTCTTCTCGTTATCGACGTCTCTGTGAGGGGATCGGTCCCTGGGAACACTCCGACGATCAAGTCAGTGCTAGCTTATGCGAGGTGCAAAGTAATATAGTAGAGAGAGAATGTAGCATACCCTTGTGAGAGCTACCTGAGAGGTATTTAAAGGCACCGTTAGTGAGCCCGTTATGCTGGGTTGGCCTGGTGGGCCTCGATATGGGTATGACCCATATCCCTAATAATAAAGTAATAGGAAGCAAAAACAACAACAACGAAACTAGCTCAGATTTAATCACGGGAAACTAACACTAGCAAGGTCTTCTTGCCAAGCAGCAATGTGAGCCCAAGCTGACTTTGATGCGCTTCATTTGCAAGTCTATCCACAACACAGTTCTACTTTCGGTAAACATGCTTGAAACTAATACTTTCAGAGCACCGACTCAGCTTGCGAATCTTGTAAATAAGCTTTTGTGACGAGCCCAGCAAATCAGATCGAGTCTGAATACAATAAATAAGCTTAGAGTTGTTATATTCCACTTCGTGTAACTTAATGCCTTTCATTTTAGCCACCTACAAATCCTAAAACAGGATTTTTTGGTCTTGTTCTCAGACGACTACCCACTATAAGACTTGTATCACTCCAAATCTCCACATGAAAATAATTACCTTTACTCAATTTATCTAAAAATCCGCCTATCAACAACCATTATATTCACAAACATGCTCGATAGAAGTTCGTAAACAAGTTTGTAAACAATTTCGTAAACGAGTCGAGATTGAGCAGGTCAAAACTCGCTTGAAAGTTCATAAATAGGCTCAGTTATCAGTTCGTAAATAAGTTCGATTGTAATGTTTCAAACATGGCCATAGAAGTTCGTGAGTAAACTCAATGAAAGCTCGTGAACAATATTAAATATATTTATATTTTATATTATCATTTTATATATTTAAAAATTGAATTTTGTAATAAGTATTGTTTGATATTATTTATATATATTTCCACATTAAATAATAAACTCTTTATTTAACATTACAGTAAAATATAGGAATTATGACAAAATCTGACTCTAGCATTTTTTTTAAAAGGCAGATTTAGCCTTAACGTATGAAATAGTTCAAATTTAATTATAATATTTTCCTGCAAGATCAATTTTGTTTTATGTTACTGGAAATTTAAAAAAACTGGTTTAACTGCTATTTAATTATCACAATAGACCTTCCAAACATAATTGATGTTTGAAAGATTCGATTTGACATTTAAATAACATCGAAACCAACATTTTCAAATTTTTAATAACGTTGAGTTAAAATTGATCTTGTTTCGAAATGTTAAGGTTATATTTACATTATTTTATGTGTTAGGAATAAATCTGCATTTCTTTAAAAAAAAAAAAATTAGAGTTAAATTTAGGATAAGGTATCAAATAGACCTATATTTTTTTGAGAAAGTATCAATTTAGGCTAACGTTTACAAAAGAGTATCAATTTAGGCATCGATAACGAATTGGACACGTCATTGCTATTACTCCGTTAATTTCTGATTTCTTCCTCCACGTACAATTGATAGAACTTAACGTAGTAATATCAATAAAGTATCTCGTCCCGTTGTCGAGACCTAAATTGGTACCCTATTTTAAACATTAAGCCTATATTTGTACTATTTTGTACATGGAGCCTAAATTTATACTTCCCCCATAGACCTATTTTGGTACTTTATCCTTGAAATTTAATACCAAAAATATAGGGATAAAGACAAAATTTAGCCCTAACGTTTTAAAGGAAATGTAATTTTTAGTCTTAACGTACGAAATTGTGCAAATTTAACCCTAACATTTCCAAACGATATCAATTCTAGCCATACATTATCGAAATTTTGAAAAGACTGATTTGACTGTTATTTAACTGTCATTTCAGACATTTCAAGCATCAATTATGTTTAAGATATTCAGTGTGTTACTGACATAATTACACAAAATCTGGTAAAATGATAACAATTAAATCTGTCACGTATAAGTTTATCACTTTTTTTTTTGTAAAGGTGTCTAAATTATTTGCTGTATCACTAATATAGTTACAAATAACCAGCCAAAAAATGTACGAAACAATTCAATTTATCGACAAACTTGTTTGGAATGTTTAATGTGACAGTAAAATATCCCTCCGTTCATTTTTTTTTGTTGTTTAAGGTTTTTCATCAAAACTAATATAATATTAACGAGACTATTAAGATGACTAATTTACCTTTAATACTTCTCTCCTGAATCTCTATTTTTTTATGCAAAATTCTCTCTCTTTTTAATTTTTATAGCTTAATTAAGATTATTTAGACATTAATAGTTATACCTCTCTCTCTTATTGTAAATATGGGCAAATCAGAGAAAACTTGTCAAAAGTGCATTCGCAAATCAAAATGCCATATAAAAATGAACAAATTAAAAAGTCTAAAACATCATATAGTAAAAAAGGCAATCAAATCAGTTTTTTTCAAATTTTCGATAACATAACATAAAATTGATCTTGCTTGAAAACGTTAGAATTAAATTTGTACAATTTCATAGATTAAGGGTAAATTTCATCAATGGTGTACAACATTTGTTCCATTTCACACTTTCGTGTACAACCTTTATTTTGTCTCACTAATACATATACGAACTTATAGGTGACCTCTCACTTTGATATACAGCAGGTAAAAATGACCGGTCAAACTGGTCAAACCCGCCATTTCACCTTTTTTTCAACTCATTCCTTAAAAAATGTGGGACCCACTTATATTCAATTACTATTATATCCTCTCCTCGATCTCTTTCCATTATACCGTATTTCCATCTTCTTCAATTACCAAAACATGAGCTTCCATAGTTTCTCTCTCTAACTACTGGTCTCTCATTATCTCATCTCTCTCTCTAACTTCAATAATCAAACACAAAATGAACATTTAATCAAAATCAAAACCCAAAAACCTACAACATGGAATTTGTTTAATCAAAATCAAAACCTAAAAACCCTCTCGCATACATTTGGTGTAATATCAATCTGAGAAAGAAAAGATGGATTTATAAAAAAAATCTGAGAAACAATTAAATCCCTCTTGATTTATAAAAACCATTTTTTCACACTTTTTGTATCAAAACCTAGGATTTGATTTGAATCTAGCTAGAGCACCACTTTGATTTTGTGTTTCTTTTTGCGTGATTTTAGGTTTAATTTAATTAATTTGAATTTAATTCAGTTTTGAATTTGTATTGATTTTTATATACGCGGGTATTCTGAACCAGGAAAAAAAATTATTGGCTTGGATGGAACTTGCCTTCATAGCCTTCACCTACAAAACCTTATCTCAAACCTCTAAAACCATCACTCGAAACCATTAACAATAGGCTTAAAACCAGCAGCCACTCAAAGCGGCATCAGCTTAATGTCGGCAAGAAGCTCATCGACCGGAAGCATAGATACATAATCATCCAACTGGAACTCAAAATCAAAAAGATCTTCCCTGATAACGTTGATAGGAGAGTTGAAGAGTTGGTCTTGGTGGATTTGTGAAAAGGGCTTAAGAGAGAGAAAAACAAAAGAATATACGTTAATGGTGGGTTTTGGAAATGGGGAGCTTTAATTCTTGCCGTTGTTTCCTCTTTTCAATTAGGCAACCATTTTTTTCCAATTTCACAACATGGACTTAGAAATTAAATTGAGAATGAGGGGTAAAAAAGATAATTAAATTTTTAGGAGTTGAAAACTGATGAGGTGGTGCGTTGACCTGGCGTTTACCGGTCATTTTTACCTGCTGTATACCAAAGTGGGAGGTCACCTATAAGTTTGTATATATTAATGAGACAAATTGAAGGTTGTACACCAAAGTGTGAAATGAGGCAAACGTTGTACGCCATGTATGAAATTTACCCCATAGATTAGTGCTAAATTTTCACTTCCTTTAAAAATGTTAGAGCTTAATTTGGCTATTATCCTTAAAATGTAAATTAGGATTTGGATTTTCAAATCATTTACTCAACTCAATTATCAAGACAGAAATTTCTACCGTCACTAGAGCGTTTGTGCTCGTTGTTCTCTTTTCTTCATCACTTTCCATTTCCGTTCGACCCTGGGTCTAGATTAGGAATGCGCTGATCTATGACCCATGACCAAAAGGAGTAAAAAAATGGTAGATCTATATATAGAGAAATTTACATAAAAAATTAATTTTAAAAAATAATCTACATTTATGTCAAACTAAATAAATCATTATTTTTAATATATTTTAAGGACTATAGTTTATAAATTAGGGGTCAACAATATGTTTTTTTATTGTTTAAGATTTGTGAATTGAGGTCTCAAATTTATAAATTATGGTACAAAAATATATTTTCTTGATGATATATAGAAAATAGTGACATATTGAGGATTAATTTTAGGGTTAATTTCAAATAAAATCCCCGTGATTTTACGCTTTTGCAGATGAGTATCAGTGAGTTTTTTTTTTCTGTAACAAAACAAACCTTGTGGTTTGCATCATTAGCAGAATCTAGGCAAATACTTAACTCTGTTAAAATGCTGACGTGATAAGAGGGTATTTTGGATTTTTTTTTTACTTTGACTAAGAAGAAGTAAAATAATTTGAAATTACCCCTGCAGTTTAACGGAGCCAAAATTACCCCTACAGTTTAACGGAGTTAAGACATTTGTCTTGATTCTGCTAACGATGCAAACTACATGGTTTATTTTGTAAAAAAAAAAATACATGTAACAATCTGTAAAAATATAAAATCACAAAAATTTTATTTAAAATTAACCCTAATTCTAATTTCAATAATATGATTTAATTGTAATTTTATCTTTTATATATATATATATATATATATGGAGTATAATTTTTTTTACATAGTAATATGATTCGTGCTTTAAAAGGGCCAAACTAATTTATATTTGGGAAAATTACACAGAAATTCATATTTTAAAAACTATTTACAATTATAAAAATCGTTTTTATGTATTTTATCATTATATGCTTTTTAATTTTAAAATATCAGAATATCATAATTTTATTTTTGTTTTTGTCAAATTTTCAGTTAATCAGTTGTAGAAAAAAAATACAGATTTAAAAATAACCACCAAATTTGATATTTAAATAAATTTGTTTAATAGTTTGAGATACTTATAAATAATTGGTTAATCTTGATTATTGTGTAATTTACCCTTTATATTTTAGACTTAACAAGAAGCCCCACTGTTAGGGTACAGTTTATAGGTTCTGGATAAAATAAGAGATAAGGCTCTAACAAAAAAAAAAAAAATTATAGGTAAAAATTTAAAATATATATAATAAATATTAAACAAAAATTTATTTCATTAATAATTGTATTTTACTTATTATTCATTCACCAAAAGGGATGCAAGTGAGGCGGGGATTCTCCGTCCCCGGAAACGGGGAATCACCGATAAGAATCTCCATAGGACGGGGATGGGGATAATTATATCCCCCGTGACAGGGATGAGGAATAGTATCTCCGTCCGTGGGGATCCCCGACCCCGCCCCGTTAATCCCGATGGGGAATCCCCGAAGGATCCCCAATTATTCTCCATTATAATTAAAATTATACTTTAAATATTATAATTTATAATATTTAACTTAAATTAGATAGACTTATTTTCAAATAAAAAATTAAATGGGATAAATAAAATATTAGCCAACGACTAAATAGATATTTTTCCTAACATAAACTAAACTAAAGGTATAGTATCTCTGTCATTCTTTCGAACAAAATCTAAAGAAGAATAGAAAAGAAATATATACTGATTTTTTAAAAATATAATTGGTGATTTTCGCAGGGATGGGGATGTGAAAATGGGAAAAAATGTTTTTGAACGGAGACGGAGATCCCCGCAGGTAGGGCTGTAATCGACCCGAGCCGAGCCGAGCTTTGGCCTGTTCAAGCTCGTCTCGCTATAAAATTAACGAGCTCGAGCCCGAGCCGAGCTTGCTATAAAATTAACGAGCCGAGCCCGAGCCGAGTTTTGGCTTGCTCAACGAGCTTGAGCCGAGCTTCGAGCTTGTTTCGAGCCCAAAATCCTCTTTTGGACTTGGTTCATTAACAAAATTATCTAATCATGAATTGTTTGTGAGTAAATTGTTAATTATATTTGTGAAGTTTGCTCGCAAATAACTCTTTAATTGTGTACATAAACAAGCTCACAAGCAAAGTTCGTGAATAAATAAACAAGATGCTTACAAATAGTTTGTCTATTACTCATTTATTATGTTTGTGAACAAACTCATCTAATAACAAATGAAATAATATTAAATTTAGATATTTGTGAACTAACACAAAATTATATAGTTTTCTACAAAACTAAAATTTGTTCATAAATGTTCTAATCGAGCCTGCTCGCGAGCTTTCGAGCCGAGCTTTGGTCTGCTCAAGCTTGGCTCGTTTACAAACCGAGCCAGTAAATCATGTTCACAAGCGGCTCGTTTACAAATCGAACCGAGTCGAGCCAAGCTTTTATCGAGCCGATCACCAAGCCGCTCATGAGCGGCTCTGTTCATTTACAGCCCTACCCGCGGGACGGTGATGGAAGACAAATCTGTCTCCATCTAACTCGTGGGGATGAAGACGAGGAATTCCCAACTAGTCGGGGACATGGAAAATGCATTCCCCGCCCCGCTCCGCCCGGCCACGTTTGCATCCTTTAGGGACTTAGCCTCGGTTCCAAATTATGGAAAAGATAAAAGGGATAATTACAAAACTAGTACCTTTTAAAGGGCTAGTTTTCTTTTTTAACTCATTTTGAGAAACTCACCAAAACTAACACATTTCATTAACTAAATTCCAACCTTGCCCTCATCTCTATCCTTTTATAACGTTGTCTTTCCCCCCATTTGCTTCTTTCGCGCCCTCGCTCTCGCTCTCTCTCTCTCTCTAAAGAACAAATCGCTTTACAGACAACGAACAACAATCAATCCAACCCACAGTTTGTGCTTCAAGATTTTATACACAATCATGTAAGTCTTTGATTTATTTACAAAATATAAAGCTTCGTCATATTCAAGGTTAAGATGTAGGATTTTGTTTCTCTAAAACCCAATGTATATTGTTGCTGTTGCATTTTCATGTTATTCCTGTTCGTGCGAATCCCTAAAAACAGAGACATTGTTGTAGGAAGATGCATTTCGTTTTGAACTTCACTCATCAGCGATTTTTTACCGAAAAGGTCGATAGCCGTCGATATCTTATTCATAACGACAGACATATCGGCGTCGTTAGATGATGAATATCGACGTATATCGACATATTTTTTCCATTCTAAATCATAATATTCAAACACAAAACACATAAAACATAGACAATAACAATATTTTTATATTAGAACAAAAAAAAACGAAAAAAAAACGGAAAAAAACACAATAAAACACAAAACACATACAGAAAACAGAAACAAACACACAAAACAACAAAAGTACATAAACATGAAAGACAAAAAATACACAAACTAAACATTCAGGTATTCAGGACCCAAAAGGGCGTCAGCGTAGTCCATCTTGGACTTCTCCAATTGCCTTTTGAGGCGCCTAATTGTCCTCCTGAGCCGCCTGTTTCTTTCCCTAACCGACTCTAGATGGTCAGCCATGGACTCAGCAGCGAAAGACATGGTGCTCGCCATGCCCCTCATGAATCGGACTATCTCGTCCGTGTCACCATCACGGAAGGATCCGCCGAACATAGCTATTAAAGCTTCGAACTCAGGAAGAGGAGGTGGTGGTGGTGGCGCTTCCATTTCTAGATAAACTAGAGTGTTGAGAGTTTTTTGAGAGTTTACTAGAATGAGTATACTATGAACAGACAAAGCGTCTATTTATAGGAGAAAGAACTGTATTATTCATGGGGGATCTCAATAGACAAGCCTCGTATTTAATGCTTAGAGTGATATTCGAAGAAGAGTGAAAGTCAAAGTGATCATTACATGCATTTAAGGCACCGCTTAACAGATCATTCTAGAAAAACGTCTTTTGATCTTCCGTCGAAATCAGTTGATACATGATCACTATCGACATCTATTACGAGAATGCATCGTAGATATATGTCAAATATCGGCGGAGTAGCCAGTCTTATGTGTAGATATATGCCGATAGGTGTCTATATTTAAGTTGTATCGACATATGTCGACATATCTTATAGTTTGAAGTGTGTATACCAATAATATATAATTTTCGTTAGCTTTCTTCGTTTAGTTACAAATAATATATAATTTACTTCTGTGTTTATGATAATGCAGAAATATGTCCACCCCGAATATTTGTCTGTGTATGCTTTCGTGGGATGGAGAATGGAAAAAAGAGGGGCCCATGGATACTATGATATACGTTGGTGGTCAATCGAAGGTGCTCCATTTTTCAACGCCAACTGATTATCAAACTTTGAGAGATAGAATTCACGCTTCCTTGAATGTTGATGCAACCTGTTTTGACATACAAATGGCAATGCACACAACATACGGTCCAAATAAACTTTTTGGAAGATTAGCACACATAGTGGATGACAGTGATATTGCTGGTTTCGTTGAGTTTTGTAGATGGAATAAACCCAATGTGATGCCATTATAGGTGACTATGACTTCTCAAACAAGTGTTGCGGAAGTAAGGCGACCAATGGTTGTTGAAGTACGGTGACCAAGTGTTGCGGAAGTAAAACGACCAATTGTTGCTGAAGTAAGATGACCAATTGTTGCTGAATTATGGCCACAAAATGTTGCTGAAGTAGAGGCAACCAGAATAAGTTATTGTGTACCTAACATAGCAATTGAGACTCGTGGTCCGGCAAAACATGTCATGAATCCATATACCCAATCTCCTCTTGGGCTAGACGATATTACATTGGATCACAATTGTGGGTATGATAATGTAGTGCACGGGGATGACCAAGGATATGGCAATGGATGTGATAACGATGACCATGGATATGATAACGACTACAATGGATATGACAATGATGATCACATATATGATAACGATGATCGCCAAAGATCTGTTTCAGAACCATCGATTGATAATGTTCAACCAAGTTTGCATGAGATTGATGATGAAGCATGAATGAGAAGGAGAACGGATCCATTTCGGCTTGTTCCACAAGTACCAGAGGATGGAGACATTCCGATGAAAACTACAGAATCTTCGGGGGATGGTGGGTTGAAGGCGCATGATATGTTCAAAAGCAAACGAGAACTGTACGATTGTCGTACCATGAGCCCATACATCCACTAGGCCACCAGTTTGAATGGAAAGTTTGTGAGACTCCTAAGAGGGTGCTTCCTCCTAAAAAGGCTGCGCCTAGAGTGGGACGTCCGAGAAATCAAAGCCGAATACCGTCAAGGGGCGAGGAGGTAACTCCAACAAGATGCACCAGATGCGAGCATACTGGTCATAATCGAGCGAATTGTACTAGTATGTTACGAGTTCCATCTCGGCTTCCACCAACAATATCGAGTGAAGCAAGCTGCTCTAAAAACTCAGTTGGCAAATAGTGTACTCTATCTTCTGTATTGATAATTTCTGTATTGATAATTTGTGAAATTTTGTGTATTCTTTCCATGATAATTACACGATTGAGAGTTTGTGTCTTTTGAATCAGGAGTTTACGCAACAGTATGTCATATATAGGCACCGATATAGTCCCATATCGACCATATAGACATCGATATAGTCCCATATCGACTATATAGACGCCGATATGATCCCATCTGTCCTACGTACACGCCGATATGGTCCCATATTGACTATATAGACACCGATATGATCCCATCTGCCCTACGTACACGCCGATATGGTCCCATATTGACTATATAGACGCCTTCCATGATCCCATCTGTCCTACGTACACGCCGATATGGTCCCATATCGACTACATAGACGCCGATATGTTCCCATCTGCCCTACGTACACGCCGATATGGTCCCATATCGACTATATAGACGCCTTCCATGATCCCATCTGTCCTACGTACACGCCGATATGGTCCCATATCGACTATATAGACGCCGATATGTTCCCATCTGTCCTATTACCAACAAACGTCTATCACCAATAACAATTTACATTAATAAGTTACCAACAAACGTTTACATTTTACAAAAGATTACAATCCAAGCAAATTAGGCCTTGTAATTAGATCATTCTGGTTGAACAATCGTTGGTTGAAGAGTTCCAAGCACACCCGCAGCCTATAGAAACGTCCATCAGACCCGGAGAATCCATAATCCGTACATAATGGCCCTTTTCAACATAATGCTGAGCAAACAAGCATAGGAAGACACCACAATCATTGGACCTTTCCAGAAATGCTTCCATGTCTCCAAACCGTAACCCACTTAGGAGTCCAAACTCCCAATCCCCAAATCTTAACTCAACACCTCTAACTTTGAAGCAAAGCTCCCTGGGTTTGAGGTCTTCACGTATGATCTCCCTTGTTAAAGGGTATGACAAAGGACTCCTACAAATACTGCATTGGTCATATCCAAATACTGGCCGAAGCAACTCTTCCTAAATAGATTTGCTTGGTTTAGTGTTAAACAATCCTTTATATGTTTTGCTGCTTCTAGGTTACACCTAACTGTGATGACGCTTTCCGTTCCAAATGCTTTTTTGTATTTATATCCATATTTCTTCTTGGCTTTCTTCTTCGAAGGAGAGCCATGCTCATCTCTCTTCCTCTTGTCTACACGATCATGCTGAAAAATGTTGTAGACATATCATCAGGGAACATACAATTAAGCTAATTATAACGTTGAGCTAGAATGAGCTAGCGTATGCTAAAATAAGAGAGTTATCAGTAATAGTTCCTCGATATGAATGTTCTATCGGCAATAGAACGTCGATATGAATGTTCTATCGGTAATTAGCTCGACGATATGAATGTTCTATCGGTAATATATCGTCGATATGGATGTTCTATCGGCCATTAGGCTGTCTATGACTATGTACTATCTACAATTAGGTTGCCGATGAACATACACATTGACGAATTTCAACCAAACCGAATGACTTCCTAACACCAGACGAACCCAAAAAAAACCCTAACACCAGAAGAAGTAAACGAAACGAAACGAAATATTCCTTCTCAAACACAACAAATGTACATGCAATACAAGAGAGAAACGCAAATGTAAAGTCAAGTTATTTACCCTCTTTGTCGTCCTTCCTTCTGAATTCGATTCGTTGTCTGAGCTTGGTGTTCTCGCCATGTCCACTCGAAGTAACAGAGATTCGCCGGATGAAATGTACAGAATCGGGCAATGAATCGTCGGAAAGTTAGAGAGAGGAATAGAGGGGTGTTAGGTTAGAGAGATGGAAGTTCGAATGTTGAAGAGCGGGAGCGGAGTGATAAAGATGAGGGCAAGGTTGAAATTTAGTTAATGAAATGTGTTAGTTTTGGTGAGTTTCTTAAAAGGAGTTAGAAAAGAAAACTAGCCCTTTAAAAGGTGCTAGTTTTGTAATTGTCCCAAGATAAAATCGTGTAGTTTTTTTTTTAATACCAAGAAACGACGTGGTTTCAGTTCACTTGAGTGAAATGGCGTCGTTTCTTTTGATGAAATAGAATTTGTTTTTTAGGAAAATAGATATAACCAGTAGTACCCAGCCCTCCCCTTCGTTTTCTTCTCTAGCTTCTAATCCTTTTTCGCCTCTGCTGCCTTTATCCATCTTCGCCTCGACTTCTCTGCAGTCCCGACGACGGCGACCACCAGGACTCAAACAGCCTCCATCGCCACTTCTCCCACATCTTCTGTTCTTCGCCGGAATTGATCTCAAGCCAGGTTAATGTAGTTGATTTGTCGTTCAATTTTTATTTCAAATCCCTAGCCCTAGTTTAGTTAGTGTATACATGATTTGTCTTTCAATTTGACGTGTTTCAATAGGTTTTTCTTTCAATTTGACTTTCAACAGCATAGATTCTCTGTGTGGCATTTTAACAAACAGGTTGGGTTCAAGCTTAAATTTTTCAATGTTGATGTGCAGTATGAGCTGTAAAGCAGCTCCAGTTTTGTTTATGCTTATAAAGTTCTGCTACTTGAGTGGTTTTAGTTGGAAGGAAGAAGGGTATTGAGGAAAGAAGTTGGAAGTTGGGTAATATAATCAAATGATGTGTGCTGCAATTACTCCTCATTTGATATTTGAAGATCTATATTTAAAATGAGAATTGAAGACATTGTGTAGGTTACATCTTTTTTCGTTTAAGATATATACTTATTTAGATTACAAACCCATCAGTTTTCTTAAATTGCTTTTTGAGACATCTAGCATTTGATGACTTCATATCATGGAAAAGAGAGATGGGTGGAACCTATGTTGCACGGACACTTCTAGTTAGTTGCGTTTCTGCACTCCGTGCCCGTATCCATTTCGTGTCCGTGTCCATTTTCATTTCTAGACTATTTTATGAAGATTATGCTTTAGAAACAACGTTTCCCGTGTCCGTGCAACATAGAGTGGAACTATATGATTCTAATGGAGATCATCAAATATGTAATTACTCTGTGAAGAGGAGCTTGGCTTGGCTATAACTGAACCGATTTTAATGATTATAGATATTTTTTTATTGACATTTTAAAATTTTTGTTATTAAGTATTGGAGCCCCAGGTCAACCTTGTGTAGATAATAACTGTGTCTTGATTACAAAGAGTTATCGATCATACTGCGGATGTAGCTATCGATTAGTTGGCATAAGGATAAAAGTGAAAAACATGTCGATGATGAAGTAGATAAGTGTATGTATTTTGAACACTCGGTGGAAGTAGAAAGTGATTTTTTTTTATGGTTGATGGAACTTTCAGATAGCGTTTATATTGAGGAATTTTGTTCGTCTTTGAATCAATTTGGCATTTCCTTTTCCTTCCAATGAGTTGATTATGATGCAGAATTTTGTCTTTTAGCGCACTTGTTAGATTTCTTAAAAGAATCTTTGATATTTCTAGGGAGTTTATCCTATAGTGCAATTCATCTTTCACTTGGTGTGATTGTTGAGTATTAGAGTGTTATAAGCTTTGACTCATGTGAAGTTCATTTTCAACTGAATCAATGATCATATAGTGTTGACTTACTTAGATTAGGATACAACTGGAATGACTCTTTACATTATTTTAATTTTCGAAATCATATCAATTTTGGTTTTTACTAACGTTTGATTGCTAACATAGAAGGATAGTAATAGCCACTTGTTCTCTTGTGAACATTTACCAAGTAAATACACAGTTTAAGTGCTAAACCAATGGGAAGTTGGAGAATTTAGGATTAAAACCATACAGTTTCATTATCACTTAAGCCTTAAACCCGTGAAAGTTCAAGGGCTTAATAATGTGTTTTGCCTTTATGTTTTTGCTACCATCTCTGTTTATTTTATTTGTGTTGTTGTCCAGTTCAACCATTCATAGACTGACTTTGCCTGTAATGTTTATACATTGTGGACAATTTATCGCACTTCTCCTTTAAAAGCTTTGGCTTTTGAATCTCAATTGCTAGTGAATGATGAACTTTGAGTTCTGCAGTTATGATCTATGTTGCACAAAAACTCCTCTTCAGTAGCATTTTCGTGTTTCGTGTTTGTTTCTGTTTCCATTTCTGTTTCCTGGCTATGTTTTGAAGACTATGTTTTAGAAATAACGACTTCCAGTGTCTGTTTAGGTTGTGATTCAGTTTGCTATCAGTTTGCAGGCAAACAGAGATGGTTATTCCACCACCAGCAAAGTGGCCTCCTAGAATTACACAATATCTGAAGCCTTACATCCTGAAGATGCATTTCACAAATAAATTTGTGAGCGCCCAAGTTATCCACTCACCAACTGCCACAGTGGCATGTTCTGCAAGTTCACAAGAGAAGTCTCTGAGGCCAACCATGGAAAATACTCGAGACGTAGCCGCTGCTGCCATGATCGGGAAACTACTTGGGGAGCGGCTGCTTCTCAAGGACATACCTGCAGTTACAGTTTTCTATAAGAGAGAACAAAGGTATCACGGTAAGGTGAAAGCTGTGGTTGATTCTGTGAGAGAAGCTGGTGTCAAACTTATTTGAACTCGGTACTGGTTTATTCGTGGTTTCGAGGTGTTACTGTTTTGTTCTTCAAGAGATTAATAGGAAAATCATGATATGGTTCTGTTTTTGGATTTTCTTTTGGTTTAATCTGATTTGATGGAGGAATTGTTGAGGACTGGATGGATCATAGACAATGTCAATCTCTGAAGTGAATAATGTGGTTGTATTAGGGAAACAGATTGAATCTATTATGAATTATTCACAAATTCATCACTAAGATGAGGTACATATTTTTTTAAAATTGGGTTTAATACATAGTCTTTGGACTTGTTTAGAAAAGTCAACAGTCTCTCTCTATACTTGGAAAACGTTTTTTTTACTCTTTGAACTTTAGTTTCCTTAAACTGGAAATGATTTATTAGTTTTTGAATTTGTTTATATTGATCTTGTAGTCCCATTAATATGCTTAGAGCGATATGTCAAAAATCTTAAAATAATACATGGCAGTTTATGATGATACCTGTTATTTTAGATTAATTTGATCCCAAATACTAAGTTAAAGTTTAAATTTCTTAAAGAAAAAAAAAAAAGAAAGTTGAAATCGATATCTAAACTGATATTAACAAAATTGATTCTTAATTCGACTTATTATATTTTCTAAAAAATTCAAGTTTTAATCAATCCTTGTTTTTCTGAAAAATAATCATAATATTGTCGTGAACTCTTCTTGTCATTTGACAAGTCTGCTCTGTCTTGTTTTTGTGACAAGTTCCTTCCAGTTTGCTATTCTGTTTTATTGCTGTTCTTATGGCTTCGTCCAGCAACATTGAATCTTTGTATGGAAATTTGTCCTTGGAGGACGAGGAGAATGGTGGCGTTGCCGTGTCACTGGAGGATTTGAATACAAATCAACTTGATTTGCGTTGGTGTCTGGTGGGGGGGGGGGGGGGGGGGGGTTTCTTACTGATAAATCTCTTGACTTTCAGGCTATGAAAGATATGATGGCCGATGTATGGAAGTCGGGGAAAGGAGTATACATCAGGGCGCTGAGTAATAACCGTTTTCTATTCCAACTGTTCCATGAGATTGACATCCGACGGGTTATTGACAATGGCCCTTGGTCGTTTGATAACAAACTATTGATTGTGAGACGTCTTGCTGCAAATGATATTCCATTGGAGGTGCCATTGGTTCATATTGTTGTATGGGTCCAGGCTCATAATTTACCAAGTGGCTTTATGTCAGAAAGAGTGGCGGTTGTCATTGGAAATTATATGGGTTCTTTTGTTTCCTCTGATCCTAATAATTTCCAAGGTGTGTGGAGGGAATATATGAGAATTCGGATCTCTATTGATTCGAGGAAACCGTTGATGCGAAGGATGAAGATGAAGAAACCTTGGTGAATGGTTCTGGATTGATTTCAAGTTTGAGAGGATCAAACGATTTTGTTTTATCTATGGATTCCTGGATCATACGGAATTCCCTTGCCCTAAGGTGTATGAGTTTGGCGATAGGGAGATTGTTAAGCCCTATGGTGTTCATATGGTTGCACAGGCTGGACGTATATTACCGAGCAGAGGCTCACGATGGCTTGTGACGGAAGCTGCAGCCCGTGGCGGCGGCGGTCCTTTCTTGATGGCAGTTGATTTGCAGGAGACTCAAAAGGCGGTTAGTAAGGAGAGTGGAGTTGATTTCGGAAATAACCAACACATCATGGGAGGTAATGGGGGCAATCCAACTAAGGCAGTTGAGATGGTTAGTGGGGCCAGCGGTCCACAAGAAGCAGTTTGTGGTCCTGATACAGAAAAAGGAGTCGTTATTGTTGATATTAAACGACGTCGAAAGGATGCGGAAATGAAACATGTGGCAGCTACGGAAGAGGTAGTTTCAGAGTTTATGCTTCATGACAATACCGGGTCAAAAAAGGGATCATTGGCGGGTTCTGCTGGACAGGCCCGCCCGTCACCATGAGTATCTTAGCCTGGAACTGTCGTGGCCTGGGCAACCCACGAACAATTCGGGTTCTTTTGGATCTTGTCCGTCATCACAAACCCAATCTCATTTTTATTTCTGAAACTCGGTTAGGAGAAGCTAAGCTTGATGTTGTGCGTAGAAAGTTGGGCTATAAAGGTTGTTTCTGTGTTAGTAATTTGGGCCGTGGAGGTGGTTTGGGCCTAATTTGGTTAGAAGATAATATGGTTCAGGTTCTAAATTCAAGTAAGAACTTTATTGATGTCTCTATTCACCTGTGTACAATGAGAGCATGGAGATTTAATAGCTTTTACGGTATACCTGAGAGAGTTAATCGGCGGGAATCGTGGGACCTGCTCCGATCTCTTTCTCATTCTTCGTCTCTATCGTGGTGTTGCATGGGTGATTACAATGATTTATTGTCGCCAGATGAGAAGAAAGGGGTTGTTCCGCATCCCTGTGGTTGATTTCGGGATTTCAACATGCTGTCATGGATAGTGGCCTGGTTGATTTGGGTTTCTCTGGTCATCCGTTTACCTGGGAACGCGGGAGGGGATCAGATGCGTGGGTAGAGGAATGGTTAGACAGAGGTATGGCAACTGCTAGTTGGCTGGATTTTTTCCTTAATTCAAAAGTATCAGTACTCAATTACTCATCTTTCGACCATTTACCTTTGCTCCTTACTCTACAACAAAAGAGTAGGAGAGTTTGGGTGCGTAAATTTCGTTTTGAGAACTGCTGGTTGCATGATTCTAAATGTGTTGATGTTATGGAAAGTGTCTGGAATAGGAGTCTGATTCAGTCTATTATGTCAAAAATTGAGGAGTGTGGAGAGAAGCTGAATAATTGGGGGAATTCCTACTTGCTGCAGGTTAAAGATGAATTAAAACTGGTTAAAGCTGTACTTAATAAGCTTAGAGGGAGAAGAGATGCCGGTAGTGTGGAAGAATTCGAAGCGAAGCAGTGATGGTATTTTGAGTTGTTGGGCATTATGGAAGTATACTAGAAGCAAAGCGCAAAAGCACATTGGTTGCAAGGAGGTGATGCTAATACAAAAAAAATTCCATTCTTACGCTTCAGGGAGGAAAAGGCGCAATAGGGTGGAGAAAATACAGGATGACCAGGGTAATTGGCAAGATTGGGATGTATCATTTGCCGGAGGTAATGACTTCATATTTTTCTAATCTGTTCCTATCGTCCAATTCGTTCTCTGTGGATGTCATTGACAGTATCTCGCCTGTAATCACTGATGATATTAATGAGTCTTTGTTGAATGATATTACTGATGAAGAGGTTAAAGAAGCTATGTTCAGCATGCATCCGGACAAAGCTCCGGGACCGGATGGATTAAATCCGGCATTCTATAGATTCTTTTGGTCTCTTGTGGGAGGAGATGTAGTTAAGCTATGTCAGAATTTCTTAGCTACTGGTGTTTTGCCGACAGGTCTGAATGAAACCAACATTGTCTTAATTCCAAAGAAAGACCACCCGTAACAGATGGGGGATTTGAGGCCAATTTCCTTTTGTAACGTGCTCTACAAAGTAGTGGCGAAGGTTTTGGCTAATCGCTTAAAGCCTATTCTAAATTCTCTTATCTCTGAATCGCAAAGCGCTTTTGTACCAGGTCGCCTTATAACGGATAAATTTTTGATAGCATTTGAGACCATTCATCATTTAAAGAGGCAAAAGCGAAATGCTACCGGCTTTGCTGCTCTCAAAATCGACATGAGTAAGGCTTATGATCGTTTGGAATGGAGATATATCAGAGAGATTCTAATCAAATTTGGTTTTACGGAGCGTTGGGTTGACCTTATTCTACACTGCATTAGCACTATTCGGTATCATATAGCCACTGAGGGGCAGCTACTGGGACCGATTCGTCCATTCAGGGGTATCAGGCAAGGGGATCCCTTTTCCCCTTACCTATTCATTATCTGTGCAGAAGGTTTGAGTGCGCTTATTAGAGCAAAGGAAAGAGAAGCTCTGTGGCAGGGCTGTTCGATAGCGAGGGAAGCCCCATTGGTCAGTCATCTATTTTCTACGGACGATTGCTTCCTGTTTTTCAGGGCTTCAGCTATAGCGAGTGAGATTGTCCAGGATGTGCTAAATGAGTATGAACTTGCTTCAGGGCAGGTGGTGAACTATCAGAAGTCTGTTGTGTTATTTAGCAGTGTTGTTAAGCCAGAGGACAGGAGGGCTGTTTGCGAGAGGTTGGGGGTTGCTGCAACTGAGGATCAGGGGCGTTACTTGGGTCTGCCGTCGTTTATGGGTAGACGAAAGAATGAGGTCTTGAGGTTCATTAAGGATAGGACATGGAATAGGCTTCAATCTTGGCGTTCTAAGCTTCTTTCTAGGGATGGCAAAGAAGTACTTCTCAAATCAGTTTTACAGGCCATACCTACTTATGCGATGAATGTTTTTCTATTACCGGTGGGTATGTGTCAGGAAATTGAACGAATGTTCAATTCGTTTTGGTGGTGCTCTAATGGTAAGGGTGTTCGTTGGTTGCGATGGGATTTAATGTGTCAACCGAAGAAGTGTGGTGGTTTGGGTTTTAAGAAAATTCGTGAGTTCAATCTTGCTATGCTTGGGAAACAAGCCTGGTGGTTTACTTCTGAGCCATTGTCACTTGTTTCTCGCATTTTTAAGGCTCGTTATTTCAAGAATTGTGGCTTCCTTGACGCGCCTAAGGGTTCTAACCCAAGTTTTGTTTGGTCGAGTATACGCAATGCGCAGAATTTATTGAAGCAAGGCTGTAGAAGGCGAGTGGGAAGTGGATTAAATATCAAAATTGGGGCTGATCCTTAGGTGTCAGGGAATTTAGCGGGAAAAATTATTTCTGTGGTTCATTCTGATTTTGTTGAAGCTCCTGTTGCTGCGTTATTTGAGGTGGATCGCTGGAAGTGGGATGTGGATATTATCTATGATTTGTTTAATGAGGAGGACATGCGGAACATTCTTAGCACTCCCATCTCTAATGCTTCTGAAATGGACACTTGATACTGGAGGCATGAGTATCACGACTTTTATACAGTTAAAAGTGCTTATAACTGGTTGTCAAATGTCGTGTCTGATGCGCTAAATTGGTCCGGGAATCGATTGTGGCAATTGAAAGTGCCTCCAAAAGTTCGTAATCTGCTTTGGAGAGCCTCAAAAGGTATTTTACCAACAACTGTTGTACTACTGGGATGGAAAGTTAGCCTGAGTCCTATGTGTCTGATGTGCAATTGTGAGGCTGAATCGATTATGCATGCTTTGTGTTACTGTCATCATGCAGTTGCTATTTGGAATCAATCAGATTCTATTAATTTTACTAGGGTTGAGTTTGATAATTTTCTGGATTGGATGCATTTTTTGTTTGAAAGGCTAAGTCCTGAGAAGTGTGCGGTTTGGGCTATGACAGTTTGGGGGGGTTTGGACAGGTCGAAATAAGTTTGTATGGGAGGGAACTCGTCTGCCGTCTAATATTTCTTTTAATCTGGCGTGCGCGGGACTTGAGCAGTGGCAAGACGCGCACATGAATTTTCTGCAGAGTTCTAGCTTTAATGGGGGTTTGCTGGGTGAAGGAAGGCGGACTCCTGCTTGCTGATCTAGGCCGACGGTTTTCGAGTTTAAACTTAATGTTGATGCGTTCGTCATTCAAGGTTCCGGTCTGCTCAGGCTAGGTGGAATTGTTCGGGACAGAAATTGAGTTTTCCGATATGCTTTCTCGAGGTGTATTCAGGGCAATTTCTCTCCTAGGGACGGGGAAGCAGTGGGGGTGAAGGAAGCGCTTAGTTGGTTAAAAAGTCTCGGCTTGGACAACTGTGAAGTTGAGTCTGATTCGGCATTGGTGGTAGAACATCTACAGCAAAACTCATTTATCTCTCTATATGGTCTTATCATTGATGATTGCAAGTTTTTGATTAATTCGTTTAATAACGTTAGAGTCAATTATGTTAGTCGCTCTGTCAATAAGGTTGCTCATCAGTTAGCGGGTATATCTTATTCTTTGGCTGAGCCTTTAGCTTGGTCAGTTAGACCTCCTGATTTATTGCTTGATGCTTTATATTGTGACTGTTCTGTTTAATGATATCGTATCCAGTTTCAAAAAAAAATCAAGTTTTTATTTTTTATTTTTTTTATAGGAAGTTTTATTTTTTTTGGTAGGAAAGGAAAGAAAAAACAAACAAACAACAAAACAAAGAACTTAACCCGGGATCAGTCTAGAAAAACTGACCCCACCATATCATCCAAAAGAAGAGAAGAAAGGAAACTAGGAGGTGAAGAGAAGGTAGAGACTCCCAACGATGCTATTGGTTTAAACAGGATTATATAGTTTGGATAGCTCTGTCTTATTTGAATCTTGGGTGTCCGCTATGGTTACTTCCTTTAAAAACAAAGTAGGATTACTTTGCTTCAATAACGAATAGTATTGCGACACGTGTTAAATTATTTTAAAATAAAATAAATTATATTAAAAGTTGACCTGTTATTACAGGTTACCACTAGATAGGGAAAATTAAAGTTACACAGGGTAGAATATAATTCTATCCACCAAACCACTTTACAGAAATTGACACTATTTTACGGAAAATCTATAAAACCTTTACAAATTTCCGTAAGATTTCTATAATTTTACGTAAATTAATTATTTTTTGTTAAATTATTAATAAAAAAAAAATTTAATTCTTTCCACCAAACCACTTTACGAAAATTGACACTACTTTACGGAAAATCTATAAAACCTTCATAAATTTCCATAATATTTGCACAATTTAACGTAAATTAATTATTTTTTGTTAAATTATTAATAAAAAATAATTATAATTCTATCCACCAAACCACTTTACGGAAATTGACACTACTTTACGGAAAATCTATAAAACCTTTACAAATTTCCGTAATATTTGTATAATTTTACGTAAATTAATTATTTTTTATTAAATTATTAATAAAAAAATAATTTTAATTCTATCCACCAAACCACTTTATAAAAATTGACACTAATTTACGGGAAATATATAAAACCTTTACAAATTTTCGTAATATTTGTAAAATTTAATGTAAATTAATTATTTTCGGTAAATTATTAATAAAAAATAATTTTAATTCTATCCACCAAACCACTTTACGTAAATTGACACTACTTTATGGAAAATCTATAAAAACTTTACAAATTTCCGTAACATTTGTATAATTTTACGTAAATTAATTATTTTTTACTAAATTATTAATAAAAAAATAATTTTAATTCTATCCACCAAACCACTTTACGGAAAATCTATAAAACCTTTATAAATTTTCGTAATATTTGTACAATTTAACGTAAATTAATTATTTTCGATAAATTATTAATAACAAATAATTTTAATTCTATCAACCAACGCACTTTACAAAAATTGACACTACTTTACAAAAAATCTATAAAATCTTTACAAATTTTCGTAATATTTATACAATTTAACATAAATTAATTATTTTTGTAAATTATTAATGAAAAATAATTTTATTCTATCCACCAAACCACTTTACGTAAATTGACACTACTTTACGGGAAATCTATAAAATCTTTACAAATTTCCGTAACATTTGTATAATTTTATGTAAATTAATTATTTTTTATTAAATTATTAATAAAAAAATAATTTTAATTCTATACACCAAACCACTTTACGAAAATTAACACTACTTTACGGAAAATCTATAAAACCTTTACAAATTTCCGTAATATTTGTACAATTTAACATAAATTAATTATTTTCGATAAATTATTAATAAAAAATAATTTTAATTCTATTCACCAAACCACTTTACAAAAATTAACACTACTTTACGGAAAATCTATAAAACCTTTACAAATTTCCGTAATATTTATATAATTTAACGTAAATTAATTATTTTTGGTAAATTATTAATAAAAAATAATTTTAATTCTATCCACCAAACCACTTTACGTAAATTGACACTACTTTACAAAAAATCTATAAAACCTTTACAAATTTCCGTAACATTTGTATAATTTTATATAAATTAATTATTTTTTAGTAAATTATTAATAAAAAATAATTTTAATTCTATCCACCAAACCACTTTACAAAAATTGACACTACTTTGCGAAAAATTTATAAAACCTTTACAAATTTCCGTAATATTTGTACAATATTACGTAAATTAATTATTTTTGGTAAATTATTAATAAAAAATAATTTTAATTCTATCCATCAAACCAATTTACGTAAATTTACACTACTTTACGGAAAATCTATAAAACCTTTACAAATTTCCGTAAACTTTGTACAATTTTTGTAAAGTAATAAATTTTTATTAAATTATTTTTTATTAATAATTTTAATTCTATCCACCAAATCACTTTACGTAAATTGACACCACTTTACGTAAAATCCATAATGTAAGGTAATTATTTTTTGTTAAATTATTAATAAAAAATAATTTTAGTTCTATCCACTACTTTACGGAAAATCTATAAAACTTTTACAAATTTTCGTAATATTTGTATAATTTTACGTAAATTAATTATTTTTTTATTAAATTATTAATAAAAAAATAATTTTAATTCTATCCACCAAACCACTTTACGATAATTGACACTACTTTACGGAAAATATATAAAAGCTTTACAAATTTTCATAATATTTGTACAATTTAACGTAAATTAATTATTTTCGGTAAATTATTAATAAAAATAATTTTAATTCTATCCACCAAACCACTTTACGTAAATTGACACTACTTTACGTAAAATTTTACAAATGTTACGGAAATTTATAAAGGTTTTACGGATATTACGTAAAGTGGTGTCAATATACATAAGGTGGTTTGGCGGATATAATTAAAATTAATTTTTATTAATAATTTAACAAAAAAATTATTTTACGTAAAATTGTACAAATGTTACGGAAATTTGTAATCGTTTTATGGATTTTATACGCAAATTTGTTATTTTACAAAAATTACTTTACGTCAATCTTGTACTGATAGACATAACATGCGTAAAATAAGATTAAATTTACATAAAGTTGTTATTTTTTGTTAAAATATTATTAAGTTCCCAAAATCGAGTTTCACGTAAATTATTTGCCTTTTACTAAAATCATTTAGTGTTGCTTACTATATTTATAAATAAATATAAATTAATTAATAAATCATATTATTTTTATTAATAATTTAACAAAAAAATAGTTACTTTACATAAAATTGTACAACCATTACGGAAAATTTTAAAGGTTTTATGGATTTTACGTAAAGTAGTGTCAATTTATATAAAGTGGTTTGGTGGCTAGAATTAGAATTCTTTTTTATTAATAATTTAACAAAAAATAATTATCTTACATTTTGTACAAATATTACGAAAATTTGTAAAAGTTTTATGAATTTTATGTAAAGTGGTGTCAATTTACGTAAAGTGATTTGGTGGATAGAATTAAAATTATTAATAAAAAATAATTTAACAAAAATTTATTACTTTATATAAATTGTACAAAGTTTACGAAAATTTGTAAAGGATTTATAAATTTTCCGTAAATTAGTGTCAATTTACGTAAAGTGGATTGGTGGATAGAATTAAAATTATTTTTTATTAATAATTTACCAAAAATAATTAATTGATGTAATATTGTACAAATATTACGGAAATTTGTAAAGGTTTTATAGATTTTCCGTAAAGTAGTGTCAATTTTCGTAAAGTGGTTTGGTGGATAGAATTAAAAATTTTTTTTATTAATAATTTAATAAAAAATAATTAATTTACATAAAATTATACAAATATTACGAAAATTTGTAAAGGTTTTATAGATTTTCTGTAAAGTAGTGTCAATTTACGTAAAGTGGTTTGGTGGATAGAATTAAAATTATTTTTTATTAATAATTTACCAAAAATAATTAATTTACGTTAAATTGTACAAATATTACGGAAATTTGTAAAGGTTTTATAGATTTTCCGTAAAGTAGTGTTAATTTTCGTAAAGCGGTTTGGTGGATAGAATTAAAATTATTTTTTATTAATAATTTATCGAAAATAATTAATTTACGTTAAATTGTACAAATATTACGGAAATTTGTAAAGGTTTTATAGATTTTTCGTAAAGTGGTTTGGTGGATAGAATTAAAATTATTTTTTATTAATAATTTAATATAAATAATTAATTTATGTAAAATTATACAAATGTTACGAAAATTTGTAAAGGTTTTATAGATTTTCCGTAAAGTAGTGTCAAGTTATGTAAAATGGTTTGGTGGATAGAATTAAAATTATTTTTTATTAATAATTTATCGAAAATAATTAATTTACGTTAAATTGTACAAATATTACGGAAATTTGTAAAGGTTTTATATATTTCCCTTAAATTAGTGTCAATTTTCGTAAAGTGGTTTGGTGGATAGAATTAAAATTATTTTTTTATTAATAATTTAATAAAAAATAATTAATTTACGTAAAATTATACAAATATTACGAAAATTTGTAAAGGTTTTATAGATTTTCCGTAAAGTAGTGTCAATTTCCGTAAAGTGGTTTGGTGGATAGAATTAAAATTATTTTTCATTAATAATTTACCAAAAATAATTAATTTACGTTAAATTGTGCAAATATTACAGAAATGTTTTATAGATTTTCCGTAAAGTAGTGTCAATTTTCGTAAAGTGGTTTGGTGGATAGAATTAAAATTATTTTTTATTAATAATTTAACAAAAAATAATTAATTTACGTAAAATTATAGAAATGTTACGGAAATTTCTAAAGGTTTTATAGATTTTCCATAAAGTAGTGTCAATTTCCGTAAAGTGGTTTGGTGGATAGAATTATATTTTACCTTGTGTAACTTTAATTTTCCCTATTTAGTGGTAACCTGTAATAACAGGTCAACTTTTAATATAATTTATTTTATTTTAAATTAATTTGACACGTGTTGCAATACTATTCGTTATTGAAACAAAGTAATCCTACTTTGTTTTTAAAGGAAGTGAGGATAGCGGGCACCTTTGTGTGTTGGATTTTATATATTTGCTTTCACGGTTCAAATATTTCTTTCAGTTAATCGTTTGTTCAAATTTTGAAATTGGAATTGAATATTATGAAATAGAATCGGAGTAACTATTTGTTTCTTTTATATTTAATAATTTTTTAATTTGCAAAATTTTATCTTAAATAGTATATGAAGTATGTTTTAATGCAAGAGATCATAAGTTCAAATCCATCAAGCTCTATTTAAATTTTTTTATCTATTTGAATTTTGATTTTCAAATAATTATATTATTATTATTAATTTTTTCTATATCCTCTTTATGTTTTTAACTTTTTTGAATTATTTTTTCTTAAATCAATTATTTTACTCTTCAGACTAAAAAAACTTAGTTTTTAAATTAAAATTTAATTTATAAAAATTATAAGAAATAAAAATTATATAATTTTTAAGAAATTAGCGTTGGATTTATAAAACATTAAAGATGCGTATTTATTTTAGATTGTGCAATTTTAACTTTTAGCATTCAATACATCAAAACGAGAAAGAAGTTTTAGGATCCTGGCAGTTTGTTTTTCCACAGTCCTACCTCAGACTTTAGAAGTTTTTTCCCTAACTACATAAAAGTTAACTCTAACACCAGGAATGCCTGTAATTTAGCCCCCCAAATATAAATTTGGGGATCCATCACTTGTAACAATAACTATCATTGATTTACTATTATATTCTTATTTATTGTAATTTAAATTTATTAAGTTTTTTTGGAAGAGATAAATTTATTAAGTTTTTAATAAGTTAAATGTTTTATCAATTGAATTAGGCTTAAAGTATTATTTGACACTGAACTATCCAAAATTGTGTCATTTGATCCCTGATCTATTATTCGGTCACATTTGGCCATTGACCTATTCCATTTGGTGAAATTTTACCCAATTTGTATGAATACTTAGCGGAATCGTTATCTCATTGATAAGTAACGATATTTTAACACTTAAACTTGAAACGTGATATTTCTTAAAGTATTTTTTTTCCACATTATGTGGAAATAATTGATTAGATTAAAAAAAAACAAATCTTAAACTAAAATCTATTAAGTTACTTATCAATAAGATAATGATTCAGTTAAGTTTAATTGGGTGAAAGTTCACCAATTTAGGATACATCAGAAGCTAAATGTAACCAAATAATAGGTTAGGGGGCAAATAACAAAATTTTGGATAGATCAGGGACCAAATAGTGCTTTAAGCCATTGAACTATTTCATTAATCAAGAGTATATTTTAATAATAATAATTTACGTTTTTATTTTGTGTGAAATTTATAATTAGTTTTATTTTTAGAATAAGGTGCAAAAATATCATTAATGTTTAAAGTCATGAGCAATTTTACCCTTAACATCTAAATCGATACAATTTTATCTCTAACGTTAGCAGCTAAGAGCAATTTTACCCATAACGTTAATAAGTTGGATCAATTTCAGATATCATTAAGAGTAAAATTGCTCTAAGATGCCAACGTTAGGGGTAAAATTGTATTATTTTAGATGTTATGGGTAAAATTATTCCTCACTGTAAACGTTAGAGGTATTTTTGCAACTTATCCATTTATTTTTATTAGGTTATAGTAAGACAGAGGGCATTGGAAATGTAAATGTAATGAAAAGTACCATTCTCTTAATTATTGGTGTACAAATATTTTAATTGTTGATTAGTCAAGTAATTAGGTAGACTAGTCAGCCATCCACAAAGAAAAATAGTATGCTTGACCTGTACAAATGTGATGGGAACAGAAAATTATTGGAAGTACCCCGGTTTTCCATGTCAAATGGATGATCTCCCATACAAATTTTGTCATGTGTAAAATAGACCCACATATATTATAAAAGGCTCCATAATTCTATTGTTTTAAATATTAAGTGGAACCACAATACACGTGTCCAAAAGTGAATTGGGGTCCTCCAAGTGATATGGAAGACTCAGTGCTTAGTATAAGAACTCGATAGGAGCGGAATGAAACACTGATGACAAATGGAAAATATATGCAATTAACTTTACAATACTCAGTCACGTGATTGAATTTTGTAAGTGCACTTAGAAACTGATAATTAGACGGAAATACAATTAAAGGGGCCTATCCAGTTAACCTGATCTGATATCTAAATCAGTTTGAGGTAAGATTGAGGATGAACACAATAGTAAATCAAGCTAAATATAAGCTTAAGGAATCCAGTTAACCCCATCCGATGTCTAAGTCAGTCTGAGGTAAGATTTGAAGATGAACACACTAGTAAATCAAGCTAAATATTAACATAAGCTTATGAATTAATGGAGTATTGTATCTTGAGTTGAGCTTACTTTATTTATACTGTAATCAAACTGTAGAAGACAATTATGAGCTTAGGAGCAGAATGTGTTATGCACCCATTGATAGGTGAACGTACGCCCGAATATTGAGACTTGATATCCCTCAAGCTCACTAGGCCCGTGATTCACGGGATCATGTGTGATTGCTATAACGGGTGGATCCTTGACTGAGTCTTTTGAGGCTTCTTGAGTCAGGGTCTCCAATAGGAATCATATTGATCATTTTTATTATGGTGACGTCATGTGTGCTCTTTTCTCAAGTGTTGGTTTAGGTTTCATAAACGCCATGTGGCGAGTTTATATTCATCTAATATCAGGTGTCCCCCGAGTGTAATTTATCATTCTTGGGACGAGAAAGCATCGACTTCGGGAAGTATTGCACTTGCTGATTCATGATAAGTTGAAGGAGGGAAATTGATATTTGATAAATGTTTAGGTTTTTTCCAGAAATGAGGGATCGATAAGGAGGTTATGCGGGCTCTTGATAGTTAATTTGCCCACACTTAGTCTGCTCACAAGTACAACTGTTAGAGCACATATTTATGTGCTTTTGGATGTCTTTCAAGTTGACGACAATTCGTCTCTGTTCACCATGTGTCGCAGTTTCATGTTTTTAAGGGAGCGTGCAAGGGCTGTTAATGTTTTTCAATCATTATTTATTTGTAATGACGGTTCATGTGATTTATTTATATTTCGAATAGTATAAAAGGAGAAGAATGTTGGGTGCATTTATTTCATTTCTTGTTCATTTACTTTGCCTTCTTGTGATTTCATGTTCTTCCTCCTCATTGAGTGTGATTTCACAAGTAATTTTGATTCTTTTGAGGAGCGATCTTCTATATTAGTCTTGGAAAGATCACAATCATTTATTGATGGACCTCCTGATGATGGGTGTGCATCTCCTCCCCTCGTCTCCTTGCTAGGTGAACAGTGTATGTCGTGGTTTGTTGGTATTTATGCCTAATATGTTGAGTTAGGACTGCAATTTCCTCTTATGAGCAATGTTGTGAACATTATGGGAGAATTTTCACTTTGTCTAGTTCTTGGGTAGAGCTTTTAGCTTTTGCGAAGATTGTCTCTAATATGGGTAAGAATGAGTTGGGTTGTATTCCATCGTCTCTAGAAGTTGTGCCAAGGACCGTGGCTCTGTTTGTTAAGTTTGATCTTAAATGGGAGTGTGCGTTTATGTTTGGCAACCTAGCCTCCCTTGTACCCCTTCCCTTACCATATCCAGAGTAACGTCCTTTTCTTCTAACTTTCTTCATGTGATGTGTATAGAGAATAGCCTTTGGATGAATTTTATTGCATCAGCTTATAGCCTTCGAAATCGAGGTCTTAAATCCCATAAAAAATCAACTATTTTTTTTTCAAACCTAGATTTTACTGTTGATATCCCATTAAATGACAAAGTGCTGATATAATCCCTGAACTTTTTAAGTCATTTCAAATTTTTCCAAAATTACCTGAATGACGCAACGATTTCCAATCCATGTTCCACGACTTTCCGAGCTTCGCCCACGACCACTCCAACGACTTTAACAAATTTTTTTATTTTTGTTTAATCTCAATACATATTTTTTTCAAGTATTTTTAATTTAAGTTTTATAGCTTGTATTGTTGCTTTGAATTCACGTGATTTTGCTAGTTGTAATTTTTATGCTTGTAATATAAAAATATTGAAAAGTATTTACAAAATCAATAAAAATTAAAAATTTATATATTTATGTCTTTATCGCTTTTATTTTCGATACCTATAAGTAAAAATTGTTTTCCGATTGATCTATGAAGCAACATTGGAAATCCAAGACAGTTGTTTTTACTTTCAGGGGGTGTTTGGATGCTCCTTTTCGTGCTCCTGTTTGCCTTTTCAGTTCGAAATGAAGAGTTTTAGGTGTTTGGTTAGTGACATTCATGTTTTCCTTTTACACTTGAAAAGCAACATTATGTGTTTGGTTAGTGATCTCCTGTTTGCTTTTTAGACCTGAAAAGCAGCATTTTACAAAAGCAGATAATCTCTACTTTTTAGAAAAGCAGCATTTTCTAACAGCAAACAGCAAACAACAACTAACAACAGCAAGCAGCAACCGTAAACAGTAAATCGTAACAACAAACAACAACAGTAAACAGTAGGTAAAACAAACAGTCCCTCAGTCATTATAGATCTCTTTCAATCGTTTCATTAAAAATCAAATTATTAAACGCATTTATTTATTTATTTACCACTTTATCCTTTTAAAAACTAGTTTATCTAGCAGCGATCCAAATTATTTTTATAATTTTTAACTCACTAATATATCAAAGTTGGGAATTGGATATTTCGAAAATATGGTCGACAAATATATTAAGAATTATTTATAAACTTTGTCTAAAAACCTATAACTTATCCGAAGATTATTTGTATGCATTATCCAAAAGAGTTATGGCACTAACTCGTCTTTATCTTTCACCATACCTGTACGATTTCTCGCGATATATCTATTTTCTATATCATCTCAGAAAATTAGACCTACCTCTTCACTTTTCTTATATTTTCATTCTTCTCTCTTATCAAATACATTATTGTGGATATCAAAATAAATACTAGTATTAATGAGGATATTATATATAAAGTGTTAGTATTTCTTAAATTAAATATGATGTAACGTTGGTATCAATTATCAATATAGTTAGGTGTATTCAGCATCTAGCTATCCTTCTTTTTCAAATATATTAACAGCCTGTCTTGTTTACCAGTTTACCATTACGGTGTGTTTGTTAGATGAGATAAAGACACGGTTTCATGTTTATTTTATGGGTAATTAATGTATTAGTTCTTATATTTTGACAAAACACACTGTTTAGTCCTTGTATTTTCAAAAACACATGGTAAAGTCCCTAATATTTTTCTCAGTGAACTGTTTAGTCCTTCCGTCTCTTTGTTAGATTTTTTTACTGTTTATGACTTCGGAAATGACTAAATTACTCTTTACTATTTACCTTCAAACTTCAGAAGAGGAAATCCAATTTAGAAGAAGAAACTATTTTTATGGAGAACAAGAAAAAGAACAGACCCAATGCTTACGAATTTGAACGATTAAGAAGAAAATCAAGAAGAAGAACATTCAAAGTTAATTTCAGATGCATTAGAGTTTAAAGGAAAGGAAAATAAAGGAAAAGAAGAACGCAAATCCAAATTGACTGACAGAATCTTCATGAGAGTCTAACGGCATGGACTAAACAGTTCACTGAGAAAACGTTAGGGACTAAACAGTTCATCGAGAAAAACGTTAAGGACTTTACCGGGTGTTTTTGAAAATACATGGACTAAACGGTCTGTTTTGTCAAAATATAGGGACTAATAAATTAATTACTCTTATTTTATGGATAGAGGTTAGGGAGATAAGATAGGGATATGAGTCTTATCCCTCAAATCTTATACCCAGGAAGGGGGTGGTATAAGCTCCTGCGATTTTGATATGATGGAAAAGTCCATTATATCCCTCAAATTAATGTTATATAGTTTAAATAAGGCTAAAATAGTAAAATGTATTATTTTATTCCTATTCTTATCCCACATACCAAACATTGAATATTAATTCTCGACTATCATATTTTTATTTTTATCCCAACCATTTATCTTTATATCTATTTCAACTTTTATCTTTATTCCTATTTCAATATAATACCAAACGTGCTGTTAGAGTTGTAAAATGTTATTTTTCTGAAAATCAGGGATTCTACTTTTTACAAAAAGCTGATTTTCAGCTATAAAATACAAACGGAAAGTATCTAACCAAACACTTAAAAGTCTCATCTTTTAAAATGAAAAGACAAATATGAAAAGAAAATGGAGTCACCAAACACCCTCTAAATCAATTGGAGAATTTTAGCAATATACAATCAAATGAGATTTTTTTTTAAAGGGCAAATACACTTTCTCATAATTAATAATAATGCAACCTCAACCTTATACCACATAAATTAATATGTTTAATTATTATAAATTTCTAATGAGTCAAAGAAATCATTAAGAACATAATTAATAATAATGCAACCTCAACCTCATACCACATAAATTAAAATGTTTAATTATTATAAATTTATAATGAGTCAAAGAAATCATTAAGAACATTTATGCGGCAAAATGCATAATTAAATTTCTTAATGTTTAACGTTTTAAAAATTTAAATTTTTGATCAAATTCGATTTGAGCTCACTAGGAGCTTTCAAGCGTTTGAAATAATACGGAAAATGGATTAAGGAGGGGTCTAGAACCAGGGATATATCCCGATGCTTAAGTCAACAAGGAGAATGATACTAAAAAGTATATAGTTTAGGTGAACAATATGAATGAATTAAATACATTTTAATGTATTGTACTTTTGCATGTATAATACGAGGATTGGGTTGTGTGCTCTAAGTGAGAGGTGAGGTCCATGTGGCAACAAATTAATGGTTTGTGTGTTGTCAATCTGAACATGTTGTAACTGCTATACTTGTAATTCCGCAAATCAAGGCGTGTCAGGCTCGGGTATGAATGTGCATGATCTTGAGTTCTCATTTGACTGACCCACGTGGCTTTGATGGTACGATTGAGGAAGGAGATACCTCATTGGTTCATGTGTAATATGATTAATTGTATGATATCAGATATCCCAACTGAAGTTTCCAATTGAAATGCTTTAGGACTTTGTTGTAGCGGATGACCAGAGACTGAATTCCTAAGTTGGGGCTTTAGTCTTTGATGAACCGAAGTTATCCTTCGGTGGAACTATGCATTTGGGAATTTCCTCATAACTAGAAAGTTGTGATGTCGTGTTTCGCATGCTTCTTGCTTTAGAAGAAAAGTAGGTGGAGACGTGGGATATTGTTATTAATTGCTAATATGCCATATGAAGCTGAAATGTGATGTCATTAGTTTTGCAGTTATGAGTAGTGTTCTGAATTCCTGACATATGTCATTTCAACATGCCCTTTTCTCATTAACTGATGTTATTAATGAGTGTAATTCTACAGCCGTTACTTTCAAATAGCGTAATGATTCAAAAACCACTCTCTTTATCACGCCAGCTCATCATTTTCTTTCAGAACTCTATAAAAAGAGAATACTAACTCTCTGAGGATTTTTCTGGTTTCTTCCGCATTCTTCGAGATTTTTGCAAATGTCTTCAAAACTCAATAAGTTTTTGCTTTTCCCTTTATCTCCCCTTTAATTTATTTGTTATATAGAAGGATTATGACGGAAGAACTCTAAGAAATCTCCTTCCCTTGAAAATCTCGAAGATTTGACCCCTTTTATGAACATCTGATATATGGTTATGGCGCCTAAAAAATCAAAATTTGTCAAGGATGCTAAAATATTGAAAGATGTAGAGAAGGGTGTTTCTTCCAAACAGAAGAATCCACATGTTTATGACCAATCCTTGACCTTAACCGCAAGAGAGCTGATATTGTGGCTTTTTACCTGAAGCTATATAAGATAGAACCTAGTCTACCTATTGAAGGACAAAGAGCGTTTATGGACCATCTAGGGTATCTAGGGGTGTTCACCCACCTGTTGAAATGGGGGCTAAGTTTTTCCCTCTTGGATGGGATGATCAACATGTTGAAGGAGTTCAATCTTTATCCCTGCCAGATTTCACCAAATGTCTTGCTAGAGTTTCTTACATTTGCCAAGATCTGTGAATATCTGGAAATCAACTGAACTAGAGCTTTGTTTTAATCTTGGTAAAAATCGACGATAAAGGCCACAATGTTAGTGTTATATCCTAAAGACAATTGTTTATGAAATGTTCATTTACTTACATTTGATTTATTATTATATATAGTTGTAATTCACTATTAAAAGTCATTTCATCTTTTATCATATAATTAATAGATAAAATAAATTCTTAGTTTTTGTTCAATGCATAAATTTTTCACACAAGCTGAAGTGAGGCTAACTTTTATGACTAAAACTAATCGATCATAAACTTAAAGCACATAAGTCAAGCATTATGTTAAACGATTGACATAATGTTGTTGACACTTGTATGTAACAATGTTTCTATTATTGAATAGAAAGTTGATCTCACAAGTTGTAAATATGAGGATATCTAGGCAATCCCATGGATGTATAAGAAAGAGTTTTTATGCATTAGCGATCTAACATGAGATACTATGATGGATAAATTTTTCTGTTATCAACTGGATTATCTCATAGGTGATAGCAGTTATAAATAATCCTTAAACTTAAATAATCATCAGGTAATTTTGGATTATGTTGTGTGATGTTTTGACGTTATTATCTAGAATGATCCAACACATCAGGTGTGCCTCGCGCAATGATTGGGTGTCATGAAGTAATTGCAGGGTAATTAAATGATAGGTTAAGCATTCATCACTCTCGATACATGAGAAATATATCATTGGCCACTTGTGGAAAAAAATGTTTTAGATCCTTCCAAGGTGATAGACTATAGGCTGATATTGTGATTTCACAAAATCTACCGAGTTTGGACAATTCAACCTGGACAAGTAAAAAAACGTCTCTACATATGTGAATTTTCATTTTCCATAGTCACGATTCGTTTGGATATAGCTGATGAAGGATTGAATTAAACGTCAACTATGCACTAAAAGGTAAAAGTCAAATATCAACTTGACTTCTTATGATCCTAAGGGAATGAGACACTTCTTTCTTAGGTCGATGCTCTTATTATGTTATGCGTTTGATATAATAGATAGCAATTAAAGAGTTAAATCCAATTCAATTGAATTGTAATAAACGTGTACGGTTAGCTATGCCTAAGAATTTAGAGCAAAGGGTATAATGGTAATTTGGAAATTGGTTCCAAATGGCACATTATGAATGGGCCATGGTTTTGAGAATGTTGAATTAATATGTGTATATTAATTTAGAGTAATAAATTATATAGATAATTAGTATTACAAGACCAGACTCGTTGCCAAAGTTTTTACTCAGAAAGAGGGTATTGACTTCAAAGGGACCTTTTCACCCATATCTAAAAAGGACTCCTTTAGAATTATTATGGCATTGGTAGCTCATTTTGACTTGGAGCACCACCAAATGGATGTGAAAACCGCTTTTCTGGATGAGAATTTAGATAGGGATGTTTATATGGATCAACCAGAATGATTTGTGCTTGAAGGAAAGATAAATATGGTGTGTAAACTTAAGAAGTCAATATATGGACTAAAACAAGCTTCCTGGCAATGGTATCTGTTGAAACACCTTTCCACATGATTTTGATTTGACAAAATTATTTAAGTAAATGATAAAAAAAATATTCTAACACATTAAATTTAAATGCTTTGATTTATTCATACTAATGTGTTTGTTCAATGTTGAGTTTATTAATTTATAAGACATCAAGATAAAAAGCCTAAAGGCCCACAAGTGTAAGTCAAGCCCAAGTCAACAGATCAAGACCTCACGGCCCAAAAAGATAAAACGCAGTCGTATCAAGTGAAACGACGACTCAGCATCAAGAAGGAACGAGAAGCCTTCTAATAAAAGCTTTAAGAGGAAGCTGCTGAGTTAAGCGACAATGCAGTCAGGTCAGCGGCAGAACAAAACCAACTTATAGACAAAGTATTTCTACTTTGGGTAAAGTTCAGAAGGCGCATGAAGCTGTCTGGAAGACTTTGCCATAAATGTCGAAACATTCTGTTCATCTGACGAAAAGCTGCTGAGCACTGGCGTAGACAGAAGATGCAAGAATCTCATTGGCCAACGACACTGAGCACGTCCTGAGTGACAACGACAGGAAGCCGTTTGCTCCAACGGTTATTTCGAAATTCGAAATTACCGGTGCTTGATGTGTCACTATATAAAGGCCTCTCAAATGCTTCATTCGATGCAGATCTTCAATTAGTCGAAACGCTGACCAAATTCATACTTGAAGTTATGTGAGAAAAGCAAAGCAAAATCTAACACCAATTTCCAATCATTGTGTAAAAGTCTAGAGTGATTTCATTCATCTAAAGTGTCTTAGCAATTGTTGTTTAGGACAAACACTTTATCATTTCTAGAAGAATAGAAAGGAGAAGCTAAGTACTCGGTTATAGTACTCAGCGGTAGTTATAGGAGTGAGTAGAGGTATAGAGGAAGGTACTCTTGTATACTCAGCTTCTATTGTAAAAGGTTTCGTGCTCTACCTTTAAAGAGCTCAGTAGAGAATTCAAAAGACTCGGAACGCGTTCCGGGGACTGGACGTAGGCGGAGAGGCCGAACCAGGATATGTCTGCTGAGTAACATATTTCTAACCCTTAAACTCCTTTATATATTGCTTGCTATAAAACTGACTAAGTAACGAACTCACGCTGAGTTGAGTGCACTAAGAAGCTGAGTTTAGGAATAGACTCAAAGTGCTATCTCCTGACTCACAGAAAGAAATAGTCTTAGTCACCAGTTGACTAAGCTTGTGTCTTAAAACTACTTAGCGCCGTTGTGTAAACCTTTTCTTAAGAAAAGAAGTCAGCCTTAACGGACAAAATTTTAATTAGTTCCTATCCCCCCTTTGGAACTAACCTTGTCACGTTATACGGGACCAACAAGTGGTATCAGAGCCTAAAAGCTCACTGAGCAAGATATAACTATCTTGAGCTGATCCCCACAATGGCTGAGAACAGCACTCGTTTCCTCCTAGGAAATCAGACAACTCAGATTCTTCCTGAGGGACTGTCCATTACTCGGCCTCCTCTGTTCTTCGGGGCTAACTATACCTTTTGGAAGAACAGAATGAAAAATTTCATTCAGGCAACAAATATGAGTGCATGGCTTTCTATAGTCCAAGGCCCATTTGTTCCTATTGAAACTATTGACGGCCAAATGGTTGTTAAAACTGAGACTAAGTGGACAGAAGATGATCTCAAGAAGCTACAAAATCATGCTTCGGCTATAAACATGCTTCACTGTGCGTTAGATGCTACAGAGTACAACAAGATTTCAGGTTGTGAGTCAGCGCAGGAGATCTGGAAGAAACTGGAGGTCACCTACGAAGGAACCAACAAAGTTAAGGAGTCCAAGGTGAACCAACACATGAGGTTGTACGAGCTGTTTGAAATGAATGATGATGAAGGAATCTCTGAAATGAACTCAAGATTCACAAACATTATCAACGAGCTCAAAAGACTTGGCAAAATCTTTACTGAGGAAGAGCAAGTCAAGAAGATACTGAGGAGTCTTCCCAAAAGCTGGCAAGCCCAAAAAACTGCTGTTGAGGAAGCTCAAGACTTGACCACCTACAAGTACGATGAACTCATTGGATCTCTGGTGACCCATGAGATCTCAATGAAGAATTTTGAGGTGAAGGAGAAGTCTGAGGACAAGAAGCAAAAGTCTCTTGTCATGAAAGCTGACTCCACTGACGGGAGCTCAACAGATGATGAAGAGATGGCCATGTTCACTAGAAAAATGAAAAGGCTGTTCAGAAAGAATGATAAGTATTCAAAGAAGCCTTACAAGAAGTTTGACAAGTACAAAGCTGAGTCCAGCGACAGCAAGTACAAGAAGGACAGCTCAAAGCCAATCACATGCTTTGAATGTCATCAAACTGGCCATATCAAATCAAGTTGTCCTACCTTGAGGAAGGAAAAGAAGAACATCAAGAAGGCAATGGTGGCAACCTAGAGTGATAGTGATGAGTCATCATCATCAAGAGATGATGCCACTGAGTCAGCAAAGATCTGCTTCATGGCAGATGAGCTTGCTGAGCCTTGTGTTTCTGAGCATGCTGACCCCTCCATTACATCTGACGATGAGGCACATTCAACTGAGGTAATATCACTACCCTTGCTCAGAAATGAAATGATAAATGCCCTGAGTGACCTCTACACACTTATCAAAAAGTGTAACAAGAAGGTTAGAGCACTCAGCAGGCGATGTGACGAGATTGAAGAGGTCAAACTAAGTGACCTTCGATATCTTCTCCAAGACAACTTAACTTTGCATAGCAACATAGAAACTATGCACAGGTTTTTCTCTGAGGTCCAATCAGATTCTAAGAAACTGAGAAAGGATGTCACATCTATTCAGAATCAACTCAAGGTTCCGAATAAAAAAAATATTCCTCTGAACACTCAGTACCGAAGTACTAGTCAGCAGAGAAGGAATCCTCAGCGGAATGTCCAGTGTGACTTCTGTGGGAAGAAGGGACACACCACAAAGGTGTGCTGGCATGCTCAGCACTGGGGTGCTGACCAGTCAGTGAGATATCCCAAACGGAAGGTCAGCTGTGACTTCTGTGGGAAAAATGGACACACTGTCCAAGTATGTCTTCATAAGATTAAATATGATACTTTACCTGCTGAGCCTAACAAACAAGGACCCAAAAAGATTTGGGTACCTAAAGATAACTAGTTATATTGCAGGTAAGCCTGAGGTGTGCTGAGAAGTAAAAAATGTGGTACATTGACAACGCATGCTCGAGGCATATGACGGGTGATGAAACTCAGGAACCATTGGTGGTAATCCTACTATTGAGTCAGTCTCCCTAGTCAGCGGACTCAAATATAACTTACTCAGCGTAGCTCAGCTATGTGATAATGGGAGAAAAGTTATATTTGATGACACTGGATGTAAAATACTCGAGGGAAAAACAAATGAATTGATTTTAACTGCCCCTCGTATTGACAATGTCTTTATGCTGAATTTGGAAAAGAAATTTTCAAAAAATGTTTGCTTAGTGTCAAAGGAAGAAAATTCCTGGCTATGGCACAGGAGACTTGGTCATGTAAGCATGGATCTTCTGGCCAAATTAGCAAGAAATCAACTAGTTGAGGGACTGCCAGAACTTAAGTTCGAAAAGGATCAATTGTGCTATTCTTGTCAGGCTAGAAAACAAACTAAAACGTCTTTTCATAGTAAAAACATTGTCTCAACCAAGCGTCCACTAGAGTTGCTACACTTGGATCTCTTCGGTCCAGTCCAGCCGCTGAGCTTGGGTGGTAGAAGATTTTCCTTGGTCATTGTAGATGACTTTTCACGGTACACTTGGATCATCTTGCTGAGTAGCAAGGATGAAACCTTTGAGACATTTTCAACTTTAGTAAGAAAACTTGAAAATGATAAAGACCTTAAGTTAGCTCACATCCTAAGTGATAATGGTGGAGAATTCAAAAACCAACAGTTTGTTGAATTCTGTGAAGCCAACGGCAGTGACCATAATTTCTCTGCTCCTAGAACGCCTCAACAGAATGGGGTTGTTGAAAGGAAAAACAGAACCTTGGTTGACATAGCCAGGACAATGCTGAGTGAGCATAGGCTTCCAAAGTACTTTTGGGGAGAAGCTGTCAACACAGCTTGCTACATACTTAATAGGGCTCTAGTTAGACCCATATTAAAGAAGACCCCCTACGAACTTTGGAAAGGACGAAAGCCCAACATTGGATACTTTCGTGCCTTCGGCTGTAAATGTTTTATTCTAAATACTAAAGCCAGTCTAGCTAAGTTTGATTCAAAAGCTGATGAAGCTATCTTTTTAGGCTACTAAACAAACAGCAAAGCATATAGAGTTTTCAATAAATGAACTCAGGTCTTAGAAGAGTCAGTACACGTTGAGTTCGATGAAACTAACCCTGCAGGAAAAGACAAGCAGCTGACTGAGGATGATCCATACTCAGCACCCGCTGACCAAGAAACAGCCGCGGAGTCACTATCTCAAGGGCTGACCAAAGGTAAAAGCGAAACTCAAATTGTTTTCACTGACCAATCTACACATGCAGAGATTGTTGAAACACAACCAGCTCAAGACATCAATCTACCAAAAGAGATCAGAATACCAAGAGGACACTCAGAGAGTGCCATTCTTGATGCTGCTAAAAACACGTTGATGATAAGAAATCAACTCAGGAGATATCTCAGCAACGTAGCATTCGTCTCAGTTCAGGAACCAAAGAACTTCGCTGAAGCTGAGCATGATGAGTTCTGGATGAGTGCAATGCAAGAAGAACTTGATCAATTCAGAAGAAATGAAGTATGAGACTTAGTGCCAAATCCAAGAAGCCAGAAGACCATAGGAACAAGATGGGTCTTCCGCAACAAGCTGGATGAACAAGGGAACATGGCCAGGAACAAAGTAAGACTTGTAGCTCAGGGCTACAGTCAGTAAGAAGGTATTGACTACGGTGAGACCTTCGCCCTAGTGGAAAGGCTAGAGGCTATAAGAATTTTATGTGCATATGCAAGTTATATGAACTTTAAATTATTTCAAATGGATGTTAAGAGTGCATTCCTTAATGGAGTCATAAACGAGGAAGTCTATGTTAATCAGCCTCTAGGGTTTGAGGATCCTAAGTTCCCAAACCACGTTTATAAACTCAAAAAGGCTCTATATGGTCTCAAGCAAGCACCACGTGCTTGGTATGAGAGGCTGACCAGTTTCCTGCTGACTAGAAATTATGTCAGAGGTAAAGCTGATAGAACCTTATTCATTAAGAGGAAGGGTAAAGATACCCTACTGGCTCAGATATATGTTGATGATATTATTTTTGGTGCCACTAACGAGTCAATGTGCAAGGAATTTAGTAAGCAGATGCAGGCTGAGTTTGAAATGTCAATGATGGGAGAACTCAACTTCTTCCTTGGACTTCAAATCAAACAAGGGAAAAATGGCATATTCATCAGTCAAACTAAGTATGCTAAGGAGATATTGAAGAAGTATGAACTTGAGAACTGCAAGTCAATATCTACCCCTATGGGCACTGACACTGTCCTCTGCGCTGACGAAAATGGTAAGTCAGTAGACAGCAGATTGTACCGAGGTATGATTGGCTCTCTACTCTACTTAACTGCTAGTAGGTCGGACATTCAGTTCTCAGTATGTTATTGCGCTAGATATCAATCTAACCCTAAGGAATCTCATTACATAGCTGTAAAAAAAATCCTTAGATATTTGCAAGGCTCAGTGAATGCAGGTTTATGGTATCCCAATACTCATGATTTCACACTCAATGGATACACTGACGCTGACTACGGACGAGACAAACTTGAACGAAAAAGCACCTCAGGAGGATGTCACTTCCTTGGAAGCTGTCTTGTGTCCTGGTTCAGTAAGAAGCAGGCGTCAGTAGTCTTGTCAACCACTGAAGCTGAGTACATTGCTGCTGGAAGCTGTGTTGCTCAAGTCCTTTGGATTAAGCAACAACTAGAAGATTATGGCGTTCAGACTAAGACAATTGAAGTCAAATGTGACAACAAAAGTGTCATTGACCTATCAAAGAACCCAATCCAGCACAGCAGAATGAAGCACGTCGAATATAGCGAGACTCCCACCAAGTCTCAAGAAACCAGTCAGCGTGACCACTCTAAGGTCACTACACCGAGGAAGAAAACCAAGGCTGACCAAGCTACCTCCTCGAAAGGGAAACAAAAGCAGGACAATGCAAAGAAACCGGTGGAACGCACCTACTCCCTAGTCTACGAGAGTGTAAGGGGGTATAAGGTTGACCACTCCCGCTGGTTCTCGAAGGGATTTGTGGAAGCTGAGCAACCCTTCTGTGAGTGGATCTCAAAGAACGGCTGGACCGAGCTGTTCTCAACTCGAGAGGCCACCTACCCTGAGTTAGTAAAGGAGTTCTACACTAACCTAAGAGCCACTGACGATGACCGGGACTACATGGTCACCAAGGTTCAAGGGAAAGACATCTTCATCAACCCTTCTTACCTTGTCTCACTGCTAAAACTGAAAAATGAAGGAGCTATACTTCGCAAATCAGGTGATCAAGAAAAGATTACCTATCCCGCTGAGTTTTGCAAACCTCCTGGTCATGTAGGGGAAATATCGAGTACCTCCATGGGTCAACATCAAAAGATGGCCCACTACATACTGACCAATTTCCTCTTTCCAAAGATCAACTCCACCAACTCAGCGTCAAACTTTGAGCAGTGCTTCATCTGGCACATACTGACCTATACGCCGATCAACATGCCAGTCTTTATAATCGGTGGGTTTCAAAGAAGTACTGGAACCCTTAGGTTAGGCTCTATTGTCACTAGAATCCTCAAAGATTTCCGGGTGAGCTTGGTTGAGGAAATCCACACCTGGGGTACAGAAATTACTGCATCTGCTTTGTTTGGTTTATTCTATGATCAACCAATTATGCCCAAGAAAGGAAAAGGGGCCGCTGTTCAGGAAACCAAAGGGATGCAGACTAGAGAAGGAAAGAAAAAGAGGAAAACTCAAGCTGACAAGCAGGATAGAAAAAGGAAAGCTGTTCAAAGCTCTTCCAAAGACGATGTTTCTCCACCGAAGAAGGTTCGGTTTGTATCCAGAGGAACAAAGCATCAAGTGGCACAAGGGCAAGCTGAGCCAGGGGAAGAAGAAGAAAAAGAGGACACTCCTGATGAGCAACCACTTAGGAAGAAGAAGAAAATCTCTTCTGGGGTAAGTCCCATCGACGTACCCCCACTTGGAGTTGTCATCTCTGAAGACTCTCATTTTGTGAGAAGTCAGGGCATTGTTCTTGAGAAAAACCTCACTGACCAAGATGAAGAAGAACTGGGTGGTCAGTTTGATACTGAGGAGACAGTAGATGTTGAGCAACATGAGACAGCAAATGTTGAGCAACATGAACCAATCAACACTGAGCTTGTTGAAGAAGAAGCTGAGCCAATAGCAAATGATCATGCTGATCAAGGGGCACCTTCACCTACTGACTCAATTGAGTCCATTCCTGCTGACCCCTCTCCTCAAAAGACTAAGAGATTAAGGAGACTTAAGAAGAAGGCACATAAATCCCCTATCATTGATCTTATGGGTGATTCACCACTGCGGGATCCGATCACTGACCTCTCAGATATGCAGTTTAAATTCTTCTCAAATCCCACTGAGTCTCCACCAGAGCAACAGGAAAAGCAAGCCTCTGTTTCTCAGCCTAAGGAACATGCTGACTCAACTGCTCCTCTAAGCCAAGGTGATACCGAGCAAGTGCTCGAAGTTCCTGCTCCTCAACATGTTGAGCTAGCTAAGGAAATACCTGCTCAGGTCAGTGCTAAAACACCTCAACCTCCTCAAACCAGTCAGCTTCAGCCTGACTCTGAGCAAGTAGATAATTCTGCCGATCATCCTCTTCCACAACCACAAGTGCAGAATATCAACCAGTCAGCTCCTGCTGGCAATCTAAACTCAAGTCCAGCCACTAATCATGCTGGCACTTCAAATAATGAACTGAACCAAACACCTCCTCCATCCGGTTCCACTCATATTCCGGTAGCTGGGTCAAATAATGATGGATCCTATGCTTACCTGAATGCCACTGAGTCTGGTCGAAGAATCATTGACTCAGCTCAAGCTCTACTCCAGGACCTCCATCAAACCAATGCCGATGCCGCTAGGTCAGTTCCTATTGAGCCAACTCAACTTTCGTCTGTCACTCAGCTTCTCACAGAAATCAAAGGTCTTAAGGATCTTCTGAGTGTCATGACTTCACCCCACTGACTTGGCCCGGGCCTAAGTGAAAGTGAAGTGGTGGGCCTACCCATCCCAACCAGGCAGTCTCAACAGCCCAGACAGGAATCAATAACAAAGCTGGCCGAACTCCAGCTGACAATGGTCAATCACATGAACTCTCTTCAGGGTCAACTTCACACCCTGTCAGCTGCGAACTCTATGTATGCAACTTCTGCTGAAGTTCACCAACTTTTCACCCAGCTTCACTCTGAGCAAGCCAGAACCAATGAGCAACTCTCTTCCTCCTCCCAATGCTCCATTGAGCAAATCAGTGAGGCTGTCCGTCTACTCAACTTGAGTAAGGAAGAGATGGAAACTGACCAACTCAAAACGAATGAAATTCTGAAGTACTCTCGAGTCACTTTCAACCATGTGCGCCACTTGAATATTCAACGTCAGTATTATGATTCGGCTTTGCTAAAGATGTTTCATCAAGCTTATGCTATGCTGACTAACACTATCCACTGGGCTGGGAAGTCTCAAGAATACATCCTGAGTATGCTCAGTGCCTCGGCTATCAGGATTCCCAGTTATGTTCTGGATGATGGTATTCCCGCCTTTGACGGTCTCAATGAAAGCACTAAGAAGCTTAAGGCATATTCTGCAAGATTAACTCGTGCTGCCATTGAAGACACCTTCATTCCTCCTCCTTCTGATGCTGACAAAACGGGGGAGAAAGAACAAGCTCAAAGAACTCAACAATCAGGAGAAGCATTAGCAAGTCAGCAGAAATCCAAGGGAAAGGGAAAAGCTAAAGAGCATGATGTCCAACTTAACTACAAGAAAAAATAGCTTGACTACGATTGCTAGATTGAGTTTTGATAAACTTGTAGTCTTTCCCTTATGTATTTTGTTGTGCTGACCCTTAATACAAAACTATGCATGCATCTACCTTTTTTCAAAACTGACTAAATTTATGTGATGCTTACTTATGTTTTGTGCTGAATAGTTAACGCATCTTCATTAAATCAACTGTGTTTATTGTCTACATTGATTTATGATTGTCTGCTGTGTTGATCTATAAGTTGACCTCTTTTATATGTCTTCTTAACTAAAACACATTGAACAAAGATATACTCAGCGCTCTCTGATATCTAAATCTTCCGCATAAACTGAGCTAAAAAGAATATGTTCCATGAGCTGACCTATTTCTGAAAACTGACCTTAGACTTACTTGATTAAACCTTGAAATGTTTAAAGTAAAACCAAGTCAGTAGCTCAACCCTTACGGGGGAGTATCTTGAGTAATATAAGGTCAACTATCATGGGGGAGCTCAACACTGAGTTCTTCACTGAATATTTTTGCCAACATCAAAATGGGGGAGTTTGTTGAAACACCTTTCCACATGATTTTGATTTGACAAAATTATTTAAGTAAATGATAAAAAAAAATATTCTAACACATTAAATTTAAATGCTTTGATTTATTCACACTAATGTGTTTGTTCAATGTTGAGTTTATTAATTTATAAGACATCAAGATAAAAAGCCTAAAGGCCCACAAGTGTAAGTCAAGCCCAAGTCAACAGATCAAGACCTCACGGCCCAAAAAGATAAAATGCAGTCGTATCAAGTGAAACGACGACTCAGCATCAAGAAGGATCGAGAAGCCTTCTAACAAAAGCTTCAAGAGGAAGCTGCTGAGTTAAGCGACAATGCAGTCAGGTCAGCGGCAGAACAGAACCAACTTATAGACAAAGTATTTCTACTTTGGGTAAAGTTCAGAAGGCGCAAGAAGCTGTCTGGAAGACTTTGCCATAAATGTTGAAACATTCTGTTCATCTGACGAAAAGCTGTTGAGCACTGGCGTAGACAGAAGATGCAAGAATCTCATTGGCCAACGACACTGAGCACGTCCTGAGTGACAACGATAAAAAGCCATTTGCCTCCAACGGTTATTTCGAAATTCGAAATTACCGGTGCTTGAAGTGTCACTATATAAAGGCCTCTCAAATGCTTCATTCGATGCAGATCTTCAATTAGTCGAAACGCTGACCAAATTCATACTTGAAGTTATGTGAGAAAAGCAAAGCAAAATCTTACACCAATTTCCAATCATTGTGTAAAAGTCTAGAGTGATTTCATTCATCTAAAGTGTCTTAGCAATTGTTGTTTAGGACAAACACTTTATCATTTCTAGAAGAATAGAAAGGAGAAGCTGAGTACTCGGTTATAGTACTCAGCGGTAGTTATAGGAGTGAGCAGAGGTATAGAGGAAGGTACTCTTGTATACTCAGCTTTTATTGTAAAAGGTTTCGTGCTCTACCTTTAAAGAGCTCAGTAGAGAATTCAAAAAGCTTGGAACGCGTTCCGAGGACTGGACGTAGGCGGAGAGGCCGAACCAGGATATGTCTGCTGAGTAACATATTTCTAACCCTTAAACTCCTTTATATATTGCTTGCTATAAAACTGACTAAGTAACGAACTCACGCTGAGTTGAGTGCACTAAGAAGCTGAGTTCAGGAATAGACTCAAAGTGCTATCTCCTGACTCACAGAAAGAAACAGTCTTAGTCACCAGTTGACTAAGCTTGTGTCTTAAAACTACTTAGCGCCGCTGTGTAAACCTTTTCTTAAGAAAAGAAGTCAGCCTTAACGGACAAAATTTTAATTAGTTCCTATCCCCCCCCTTGGAACTAACCTTGTCACGTTATACGAGACCAACAATATCTTCAATGACACCATCACATCTTTTAGATTTAAAGGAAACATCGTTGATTGGTGTACATATCTGAAGATCAGTGAGAGTAAGTTTATAATTTTAGTTCTGTACATTTATGATATATTGCTTGCACCTAACGATCTTTGGTTTATTACGTCAAACCAAAGAATTTCTCTCTAAGAGCTTTGAAATGAAAGACATGGGTGAGGCATCCTATGTTATTGGAATAGAAATATTTCATGACAGATCACAAAAACTATTGGGATTGTCTCATAAATCATATATTAAAAAGATTATAGAGAGATTTAAGATAGAAATATACTCTGCAAGTGTCGTTCCAATTCAGAGAGGAGATAAGTTTAGTTTCAATCAATGTCCAAAGAATGAATTGGAACACAGTCAAATGGAAAACATTCCTTATGCATCTATTGCTCGAAGCTTGATGTATGCATAGACTTGTACTAGGTCAGACATCAGTTTTACTATCGAAATGCTGGGCAGGTATCAAAGTAACCCAAGATTAGATCATTGAAAATCTGCAAAGAAAGCGTTAAGGTATCTTCAAGGAACGAAGAATCATATGCTCACTTATAAGAGATATGATCATCTCCAGGTGATTGAATCATCAGACTGTGGTGGATGTGTAGATACGAGAAAATGTACATTCAGGTATTTGTTCCAATTAACTGGGGGAGCAGTTTCATGAAAAAGTGCAAAGGAATCAATAATTTCTATGTTCGTTATGGAAGCTGAGTTCATGGTATGATTTTGAGGCCATAGTTCATGGATTATGGTTGCAGAACTTTATTTCAAGACTTGAAATTGTCGACAGTATTGTCAAGCCGCTGAAAGTTTATTGTGATAATTTCATAGCAGTCTTCTTTTCTAGAAATGATAAGTATTCGCAAGGTGCTAAACATATAGAAATTAAATACCTTGTTGTTAAAGAAGAAGTTCAGAAACAAAAGTGTCAATCGAACATATTAGCACAAAATATTATGATTGCGGATCTGTTGACAAAATGATTATCCCTTAGGGTATTTAGTGAACATGTTGAAAGAATGAGATTATCGGATATCGTTAATGATGTTATAATTATGTTTTATGAGAATTAAATAGGATATAGTCTCTAACAGAGATATTATTATTGGACCATTATGAAAAACCTTATTACATCTCATGTTAAGTATAAGATTTGTATTGTGATTCATGGAAGAGGCTATGTCGATAAATTGATAGATGACTGTTGTGATCTTTATTTGCGTTATTGCTTAATGACGACTTTATGATGTGACCACTATGATAATGGATTTATTTTAATGTTATGCATGCATTGCATTTGTTATTAGGGATAAGAGCTAAATTTAATCCTAATGTTTCAAGCGAAGTGCATATTTAGCCCTAACGTAGGAAATTATGCGAATTTAACCCTAATGTTTCCAAGAAAGATCAATTTTATTCATACGATATCCAAAAAAAGAATGAGTTGACTATTATTTCACTGTCACATCGGACCTTCCAAACAAGTTTGTCGATAAATTGAAATAGTTTCATATATTTTTTTATTGGCTTTTTTGTAACTGTGTTTATAGCACAATAAATATTTTAGACAATTTGATAAAATAATTTGTGATTAACTTTTTTTAAAAATTTGCGCACAATGCGCTTACATTAAAGAAGAAAGAAAAATCTCTATCCCACCCGGATGTGATTCGAACCCATGACCTTCCTAGTCATAGGTAAGCTCTCAACCACTAGGCTAAGAGCTTCACCACTAATTTGTGATTAACTTATATGAAACAAATTTAGTTTTTAGCATTTTAACATAATTTTTATAATTTTGTTACTAATACACTAAATATCTTAGACATAATTGATATTTGGAAGATCTAGAGTAACAATTAAATACCAGTAAAACTAGTTTTTCAAAATTTTGATAATATAGGGCTAATTGATCTTGCTTAGAAATGTTAATGTTAAATTTGCACTATTTCATAAGTTATGGTTAAATATGCACTTCCATTAAAATGTTAAGGCTAGATTTGATCTTTATCCTTTATAATTAAACTGCATATATAATTTCACGTGGACTAAGTGAGAGAATATTAGATTTTCCATATTTACATCAAGTTAATATATGGTCTAAGTATATTATATACTTATATGGTTTAATAAAATAAAAGAATAAATCATATTGCTCAGTTCATGAAAGGGTACGATCAATCATCATGATTGATTAACGAAAATGTACATTGAATCCTATTGGTTTATTAATGAAAAGGTACCATGCGGATGAAAAGACACTTTAATGGAAGACATATTTAAAGAACAAAAATCAGAATTGGTCTTCTCTCTAACCTATCTAAAGTTATTTTTTCTCCATCAAGAAAATCTATCAAGTCTAAAAAGGTTAAGTGAAAGAAACATAATTCTCGGTGATTTTCGAAAAACTCGATCATTCTCGTCATAGATCAAGGTACAGTCTCTTGATTTTTATTACGTTTGTGAAAATCATCTTATTCAAATATCTCGACAATTAAAGTTTATGCAATATTATGGTGAAATCCAAAGATTTCTAAGAGAATAGACACATGGACAAAAGTGGGAAGAAGGTAGACAAACTCAATTCTATCTCTTTCAAGTAGATCTAGTTACTTTTGTTCAGAAAAGATGGAAAATCTTTTATCACCAGTAGAAAATAACAACACGGTAGATCTCAAGCTGCAAGACAGCTTGTTGAGAGAAGAAAAGTTGTCCAAGGAAGAGATCAATGGAGCCAATGATGGAAATAAACATCTACGACTAAAAGCAAAAAGATAGATGAGTTTGAATTCTAGAGAAATTCTATAGTACTCTGAAAGTAATACTTCCAGCAAATCAAAATCGTTTATAAATCTGACTACATGAGTATGATTGGTGGAAAGGAAAATATATATACACGTGTCATGGATTGATTAGTAGGAAGTATTACTCCAAGAGTACCCTAAATTTTTCCTTAAATTCTAATAGAGTCAACATGAGAAAAGAAAATCTAAAATTTTCTAGTTAGCCCTTAAAAAACACTTATATTAGTTAGTAAAGAGCAAATTTAATTAATTTTTATGTTTAATTTTGAAATTGAGTTAGTTTTACCGTAATCCAAGAGCCATATACATATTTTATATTTAGGGTCTATTATCCAAACGGATAAAGAAGTAGATGGAGACGTTGCTCATAGGATTAAATTTGGTTGGACGAAGTGGAAGAGTGCTACAGGTTTCCTTCATGACCCCGACATGCCTAATAGATTGAAGGAAAAATTCTACCGCACGCAATTAGACCAACATTGTTATATGGTACAAAGTGTTGGACAGTGAAACACTGTCACATTTATAAGACACTACAAGAAAAACGTCTTTTTATGGGGAAATTATTTGCCACAAAAGGCTAGAAATTCGCCACTAATGCCTTTTGTGGCGGAAAAAAACTTTAGCCACTAGGAACGCGACACTAAAATATTTAGTGGCCAAAAAAATTGATTGCCACAATTTAATATTATATAGTGAGGAAATATTTAACGCCACCAACGATAGTTTGTAGTGGCATCATTTTTCCGCCACTATACAAGTTATTTTGTTGCGAAAAATATCGCCACAAATATAGAAGTATTGTGGCAAAACCTCTCGCCTCAAAAGCATGTTGGTTGTGTCGTAATTGTTCGCCACAAAAGCATGTAGTTTTGTGGCATTATTTTACACCACAAAAACATGTATTTTGTGACGTAATTTTACGCCACAAAAGCATGTATTTTGTGACGTAATTGTACGCCACAAAAGCATATATTTTTGTGGCATAATTGTACTCCACAAAAGCATGCATTTTGTGGCGCAAAAGAACATCACAAAAACATATATTTTATGGCAAATTTGCACACTTCAAAGCATATATTTTGTGGCATGCAATGTGCCACAAAAGTATGTAATTTTGTGGCAGAAAACAATTACACCACATTGGAGTACGTTTTGTGGCAAATTATTTGTCATTGTATTTGTTTTCAATTTTTTTTTTGAAAATACACAATTTAGTGAAAAATGAAATTATAAGTAATTATTGTAATAGAAATTAAGCTATAAGATTAAATATAACTTCGGAAAAATACATAACAAGAAATAAGTTATAAAATTAAATATAACTTTGAAATTAAACTATAATGTTATTAGTTATAATTTATATCAATTACAAACAAGCTACATAATGAGAAATTGTATCGTCCAAAATATTGAGATACTAACTAAACTAAAATAGTATATTATAATTAACATGCAAAATTCAATTCCTCAAAACTTGCTCTTGTTTAGATAACCTGAAAAAATAATAAAATAATTAAAAATTGAAGAATAAAATTGTTAAATTGAATGTAAAAGTTTATGGTTTATAATAAGAAATAATATATTGCCTTAGTAATAATCAAAATAGCTAGCTTCCTTGTCAAGAGTTGTCTATATGGAATTGACAAAAGATCCCTAGAATGTACAATTGAAATAATGCACTTAGTCACATATATTTAAATACTATAATATTATTAGAAGCAATAGCACACCACTTTGGGTAATGTAAGTTATGCAACTATCATCAAACAAAACAAATGATTTAGAACATTACTACAACAAATTGTATTCTTCTTATTGTGTACTAAATTTAGGATAAGGTACAAATATGCCCCTAACATTTTTGGGGAAGATCAAATTTACCCTTTAAGTATGAAATAGCAAAATTTTAGGTCTAAGGTTCTCATAAAGTGCAATTTTAGGCTCCTATTAGATGGAAAACTTAACAGTGTTAAACATGTAATTTATATTAAGAATGGTCCATGGAAATGCACTTCATCTTATTTCCTAGAATCACGATTATGCTCTGCTCACCTCTCCTTCTCCTTCCTGTATTCAATCATGATTCCTCTCTCCATCTTCTTCTTCTCTTCAATCGCGAGTCTTCTCTCGTTCTCCTTCATCGTGATTATGCATCCTCTCTTGCGATTTCTTTCCTGAAATCATTTTCGGTTCCAACTCTTATTTTTTCCCTTCATTCTCTTCTATCCCTTCATTGTGATATCTCCCAACTTAAAATTTCTAGGTAAAAACAACTTTTAATTTGTAGAATGGTTCATGTTTAGCAGTTCAAGAATGTAAAACAATGTTGGATCTAAACGGTTAAGGACTTAATTCTTCCTGTACTCTCTTTGTCTCTGGTTGATTCTCATTAAAAACAGAGCAGTAGCTAACACCCATTAAAAAGCAAAAACAAAGAAGAACCAATATCAACAACAGAAACTGAAAACAGAGCAGTAGCCAACAACACCCATTAGAAAAACATAAACCTTGACACAATGGAATCAAAGTGTTGAAGTGATAGCAGTTATCGAGGGTGGCAGTGGAATGGGTTTTGGTACTCTATGATCCATATAGGATTTTGGTAGTGGAATGGAGGAAAATTAAACAACATGTTTAGAAATTAAAGGCAAATAGAAGAAAATGAAGAAATCTAGAGACGGAGGGAAGATGAGAACTCATGATGGAGATGAAGGAAATCACATGCATGGAGAATTAGGGTCTCTATTGACTCTGAAATGTGAGTCTTCAATTAGCTGCTTTCATAAAAAGTATCGGAATTAACAAAGCTTCATCGAAAAGAGAAGACGAAGTCAGTTAACAGTGGAATTCTGCTGTTAAAAGGTTTCTGTCAAATAAGCCTAAAATTGCACTTTTGAAAAACCTTAGACCTAAAATTTTGCTATTTCATAGTTAAAGGATAAATTTGATCTCCCCTAAAAACGTTAGGGGCATATTTGCACCTTAACCCACTAAATTCCTTGAAAAGATTCTCAAGAAAATATCCATAAAGGAACTTTAACAAATACCTGTTTGAGAAATCCTGCACCAAATGCTCTTATAATCTTCAAAGGCCCTTTAACTCTATAATGAACAATACATTGACTGTCATCTGGGTGTTCATTCTTGATTGTTAAAACTTCCTGCATGAGGTGAACATATACTTAAATTACTCATTTTGATAATGCACTAATTTATGTCTTATCTTACAAAATATAATTTTTCTTCAATGATAAGGTGTGTCAATTTAAACAAGTATTAGCACAGTCAATTAAAAATAGTATAATACCTGGCATTACCAGCTTGACGCGGTCCAAGATTAAAGAAGATTAGTGAGAATCCTGTAGCCAGTATCTGTATATGACATGGTAAGAGGAAATTAAGAAACATGGATGTAAGTAAATTTTTGACACACAAGTTGTAAGTGATGCAGTAAATAATGCAACACAACAATATAACGGATTTGGTCTGCTGAGCATGATAACTAGATAATGTTATGTCTCGTAATTTAAAATACAAATCAACCACAATTGTTACTCGATACATAAATGATAGTTCTTTTATAGGTTGGAGAAATTGAACAAATAAATTTTTGAAGGAAAACAAAAAGAAAAGAAACAAACCAAAGACAATAGAAACAAATAACAAAGCAACTTACATATAAAGGTCCAAGGTCCCATCTATGTGCAACAGGTGCCAAAATGAACCATATAATAATAACAATCCATGCCTTTAGACTGAGAGAGAAAAGTGCCACCAAAAGGAAATCTACATTGAATTAAAAGGATTAATTGATAAGCAGATCGTAGTTTTAGAATGTCACAACATATCCACTAAACGCTTACCATGAAGTTTCAATTTATCATGCAGGAAAAAGTAAAATCTCCTCTTCCACCCACTTGTTGACTGTGGCAGCTGAAACTTCTGAGACTCAAAAACAAAATTGCTTGAGAAGAAATATTCAATATCTATAACACATTTAAAACAAACAGCAGATTATTTATTCAACTATACCAGTTCATCATCATCGAATTCAAATCCATCCCACAGATGTTTAGCTGGTGGATTTGGTTTGACAGCAACAAGGAACACATCTAGAAACTAGAGAAAGTATAAGAACTTAGGCAGTGAAATGATTGAAGTTACTAAACAAAACTAGAGAAACTTAGGCTAACATGGACACTAATTTGTGCAGAAGGTTATTGTAATGAAAAAATGAAAATACAGTGGAATACATACAAATCAAACAAATGTTGACAATGGAAGCATCCATTAAATTCAAGCATACTCAACATAAAAGGGACTTCAAGCTTGGTAAGAAGCTCCCAAGTCATGGCTCATACTTGTCCAGCCAGTTTTAGTATCTTAACCCACCTGACATGTGCTAACTTTGGATGTTCTAATTTTTTTTTGAGATAAGGTACCAGAATAGGTCTATAGTTTTTTGGGGAAGTATCAATTTAGGCTCCACGTACAAAATAACACCAATATAGGCTTAAGGTTTGAAAAAGGGTACCAATTTAGGTCTCAATAACGGAACGAGACACGCCATTGAACTTAACGAATGAATATCAATGACGTGTGTCTCGTTCCGTTATTGAGGCCTAAATTGGTACGATTTTTCAAAAGTTAAGCCTATATTGGTGCTATTTTGTACGTGGAGCCTAAATTGATACTTCCCCAAAAGCTATAGGTCTATTTTGGTACTTATCCCAATTTTTTTTTGTTTTCACGAGTTCTCGCTCTTGAATTGAGAAGAATTACCCAACATTGATTAAAATTTACAAAATAAATAGTGTTAAAAGCATCAAAGAACCCCAAATCAGTTCCAATCAACATATATAATTAATCTTATAAGGAATGCAGTTAACAAATACATGAGAGCTGATTAACCTAAATGATTGGGTACTTACATAAAAGAGATATCTTCAGCATTTCAAGTTCTTACTTTAAAATGAAATTTTTTTCAATCAGAGTAATTCAAAGTTAGAGATCAGTAAAATGCAGACAGAATGCAGCCTATCAGATAAGGAACCCAAGTAAACAAAGAGCACAAAACTTCAATAAATAGATAGCACAAAACTTCAATAAACAAAGAATACAGAAATTCACATCTAAATATAAATCAACTATTACCTAATTAGTTCAATAAACCTTAAAAGACCAATCAACTATTACCCAACGATCCTGTAGACAAGACTCGAGTCCTCCTCTACTCCTTCAAAGACCAATTTAGTTAGAGTTGAAGTTATTGGTGGCTACTTTGAGGTTGGAGACATGATTTCAGAGAAAGAAAACCAGTAGAGAAGTCGAGCAAACACCAGGTGAACGATGATTTGGGGATGCGATTTTTGTTTAGATGGTCTTTTTCTGGGTAGGGTAGGATTCAGGTAGAAACAATTAGTCAAAGAAAGAATGATGCAGGATCATAAAGATAAGTCTTTGGAGAAAGAAGCAACCAGAATCCCAAAGGTCGTAGGATGGGAAAGGGATTTGAGATGTTTAGGGTTTTCATTCTTGTTATGCGATATTTGGTTTGTCAAATATTAAGTAATATATTTATTTTATTTAAATTAGAAAAGTTTCATATTTAGATTTAGTCTAGCGCCAAATTTTGGTGGTACTTTTTTTCATTTTGTTGAATTTTCTAAATTTATACTAATTTTGTGGGGGCAATATCAATTTGCCATAAAAGCTACCTTAGTTTGTGGCAAAATCAAAATTCCCCACAATATCTTATATTATAAGTGGCAATTTTCTAAATCAGCCACTAATTACATTACTTTATGTGGCAAATAACGAATTAGCCACTAAAAAAAGATCAATTGTGGCAAACTATGTGTCCGCCACAAATTGCTTATATTTAGTGGCAAATTAGTTTTCCCCACAAAATTATTGCCACTAAAAATCTCATTTGTTTTAGTGAGATATCGGTGACGGAGAAAGGATCGGGAAATGATCGGGTGAGTAAGGATCGGGTGAGTAAGGATCTTTTATTGAGATGAATGCATATGTTGAGATGAATGTGTGGTCATACGAGAAAGGATCAGGTGAGTAATGAAATAATTAGGACAAGTAGGGGTTACATCTATTGAGAATAAAATGAGAGAAACCCGGTTAAGGTGGTTTGGCCATATAAGACGAAAAACGCTTGATGCGCTGATTAGGAGGACTGAAGAGTGGTAAAGGGATGTAATGATGAGGCGTAGAGGAAGACCTAGGCAAACTTGGAAAATATTGATCGAAAGTGATATGAGTTTATTGAAGATTGAGGGGATAAGAGAGAGTGGAGGGAGAGAATTTATATCGCTGTCACGACTTGATTTCACAGTTTTATATAATGGTTCATGTTAACCGACCTCAAATCATTTCAAGACAATTTTATTGTTGTTATTGTTTTTGTTTGTTCATCGAACAAAGGTATAACGTTTTCGTCTATCTATTAACTTTTTTATAAAAAAAAAAAAAAATAATATACATTTTAGTTTGTAAAAATGATACTGGTATGACTTAGGGACAAATCAATTTTTTAGGGAAATTAATATCTCTTATCTTGATATGATAAAACCCGACAAATTCAAAATACCCAAAGGCGGCGTACAATTAAAATCAGGACATTATTGTAATTATTCATTTTCCGGGAGCATTCTGGTAATTGCAAGCATTGGATAATGGCCTATCACGTGACATTTCTTCTCCTTTAGGGCCACGTGTCTTCTCCTCTTTTTGGATCACTTGGTAATTGGGTCCTACTTCTCATATCACATCGGTCTTATCTTAATATACGTGTTCCCCGATCAAATTACCACGTCATCGAAATTTCTAGATCCCGATCGACGGTCGCGATTCAAACTCAGCCAATAGACTTGTTCGATGTTTAACGCCTCTTTCTTCATTAAATATCCCCCTCTCCTCTCACTTCACTCCCCTCTATGCTGGATATTGAGATTCAACGTTCGCCGGATTTCTGCTAAATAATCGCAGATTACCGCCATGAGTCTTCTTGACCAGTTGTGGGACGACACCGTCGCCGGGCCCCGACCGGAGAGCGGCCTCGGCAAACTCCGCAAGCAGTCCAGCTTCGGTTTCAAACCAACTTCCGGCAAGGGTATGCGAGCGTGACTTAAACCCCGCGGATCTAAATATACGGAAAAACGAAATATAGCATAAATAGTTCTTATCATAATTGATAAAACTTGAATTTACTTTTAATCGAATGAAGCAGCCACAAACTCTTCGAGATTGAAACTGTTTTTTCTTGATGTTTAATTCATACTGCGTTGAAGTAATCGGAAATACACTGTAAAAAGTGTTTATCGATAAATTCATCTAAATGCTTAAATATTTCGTAGTATACAGTATTATCAGTTCAGTCAAGTATCTGATAGATGAGATCGCAAGCGATGTAATGCGTAGCTTTATAATCACCGATTGAATCAATTTGATCAAAAAATGGCGTTAGATCTGAATTCTAATGTGTTTATTTTTGAACAATTTTGATTGCATGTGATCAGAATCCGATGGTCGCAACGTTAGATCGTACGGTGAAGATGCAACGGAGGAGTCGACGAGAGTTACGCGCAGTATCATGATAGTGAAACCTCCTGGATACCAGTACGGTTCGCCGCCGGCTTCACCGGCTGGATCTACTACTCCGGTATCACCCTTCTCTCCCGGTAAGCCATTTTCCGTTCAAGTCAATAACAATCTTAATGCCTAAAACAACCCTCGTTTGACGAATTAAAAACTGCAAGTTGGGCGGGGATAATGGGGTAATTTTGTCGTTTAACGAATGGGTGCCTGTCTATTTGGCAACAGGATAAAGATAATTTCGTGTTGGTGCTAAGATGTGTGTATAATTATTGCTAATGCCTGCTGCCTCGGATAGCGACATTATATTATTAATAATATCTTGTTGACGTACATTTTTTGTGCATGGTTTTAATTCTAGCGATTTATAGATAACCTCACTTGCTTGCTTGACCATAGATGATTAGAAAAGTTAGTGTCATGTTGCCCTTTCTTATATGGCATGGGGTATTGTCACATCTTGATTTAAATAAGGAAATTTTTTAGAATACATTGCGCTTTAATACCTATAATGAATTAATGAATCAATTAATAACATATAGTAATAATTTCTCATGAAATAGTATGAAATTGTCATGAGCACGGTAAAACACTCAGTCCCACGGTAGAACACGGCTAGATCTATCCACTGATCAATATCTCGAATGTCACTGACCAGTATCTAAAATGTTTGGACTTGGAGTATGCAATTAGTTCATTGGTCACATCAAATTAAATTTCTTTTGTGATAGTCATTAATTATTTGTACTGTTTCAAAAGAAGGATTTGCGTGTTGAATTGAATTTGTGAAATTGCATCCATCAATTAGGTTGGATTGGTTAGGTTTACCCCAAAGATATATTGTTTTTTCCTTTCAGCCTGGAGAGGGATTGAGACCTTCCCACCCATGACCTTTCCAGTCATAGTTTAACTCTCAACCACTGGCTAAAAGCTTTACCATAAGGGATTGAGACCTTTTATCTGCTTAAAAATGAGTTATCTCCAAATGGTTTTATCTTAAAGACATGGACTATAAAGAATATCTACAAGCATATCAGAACATGTCTTTGAGATTGGCCTTAAATCTCTTAAACCAGATTTCGAAGTAGAGTCTTACTGAATACAACAAACTTAAATTGTTAGAGGAGCTATCTAATTAGAGTCTTACTGAATACAACAAACTTAAATTGTTAGAGGAGCTATCTAACTAGAGCTCTCGAGGTAGAGCATTATTATACAATAAATTTAAATTGTGCGAGGAGCTATCTAACTAGAGATCTTGAGTTAGAGCCTTATTGAATATAACAGACTTATCTAAATTCATTTTGTGATTGCCCGTAGTGGATATGAAACTCTTTCTACTATGCATAATACAGATGATATATATGAAAAAGCAAGCAATGTTTAATTAGCACAAGTATGTAGTTATTTCTCTGTTTTGATTATTGATTTGAAAGGGGGCAGAGAGTCATTCCGGTTTCGAAGAAGATCAACATCAGATGCGTACGAGAAGGCGAGTGAGGTTGGACCAAGAACCCCTCCTTCTTCTTACGATTTGTGAACTATGAGACTAGATAATCCGCGAATCCGGCTGATGATCAAAGCTGCAAGGTTTTCACTGCAGCAGCAATACCTGGGGTGACTACTGAGGTGTATTATATATATATAATATACCATATATGTACTTTTGTAGTGTGTAGTGTGTGTATGTGCTTGTTTGTTGTTGTTTACTTGTTTGACCGCAAAAACGTCGTCGTATCAAAACTTTAGTGCTAGAACTTGCGATGATCTGCAAGCAGTGATCATGTGATAAGTGTAGCTTTTAGTTTGATATCTGTATATAAGTTCAGTTTTTGTTTTGTTTAGAGAAGAAGAAAGTTTAAATTTCTGGAGTGATTTTATTGTATAATAAGGTAAATGGGATGGTGTTTGCTAAAGTCAAAACATAAAGGACCTATTAAGGATATGGATGAGGTTGAGGTAGGTGTGTGGAGCTATCAGTTAATAATGAAAATGGTGGGCTCTCAATTATGTGGTTTGAATCATATTATATATTGTGCAAGTTGAACTATAAGACTAAATTAGATGATTGATTATATTGTGCCTTCTTAAATAGCAAATTTTCTCTCACCCTCCAACATTTGGTCCTCTCGAGTTGTCAAGTTGGGTGTTTTGTTTTGAGGTTAATATATTTTAATTGTTGACTGTAAAATTAGTTTTTAATAGATAATATGAGATAAATATCTTACAATATTAATATGAAATAAATATCTAAAATAATATGAAATAAATATCTTACAATATAAAATTAAATATCTAAAATAATATGAAATAAATATCTTACGATGTTTAGTATATAGATACTATGAAATAATATTTCATAAATTTTATTAGAATGTGAAATAAATATCTCACAATTTATATAATACTAATAATAATTATATATTGCTTGTGCTTTTGGGTACACTAAAAAATTACTACATAAAGAAATATATATTTAACACTGTTTGTGAAATATCCAGACGTGTACACGTCATAGCGTACATCAAAATGCCAACTGTACTACTGTAAGGTACACATCCTTATATGTCTTCTATTCTGATGTAGTAGGAGGTTATTTACCAGAGAACTTAAAATATGGAGTCAATGAAGTCATCATTGACTTAACATCTTTCATCCCAAACCTTTCAATAACTCGCTCAATGTAGCTTTTCTAATTCAACAGAAATTTTTGATTTGATATCTCTCTTCTAATCTCCATGCCCAGTATATTCTTGACAACATTTATCTATGTCCATTTTGCTTTTTAAAGCAATACGTCATCCACATATAATAGAAGATATGAAGCTTATAAAAATATATACAACGATCATAATCACATTTGGAGAATTCTTGTTTTAACATAAAGAAGTCAAATCACTTGCTGACGAGGAGATTGCTTCAATTTGTAAAGTGATTTCCTCAAACAATATACACGCCGATCCTTACCCTTAACCGTGTATCCTCGGGTTGATACATATGGATTTTCTCATCCAAATCATTGTAAGAAGGTTGTTTTCACATCAAGTTGTTATAGCTCAAGATCACCATGAGCAACGAGACTTAATAGCACCTGAATAAAAGTGTGTTTTACCACCGGAGAAAACATCTAATTGTAACCAACACTCTCTTTCTATCCTTTGGCCATTAGCCTAGCCTTATACCTTATACTATTAGACTTGGTAGGATCCTCTTTTCTTATGTACACTTACTTACAAGCAATATCAATCTTTCCCACAGGCAACAGGACCACCTCATTTGAAAATTTGAATTCCTTACATCATCGACATTAGGCACCATAGCTTTTGACAAATCTTCCATGGATTTTCATCAAAGTTCGTGCCTCTGCTGATTACAAACTTAAAGTCCTTTTCGCACTAAAAGTGATATCTCCTATTTTTTTTGGATACCCCAAGAATATTGCTTTCTGGACTTTTTCGTCAAGCTTGTTGTCCTTGACGCGGTAGTAAGTTGTACACTTGAAAACTCTGAGGTTCTCATAATCTGCATGTTCCCTTGACTACACCTTAAAAGGTGTCTCCATCTAAATAAGCATGTGGGGATCGATTCACTATGTAGCAAGTTATAGCAACCAACTATGCCTACCATTCTCTGCCTAACCTAAAATTAGAGCATATACACATTGCCTTTTCAAGTAATGTATGGTCCAATCTTTTCGCGACTCCATTCTATTGAGGTGTGACTTTGGTTGTCTAGTGTCTTACAATGCCTGCTTGATCATATAATTCTTTAAAATCCATTTAGTGTATTCCATACCATTATCGAACCTCACTATTTTTAGCTTTTTAGATGTTCTGTTCTCAATTGTTACTCTCCACTGCTTGAAAACATCGAATACCTCATTGTATGCTTAAGAAAGTAAATTTAAGCATATTTAGAATAATCATCAACGAATGTAACAAAGTACCTAGAACCATCCATATAAGTAATTTTAATCGGACCCCAAACATCAGTATGCACATAGTCTAACAACCCTTTGCGTTTTGTGCTTGCTTGTAAAGAACTTTAATTGGTGTGTTTTTCCATACACACAATGTTCATAAAATTCCATGCACAGCTTCTTCATGTTCTTCAACAAACTTTTCCCACTAAGCAATGATAGACCATATTTAGATATATGCCCAAGGCGCATGTGCCATATCCTCATGCATTATGCTTGATCTTTACTAGAGTGGGACATGTTCGAAGGCAAGGGAGAAGTGGGTCTTCCTCAATTATGTGGTTTCAATGGCGTGCCAGATGAAAGCGACGCAACCGCTATAGGGATGGTGACTGAAGGCGCAATTATTAGGATGTCTATCAATTATCGCAAATGAATATTTAAAACTTACAAAATACCTTACACATTTAAGAGTTATAATTTAAACATTAAATTCTTCTCGGAAAAAAGAAAAACAATTATAATTTTCATCATCATTAGATCTCTTGTGTCATATTATTCAAAGGTCAACCTCATGATAATTTTGTTCATTTTTTTTAATTTGCACGATGCGCTTACATTAAATAACAAAGAAAAAACTTCACTCCATCCTATATAATTTGAACCCATGATTCTCCAATCATAGAAAGAGTCTCAACCACTAGGCTAAAGCCTTCACCACAATTTCTGATAATTTTGTAGAAATAAGATTTTCACAAAATTAAAATTGTTAAAAAAATTATTTTTCTCAAAAAAAATTGAATAGACTCACTATAGTATCTATTACAAATGAGATATTAAAGAAAATGGAAACAATTATTTAGTAATTTTCCATTTAAAAAGAGTAGAGAATTTTTTATACAAATATTAATATTTTCAATCAAAATATACCATATATATATATATATATATATATATATATATATATATATATATATATATTGATAGAAATTGGAACGAGACAGAACTTGGACGGGGTGAGCACCCATGGTCCAAGAACTGTCAAACCCGTAATATATTAATAAAAGAAAAAAGTGAGTGTTTGAACAAGAGAATAGGAAGGAGAACAAATAAAAAGAAGGTGAGGGGAGGAGAAAAAATAGGAAAAGTCAAGAAAAATGGAAGTGTGAAATACTACAAATGTCATCATTAATAAACCTGTGGCAAAAAGCAGGAGCTGAAGGCCACCAATTGATCACTGAGGAAGAGACTCCAAACTTTGCCAATGCATCAGCAACTCTATTTCCTTCCCTAAAGATGTGTGAAAAGAGAATGTTCATCCTAGAGCAAATGCTGAGACAATGCAACCACTCTTGTCGAATACTCCAAGAAACATCCATGGAACGATGTCTAAACAGATTAACTATGTACATTGAGTCTGACTTAACCTAAAGCTGATGCCAATTTTTCTCGCAAGCAAGTTCAATTGCGAAAATAGCGGCTCTCAATTCAACCATATAAGCAAAAGGAGGGGTAGAAAAAGTAAAACAACCTTTGGAAAAGCCTCGATAGTTGCAAAAAATACCTCCCCCTCCTGCCTCGCTAGGTGTTCCAAAAGCAGAGCCGTCCATATTGACTTTAATCGAGCCCGGAGGAGGTTTAAGCCAATGGATCAGAATAATATTAGGAGCAGGAGGAGGCCTAGGAGAAGCCAAAAGACGGGATAAGATAACAACATCTCTCCGCAAAGAGAAAAAACCTTTAGAAGTGGCAAAAGACTCTCGAATCAATCGAAAAGGGTGATCTTCGAGTGCTGAATAGAAGGAGAAACTTCCTTAAAGATTGCTTCATTCCTACAATGCTAGATTAACCAGATACAAGTGACAGCGGCAACACGCTAGATCATCGACACCTGTGAGCCAAAAAGAATGCTACGAAGAGTGCTGAAGAAGTGGATGAATTGGGAATGACGAGGCAAAGAGCAGTCCAAATAAATCTCAAGGGCCCTCCAAAGAGAATCTGCAAAAGAATAGCTAATGAATAAGTGGTTAATGGACTCAGCATCCCTACCACATAGAACACAACGAGAGGCAATGGAGAATCCTAGATGCTGCAAGAGGTCGTGGGTCGGAACCCGGCCATGCAAAACTCTCTAGAAAGTGAAGGAACGAGAAGGGGGAGTGTGAGCATTCCAAACAAATTTATACTAGTCCACCGAGGAGGAAGTAGGACTGATAACTGAGTAGTACTCTTTGGCAGTGAAAATACCCTTCATAGAGGGCTGCTAAGCGCAGAAAGCAATATCATCTCTACCCCGGTGAATAGATCAAATACTTTCTTGAACAACCGAAGGTAGAGTACCTAAGTCAAGCCACTCCGAATTTATCAAAAAACCATCATGATAAGCCCAAAATATACCTAAAATAACATCAATAATTACGTCAGTTTCGTATTGAAATCATGTTAATTATATTCTTTTAGAATACTTTTACGTCTATATTTGTTTCTATTGTGCAATGTACTAAATTATTTGGAAAAATCCAAATAGGAGCTAAAACGGAGCAAAAACGAGAGAGAAATCATATTTACAAGTTAAAAGGCGCGTATCATTCAGAGGCCGCTACGAAGGACTTGTGAACAATCTTGCAACAGAGACAAAAGTCTCTGTTGCGACCGAGATTCCCAATATCTCGGTCGCGACATGCATTTTCCTGTGAAAGAAACACGAATTCGTGCTTAAACTCCCTCAATCCAAAGACGCGACCGAGATTTCCATAATCCCGACAGAAACAGCAAGATTACAGAACACATTTTACATGTTTTAAATTCAAAACAACACATCTATTCATCCGGATAGAAACGACTCTTCACCAGCGGACACGACACTTCAACAAGACTCTTCATCAACTATAAATAGAAGACATATTTCAGCAGTAAAAAGAGTTAAAAAAGTTAGATAGTTAGAGATTCTAGTTTGCAATTTTGTAAAGCATACTTGTTGTACACAAGTTGTTCAATTAGTTAAATACAAACACAGATATTGTCGTTTAAGTTCGAGTATTGTTCTAAGTCAAGTTTACACTCTGTAGAAGACGGACCAGTTTCTATTTTGAGGATTCAGCGAGAAGAACCAGTGCAGGAAGCGCCCCAGGGTCTGACAAGCCTACGAAGTTGAGGAAAGGATTGACAACCTGGAACTCAATTAGTTAAAATGCTATCCAAACTTCTTCTTCTCTGTTAACTTGTGACGATTCATTTCTACTGTTGTTATTTTCAAGTCTGATCTAGCAATATTCTTAAAAGTAATAAATTTGGTGTTTTCATAAAAAACCTTTTTACACAAATCATATTTCTATGAAAACTTTGTTGATCACTTAAGCAAATTAGGATTTATATTTGGTATCTGTGAGACCACGATTTATCAAATATAAAACACCAATTTGATTAAGGTATGCAATCTTAGACCGACTGTGGAAAGATTGTCTGCAGTTCAAAGCCTAGTAATTGAATTAATCGATAAATTGTTACACACTGATAATCTAATCAAAGTTATAAGTTTATTTCTTGCTTTATGTATACAAGTCTTGAATTTTACTTGTTCCGAAACATAATTTCTGCAATTGTAATCTAAACTATTGATAGAATTGGATTCAGAATCCATAACCATTTAATCCATTTAAACTAATAAACGATTTTTCTATTAACCTAGAGAAAACGAATTTAATCAAAATAAATAAGTTTTTATATATCAAAGCGTTCACTGTGGGTTCGATATCTTTTTATTACTACAAGTGAAAGCCTGCACTTGCGGAAATCGCTCAACACATCAACATAATTATAGCGAGAACGCTTATCCTGATGATCAAGACCCAATCTGTCCGCCACCGATGGAATGATCCACCTATCTGTCCAGAAATTGAGCGTTGAAGACTGGCCAATCCACCAAAAGGTCTAGTACTAAATGGATGAATAAACAAACTGACAAGAAGACCAAATCGAGGAAGGAGCAATGGTAGCTTTAGCCAAACCAGAGACAGCCAGAAATCTAGACTTCATCAGAGAAATAGCTAGACTAGTGCCTTGAATTAATTCCCAACACATTTTACCTAAGAGAGCCTGGTTAAAGATCCTAAAGTCCTTAATGCCCAAACCTCCACCCTCCAAACTTTTGCAATAAGTCTGTCAGGGAACCGTGATTAGCTTCCTCTGATCAATACAACCCGTCTAAAGGAAATTCCTAACACTTCTATTGAGCTTATTCAACAGTCCCACTGGCCACTTATAGATCAAGAATGAGTGAACCAAAGAACCAGTAATAGCATACTTAATTAGAGTTAAACGCCCTGCAAAGGAGAGAGAGCTACCTTTCCACTTGCTAAATTGAGAGAGAAATTTGTCTGCAAGGCTGCTGAGATGACGAGCCCTTGGATATCCTTTAAATATATGGACTCCTAAGTAACTGAAAGGGGAAGACTCCAAATGAATGCCAAGACAGTGAGCAAGACGAACCCTCCTCGGAGGACTCACATAAGAACAAAAAAAGACAGCAGATTTGTCCCAACTAACCTACTGACCGGAGATCTGTCCATAGAGCAGAAAGAAATCCTTGAGTTCATGCAAGTTGCTCAAGGATGCCACTCCAAAAATGAGCATGTCATCGGCAAAAAGAAGATGAGAGGGAAAAGAATTTCCTCCAGAATCCCAACCTTACCATAGCAAACCAACGAGAGAAAAAATCTTCAACAATGTCAAACAGAAGAGGAGAGAGGGGGCCCCCTTGTCTAACCCCTCTAGAACAAGAGAAGTAACCCTTTGGAGAACCATTAATCATCACAGAAATACGAGCAGATGCCAGAATGTTTAGGATCCAATCCCTGAAAGGGAGAGAAAAACTAAAGGAATCCAACACAGCCAAGAGGAAGTTCCAATCTAAAGTATCAAAAGCCTTACGAATATCAATTTTTAAGGCCATGTAACTCCCTCAGAAGCTAAGGCAATGCACTGATGAATGCTTCTACCTTTAAGGAAACCATACTGGTTGGGAGAGACAATCCTTGTTGCAATAACTGCAAGGCGATCTGAGATGATTTTGAAACCATGATCAAAGAAAGCCTGAACTATATTGCAAACATCCTTCCCTACAATATCCCAAAAGAAACGATAAAAAGTTCCCCCAAAACCATCAGGGCCAAGGGCACTGTCAGGATCCATAGAAAAGACCGTGTCTGTAATAGCTTCAATGGAAGGTTTAGAAATTAATTCCTCATTTTCCAAAGAAGTTACTAAGTTGGGAATTACCTCATTAATTAGAGAAAGATCAATATGTTCTCTAGAACTACGAAAGAGATTAGAGAAATACTCAATTACATGATCAGATAATCTTACCGCGTCAGAAGTGGGACCCCCATCACCGATCCTCAAATGATGAATGTCGGCCCATGTCTTTCTAACTCTAGCAGACCTTTGGAAAAAACTAGTGTTCCTATCCCCCTCTTTAAGCCACTTAACACGACTTTGCTTTCTGTACATCATCTCCTGCCGAAGAAGTTGTAAATCAAGTTTGGAGCAGGCGGCAGAAGCAACACTACTCAACTCCGAAGAATCTCCTTGCTCTGAAATTTGCTTTTGAATATCTGCAAGATGAACTTCTGCCATGTGGATATTAGAATCAATTCTGCCAAACCAATCCCTGAGAATAGGCCTAAGAGTGTGAAGTTTATGACATAATAGTTGTGCAAGAGGGAGAGAGATGTGGGATGCTGTCTAGTGATTAGCAATTACCCTATTTAAAGAATCATTAGTGGTCCACATAGCATGGAATCTGAACCTAGCTATCCTTGGTTCTCCAATTATGCATTGAAGGAGCATCGGGTAATGATCAGAACTATACCTTGCCAAAGCCATGCAAGAGATAGAGTCCCAAGAATCTAAAAAGCCCTCTGACACCAAAGCTCTATCCAGGCGACATTCAATATGAGCCGCCCCATGCCAACCATTGGACCAAGCAAACCTCTAACCCAAAGTATCAATATCAACAAGATCACAATCATCAATAAAATTCCTGAATTCTCTGCAGGATCCAGCAGCAGAAGGGGAACCAAGCTTCTCATGAGAGCCCGTAACAGCATTGAAATCCCCAAACACCAACCAATTATTATGTGGAAAGGCACAACTATAAAGAGAAGACCACAACTCCCTTCTTTCCGAAGCCAGGTTACTACCATAGACAAAAGAAAGCAGAAAAGAGTTACCACCTAGCTGGTGTTGAACAGTAACATGATGGACATGAGAAGAATGAAGAGAAAGAGAAGAAGCATCCCTAGAAAGAAGCCAAAGAGTCGACGAATCCTTATCATTCCAGGCAAAGAGAGATAGACCCAGAGATCTCCAAAACCGATCAGAAGTGCCACTAAAACAAACAAGAGGTTCTACAAGACACAAAAATTAGGACGATGTTGCTGGCACAGAAGCTTCAGGGCTCGTTGAGTGCGATCATTACCGATGTTCCTACAATTCCAAAATAACACAATCATTGAAACCGCACAGGCGACTTGCTATGCTGTTTACCACTGACCTCAAGGGGAATGTTGTTATCTTTGTGCTTCTTCCTTTTCTGGACTTTAGACCAAGTCTTTTTCTCTGGATCATTAACCACCTACAAACTGTCACTGGTTTTTGAATGCTCAATGATTTGCAATTTAGGAAATTCAGAAACCTGAGGATTGGGATGAGAGGTTTGCCAACCCAAGATTCCCAGCTCTTTATCAAGTTGATAAGATGGAAAGCCAAGAAAAGGAGAGGCGGGGGCCGTGCCAGAATTAGAATCAAGAATCGACTCACTAATCTTGTCACACTTGACCCTAAACGACCTCAATCGGCATCGGGCGTGATAATAGAAAGATCTCAATCAATACTTAAGAGTCTCCAAATTATCCAAATATTATAAATTCCACACTTTCAAGATTCTTCTTTAATATATTCTAAAATAAATCCACATTCCTACTACACTAGTCATTCAAGAACCTCAACATATTTACCAACTTCATTATATTACAATTGAAATACTAAAGTTCTAATAATAATTCTAACAATAAGCAATAACTTCCAATTCTCGCCTAATCAGTCGGTAATCTTCTCTATACCTTGTACTTTGTCACCTAAAAACATTAAAACATTTAAAAACGTGAGACAAAAATCTCAGTAAGCAATTATCAACTACATAAAATACTTATACTCAAAATAACTATATAGATATATATATATTAATTTCCAAAATGCATTATCTAAAATTCATATTCTTAAAAATGAACAGTTTATGGATTAAACCATAATAAAATACTCAAACAATACTCTTAAGAACAAAAATGCAATTTAAAATATCGCCAGCTTGATATAAACATTATTTCTCAAATATTACACATTGTAAAAACGTAAATCAATGTATTAAAATACTTAATACCAAAACTTGTGTTCAAAATAACCGTAAATCAATAAATAATTCATAAATCGTATATGAGTAAATACTTCATAAACCATATATCAATAAATACTTCATAAATCGCATATCAACGATATCATTAAATACTTCATGAATCGTATATCAATAAATACTTCACAAACTGTATCTCAATAAATACTTCATAAACTGTATATCGATAAATATTTCATAAATCATATATCCATAAATACCTCATAAATCGTATATCATTAAATACTTTATAGACCGTATCCATCCGAGAGATAATCTTCGTATGTATCAATCCCCACAATATAATAGAATCGAGATATCTCATAATTTTGCATAACCCGCATGGTCTTACTCAACACTTCTTTGCCATACCCGATAGGTCTTTCAACTATGTACATATGCCGTATTTCTCACTAAATACGGACTTTAATAAAAAAGCCACATATCCGGATTACTCTTGATGGATACTAAAAATATTAAAATTTCATAATATAATTTAAAATCAGAAATATATATGTAAATATATATATATATAACTCATAAATCAACATCATAAAGTTTTCTCAATACCTTTACTCAATCAATTTCCAAAATATTAAATCATACTTCATTATTGAACTAAAATCACCAATAAAAATTTATTGATATATATTTATCAATACTAACTTCGATTTCTTAAAACTAAAGACATAAATCATCATATATACACTTTATTTCAATAAATCATAAATTTATCAAATTTACTATTGATAACAACCCAAATTATTCTTGAATAAGGAATAAGGGAAAATTAATAGAAATAATGGCAAACCATTATTCCTTCTAAAAGAGATATTTATGCATGATTAATGTGGAATTAATGATAATTAATGCAGGGGCGAATATGCAAATAATGAGGAAAAGGAAGGAGTCTCTAGCATTATGCCACGACACGTGGACCATGGCGAGATACGCCATAACGAGATACGCCCGATGAGAGCGAGTAGCGGAGACCCGCCATAGCTCTCAAGGAGAGCGTACATACGCCTTGACGGATCAAAGAATACGAAAAGGCGCCTTTATTACCATCCATGAATGGGAATAAATACAATTAAATGGCAATTAATAGCCATTAAAGGGGAATAAAGACTTGACTGTTTGAATACCTCAACTCTAAGGGTTTCAATGCTAAATACTGGGATTAATGGAGAATTGATAGCAATTAAAGACGAGTAATGACACGAATCTTCACCTGCTTCCCCATTAATGCTGAAGGTTACAAAAACCTATATAAATACCCCAGCTTCCTAGGATCAAAGGTACACTTACTGATTCTCTACTTTTGTGCTTACAGTTTATTCTCAGAAATATTACTGACTTTGGCATCGGAGTGTCCCCGGCCGATCCCAACGGTGCCTCATAGGGAAGTGCTTCGATCAAGGATTTTTCCACAAGTTATCAATTGGTGCGGTGAACGCGGATCTCTAACAAACAGAAGATCACAAAATCTTGATTGTATAGAGTTTCACAAAGAACAAAACAATGGAGTCAGCAGAATAGAAATCACAATCTCAAACTTTGGCTCAATCAGTACAACAAATCTATCCAAAGATACAGTTCTCCATATATTGGTGGGAAAGAGTTTTGTACATTAAATCTGGAATTTTATGATGAAAAAGATAAGTTTCCTCCCCTTTCTTATTCCATTTTTAATTAAAGAAAATTGAGATCCCTCACTCTTATAAAGTGTTATGAATATCATTACATGTTATTATGATAAATCTAATAAACTGTGAAAGATGAAGTCATAGACACAAATCTTTCATTAAATCTTGCATGTTTACTATGCCCTCATATTTTTATGCATGACAAGTGTAATATGATATTATTATTGAATTAGTACAAACGCATGTATAAGACCCGTAATCTTGGGATTTACAAAAAAAAATCATCCATTCAATGTGATTTTGTCATTTGATATTAAAATATCATAAAAGGGCTCATGTAATTACAAATGATTTAGATCTGGTCGGTCTTTTGGATGAACATGCATATAACTATTAGAAGAAATTACAAAAAAATCATATTTGGTTTTTTCTTGTACAATTCACCATCTATATATGGCTTTTCTCCTATATAGTACTTTTAATATCAAAAATTCATATTTTTTAATATTGTTTTATCAAACAGTTATTTCATTCCCTTTTTTACAAGGATGTGTCTATTCATATAAAAACTGTTTATTTGACATTGTTAGAATTTCTGTTACCAATACAAGAGACTTGAAAATATTGAGTCTATTTATAATTATCCTGTAATTGTCCCTAACTATTAAGGCCATTATGGGCTGATGAATTACCAAATTTGATAAACAAAACTTTCATGTCCTGAGCTAACTACAAAATAGTGCAAGTGTCGGTTTCGGATCAGAACATTAATTTATGCAAAATTCTTAGGATATACATGAGAATTCCTTAAAGATTGGAGGATTGTATGTGAAGGTAGGTGAGAGTGAATTTTGAGTAATTTTCCTTACACTCCAAATTGGAGGAGAATCATGGTACATGTATTTTTCTTCCAAAATTACATTTTCTCTTTTATTTTATTTATACAAATGAAATGATATAAGAGTAATTTTATATATAACTATATTATTAAATCATCACTTACCTTTCTTTAATTACACCTCATTCAAATGAGGCTTTAATGATCTCTGAATGCAAATTAATATATGGATGCACAATATTAATTGCAAGTAAATAGGAACTATGTAAGATATCTTACCCAATATAGAATGTCATAACTTTTATGACGTTTAAAATAAATATGCTATCTTGGATATTAATGCGCATTGAAATACAAAAGGACATTATTCTTAAACCATTCTCATTATGGTTATTTATTAAGAATTCATTATGATATTCATGTGCAGTAGCAATCTTTATGGTTATGACCGTTATACGTGATATTATTATTAAAACAAGCACGATTAAAATTCTATTATGAATTTGTTTGACATATAATATTTACTCGGTTTTATCCTTTGACTAAGCTCATTCTAGAGTCAGTGACCAACGTGAAGGAATTATTAAGTTGATTCCAAGATGAATTAAAAATTCCATAAAGAGACATTGCATTATACATGATATTTGCCAACAAGGTAATGCAAACAGTCTTTTGCTATGAAGTATGTTCCGTGGATCAAGCCACGGATCCCCAAGGTAAGTGAATATAGCTTTTATGCCTTACCACAATCTTTTAATAATGGACAGGGTATGCCCCACTTCTGGAGTTCTTTCAGTGCTAACCCACAAGTACAAGGGAATTGCTAATAATGCAACCAGTGCCAAACACTAGCATGAAAAATAAAGCTCAATCCAAAGAAGTGTATATTCAGAGTCACTTCAGAAAAATTCCTTGACTATGTCATTAGCAAAAAAGGAGTTAGAGCAAATCCAGATAAAGTAAAAAGCCCTACGAGGAAAAAGGTGAAAAGAGCGCCTAAATAAAAGCCATGCGAGGAAAAAGGTGAAAAGAGCGCCTAAATGAAAGCCCCACTATGGGTGAGAAAGATCCAGAGGTTGAACGGGCGGATCATCGTACTAGAAAGATTGTCAACAAGCATATCAAGGTATAAAACAATTCCTAGCAGAACCACCCTTGATGAGCAGACCAATCTGAAGGGGAGACCTGCATTTGTATCAATCTGTCATGGATAAAGCTATGTGCACCGTGGTTATTCAAGAAGAAGAAGGTCAGCAGTTCTCCATCTATTATGTTAGCAAAATGTTGAAGGATGCGGGGACAAGATATTCGAAGCTAGATAAAATGGCTCCCACGATTGTGACAACATCCATCCGCGTTAAACCATAGCTCCAAGCATAACCTCAACATGATCGAGATCAAGATCAAGAGCCGGCTTCACCATCATGATTCAACATTGAACACATGAATGATGAGATTGAAAGGTGAGTGCATGCCGTTCTGGATAGACAAGAGAACAATGTAGAAAGATACGCCATCCAGTTAACAGGAATTCGCCATTCACAGCGCGAATCATGGGGTACGAGGCGGAAAAAATGATTAAAGCTTCCAACTTGCCACAATATAAAAGAAAATAATCAATATAAGCGGGACATTACATATCCCGAACCCAAAGGAGGGGAGCATGTAACTGTTGGAAGAAACGCCAAAGCGTACTACAGGTTGGCCACCACACTGAAGCTTGCTGGGAGTTGGCAAACTAGATAGCTTTGTCCAGAATAACAAATAACAAGACGATAAGTAGAAGAGAGATCGCAAAAAGAAATTCAAAAGTGTCATTAATGTCATAGCAGATGGACCAGTGTATCAGCCACCCGTGGAAAAAGCAAAAATATCCGTTCTGGATAAAACATCCCTCAATTGCCCCTTTTGCAGAAACAGGTCCAGTAATCTCTCCACATACAAATGCATTGACAATTGAAGGATGGAAGATGGAATGAAGCGAGTAATGGTAGACACGGGCAGTTCTTGCAATGCCATCACCATAGGTGCATTCGCCAAACTCAAGGTTGATCCGATCCAAATAGAAACAACCATTGTTGACATCATGGGAGTGACAGGTCACACTATCCGGACCAAGGACCAGGTAACTTTGGAATGCAAGCTGGCGGATGATGATCTAGCGTGGATTGGTGATCTGGAGTTCTCTATTATGAATGGACAATCAACTTATAACATCATTCTTGGGCGGCCGTTCATCTCAGAGGTTGCAGCCCTAATTTCCATCCGTCGTATGGCAATGTACATTCCCACCAGCAAAGGAGGAATAATGATTAGCGGGAACCAAAAGGCAGTTCAAGAGACCTACTCGGCGTCGCTATCGATCCGCCCACAATTCAAAGATGACGAGGGTGAGGAAGATGAACTTGTCACTACAGCTTTGGGCGACACAGAAACGCTCCTTATTGCTGATGGAAAGCGGGTGCGGATCGCCAAAGGATTAAAACCCGAGATCAAGGAGGATGTTACGAAAGTTCTCATTGAGTTTGAAAGCCTATTTGCATAGGAGAATGAGATCCGCACAGGAGTAAGCCCAGATGTGATTACTCATAAGTTAAACATCATTGAGGATGCGGTTCTAGTTGCTCAGAAAAGACGGAACCATAGGCCTAAAAATCAGTATTTTTACGTATTCTTATATGTGCATTAAACTGTTATAGTATCCTATATTTTATAATTTATTCTTTCTCGCTATACTTCTTATATTCATTTGCCTAGCTTTTATTCCTGATATACGCCCAGTGGCTGGCGAATGAAAAGTTTCACAGACGGATCAATTACCTCAAAGATAGGACAATTGATCCCCATCACGGGCGGATCCCCTTTCCACAAAGATAAGAAGCACAGACCCTCAGGAGCTTTCAAATGAGCTCAACTTTCTCCTCAAAGACATGAACAATATTGGTCACCATCAAAAGCGGGTTAAAATTATCTCAAACATGAGAAAATTACACCCTAAACTTTCTCCTCAAAGATAGGAGAACAATAATCTCAGCGGCGGATCGATCTACCTCAAAGATAGGAAACAATTGATCGTCGTCAGAGATAGAGTTAAAACATTTCTCAGACGTGAGAACTTTACACTCTCAAATACTCTTCCCAAAAAAGAGTCTCAAGACCTGGCGGCGGATCGATTCACCTCAAAGATAGGAAGCAAATCGATCGCCTAAGGTAGCTTAACTTCCTCACCAGGAATAAAAGCTTCTAACCTTCACAAAGGTTCACACATTGGGGTACGGCTGGCCACCTACCCTAAACAATCGGAGAAATCCTAAACCAGATTCTAAAAAGTTACTCGCTAAAAGATATAATGCATTAGTAAAAATAGTTCTGGAAAGAAAAGGGTTCATCCAACAATGAAGCCTCGTCTTCATCCAAGTAATGAAGCCTCGTCTTCATCCAAATAATGAAGCCTCGTCTTCATCTCTAAATAATGAAGCCTCGTCTTCATCCAAGTAATGAAGCCTCGTCTTCATCTCCAAATAATGAAGCCTCATCTTCATCCAAGTAATGAAGCCTCATCTTCATCTCCAAATAATGAAGCCTCGTCTTCATCCAAGTAATGAAGCCTCGTCTTCATCTCCAAATAATGAAGCCTCGTCTTCATCCAAGTAATGAAGCCTCGTCTTCATCTCCAAACAATGAAGCCTCGTCTTCATCAAAGTAATGAATTCACGTCTTCATCATAGAAATAACGAAGTCTCGCCTTCACAAATGCAAAGTAAAAACACTTTGGAAAATGAGTAAAGGCTAAAAAGGCAAGTGCCTAGAGTGCCAAAACCCTCCACAAAATGCACAAAAGTCCCTAAATGGCTGATCATTCTTACTGATCCCTAAGGTCGGGTCATTCTCCTCAATATGGCAGAACTGAAGAAAAAAAGTCCCTAAGGCGAATCATAATCCTATGCGGTAGGAACAAATGGTCCCATAAAGGGCGGGTTATTCCATTTCTAAAAGAAATATAACTCTCAAAAAGCCCCTAGAGGCTAACAATGGATACAGCTGACCACCTATTCATGAAGAAGAAAAAACCCCTAAAAGTGCATCATATCCATATATGATCCCATCTAGGGCGGGTCCACTTTCCTCCAAGATGGAAAAATAAAACACCATTTAGACAGCCCTAAAGAGCTTTTTATACCTTTAGGGGGGGCTTCTGATAACAACCCAAATTATTCTTGAATAAGGAATAAGGGAAAATTAATAGAAATAATGGCAAACCATTATTCCTTCTAAAAGAGATATTTATGCATGATTAATGTGGAATTAATGATAATTAATACAGGGGCGAATATGCAAATAATGAGGAAAAGGAAGGAGTCTCTAGCATTATGCCACGCCACGTGGACCATGGCGAGATACGCCATAACGAGATACGCCCGATGAGAGCGAGTAGCGGAGACCCGCCATAGCTCTCAAGGAGAGCGTACATACGCCTTGACGGATCAAAGAATACGAAAAGGCGCCTTTATTACCATCCATGAATGGGAATAAATACAATTAAATGACAATTAATAGCCATTAAAGGGGAATAAAGACTTGACTGTTCGAATACCTCAACTCTGAGGGTTTCAATGCTAAATACTGGGATTAATGGAGAATTGATAGCAATTAAAGACGAGTAATGACACGACTCTTCACCTGCTTCTCCATTAATGCCGAAGGTTACAAAAACCTATATAAATACCTCAGCTTCCTAGGATCAAAGGTACACTTACTGATTCTCTACTTTTGTGCTTACAGTTTATTCTCAGAAATATTACTGACTTTGGCATCGGAGTGTCCCCGGCCGATCCCAACGGCGCCTCACAGGGAAGTGCTTCGATCAAGGATTTTTCCACAAGTTATCAACTATTTTGACAACCTTTAATTAAAACTAAAATTTACTTTGAGAAATAAACTTATAGAAATCACTTAATATGTGCATATACATTTGTTCATAAATCAATTTCAATAAAGTTTCTCAATACACTTTTCTTTAAATTCTACTCTTCAAAATATCAAATATTACACAACTATTAATCAAATATAATAAGTTTATCAAAATAAAACCCAAATCATGTATACATGTATGTATATTATAGGTTGAAATTTGCATGCAAAGACATATATGTATATATTCTTAAACATAGTCAAAATTCATATTAAAACTAAATCATAAAACCTCATTTAATCAAATGAATGGTAAAAACTCCCCCCCAAAAATCAATTTCTAGAAAATATAGAATGATATATACATATATATACATAAAAACTCAAAAAGGTAGTTGATAGTTACTTTAGCAATAATTGAGGAAATAAGCACATTAAGCCTCAAATCTGCCCCTCTAATCACTCTAGCTCGAACCCATGATAAAAATCTCCAAATCAAAATCACACCGACCACAATGTGTATTAGGATGTTTAGAACCTACTGTAAGCAAATCGGCTCAATCGGACCACGCAAACTCCGGATATCACAAGATCATTGAAGGTATGTAATTTTGGGTGTTTGAATGGAAATGATGGAGAAGATGGGAAGATGGAGATGAGTTTGTCAATAAATTATGCAGCTGATCAATGCACGAAATTTATATATTGAAATGTGAGATTTGTGTTCCCAATAAGGAAAAATATCCTTTTTGGTCCCTCTAAACTTAAACTTCTTTTAAAACTTACACTAAACTTTTAATTTTACACTTAAAGCATGAAATTAGCTTCCAAACTATATCCATAATACCCAATTAACTCATCAATCAATAAATAACTATAATATAACCTAATATTATGGTATAATAATTAAAATTAGGGACACAGATATGACAAATCTTGACTGAACTATGAAGTACCATCTGTAAGTCACAGTTATTAGGTTTGTCAGACTCTCTTTTGGCAGGAGCCCCTTTAGAGGATTCACCAGTATCAATGTGAACTCCTGGCTTCTATTTCCAAATCCGAGTAATAGACCTACCTCGGGGCTCGGGAGATCCCATCTTTTGCTTCCCATTTCTTTGCTTTATGTCAACATGTTCTTCACGACGAAGGTTCCTTCTACAAGCTCCAGTAGACTGACCAATAGAATGGCAAATGGAACATAAGTCAGGAAGCCTTTCATATTCAAGGGAAATCTAATGCATTGAGGTGTCAGTATCCACCCTTAGTTTGTATTGAATTTCCTTAGAAAGCTCCACATCAATCAAGATACGAGCATAATGACCCATTTCACCCTCCACAGTATTCTTATCAAAACAAAGGGGCACCCCAATCGCCCTTGCAATGCTTGCCATGATCCGCTTATCCCAGAATTCCCAAGGAAGATTGTAGAATCAGACCCAGACTTGAGCAGATGTGGATTTGTGAGAGTCTGGATTAAATCCTGGGCTCCAAGGAATGAAACGCATAATCCCAGGCCTAAGAGCAATGGCACCACGACTCCAAATAGATTGGAGAGCCTCTGCGGGCGAAAGAATGATGTGGTAAAAACCTCTACCCAGAGAAATCAATTTCCAATTAGGAGAACAACCCAAAATAGATGAAAGTTTGGCGTTCAAGTCCGACTGCTTCCAAGGAGATTCCCCTTTAGGAAGAGTGATACGCCGATAATAGAATGCTTACAAAGATTGAGCATTTCATTGTAAATATCCTGCTGAATTTTGACGGCTTTAAAGCCGCCTTCTTCAGATATAAGAGATCAATCCACGGGGGGAGGAACATAAAGAGAAATAACCGTAGAAGGACCTGCACCAACAAGAGTAGCCGCATAGGACCTAGGCCCAATATATATATATTATTGGTTTAATTTACATTTACACACTTGAACTTTTTACATTTGCTTTCTAATTTATACTTGGACTTATCACGCATCTAAACTTATCAATTTTAGACCTTTGACACCTTTATTTGATGACATGGCATGAGACATGTTTAGATGAAAATTTAATTTTGAGATGTCAGGTCGGTTTTGAAATTTACCAAATCATCAAATAAGAGCGTCAAATGTTCAGAATTGATAAATTTAGATGTGTAATAGATCCAACTTTAAGTTTAGAATACTAAATAACAAAACATGACAAGTTAAAGGTCTAACTATGCCTTAAGTTATTTTCTAGAAGAAGTCTTTTATTTATTTACTTCCGCATAAAGAACCCATGAATTATATTTTGTCTATCATTAACCCTTATTCATTTCATTTATATTTCAAATTTGCAAATTCAAATATATATATATATATATATATATATATATATAATATTTGATTTATCTATAAATAAATTGTAAAACCCTAATTTTGAATTTTACAAAATCCTAACATTGAGATCGTAGAAAACTACATAGAGCCCAATTTCTTTTTCACGTTGAAGGTTAAGCCCAAGTCCATGTCTCGAACCGTCGGATCCGATACTAAGTCATCGGACATTCGTCAAGCTCCTGAGTTGAATGTATCAGTCACAGTAACGCATGGAGTTAGCACTTCCTTAGCTCCATCAATAAAACTAGAGAAAATCCTATATAATGAAGAAAAGAGGTTATGCATTCTCGATTCTGCTACTCTTAATTGATCTACAGATCTCCTTTTCTTCTGGTACAGATTCTCTCTTTTCAATACTCTGTTATTTGACGTGATTTTCATTTTAAGCGATCTTAATTGTTTCTTAACTTCATGTTCATTAACCCTTTTATACTTCATAATGAATGAATTTTTTTTATCTCTTTTTAGCTTATCTGGTCATCAATTGGATATTTTTTTTATCATGTTTCTATATGTGAAGTTAATATGATTTTAATTGGCCTTACCTCCTGATTGGTATTCTGAGAAAAATGAGGGGTTTTGCTTGTAGTTGTGTCAGTTTCTGTTGTCAATTAAGGTTTGAAATTTTGGTACTTTTTTGCTTGTTAGTGATTTTACCTTTGAAGGGAGTGTAAGAATTGTGATGAGATGGAGCTTAACCTGATGGGTAAGGGTGTTATAATAGGTTTTCGTGTCATAATCGTGTTATGTGATCCGTAGAACGGGGCGTGTCAGGTGGATTGTCTTTATAAAATGTGTTGTCATGTCTGAAATTGACAGCCCTATTGACGGGTATAGATGGATTAGAAATCCCAGTACTTCCAGGTAAATAGGAAGTTGAGATTTTGGACAGGAAAGAACCCCTGAGTAAATCAGTTTTTAAGCATGGACTTTGGCTTGATAATTACAAATTCCTTCTAATTTATGTCATTTGTTTAGTTTATCCGGTATTCTCTAATGGTTGCTGAGGCAGTATATGCATATTCTAATTGCTGGATAGAGTTGATTTTTAGAAATGTAATTGTGTCACTGATTATAGTGCGAATTGAGGCTTCCATGATGAGTTTTATAATTTGACCCGTTCAGTACGGATCTAATTTTGTCTTTGTGATTATCTTATTCTTTACTGTGTTAATGCAGGGAAACAGAATGGAGTGTGTACTTCTAAAGGGGGTCGGTTTCCCCCATTCTCATCTGAGGGGAGACCACCAAAAAAGGTAAGCAGGGGTTCCAAAGATTTGACACTTTGCAGGGTGTTTCGCAGAAAGACTTGCTGTGATGTAGCTCAGACGTTTCCTGCTTTGCTGTCTGTCAGGAGACTGGCTTCAGCAGGGGAAGCCAGCCAAGAATGCTTGGATTTGTGGGAATTATTGGAATGTTCCATCTGTGATCCTGGTATCGGGGTTCAGCCTGGACCTCCACTTATATGTGCTTCTTTTTGTGACAGAGTGTATCAAGCTTGCAGTAATGCATTCTTCTCTATGGATACAAAGACACGGGTGAGTTCGTAATTACTTCAGATGTAGGATCAGACATTTCTCAAAAGGCATAAACATGTTCCTTTAGGATTATTCGTGATATGCACGGACTAGACATCTCTTAAAAGAGTTTTGGAAATGGATTAGGTAGACATCTCTTAAAGAGTTACCCGAAAGGGATTAGGTATTGTTTTGGTCAGTAAAATGAATTGACCATTTGTAGGGTCAGTAGTTGTTCTTTTTAACGAATAAATGATGCTTCCATCCAAGGTTTGAAATCTCCCAAGTTCAGTTAATGACCGTTGGCAACGCTGTAGTTTTTCATAGATGAATGCTTAAAGAAAAGATGCAATCTTAAATCTTTTTTTTTTCCCGGTGCATAACATATATCGATTGTATCCTGATTAGGTTTTATTACTGGCAGGCTTTAGTTCCTTGTGGAGCAACTGAATTTGTTTGTGGTAAAGCTGCTGAATGGGTTTCCAATGGCACAGAACTCTGTCACTCAGCAGGTTTTGCTGTTTATAACGATGCATACTTCGGTACAGAAGAAGCGTCTTGCTATGGTGGTAAAGCCAGTCTTGATGCTGTTGCTGAATCGTGGAAGGGTTCGCGTCCTGAGTCTCCTTTGAAAGACGGGAATTTAGAAGATTTCCTGCAATGGGTGCAGGAAAGGCCCTTTAGTGAAAAAGTTTCTTGGGCTGTAGGAGGAATGGTGCTTACAGCAGGGCTGTTATTTTTGAGGTTAGGACACTTTCTATTTTCCTTCACTTTTCTTGTTTTTTTTAGTAAATTTGCTCGGTGGAACTTTTCCTATTGCCTGAAAATTAGAAATACTTCCAAGCACCTTGTGTCTTGCAATGAGAAATGTCCGTGTCAAATGTGTGATCATATTTGTTCTGTGTTTTTTTTTTTTATTTATTTTTTTTTTTTTATGATGCAGAATGATCTCTTTTCACATGTGTTAAACTTGGATGTTAATAATCAGCTCTTTACTGAAATGTATATACAAAACTAGAGATTTTAGGGAGCAATGGAGGTTTTCATTGGTATTTTTCGATAAATATGTGGAAACAAGGAAGTTCGTTACCTGTATGAAAAAGGGGTAGATTATACCTATGACCACTTAACTTTGACCTTACTAACATTATGGCCACTCAACTTCAAAACCGGATATAAAAGTCACTCAACTTTGCCTTTTACTAACAGAAAAGTCTCTTAACCTTTGGCCACTCCAATAGCAGATCACCCTCTATTGTAGAGATGAAAATGATATTCTAATCAACTCTAATTCGTGATCTTTTTGGTTCTGAGGTCATTTAGGCTTTTCTTAGTTTTGAGAAAGAAAGTTAAGTGGTTGTTTAGAGGGAGAAAACTCCAAAAATGGTGATTATGGAAAATCAAAAGAGTGGTTCTAAACAACTTTAATTTTTGGACTTTGCTATTTTGAGGTTGTTTACTTTCATAAGAGATTTTTATGTTAGTAAAGAGCAAAGTTCAAAGACTTTTATGTCCGGTTTTAAAGTTTAGAGGCCAAAAAGAAAGTAAGACAAAATTGAGGAGCCGTGGCTGTAATTTATCCAAAAATAGGTGCAGTTTACTCTACCTAATAAATGCCAAAACCTGGCAATAGTTTCTTCATAAGTTAGCAGTCAGGTTAGTACAGGGAGCCAATGCAAGGCTTAGTCCGGAATGAAAGATCATACTACATTATGTGCTGGTTGGATTCTCCTTTTTATTTTACTTTAAGCAGTAGATAAGAGTGTTCGGTTAGGATTGAGAAACAACTATTTATGACTATTTTTGAAGGAAAATCTGCTAACATCTAGCAACAACACGTAGTAAACAACAATAGTTGAATCAAACGTGCCCTAAGACTTCTGCTTCTGCTTATGCAAGTAAGAAATGGGACATTGGAATTGTTTCTTTATCATTTTAAGTTGGAGAAGGCAACATATTATAGAATGTCCCAATAATGTATAGCACACAAGTAGTTTTCTCTCTACCTTTTTGTTCTCAAATTTTGGTAGTGCTTTAGTATTTCGATTGTTCAGTTAATGTTAATTAATTTGATGCTTAATGAAGTTCATGTTTGTCGATATTCTATGACTATGCAGCAAAAGAAAAAGCTATAGCCAGCGCCAGAAGCTCGCAGCTATTCAACGAACAGCGAGGAAACTGGAAGGCAAGATCGTCCAGAGATCTCCTGATACTCAAGGAAATAGAAAAAGAAAATAAGATGAATGCATATTTGAACATAAGCTTGATGGCATGTGAATTTACAGGTGAATGAACATAAAAAGCTTGCACTTAGTTCATCACTGCTTATTTTATCAACAAGATCTTTAGAAAGTGTTGTAACATTTTTATGTAAAGTTCATTCTTAATTATAAACCCCTATTTTTCGTTCTGGGTTAATTACGATTACACCCATAGTCCTCTCCAACTTTAAATTGCTGTAACTCTCTAGAAGCCGTAACGAGAAATCCCTCGCGGTTTGGCTTCTGTTGTCCTTTTGACCTGAAATCAGCATTCCATCTGCCGGAAATGCCATATGGGTCTCAAGTAATTATTTTTTTGACTTAAAAATTAGGGACACCGGTAAAGAGTTGATGTCTCTGTTTGTCAGGTTTGATGTTAGATTCTTTGGTCAGTAAAAAATTTAGCTCTTATTAGTAGATAATCTATAAATTTCACTTTAAATTTTCATCGTTTGCTCTAATCTTGAGAATGGGTATGCATATGCAGTTTTTGATCTTGATATAGAAATGCTATGTGATTTGCAGCTTCAGTTTCAAACAAGCAGCTCTGGGATCTAGCTGGGAACGGATGATGAATGGTGAATACGTGTCGCGTGGACGTTTACGAACAACTAAACATGATAGTGTTTGATATCAAAGAATTACAACTAAACATGACAATGTTTGATATCAAAGAATTTGACTGGTGTGTGTGTTTGATATCATAGATATGCAGTACTCTCTCTCTCTCTGATTCTGACCAAATTGAATTATTACATAATATAAACTTCTTGTTTAAGGATCATTGAACTTAATCAAAAGTCTGGTATGGTTAGTTAAAACCAGGACTGGTCTTTTAGGTCCTGTTTGTTTGCCGGAAATAGTGTAGGGAATCTTTTTTTGTTGGAAATAAAACATGTGGACGGACTGCCGTTTCAAAAGGGTAAGAAAAAATAAAATATATTTTTCTTTGTTGACTAACCTAAAATTTTCTGTTTGATTTATTTTTCTAAATAAGCAAGCACCGGAAAATTAGGAAAATATATTTTCTGAGGTTTTGTTTAAAAATGAGCTTTTAACCACTCTAATCAACAACTTTCTTGTTTTCCATATAAAACAGATCAATTAAAGATAGTAACGTTGCCAAATCGGATCAATTATGTATTTCACTAACAGCTTTCTACTAAAAACAATAAAAAATGTTTGTAATAAGTTATAAGAGAGTTTATTAATCTTTAATAAACGAAAGGGCATGACCCTGTTTGACAACGTTAAACCCTCAATTAACCCATTTTACAACTTAGGTGTAGAGTTCAAGTTTCATGCTAATCTAAAGTATATTGATGACCCTTATCCCAAAATATAAAATCATCCCATTTGTTGCCGTAAAACATTGTGTTTTGAAAAATACTGGGTAAGGGAAAAAATTTCGTTGGAAAATAAAATATTTTCTGCTATTATATTTTCGATGTTTGGATATAACAGCAGAAAACATGAAGAAGTAGTAAATGAATATTGTTTTTAAAATGGTAAGAAGAAATAGAGTAGATGGTTCCAAAAACTTTAGAAAAATGTTTCACTTTTTCTTCATATATTTTGCTCGACAAAATTAAAACTTTCTATTGATTATTTTCCTAAGTAAACAAACGCCGGAAAAATCAATAAAATATTTTCACACAATATTTAACAAACAAACAATAGTCAGAAAATTTTTACTAAAATATTAACATGAAAATATAAGTTATGAATTTTTATAATTGTTAGAAACCAATGATTTTATATGATTTGTCAAAACAAAATCTTTCAATTTGAAAGGTAGAAAATGTGAATAATTTTACACTTCATTTATATATTTCACGTAATTATATAAACTATAAAAATACAATAAAAATAATAATTCTCGTGTCGGACGGATTGTCATATCGTGTCGGAAACATTTGTGCAGCAGTAACAACACAACTACCTGGAACAAACTTATGTCTTCCATTTTCTTCTGAATATGATGATTTAATTTTCAATCACCTAATTTAAGCCATTGCACCTTACAGACAATGAAAAAAATGAAGCAATCTATGCAACTAACAGGCAATTGACAGCTCCATCAATTGCTGTAACTTTTTCTTTAAGCCAGAAACACAATCTATTCTTCAAATCATTAAAAAAAACATACAACATGTTATTTACACATTAACCGAAAAACCCGAATCAAAATCAAGTTTGGTTCGCGACTTACAATTATGTTGACAAGAAACTTACATGAACAAACCAGACTCAACAAGGCAGGCAGGCTATTCTCAATCAGGCAGTGCGTGTGCGACGACAATGGAGTTATGAATCCGAAAACTTCAGCTCCTCCGCGGAAGATAGCAAGTTATAATGTGATCTACTGAATTTTTATCTCTACCTATCAATCAGCATCAAAAATTGAGTTCTCAACCACTTCAACAACAGGAGAAGAAAGAAGATGTTTCTCATCTTTGTATGATTGCTGCACCGCACAGATACTTCAATCCGTACCGTGAAGTGCACTTGCTGTCGCTCCCATTCAAAACTGGAAGTCTCGTGATGTCCCGTTCGTTCCGCGCTAGAACATTCCAGCTTTAGGAGGCTGTCAATGCAAAAAAAGCTTATAAAATTTCCATAAGGGGAAACTTAGAACTGCTTAAGGGGAAAAGAGAAAATGAAGTATGTTTGAATAACCTTCTTAAGGGGAAACTTAGAACTGCTTGCTGCTGCGGCCGGTTTCAATATCTCAAAGGAACAGACTAGAGCCTCGTCTACGCTCAATAAAGCACCTGCATTGTCGAACTCTCCCCCATAGTTTGGAGCTGAAAATATTGTGACTAATCTTCGTTTAGCGAAAAACTCGTACCCATCCTCCACCACCTGCAATATAACAGAACCATTCTTAAGATAACAAAAGCTAGAACAAGTAATTTCCCTTTCCGAGATAAATGGGCGCATCTTCTATCATCGTTACAGATTTTAAAGTAATTTCCTATTAGAAACCTGATTCAATACAAAACAAAAATCAAAGTAAAGATTAATCATAACCTGATGGCCTCGGCAAATGAGATCAAGGTCATTCTTATCCAAAAACTCAGCCACCCGATCAGCTCCAAATGTACATGAAACACCTCGATCGCTATCAGACCATCCCTCGACATTGGCATCAGGATCAGACCAAAGCAGGTCGCAAAGAAGACCGCTATCAGGAATTTCAGTAGGCCTCGGAAGTTCCCTTATTTGGTTCACATTCTCCAGGTCCGGAGAAAGGCCACCGTGCATACATAGTATCTTTCCGTCAATTAGTGCCGCCACAGGCAAACAATTAAAGCAGTCAGTGAATATTTTCCAAAGCCTAACATTGAATCTCCTTTTACACTCGTCGTAAAACCCGTATATCCGATTGATTTTTGCATCCTCGTGATTTCCTCTCAGGAGATAAACTCTGTCAGGGTATCGGATTTTGTAGGACAGAAGCAGACATATAGTCTCCAAACTTTGCTTCCCTCGATCAACATAATCACCGAGAAAGAGGTAAGTGCAAGAAGGCGGATAGCCACCGTATTCAAATAGCCTCAGCAGATCTTGATATTGTCCATGAATATCACCTGTAAATACAACAAAAATGATAATCGTGTATTACAATACAATTGAAAGATCTTAAAACGGCCAATATAAATACAACAAACTACCTCTACACTCACAAGAATCCCATATAGGGGAAAACAGAAGAGTTTGAACGTCAACAATAAGGATTTGATATCAAGAACCGAAAAATGATATTTAAAGAATATACACGCTACCAATCTCCTCGTCAAGGATTAATTTTCGCAATAAAATCATAAAATATTAAAATCAAAACGACAATTCCTCTCTGAATTACAATGCAATTGAAAGATGTTAAAACCACCAATGTGAATTAGGTGCTATTGAGCATTCTCACCAAAAAAGCTAGCTCAAAGACGGATGTTTCTCCCTCACACTTATCAACCAAACATCCGCCCCTCCCACAACCGAAATGGGAAAAACCGAAAAACCCAACAAACTGCCCTCACACAATCACATGTCGGGCCAAGGTTGGGATAGCAACAACCTCCCTAATATAGAATTGTTCAATGCTATTAGATTTCTCACCCAAAAGCTAGCTCAAAAATAAGGTTTCTACCTCACATTTATCAACCAAACACCGGCAGGGACGGATCCAGAGGGGGGCTTGAGCACCCACTGGTCGCCAGAAAACGCTAAAAATTCTATGGAAATTGTGTATGAGTTTCTAAATTTTTATGTAAAAACATCAAAGATATCAATTTAGCACCCAAAAATCACGAGAGAAAGTAAATTCTGGATCCCATGTTGGGAAACCAATACAATGGTAGCAACCTATAACAATTTGTTCATTTTCATCAACTAAAACAGCAAAGCAAAATCCCAAAACAAAAGCTCATCAAAAATCAAAATGTTAACATCAATGAAGAATATAGCTGCCAATTTCTGATATAACAACTCAATTTCGAAAACCCAACACATAGCAATCTATCAAAGTCATCAACCAAAACAACAAAATCCCAAAACAAAAGCTCATCAATCATCAAAATGTTAACATCAATGAAGAATATAGCTGCCAATTTCTGATATAACAACACGATCTCGAAAACCTAACACATTGCAATCTATCAAATGAACAATTCGTTCATTTTCATCAACCAAAACAACAAAATCCCAAAACAAAACTCATCAAACATCAAAATGTTAACATAAATGAAGAATAGGGCTGCCAATTCCTAACATTTTTGTTGCATTTATAATCATAAGGGATATATAAATCACGCCCAACATGATTTCATAGATAATCCATCCTGCCAGGAGCCATTTAAATCACATAACGAAGAATCATGAAATTGATTATAAAGAGAAAAAGAAGAGAAGGAACTAACCACAGACGCGAACAGGAGCTTTAACCTCAACGAGATTAGGCTGAGATAAGAAGATTTGGCGAGCATTAACACATAATTGACGGATCTCTCCTTCAGAAAGCTGCACCTGTTTCCCTCCTTTCCCCTCCAATAACCTCCTAATTATATCATCCAACACTCCCTTATCCATCATCCCTTCCATTGTCATCATCATCATCTTAATTGATTAATTAATCCCCAAATCAACCCACAAACAAGAACAAAAAACAAAAACCCAGATGAAATTATGCAATGAAACCGTGAATAAATCGATCAAACACAAACAAGGAGAGATTTTAAGAAATTGGGGGAAAAGAAATTAGGAAGAAAAGGGGAAAATAGATGAAGAGAAAGAGAAGTAAATAATGGATATGGGTTGTCAATTTGTGAATGAATGTTTATTGTCTAATTGTATAAATCAGTGCTAAAAAAAACTATTTTTTTGTGCCACCAAACCAACAGCCAAGAAGATTCAATGGAAGATGTTGAAAGCTTCAAATGTAAGAGAGAGAGAGAGAGTGGTAAAGTGGTCGAGCAATTTTGAGAGTACAAAACCGCGTATTTTGAAAAGTCTGTTAATACGTGTTCTTCAAGTGATTTGTTTGTTGTTCCCATACCTGTCTTAACTTCTTTATTCCTTTATTTTATATATTTCTTTTATTATTTTATAAACATAACAAAAAAAAAAAAAACATTTTGAACTTAATTTAGTTAGGGTTGTAAATGAGTCCGCGAAAGCTCAATAAAATTTGATCATGTTCGGTTCGATTTATAAATGAACGAATTTGAGCACGGTAAAACGCGGTCCGGAAGCTCGCGATGCTCGAACATTTTTTTTTGGGTAAGGACAAAATACAGCAAACCCCAGCACTAGAAGCAAACACGACTAAAACTCACTCCCAACACATCGTCCAACAACAATTGGCGAACCTTGACAGGATGAGACAACAACCAGCGAATCCCCAGTGTGAACACAATAACAGAACCAGCTAAGAAATCCGCAACCCTGTTTTGCTCCCGATAGATATGAGTAATCGAGACCTTGTCAAACAAACCGATCGTGCTCGAACATTTGATTATACACTTGAGCAAGTTCAGTTTAATTTTTTTTTTCAAATTATATTTCTATTGAGAGGAAAACGTAAACCAACGTAGATTTATGTTAAAAAAATTCAAATCTATGTAAATAATTAATAAACATAATCATTGAGTTGTTCGCGAACACATCTCATAAACATAATTAATGAACTGCTCGAGAGTAAAAGTCGTGAACAAACTCGCGAGGAGTTTACGATCATGATGTTGAGCTCGAGCTTGAACTCATCAATTTTCTAACAAGCCGAGTATAAACAGATCAAAGCTCGACTTGGTTCGATTATAATCCTAATTTTAATGATTAAAATCATTTTTTTTCCAATTTCATATAAATGCTGACCAATGTGGCCTTTGGAACTTCTAATAAAGAAAGAACTGTTTGAGACCAAACACACGGTATATGTAATCATTTATCGCTTTACATGTAGTCTATATTGTTAGAGATAATATTTAGATTATCTTTACTGATAATTATGCACAAACTAAACCGAGTTATATTTGATATACAACTCTATTTAGTTGCAGAGATAATATTCCTATTATCTCTAGGATTAGATATAAGAGTTGTAATCTAACTATACGACTAATTAGGTCAGACAAACCTAATTAGAATACATTTTGTATCTGTCATATAAATACACTTGATTAATACAAACCCTAATTAAGGGAATCATTCAATCATCTCTCTCTTTCTCTCTTAATATTTCGGCTCTCTCTCTCCTCTCAATACCGAAACATTCCAACTCCAACATGGTATCACGAGCAGATCACGGTTCTAATCCGCCTGTCTCCGCTTCCGCATCAGTTCCGCCGAATTCCCTTCATGGGGCGGATGTTGCTTCAACCGAACAACCTTCGGCGTTTGCCTTTCAGGCCGATGCGACCTCCCCAACCACCATACGGACTCCGGCAGCCGCGGGAAATGCATCGTTTTTCCTTAGCTCCACTGCCGCAAGCTCGAGCTTCCTCACGCCGCCTCCGTCGGCTAATGCTGCGACGTCTCCGTTTTAGCAAGGGAGCTTTGCGTCTGAGTTCACCGTCAACACGGAATCAGCCGCGTCCTTGCAACCATCATCCGGCTGGCGATTTGAGTCGCCGTTTACAACAGCAGCCCCGTCGTCTGTAACGTCGACGTACTTATTCGACAAGCATGACGTGGGTGTGTTCCCTCGGAGTCGACAGAACCCGCAGCGGCAAGGCTCTCCACCGCGGCATCAACCACAACTGTTTCCTCCCCCGGGTAATTTTTCTCAAACCCTAATCAGACCTGGTTTTGGACCTCCACCTTCTTATCATAGCTCTCAATTGCCTTCCACGTTCACAAATCACTCCTCTGAACCGTTTATGGCAAACCCTAATCACACTCATATCCCTAACTTTTATCACAACCAGGCCCCTCCCCCAAACTACTCCACATATTCGAACACTAATGCAAATTCTGTCACTCAATCTCGTGCCCCTCCAGCACATACACAAACACATATTAAGCTCACCCCACATAACTATAAGGCATGGAGGATGGCTATTGTCTCCACCCTTAAGCATCATCACTATTTTGATCACATCACAAGTAATACCCCACCTCCTCCCAAATTTTTATCTCGAGGTGGATTCATGCAAAATAATGATAATATGCTTCTCAATCCTGAGTACACTGTATGGGATGATCTTGAAAATGCTGTTATGTCACTGTTGTTGCATTCAATTACTGAAGAAGTATACTCCATTATCACTTGTTTTCACTATTCTCATGATATATGGATAGCTTTAGAGACAGCATACGGTATTATTACTGATAGTAAACAATTTCAACTTAACATTGAATTACATGAGCTTGAACAGAATGATCTATCCATTAGTGAATATATGCAAAAGCTTAAATCCATTCTAGATGATCTGGCTGCTTCTGGAAATCCTTACCCCATGCACCTTCTACCTACCCTTCTCTATAAGAATGTCAATGAAGTATTCAAATCAAGCATTCAGAATCTTATAACTCAAAGAGGTATTCATATTGATTACTATGAGCTGCTTAGCAAACTGAAAACTGTAGAAGGAATGGTTCAGTCCACCAAAAAGTCAACATTCATGCTCCCCGTGCCTAATCCTAGTTCGAACGAAGCACATGTCTCAACCGTCTCTCCAAATGCAACAACAAAACCAAAAACAAAAAAACAAAGGGGAGGCAAGTGCTTCAACTGTGGTGATTTGGATCATTGGGCGGACAAATGCAAAAGACCCAATGGGTTTGCAACACAGCAAGGAAGTCAAGGTGCGCAGGCACATATTGCATGGCATACCCCATCGGATCCTTTCAGTGGTCCACCTCAGCCATGGTACCCGGACACAGGAGCCACCAATCACATGACGGCTCAACCAAGTCAGTTGCAACACATGCAACCCTACTCTGGCAATGACACAGTGCACTTTGGCAACGGACAAGGTTTGCATATCTCTCATCTAGGTCAAACTTATATCAAAAATCTTAAAGTTTCTGATATTTTACTTGTCCCTAAGCTCACTAAATCTTTACTTTCGGTTCAAAAGTTCACAAGTGATAATAACTGTTTCTTTGAATTTTGGCCTAACCATTTTCTTGTGAATGACCAAACTTCTGGGGAAATCCTGTTACGCGGCCCGAGTAAAGATGGTCTTTATGTGCTTCCACCCAACTTGAAAGAGGCGCTAGTTGGAGAGAAGGTGTCGTTCTAGGTCATTGTCAGAATCAAACAGTGAGCATAATTCTGAAAGATAACAATTTATCATCATCAGCACCAGTTAGTGGTTGCTCTTTTTGTCCCTTAGGGAAATTATCTCAAACTTCTTTACCATCTATTATTCGTTCTAGTACTTTTAAATTTGAAAGTTTGCATTTGGATGTTTGGGGTCCGGCCCCTATTCTTTCATTTAATGGACATCGCTATTTTCTAATTATCATTGATGAATTTACTCGCTTCAGTTGGTTATTTTGTTTGAAAAATAAAAGTGAAGTTGATTTAACATTTCAAAATTTTCTTGCTATGATTAGAAATCAATACAATGCTCAAGTTAAAAATTTCTACTCCGATCTTGGAGGCGAATTTCAAAAGTTGCAATCATTCTTGCAAGCTAATGGCATTGTTCACAAAATTGCATGCCCTCATACCCATGCTCAGAATGGCATAGCTGAACGAAAAATCCGGCATGTGGTAGACACATGTCTTAAAATTCTTGCCAATGCATCCTTACCTCTACATTTTTGGAATTATGCCATGATTCATAGCATTCGTATGATCAATATTCTTCCCACCAAAACTCTTCGTAATCGGTCTCCCTTCTTTTTGTTTCATAGAAAGAAACAAGATTATACGCTTCTCCGAATATTTGGAAGTGGTATCTTTCCACTACTTCGTCCTTACAATAGAAATAAATTTGATTTTAGATCAAAACTCTGTGTCTATCTAGGACCCTCCTCAAATCATTCTGGAGATTTATGTCTAGATTTCTCCACCGGTAGGATTTATGTCTCCAAATTTGTGAAATATGATGAAACAATCTTTTCGGCATCGCATCAAACGACGGCACCTCTCTCCTCTAATGCAGGGCTGGAAGCAATGGCTCATGATCTCCCATCGTTACTCGGACCGTATCCAGGTAATCCTCCAAATTCTGTCTCCCCTTCTTCTACATCTCCACCGTAACAAATATACAACCCGGAATGCCCGCTGAACCGACTAGTGGTGCTGCCATTCCCATTGCGCGCCAGACATTCTTGCACCAGCCGCAACTCTCGCAACTTCCCCTATGGATGCTGCTATAGTGCCCCTTGTGGCATCGTCGGATGAAGCACATGCGTCGGCACAGGATATCGCGGCTACAAACGCCAGCGCGCATGCAGGTGCCAACGCGCACGTAGAGTGCACTACAGAAGCACGGGACACAGGCCCTAACCTCGGAAGTGCTGGCAAAAGCGGAGCAAGCGCAGTACCTGCTGCCGCGTGCTACACATGGGTGCCGAATACGGAACTGGCGCTAGTCAATGGTTCCCTGCCCGACGCCATGCCGAATCATGCATGTGCCTCTGCTGCCCCTGACATATCGGCGTCTGCCCTGTGTCCTGCAAGGATGACTACGGCCGCCACTCGAGGCCTTGTGCATGACTCTACGCGGCACCATGGGATGCAACTTCGTCACTCGACCTTGCATTCAAGAGGGAGATTTGAAGCACTTTTAGCGTCTCATGAACACGACACCATAGATCCAACCTGCTTCAGCAAAGCAAATAAACTTCCGGAATGGCGACACGCCTTGTCAGATGAGATTAAAGCTTTCCTAGACAATGGAACTTGGAAACTTGTACCACGTCCTCCGGGAAGACACATCATCACATCACGCTGGCTGTTCCGCACAAAAAGGAAATCTGATGGATCTATTGATAGACACAAGGCCCGCTTGGTAGCACGGGGATTCACCTAAAAATCCGGGATTGATTACAAGGAGACATTCAGTCCGGTTGTTAAAGCCACAACCATTCGCGCAGTGTTAGCCATTGCTGCAGCAAACAGGTGGTTCATCAATCAACTTGATGTTTCAAATGCGTTTCTTCATGGAAACCTGTCAGAACTATCTACATGGAGCAACCACAAGGTTTTCGAGATCCTGACAAAGCCGATCGTGTGTGTCTTCTTCAGAAGAGTCTCTATGGCTTAAAACAGGCTCCACGAGAGTGGTTTACTCGCTTACGAAACTTTATGGTTTCACTGGGATTTCGTATGTCCTTAGCGGACCATTCTCTCTTTGTCTACAAGAATGGAAAGCTTCAATCCTTCATACTTTGCTATGTGGATGACATTCTCATCACAGGGAATTCACTAGCCCACATTGTCAATATAATCTCATCCATTGAAGCTGAATTTCCAATTAGAAATTTAGGAAGAGCTGAATTCTTCCTAGGCATTTAAATTCAATATTCTAAAGAGGGTATCCATCTGTGCCAGGCGAAGTATGCAGCGGATATTCTTGACAAGGTCAACATGACTGATGCAAAACCCACGTTAACACCTATGGCTACAACACCCACACTCTCAAAGAGCCTTGGAACCTCTCTTGCCTCTGGTGATGAGTACCGTAGTATTGTTGGAGCATTACAATACCTTCTACTCACTCGACCAGACATTGCTTTCTCAGTGAACAAACTATGTCAGTTTCTTCACTGTCCTACTGACGAACACTGGAAGAGTGTCAAACGGGTTCAGCATAATATTCAAGGAACTTTAGAAAGTGGCATTCTTTTGTCCGCAAAACCTATTGAGCATGTCCATTGCTATTCAGACAGTGATTGGGGAGGATGCCCCGATGACAGACGATCTACTGGAGCTTACTGTGTCTATCTTGGAAGGAGTATAATTTCATGGCAAACACGAAAGCAACCCACGATAGCAAGATCATCTACTGAAAGCGAATACAAAGCCGTAGCAAATGCAACAACGGAATTACTTTGGCTCAAATCGCTGCTACGAGATTTGGGATTCCACATGCCGCTTCCGGTTCAACTATGGTGTGACAATGTGGGTGCAATCTATCTTACCTCAAATCCTGTGTTTCATGCTCGCACGAAACATATTGAGCTTGATTATCACTTCGTTCGTGAACAAGTCACAAATGGGTTCCTTAATGTCAGATTCATTCCCACTGACGATCAAGTCGCTGACATATTAACCAAGCCGCTACCCAATCTTCGCTTCACTCTGTTACGCTCTCGACTGTTGGTTTTTCCACGGCATCGGCTTGAAGGGGGGTGTTAGAGATAATATTTAGATTATCTCTACTGATAATTATGCACAAACTAAACCGAGTTGTATTTGATATACAACTCTATTTAGTTGCAGAGATAATATTCCTATTATCTCTAGGATTAGATATAAGAGTTGTAATCTAACTATACGACTAATTAGGTCAGACAAACCTAATTAGAATACACTTTGTATCTGTCATATAAATACACTTGATCAATACAAACCCTAATTAAGGGAATCATTCAATCATCTCTCTCTTTCTCTCTTAATATTTCGGCTCTCTCTCTCCTCTCAATACCGAAACATTCCAACATATATATGTTCTTTAAATCGCTTCTCTATATGATTATTCTTGTCTTAACAATCGGACTTGAAAAATACTTATAAAAGGAGGGACTTCCCCCATCGTATAGATTATTATTTACTACTTTTATTTCATCTCTACTAATAATAATATATTCGTTTTCACTGAGAGCTAACCCCAACGTATATGTACCTTTGATGATATTTTCTACTTGGACATATCCGATCATTTGGTAATGAACATATACTGAAACTCAGTTCATCCTCTTAAACATAAATTATATTTACAATCATGGTTGAAACTCCACACTGTAGAGACATTCCCGTAAAAGAAATACTAAGTCCAAAAACTCATAAAACAAACTTTCATTTGATGGGTATAACCAACATTTAACGGATGAAGATGGAAATGGAAGGGGTGCAACAACATCTAACGGAAGAAGATGGATGGGTAGTTTAGTGGTAGAGCAAGGAATTTAGACTTAGGAGGCTAATTTTAGCCATGCGGTTAACGGTAAATTTTTAAAGGCAAATTTTTTTTGGTCTCCCACGCGTTAAAACTGTAAAAATGTTATCATTTTTTAAAAACTAGCATTGAACTAATAGAAAATTAAATATGTTTACTTTTCTTTTAATGGTAAAGACATAATAAAAATGAATTCAAGAGTGTTATCAAAATAAAGAGTCTATTTAAATTAATTAATAATGGTAACATGTTTTTATAATTATTGAAAAATAAAAATAAAATAAATAAAAAATAAGATTGGAGGGAATTGAACATAGAACCTCTCAATGGAAGTATGCATCATTAACTATCTCATCTACTTTTAAACATTAAAATAATACTACATAAAGTCATATATAGTACTGAAGGACGGAGCCGGTAGCCGGGGAGGCTCCGGCTCTCCCGAGCCCTGGGCTGGTTCCGCTCCTGGGTAGTTCCAAATAGAAAGGGTACACGAGCAGCCCTGAGTCCCCCTTGCCTCTAGTAAGAATTTTGTTTTATGGCGGGGATCAAAATAGCTTCATATATCTTTTCGAAGTATAAATCGTTTAAAGTTGGAAATGTTAAAAATAAAATTTTACCAGTTCTTAAGTGAAGGAGTATGCTCGCACTTTTAAAAAATGTTAAAAGAAAATTTAGTTTAAAACTTTGTTCTCCCAATTAAATATAAATAGTCCCAAACAGTTTAGAGTTCAGAAAAAATATTTTGTTAGATTATATGTAATGATAGCCATCACCTATATATATAAAATATAGCAATTTAGTTGCTAAAACGTATTGTATGCCCGTGAAATAATTAATTGGTTTTGTTGTAGTATTCGTTAAATTATGTGACATTTTTTTTTTTTTTGATAAAAAATTATGTGACATTTATGAAATAAATTATTTGTCTTTTTCATGATTTTATAATTGTATTTTCCAATTCTCTTTTGGTCCCTGTAGAATAGAATATACTATGGTCAAAGCTTCATGCTCAGAACTCCATGTGCACTTACCTGCATTTTTTCCAGTTGTTTAATTTGGACCACAACTTTCAATTTTCTTTCATCCAACTCAGTTAATTCACATTTTTTTTGGTAAATTATAAAAATAGACCTTAGAAGAAGTCTATTTATATTTGTAGACTCATTTAGATATATGCTATTAACTAAATTAGGTACTTTCATCCATTTTTTTAAAGATACCTTTAGAGACTTCTCATCTTCTTCAACCAATCTTCTTCAACCTGTCTTCTAAATGCTTAGAGTAAATTTCTAAACGAAAAAAAACAGAAACTAAGCACAATGAAGAACAAATACAAGTAAATTTTGAATGTTTAGAATAAATTTCTTTCTACAACCTCATATTCTTCTTTAACTCACATTCTGTGTAATTTTAAATGTTTAAAATAAATTTAATGATTCGTATTTTATTACATGGATTCACATTTTATGAAATGAGAACCCATTTGGGGTTCTCATTTTATGATTGGGGATCGCATTTCATAAAATGCTAACACATGAAATGTGAACCCCAAATGCGAACTCATTTTTTATAAAATGTGAACCCCAATGGATTAGCATTTTATGAAATGCGAACCACAATCATAAAATGAGAATCCAAAATGGGTTCTCATTTCATAAAATGCTAACATAAAAGATTGAAAATGGATATTCAGATCATCAACCAAAGTTTTTTTTTATTAAGAATGAGAACTCATAGGAAGTTGTAATGTTCACATTCAAAATTTAAGTTCTTCATTGTTCTTAGTTTCTGTTTTTGTTTTCTTTCGTTGTTCTTAGATTGAAACATGGTCATTTAAAGTGTTGTTTGCTCTTCTTTAGTTTAAATTGACTACTAGATTGGGAAGAAGGTGGTTGAAGAAGAAAACGAGGTTGAAGAAGATGTGTTGAATAAGATGAGGTTGAAGAAGATGAAAGATTTGTAGGGATATTTTTGGAAAAATATATTGGAAGAGTCTAGTTTGGTAGCATATGTCTAAATGAGTCTACAAATATAAATGAACTTCTCCTAATGTCTAATTTTATAAATTACCATTTTTTTCATCTTTAAATCGTTAATTTTAGCCTATTTAGTTGAACTAGATAATCGATTCTACAATTTATAATAAATGAGTTATGTTGTATCGTGTAATTTACATGGGTTAGTATCAATGACTTAATATAATTTAATGTATAAAAATTTGTATCGTACTTGCATTAACCTAATCGGTTTAGTATCGTTTTCATGTCATGTTTGCTTGATGTAAATTTACTACATACACTAATGGTGACATTAAAAAATTATACAAGGATATAGTAATATTCTAAATATTTATGTTATTTTTTTTTATATTAATAGGTGAACTATGACTGTTCAAAATGTAATCTAGAATCTATTTAAAAACGTTAGTATGTTAATGTTATATGGGGTTTATATAATGCAAATTACGTATAATTTTACTATGTTTATGATGACCCGCGAAGCCAAACCGGGCGGAATTCATTACACGGGCCCAGCCCACACTTAGATCCATGGTCTAAGATGGGATGGGACCCGAATAGAGGAAGCGGGTGAAGTGAGTAACCACCCCGAATTCCTAAATGGAGCACTAAAACTCCCACTCAGGACAAACGATACCACGTTTGTTGCCACGAAAGCCACGAGAGGGGGCATGACCTAAAAAGGAGTAACCGCCCTCGGAACATGGCCTGGAAGGGGTAACCGCCCTCGGCGGTTACTTAAGAACACTTATAAAAAGCCCTAAGGCCAAAGGGGGAAAGGTACATTCACATTTTTCCCACAATACTATTGTCAATTTACCAACCCTCCTACAAAAACTGACTTCATCGTCGGAGAGTTTTCCCGGAGATCCTGTCTCCGGTTCTGTTTTGCAGGTAACTACGGCGGAGATCATCAAATCGGATCCAGCAAGTTATCATTGGTGCGGTGAGCGTGGACCTTTTTTACCAACATTTGGTTAAAGGTACACAAAGAACATGTCAGAACCATCACGAACGACCGGCGTTACAACCAGATCCACTAGTATGAACTCAAGGGGTCCACGGATTGCGAATTCGCAACCTGCAAGTACGCAGCCTGTGGTGCCTAGCTCGTCAAGCCCTTCGGGACAATTGAGTCCCTTATTGGAGGTTCAAGTGCAAAATGAAATGGAGATGTCCAATAGCGATTTCGTACAAATGGCAGGACAAGTCTTGGCTTCAAATATGAGCCAAGCGGCGGGGGATCGAATGATTAGTTTGTTAACCGCAATGACCGATCATAATACCGCCGTGGCGGCTGTTCCTCAACAACCTGTTGTTGTCTCCACACAACCATCGACTACTGCCACCATATCTGCGCTTCCGCAGCCATCTCGAGAGCTAACCCAGATAGGCCAGAATAGTCGCATGAACCCACGCAGCCATCCAAGCAACTACTCGTACCACGATCCTAGTATGACGATCCATCCGACCTGGCAAACATCCCAACCGACATCGGGAATGCCAGGAATCCTTCCTACAACACACGGAACCCTTGGTTAACGGGCATTCAGAATTAATGGCGTCTGGGGCGAATACGTTTGGGCAGGAGCACACCTGGAACTTTGATCCTATAACCGGACGACGGCTAGAACCACGGCGAGAACAAATCTCAACATCAATTGGCGGGTGGATGCCACCTAGAGTTCACCAGCAACGGATGGAAGAGGTTCGGCGAATACCCAATCTTGAGTTGGAAGATCAACTACGGAACATGATGGAGCGAATGGGGTACACGCCTAGGGCGAGAGTAGAGGTGCAGAGTGATTCGCCTTTTGCTCCGTCGTTGCGAGAATTTATACCAGATCACAGGATAAAGGCCCCGACGATACCTAAATACTATGGGGATCCTAATTCTGATCCTGAGGCTCATGTTAGGAACTACAGAGAATTAATGGATGTTGCAGGAGCGAGTGAAAGTATAATTTGCAGATTATTCTCGACCACTTTGGGCGGAGCGGCATCTGATTGGTTTCGGTCTTTACCTGCTGAATCTATTCACAACTGGAATCAATACAATCGTGATTTCTGTGCCAAGTTCGTGGGCTGTAAAGCGGCAGATGTGACGGATAGGCAGCTGAAGGAGATCAAACAGAGGAACTATAATTCCCTAAGGGAATTTGTTGTCGCATTCAACGATATTCTGGTGCGGTTGCAGAACCTGGATATCGTGAGCATCCGCAACATCATGGCGGATGGAACCACGGATTGGAGCATGCGGGAGGAAATCATCCGCAACAAGCCGCGCACAGTGGCTGAACTCATGAAGATAGCAAAGGAATTCATGGAAGTGGACGATGTCAACAGAGAACATAGAGCTCAAACCCGGAGGGAGAGAGATGCTGCTAGATCCACTTCGGACAATCGACGCCAGACCCAGTCTAAGGGTAATTTTGTTCGCAGGGGCGATCGCTCCTTTCAAGGGGGAGGATATCAAACACCATTGAATACGACTCGCCAGGAGGTGTTACTTTGGATCGAAAAGAACCCCCTGAAGAAGGATGTGCGGTTCCCCGAGGCGAAAGGCCGAACTAGTTTGGGGCGATATCCTAACAAATATTGTAGGTTCCACAGATTGAACGGCCATGACACGAACGATTGCTATGAACTGAAGAAGGAAATAGAAAGGCTGATTGAGAGGGGCAAGCTAGGCCAATTTGTAAGAAAAGAAACGATTGATGAGAAAACAACGCTCCCGCATGAGGGAGAAGCAAGGCCCGAAAAGAAACAGAAGAAAGGGGTGATAAACATGATAGCTGGCGGGATCTATGAGCCGCCAACAAAAAGGGCTCACCGTGAACAGCGAAAAAGCAACACGCATAGGGGGGATGCCCTCAATTACTCATTTGCACGAATCACGGAGCCACATGCGGATGCTTTGGTGATTACGATGGCTGTAGAAGGATGGGACGTCAAGCGGGTCCTTATTGATACTGGCAGTTCTTGTAATGTTATTACTCAGACTGCATTCAACAAGTTGGGAATTAATGATGAGCGAGTGGAACATACATTTATGGATGTAACTGGTTTTGGAGGTCAATCGTCTCAAACAAGTGGACAAGTGGTGTTGGAAGCAGAAATGGGCGATAAGAATCTAAAATGGCGAGGTGATCTAGAATTCGCAATTGTTGATCTCCCGTTGGCCTACAACATAATTCTGGGGCGTCCGTTCCTATCGGAAACGGAATCGCTCATCTCAATGAAGCACTTGACATTACATTTGCCAACACACCAAGGGCGAGTCATAGTTGAAGGTGATCAACTTGTGTCTCAACAAGCCTATACATTGTCACTTGAACCAAAGCCAGGTGAAGAGGATAAAGTTGATGAGAAGTTGCCGGCAGAAGCATTAGGAGAAACAGAACTATTCGCCATCTCAAATGACAAGAGTGTACGAATAGCGGCAGGACTCCCCGAGGAAACAAAGAAAGCCATTACCGAGGTGTTAATCCAATGCGAGTCGGCATTCGCCGCTCCGAATGAAGTGCTGAAAGGGATAAGTCCAGATATAGCAACCCATCGTTTGAATGTGGACAAAGGTGCAACCCCAGTGCGACAGAAAAAGAGAGGACACGCTCCAGAGCGGCAGAAGGCGATTAAAAAAGCTGTGGCGGATTTGCTAAAATCAGATGCAATTCGAGAAGTCACCTATCCGGAGTGGCTAGCCAATGTGGTGCTAGTCAAAAAGCCAAATGGAACGTACAGAATGTGTGTCGACTTCAAGGATCTGAATAAAGCTTGTCCGAAGGATATGTATCCGCTACCTAACATTGATATATTGGTAGATGGAACTACAGGATTTGAAGCTTTATCGTTCACCGACGTGAAATCCAGTTACCACCAGATACCCATGGAGAAGGCGGATGAAATCAAAACATCATTCATAACTCATCAGGCGACTTATTGCTTCAAGGTGATGCCCTTCGGATTGAAAAACGCAGGAGCAACATACCAGAGGATGATGAACAAGATATTTTCAGACAAGTCAGGCGAGAACTTCTCAATCTACGTAGATGACATGATCATCAAAAGCAAGAAGATGCGAGACCACCCGCAGGATATCAAAGAAATCCTGGAAGTGCTAATCAAATATGGCCTCAAGTTGAACCCAGAAAAATGCACGTTCGGAGCAAGGGCAGGAAAATTCCTGGGTTTCATTGTTAGTGGCAAGGGAGTTGAGGCGAATCCTGAGAAGGTTAAAGCAGTAATGGAGATGAAAACTCCGAGGAACGTAAGAGAAGTACAAAGACTAAATGGGCGGTTGGTGGCATTAGGGCGATTCATATCATGCTCGGCTAGAAGATGTCTACCTTTCTACAATGCCATCAAAAAATCTAAGTCCTTTGAATGGACGCCGGATTGTCAAGAGGCATTTGAGGGTATAAAGCGACTGCTATGCTATCCGCCCTTAATGAGCAGGCCGGAGGACGGAGAAGATTTATTTCTTTACGTATCCGTCACCAGTATGGCGATATGCACTGTAATGGTACGAGAAGAAGAGGGCCAACAATATCCAGTGTACTATGTGAGCAAGGTCTTGAAGGATGCAGAACTTCGGTATTCGAAGTTGGACAAAATGGCTCTCGCGGTGATAACCACGACGGCTAGGCTAAAACCATACTTTCAGGCGCATACTATCATTGTGAGAACCGGAATTCCAATGCGGAAGGTACTGCAGAAACCTGACGCATCCGACCGATTAATGGAATGGTCAATTCGCCTGGGGGAATTCGATATTCGCTACGAAGGAAGACCAGCACTAAAGGGTCAAGTACTTGCCGATTTCGTGAATGAATTCACGTGGGATGAAGATGAACGTCCAAAGGCACAAAAAGAAGAGTGGAGCATGTTCACAGATGGGGCATTATCCACAGATGGGGCTGGACTGGGAGTCGTCATTAAAGGCCCGGAGGTTATTCGCATGTACTATGCGGCAAAGTTAACTTTCAAAACTACCAATAATGCCGCAGAGTATGAAGCAATGATATGCGGATTGAAGCTGCTTAATAAACTTACGCCAGAAAGAGTGGTGATCTACAGCGATTCTAAACTCATGATAAATCAGATCACAAAAAACTATCGGGTGAAACAAGAAGATCTGGTCAAATACCATCAGATAGTCGGCAGATTGACGCAGGAGTTAACACACAAGGGAGTCGTCTGGGAAATGGTGCATGTTCCAAGAGGCCAAAACACAAAGGCTGATGAACTGGCAAAAGCAGCGGCGAGTAGAGAACCATGGAATCAAAAAGCATGCAATTTGGAGATAAGATCCGCACCGGCATTTGAAGTCGATCAGATTATGGTCATTGAGGAGCTGGAAGATGATGAAGATTGGCGGATACCTATCCGCCAATATCTGGAGCAGGGAGATTTGCCAGATGACAAAAGCCTAGCCAGAAAGCTAATTGGACAATCAGTGAGATACTCAATTCGAGATGGAACTTTGTATCGAAAATCATATACATGTCCATGGTTGAAATGTGTTAGCCGCAATGAAGGAGACTACGTACTGCGAGAACTCCATGAAGGAATGTGCGGCGCACATGAAGCATCCGCGGCGTTGGCAAGAAAGGTCAAGTTAATGGGATACTATTGGCCAAAGGTGATGGAGGATTCCCAGAAGATGGTAGCGGAATGTCACAGCTGTCAAATCCATGCGAATGAAAAGCACGTTCCCGGAGCCGAACAAATCTCTATAATGACGGCATGGCCATTCGTAACATGGGGAATCGATATAGTGGGTCCATTCCCAGAAACGACAAAGAAAAGGAAGTACTTGGTAGTCGTAGTTGACCACTTCAGCAAATGGGTAGAAGAGGAGGCAGTAACCGCTCAAACACCTGAACGAATGATCGAGTTCTTACGAGAGAACATTATCATGCGATTTGGAATCCCGTAAAAGCTTATAACTGACAACGGCACCCAGTTCAACTGTGTCAAGTTCAAAGCATACTGCGAAAGCATGGGGATCAAGAATCATTTTTCTTCCGTAAACCATCCCCAATCGAATGGTATGACAGAGGTTACCAACAGGACCATGATTCAAGGTATCAAGAAGCGGCTAGGTGATAAAAAAACAGGTTGGGCGGATGAGATACCCCATATGTTATGGGCATACAGAACTTCTGTAAAAGCAGCAACTGGCGAAACACCTTTCTCGCTGGTTTATGGAGCCGAAGCAGTCCTACCTGTTGAAATCAAGTCGCCTACAGATCGAATAATTTATTATTGCGACACACAAAATCCTATCAACATTAGAGATGCATTGGATTCTGTTGAAGAACGAAGAGAAAAAGCTTACATGCGAATGGCACTGTACCGCAATAGAATCAAGAAATATCATGACAGAAGGGTGCGAAAAGTGATAATCAACGAGAACGACTTGGTCTTGAAAAAAGCGGACAAAATACAATCCAGAGATGGCAAAGGCAAATTAGGCATCAACTGGATCGGACCATACAGAGTATCCAAGAAGCTGGGACCATCAACTTTTGAAATAGAAGAAATGAGCGGAAAAAAGCTCCCGCGCACCTGGAATCTAGAAAATCTGCGCCTATATAAACGGGCCGGGTAGTTCAGGGAAATGACGAGTACTCTTTTTCCTTTTATGAGTTTTTTCCCACTGGGTTTTCTGATAAAAGGTTTTAATGAGGCTTTGATCCCGCACATTTCATATACCAATGTAACAAAAAGTCTTTTCTTTTATCAATAAAGATGTTCAATTGTTGCATACGGCGTTTGAGTGCGGATCCTTTTTAGGACAACCACTTCAGTGTGTTATCTACAAACAAAAGGCGGGTAAATCGCGCAAAAACCTTATGGTTAAACTTAAAAACACATAAATGTGTTGCCTATTAAGAAAGGCGAATGCATGATTACGCATCACTCGCAAAAACCTTATGGTTGAACTTAAAAACACATAAATGTGTTGCCTCTTAAAGAAAGGCGGATGCATGATTACGCATCACTCGCAAAACCTTATGATTAACCTTATGATTATATTATTTTTGAAAGAAAAATTATAAGATAAGGCATAAAATTAAGCGAATTAACGAGTACTCAAAAAATTGCAAAAAGGGTCTGGCCACCCTAGCGGAAACGAAACTAAACTACGAGGAAATACAAATATGGAGTCGGCAAAAGGGCAAGGGTCACGTATGAAAACAAAGGGCAATAAGGAATAAAGCAACAATCGCACGTATAGGTAAAGCGGCAAGCAAAAGAAAATATATATATACGGGCAGTTTGTTACATACAACAGTCCAGATATAAATCAAACTATGCTACAGCTTCCTCTCCTTCACCCCTATGGCCCTCCTCGCCTTCAGCGGCTCCCTCATCTCCTCCAGTGGGCAGATCTGCTTCAAGCGAATCCTCAACCCTCGAATCAGTAACCGCTTCAGAGGGCGGTACCTCTTGCTCAGGCTGAGAAAGGTCTTGTGGTGCCTCTTTTTCCGCGTTCTGAGTAGGGATCTCGCAACTAATTGGAGGGTTCTGAAAACTCTGCCAATCTAAGAAGAGTACCTCATCCATATCAGCATCCTCGGCTTCCAGCTTGTCCCACTTCTCAGTTAGATCCTTTTCGGGGATGGGAACCTTGGGGCGGCTAAGTACTCGATCTGGATGCCCATGCTCAAAACAGCATGAATTCGCTCCCCATACCAATAGATGCGAGCACCATCTTCGGCTAGAATCTCCTCAGCTTTCTTCTTTTGCATCTCCAGAGCCTCCTTGGATGAATTTAGATCATCAAGGACCTTTTGCAGCTCGTTGGACTTAGCCTGGAGGGATCTGAGAGCTTCCTCCTTCTCGCTCATAACCTCCTGACAAGCGCCTTCAAGAGCCTTTACCTTCCCTTGGACATCATCATAAAGCGACTTCTGAGTCGCCAATTCAGTACCAAGGTTCTCCAACTCTTTAGCGCGTTCAGCGTCCCTTAGGAGAGCACCCTCCGCGAAGTTAATAATCTGCATAAAAGATGATTCGCAGATAATAAGAGCGGATAGAAATGTGCGGTTACTACAAATGTAAGATCCTTGAAAGAGGATATCACAAGTAACAATATACCTCTATGGCCCGCTTCTCAATCCCCTCCATAGCAGTAGGAAGCGGCACTTGCTCTCGCACGCGAGAAGCAGAGGGGAGTCGCCCAAGGACATTGCATATGGAAGAAACAATGTCCCTACACGAGAAGCTCACGGCCATGCCAAAGGTCCTAGTCCACCACCCGCTGATATCGGGAATTGGCTGCGAATGCATAAGGAGAAAGATCAGGAGAACAGCAGATAACTCTTAAGGAAAAATTAACAACATAAAAAAGGGGAATAGATCAATATACCTCGTGGATTGGTGTACTGCTTTTTCCTTTGGACGAGGCGGATACAGGTGTACCGCCAACAGTGAGGGACACAGAAGCGTTTTTCTTTCTGGGACGAGAAGACTCTGTATCCGCAGTATTCTTCCGCTTCCTAGTTAAGGGAAGGTCCTTGGAAGCAGAAGCTGGACCTTGTGAAACGGAGGCCCTTGCGGGAGAAGCCGCCTCGATAGAAGTAATCGCCCCTCCAGGAGAATTCGCCCCTACGACTGAAGTGTTTCCCTCCATTCGCCTCTTCCTTCTCGCTAGGGCTTTAGCCTCCCGATCTGCAGCGAGTTGAGATAAAGGATCACCCCTGCAAAGGGTTAAAAGAAATCATCAACTTGGAAATAAAAAGTACCTTGTACAAAAACGCGATAAGGGATATAGACAACGTGATCTCCCTCGCGATAGGCAATCGCCACTCGGCTCCTTAGCATGTGGAAAGCCTGATCATATGTCCACACAAAGGGAGGAGTACCCTTCAAAAACTTGATCACATCGGATTCTTCCTCGCTGGGGTAACCGAAGTTCAAACTCTTTATATTTGGTCGGCCCCAACGGCGAAGGAAGTTCGGATTCCCTTCGTGAAACTTGATGAAGAAATAAGATCGGTCCCACTCGCGGATTTTGTTCAGCTTCTCGTCAAAACCATAGTAACCGCTCTGACGGATGAAAGAAAATACCCCGCCGAACTTTTGAAATGATGAAGCTTGGAGAAAATTTTGAGCGAGAAGGGAACCTCCAGACAATCCGCCAGAAATTTGTCCAGAGTTAAATCGGCCCATCCATTGGGATGCAACTGACCGGGTGCGATTCCGTAACCGCCAAGGACGGAGGCAACCTCATCCGCCAGCGGATACGTGAAGCCGCAGATGATCTGGGCGACGAAAATGGTGAAATACCCCTTTGGGTAGTCGCTCGGTCCTTTATCCTCCCCGGGAATAAGGGTTTCGAGGCCTTGGAGCCAAGGATACTGCTCCCGCAAATCGTCAATTGTCTCTTGACAAACTAGACTTCCCGACCTGTCCTTCTTCGGTAATAAACGGGGGGTTGGGACAGGTGGCGGAATCAACTTTTTAGGGTCAAAACCTAGGCTCTCATCGGTTGTATTCGCTAGGTGGAGGAAGTCGGTGGGATGAGAATCAGACCCAGGAGAGCTGGTTGAAGCTTCATCAACCATCTCCTCGACCTCATGGGAGACCTCGCGGACGTAATTTTCGTCGAATGGTGCGAAGTCGAGGTCAGGGTTCGACATATTGATGAAGGAAAATGAACAGAAGCAAAGAATCGAGCGAGGTACAAATTCTGGAAAGGAACACTTACATATGAAAGACGACACAGAGAAGAACGGACGCAAAAAGGTTGATGCCGGAAGAGAAACGACGCAAAAGGTGGATGCCGGAAAAGAAACGACGGGAAAGGAAAGTCACAATTTTTGAATTTTGAAAATCCAGACAAAAACGAAGAGTCTCCTATAAAAAAGACCTAAAGGGCTCTTGCCAAACTAAGGGGGAGGCATGTGATGACCCGCGAAGCCAAACCGGGCCGAATTCATTACACGGGCCCAGCCCACACTTAGATCCATGGTCTAAGATGGGATGGGACCCGAATAGAGGAAGCGGGTGAAGTGAGTAACCACCCCGAATTCCTAAATGGAGCACTAAAACTCCCACTCAGGACAAACGATACCACGTTTGTTGCCACGAAAGCCACGAGAGGGGGCATGACCTAAAAAGGAGTAACCGCCCTCGGAACATGGCCTGGAAGGGGTAACCGCCCTCGGCGGTTACTTAAGAACACTTATAAAAAGCCCTAAGGCCAAAGGGGGAAAGGTACATTCACATTTTTCCCACAATACTATTGTCAATTTACCAACCCTCCTATAAAAACTGACTTGATCGTCGGAGAGTTTTCCCGGAGATCCTGTCTCCGGTTCTGTTTTGCAGGTAACTACGGCGGAGATCATCAAATCGGATCCAGCAAGTTATCAGTTTATTAATTGAGGATGACATAAAGCTGTGAGAGTCGTGATCACGAATGACAATTGTATTTGTTTCTTTTGTTTTTATTATGGTGATATATAAATATTCTTGATATTCATGCCATTTTTTATGAGAAAAATTTAACCTCTTTAATCACTCTTGATAATAATAGGTATAAATTTACTGCTTGTGGAAGAATATTAAAAGTGTCTTCCAGGACACTTGTTTTAATAAAAACCACCAACGTGGGTTCTTTGTATGTGCTCGATGGAAAGATTGTTATAG